>NC_064827.1:9465000-10813283 GCF_024166365.1 Elephas maximus indicus
ACCAAGCACCTCCTGGACAGTCTAGAACTGAATCTACTCCCAGGGCCCCAAAGCCGGTGACAACAGTTTCTCCGTGTACGGTAAGGAAGTGAGCGTTTACTGAGTGCTCCCACTATACACCACACACTTTAATGAGGAATTTAAGCCTGAAATCATTCATCACAAGCATGACTCTCCCCATGTCACACAGTGGATGGAAGGTGTCCAGCCCCAGCACTTGTCAGCTGGCTCTCTGGCCATGTTGTGTACACTGGCCCACCCTATCCTTGGCCACCACACTTAGGAACTGGCCACTGGACCTTCCTAATCCCTGTCTGAATATATAAGGAGGCAAAATAACTGACCCCTGTCAGACTACAGGGTGGTTATGAGTGGGAATCAACGGCAACAGGTTTAGGGGTCAGGCTAATGCAGTCTATGGAGGCATAGGTAAGTAGTCTCCTGGAGGTCCTGGGCGGTGCCAATGGTTAACATGCTCGGCTGCTAACCCAAAGGTTGAAGGTTCAAGTCCACCCGAGGTGCCCCAGAAGAAAGGCCTGGAGATCTAATGCTGAAAAATCTGCCACTGAAAACTCTATGGAGCATAGTTCTACTTTGATACACGTGGGGTTGCCAGATGTCAAGAGTCAACTCCATGGCACCTGGTTTTTAGATGTTTTCCCACCATGTTCTGAATCTGAGCCTGTGCTCTGCCTTCAGTTAGCAGCTGACCTGGGAGATTCTCCCCCACAGTCCCCACGTTGAAGAAGCCTAAACACTCAGCAGACTTGGTACCGAAAGGGAGTGGGTGTTGGCCTCTTAGGTTTCCTTGAGTCTGCAGGCAGAGGAGTTTCCCATGAAACGCCGCTGAAAATTCCTTCAACCACAAATTCTTCTGCCTTGTGATAACCAATTTGTTGTTGTTGGGTACTGTCCCATTGATTTCGACTCACAGCGACCCCATGTGACAGTCTAGAACCATCCCCTAGGGTTTCCCAGTCTGTAAAAATTTTAGGAGCCCTGGTGGTGCAGTGGTTAAGAGCTACAGCTGCAAACCAAAAGGTCGGCAGTTCAGACCCACCAACTACTCCTTGAAAACCCTATGGGGAAGTTCTACTCTATTGGTTTGCTATGAGTCAGAATTGACTTGACTGCAATGGTCTTCATTTTTTTAATCTTTACGGGAGTGGACTGCCAGGTTTTTTCTCCTGAGAAGTCGTTGGTGGGTTCGAAACACCAATCTTTTGGTTAGCAGCTGAGCGCTTAACCATTGCACCACCAGGGCTCCTTCGTGATAACCACAGTGTTTGGAAATAAAATCACGTCCGATCAGTATCACTTAGCAGATATTTAATGTTGCACAAGAGAACTGTCACGTTGCAGAGTGGAACCACTGTGCCTTTCCCAAAGCAGGAATCTGGGAATACCCTTTTCTGGCTTTCTTTTGCCTTGTGGATATTTTCTTGGAGAGTTATGCTGAGACTCAGGTCACAGGACACGCAGGGTGTCTGTGATGCCTGCACAGACCAAGGGCACTAGGAGCTCACTGAACGCATGACTGCACTCCAGAGAAAAGGTAAATAAAGACATGGACTCAACCGGTTCTGAAGAATACCTGTATTTTTTTTTTAAGCGTTTCACCACTCAAAATTTAAACCCATGTTATTTTTCCCGTTTGTTCAAGGCTTAGCACTGCCTTTGAATAACAGAGTGTGTTCTTTTCAACTCCTTTTGTTTAGCACTTCATCAAAGTCCCAAAATGCATTTAAGATTTAGTTAAGTATTTACTGTAAAGACTAATGGCCAAAAAAAAAAAAAAAAAATGGCCAAAGGCTATTTTTATCCTTAAATACAGTCTCTCAAGGAAACTCCTCCATTTAATACAGCTTCATTGAGCTTCTTGGGGAAGGGGGGAGGAGTAACAACTAATAATTATAAACCATTTTACATCAATTAAACATTGAAAAGTCAAAGTTATCCTTTTTTTGCATCCCAAGTTGACTCTCTAATGGGCTCTGCCAACAGGGCTGACTGTCAACTCAAAAGCTTGGACTTAATCATTTTGTAAAAAACACTAACACCTAGTGTGTGTATGTGGCGGGGTGGGGATGGAGGGAAACAGACCCGCTGCTGGGAGCACTGGAAATTGGTTCAATCTTTCTGGACAGCAATCTAGTGACATGTAATAAGAACTGTAAAACCGCTCATACCCTCTGACCTGGTAATTCCACCCCAGGGAATAACCCCAAAGAAAGGAAAAATAATTGGCCCAGAGATGCTCCACACTCACTATTTGCATCAGTGAAGATGTTAGGGCTGTGCTCGGGCTTGGGGGTGGGGTGGGCTGCATCAGGGGAGGGGGCAGCGGACCTGCAGAGCAATAAACAACCTAGGATTACAGGACCTTGGAATCACTGATGAGTCAGAATCCACTCGTGGGCAGTGCGTTTCCGTTTGTTTGTTTTTTTAATAATCACTGATAGGCTCCCAGAATTGGTAGAAATGAAGAAATGGCTTCTGGGGACCCAGGCAGAGACTGAAAAGAAAGCAAGCGAAAGAAAGGCACTACTTGGCCATCAGATCGGTTTCGGTGGTACAATGAAAGGTGGGGTGACCCGCCGAGGCTGACCCCTGCTTGAACCTGTATGTTGTCTTTCAAGTAGCCTATTTGTCTACACCAGCTAAAGGGGCTTTATTTGGTTATTATTTGAAAACTAACAACAACAAAAACCTTACATATAACCACTCTTAGCAATTTGGAAAAAAAAAAAAAACTTATGATTTTCATGATGCTCTTAACCAGCAGTATTCTTTCAGGAAAATTATATTGAGGAAAAAAAAAAAACAGTCTCTAAAGAAACACAACAAAATCCACTCTAACTGCTAAATCTTTTGACATTGCAAAGACCCCTGACTTTTAACTTGAATGACCTGTTGGAAGTCAATGGACTGGAACGAATAAGTCTCCCCCAGAGATGTGAGAGAACAGGATATTCAGGCTTGGGGGAAAAAAAAATTCTTCCTCTATATGTTAAATGCTATTAAACTCCCACTAAGAAACCATTTAAAAACAAAAATGCAAATGGTATTCTCCAGTTGTTCACTACTCTCCCCCTGGATGCCCAGGGCCCAGGAGGAAAAACCCAAGTGTTAAGCTTGCAGGCAGGCAGGAGGAGGAACTTCTCATCACCAAACGCTGTGAAAATTCCTTCAACAACAAATTCTTCCACCTCTTGATAAGCACAGTGCTGGGAAATACAATCAGGCCCAACCAATACCACTTAGCAGATATTTAACGTGGCATAATAGAACTCTCGTTCAGGAGTGAAGATACCGCCCTTTCTCGCTCACGTTTAAAATAAAGACTATCTCTGCTGTCCTCAGCTTGGCAGGCCCAGTTTGAACTTTCAAATAGCATTAATTTTTGGCCCTCAGAAAAAGGGATTAAAAGGTAAAGATATGAATGGTGATCTTTATTTCACCTGATCTAGCCTGGATTAGCTCATTCTTTCCCAGCCCAGGCCTGCACTCCAGTTAAGAGGAAGGCTGAGCTGTAACTGATGTAATTAGAAACCACAAGCTGGGGGGAAAATAAAAAATAAAGTTTTTTTTTTTTCAAATAGGCCCTTCTTAATCTCCCCTATTTACTATAAATTTACTAAAAAAAATAAAAACAAAAAAATAGTACTTGAAATAATTAAATGTGTTTTTATTTCCCCCTGAGTGGAACTGACGCATAGAGATGAGAAACGGGCTGTTTAGAGTTAATCTTGCCTTGAAAACGGTTAGCACTAGAATCTGTAACAGCAGTTTTGAGAGAGGCCAGCTCTGCACTTCGCACTTTGTTGAGAGAAGTGGCCACACCTTGGAAATCTGAGCTCCTGTCGATGGGATCAGGCACATTATCAGTGCTTCCTCCTGGACACAACTATTGCAACCCTTGCAAGCACACAGAAATACCATATTTTTAAAACTTTGTTGTTGTTAGCTGCTGTCAAGTTGACCTCTGACTCATGGTGACCCCATGAACAACTGGATCCGGCTCTTGATTTTCATTGGTTGCTTTTCTAAAGTAGATTGCCAGGCCTTTCTTCCTAGTCTCAGTTTAGAAGCTCCACCAAAACCTGTTCAGCATCACAGCAAAACGCAAGCCTCCCATGACAGACGGATGGTGGCTGCACACAAGGTGCACGGGGCCAGGAATTGAACTCTAGTCTCCTACAGGGAAGGCGAGAATTCTACCCCTGAACTACGAACTATGTGATCTTATGACTGAAAGTACGTATTCTTGCAATACTGGCAGTAGCTCTTTCCCTCTCTGTTTCATATGTAACTCAGTGGGGTCACTAGGGGAACGTGTGGGGGGGGTGCAGACCGCACCAGGTGACACTGTCAGAGGGGGTGACTCCAAAATGACTGCTGTAAAATTATGTGCAGTGTTTCATCAGAAATGCATTAAAAAAAAAAAAAATCCCTGTACTTAGTTGTAACGAGAAAAACACTTTTCATAAGCCCAGCTTGTGTGTCTCAGTATACCTACAAGGCTGAATCTCTATGCTAATTCACTTTTTGAATCTTCTAATGCCCTCCGGTCAGAGCTGTCATTGTCACCCAATTACAAGGATGCTCTGAATCCCATGGTTTTGTCTGCACACGCTACAGGCACACACTACAGGCACACACTACACGCACCTGCTACAGGCACCCGCTACACAGGCACCCGCTACAGGCATCCGCGGTTGTTTCTGTTGCTGCCAGTGTTTTTACAGTCGTTGGTTTTGTCAAATTTTCTGGTGTTTTAGCTACAATATTGTGGTAATTAGTATTTGTGAACCTATATCAATAACTATGAGTCAGAACCGACTCGATGGCAGCGGGCTGTATCAATAACTTTTTTGAGAATGAAGTAGTAAAGGAAAAGAAAATCAAAAAAGGCTTTCACTCAGTTACAAATACCCTTCCTAACTCATCTTGTTATAGTTCAATGTAGAAAGATTTTATAAAACACTTCGGTTGTTAGTATTCATATAATCTAAGAAATATTACATTTAAGCAATTTACAATTCTAGTCATCACATATTTAGCCGAGATGTTCACTAAGTGCCGAAATGCTTGTGTGTTGCTTCCTGATTATTTTTATAGTATTATTTCATTAGAACTATATTTCCATGAGCATCGGTCTACAACTTCTACATTGTTTGGCCTGTTATTGATTATGCAAACCTAATCCGTTAATGTGTCTCGTGGAACAATAAAGTTTAATGTTAAAATAAACCGCATTTTGATGAAGTTCTTAAATACTTTTACTTCGAATTATTTCATCTTCTTATCGAATTTTCACGGCTAACCACATGAAACTAGGTAAACGTAAATCTATTTAGCCTGTGCATAAAAAAAAAAGTAATTTAAAGGTGTTGTTTAATTTTGCTAGTCGTTTATGCCACTACCATTGCCACTATAGTCAGGGATATGGAGGCATTTGGATTTATGAGTAACACGAATACAAAAAACATCACTGAGGATTCTGCAGGGTCTGGTGCAGGAGAGGTCCGGGGAAGGGGAGGGTGACACCCTAAGTTACCGCACCAGGTGACACCACCAACCCTACTGACACCGCTGGTATTACACGTACACACGATTCACACAACAATACTAGAACGACCTCTTAATTCTCAAAATAAGCAGAAGCCTGTCAAGCCCCTCTTTGCAGAATGTGGAGGGCTGGCTCAAAGCAGTGGCTGGGGTCCGAGAACCTGGCATTTTGAGAATCTGAGCTCACACTCTGGTCCCACTCTTGCTGCAGGCTAGCTTTCTGGCTGCTTGAGGAATTAGGGAGTTCCTGGATGGTGCATAGTTCATGTGCTCAGCTGCTAACCTAAAGGTTGGAGGTTTGAGTCTACCCAGAGGCACGTGAGAAGAAAGGCCTGGCAATCTACTTCTGAAAAATCAGCCACTGAAAATCAGTCACAGTTCTGCTCTGACACACGTGGGGACGCCGTTAAGTCAGAACTGACTTGAGGGCACCCGGTTTGGTTTTTTGGGGGGTTTCCATTCACTCCAATCATCAACAATTAATTGATCATTACTGATGGAATGCAAAAGTTGGAAACAAAGAAGAAGGATCAGGTAGTTGGAAAACAAGGCCTTGGTGACAGAAATGCGGGAGATTGCATGATTGAATTTTGCAATGCCAACGACTTATTCGTTGCAAATACCTTTTTTCAACAACATAAATGGCGACTGTACGGTGGCTCTCGCCAGATGGAATACACACGAACCAAATCAACTACACTGGTGGAAAGAGACGATGGAAAAGCTCAATATCATCAGTCAGAACAAGGCCAGGGGCCGACTGCGGAACAGACCATCAATTGCTCATATGCAAGTTCAAGATGAAGCTGAAGAAAATTAGAACAAATCCACGAGAGCCAAAGTATGACCTTGAGTATATCCCACCTGAATTTAGAGCCCATCTCAAGAATAAATTTGACTCACTGAACACTAATGACAATACCAGACGAGTTGTGGAATGACATCAAAGACATCACACATGAAGAAAGCAAGAGGTCATTAAAAAGACAGGAAAGAAAAAAGATCAAAATGGATGTCAGAAGAGACTCTGCAACTTGCTCTTCAATGCAGAGTAGCTAAAGTGAAGAACGAAGAGTACTGCGAAGTACTTACGTCTTTCCCCAAAGAAGTATGAGGCTGAGCAGCTCCGAGGCTACAATTAGTGTGTCCCTGGAATCTTGTTAGAGTAAGGCTCCCTGGGGCCTAAAGAGTACCAGAAGCTTCCCTCTGTCCAAATGCAACAGAGCAGAGGGGTTAGGCACATGGCCCTGCAGGCCACTGTATTTCGCTAGCTGTAGTTTCCTCATCTGTAATACCTCAGTTTTCTCATCTGTAAAACGGACGCAGGGCAGAGCACTTCAGATGATTCCACCAAAGCATTAGGGGCCCCATCAAGCCCATGTTGCAAGAATGCAAGTAACACAAAGCTTCACCACTTGGTCACCACAGGTGTGGGCTGGTGCCCGCAGCCTCTCAGCGCTGGATGCGTCTGAACTGAGCCCTGTTGGCAGCAACCCCATCCAGCGCTGACCCTCTTCTCCGCTCCCCTGGCCCACCTCCCCCGCTCCATCGTCCTGAGCAGGGGAGAGTGACGGTCGGAGCAGAAGGTGGTCCAGCTTCTCATCTCTGGGGAGGCAGTGTTTTCACACCCCAAGAAGTACACCGATGAAAGCAGGAGGGCCCAGGCTGCAAAGGGCCAGCCGGAACAAAGGCTACCTGAGAACTGCTGTGAAAAGACACAAGCTCTGTCATCAGACCTTGTGCTGTTAGCTCTCCTGGAGTCGGCAGTGACCTTGGGCATGACGGAACAAAACGCTGCCCAATCCTGTGCCATCTCCATGACTGGTGCAGAACAGACCCTTGTCACCCACAGGGTTTTCGCTGGCTGATTTTCGGAAGTGGATCACCAGGCCTTTCTTCCTAGTCGGTCTTAGTCTGGAAGCTCCGCTGAAACTTATTCAGCATCCCAGCAACATGCAAGCCTCCACGGACAGACGGGTGGTGGCTCCACACGAAATGCACTGGCTGGGAATTGAACCCAGGTCTCCCCCATGGAAGGAGAGAATTCTATCACTGACCCATGAGTATATCCGCTGTCAGACGTTAGGCACTTCAGTAAACATCTGTGAGCCTCAGTTTCCCCAAATATAAAAGGAGGATAAAAAAAAAAAAAGGAGGATAGTAATTATTTATCTCCCCAAGTTGCTTTGAGGATCAAGGCAAGAATGCATGACAAAATATTTTCTGAACTATATAAACGTTTGTTGTTCGGTGTTATTCAGTCAATTACAATTCATAGCGACCCATGTGACAAAGAACTGTCCCATGTATTTTTGTGTGTGTGTATGTGCATTAGGTCAAAGTTTACAGCACAAATGAGTTCCCCGTTCGATAGTTTGTACATAAGGTACGCCACGACATTGGTTTCACTCCCCACAATGTGTCAGCACTCTCACTTCCACCCTGGGTGCCCCATTTTCTTTGATCCTGGTTTTCTACCCCTTCCTGCCTTCTCATCTTTGCTTTTGGGCATCTGTTGCCCTTTGGATCTCCTATAATTGATTGCTCTATGGGGCACATTCCTCTTGGGTATTGTTGTTTATGGGTGCCCCGCAGGGTTTCCAAGGCTGTACTCTTTATGCAAACAGACTGCTGTATCTTTCTCCCATGGAGTGGCTGGTGGGTTCGAGCTGCCGATCTTTCGGTTTGCAGCTGAGCACTTAACCACTGTGCCACTAGGGCTCTAATACACTTGTTAGTCATGATTTCTCTCTCCCCTCTCCTTGGCCTGAGCCAGTATGCTTCTCCAGGGTAGAATGAGCTAGTCGTCTGTCTTCCATTGTCTAAGACAGAACTGAGAAATCAGTAAGCATTTTATTAAACATCAGTTGGGAAAGGAAAAAAAAAAATTACTGATGATACAGCTAAAACACCGACTGCTCTCAGCCAAGTTTCCACTCTGATGTTCAGAGAAAGGTGGCTTGTATTTCACTCCTCCTGATGTACAGACCAAAAGACTCAAAGTTAAGCTGGATTCCAAGCTGAAGCCTGAGCCTGTTATTTTGTGCTTTATCAGCATTCATATGCAGGTGGTGGGTGACACCTAACATCTTCCAGTGGCTCAGCCAACAGGCAGGAAGACTGGATTGAATCCGGCAGAGCCAGTCGCCTTTTCTTTTACTGGGTAGCCAGGAGAGCCACCTGGCAGCAGAGACAGAAAGACTACAGGAGAGTGACAAACAGCAGGCAAGTGGAAATTGGGGTGACAACCCTGTAGAGCACAGTGCAGCGCACACCAAACCAAACCTGTTGCCGTTTATTTGAATGCTGTTGTTGTCAGGTGCCATCGAGTTGATTCCGACTCATAGTGACCCTATGTACAACACAAGGAAACGCTGCCCAGTCCTGCACTATCCTCACCATTGTTGTTATGCTTGAGCCCATTGTTGCAGGCACTATGTCAATCCATCTCGTTGAGGGTATTCCTCTTTTTCGCTGACCCTCAACCAAGCATGAAGTCCTCCTCCAGAAACTGATCTCTTCCGATAACATGTCCAAAGTATGTGAGATGTAGTCTCGCCATCCTTGCTTCTAAAGGGTATTCTGGATGTACTTCTTCCAACCCGGATTTGTTCGTTCTTTTGGCAGTCTGTGGTATAGTCAATATTCTTCACCAACACTACAATTTAAAGGCTTCAGTTCTTCGGTCTTCTTTATTCATCGACCAGCTTTCGCATGCATATGAGGCGACTGAAAACACCATGGTTTGGGTCAGGCACACCTCAGTTTTCAAGATGACATCTTTGTAGCAGTGTTTAATAAATGGATAAATGTTAAGAAAGACCACGGAATTTAGTCTTCACGAGACATACTGCAACCACAAAACAGGGTAACCCACACATTGGCAAAGAGATTCTCACGGCTAAAACCAGTTTTGAGGATTTTATAATGCACAGGTTTTTATCTAATTTTGTGTGTATTTACTGCACAGCTGCTCTATGCAACTCAGTCCCTGGGTTGTGCAAACAGTGGACGTTCTCACCTGCAAACTGAAAAGTTGGAGGTTCGAGTCCACCCAGAGGTGCCTCAGAAGAAAGGCGTGGAGATCTACTTCTGAAAAACCAGCCATTGGAAACTGTATGGAGCACACACGATGACACACATAGGGGCAGAGTGAGTCAGAGTTGACTCGACGGCAACTGGCTTTTTACTCCAGGTAAATCCTGGGTGAGAAGACCCAGAAATAAGCAGTATCAAACACACCCTGTGACGGGGTCGGACCGAGCGGAGGCCAGGCCGGAGGCTGCAGAGCCTGCCTCCCACTGACCGAGCATGACCATGCTTGCTGGGGACTCCACAGGACAAGTCAGTGTTCCAGGCCACAAACAGGTGACATGACTGGGTTGGTCCCACGTGTCCAAGTGCATTTGCAAACAGAGCTTAAATAATTTGTGGTTACCCCAGAAACCCAGGCCGACTAGGCAGAGATGAGCCCAGGGCATCTCTGGGATAGATCCCCCATTTCATTCCGGGAAAGCTGCTGCCTCAGATATAAAAGCAATCAACTGCAAAAGCAGGCTGTGACACCTGCCATCCAAGACACAGGTAGGCTCTTGTCCTGACATTTTGCAACGAGGGACATTTTGTAAAGCAGCTGAAAGCATCTTAGCTCTATACTGAGGAGGAGGACTCGCCAGTGCTTCAACCTAATGCATAAAACATGGTGGAGAACCCAAACCTTGAGGAGTGCCTAGCTAAGGCTAAGAAAAAGGGGCATCGCCTTCTAACGCAGGGTTCTAAACCAGCTCCATTTCCTGGTCTTTCACTCTGGAGTCACACGTCATCCCCAATAAAACATAACATTTTGTTTCTGGGACTTGCAAGTATAGCTGTTCAGTTTTCAGTGTTGTTAACCCCAACTCACGGCAGCTTTATGTCCAACAGAACGAAACGCTGCCCAGGCCTGTGTCGTCCTCACTGCCCAGGCCTGTGTCGTCCTCACGACGGCCAACATATTTGCGACCACTGCTATGGCTACGGTGCCAATCCATCTTACCAAGAGTCTCCCACACCCCTGGTTGGCCCTCTAAATTATCGAAGGTGAGTAGATGGATCCCACCTGATAATGTGTCCAAAGCAAGTGAGTTGGACAATATTCATTTGTGATCCATAGGGTTTTCACTGGATAATTTTCTTAAGTACATCACCAGGCCTTTCTCCCTAGTCTGTCTAAGTCTAGAATTTCCAATGAAACCTGTCCACCACGGGTGACCCTGCTGGTATTTGAAATACTGGTGGCCTAGCTTCTAGCATCACAGCAACATGAAAGCCACCACCATATGACAAAACCGACAGACAGGTGGGAGATAATTTTTAGTGTCTCCTTTAAAAATATTCTGAGATTTTGCAATTAATGGATATATACAACAGAAAGCTTGAGCCATTTATCAGGGAGAATTTGTATAAAATTTGCACATTATAATTTGAAAATAAATATTGTGCGCCAAATGAATCTGAGACTAGAGGAAGACTCACAGCTTACATCACATAACTTTAATGTTTATTGCTAGGAGACTCTCTTCTTCAAGAAGCAAATACTATCTCTAGTAGATGCCACCGTTGTTGCCAGTTGTTAGTGGAGTTGGCTTCAACTCACGGCGACCTTATGTCTAACAGAAGGAAATGCTGCCCACTCCTGCACCATCTTCATGACTGTTGGTATGTTTGAGCGCATTGTCGCAGCTACTGTGTCAATCCATCCCATTGAGGGCTTCCCTTGTTTTTGCTGACCCTCTACTTTATCAAACATGATGCCCTTTTCTACCGTTTGGTCTTCCCCATGACGTGTCCAAAGTAAGCCAGACGAAATCTCCCCATCTTTGCCTCTAAAGAGCCTTACAGCTGTATTTCTTCTAAGACGAATCTGTTCGTTCGTCTGGCAGTCCATGGTATATTCAGTATTTTTGCCAACACCACCACTGCAGTGTATCAATTCTTCTCCAGTCTTCCTTTTTCACTGTCCAGCTTTCATGTGCACATGAGACAACTGAAAAGGCCATGGCTTGGGTCAGGCACACCTCAGTTATTAAAGATTCTATTTTCTTCCTTGAGCAAGTCAGTGCTGGATACTACATATAAAGTCCAAAACTCCTATCAGTGTTGGCTATCATACCATTCCAACTATTTCCTTTTGTTTCTTTCTAACTAGCACTATAGGAAATTTAAGAGTAGTATTAATATGTTTCTCCAGCACCAAGCCCTGGTGGCAGAGTGATTAAGAAGCTCGCCTGCTAACCAGAAGGTCGGCAGTTTGAATCCACCAGCCACTCCTTGGAAACCCGATGGGGCAGTTCTCCTTCTATGAGTCGGAATGGACTCGATGGCACGTAACAACAACAATCAGCACAAAAGAAGGAAGCCAGTACTAAATTCAGGACACAGATACCTAAATAAAACAGAAACCAGATGAAACCAATCAGGATAGAAAATTTCAGGCATGTCCAGACAGGAGAATGCATGCCTACCCCAAATCGCAGGAGTTATTTTACCACCTAAATACAACATAGCCAGCCCAGATGGATCAGGAGTTCAGGTTACAGCAGCAAGCTTACACTGTTTCAGGATCGTTCAGGTTAAGGGTGAACAGAAATAAGAAAATAACAGTACTTGCTCTAGGTCTTTCCCAAAAGACTATTTCTACATTTCGCATGAGACTCTAATTGCTAAAAATATTTAGTATGTGTATTTCTTAAAAACAAACAAAAAAATTTGTTTAAAATGCCTTCTGTTCAATTAGCCCTCAGGAAAGGACATCCGCCCCAGCGGGGTTTCATCTGTGAGCAATATGAGGAATTCAGGGAATGTCACTAGGCCTCCGATCTCCAGGTGTCTATGATAGGGTCAATTGTTTGGGGAGAGGACCCTGTATGCTCGTGTGAGCATAAGCTCCTGTTTTAACACGTATTTTAGTTTGGCTTCATGAAAAGGTTTTCCCTTTTCTCCTCAACTGCATCCTGTAGGAAGCCCAACTTCACCCCTAGTCTTTCTCTAGGGGCTTCTCAGAGTAACCTCCGTGATGTCTTTAGAGGAGACGCCCCAACCCAGCTCAACTCTAAAGGAAGGAAACCAAGGCTATCAGGTTTTTACCAAAGCACAGGACATATTTTTCATTTAATTCTCCCTCCAGTCAACAAATGGGTTTTCCTTTTAGGGTTTCATTTTTTTGATCCTTTTATATCAACCTGTACCCCCTACTTCTCCCTACTTCTCCCCAACCTCTGATCTACCACCCTGTCTCTATCTTGTCACCATCAAACCTACTCAAGGAGCCCTGGCAGCGCAAAGGTTAATGAAAGTAAGTAATGCTTTGAACCAAGGCTTCCAACCGGTTAGTTCTTGGTTCAAACCCCCTGCTGAGAACCTGAATTTCTAACAAGTTCCCGGGCGATGCAGATGCTGCTGGCTTTACCTGTAGCCATGGAGTCATTCAGACTCACAGTGACTCTATAGGACAAGAGAAGAACTGCCCCGTAGGGTTTCCAAGGAGTAGCTGGTGAATTCGAACTGCTGACCTTTTGGTTAACAGCCACCAGTTGGTGGCTCCAACCTACCTGCCACTCTGAGGAAGATGTGGCAGTCTGCTTCCATAAAGCTTACAGCCTTGGGAAACCCACAGGGCAGTTCTGCTCTGTTAAACTGGGTTACCATGAGTCGGAATCCACTCTGTGGTAATGGGTGGATGTTGGGTGGGCCTGATATCTCACTCAGAATGACTTCTGTGTTAATTACCTGCTGGACATCTCTAACTGGATGAGCTTCTTGCAAAGCAAATTCACCGAGTTTAAAACAGACCAATTCCTCAAAACACAGACTTTCCATCTGGGAAGAACTCATTGCTGCTGAGTTCAACTCTTAGCGACCCCATGTGACAGAGCAGAACTGCCCCACACGGTTTCCAAGAGTGGAATCTTTACGGAAGCAGACTGCCATGTCTTTCTCCCCCAGGGTGGCTGGTAAGTTCCAACCACTGACCTTTCAGATAGCAACCAAGTGCTTAACCACTGTGCCGCCAGGGCTCCTTAGAGCTACCATCCTATAAGGACAGAGTAGAACTGCCACATCGGGTTTCCAAGGCTGTAAATCTTTACAGAAGCAGACTGCTACATCTTTCTCCCGTGAAGCGCCTGGTGGGTTCAAACCACTGACCTTCTGGTTAGCAGCTGTGCACTTAACCACTGTACCACCAGGGCTCCTAGAACTACCATACAACCCAGCAATTCCACTCCTAGGTATATACCCAAAAGACTTGAAAGCAGGGACTCCAATACATACCTGTACACCAATGTTCATTGCAGCACTATTCACAATAGCCAAAAGGTGGACACGATCCAAGTATCCATCAACAGGTGAACGGATAAACCAACACAATGTGGTCATCATACAATAGAATATTATTCAGCCATAAAGAGATATGAAGTCCTGAGACATGCTGCAACCTACAGTAGCCATCACGGAGGTTTTACATAGACTGCTTTCACGATTGATTTATGTATGGATGACCACAACAAACAATAAGTAAGAGGGACTCAACAGACACACAGAGAACTCTGCACCCAACAATGAGCGAATCCACATTATTCACAAGCACACACGGAAGGAATACCGTCACAAAATTCTACGCACCAGCCCATGAAGAAGGTCTCTGCAGAGATGGCCAACTTTGAAAATCTCTGACATTCTGAGATTTAAGTCTATAACAATCTCAGTCTATCGGAACAGTCCCAAGAAGGAAATTTTCTTGCTTTGCAAACTGATCAACAAGAGGAATATAAATTTCCCTGACTTGGCCTAACCAACAGGCCAGCATTTGGTCGCAGTGAATTTCACCCTCACTGTCGACAGTGCTGGGCACTGACTCCAGCCCACACTCACACCCCTGATGCCGCCTCCCAACAGATCAGGCCTTTTCACACTTGATCCATCGTCAGTGAAAACTCTAATTAAATCTTTAATGTGAACACCAGAGGGAAAGTCCGGCACTGGCCGCGTATCGACTGCTGTTGAGCACAGGGCTAAGAGCCATCAAATAACAAACGTGACCTCAGCTCCTTCAAGCTCAAGTGACCTGCTAGTTCCACAAAGTACCAGCTCATTTCTAAAGTGATCGCTGTACCTGCAAGTTTTCTGGGAACCAGAAACTTTCTTTAAATGGCACAGAGTGTCACGTTTACATGCCGTCTGGTTTTTTGATTACACCATAATTTTTAACATGTAAATTTTAGGACACTCTTTCCTTTTTTCAAGGCCAAGATGCTGGAACGGGCCTCCAGGGAGCCTCCGAAATATGATGACCCCTGGCGGTCCCCTTTATTTCTTAACCTACTGCAAGAACTAGCTAAAATTCTCCTTAAGCACAAAAGGAGGTCCCAAAAAATCCCAAGACAAACCCATTGCTGTCAAGTTGATTCTGACTCACAGTGACCCTACAGGAAAGAGAACTGCCCCACAGGGTTTCCAAAGCTGTAATCTTTACAGAAGCAGATTGCCACCTCTTTCTCCCACAGAGCAGCTGGAGGGTTCGAACCACCGACCTTTCAGTTAGCAGCCAAGTGTTTAACCGCTGCACCATCAGGGCTCCTTCAAAAGGAGGCAGCCATTGTCATGGAGTTGATTCAGGCTCATAGCAACCCTACAGTAAAGACTAGAACTACCTCATAGGGTTTCCAAAGAGTGGCTGGTGGATTTGAACTGCTGACCCTTTGGTTAGCAGCTGAGCTCTTAACCACTGTGCCACCAGGGTGGCAGTGGGTGCTAATTGGCTACATAATTCAAGAAGTATTTATCGAGCATCTGAGAGGTTCCCACGGGAGATTCAGCTGAGAATAAAACCATCTCTGCTCTCACAAGGAAATCACCAGAGCCGCCTGCAGTCACGGACACCTGGATTAAATGCTGGCCACTCACTTGCCAGTTAAGGACCCCTGGAGCTGTCTCTGGAAACCCTGGTGGTGTAGTGGTTAAGAGATATGGCTGCTAACCAGAAGTCAGCAGTTCGAATTCACTAGGTGCTCCCTGGAAACCATATGGGGCAGTTCTACTCTGTCCTATAGGATCGCTGTGAATTGGAATCAACTCAACAGAAAGGGGTTTGGTTTTCATTTTTTGGTTTGGGCTGTCATTTAACAGCTCTGGACCTCAACTCCTCCGCCATTCAAGGAGAACAACAAAGTTAAAAGCTGTTGTAATTAAAAATAAAGTATTCCAATCGGTGTCACTGAATTGTACATATAAAAAATGTTAAACTGTCGAGTACTGTGTTATATACACTGCCTACAACAATATAAAAATGGGCAAAGTAAAAAAAAGGCATACAAAGCCCTTTGGCTCCACAGGCACATGACCCACACAGGTGCTCTCCCTTACTGGTCTCTTCCTAAGTTCTTGCTCAAGGTCCTAGAGCCAGCCCAACTCATGGCGACCCCACGCACAACGGGATGCGAGGCTGCCCGGCCCTGCACCATCCCCGTGATCAGTTGTGAATCAGACAATGGTGGCCGTGACATGGACTGAATTGTGTCCCTCAAAAACGTGTGTCAGCTTGGCTAGGCCATGGTTCCTGGTATTGTGTAGCTGTCCACCATTTTGTCACCTGATGTGATCTTCCTACGTGTTGTAAATCCTGCCACTATGCAGTTAACAAGGCAGGGTTAGAGGCACTTATGTTAAGAGGCAGGACTCGATCTACAAGATTACACTGTGCCTTAAATCTATCTCTTTTGAGATATAAAAGAGAGAAGTGAGGATAGAGACATGGGGACCCCACACCATCAAGAAATAAGAGCCAGGAGAAGAGCATGTCCATTGGACCCAGGGTCCCTGCACTGAGAAGCTCCTTGACTGGGGAAGATTGATAACAGAGACCTTCCTCTAGAGCTGGCAGAGAGAGAAAGCCTTCCCCTGGAGCTGACACCCTGAATTCAGACTTCTAGCCTCCTAGACTGTGAGAGAATAAACTTCTATTTGTTAAAGCCATCTACTTGTGGTATTTCGGTTATAGTAGCACTAGATGACTAAGACAGACCCATAGGGTTTTCGCTGGCTGATTCTCCGAAGTAGATTGCCAGGCCTTTCTTTGCAACCTGTCTTAATCTGGAAGCTTTGCTGAAACTTGTTCAACATCAGGTATAATACACAAGCCTACAGTAACAGACCAGTGGCGGCTGCGCATGAGGTACACTGGCCGGGAATCGAACTTGGATCTCCCACGTGGAAGATGAAGATTCTACCACTGAACCCTCAGTGTTGTTGTTGGGTGCTGATTTTGACTCATAGGGTTTTCCAGGCTGTAATCTTTACAGGAACAGATCACTACATCCTTCTCCTGCTGAGCGGGTGGTGGGTTTCAAACCACCGACCGGTTAGCAGCAGAGCGCTTAACGGTTTGTGCCAGCAGGGCTCCTTAAACCACCAACGCCCCTCCCTAATGACAGACCCGATAAACTTGAAGTGCGTCCTGTATGCCCCAGGGACCATCCGGATAAGATCAGGACGGCGACGGTGAGGTTCTTCTCCATCACCAGCTCACCTGGCCCTCTGCATCCCTCTCACCTGTCTGTGATTTGTCTCCTGGTCCTCCCCGTCTGGTTCTCCTCTCTGCCACCTTATTTACCCCCTCCCCCTCCCCCAGCTGCTACAGAGCCACTCCTATTCCTTCAGCATACTGTGTCAAGGTCTTTGAAGTAAGGCATCCAATTAAACTAATTCGCTCAAGAGGTAACTGCAGGCGTCATGCTGCTAACCCTCTCTAGACATCTTCATTTGAAAAGACTAGGCTTCTAGGCATGGAGGAGATGTCATCTGGGGGGGGGGGCGGTGGGCAGCGCAAGTTTCTAAATGCTGCCTATCCCTCTCTGTACACGGCAATGTGCTGCTATGAAGTGGACACGTCCTCAAGTTTCACTTTTTACTACGCCAGGGTCTCACAATTTATGGAAAACCTGGAAGACGTATTCCCCGGGAGAGAGGTTACTGTTGCAGCCTGGCCGGTGTTCCCACCCTACAGTGGAGTCCTAGCCTTTCAAAGTGATTTGCTGTTGTTTGCCATCGAGTTGGTCCCAACTCATAGCGACACCGTGTGACGGAGAACCGCCCCGTAGGGTTTCCGAGGCTGTCATCTTTACGGAAGCAAACCACTAGGGCTTTCTTCCACAGCGCTGCCGGTGGGTTCAAACTGCCAACCTTTTGGTGAGCGTCCGAGTGCCTCAACGTTGTACCACCAGGGCTCCTCAAATCTCCAACTGATAATCTGTCTCCCTGTAATTTTGCCTTTCAGGAGTTTAATTAGAATAGAATGTAGTCCTTAAGGCCAAACAGACAATGACAGGTATTTGAGGAAGAATATTGTACAATAAAATTATTTTTCTGCTAACAGTAAGGCTAATGTTTTCTAGTGCTCCAACAAGGCTCCAGGATTCTAATTAAGTATTTCTCAGAGAACTGAATAAAATGAACTTTTAATTATTTTCACAAGGAAATATTACTTGTTCTAACACTGAACCAGATCAAGAGCACAGGAAAAGAAACGAATACTAATATTAGCTCATTAATCGGTAGTTAAGGGGGAAACATTTTTTAAAATGCCAAACCAAGGTCATCCATTTACTTAAAAAGCACTTACCTAGAACCTTCTGTTTGAAAGCCAAGAAACAATCAAATAACAAAGGATTTAGTTGGCTTCAATAAGCACTTACTGACAAAGATCAAAGGTCCCAGCCTTCAGTATGGACTGCACCTCAACATAAAACAAAAATCCTCACAAGTGGACCAACAGACAACATCGTGATAAACGGAGAAAACACTGAACTTGTCAAGGATTTCATTTTACTTGGATCCACAGTCAACGCCCCCAGAAGCAACAGTCAAGAAATCAAACAATGTACTGTACTGGGCAAATCTGCTGCAAAGGACCTCTTTATATTGTTGAAAAACCAAGGTATCACCTGGAGGACAAAGGTGCGCCTGACCCAAGCCATGGTGTTTTCAATCACCTCATACGATTGTGAGGATGGCATGGGACCAGGCTGTGTTTCGTTCTGCTGTACGCGGGGTGGCTACGAATCGGTACCGACTCAATGGCCCCTGACAACAACATTAATATTTTATAAAGCCTATTTTATTTTTTGTTGAAAATACACACAGCAAAACATACACCAATGTGACAACTTCTACACACACCATCCAGTGACACTGATTCCAATCTTGAAGTTTGGCCACCATTCTCACCCTCCTTTTCCAAATTACTCCGCCACCGTTAACATAAGCTCACTGCCCCGTAAGCGTCCCACTTAACCTTTCGAGTTGCTGTTGTCACACGTATTATTTTTGTAGCAATACAAAGTGATATAAAAAGACAGAAAGCAAGGATTCAGGGAAATCATGGAGAAGAGAGTCCCCGGATGAAATCGTTGTTTCTCTTCACTCAATCTGCAGGAGTGGACGGCCTGCTTTGCTGCAGAGAGCCTGGTGAGCGTGGGGAAACGAAGCAGGGGTTCTCCGCAGGCTGGGCAACCCCGCCAGGGCAGGAGCAGATAACTGCTGACTTAGGTGAGCAGGTGTGCGGAATGAGGTTCAGTCCACGTGATTTCTTAGGACTATTTTTAATAAAGTTGTTATCATTCACTGAACCCCCTAACATGCCTCAGAAAAAGGAGGTACAACTGTCACCTTTGAGTATCGTCCCCTTTTTAAAAATATTATAAAAGACCAAATGGACAACAGCTGGAAATAACTGTTGTTTAGAAAGCAGAGACGAGAAGGTTGGGGGCCAGGGAGGTTAAGTCAATGGGAGTCAAACAGCCAGAATAGGAATAACGATAATGTTGACACAGTGTGAAGAATGTAACCAATGTCACTGATCACTGTCTAGAAACGGTGGGATAGGAACTGGTTTTGCTGCATATATTTTCACCAAAAACTAAAATATTAATTAAAAAAAAAAAAAGGCTCAGAGAGGGTAAGGAACATGTCCAAGGGCCACAGGACTGCTGGGTGTCAGCACCAGGACTTGTACTTGGAACTCAAATCTGGGGCCGTCCTAGAATCTCGGCCTGTTCTGGGAACGTGAATCTGTCCATGAGGACAGCCGACATTGTGACAGGTTTGCTGGGTTTTCTCCTCACGGTGCCTGCTGCTGACCTGACCCAGGCAGCCCTCTGCAACGAGCTTCTCCCGTCCTCACGTTCACAAAGTTGTTGCCCGGACTCTCTCCAGAAAGCCACAGTTCTGCTGTTAAACAGCACTGATGTCCGTTACCTGAGTCGCAGGTTTGTCTTCTGGAAATAAATTAGGGAAAGCAGCTACCCACGGGACCCCCATTTCTACATCTTTTAAGTCTACTTTCCAAGCAGAGTGGATTCCAGCGATTTGGTGAAGTGAAGGGTTGGGGGCAACTTACCTGTTTGCTGCCTACTAAATCCAGATATTTCAGAAAAAAAAGTCAGAGGGTTCCCTGATAGAACCCTGGGTTACCTTTTTCTTTAATAACACTTCATTGTGTTTTCAGCGAAGGTTTACACAGCAGTTTAGGTTCCCACTCAACAATTCCTATACAAGTTGTTCAGTGACATTGGTTACGTTCATCCCAACGCGTGAACATTCTCATTATTTCCGTTCTGGTTGCTCCGTTTCCATTAGCCTAGTTTCCCTGCCCCTTTACATGCTCATCTTTGTCTTAAAGTAATTGTTGACAGTTTGGTCTCAGATCAGTGATTTTTTAAAGGAGCACAGTACTCGTGGGTGATATTCTTTATTTTGTGAGTCAATCTACTATTCAGCTACAAGGTGATCTCAGGGGTTAGTTTTGGTTTACAGGTTTGAAGAGTACCTTAAGGCAGTAGTCTTGGGGAGTCCTGCAGTCTCAACCAGTTGAGTAGGTCTGGTTTTTCTTTTTTAGGACTTTGGAGTTCTGCTCCATCTTCTCCCATTCTATCAGCGTCCATCTACTGTGGTCCTGATCAGAGTGGTCCATAGTGGTAGCCAGTCATCTAGTTCTGCTCTCAGGGTAGATGAGATTGTGGGTCATGGAGATTACTTGTCTTGTGGACTAGTTTCTTCTTTGAGTCTTTGGTTTCTTTCTTTCTCTTTTGCTCCAGGTGAGTGGAGACCAATGTCATATCTTAGATGGCTGCCTGAAAGTTTTTATGACCCCAGACACCACTTACCAAACTAGGATGTAGAACCTAACTTTATGAACTATGTTATGTCCATTGGCCAAATTGTCTTACGAGACTATGGGCCCAATCCTTCAAACCCAGAAATCCAATCCCACGAGGTGTTTGGTCATGTCTAAGAAGAGTCCGTAACTGTGCCCCCATGTGCTTTACTATACACATGAACATATGTGCATACAGTCACATACATGCACCCCTGGATGATGTTTAAAAGCAGCCTCTCGCTGCACAGCTTCCTAAGCCCGGAACAACAAAGCCCAGAGGGTCAACTGTCTTGGGCTCATGGAGACCCCATGTATCACCGCGTAGAACTTCCCCAGAGGGTTTTCTAGACTGTAATCTTTATGGGAGCAAATTTCCAGGCTCCTCTTTGGTGGCACGACTCGGTGAGTTCACACCGCCAACCTGTAGGTTAGCAGCAGAACATAAACCGTTTATCGCCCAGGCATCTGACCAGGGGTCTGGCCTGAAACCGCAGGCTCCAGGAATGTAAGAGGTACCAGCTCTGGAGAGGTCCAATGAGATGGTTCAAAAAAAAAAAAAACCCCATTAACCCAGTGCCATCCAGTCGATTCCGACTCATAACGACCCTACAGGACAGAGTAGAACTGCAGAACTGCCCCATAGAGTTTCCAAGAAGAAGCTGGTGGATTCAAACTGCCGACTCTTCTGGTTAGCAGCCGTAGTAGGACTTAACCACTACACCACCAGGGTTTCCATCAAAGGGCTCAGGGACCTTATTTTCCCCAATAGGCCCACAGCCCTAGGAGAGGAGGTGAAAGGAGACAAAATGCCCTTCCAAAAGTACGAGTTTTCCTTTTCCCGATTGGGAATGATGACGGATGTAAAGTGTCAGGCCCAGCACACATGGGACAGAGCAGGGACCAGTAAGCAGGGGCCGTTGTCACCACAGCGGGATCTGCCTCACACGGTGGTCCCACAGCGGCAGCACAAGAGGACCAAGTCCTGTGCAAATCCACCCAGGAGTGTTCTCAGAGTAGGTAAGTAATCACCCACTCCCACCCCGTGTGACCTCCCGTGAAGTCAGAATGGAGACTGAGAAAAATGAACCGGTTCACCCAGCAAGCTCCAGCACCTCCCGGTCAGCAGTATCAAGGGCTCCTGACACATCGAACAGAAATGCCACCGGGCCCGACGCGTCCGCCACCGTGGAAATCGATCCATCCAGGCAGCTAACGCAGAGCCCGCTGTCGCTGAGGCCTGAACCCCGAATGACAGGAAGTGGTCAGGAGTACAATCACAAAATCGTGGGTGTTAACACAGAATCTTTCTTTAAGGACCACACTGTCCCTCGAGCAAGTCATCTTGGGGACCTCAGTTTCCTCGTCTACAAAGCAAGAGGACTGAGCTAGAAACCCTTTCACTTCCGGTGCTAAAGCTCTCTGACGCTACGGCTTCTCGGATCTCCCTTTCCTTTAAGCACCTCCTCAAAGTCAGAATTAAGTACAAAACAGAGGTGGGTAATTTAGCATCAAGTGATGGCTTCCTAGGCAAGAAATTAGGAGCATACCTTACCTAATGGAGACATTAACACTTTTTTTTTTTTAATCAATAAAGGACTAATTAAGCTCTTTCAGTCACGGGATTTGGCTGCCAGAAGGGAGGAGACTGAATCCTTCCAACCTTGCGTCCCAGGAGAAGAGTCACTTCCGGCGACATCAGGGCAGCCTCTACCTCATAATCAGAGGAGTCCTGGTGGCATAAGTGGTTTGTGCTCAGCTGCTAACCTACAGGTTGGTGGTTCAAACCTACCCTGTGGCTCCACGGAAGGCAAGCCTGCTGAACTGCCTCCACAAGGACTGTAGCTGAGAAAACCCCAAGAAGCACAGTTCTACCCTGTAACACATGAGGTCGCCACAAGTTGGACTAAATTCGACAGCAACAGGTTAGGTTTGGCTTTGGCCTCATCATCAAACACTGCTCATCTAAGGTATGTCACAGCGAGTTGGGTGAAATCAGAACATTAACAAACTTCTCACCATGCATTTCCTAACGTTATGAGGCATTTGTTTTCTTGATGGGCTCAGCCTAGGAATCCTTAAGATTCCAAAAGAGTGTCAGACGCTACTGTTTGTGTGAATCTCAACTGCCCAGTGTAACTTCACAGACTTTGAAGCCTGCACCTATCAGCACAGAAAGGGCCATATCCCCAGCCCTTCCTGCAGAGAGCACATTTATAGCCCCATTGGAAACACAGTTGTCCCTGAGCCCTGTCACCAAGAGAGCAGGGTGGAATCACCTTCTCTTGTTTTTTTGGCTGTCTTCTATTGGCTAGGGTCTCTAGGATGGGGAGTCCCTGGGTGGCACGCACAGTTAAACGCTTGACTACTTGCCGAAAGGTTGGCGGTTCGAACTCACCCGGAAGCCCCTTAAAAGACAGGCCTGGAGATCTGCTTCCAAAAGGTGTCCTGAAAACCCTATGGAGCAGTTCTACTCTGTACGCATGGGGTTACCATGAATCGGAATCAACTTAACGGCAACTGAGAACAACAAAAATGTAAAGGTTGGTGTTTTGAACCCACCCAGAGACACCATAAAAGAAAGGCCTGGCAGTCCGTTTCAGTGAAGACTGCGCCAAGAAAACCCTATGGACAGTTCTAGTCTGTAACACACGGGGTCACTACGAGTCGCAATCAACTAGACAGCATTTTTTTTTTCTATTAGACTATATCCTCTAGTTATGAGAAAGCAGCTACAAGGTATAAAAATCCCAGGGGCTTTACTGCTTCTCTGCCTGTACAAGACCCGGCGTTTTCTGGGGAGATTGATTGGGATGCAGTGCCAGGAGGCCGTTAGCAGAGATGGACTACGCTGCAGGGCTTGTCTGGCGACCTGTGAGCCACCCTTGTGCTTTTCTGGCAGGGAGAGGAGAGCTCACGGGTGGCCTGGAAACGGTCCAGTCACCTGGCATCACAGGTGCCCCTCCCCACCCCACCGCCAGGCCACTCAAGGCACTCTGCCTCTCCGGGGAGATGTACACAGAGACCACCATGAGATTCCATCTTCCATACGTTGGCTGGATCAAAACGTACATGTTCCATAATTGCACTTCCGCAAAGGTTTGGGGAAAGCGGGACTTTCCCGGACTGCAGAGCAGCTGGGGTGTAACTGGCACAGCCAGTCCTGAGGCTAACTGGGCAGTATTTACTACAGCTGTGGTTCAGTGGTCGTGTTCTCCCCTTCCATGCAGAAGACCCAGGTTCGATTCCAGGCCAATGTACCACATGCATAGCCACTCCCTGTCTGTCGGTGGAGGCTTGCATGTTGCTAGGATACTGGATAGGTTTCACTGGCGTTTCCAGACTAAGGAAGACTAGGAAGAAAGGCCTGGTGATTTACTTTTGCAAATCAGCCAATGAAAACTCTATATGGATCACAGTGGATCTACAACTGATCACGGGGATGGCACAGTATTGGGCAGTGTTTCATTCCGTTACGCCTGGGGTCACGGTGAGCCGGCGCCAACTCGATGGCAGTTAACAACAGCAACGAGTAAAATCTATAATGTATGCTTTCTTTGGAATGCCCCTTGTTAGCATTTCCTCAGAAAAACACCAGCACACGTACACAAGGGGACTACAGCATTGCCTGTAACATCAAAAAGGGAGAACAAGGCTGTCAATATACCTGTTGCCAGCAAGTTGATTCTGGCTCATAGCGACCCTATAGGACAGAGTAGAACTGCCCCATAGGGTTTCCAAGGCTGTAATCTCTATGGAAGCAGACTGCCACATCTGTCTCCAGTGGTGCAGTTGGTGGGTTCGAACCACCAACCTTTTGGTTAGCAGCCTAGCGTTTAACCGCTTCTCCACTAGGGCTCCTTAGGATCATCCATAAATAAGGAAATTAACCAAAAAAGGATCCATCGGAACTGGAATAGTACGTTCCAGTTAAAAAGAATAAAGATGACCTACAAGTCATAACACAAAAAATCTCCAAGACCAATTCAATTATTGGTTGAAAACACCAAAGAGTTGAGGAACCAGACGTTCAGTGTGACACCACTTACGTTAAAAAGCCACGCAAGTTATGTGTTTTACAGAAACACATGTCTTCAGGTAAATTCCCATAAAAGGACATACATCAAAGGGTTCATGGAGTTTAGCTCTTGAGGCAACTGTTAAATAAAACTAGGGAAAAGCACGTCACACCACGGTACGTGTGCCAAGGTTAAACCAGCTGCCATCAAGTCAGTTCTGACTTATGGGGACTCCATGTGTGTCTGAGTAGAACTGTGTGCCACAGGGTCTTCAATGGCTGGCTTTTTGGAAGTAGATGGCCAGATCTTTCTTCTGAGGTGCTCTGAGTGCACGCGAACCTCCAACCTTTCAGTGAGCAGCAGAGCACCATTTGTACTACCCAGGGACTCCCACACCAAGATTACAACTGGTTAGGAAACAAAATGTAGGTACATTTAGGGGGAAAAAAAAACTTGTCAAGAACTACAGAGAATTACTGGTCTGACAGAAGCTGGAGGAACACTGAGACAATGGCTCCTGGACACCCTGCCGACTCAGAACTGAAACCACTCCTGAAGCCCACTTTTCAGACAAACATTAGATAGGCCTAGAAAACAAAAAAATAACACGTGAGGAATGCGCTTCTTAGTTGAATCAAGTATACAAGACCAAATGGGCAGCTCCTGTCCAAAAGCAAGCTGCGAAGGCAGGAAGGGACAGGGACCGGATGAATGGACACAGGGAACCAGGGGTGGAAAAGGGGAAGCTGCTGTCACCTAAAGCACAATAAAATTAAAAAAAAAGAAAAAAAAGAATTAGAGAAAATGAAAGCAGACACGCTCTGTTCGTTTAAAAAAAAAACATGTTTTAACCATACATTCAAAAACATGTTCTAAAAAAACTACAGTTCTCAAAAGTTATTTTTGGCTGCTCTCTTTTTTCTCTGATTTAAAAAGTACTTTTTAGTTGAATAAAGTATGAAAGACAGCTGTGCAGCAAGTTTCATCCTGACACAAGTATGAAATGGCTGATTGCAAACGATTATAAAAGCAAAACCAACATGAGCTAGAATTTAATTATATTGTTAACGTGAAACACCCTTTTTTTTTTTTAAACACTTTGCAAAAGATCCAACTTGTTGATAAAATCTGCAGTGGATTTCATTATTATCGCCAATACGTCAGCATTCAGGACTTCACCCAACAGGTCAGACCAATTCCTGAGGTTAATCATTTCAGGATGTGTCCTTCAGGGAACTCAGCGAACAGCCACCAACCAACCAGTTGCCATCAAGCTGATTCTGATCATGGCGGCCCCACGTATGTCAGAATAGGATTGCGCTCATTGCTTTTCATGACTGTGGCCTTGCCAAAGCTGATAGCCAGGACTTTCTTCCAAGTGACCTTTCAGTTAGCAGCTGTGTGCTTAACCGTTCGCGTCACTGTTACCTTAGTAAGTACTCATGTAGCTACAAAAACAACAGACAACCAGAGTGAAAACATGCTGTAATGTCAATGTTTGAAATACCACAGAATACCCGTTACAGTCAAGTCAATTCCGACTCATAGTGACCCTATAGGACGGTAGAACTGCCCCATAGGCCTTCCAGGGAGCAGCTGGTAGATTTGAACTGGAGACCTTCTGGTTAGCAGCCAAGCTCTTCACCACTAGGCCACCAGGTCTCCCTATGCCACCAGGGCTCCAGTAATATTTTATGACACAAAGCCTTTTATAACAAGAGCCTCCGTATGTGACATTATAAAGCAAAATTAAAAAAAAAAACCCTCAAAAATCAAGACGCTGGTATCGGGCTTGGTTCCACGTATACAAAGGAGGTGGTTATTCACAAACAAGTAATTCCAGATTCAGAGGGCAAGAGATTCTGCCCTCAAAATATGCTTGCCACCCAAGGACCGAACTATCTGAAATTCGCCATTAAAGATTCATTTCTTCAGAATAAGCACCGATCTCCTTTTAAAATGCAAATTAATCAGGGGGACCAAGACACAAAATCAATATTACTTTACCGTGTCATTTATCAAACTGTTTTCTCTCAAAGAAGGGAGGGGCACGAGGGGGGCAGGCTGCTGAAAGGAAGAAAAAGCCGGACGTGGGTGTGCGCGCTTTTTGTGCTGGACGCTGGAGGAGAAATGACAAAATCTCAATCTTAACCAAGCACTCTGTGTCTTTCCTGGAACTGAACTTGGCTGGGACACTTTCGTCTGAAATTTTTCTAAGAATTTTGTCTGCCACGAGCTCAGTGAGCAACATGCAGTTAACGGGATCTTGGGATTCCTGGGCAACCAACGAAAGGCTCTATAATTTCCCTGACACCGTGTGTGCCAGGAGCTGTGCTACGTCTTTACCTTCGTAACTTCATGTGATCCACACAGAGAAGAAATTAAACATCTACTGTTGCTCTTGTTGTTGGCGGCCGTTGAGTCAACCCCGACTCGTGGTAACCCCAAGCACAAGAGAAAGAAACGGCACCTGGTCCCGTACCATCCCCACGATCAGTTGTGTATCAGACTCTTGTGATCCGTAGGGCTTTCATCGCTGGCTGATTTTCAGAAGTAGATTGCCAGCCCTTTCTTCCTAATCTTAGCCTGGAAGCACCACTAGAACCTGGTCAGTCCCATAGCAACATGCAAGCCTGCACTGACGGCCAGGTGGCGGCTACACGTGAGGTGCCCTGACGGGAACTGAACCTGGGTCTCCCACACGGAAGGAGAAAATTCTACCACTGAACCACCACTGCCCCCGAAATACACACTAAAAACCACCTCCAAATTCCACATGGGAAAACTAAGGTGCAGAGAGGGGGAGAAACTTGTCCGAACTCATGTGTGACAACCCAGATCTGGGGGATGCCAAACCCAATGCCCTGAACCATTATGTCACACTGCCTCACCCCAAAAACACAAAGGAAAATAAACTAATTTGACCGTGTATCAGTTCTTAGGAGCCCTGGTGACACCATGGTTAAGCACTGGGCTGCTAACCAAAGGGTCAGTGGTTCGAACCCACCCAGCAGCTCCATGGGAGAAAAGACGATCTGCTCTTACAAAGATTAGAAAACCCTACAGAGACCCCTATAGGGTCTTACTGACTTGAACTCAACTCACGTAGGTATGTCTAGCAGGGTGGGGTTAGCTATGTTCACTGGGCTTCTTGGGCATTTTAAGTAACTCTGTAGGCTCCAGGTCACAGGGTCTACGCAGTCTCTACTTGTTGGGCCCCTGGCCCTGAGGTGAGTAGGACGGGTGCACAGTGGGCTAGGAGTGTGAGAGCCTGATAACGGAGGGGAGGGGGGCTGGAGCATGGACTTAGTCAGCTGCTTAAGAAGGAAACCGAACTGGCCTCTGGCCAGGACCTCAGAACTGAGTCAAGGCAGCATTTTGAGAAAATGGTGTTGCAGACACGAATGGGGTGTCATTGGTACCCTAGAGCTTGTCCCAGAATGCTGGGCATGGGGCTACTCGACCAGTGATGGGAAGGGGCAGGATGGAAGGCCACCCCGGAGGTGATAACCCTGCCACCCACCACTTTACAGGCCAATGACGGCCTCTGGCCAAAGAGCCAGGGAAAAAGGAAATAAGATGATCAGTACTTCAGGAAAACAACGAGGAGCTATTACCACGGCTAAACAGGCTCTATGGAAAAGGTAAGGGGAGGCAGACAATGGCCTGTCCAAAAAGAAAGAAACTGAAAATCCTGAGATAATTCTGGCAGGACTAGTACTAAATGTGAAACAAGTATTTCATAAGGATTGAGCCAACACTGTCAAACTCTGCAATATCTTTGTCCTCTAGTCACCATATTTTTTTTTTATAATTTATTGTATTTTTGTCACTGTTGTTGAGAATATACACAACAAAACACACACCCATTCAACAGCTTCTGCATGTACAATTCATTGACGCTGATTATATTGAGTTGTGCAACCACTCTCATCCTCGTTTTCTGAGTTCTTCCCCCATTCACATAAACTCACCTCCCCCAAGGTTCCTATCTAAATTTTTAATTTGCTGTTGTCAGTTTGGTCCCATATAGACAGATCTTAATAGAACATATTGCTCAAGGTAGACATTTTTTACTAGTTAAACTAAACTATTTGATTTTAAGAAGACTTCAGGGGATTTTTTTTTTTTTTTTGGTTTAAGTTTTAAAGATTATTTCAGGGCAGTAGTGCTGGGAGTTCATCCAACCTCCGTGGCTCAGGAAGTCTGGAGCCCTGAGAATGTGAAATTCTGTTCTGTATTTCCCTCCTTTTGATCAGGATTCTTCTACAGAATCTTTGATCAAAATGTTCAGTAATGGTAGCCGGGCACCATCCAGTTCTTCTGGTCTCATGGCAGAGGAGGCAGTTGTTCAGGGAGGCAGTCAGCCATACATCCAAATTTGCAAAAAAGAATGCAGCCATTTCAACGGTTTTCTCTCAACTCCCAAAGTTTATCCAAAGGAATACCAGTAGGCACATACCCTTCGTAAAGAGCTAATGCCAAGCAATCAAAAAAGAGAAAAAGGACGTGTTCCAAAATTTAGCTTCCTGGTTTACAAACTTCTGGGGGCAAGAAACCAAGTTCTCTTTTTAGGGCTTAGCACATCGTGGGCACATGTTAAATAGTTTGAGACAAGGGTGACCCCCAGAGTTGGTGTAACTGTCGTAAACAGACTGCAGCCTTGAAAACGACTTTGGCATAATCTCACTTGTTGTTGCTGTGTGCCGTCCAGCTGATTGCGATTCACAGATCTCATGTGACAGAGGAGAACTGCCCCATAGGGTTTCCAAGGCTGTAATCTTCACCGGAGCAGATCACCAGGTCTGTCTTTCTCCTTCGGAGCCGCTGGTGGCTTCAAACCACCTACCTTCCCGTTAGCAGCCAAGCACTTTAACTACTGCACCACCAGGGCTCCTTACTCTCACTTCCTAAGAGGGAACTTTTCTAGCTAAACAGGTATAGAATCTCCTCTCTGGCTTACCAGCAGAAAGTGCCGTTCACAGGTTTAAAAAATGAACCAATTATCTGCCTCCATGTCCTAGAGACAAACGTTTGCTTCGGTAAGTCAACTTAAAGTCATTTCCACTTCAGGAGGCCACTTGGGTGGATCTAAACAGTTGTGATTTACTCCATCGGTCCGGAGGGGGTAGCATTTATTACAGCCCACTTAGACTGTAACAACTGCTTTCCCAAATCCGACATTGATTCATGAAGATGAACACACGGGCTCTCTTTGCAGCATAAACCTCACAGCCTCAGGCGAGTGGTTAATACAAACGTCGTACAGGAATGGCAAGACCGGTGCACGGAAGCCAGCAATTACACCGGTATTTAACCTGATCTATCGCTCATCAGAAAAACACTTAGCATGGGAGGCAGCCCCAGACAGACAGTCAGGGGACATAGCCATTTAACTGTCCCCTCCAGCGATTACACCCTCTCAACCCAAGAGTCAAATTAAAACAACTACACATTGACTTTTCGCTTCTGTAAACACAAGGGTGATTGACAACCTCAGGCTGCGACCAGCCAGGCACTGTCTTCTGCGCCCCTCTGCCGGGCTGCTCTCAGCCGGGGCAGGCTGTCTCCCTAGGCATCTTCTAGGATACCAGAGGATGTCCGCGCTCTGCCCCGGGCCCCACCAAAAGAGGCCTGTCATCCCTCACACAAAACCAGCGACATGCAGATCACCCCTGAAAACCGAGTATTTTAAAAATGACAATTTGTCACTTGCAATCAGAAAAATTGCAGTTGATGGCAATTAGAAAATGGAAAACCAGTCACAGCTTTTTGTTGCATGAGTGGTTAGTGGAGCCCTGGTGGCACAGTGGTTGAGACCCTGGCTGCAAACCAAAAGGTTGGCAGTTCGAATCCACCAGCTGCACCTTGGAAACCCTATGCGGCAGTTCTACTCTGTCCTATAGGGTCACTATGAGTCCAAATTGACTGGATGTCAATGGGTTTGGTTTTGGGGCTTTTTTTTAGTGGTTCAGCGGTAGAATTCTCACTGTCCACGTGGGAAACTCAGGTTTGATTCCCAGCCAACACATTTCATGCTCAGCCACCACCTGCCTGTCAGTAGAGGCTTGCGGGTTGCTACGATGCTTCAACAGGTTTCAGCAGAGCTTCCAGACTAAGATGGACTAGGAAGAAAGGTCTGGAGATCTACTTCCGAAAAACAAGTCAGTGTAAACCCTGTCGATTACAATGGTTGGATCCACAACACATCATGAAGATGGCGCAGGACGGGGCAGCATTTTGTTCCATTGTTCCACTGGGGTTGCCCTTGTCGGGGCCAACTTGATGGCTGCTGACAACAGCAACAAACAATTCTCACTGCTCTGCTATGAGTCCTGGTGGTGTAAGCGTCCCCTCTGCCTTATCATTACATTCTCCTTTATTTCAGTGCTGTAAGGTGGAAAAAGGATAGAGAAGAGACAGCAGGGGGGAAAAGAAAGCAAAAGGAAAGATGACCGAGAATCTGTTTCGCACAGAGAACTGGGTGGATCAACTGGGAGCTTTATGGGCTTGTGCTGTGTTTAGCAGATTCAACACTGGGTTCTTCCTCACAGAAAACAGCCACAGTTAAGAGTCCAATGTTAACCCTCTGTCACTTAGCTGTCTTCATAGGGTCTTCCCCACTAAGGCAGAGGAAACGTCTGGTACACTGGTTTTAACGTAAGTAATCCAAGGCAAACAGCTGCAGCTGTGAATGCAAACAAGCCTGTGATCATGAAGACGGCACGGGACTGGAAAGCACTTTGTTCTGTATCCAGAAGGCCAAGGAGCCCTGGTGGCACCAATGGTTGATCACTCAGCTGCTGACTGAAAGGCTGGCGGGTCAAACTCCTCCAGAAGCTCTGTGGGAGAAATGTCTGGCCATCTGCTCCTGTAAAAATTACAGCCTAGAAAATCCTCTGGAAGCAGTTCTACTCTGTCACATGGGTCGAAAATCGACTCGAAGACATCTAACAACAACAAGGTCACCATGAGTTGGAGCTGACTCAATGGCAACTAACAACAACCGTGTTTGGCAGGTATACAAGGCTCACAGTCCAGCAGATTCGAGTAAGTCCCTGTTCCCAAAGGAGAAAAAAGTTGAAGACGCTCCCGCCCTCCCCCAGCAGTAAGACAATTTTTCCACCCTGGGTAAGTACCGTCATTCTTGGACTGAGTTGACCATGTTCTAGTTTAGTTACTTGCTTCCAATGGCTCTTTTTAAAAAGTGTGTGTCACAGGTGAAGCCCAAGAATGGCTAATGTTTATCTGCCTTCACTCAGTTCAGATGGACAGGTGATGCTGCTATTCCCGCCAATGTTTTACTTTTAAAGTGTTTTTTGTTGAACCTGATGTACCCACGTCACTCTTTTGTTCTCGGTTTAAGGTCTGCGGTGCCCTCCCGACCTTCCGACAGTCCGGCACAAAACGCCCTTCCCCTAACTGTCTAAGACAGCATTGTCCAACAGACCTTCCTGCCATGATGGAAAGATTCAGCCTGCAAGGACGGAAACGTTCTCTGTCTGTGCTACCCAACGTGGTAGTCACAGCCACAGGTGGCTAGTGAGCACCTGAAACGTGGATAACGAGACACAGAAATTGAATCTTTAATTTTCACCCATTCAGATTCAAATTCAAATAGCTGTCTGTGGCTGGTAGGAGCCCTGGTGGCGTAGTGGTTAAGAGCTTGGCTGCTAACCAAAAGGTGGGTGGTTCAAATCCACCAGCCGCTCCTTGGAAACCTTATGCGGCAGTTCCACTCTGTCCTATAAGGTTGCTCTGAGTGGGAATCTACTCAACAGCACCTGACAACACCAACATGTAGCTAGTAGGAATGCCCTGGGTGGTGCAAACGGTTAATTCGCTTGGCTGCTAACCAAAAGGTTGGAGGTTTGATTCCACCCAGAGATGCCTCAGAAGAAAAGCCTGGCAATCGGCTTCCTAAAAATCAGTGAAAACCCTCTGGAGTGCAGTTCTACTCTGACATACATGGGGTCGCTGTGAGTTAAGAAATACTGGTAACTGGTAATGCACGCAAACTAGCTCATGAACAAGCTAACTACGCTAAGTTTACCTGGAAGTTATCTTGTTACGCTGTTACAAGCAAGTCACACTGGTTCACAATAACCCCTGAAAACAATGCGCTGCTTCTCCTCTGTGCCCTGTGTGTGCAGGTCCAAATTCACTGCCGTGTTTGCCAGGAAAACAAGCAAAGACTCAAATTTGTAGACAGTACATCAGAGTTAAAGGGCCTAAGTTATGCACAGCACTTCAAGGGCAAAGGTGGCAATGGATCTGCAAATCTGTTCCCAATTCAGAGATAGAAAAAAATAAAAAAGAAACCAAATTCTAGTGTGTGTGTGGGCAAGGAGGGTGGAGAAAAGAAGAACAATGGAGAAAAGAAGTGTTCCAGGTGAGTGGGTGACCAGTAGTTCTCCATCTATGAGAAGCAGCCCTGCTCAGGGAACCGATCTCCACACAGGAGTCATCCTGCGTGTCAGAGTTGTCAGCAAATGCCAGATGTGAAGCAGTAAGGCCAGAAAACATACCCCATTAAGTTCTTCATGCTACTGGCCCACTCAATACCAGTATCCTTCTCCTATTTCCCCAGAACCTCATGGAGAAGAAGAGACACTTACAGACACGATACAACCACAGGGTACTGGTGCTGTTGTGAGCTGCCATCGAGTCGGCCCCCAACTCATGGTGACCCCACGCAAAACAGAGTCAAACGCTGCCCAGTCCTGCCCCATCCCCATGATCGGTTGGGGCACAGACTGTTAAGATCCATAGGGTTTTTACTAGCTGACTTTTGGAAGGAGATCACCAGGGCCTTCTTCCTACTTTGTCTTTGTCTGGGAGCTCCACTGAAACTTCTTCAGTACCAGAGCAACACGCAAGCCTCCACTGACAGGTGGTGGCTGAGCGTGAGGTGTATCGGCTGGGAATCGAACCCCGGTTTCCTGTACTGAACCACTACTAGCGCCTCATTAGTATAAAACAGTATTAGCATAAAAACACCACCACCTGGACTGCACAATATCCATACACAGCACGCTGCTCTCGTTTCATAGACGGCCTAACGGCTTTGCCGTGATGAAGTTCACTGGGTCCTGCGGTGGTTTTGGAACTCAAAATAACCAAGCCCCCTGCACACAGCAGATTATTCGGCCATAAAAAGGAATGAAGTACCGATATGTGCTACAACATGTATGAACCTTACAAACATTACGCTAAGTGAAAAAAGCCAGACCCAAAAGGCCGCATACTATATGCCTCCATTTATATGAAATGTTCAGACTAGGCAAAATCCAGAGGGACAAGAGTAGATTAGTGGTTGCCAGGGGCATCGGGAGGAGGAGACAGGGCATGACTGCTAAAAGAATATGGGGTTTCTTTTTGGAGTGCAGAGAATGTTCTAGAATTAGGTGGTGGTGATGACTGCACAGCTTTGTCAATATACTAAAAACCACTGAATCATACAGTTTAAAAGGGTGAATTTTATGGTTGTGAACTAAATCTCCATAAAGCTGGTATATACAAACAAATCAAGACCCACTTCACATCCATAGCCACATTAAGTAGCCAAACCAAAGCACACCGGGCAAAGGGCTGTCTACCTGCCACATCTACCCAGTCTGCCTGTTACCCTGGTTTTTCTAACTCACACAAGGAGCCCCTCCCTTAGGTTTATGGAGAAGACCCCAAGCAGGTGGTGAGTAAGAGCAAGCCAGCCTGCACATAACAACTCCACCCCATACCCTTCAGAGCTGAGAAGCCAGGCTGTATTCTTGGGAAAGGAAGGACGTGTGACCCCAAGCTCTGCTGACATTAGGGGCCACGGAGGCCATGCTCTCAGCCACGGTTCATCTCCTGGAGCAAACTGCTAAGCCCACAGACACATAATTGGCACTCAATGAAGTTATTACTTGTTTATTGGCTGAGCCATCAATTTACATCCCCGTGGGGATTAAGGAAAGTGACAGAGAGGAACTGGCCCTACAGGGGAGCCTCAAGATTCACCTCTACATGTGGCAGAACTCCAAGGGGTAACTGAACAAAATGTACCCCAAGTGCACATTTCCATCTTGATGCTGAGCAGAGGTGGGTTAATTTTCACATGCTGTTATACTAATGGGAAACCCTGGTGGCGTAGTGGTTAGGTACTACAGCTGCTAACCAAAGGGTCAGCAGTTCGAATCTGCCAGGCGCTCCTTGGAAACTCCATGGGGCAGTTCTACCCTGTCCTATAGGGTCGCTATGAGTCGGAATCGACTCGACGGCACTGGGTCGGGTTATACTAATGTATCTAACCTGTAAAACATGAAGGAAGAAATAAGATCATTTTGACCTTTCTGGACCTATGTGTTACCTAAACAGAGGAAAAAGCTATACATTTAGTATGAGCAAGGCTATATGATAACCCAGAAACTTTTCACCAAGAATGGCTTCAACCAAAACAGGAAGCAGTTCCAAGCACGGTCAGCACTGCCTCTTACACTGCAGAAATAAAAATGAAACATTCTTAAAGCTGCTGAAAACGCTTACGGAAGGCTCTGCCCTCCTCTGCCCATTTTTCATTTTTGCCTTCTGCTCAACGACAACAAAAAGACCAAGCCAGCTGCCACGGAGTCAGTTCCAACTCACGGCGGCTGCATGTGTGCCAGGGTAGAACTGTGCCCCGTGGAATTTTCAGTGGCTGGTTTTTCAGAAGTAGATCACCAGGCCTTTCTTCCACAGTGCCTCTGGGTGGACTCAAAGCTGCAACTCTAGCTTAATCATTTGTATCACCCAGGGACTCCATGCCTTCTGCCCCAGGGCCCTAAAATTGTGGTTAAGAGAAGACATGGATGAAGTATAAGGTTGCCCAAAAGAGAAACAAAAAAACCCAAACCCATTGCTACAGTCGATTCTGACTCACAGTGACCCTACAGGACAGAGTAGAACTGCCCCACAGGGTTTCCAAGGCTGTCATCTTTACAGAGGAGCCCCGGTGGCACAGTGGTCAAGAGCTTGGCTGCGAACCAAAAGGTCAGCAGTTTGAATCCAACCAGCTGCTCCCTGGAAACCCTACGGGGCAATGCTGCTCTGTCCTATAGAGGTGCCATGAGTCAGAGCCAACTCAAGGACAACAGGTTTGGTTTGGCTGGTTTTACAGAAGCAGACAGCGGAAGCTGCAGAGCTGCTGCTGGTGGGCTTGTACCATCAAACTTTCAGTTAAACAGCCTAGCGCTTAACCACTGCATAACCGGGCTCGGTGGGCAAACGCAAATAGAGGGTGTTAAGTTAAATTTTAACTTCAGAAACAAATGATTTTTCAGTATACTAAAACATTTGGGACATACTTATGCTAAAAAACCATTTGTTGTTTATCTGAAGTTGAATTGAACTGGGCACCCTGTATCTTATCTCTCAACCCCAATGAAGTGACTGCACCTGCTGGGTCTACCACCTAGACAAGTACAGACCCCAGGCTGATTCTGGGCTATTCCCTCCTCCCAGGAGCGAGAGCCAGTGGAGGACTTCTGCCACCTGTACTGCCCCCTAGAGGCCGGCTCCATGCACCTGCAATTGTTTCCTGTGCTGCTTCCAGAGACTCAGACGCCACCCCGCTCATCAATCTCCAGTAAGAAGACAGTGCAACTGAGAGGAAACAGACAGAAAAAAGGCAGAGGGCTGTCTTTACCTCTTCACTGAAAGTGGGGGGAAGAGCCCTAGCCCAGGCTTGATGCATGTGTAAACGGGGGGAACACCCCAGACTCAATGTGGAACCAGGTGTGTGAAGACCACAAAAGGGTTCCCCTAACAACCCTGTTACACTTAAAGCGGGATTTTTTTTTTAATGGAAGGTTTCAAATGCCGGTGTTAATAAGCAGATGATCACAGGCCCTCAGAGCCTGCTGTTATCTCTGAGTATTATTTTTTATGGAGCTCATTTTTAATATTGGCGCTTTTAGGGTAGAGGTAAATAAACCTGATCACGCAGTAAATTCAGTGTGCTCTTTTGCTTGCGGATTTAAGCTAAACCCCCATAAATCTCCTCTTGGGAGCAGCATCTAGCAAGATAACAGAGGCAGCACTAGGATTTTGATACCCGGGAAGAAAACAATAAATAAGCAACTGACTTCAGAGACCTGAGCAGGCCAGGGGCTCAGCAAGGGGCGGGGACAGTCCTATGGGGTTTCTCCCCTTTGCCCTCATAGCCAAGGGATCATTCCAGTGCACCACAATAGTCCCAGGCCACAGGACTCCTCATCTTTGTAAGAAACAACAGCAAACATGACTTCACAAATACAGCAAAATATAACCCACTCCACGATGAAATAACCACCTGTTCTCAAAAACCGATCCCCACTCGTTGCGACCCTACAGGACGGAGTAGAACTGCCCCACAGGGTTTCCAAGGCCGTAATCCTCACAGAAGCAGACTGCCACATCTTCCTCCCAAGGAGCGGCTGGTGGGCTCCAACCCTCAGCCTTTCGGAGAGCAGCTGAATGCTTTAACGACTGCGCCACCAGGGCTCCTTCCGTCTCTTTTAGACCCCCAAAAGGATCCATTTATGCCAATTTCGATGAACAGCAGTTTGGAGGGGACATAAAAGCCGGTCACTGTGCTTTACATCAGAAGCCTACCTGGAACCTGACCTCGGCATCGACTGTATACCCCATGTATATGTGCAGGGTGGGAAGTATATGCCTATATATAAATATCAATACATATAAAGCTAACTTTCAGTGTTTGGAAAACAAAAGCTATCCCCATCTAACAGCCGGATTCTGACATAACTCACTTTGGACACCTCATCTGGTGTGCGCCGTGCCCATTGCCAGTGTAAACCCCACGGCGCTGGGCAATGATATACTGTAGTGTCACGGCGCAATCTGGATTTACTATAAAGGGCCGCTGACGAGCTTCAGGGCAGTAAACACTGCAGCGAGGTGTATTTCACACTGAGCTGGTTTTTATGAAGAACACTTCACCGCCCAGCCACAGCGCCTGGGTGATGGATGGTGAAAGATGCCTGACAAGCTTCATCATTGTTTGTAAATCTTAACTGTTCCCGCTCACTAACTCTGCAGGCAATTTTCAAAGACAGCGGCCCACAGAAGGACAGCGCAGCTCTCCTGAAGGTTATTCAAGTTGTACTTGGCCCAGGCCGTGCCTCCAGGAGCAGAGCGGGGAAGCCAGCTCCAGAGCGACTCCACACCGTGCCTGGAACAGACTGCGGAGGCCCAGCACATCTGCGTCAGACTCAAAGGGAGAGATGCTAGCAGTGATGATGGACGCGCTAACCCTACTGGTACCAGTACCAGTTGTTTGGACTCTGACTCATGGAGACTCCATGTGTGTCAAGAGTAGAAATGGGCGCCAGAGGGTGTTCGGTTGATTTTTTGGAAACAGATCGCCAGGCCTTTCCTGTGAGGTACCTTGGGGGTGGGCTGGAATCTCCAACCTTTCAGTTAGCAGCCAAGCATGGTATCTGCACCACCTGGGGGCTCCTGCTGTGTCCTAATGGCTACTGTCTTATCCAAGTAAAGTCCCCGGGGACACTGGTTCTCCAGGGATTCTAAACACAAACGTCCAGGAGTGAGCTACAGAAATGGCAGGCTTGATGATGTGTGATGTGCACAGACAACACTGGGGTCCAAGGGCTGAGCAGACAGATGCGGGCTCACCGTCGCCCTTGAATCCAATGAATTAAAATTAGCATTGAAGACGTAGGTGAGCGGCAACGCAAACAGAAACCTGGGACCACTGTTCCTTGCAGCATGTTTCACGACAGCGAAGAGGTGGAAATAACCCAAGTGTCCATCCACAGATGAATGGATAAACACAATGTGCTACATCCATACAATGGAATAGCCCTCGGCCATGAAGAGAAATGAAGTTCTGATACAGGCTAGAGCACGGATGAGCCTTGAGAACATTCTGCAGAGTGAAACGTGGTAGTCACAAAAGGACACGTATCATATTGCCTCACTGATACGAAATACTCAGAACAGGCAAATGTATAGAGACCAAGGTTCATCAGTGGCTACCAGGAAGGACGGGGGGGGGGCAGTGTTGAGGAAGCAGTGAGATTCTGTTTACAGGGATGGGGAATCTGGCAACAATTATGGGTGAGGGTTGTGCAACATGGTTAACATAACTGGCATCACTGAATTGGTTTCCTGTTTTCAGTTTCACCTGAAAAATGCAAAACAGGTAAATGTAAATGTTTACAATGAAAGAGGGAGGCAGGCAGGGAGGCAGGGAGGCAGACAGGGAGGGCGGCAGGCGGGCAGGGAGGGCGGCAGGCGGGCAGGGAGGGCGGCAGGCGGGCAGGGAGGGCGGCAGGCGGGCAGGGAGGGCGGCAGGCGGGCAGGGAGGGCGGCAGGCGGGCAGGGAGGGCGGCAGGCGGGCAGGGAGGCAGGGAAGGAGGCAGGCAGGGAGGCAGGGAGGCAGACAGGGAGGGAGGCAGGCGGGCAGGGAGGCAGGGAAGGAGGCAGAGAGGGAGGCAGGCGGGCAGGCAGCAAAGAAGAAATGGAGGAAGGACATGTGGGCAAGCATGTTTTCCACGAGTTATTTCCAACCTGGCTCTGCTCTGCCAGGACCATTGGGGATTCCTAAGGGTGCAGTTTCCAGAGCTCTCTCTCTGGTCCGCTCTAGACCCCCAACTTCAGTCAAACGAAAACCCAGCATAGGTGCCCTGTGCACTGAACTGATAATTTTTAAGGAATGAGCTGAATATGTTAAAATCAGAATAACCCACTGACAGATCAGGTCAAGTGCAAAACAGTATCTTTTTCAAAAACCATCTGTAGAAAATGGGCAGGCCTTTTAGTCACACTAATTTACAAATCAAATAGCATGTGCTAAATGTGACCCAATGACAGCTGATGGTACAGGAAACGACAACTAGAGAAAGCAGTAAATCATATTCCTGTGTCCACTTAAAAGTTCAAACCCAGCAACTAGTTATTTTATTTTATAGCATATGCCTTCATCAAATACTAGTATTTGCACATCACTCCCTGTGACAGGGACTTCGAGAAAAACCAAATGTAACCACAGGATTACAGGTGCTTTTACTGTGGCGATCGAAGTCATAAGGGTATTGCTGTCGTGTTTAAGGCTCCATCCACAAGTGAAAATTGGGGGCTGTTCATGGAAGAAGGGAAAACAGACGTTAGAAAGAAAATAAAAGGCCTGCCTTTCATGTTGGATCAGTAAAGAATTGGTTGCTGCTGGTTTTTTCCATTGTGGTTAAAACTATATAAAACATTAGCCATTTCAACCTTTTTTATTTGCACAAGTCAGTGACATTAATTGTGTTCGCCATTTTGTGCATCACCACTATCCCCCAATTTTTTCATCACCCTTCACAAAAACTTGGTGCTCCCTAAGCAACGGCTCCTCCTCCCCCTCCCCCAGTCTCTGCCAGCCTCCACTCTATTCTGTCTCTAGGGATTTGCCTAGAGTACAAACAGGGTGCTCCTTAGAAGCAAGGATGGCGAGACTTCGTCTCACGTACTTTGGACATGTCATCAGGAGGGACCAGCCCCTGAAGAGGGACATCGTGCTTGGTAAAGCAGAGGGTTAGTGAAAGAGAGGAAGACTCTCAATGAGACGGACTGACACAGTGGCTACAACAATGGGCTCAAGCATAATAGCAATTGTGAGGATGGTGCAGGACCTGGCAGTGTTTCGTTCTGTTGTACACACCGTCACTATGAGTCAGAAATGACTCGACGGCACCTAACAACAACAACAGGGATTTTCCTATTCTGGACATGTCATATAAATGGAATCATATAATACACAGCCTTTTGTGACTGACTTATTTCACTCAGCATAATGGTTTTAAGGTTCATATATGTGTTGGCATGTATCAGAACATCATTTCTCTTTATGGCTGAATAATATCACATTGTATGGATATATCGCATTTTGTTTGTCCATTCATCTGCTCATGGAATTTTAAACCGTGGCCAAGAAGGCGCCAAGGACTCACTGTGTTCTGCCTGCAAGTCCAGTCTCTGCCAAGCGTGAATACTGATGAATCACTCCAGCCTCTCTTGTGGAGCCCTGCTGGCACATTGGTTAAGAGCTCAGTTGCCAACCAAAAGGTCTGCAGTTTAAATCCACCAGCCACTCCCTGGAAACCCTATGGGCAGTTCTACTCTGTCCTATAGGGTTGCTATGAGTTAGAATTGACTTGTCGGCAGTGGGTTTGGTTTTTCTGGTTAACCTCTCTTGTAGGGCTGTGCTATTAACTGAAAACTAGTCACATGAATGGAGTTCTTAAAATTCGAGCTTTCCAAAGGGAAGATTCCACATGAACAGACCCAGGATCTGTTGGGGGCCCAAGGCAGCCCCCACAACTGTTTGGGTTTGGCGGATTTCACAGGAGAGCTTTACCACAAGCTAACTCTGGGCCTAGGGGAAAGGACCCAGCTCTCGGTTTCTCAGTCATCCAGGACACCACGAGCCTTCAGGGGAGACCTGTGAGAAGGTGGCCGAGCCAGGCACCTGGAGGGATGGCAAGTTGAAGGCACACACTCTCTGCCCTCCAGATGAGAGCAGGGGACACTGGATAATCCTCACTGAGCTGCTGAGGTGCGTGGGGCCTTTTCCCAGCATGGCTAAGCATGAACCTCACATCGTCAAATGGGTGCCTTTTACACAGAGAACCTGTGGGGGCTCAGCCACTGTCCATCTTCCCCAGTTTGCCTCATAGAGACCTTTTCATGGGGCTCTCAAAAAAAGAGGAGCAAGACAGGGTCGGAGGAAAGAGAAATCTGCTTTCCCTCATCCAGTCAGCAGCACTTCAGCTTGGTTTCTAGACTGTTCTCTAGGTACAAAGTGACTTGCTGGTATCCTGGTTGACAGCTTGAACCCATCCATGGCTCCATGGGAGAAAGACCTGGTGGTCTGTTTCTGCAAAGATTACAGCCTTGAAATCCTATGGGGCAGTCTTACTGTGTCTTATGAGGTTGTTATGAATTGGAATCGACTCAAAGGCAATGGTTTTCACAGGTTTTTATTCACTCCTCACGGACTGTTTTCCATAAAGTACCAAGACGCCTGACTCAGCAAACATTCTGTGTGATATGTTAATAAAAAGTCTTGTAAATAATGTTTAATAAGTCTTTATGAGGGCAGTGGTAGTTCAGTGGTAGAATTCTCATCTTCCATGACAGAGACTCAGGTTTGATTTCTAGCCAACACACCTCATGCGTGGTCACCACCCATCTGTCAGTGAAGGCTTGCATGTCACTCTGATGCTGAACAGGTTTCAGAGGAGCTTTCAGACTAAGACTAGGAAGGAAGGCCTGGCGATCTACCTCCAATAAACAGCCGATGAAAACCCTATGGATTGCAATGATCTGATGTGCAACTGATTAGGGGGCTGCTGCAGGACCAGGTAGGGTTTTGTCCTGTTGTGCATGGGGTTGCCTGAGTTGACCCCGACTAAAAAAAATTTTTTTTTTAGTCGGGGTCAACTCAGTGGCAGCTAACAACCACAAAAATGGTACCAATCACTTTCATTTATGCAGCCCACAGCCAAGCCGTTGCTGGAATAGATACGTCAGACATGGAGGTAGGTATCATGTAAGAGAAGAGTTTATATCATGCTCTTACGTATTTTTAAATGATCCATATATACAAACAGACAAAGCTGTTACTCTTTTTTCACCTTTCCAGGTGAGGGAACTGAAGCTCCAGAGATTCTGTGAGCACTGTATAACCCCGTAGCGGTGGCACGGAGGTCCTGAACCATCCTCCCATCCGGGGGTGAGTCCACCCCAGCCCACACGCTGGCCTCCACGGTCGCTGCCACTGAATGCCCAGGTACCGCTCTGTTCAAAGCTAAGGCTGAGAACAAAAAGGTCACATCAGGAAAAGAGGTTTATCACGAGTGCTCTTTTCTTTGAAATTTAGCAAATGCTAAGTCTTCTCCTAAAGGGCCAAGTTTAAGCTCAACATTTTCTAAATGTTGCATAAAACACTTTCAACTTTCCTAGGGCAGGGAAAGAAAGGGGTCAATGTTCTTCTCTCCAATAAGCTTTGCCATACAATTCATGGCAGAACACAGGCATGACGAAAACAGTCCTCTGACATTTTCGAGACCTTTCTCCCTTACGAGAACTGCCTGAGCCTCAGCAAAAGCCGGGCAGGAAGCAACGGGAAGAGTACTAATAACACAGCCCTCTCTCGTTGAATTTTGTCATTTACAGAGCCCTGGAGGCACCATGAGTTGGAGTCAACTGGGCTGCAGCGGGTTTTCTTTGATGACATAAATGGCTAAGCGCTTGGCTGCTGAGAGCTTATCGGTTTGAATTCACCCACTGGCTCCGGGTGGTGATCTTTTCCAGTAAAGATTACAGCCTTGGAAACCCTAGGGGCAGTTCTACTCTGTCCTATAGGGTCGCTGTGAGTTGGAGTTGATTCAAGGGCACCCAACAACCACAGCCCAGGTAAGCCTGGAGCCTCCTCGCACACCACACTGTCAAATGTCCCCAGCACCAGAAAGGTTTGAAGAAATCCTAGTTGTTACAGATTTCTCCCTTTCTCCCAGTCTCTCCCAATGCACAATGGAACTGCTGGCCTCCTCTTTCCTCAACCGTAAGCTCCTTCCTTCCCAGCCCCTTCCTTTCCTGCCATAAATCCAAATATCTACTGTTCCTCTCCAAATCTGCCTCTCTCTGCTCTGGTAAATTCCCTCTTATTTTTTGGTCTCACTGTCCCGGCTCTGAATTTATGCCTTTGTCTCAAGAATGCCAGCACGTCTAAAAACATTCCATTATTTCTGGAACAAGAAGCTCGGGCAATTTCTTCGTGCAAGTGAGTTTCATTCCTAATTATCTGTATAAACAAACCTCACCTTGTCCCCAGAGTGTGCACAAGCTCCATCAGACCAACAAAGACATGCCTTTCATGTCTTTCTTACCTCAAAGGGGACGCTCACTTCAGAAGAGTACCTGCATTCATTCATGCATTCATTCAACAAATATTAACAAATAAAAGACATCAGAGGAAGTAAACCCTACAAAGGCGGTTCAGTGTCCTTAAGGAGCTCACAATCAAGGTATCTAGAAATGAAGGCAGTATGACAGAAGGATAGTTCGAGTCATACTAATTGGTACTGCAAACAGTTAATGCACTCAGCTGCTAACTGAAAGGTGGTAGGTTTGAGTCCACCCAGAGGTGCCTCCGAAGAAAGGCCTGGTGATCTTCTCCTGAAAAAATTAGCCATTAAAATCCCATAGCACGCAGTTCTACTTTGACACACATGGGGGCAACTGGTACATGGTATAATTATATAGTGTGAATATTTATAATACAAAGTCATTCTGGTCCACCGCCAACAGAAAGTGATTACTAGTGAAAGTGAAAGTACCAGCAACAAAGTGCACGTCAGCCTCTGTACAGTTCAGGCCGATCGGTTCCTAGACGGACTCCATAGTAACAGGAGCCCTGCATTTTATTTCTGTACGGCACAACATGCTTTAAGGAGCCCTGATGGGGCGATGGTTAAGCATTCCGCTGCTAACCGAAAACTTAGCGGTTCAAACCCACCCAGTGGCTCCAAGGGAGAAGAGGCCTGGTGACCTGCTCCCAAAAAGATTACAGCCTAGGAAACCCTATGGGGCAGTTCTACTCTGTCACATGTGGTCACCATGAGTTGGAATCAACTCAACGGCTGCCAGCAACAACAACAGAGCATACTTGCCCAGCTTTTTTAAGACTTTATTGCTGTGAATTCAGCAATCAAAGCTGGGTCCTGATTTTCATTTCTCTAAGCACTTGCTTTACAAAGAAACAAGTCCTGTACAGAATCCAGTTATTTAGAAAACACAGTCTTAGAGGATGAGTTTCTCTTCCAAGTCACTCGTTATTGCCTTGATTTCCACTTACTGCCTTAGGTGTGTATGCTTCCCACTCACCCAGGCCACAAGATGATGCTTAAATATAAAGCACCAGACAAGACCTGGGCCCCCTGCAGCCATAAAAGCCCTGCCTATCTCCCAATGTAAATGCTATGGAGAAGGTTAAAGCTGAAGCTAAACTGTATATTTCAAAATGGTTTGGTTCATTACACAGTCATTTTTTATTTTATTAGATCAGAGCTATTTGCATTGCTACTACATGAACTCTGGGATCTACTGTATTCAAAAAGGTTTATTACCTTTTAATTTTATTGTGTTTTAGGTGGAAGTTTACAGCTTAAGTTAATTTCTCATTCAAAAATATATATGCATATTGTCTTGTGACATTGGTTGCAATCCCTACAAGGTGACAGCACTCTCCCCCTTTCCAACCCGAGTTCCCTGTGTCCATTTGCCCAGTTCCTTTCCTGTTCTGCCTTTTCGTCTTTGCTTTGGGGCAGGGGTTGCCCATTTAGTCTCATGTATTTGATTGAACTAAGAAGTACATTCCTCACGTGTGTAATTTTTTTGTTTTATAGGCCTGTTTAATCTTTGTCTGAAAAGCGGGCTTCAGGAGTGGTTTCAGTTCTGAGTTAACAGGGTGCCTGGGGGCCATAGTCTCAGGGGTTCCTCCAGTCTCATCAGACCAGTAAGTCTGGTCTTTTTCCATGAATTTGAATTTTGTTCTATGTTTTTTCCTCTTCTCCCACTCACTGTGAGAGACTCTGTTGCGATCCTTGTCAGAGCAGTCCATGGTGGATGCTGGGCACCATCTAGTTCTTCTGGTCTCAGGCTGGTGGAGTCTCTGGTTCATGTGGTCCTTTAGTCCTTCGGGCTAATATTTTCCTTGTGTCTCTGGTTTTCTTCATTCTCCTTTGTTCCAGATGAGACGAGACCAATAGATGTATCTTAGATGGCTGCTCACAAGCTTTTAAGAACCCAGATGCTGCCCACCAAAGTGGAATGTATAACATTTTCTTTATGAACTATGTTATGCCAATTGACATATATGTCACCTGAGACTATGGTCCCCAGACCCCAGCCCCAGCAACTCGGTCCCTCAAGGTGTTTGGATGTCTAGGAAACTTCTTTGCCTTTGCTTTGGTCAAGATGTGCTGACTTCCCCTGTATTATGTGTGGGCTTTGCCTTCACCAAAGTTGACACTTGTCTACTATCTAGTTAGTGATTTCTCCTCTCCTCCCTCCCCACCCTCGTAACCACCAAAGAAAATGTTTTTTTCTGTGTATAAACCTTTTCAGAAAGGTTTTATTATGTTAAAAAATTAGTTACCATGGAGTCCATTTCAACTCAAGATGACCCCATGACTGTCCGAGTACGACTGTGTTCCACAGAGTTTTCAATGGCTGATTTTTCTAAAGTAGATTGTCAGGCCTTTCTTCTGAAGCTCCTCTGGGTGGACTCGAACCTCTAACCTTTCAGTTAGCAGCCGAGCACATTAACCATGTGTTATTATTTTAATCCCCCCCAAAAAGATGAATGCACTTAAAATTTTAAAATAAAAAATGAGAACAACTGTGCAGTGTACAGAAATCCACTTCACCAAAAAAAAAAAAAAAAGAGGACTCGAGCTGTGTTTAAAAAGTACCCCCGTATTTCATAATTAACCCCCAGAAAATGTTTGCAGCTTCTCATGGGGGTGTCATCTTACTGTTGTCGCTCCAGGGCTCCAGAAAGGGAAAACACGGCATTAAGAATTCAGCAAAGCAAAATCATTCTGTAAATGACCCTCACGCGTGTTTCTCACAGCAATACACTTTCCAGCTGCTACTCACTGCTAAGCCCGTGGAGGGGGCTACCGGCCCAGGGTGAGAGTCCCATCCTCTCTGCACCCCTGATCCAGTCTGGGTCCCCAGGCACCTACCACTGGCCTTGGCTTCCGAGTAGGAGGGGCCGTCCTCAAAGGTGAAGATCTGGGAGACACTCTGGCCCAGGTATGAGGGAGGCGGATAGTAGGAATGCATCCTGTACTGGGAATTCATGGCATGGCGGCTCTCTGCGTTCTTCATCTGCTTGGGAAGAAAGAAGGAGCACGTTGAGACCAACATCGCGTTGCACGATTATCATAAGGATTGCCTAATTCTTCACATGGAATAAATTAAGCAATGCTGGAAGTCTCCTCAGCCTTGCCCTCCAGGATCATGGCCCAAGACATACTAGAATCGAGCATTCTGAAGGTGCCTTTTCTATCTCAGGGTCCTCTCTAAAAAAAAAAATTAAGCACCCCTAAAATCCCTCCAATTATATGATGCTTACCAAGTACCAAGAAAACAGATGAAGATCAAAGACTACAGCTTTAAGTATGGATTACACCTCAACATAAAGAAAACAAAAATCCTCACAACAGGACCAATAAGCAACATCATGATAAGCACAGAAAAGACTGAAGTTGTCAAGGATTTCATTTTACTTGGATCCACAACCAACACCCATGGAAGCAGCAGTCAAGAAATCAAATGATGTGTTGCACGGGGCAAATCTGCTGCAAAAGACCTCTTTAAAGTGTTTCCTAAACTCCCCAAATCTGTGCATCTTGGCTCCTCCCTTTCATTCGTAACAATCATCAGGCAGCCAAAAAGCCCTGCCCTCACTTTTTTTTCCATTGGCAATTTTTAATATTTCACTTGTGCAGAGCTAAAATTTGTACTGAAAGGCCCAGAAGTGTTAGAAAATGTTAAAAAGTGAAGATGTCACTTTAAGGACTAAGGTACACCTGACAAAAAGCCATGATGTTTTCAATTCCCTCATATGCATGTAAAAGCTGGACAATGAATAAGGAAGACTGGAGAAGAATTGATGCCCTTGAATTGTGGTGTTGGTGAAGAATATTGAATATACCATGGACTGCCAAAAGAATGAACAAATCTGTATTGGAAGAAGTACAGCCAGAATGCTCCTTGGAAGCAGGACTGGCAAGACTTCATCTCACACACTTTGGACATGTTGTCAGAAGGAACCAGTTCCTGGAGAAGGATATCATGCTTGGTAAAGTAGAGGGTCTGCAAAAAAGAGGAAGACCCTCAACAAGATGGACTGCCATAGTAGCTGCAACAATGTGCTGAAACATAGCAACAATTTATATGAGTATGGGGAAGGACCAGGCAGTGTTTCCTTCTGTTGGACATGTGATCACTGAGAACTGGAACTGACTCCAGGGCACCTAACAACAACAAGAGAAAAGAGTTACAGAGAGGGGAGAGCCACACCAGCCACAGCAGCACTCACTGGCGTGTCTGAGCACACACAGGTTATCCACCCTCTTCCCAGCTGATGCCCCCTATGGTTCCCTGATGGTGGTGATGTAAGGAGAATACCAGCATGTAATTATAAACCGGCAACCTGCAAAAGTGTGTGTGTGAGCTGTTGTCTTAAGTGGGACAGGTGCTGGGCACTGCAACTCAGCATCCATTCCACCCCCTTCTCTGCTTGCCCTGAAGCAAGGGACAGAAGCCTGGGATCTTCCCTTCCCAGACTCTGTTGTCACCAGAGTTTCGGAGATAGTTTGGATTCCGCTAATAAGACGTATGCACCACCCATCTGTCTGTCCATCTGCTGCACTGTGGTGGCTTGCATGGTGCCATGATGCTGGGAGCTATGCTACCAGTTTCAAACATCAGCAGGGTCACCCGTGGTGGACAGGTTTCATCACAGCTTCCAGACTAAGACTAGGAAGAAAGGCATGGCGATCTACTTCTGAAAATTAGCCAATGAAAGCCCTAGGGAATCACAGAATATCGTTGGAGATTTTAACTCACTGACTTTGTATCCGTCATCAAAAGGGGCTGATCAATGGAAAAGGACATCACGCTTGGTAAAGTGGAGGGCAGTGAAGGCAAGGGAACCCTTAACGAGATGGACTGACACAGCACCCACAACAATGGACTCAAACATACCAAGCAAGGATCATGAAGATGGCCCAGGACCAGGCAAAGTCTCATTCTGTTGTACGTGGGGTCAGCGTGCACTGAAGCCAATTTGATGGCAACTAACAACAGCAAGGTATGTGGGGTGGCGGGGGGGGGGCTTAAATGCTGAGTAGCAATGATATTCTTAAAGTTATCTGCCTGAGAAAATGTTGGTTCTTGACTTTAGGACTAAGTAACTTCAGAGGAAGGAATCGAACACGTATGGAAACCACTCTAGGCACCTGATGTATTATCTCTTTGAATCCTCGTAATAATCATTAACACAGAAAGAAACCACCTGGACAGATTAAATGATGAGGTTCTGCTCACAAAGAGATCAAGTGGAGAAGCCAGGACTCAGAGCAAGCGCGTCTGTGACGCTCGCGATACCCCTGTCCACTGAAGCAAGCCACCTTCCTAATTTTAAATTAAGATATCTGCTTATCATAAAGACCTTCTCACTGCCTCAGGCTTTAAACAACTCCTCACGTTTTCCCTGCTTTCTAGATCAAATAAGAAACTTTCCCTTTTGTTAAAAATGAGAAGAAAAGATGATTCGGGAACTTTGACTTTAAGACAGGAAGGATCCGAGGCTTCCGTATCTGTTCCCGCCCCGATGGACAAACCCAATTAACCTTTGCTATTCTGTTCCAACCTCCTGTTTTAGACAAAACTAGTGACCCAGAAACAATATGTTACCATCACAATCTCCACGGCTGTGACACAAGAGATATAGCCCTGTCAGCAGTATCGGGAAATAAGGTGCTTGGATTAGCTGCTCTAAGAAATACGGATTACATTCATGTCACACATGAGCTGCCAGAAACATTAGGATACTTTTAGCATAAATCAGTGGTGTGAAGGGTATCTTATAAGGTCCAAGCATGACATACTGCCTGCGGGGCAAGGTGGGATTGCCGGGCCACCTTCTAGACATAAGCACATGGACGCACTCACGCACCTGCCAGGAACTGGTATTAACAATGCAAATGCAGGCTGGTGACCACTGACAGACACATGCGACTCACGAGGCAGGGGTAGGGGAGGGGTTGTTGTTGTTGTGAGGTGCCATCGAGTCCATTCCAACTCACAGTGGCCCCATATGACAGAGCAGAACTACCCACAGGGTATTCTAGGCTGTAATCTTTATGCGAGCAGATCGCCAGGTCTTTGTCCCATGGAGCCTCTGGTGGGTTCGAACCACCCACCTTTCAGTTAGCAGCTGAGTGCTTAACCGCTGCACCACCAGAGCTCCTCGCAGTGGGTTAGTGGCGTGAAACGGCCTGTCCACTCCAAGGCCATGAGAGAGTCCAACTCTAAATAACCAAAACATAACAATGACAAAAACCAAACCAACTGCCATTGAGTGAATTCTAACTCATGGCAACCCCATGTGTGTCAGAGTAGAACTGTTCCGTGGAGTTCCCAATGGCTGATTTTAGGAAGCAGATCGCAAGGCTTTCTTTCAAGGCACCTCTGGGTGGACTTGAACCTCCAAGCTTTCAGTTAGCAGCCAAATGTATTAAGTATTTGCTGCACCTAAGACTCCTAACGAAAAACTCATTTCCCTAAAGTACAACACAGAGTGTGTGTGTGTGTGTGTGTGTGTGTGCACATGGATGGGCCTGAGAAATCACAAGAATGCGTCAGAATTGGTATTTAGTGATTCTGCAGAATTTCAAGGCTTCTTACAAAAAAGACCAAGAAATCTGCCGATGTAACAGGAACAAAGGCACCCTCCGCGTTCAGGCCAACTGGGGCTCAAACTCCAGCTCCCCACTTACAGCTGTGTGACGCTGGTACATAATCTGCCTGAGCCTCAGTTTTCCTACCCACAAAAGAGGATAATAACCCCAACAGTGCTGTCTTTAAAAACGAAATAAACATCAGATATGAAGTGCCCGGTACGTTACGACTGTTCGGCGACGGCCCCGCTTGCCACTTCCGCCTTTCTCCAAAGGGCCTCCCTACCGCAGGGCGGCGGGTACATACTCAAGTTGCTGCGAGTTGATTCCAACTCATGGTGACCCGATGTGTCAGAGTAGAACTGTCCTCTGCAGGGTCTTCAATGGCTGATTTTTCAAAAGTAGATCGCTAGGCCTTTCTTCTGAGATACCACTTGGTAGATACGAACCACCAACCTCTCAGTTGGCAGCCAAGCCCGTTAACCTTCTGCATCACCCAGAGACCCTGGTCACACTCATGGACCCCTTTTTCAAATCTGTTATCCAGTAACTGTTAGCCCTTTCAAAGGTATATCGAGATCTAGTAACAGAGAGCTAGACAGAAAAACCTTCCCATTACATACTTTAAAAAAATAGTTTACGCACAGAAATAACTGTTTGATATTCAAAAGGGAAACACATTGTCTGAAATTCAACTTTTCTAAAAAGTTGAAATATCTACTGAAGACCTTACACTGCCATTCTCTCTCTCTCTCACACACACACACGCACGCACGCACGCAGAGACGTGGAAAAAGTTCCAGGTTGTCACATAGTCTGGTTTTATACAAATACTCGAGACATGCAGTTGTGATGCCGGCTGTCTCCTAGTACTGGTTAATAAATCCAAAAAACCAAGCCACTGCTGTTGAGTCGATTCCGGCTCCTAGTGACCCTACAGGAAAGACTAGAACTGCCCCATAGGGTTTCTGAGGCAGTAATCTTTACAGAATAAGACTGCCACATCTTTCCCCCAAGGTGCGGCTGGTGGGTTCAAACTGCTAACCTTTTGATTAGCAGCCGAACACTTTGGGCTCCCAGTATTGGCTAATAAAAACCAGGAATTAACAAAAGGAGTGCTTTTGAGAAGGAATGTGATTTAAAAAGGTATGAAAAATAAAGCGAGGTGTGGAGTAAGTCAGATACCAAAGGACAGACACTGTGTGATCCCACTTAGATGAGATACTTAGGATAGACAGGTGTACAGAGACAAAAGCTTATTTGTGGGTACCAGGGTTGGGGGAGGGAAGAAATGGGAGTTACTGCTCAAGGGGTACTGAGCTTCTGTTTGGGTGATATAAAACCCGTGGCCGTCGAGTCGATTCTGACTCACTGAGACCCTAAGACAGAGTAGAACTGCCCCACAGAGTTGCCAAGGAGCGCCTGGTGGATTCAAACTGCTGACCTTTTTGTCAGCAGCCAAACTGTTAACCACTGTGCCACCAGGGCTCCTTGGGTGATGTCAACCTTTTGGAAATGGGTCATTTCGATGGCTGCACAAGATGGGAAATATCATTAATATCACAGAATTGGACATTTAGAAATAGTTAAAACGGAGGACTTTGTTATGTATATTCATGTTATATATATGTTATGTATATTTCACAATAAAATTAAAAACAATAAAGCGAGGAGATAACACCTCTTTCCCTGTTTCTCAGTCTTCTTATTAAATGCCCCCCACAGAGGCTGTACACCCCAAGGGTGAAGACCACAGGGCTCGAGGTGTACCAAGGGGGGGTGAGAGCAATCCAGGGGGTGCCTTGTCTGTGGAGAATTCCAAAACAATAATAAAACCCACTAAAAGTCCATCTGTTTCAGTCATCACCACACACTGGCAGCTCTCAACAGTAGCTGTGATAAATCCGCCTCCCTGTCCCGTCCCTAGGACCCCGTGGCCTAGGGCCCGGCTTCCCATAAGACATTAGAGCGCTCTCCAGGAAAGCTCCATCCTCTGATTCACGATGGCGATTAGAGAGTGCTGTGGACTGAACTGTGCCCCCAAAACGTACTATGCCCTGACCCGAGTACCTACGGATGTGATCCTGTCTGGAAATAGGGTTTCCCTTTTGCTGTGTTAATGAAGTCATACAGAGTAGGGTGGGCCCGAAATCTCATCACTTCTGAAGTATGAAGGGAGCAGACTAAACACAGACACACACAGGGGGAGGACAGACACCAAGCAACTCCCGGAACTACAGATGACAGAGGACCCTGCCCCCCTGAAGCCCATGCTCTGGTTTAGACTTCTGGCTTCCTGAACTGTGACAAGATACATTACTGTTCTTTGAAGCCCCCCATTTGCGGTATTTTGTTTGGCAGTCCCAGGAAGCGCAGACAGAGAGTCTGGTATGTGGCCACATTTTTCTCTCCCTCACTCCTCCACTGTGAGCTCCCTGGGGCCTGGGACTGCCCAGCACAGTGCCAGGCACAGATGCGGCACTGGATAAATAAAGGCTTTTTAAAAATTTTACTATGTTTTAGGTGAATGTTTACAGCACAAGTTAGCTTCTCATTCAAAAATTTATATACAAATTGTTCCGTGACATTGGTTGTAATCCCTCCAATGTGGCAGCACTCTCCCCCTTTCCCTTTCCACCTCAGTTTCCCTGTGTCCATTCCTCCAGGTTTCCTGTCCCTTCCTGCCCTCCTGTCTTTGTTTTTGGGCAGGTGTTGCCCATTTGATCTTGTATCCTTGACTGAACTAAGAAACACGTTCCTTGTGCGTGTTATTTTTTTTTTTAATTATGTTTAGGTGAAAGTTTACAGATCAATTTCTCATTCAAAAATTTATAAGCACATTGTTTCGTGACATTGGCTACAATCTCTACAATTGACAGTATGCTCCCCCTTTCCACCCCAGGTTCCCTGTGTCCATTCAACCAGTTCCTGTCCCTTCCTGCCTTCTTGTTCTGCTTTTGGACAGGAGCTGCCCGTTTAGTTTCGTACACATGACTGAACTAAGGAGCACGGTCCTCACGTGTGCTGTTTGTTTTATAGGCCTGTCTAATCCTTGGCTGAAAGGTGGACTTCGAAATGGATAAACATTTGTTGAATGAATGGCCAGTGAACACATGAACATTCTTATATGCACTGTAATACAGTGGAGGTTTTTTTTAATGCTTTGACTTTTCACTACCATATTATTAATATAGTAAAAAATAAAATAAGGCAAAATGGCCTCGATCACATGTTCCCTTGATTTGGGTCTTCACTCAATAAGGAGCACTTAATAGACCATAGAAATATGGACTCTCAAGAAACTGGAGCATTGCTGACCCATATGTTTATATATTCTGAAAAGCAACTAATTTTATATCATATTCACATCTACTTAGCAGGGGGAGAAATTAGCTTAATGGGTAAAAAAAAACAGCAAATAAAATTTTGGCCACCAGCCCGGCCAAATGGAACCTGAAAGCTTTCGGAAACTGTGATCTAATTATTGAGTCTTCCAGCAGATTACAGAATCCCCACATGAACATATTATCCACCAAGCTGATACTACTGTGTCAGAATATGGGTAACGTGGCAACTGCCTCCAATCAGATCGTGGAGTGGGCCCCAGAGTCTGCCAGCCCTTTCTAAACAGCCGTGAGGAATATACAGTCGCTGCAGCCACCAAGTCTTACAAACGACGGCTCTTGCCGCAGGATCGAAAGCATGCACGCCCTAAACTTTCATAACCCATGAACCAAACGGCAATTCTTTTAGGGAAGAGTGTCAGAGAAATCAGATGGTGGCTGTCGTTGTCACCATTTGTCATTCGCTATGAGAGGAAACCTCAATTCCTTCGTGAATGTGTATGTGAGTAAGGTGAGCATGCGGGAAAGAAAGCCAGCTGAGACTGCATTTATGCCTGCGGACGAGCTCTGAGGGGTTTACTGGATGGCAGACAATGCCTGCTGCCCTTTACAGGGCTGGTCGGCACACAGAGGCTCTTCTCCCTGCAGGATTAAGAATCCATCGTTAAGGCCCAAAAGAACTTGGTTTATTTAAGACCAGCTGCCGTCAATTCATTACACCTCAACATAAAGAAAACAAAAATCCTCACAACTGGACCAATAACCCACATCATGGTAAATGCAGAAAAGACTGAAATTGCCAAGGATTTCATTTTACTTGGATCTACAACCGACATTCAACGTACAAAGATGCAGTGCATTGGGCAAAACTGGTGCAAAGGACCTCTTTAAAGTGTTGAAAAGCAAAGATGTCATCTTGAAGACTAAGGTGCAGGTGACCCAAGCCATGGTATTTTCAATCGCATCGTATGCATATGAAAGCTGGACAATGAATAAGGAAGACTGAAGAATTGGTGCCTTTGAATTGTGGTGTTGGCGAAGAACATTGAATATACCATGGACTGCCAAAAGAATGAACAAATCTGTCTTAGAAGAAGTACAACCGGAATGCTCCTAACAAGCAAGGATGATGAGACTATGTCTTGCATACTTTGGACATGTTGTAGGAGGGATCAGTCCCTGGAGAAGGACATCATGCGTGGTAAAGTACAGGGCCAGCAGAAAAGAGGAAGACCCTCAACGAGGTGGATTGACACAGTGACTGCAAAAATGAGCTCAAGCATACAATGATTTTGAGGATGGCACAGGACCGGGTTGTGGTACAAAGGGCCGCTATGAGCCGGAACTGACTTGACAGCACCTAACAACAAACAGCCGTCGAGTCAACTCCGACTCCGGGTGATCCCACGTATGTCAGAGCAGAACTGCGCCCCGTGGGGTTTTCAGTGGCTGATTTTTCAGAAGCAGATCACTAGGTCTTTCTTCCCAGGTACTTGGCTTGTTATTTCTCCTTGAAGGAGATCAATCTAGTGAGGCATTATGTTTCAGATGAGAAAATTACAGACGCGACTAAGACCTGACAGGCCACTTAAGGGAAAGTTCGTATCAGAGACAACGAACCCCCGGATGAGGGGGGCCCTGACAACTTCATTTCCTTGGCTTTAAGCTTTTTGTGGCCCATCATGACTTTTCTCCTTCAACAGCAGATTCTCTAAGGCTGGCCGTCTGACCTGGAGCCCAAACCCTGCGTTCTCAGGGTGCCTGTGAGGCAGGAACCACTCAGGGCGCCTGTGCAGGAGCCCCACAAACATGCTGGACTAGCGCACGTGGGTTCACACACTGCCATACAGGAAGGGAAAGACTGAAGCACTTGTCGCCAGAGGTAAGCCCAGGGTCAGCGCTGCCAAGGAGTCGACTCTGACTCATGGCAACCCCGTGTATTTACGGCAGAACTGGGCTCCACGGGGTTTCAGTGGCTGATTTTTCCAAAGTAGATCACCAGGCCTTTCTTCCAAGGTGACTCTGGGTGGAATCGAACCGCCAAACTTTCGTTAGCAGTCAAGCTCATTAACCATTTGCACCACCCAAGTCACCCCAATTGCTAAATACATATATACATATATTTAGAAGGCCCTAAAGAGCTTCACTGTTAGGGGGACATACTGACTGACAGTGGCTTCCAGACTCTTTCTGGATCTCACAGACCAGTAAAATGTAAAAATAAACAAATAAAGAGGGGTTGGGGAGTGCAGAAGGACAGGCGTGAAGTTGCCAACTTAAAAAAAAAAAAAAAAGATTCATGCTACCTAATTAGATAATCATTTATTTAAAGGAAAAAAAAAAGTTGGAAGAGTACAGGCTCAATAAAAAGAGTTTTTTGAGTTGAATAGTTTACATTTAAGAATACCCCCTTGTCCTTCCTTCTCTCTTCCCCTCTGTAAACCAGCCCTGTAATACGTTGCCTTATGCACGGTGAACTGCTAGACACGTCCCAGGAAACGAGGGACAAGGCAGTGACACCTGCGTCTACCACTGTTGTCTGAGCTGAAGAATGCACTAAGACAAAATAAATTAGAACAGGAATATTTAAAGGGAAAAAAATCGGCAATATTTTTCTGGGAAACAGTTGTCTACTTAAAACCCAGTGCCGTTGAGTCGATTCTGACTCATAGCGACCCTATAGGACAGAGTAGAACTGCCCCATGGAGGTTCCAAGGAACGCCTGGCGGATTCGAACTGCCAACCCTTTGATTAGCAGCTGTAGCACTTAACCACTACGCCACCAGGGTTTCCAGCTGTCCACTTAAAAAAAAACACCCCAAAATAAGCAGCTACAAAATTATTAGAATTACAGAATTCACTAAAGTGGCCAGATACAAAATAAATATACTACATCTCACAGCAATAGAACTTGCATAAAAAATAATCTCTTCAATCTTCAACAGAAATTTATGCCTAATTCCCTTTCAAGAAACCAAATGATGGCTGTTAGCCTTAATAAAACCAAACCCATTGCCGTCGGGTTGATTCTGACTCATAGCGACCCTACAGGACAGAGTACAACTGCCCCATAGGGTTTCCAAGCAGCGGCTGGTGGACTCGAACTGCTGACCTTTCAGTTAGCAGCCACTGTACCACCAGCGCTCTCAAAGCAAATACATCTATTTTAATTTCCATTTCCTGAAGAAAGAAAGTGCTTAAAATTTTTTAAACTGAGTATGTCTCCATAAAGAAGTACCGGGGGCACAACAGTGAAGTGCTCCTCTGCTAAACTGAAAGGTTGGCAGTTCAAACCCACCCAGCAGCTCCACGGGAGAAAGACCTCATGATCTGCTTCTGTAAAGATTACAGCCTAGAAAAACCCTCTGGAGCAGTTCTACTCTGTCACAAGGGGTCAGTATGAGTCGAAATAGACTCCATGGCACCTAACAACAACGTCTCTATAAATTCCCCAAAGACAAAATCCAGCTTCCGTCTACCAACAGACAGTGGCCCCTAACCAACCTGCCAGAAAACGGTAAGCCAGGGCTAGCTTACCAGTCGGTGCCATGGGCGATGGGGTTGGGCAGGCATCCGGATGGTGGATCACAAGTTGGTTTCTACAGAGCACCTGGCCCGGGTGAGAATGCCTGGATTCGGGATCTGGCTCTGCATTAAGCAGCTGTGCTCCTGGGACAAGTCGAGCCAACTTTGAGGCCACAATTACCCAGGCGCTCAAGGAGACCACATGCGCACTATCCTGGAGGCCCTGACGGTGCAGCCCTGTGACCCGCACCAAGCACAAAAACGCATCTCAAGTCTCCCACTTCTTCTGAAAAACTGAAGTGGATTTTGGATTCTACTGCTGTTGAGCTGAATTGTGTCCCCTGCCAAAATATATACTAAAATCCTAACCCCGTATCTGTAGATGTGATCCTGTTTGAAAGCAGGGTTTGTTTGCTTTTTAATGTTCACGAGGGCACACCAGTATAGGGCAGGTCCTAAACCTAATCACTCCTGAGTTACTCAGAGACCAGAAGAGACGCAGCACACACATGGGGGAAGACAGACCCACGCTGTGGGTCATCTACAAGCCAAGGGTCATTCAGAAACCAGGAGAGAGACCCACAGAAGGAACGCACATGGCTGAGGCCCTGATTTAGACTTTTGGTCTCCAGAACTATGAGAAGATAAACGTCTCTTCTTGAAAGTCACCCACTTATGGTACTTCTGTTACAGCAGCAGGTAACAAACATCCTTTTTTAACATTTAAGTACAGTTAAAATAACAACCGTTCATTATGACTGTCTCCCTGGGGACGGAGCCAGGTTTAAGTGTTGCTTCCTGTTGCCTCTCTCTCTCGCCATTGGACCCTCCTGTGGGGAGACCCTCCTGTGGGGAGACCCTCCTGTGGGGAGACCCTCCTGTGGGGAGACCCTCCTGTGGGGAGACCCTCCTGTGGGGAGACCCTCCTGTGGGGACTTCCTGGCACAGCTGCGAAGGGGCTGAGGCTGCTCCCACATAGCATATGCTCGAGAAGTCTCTTCTTTTCAACACTATTTTAGCCAATGGGTTGTCCTGATGCTGCATCGAGCTAAAGAATGGAGAAGAGTCAGTGGTGTAGCAAGGGCACCATCAGGCAATTAGAAACATCTGTGGGCAGGACACAAGAGTCAGAGACTTTTAATTTCAAATTCATTGTGGTAAAACATCGGTTAAGAGGCCTTGAACAGTTACAGCCATGTTGAGAGAACAAGTAGGAAGACTCACACACTTCCTGGTTTTAAAACATACTATACAGTCACGGGGCCCTGGTGGCGCAGTGGTTAAGAGCTTGGTAGCTAACCAAAAGGTCGGCCGTTCAAATCCACCAGCTGCTCCTTCGAAACCCTATGGGGCAGTTGTACCCTGTTCTATAGGGTAACTATGAGTCGGAATTGACTGGATGGCAATGGGTTTGGGTTTTTTTTTTTTTGGCTTATAAGCTACAGTAATTAAAACAGCCTGGTACTAGTATAACAACAGACACATAGACCAATGGAATAGAATTAGAGTTCAGAAATAAACCCATACATCTATGGTCAACTGATTTCTGACAAGGGTGCTAAGTCTATTCAATGGAGAAAAAGGAGTCTCTTCAATAAACGGTGCTGGGAAAGTTGGATTTCCACATGCAGAAAAATGAAACAAGATCCACGCCTCCCACCTACACAAAAACAAGTTCAAAATGGACTAAGGACCTAAATGTGCAAACTATAAAATTCTTAGGATAAAAAGCAGGGGCAATGCTATCAGGCCTAACTTTTAACAATAGATTAACATTAATTGTTATATGACAACAAAGGCACAAACAGCAAAAGACAAAATAAATAAATGGGACCTCATAAAAATTGAAAACTTCTGTTCATCAAAAGACATTACCAAAAAAGTGAAAAGATAAGCTACTGACTGGGACAATGTCTTCGGAAACCATATCTCTGACAAGAATCTAATAGCCAAAATATATATAAAAATTTCCACAACTTAACAATAAAGATAAATAACCTAATCGTAAAATAGGCAAAGGACCTGAATAGACATTTCACCAAAAAGGACATTCAAATGGCCACCACACACATGAAAAAATGCTCAGGGTCAGCTGCCACTGGAGAGATGCAAATCAAAACCACCGTGAGGTACCATTTCACTCCCACTGGACGACTAACATACAAAAAAACAGAAAATAACAAATGTTGGCGAGGATGCAGGGAAATTGGAACCCTTACTCGTTGCTGGTGGGAATGCAAAACGGTGCGGCCATTTGTGGAAAACGGGGTGGCGGTCCCTCAAAAAACTAAAATAGAACTACAATTAAAAAACACACACACACACCCGTTGCTATCGAGTCAATTTCAACTCATAGGACAGAGAAGAACTGCCCCATAGGGTTTGCGAGGAGCAGCTGGTGGATTTAAACTGCCGACCTTTTGGTTAACAGCCAAGCTCTTACCCACTGTGCCACCAGTACTACCATATGACCCAGCAATTCCACTCCTAGGTCTACACCCAAAAGACCTGAAAGCAGAGACTCAGAGACTTGTACAGCAGTGTTCACTGCAGCACTATTCACAACAACCAAAAGGTGGAAGCAACCTAAATGCCCATCAACAGAAAACGGATAAACAAAATGTTATACATACATACAACAGAATACTACTTAGCCAGTAGGAGAAATTTGTGAATACGGGTGTCACCACTTTTGCCAATTCAACTTTTTACAGGTATACGCAGCCCACCCTTAATCAGTGCGATGGTTCCACCACCGTTAACTCCCCTTTCCCTTCCCCTCCCGATCCCTGGTAACCACTGATAAACTTCATTCTCTTTACAGTTGCCTATACTGTCCTTTTATGCAACTGAAGTCACGCAATATTTTTCCTTTTGTGATTGACTTATTTCACTCAGCATAATGCCTTCCGGCTCCATCCATACTGTAGCATGTATCAGGACTTCATTTCTCCTACTGTTACCAGGGATCGAGAAGGAAAGGGAAAGGGGACTTAACAGTGGTGGAACCAACGCACTGATTCAGGGTGGGCTGCATATACCTGTAAAAAGTTGAATTGGCAAAAGTTGTATTTACAACAATGACAAAAAAAAAAAAATTAAAAAAACTGTAGCTGCTGAGGTTACTTATGTGCAAGCAAAATTCTCCTGGGATTTGGTTTCTTGGCTTGGAGGTCTAGGGTCATGGTTTCATGGGACATCCCAGTTAACTGACCTAATAGCATGCTCAGTGCTTCTGTTCTACCTCCTAGTTGGTCGTGTAGTGCCTGGGGTCTTAAAAGCTTGCAAGGACCATCCAAGGCACAACGATTAGTCTCTATTCACCTGGAGCAACAGGTGAATAGAGACTAATTTTTAACCATTTTTAAGTGTACAATCCAGTGACACGAATCATACTCTCCATGTTATGCTACCATCACCACCATCCAGGAACACGAGGAACAGAAGGAAGATATGGAATGTGTGGCTAACTGCCTCCATGAACAACTGCCTCCTTTGCCATGAGACCAAAAGAACTGGGTGTTGCCTGGGTACCATTACTGAACATTTTGATCAAAGATTCTATAGAAGAATCTTGATCAAAAGGGGAAAAATGCAAAACAAATTTCATATTCTCATGGATTCCAGACATCCTGAAGCCATGAAGGTTGGATGACCCCCTAAGACTATTCCCCTGAGATAATCTTTAAACCTTAAACCAAAAATATCCCCTGAAGTCTTCTTAAAACCAAACTATCTATATGGAATCAAAGTGACAACAGCAACTTGAAAGATCAGATAGGAACTTTAGCAGGCAGAGAATTTGTTAGCGGGGCAGGGACGACTCAGAAAAGGAGGGTGACAATGATTGTACAACTGGAAGAATGTAATCAGTCTCACTAATGGTACACGTAGAAGCTGCTGAGTTGGTGTGTGCTTTGCCGTGTGTACAATATAAATTAAAAAAAAAAAAACATCGATTATGGACTTGACTGCTCACCAAAAGGTTGGCAGTTCAACCAAAGACAGAAGAAAAATATGAGCCCAAGAGAAAGAAAGGGCCACATAAACCAGAGACTCTATCGGCCTGAGACCGGAAGAACTAGACGGTGCTCGGCTACCACCAATGTCTGCCCTGACACGGAACACAATGGAGCGTCCCTGATGGAGGAGGAGAAAGTGGGATGCAGAACGCAAATTCTAGTAAAAAGACCAGGCTTAACGGTCAGACTGAGATTGGAGGGACCCCAGATGTCATGGCCCCGGACTCTCTGTTAGCCCAAAACTAAAACCATTCCCGAAGCCAACTCTTCAGACAGAGATTAGACTGGTCTGTACGACATAAAATGATACTGGTGAGGTATGTGCTTCTTAGCTCAAGTGGACGCATGAGGCTATGTGGGCAAATCCCACCTGGAGGCGAGATGAGAAGGCAGAAAGGGACGGGAGCTGGTTGAACGGACGCGGGATACATAGGGTGGAGAGGAGGAGTGTCTTGTCAGACTGTAGGGAGAGCAACTAGGGTCACAGAGCAATGTGTGACAAGCTTTTGTATGAGGAACTGAGTTGAATTGTAAACTTTCACTTAAAGCACAATTTAAAAAAAAGGTCGGCGATTCTAACTCACTCAGCGGCTCTGTGGGAGAAAGACCTGGCATGTTATTCCTGTAAAGATCACAGCCAAGAAAACCCTATGGTGCAGTTCTTCTCTGTCACATGGGGTCCCTTTAAGCCCGAATCAACTCTACGGCACCTAACAACAACCGCAAAACATACCTAACAAAGGTTTGCCATTTTAACCATTTCTAAGTGTACAATCCAGTGACACGAATCACACTCTCCATGTTATGCTACCATCACCACCATCCAGTTCCAAAAACCTGTCATCATCCCAAACCAAAGCTCGGTGACCCTGAATCAGTAACTCCCCATTCCTTCCCCCAAGGCCCTGGTCACCACTTAACGAACTTCCATCTCCACACACTTGTCTATTCTAGATATTTCATATAAGTGGGACCACACAGTATTTGTCCTTTTGTGACTGACTTATTTCGCTCGGCATGATGTTTTCGAGATTCATCCATGTCATAGCATGTATCAGGACTTCCTTTCTCTTTACAGGGGAGAATCATCCCATTGTACCAACAGACCACATTTTGTGTATCCATTCATCTGCTGATGGACACTTGGGTTGTTTCCACCTTTCAGCTATTGTGAATAGTGCTACAATGAACACTGGTGCACAAGTATCTGTGTGAGTCAGGGCAAGGACTTAAGGAGCCACGCCTGGGTGGCCCTCAGCAGGCTGAAGGCACTGGGCTGCCATCCCAGGAGCAGCCACCAGGGGTGCCTTTTTTCTGTGCTCCAAGCCCAAGAAGCCAGATTCGGGTTCTGCTCCTGATTGTACCTCAGTTTCTGACAGAGGGGGCCTGGGATACTCCTCAAGTCTCCTATGTGGTAACAGCAGCCTTCCTCCAGATCTGCTTTTCACAACTTTTGCCTGCTTTGTTCAACGGTATATCCCTAGCACACAGTAGGCCCTCAATGCATGCTTACTTAGTAAATGAATGTGTTTCAGCTAGCTGCATAATCATAAATGGGCCACCACTGACACACACATTGGTGACTTGCAGGTTGCTGCGATGCTGGAAGCTATGTCACTCACGTTTAAATCCAGCAGTCATCCTGGTGCACAGGTTTCAGCGGCGCTTCCCAACTAAGATACAGACGAAGAAGAAAGGCCTGGTGACCCACATCTGAAAACCAGCCAATGAAAACCTTATGGATTGTGTTGTCTGGTACAGTGCTAGAAGAGGCAAGCGCACCTACCATCATGAAGATGGCAAAGAACCGGGCAGCTTTTCGCACTGTTACACATAAGGCTGTCATGAGTCAGAGTCAACTCCGTGGCAACGAACAACATATTCCTAGCACACAGTAGGCCCTGATTGTATGCTTGCTTAATAAAGGAACGTATCCTACCTAGGTGCATAATTGTAAACGGTAACCATATCACGAGGTACTTCAGACTGAAACCAGAATCATCACCAACCAAACCAAGCCCTTTGCCATCGAGTCAATTCTGACTCATAGAGACCCTAGAGGACAGAGCAGAACTGCCCCACAGGGTTTTCAGGGAGCGCCTGGTGGATCTGAACTCCTGATCTTTTGGTTAGCAGCTGTAGTTCTTGACCACTGTGCTACCAGGGCTCTGAAATCACCTGGAGGAATGAAATCATTTCTGTGGCCATCTGACCCTCACTGTGGCTGCCATTCAGTCTGCAGATCTGGCGGCTGGAGCTTCCAGAAAGCAGTCAGGAAGGGGCCGGCCAAGGGGACAGAAAGAAGGGACAGGGGATAGCTGGGAAGCTTCCCATATTTATTTCTGCTTACTTGCTGTGTGCCTCTCCCTTGCCAGCCTGGTACAACATGTTTATCTAAGAGACGATGCTGCTGCGGAGGAGTGCACCCGGCAATAAACAGCTTTTGCAGACAATTAAATGCAGAAGCGAAACGGAGCTGCTGGTCAGCGGAACCAGCCATCCATCCCGCGTTTCTTCCAGTGTCACAAATGTTATTCCTGTTTCACAACGGGACAGGGGTCTGTGATTGGGCCACAAATCTCCGCCACCTGGAGGCAGCACAAAGGCCAGGAAAGCAGCTCTTGGCTAACACAGGATCGCCTGGGACTCTTGGGTGCCGACCTGGCAGGCGGCTGCTTTTTCAACAGGTCTGCAGTTAGTTTAAAAAAAAAAAGATTGCTGTCGAGTTGACTCCAACTCCTGGTGACCCCATGTGTGTCAGAGTGGAACTGTGCTCCATAGGGTTTTCAGTGCCTGGTTTATCAGACGTAGACTGCCAGGTCTTTCTTCCGAGGTGCCTCTGGGTGGACTGGAACTGTCACCCTTTCAGTTAGCAGCTGAGTGCATTAGCCGTTCGCAGCACCCAGGGACACCCCGCACTTAGTAAAGTCATTGCTGTCGAGTTGGTTCCGACTCATAGTGACCGTACAGGCCAGAAATGCACCATAGGGTTTTCTTGGCTGTAACGTTTAACCCTTACCTGAGCAAGTCACCAGGCCTTTTCTCCAGTGGAGACGCTAGTGGGTTCGAACCACCAACCTTTCAGTTAGCAGCCAAGCACTTAACCACTGTGCCACCAAAAACCAAAAGCCCATTGCCCTCAAGTAGATTCCAACTCATAGTGACCCTACACGACCATGTAGAGCTGCTCCAAAGGGTTTCCTAGGATGAAATCGTTACAGAAGCAGAACACCAGGTCTTCTTTCTGGGGGCCACTGGGTGAGTTTGAATTGTTAACATTTTCCTTAGCGGATGAGTGCTTAACCACTGCACCACCAGCACTCCTCCTGCACTTAGAATAAGCAGCGATAGGGTTGTTATGAGTCAGAATGGACTCAATGACAATGGGCTTGTGTTTGGTTTAGGTACTCAATAATTATCTGTGGCTTGCTTGACTTACAGGGTGTGATGGTCAAGGCTGTGTGTTGACTTGGTTGGACCATGATTCTCAGTGGTTTGGCAGTCATGTAATGATACAATTTGGCAGTTATATAATAATTTAGTCATCCTCCATGATGTGATGAGCCAATCAGTTGTAAGGGAAGTTTCCTCAGGGGTGTGGTCTACATTCCATATATATGTGGACATTCTGGCAAAGCTTGCTCACTCACTTGGTCTGGATCCTGCATTTGGTGCATCATCACCTGACCTCTAGTTCTTGGGACGTGAGCCAGGAGCCTGTTATCTTTCTGCCAATCTTGGGTTTGCCAGCTCCTCTAGGTATATGAGCCAGCAGAAGCCTCCAGCCTGACACCTGACCCACAGCCTTGGGATTTTCCAGCCTCTACAATCACATGAGCCATTTCCTTGAGATAAATTTCTCTATATATGTATGCTTCACTGGTTTGGCTTCTCCAGAGAACCCAGCCTAAGACACATGGAGACTTGTAGTAAGTCTCTAACTCTACAGTAAAAAGCCGGTGGTTTCTTTTTTGCCAATAATTCCATACCCTCCCTCCTGATCTCTATGAAGTCTGGCTCAAACAAGTTCTGATGATCTCCAGTACAGCTGGCTTTCTCTAGGAATCAGAAAGGAGCTCTCTGTTGGAAACCATTCACACTGCTCCCCAGCACAAGGACACTCAGAGCCGCAAACCCGAAAAGGGAGGAGGATGCCCCAAGATGAGGCCTCAGTCTGGTGAAGAGGTAGCAGGAAAGTCGGGCTGAGTGGCAGAGAGTCAAGGATGTGGCTGGGGGGGGTCCAGCTTCAGATTCAGGCTCTTCAGAGTGAGCCCAGGTCAGACAGAGGGAGACCTGGTCGGGAGAAAGCAGCAAGGTGCTCCCCAAGAATGGCTGTGGGACACCTCCCTGAAGCAAGACAGATAAGAATGCCAACAACCGAGGGACAAAGCCCCTGCCCTGCCCGCCCCTGGCAACCTTGCCTCCTCCCCCAGGAGGGGTGAGGCATCGTCCAAAGGGCAGAGCCAGGGCGCCTTCCCGAAACAGCAAGGCCAGGAGGACTCCCTATTACAGATTCCCACGTCCTTTAGAATCCATCCTACCTCTGCAATAATGACAATGCTGGTTAAAAAGGGAGTCACCCAGTTCCTAAGTTGGGCATTCTTTATCACTTAAATGTGTTATTTATATCAGTAGCCACTTGCCATTGAGATGGACTCCTACTCATGGGGACCCCATGTGTGTCAGCATAGAACTGTGCACCATAAGGCTTTCAGTGGCTGATTTTTCAGAACTAGATCTCCAGGTCTTTCTTCTGAGGTGCCTCTAGGTGGACTTGAACCTCCAACTTTTCAGTTAGCAGCCGAGCTCTTGAACCGTTTGCACCTCTTAACAAAATTGGAGGGCAGGTCATTTTATGAGCTTTCTGACTATGCTACAAACTGACCGTGAGCTGACTGTCTCTCCTTCACAAGAACACTTGGGCTTTCTCCGTCTCGTGCAACAGGTTCACACACCCTTCCCTTTCTACTTTCTCCTCAAAGCCAGAGAGCAGCCAGCGATCCAGGGCTCTTCAACTATAACCCATGGTGCCTGGGGATCTATGGGAGGAGCTGCTTCTTCCAGGCCTGCAACAGAAATCAACCGCAAAACTGCCCCAAATCATCAAGCCCAAACGGCCCTGAGAAAGGCCTGAAGGGGCCCAGCTGGAGATCCAGAGTCATCTGATTTCCATGTTAACTTTCCATTCAAATACCAACAGGCTTTCCCGGCCTCCCGGAAAAGAAAATATGAGGCTAAACATAAAACTTATGAAATGTGTGTTGTTGTTAGGTGCCATGGAGTCGATTCTGGTTTATAGCGACCCCATATGACGAGCAGAACTGCCCCATAGGGTTTCGTAGGCTGTAATCTTTATGGAGCAGAAAGCCAGAACCCCGTCCTGTGGAGCCACTGGGTGGGTTCGAACCACCAACCTTTCGATTAACAGCTGAGCACTTAACTATTGTGCCACTAGGGCTCCTTTTTTTAATTACCTGTCAATTCTAACATCAACAGATTTTAAGATCCTTCCAATAAAAAGAAAAAATTCTAAACATAAAACACACGGAAAACTGATGAAAATTTGCAGCCCAGAGGATTACAGCTGACGTTTTAATATACTCAAGAGATCAGATTCCTTGAGGGTAGCAAGAGCATCCAAAAAGTGGAGGGACTTGAGTGTCAACAACTTCCCCACACCTAAAACAGGCAGAGGCAAAATGGCACAGAGATGCTCAAAGGAAAATTTCAGTTCACGATTTTTCATGTGGCATAAGAAGGTGGAAGGCTTGCCCTAAACTCCCAAATACACACATCAAATTTTGCTGGAATCAAATCATAGTTGAGGAGGAAATGTAACGTGTGCCTAATTGTTTCCATGAACAACTGCCTCCTTTGTCAGAAGACCAGAAGAACTGGATGGTGCCTGGCTACCATTACTGAACATTTTGATCAAAGATTTTATGGAAGAATTCTTATCAAACAAGGGAATTTCAAATTCTCATAGAATCCAGACTTTCTGGAGCCATTGAGGCTGGAAGAACCCCTGAAACTATTGCCCTGAGATAATCTTTAAACCCTAAGTAAAAAATATCCCCTGAATCTTCTTTAAACCAAACAACCGTTTAGGTTCATTAGTAAAGAATGTCTGCCTTGAGCATTGTGCTCTTGTAAAGAACTGTCTATATGGGATCAAACTGACAACAGTAACTTGAAAGATCAGACAGGAACCTTACGGGGCAGTGAGTTAATGGGGGAGGAAGAATTTCAGAAAAGGAGGGTGAGAATGGCTGCACAATTCCAAGAATGTAATCAATGTCACTGAATTGTACATGTAGAAATTGTTGAATTGGTATATGTTCTGCTGTGTCTATTCTCAACAAAAAATAAAATGCATTAAATAGAATTCCACTTGAGAAAAGCCGAGCACAGTCTATGCCTCCAAGACAGGGCTGGTTCTCACAAAGCTGGAGTACACTCTGGTTGGAAGGGGCTGGAGGTGCTGACTCCAACCTTTCAGCAGGGACAGCATCCCCACTTCCTGGTGCCCAGCCTTATTTGGTGTCTTCACTCTGCCCTGGTAGGCGGGTGAGGTGGAAAGGGTTTAGACGGAGGAGGCAGAATGGCTCCACAGAAACGCTCCTTCCCTGATAGAGCAAAATGCTTCATTCTACCCCAAATGTGGAAAACTCCAGAGCCCAGGTGGCTCAATGGTTAAGAGCTACAGATGCTAACCAAAAAGTCGGTAGTTTGAGTCCACCAGCTGCTCCTTGGAAACCCCACGGGGCAGTTCCACTCTGTCCTATAGGATTCCTGTGAATCGGAATCGACTGGACGCAATGGGAATTAAAAGCTCGACTGCACGCTATTTTGCGCGTGTGAAGACCGGCCTTCATTCCTAGCCCGGAAGCACCCCGTCGGCCCAGTGTGAGGGTGGCCTCTCTCCTCTCTGGACCTTTCGTCGGTGCAAGTGCAGAGTACAGCACTCTCCTCCCAGGGGGCAAACTTGCCTGAGCGCCCGGCATTTTACAAGCCTTTCCAAGAAAGTGGGGGACGAGGCTGAAGGAAGTGGGCCGCAGACGGTCTGCTACTTGTGCGCGTGAGTCTGGCCAACTGGGTACTGATGCCAAGTGATGCTGAAAATGAGAAAAGTAAACTGCGGGGAGGAAATCACCCACTATATGCACGTCTCTTTACAGTTCCCTGCCGTCAACCACTGGGGTTAAATGGCATTATCAGGAGAGTGAACCATTCTTGCCATGTTTTGCATAATGTGTGGCTACGTGTGACAGTGAGCTCGTGTGTGTGGCTTCTGCATGTCCAGAGTGTGTGTGTGTGTGCGTGTGTGTGTGTGTGTGGTTTCTGCATATCCAGTTCACTCTCATACCTGCCACTTAGGAGCTTGGCTACAAACGTAAAGGTCAGCAGTCAAATCCACCAGCTGCTCCTTGGAACCCTATGGGGCAGTTCTACTCTGTCCTACAGAGTCACTGTAAGTCAGAACCGACTTGGCGGCACCAAACAACTCATACCTGCCACTGGCTTCCCGTCTGGGCCAGGCACATAAGGTGCTCTATGTGTGTGTGTGGTTTTCACATATCCAGTCCACTCTCGGGTAGTATCATACCTGCCACTGGTTTCCCGTCTGGCCAGGCACATAAGGTGTCGGGAGGCTCCGCAGGCTGTTCTTCACAGGGGACCCCCCGAGGGAGCTCCCCACGTCCCCGGACGAGGAGTCGGCGGCCAGGGCCATGGAGTACTGCGGGTAGTTGTACAGGTTGTTGTAGTAGGGGAACAGCGAGGGCTGGTAGAAGCTGCTGTAGTAGGTGGGGTCAGAAACCAGGTCGGGCGTGTTCTCCACGTGCCCTCTGCTGGTGGCCGCAGGGATATCCTGGATGACCATCCGTCCCTCTGAAAGGGAAAAAAAGAAAAAGATGGAACGACATGAGTGCCCCAAGGCTTTCCCTCTAAGCCTGGGCGCAGAGAGGTGTCTGAATACACAGGTGACAAAACCGTCCGGAACTTCTCCTGCAGCCAGAATAAAGGCGGGGTTCTCAGGATGGCGCACCTCAGGGGTTACAGCTGAGGTACGCTGGCTGATTATTTCTCCTGGGAAACCAAAGACATTTTAGAGGTAGTTAAAATTACACAGAGCCAGCCGGTCTCATTACCGCCCAGAAACTCCTGTCCTAAACTGCAAATCAAGTCTAGCTAACCTGGCTGGCTGCAACATTCTTACAACAAAATTGGTTGTATTTCATTTTAAATAAAGTAAATAAACATCCTGGCTCCCTAAACTCTAGTAGCCAGATAGGCAGGTCAGAAAGTCAAAGCAAGAGGTTAAGAGATTAAGCAAACACTGTTTCCTTTACTTCCTTGTGCCGCTGATACTGTAGCCAGCAGGAATCTGGACAATGGTACAGACCACGCCTTAGCAAACTGCTTCTGTAAAAGGCCAGGGGTCTGTGGGCCATGTGGTCACGATCTCAGTCTGACTGTGTTCCAGTAAAGCTTTATTTACAAATGCAGGCAGGCAGTGGGCCGATTTGGTGCTTTGGTTGTGTGTTGCTAGCCCTGGTCTAGACTTTAAGCTAAGCCAATCCCAATAAATGACTAAATTAACTCCTAAGTCATCCAACCAACCATCGAACCATCCATCCATGCATCCCTCTATCCCTCCCTCCACCCACCCACCCACTCATCCATCATCCAATGGACATTTGACTTTCAAAAAAAAATTTTTTCTCCAAGTGGATCAAAGACCTAAACATAAAGACTAAAACGATAAAGATCATGGAAGAAAAAATTGGGACAACCCTAGGAGCCCTAATACAAGGTATAAACAGAATACAAAACATTACCAAAAATGATGAAGAGAAACCCGATAACTGGGAGCTCCTAAAAATCAAACACCTATGCTCATCTAAAGACTTCACCAAAAGAGTAAAAAGACCACCTACAGATTGGGAAAGAATTTTCAGCTATGACATCTCCGACCAGCGCCTGATCTCTAAAATCTACAAAACTCAACCACAAAAAGACAAACAACCCAATCAAGAAGTGGGCAAAGGATATGAACACACATTTCACTAAAGAAGATATTCAGGCAGCCAACAGATACATGAGAAAATGCTCTCGATCATTAGCCATTAGAGAAATGCAAATTAAAACTACGATGAGATTCCATCTCACACCAGCAAGGCTGGCATTAATCCAAAAAACACAAAATAATAAATGTTGGAGAGGCTGCGGAGAGATTGGAACTCTCATACACTGCTGGTGGGAATGTAAAATGGTACAACCACTTTGGAAATCTATCTGGCGTTATCTTAAACAGTTAGAAATAGAACTACCATACAACCCAGAAATCCCACTCCTAGGAATATACCCTAGAGATACAAGAGCCTTCATACAAACAGATATATGCACACCCATGTTTATTGCAGCTCTGTTTACAATAGCAAAAAGTTGGAAGCAACCAAGGTGTCCATCAACGGATGAATGGGTAAATAAATTGTGGTATATTCACACAATGGAATACTACGCATCGATAAAGAACAGTGACGAATCTCTGAAACATTTCATAACATGGAGGAACCTGGAAGGCATTATGCTGAGCAAAATTAGTCAGAGGCAAAAGGACAAATATTGTATAAGACCACTATTATAAGATCTTGAGAAATAGTAAACCTGAGAAGAACAAAAAAAAAAAAAAAAAAAAAAAAAAAAAAATTTTTTAAACTGTGCTTTAGATAAAGGGTTACAGAGCAAGTTAGTTTCTCGTTCGACAATTAATATACATGTTGTTTTGTGACACTGGTTGCAACCCTGCAACGTGTCAACACTCTCCCCTCCACCCTGGGTTCCCCATTTCCATTTGTCCAGCTTTCCTGTCCCCTCCTGCCTTCTAGTCTTTGCCCCTGGGCTGGTGTGCCCATGAATTTCATATATACAGTTGAACTACGTGTGTTATTGTTTGTTTTATAGGACTGTCTAATCTTGATTGAAAGAAGAGCCTCGGTAGTGACTTTGGTACTGAGCTAAAAGGTTGTCGGGGGTCATACTCTCAGGGTTTCCCTAGTCTCGGTCAGGCCAGTGAGTCTGGTCTTTTTTTGTGAGTTAGAATTTTGTTCTACGTTCTTCTCCAGCTCTGTCCAGGATCCTCTATTGTGATCCCTGTCAGAGCAGTCAGTGGCAGTAACACCATCTAGCTCTGCTGGACTCAGTCTGATGGAGGCTGTGGTAGTTGTGGTCCGTTAGTCCTGTGGACATTTCTTAAACAATGTGCCAAGTGCTGCTCCAGGTGTCTGAAGTGGCTATGAGATGTCAGACTTCCCCTGCCTTCAAGGGTTTACAGTCCAGGACACCAGTAACCAGTCGCCACAGAGTCAACTCCGGCTCACAGCAACCCCACGTGTGTCAGTGTAAAACTGCTCTACAGGGTTTCCAGTGGCTGATTTTCAGGAGGAGATTGCCAGGCCTTTCTTCCAAATGTTCTGGGTGGACTTGAACCACCAACCTTTTGGTTAGCCACTGAGCGAGTTACTCATCTGCACCACCCAGGGCCTCCGCCATCCACCTCAGGCTTCTGTAAACGATCGCCGAACCACTAACTTATATTCCTTTCCTTTCTTCTCTCCTCCCCTTCCAGCCGATGAGATGAGAAATTCCCATTTCATTGCTTCAACTCTCCAAGCCTGAAGAGGATACTGTATACTCTCACTCCTCCTGAACATCCCCTCAGGTCCTCTCCTGTTTTAAACACCAAATTGGCAGCATAACTGGTTGTTTTCAGTACCAAATTCTTTTGTAATTGGATTGTTTACCTGGTTATAAAAGCAATAATACAAATGTCTCAAAAAGAATAAATTATACAGACGCTGAAGTCAGAAGGGGAATGATATAGTCCTAACACCCAGTCAAGCTTTTCTGGTAAGCTGTTATAATCTCAGGGACATTTATGAAGGCATTTCAGTTCCCGTCCCTGTCCCTGCTGGAAAAAATGGGAACACCACTTAGGACCTGCCCTCCCATAGCAAATATTCTGAGTTAGGTAAACCAGGGCCTCTAACTGGCTCCTTCCAATTTGAATGCCTGCTAAGAACCGGCATTTCTGACAACTTTCCAGGCGATGCTAACAGGCTGCTGGTTAGGGACCAACTCTGAGAAGCACTAGTTGAGCCGTGGTTCTCAAAATCTATCATACACAAGAATAACCTGGGGATCTCATTAAAACGTAGATTCTGATTCAGTATATCTGGGGCAAAAACCAAAAAAAAAGGAAAAAACCAAACGCATTACCATCGAGTTGATTTCAACTCATAGTGACCATAGAGGACAGAGTGGTAGTGTCCCAAACGGTTTCCAAGGAGTACCTGGTGGGTTCAAACTGCTGACCTTTTTGGTTAGCAGCTATAGCTCTTAACCACTAAGCCACCAGGGTTTGGAAATCCAAATTCTCAGCATGGATTGGAACCTGAATGAATAGGATTGAAGCCCTGAAGAAAACCAAATACAGTAGCAAGAGAGGAATTAAAGAGAAGCCCAAGGACAGCAGCATTCTAGCACCAGGGCGCAGCTCTCAGGTTCCCACAGTGTGGCTGTAGTACTAAAGAGACCTGGTGGCACAGTGGTTAAGTGCTTGGTTGCTAACCAAAAGGTTGTCGGTTCGAGCTAACGGGAGAAAGACCTGGGTATCTGCTTCTGTAAAGATTACAGCCTAGAAAACCCTGTGGATCAGTTCTGCTGTCACATGCTGTCTTTATGAGTCAGACTCAACTTCACAGCACACAACAACAAAATCTTACATGACCTTTTTATCTGTACCTCAGTTTATCAAACAGCAGAACGACGGCACTAATGAATCTCAAGAAAACAAGAGGAGGATTTCTATAAACTGCATAAAAAAACTCAAAACCCACTGCCATTGAGTGGATTCCAACTCACAGTGACCCTACAGGACAGAGCAGAACTGCCCCACAGGGTTTCCGAGGAGCGGCTGGTGGATTCAAACTGCCGGCCTTTTGGTTAGCAGCCGAGGTCTTAACCGCTGCACCACCAGGGCTCTGTAAACTGCACAGTAAACCTCACATAAAATGCTGTGTCAGGTCAATGCAATGATTTGTTTTGCTCCAGCTGACTGTAATTAGTTAGCAGTGACTTCACTATCCCACGCCCCTGGACCTTATTTCCTCTTTCAGGTTACAATGAGCTGTAAGGATACACTGAGATGTGTGTCGTTGGAAAAGTTGCTGTTTCACCCCAGTATGGAGACAACAAAACCATGTGAGTTTTGTAAGATGAGATGCCTAAATACGTCACACTCTTTAAATGCTGAGCTCTCCGAAAAGTGACATTTTAAGGAGTGTTATGTTTAAAACCACTGAACTTTTTATTTAAAGTTCCAAATTACAACACTTGGTCAATTTTTAATAAAGCAGCTGTCTGATTCCCAGCCCTTAGGGGCGTGCTACTATAGGGCATGGAAATGTCCCAGTGTTGAGATGGACGTCCACCAGACTGCTGTGTTGTTGTGTGCGGTGGAGTCGCTTCTGACTCCCAGCAACCCTACAGGATTATGGCCTGGCGAAAAACGTAGAGAGTCAGCGAAAAAGAGGAAGACCCTCAGTGAGATGGATTGATACACTGGCTGCAACAATGGGCTCAAACGTAACAACAATGGTGAGGACCGTGCAGAGCTGAGCAGTGTTTCGTTCTGTTGTGCGCAGGTCGCTGTGGGCTGGAAGCGACTCGACGGCACCTAACAACAACAAATCTGAAAGTAAGATTTCTAACTCAGCAGCTACAAAATATATAAACTAACCATACAAACTCTGAATTATATATGTGCGTGTACACGTCTAAGTAAAATTTTCAAAAAGTGGCTTTCCATTTACAAATAAAAAGTAGCTTTTAAAAGGCTATTCCAACCATAACCCATTACTAAGTCACAGAAAAACCTCAGTGAAAACTGACAGTTGTCTTTGATACCTGAGCTAAAAAAAAACCCGCTGCCGCCTAGCCGACTCCGACTCACGGTGACCTCATGTCCGTTAGTGCAGAACTGTTTTCCACAGGGTTTTCAATAGCTGTTTTGCGGAATGTCTTAGTCATCTAGTGCTGCTACAGCTGAAATACCACAAGTGGGTGGCTTTAACAAACAGAAATTCTCTCATAGTTTAGGAGGCTAGAAGTCCAAATTCAGGCCACCAGCTCCAGGGGAAGGCCTCTCTCTGTGGCTCTGGAGGAAGGTCCTTGTCATGAATCTTCCCCTGGTCTAGGAGCTTCTCAGCACAGGGATCCCGAGTCCAAACGATGCACTCTGCTCCTGGCACTACTTTCTTGATGGTCTGAGGTCTCCCTGTCACTCCGCTGGCTTTTCTCTTTTACATCTCAAAAGAGATTGGCTTAAGACACAACCTAATCCTATAGATTGAGTCCTGCCTCATTAACATAACTGCCTCTAATCCTGCCTCATTAACATCACAGAGGTAGGATTTACAACACATAGGAAAATCACATCAGAAAATGAAATGGTGAACAATCACACAATACTGGGAATCATGGCCTGGCCAAGTTGACACACATTGTTGGGAGACACAATTCAACCCACGACACCGAAGTAGGTCACCAGGCCTTTCTTCTGAGGCATCCCTGGGTGGACTCAAACCTCTAAACTTTCGGTTTGCAGCCGATCATGTGAACCATTTGCAAGCAGCCAGGGTCTAACCGATGCCAATATTCATCAGGCCCCTTGTTCTGACTTAGAGCTCCTCCTGCCCATTCCACATCTAGTCTGCAGGCCCTTTTAAACTGCAGTCACTGTGACCAAGTAGAGAGGCCACAGAGGTATCCTGAAAAGAAAACACCTTAACGTGTTTGTTGAAAATCCTTAAGCTTGCTCTCACTCTATATTCTTCTAGAATAAAACCCAATAAAGTTGCTTCATGACATTAATAATAATAATAAAAAGAACACCACTGTTCCCAAGAAAAAGTGTTCACTTTCTTGACCAGTGGTCCCTTACAGAATTAGTGATCCATGGGTCTTCTGCCACGATGAAAAAGGATGACGCTAGATGTTTTAAGTGTTATTGTTATAGAAGTCCTTGTGTGGTACAAATCTTTAACACACTCGGCTACTCATCAAAAGGTTGGAGGTGCGAGTCTACCCAGAGGTGCCTTGGAAGAGAGGCCTGGTGATCCACTTCTAAAAAATCAGCCACTGAAAGTCCTATGAAGGGCAGTTCTACTCTGACACAATGGGGTTGCCATGACTTGGAACTGACTGAAAGGAAAATCTGAATTGCATTTTTTTTTAATTCACCGTGATAGTCCTAATTTGGGCTATAAGAAAGACGGACTAGTAGGATTGGATTCAACAGCAAGGAAAGGCAGCAGGAGCTGGAGAAGTATGCTGCTGCCATCGAGTCCATCCCGACTCCTAGACACCATACAGGACAAAGGAGAACTGCCCCATAAGGTTTCCAAGGCTGTGAAATCTTTATGGAAGCAGACTGCCACAACCTACTCCTGTGGTATGGCAGTGGGTTCCAACCACTGACCTTTCAGTTAACAGTCACGTGCTTATCTGCTGTGCCAGCAGGGCCCCTTTGGAAAATTACCACAAGCATTTTTCCTGCAGACCATAGCAGACACGCTGCACAGCTGCTGCCTGCAGACTGGAACAGATATCTCATTCCAATGCTCATGGCTCCGACATTTACCTTCTGCACACTGAGCTCTTTGGTAGGGCTCCACAATCCCTCTGCTGGTTGTTTTTTTTTTTTTGCACTAATATTATTGCTGTTATAGGCGCTGTCAACTCATTTCCAACTAATAGTAACCCTGCATATAACAGAATGGAACGTTGCCTGGTCCTGCGCCATCTTCACAATCATTATGTTTGAGTCCATTGTTGCAGCCACTGTGACACTCCATCTCATTGAGGGTCTTCCTCTTTTTTGCTGACCCTCTATGTTGCCAAGCATGATGTCCTTCTCCAGGGACTGGTCCCTCCTGATAACATGTCCAAAGTATGTGAGATGCAGTCTCGAAATCCTCTCTTCTAACATATGTGGAGTGAAATATGATTCACTCCTTCCTGAGAGATCAATACCCCCCACATGATAAACGCCCTTATTGATTTGGCAGTGCTATATGCTGGTCCTTGAGCCCATGGCATATTCATAGTAGTTAACCTGTAATTCATTTTAGGGTCTGCGAAGGATTCCCACCTCCCTCTTCTCTAGTGTTAAGATTCCCAGGGTCAATGCACTTTGAGTTCTTTACATTCAAACCTGGAGCCATGTTCCTGTTTCAATGACAAAACCAAACTCCACAGTGTCTTCATGAAGTAAGAAAGGACACAGCTAAAACTCAAATTTACAACTGATAAGTTTCAGGACTACTTGTGATTCACAGTGGTCTCATAAAAGTGATTAATTTGTGTATTTGTTGTTAGTTTCCGGCTCATGGTGACCTTATGTACGTATAATGGAGTGAAACGTTGCCAAGTCCTGCGCCATCTTCACGATGGTTGGTATGTGAGTCTGCCGTCGCAGCGACAATTCATGGATACCAGGTTTTACCTGTCGTTGGAATCCTGTTGTGGATTGAATTGTGTCTCCCAAAAATGTGTGTCAATTTGGCTAGGCCATGATTCCCAGTATTGTGCGGTGGTCCTCCATTTTGTGATCTGATGTGATTTTCCTATGTGTTTTAAATCCTAACCTCTATGATGTTAATGAGGCACGATTAGAGGCAGGTATATTAATGAGGCAGGACACAATCTACAGTATTAGGCTATATCCTGAGTTAATTTCTTTTGAGATATAAAAGAGAGAATCAAGCAGAGAAGAAAGTGACATCATACCACCAAGAAAGAAGGGCCAGGAGCAGAGTGTGTCCTTTGTACCCAGGGTCCCTGAGAAGCTCCTAGACCAGGGGAAGACTGATGACAAGATCTTCCCCCAGAGCCAACAGAGAAGAAAGCCTTCCTTGAGAGCTGGCCCCCTGAATTCGGATTTCCAGCCCCCTAGGCTGTGAGAGAATAAACTTCTGTTTGTTAAAGCCATCCACCACTTGTGGTATTTCTGTTATAGCAGCACTACATGGCTACGGCAAATCCCACACCTTGTGCAGTGCCTGCTCTACTTAGCTTGAGTCTTACGGGTTATCCTCTATCAGGGAAAATGGCTTCCCAGTAAGTCTGAGGGGATCTCAAAGTTATTTGTCATCAGGTAAAGTGCTGTGCTAAGCGCTAGGAGAGGACAGAAGTATAAGCCATCTTCCCGCCTTTTTTGTTTTTAAATGGAAATTAACATCTTCAGGAAAAGACTACCTAGTCGGACAATGATCTTTGATCTGCTCTGAGGGATGACACTGGATGAGCCTCAGAGAAGCCAGGAGAAGGCTGACTCTGCTCCCAGCTTGCTGCAGAGAAACACACCAAAAAAAAAAGACCAAAAACCAAGCCAGCTGCTGCCTAATTCATTCCGACTCAAAGCAACCCTATAGAGCACACTGCCCTGCAGGGTTTTTCCAAGGCTGTAATCTTTATGGGGGTAGGATCGCCAGATCTTTCTCCCATGGAGCAGACAGTGGGTTCCAACAGCTGACCTTTGGTGAGCAGCCGAGTCCTTAACCACTGTGCCATCAGGGCACCTTAGGAAAGGCCAGTTTTGCATTATCTCCTGCAGGATAACTCTGTGTCCAGAGCCGTCACCTCCTGACAGAGTTCCTAGATGTAGGAATAACTGACAGAGCCCCCGCAGCGCAATGGTTAAGCGCTGAGCTGCTAACCAAAAGGTCGGTGGTTCAAATCCACCCAGCAGCTCCACAGAAGAAAGACTTGGCAATCTGCTCCGTAAAGACGACAGCCTAGAAAGCCCTATGGGGCAGCTCTACTCTGTCACATGGGGTTGCTATGAGTCCAAGTTGACTTTCTGGCACACGACAACAACAGGAAAAACAGAGTGATCCAGAGAGGGGCTTCAGGATTCTTCCCCTGCAATTATGGGAGACAAGCTAGAGGAACACACGTGCAGAGAAAAGCCCTTCTAAGCTGGCACTCATCTCAAACCCTGAGATCAGCCAGAGGTGAGAGCCGATAAGCAAGGCTGCCTTGTACCTACTGTTCCACACCACAGACCGATAACTGTGATGACGAACAAGGCAGGCACCACAGTCTATCACCTTCTGCTGCTGGAAAAATAACTCACGTCCAATTCCACAAACCTTTTCTGAGCACCTACTGCGGGCAAGGCAAGCTGTGCGAAACCTTGGGGGACAAAAGAAGACCCTTGACCCTCCAGGACTCCTTAGTAAGAACGAGATTCCAAATCAAACACAGGGAAGGATAGACCCACCCAGGCAAGGCCCCTGGGTGGTGCAAACAGTTTGCACTTGGCTGGTAACCAAAAGGTTGGCAGTTCAAACCCACTAAGTGGCACCACAGAAGAAATGGGCCCAGCGGTCAGCTTCCATAAAGATCACAGCCAAGAAAACCTGATGGAGCAATTCTCCTTTGTAACTCATGGGGCCTCCAAAATCACAAACCAACAACCCGACAAAATCAACAACACACCCACCCAGGCTCCAGGAAACACACAAACATGTGGGGACTGGGGCAATATTCGAAGTCCAAGTTCAGCCGAAGGCTACTCAATATGTCAGTCTCGTAGTCAAGGGGCAGACAATCGTGTTAGAATCTGAGAAACTGTTCTAACTGACCTAGAACCCAGTTTTCCGGTTCTGTGGAGCTGGGGTGACCCACCCAGATCATCTACCCTTAGGTGTCCCTCTGAACCTGGAGCCTTGCAGACTCCAGTCTCCTGAAGCCACCTTTCAGTTAAGCGATAGGCCAGTAAGCAGCTCAGTGAAGATGGTCTGCCTTAGGCATTGGGTTCCTATGGCGCACTATCTACGTGCAGCTAGTTTCCAGCAGCGGGAACTCCAGGGTTGGACTGGAAGTGTGTTTTGGGGTAAACTGTTTTGACACACTGCTCTGGTCCTGTTTCCATGTCAACGCAGATGAGATGGGGTGTAAGAGTCTCTGGAGGTTCTCTCATCTTGGGAACTCTCCTCTAACATTCAGACCAGACATCCCGCTTCATGAATGAAAACCAAAGCTAAGGACTTCATCCACAAATTTAATATTGTGAAAACTTTGTTTCTGACAACTCTGGTACTCCTTTTTCCCAAGGGAGAGTTTTTTTTTTGTTTTACATGTACTTTTTTTTTTTTTTCGGTCCTGCAGAAATCTTTCAGTTCATTGTGCTTTTTAGGGTAAAGGCTGACCCGACCCTACACTTTGGCTTCTGAATGCAGGAGCCGGCTTGGTTCAAAGGTGTGCACAGGGCCGGAGGGGTGATGGACTGTGCATACGGGATCTGGCAAGAGCGAGAGGGTGGCCTGTTGAGCAGACCAGCTCAAAGAGCAGGGAGATGTGCGGGCGATGGGGGAAACAGACACACTGGGAAAAGCAAACACAGGTCTTCGGAGTGAGAACCCCTCTATCTGAGCCATGCTGCTTGAGGCCATGGAGAGGCCCAGAGAGTAACGGCCTCACCCACTGTGTGCAGCACCCCCAGGGAGCTGGCAGGAGGAAGGCAAAGAATTGCAAAAGCCAATCCCTGCCCCCAAGGAGCTTTCCTCCCTTGCTATGAAGAGCACAGAGGAGAACTTTCAAGAATCATAAGAGGTTTCACAGAAGAGCTATTTAAGCAGAGAAAGTTTGGGATGTGTGAAGAATGACAAAGGTATTCCAGGCTAAGGAGAGAGGAGACACAGCCCAGGAAAACATTTATGGGGTGACTGGAGCAGTAGCAGTCTGGGGTGCTGTCGGCACAGTGCTAGGGAGGTGAGGCTCCCCTCAAGGAGAAAGCTAAACTGGACCCCAGAAGACTGGCTCTTAAGGTGCAGCTTCCCCTGTGTGGCCTGAAAGTAAGACTGGAGTTCTGGGTGAACAAAGAGTCAGGTTTTTATAATAACAGTTAGCTTCTAGAAGACGTTAGCCACTTAGATGGTGGGTGAAGACTGGTTGGCTAGCTTGGGTTAAAACAACTTTTGTAATGGCTAAACTGCTTTGTTAAAAACAATAATGGCCCTGACAAACAGGAAATCAGTGAGGTCCTTCCTAACAAACGGGAAATCAGTGGGGTCCTCCCTGACAAACTGGAAACTGGTGGTATCCTGACAAACAGGGAACTGGTGGGGTCCTTTCTGACAAACAGGAAATCGGTGGGGTCCTTCCTGACAAATGGGAAGTCGGTGGTATCCTTCCTGACAAACAGGAAATCGGTGGGGTCCTTCCTGACAAACAGGAAATCAGTGGGGTTCTTCCTGACAAACAGGAAACCGGGGGGGTCCTGACAAACAGTAAATTGGTGGAATCCTTCCTGATAAATGGGAAATTGGCACGGCCCTGACAAACAGAACCTCACAGGCTTTATTTGGTTTTAACTGGTTTGCAACGTGGGCCCAGCATGAGTGACTCCATCTTGGGTTGATTATTTTATCACATATGACCCAACAATTCTACTCCTAGGTAGATACCCAAAAGACATAAAAGCAGGGACTCAAACAGATACTTGTACCCCAGTGTCCACTGCCACACTATTCACCATAGCCAAAAGGTAGAACAACCCAAGTGTCCATCAACAGATGAATGGATAAACACAACGTGGTCTATCCATACAATGGAATATTATTTAGCCATGAAGAGAAATGGAAGTCCTGACACATGTATGACTTACATGAACCCTGAAAACATCATGCTGAGTCAAATAAGTCAGACTCAAAAGGACAAATATGGTATGATCCCACTTATATGAAATATCCAGCATAGGCAAACGCATACAGAACATATTTTATTAGTGGCTACTAGAGACAGGAGGGGGAGGAGAAGTGCTGCTTAAGGAGTACTAAGTTTCTGCTCACCCAAACCAAACCCATTGCTATCGAGTCAATTCCGACTGCAGAGTGACCCTACAGGACAGAGTAGAACTGTCCCATAGGGTTTCCAAGGCTGTAATCTTTACAGAAGCAGACTGCCACACCTTTCTCCTGTGGAGCAGCTCATGGGTCAGAACTGCCAACCTTTCAGTTAGAAGCCGAGAACTTAACCACTGCACCACCAAAGTTCCTTAAGTTTCTATTCAGGGTGACGGAAATAATTTGGAAATGGATAGTGGTGATGCTCGTACAATAAAAACCCAAGCCAAACCCAGTGCCGTCGAGTCGATTCTGACTCATAGCGACCCTACAGGACAGAGTAGAACTGCCCCATAGAGTTTCCAAGGAGCGCCTGGTGGATTCAAACTGCTAACTCTTTGGTTAGCAGCCGTAGCACTTAACCACTACTCCACCAGGGTTTTCGCTTGTACAATATGATGAATTAATTAATGTCACTGAATCGCACAAGTAAAAATGACTGAAATACACCATGAGTCCCAGTATTATGTGATATGGCGAGACTGCGTCTTACATACTTAGGACATGTTGTCAGGAAGGATTAGTCCCTGGAGAAGGACATCATGCTTGGCAGTGTACAGGGTCAGTGGAAAAGAGGAAGACCCTCAATGAGGTGGATTGACACAGTGGCTGCAACAATGAGCTCAACCATAACAACGATTGTGAGGATGGCGCAGGACCGGGCAGTGTTTCGTTCTGTTGTGCGTAGGGTCGCTGTGAGTCGGAGCCGACTCGACGGCACCTAACGACAACAACATATATTTTTTTAACCACAGTAAGATCTTGTTTTTCTAAATTTCAATTTCACTTAAGATGTCCCTGATGCAGCAGAAAACAACTAGCGTCATTAAATCCCTACCTTTGAGCACACGTCTTTGTAAGCCTGTGTGACAAAACAGGATGTACCCACACAGCATGTCTGCTGCAGGGCATGGGGCGGCGGATGTCCTGAGAAAAGTCACTTGCCACCTGAATTAAGAGCCACATCGCTGCTTAAGACTGAAGAAGAATTGACCCATCTGAACTGCGGTGTTGGTGAGGAACACTGAATATACCACGGACTGCCAAAAGAACGAATAAATCTGTCTTGGAAGAAGTGCAGCCAGAATGCCCTTAGAAGCAAGGGTGGCAAGACTTTGTCTCACTTACTTTGGACATGTTGTCAGGAGGGATCAGCCACTGGAAAAGGACATCATGCTTGGTAAAGTTGAAGGTCAATGAAAAAGAGGAAGACCCTCAACGAGATGGATTGACAGAGCGTCCGCCACAATGGGCTCAAGCATGGCAACAATTCTGAGGATGGCGCAGGACCAGACAGTGTTTCGTTCTGTTGTACACAGGGTGGCTATGAGTTGAAACTGATTGGCGGCACCTAACAACCACAACAACACTGGGAAGAATGGCTGATGACAAACAATGGTTGTTACACTTCAGTATTTGGCAGACATTTTCTTGAAAATGAACAAAGCAAGTCACTTCAAGGAAAACAAGTGACAGTACCTGTGGCCAAAAATTTGAACTTTCACGAATTCTGGAAACCTTAGATCCGTCATCACAGGTTTAACACCTTTCCAAATTTAAATAACCTTGATCAGTGATGATATTAATGAATGGGATTTTCTGACAGCGTGTAATGAACATGCCAACGTTCAGAAGATGTGCGTAACTTAGTGAACCTGTGACCAACGCATGATGTTACAAACTCATGCCTGGCTTAGTGGGTCTATCCAGCCAATTGGCCTAAGGTTGTTTTTAGAGGTTCTGTTCTACCTTCTAGTTCAGTGAATAGAGACTGTGGTCTTAACGGCTTGTTCACAACCACTCAAGATACAAAAATTGGTCTATTTGCATGGGACACCAGAGGGAGGAGACCCAGGAACTGGAGAAAGGAATGGACTGCAGGTCTAGTTACCTTCATGAACTACTACCTCCCTTGCCATGACACCAGAAAAAATGGATGGTATCTGGCTACCATTACTGAACATTTTGATCAAGGACCTAATAGATGGCTCCTAATTGTCATGGATTGAATTGTGTCCCCAAAAAATATATGTATCAATTTGGCTACATCATGATTCCCAGTATTGTGTGACTATCCACTATTGTGTCATCTGATGTGGTTTTCCTCTGTGTTGTAAATCCTATCTCTATGATGTTGATGAGATGGGATTAGCAGCAGTTATGTTAATGAGGCAGGACTCAATCTATAAGATTAGGTTGTGTCTTAAGCCAGCCTCTTTTAATACATGAGAAAGAGAAGCAGGCAGAGAGACGGGGACCTCATGCCACCAAGAAACACGAGCTGGGGGAACAGCATGTCCTTTGGACCCCGGGTCCCTGCGCTGAGAAGCTCCTCAACCAGGTGAACATTGATTACAAGGACCTTCCCCCAAAGCCGACAGAGAGAGAAAGTCTTCCCCTGGAGCTGGTGAATTTGGACTTCTAGCCTCCTAGACCATGAAATAGTAAATTTCCAATCGTTAAAGCCATCTGCTTGTGGTATTTCTGTTATAGCAGCCCTAGGACTAAGACACTGATCAAAAGGAGGGAAAATGTGGAACAGAACTTCAAATGCCTATGGAAACCAGATTTACCAGATCCATTGAGACTGGGGGAACCCCCAAATCTATTATCTTAAAACAATCTTGAAACCTTAAAGCAAAACTATCCCATGAAGTCATATGTAAACAATACAACGATTCAGCTCAATTAATAAAGAATGCTGGCCTTGAACACCTCTTCTAAAGAATTACCTGTACGTGATGAAACGGACAACAGTAACTCGAAAGCGCAGGTGAGAACTTCAAGAGGCGGAGAGTTTAAAAGTTAATGTGGTGCAACAACATGGGTGGAGATCATGAAACTGGCGAAACACCGTGAAAAACGCAACCAATGGCGTTGACCTACACATGGAGTAACTGCTGAACCCGTGTATGTTTGGTATGTACATTTTCACCAAAAATAAATAAAAAAAAAATCCTGTCTGAGTGGAAGATTCACTCAAAGTACAAGAAAAACCAATGGATTATTTTTTTCATCTTAAGAATTACTTTATTAGCTTATGGTGACAACAAAAGGTCACATCAAAGCAGAGTAATGTGACAAAAGTTTCCCCTAGACTAAAACCCCTTCTTTCCTGCAACATTGTCTGCTCCAGCCAACAGATTATTTTAATGGGTCAGAGGAAATAATGCTCGCTGACACTGTTCAACGCTCCCCACTGCAACTAACCTTTAAGACCTTACTACTTGTCAAGTGTTGGCCTAGTATCGAAGAAGAATCACAATTATCTCAAAAGGCTATGAAAATACTTCTCCTTTTTCCAACTGTGCATCTACAAAAGCTGGATTTTCTTCATCGATCTCAACCACAACAATCTATCACAACAGACTGAGGAAGCGGAGCTATGAGAAGCCAGCTGAGTCGTACTAAAGCAAGACAGTAAAGAGATTTACAAAAATGGAAAACAATGTCACTCTTCTCAATCTTTTTTTTTTTTTTTGGAAAAGTATAGTTATTCTTCATTAAAATATGTTCCTTGTATTCATAAGTAGTCGGTTTATTATTTTAAATGAATTAATAATTTTTTTAATTTCCAGTTTTAACTTCTAACATGATAAATATTGATCGATATAAGCTACATAAACAAAAACAATAATTTTCAACAGTGTTAAGGGTCTGCAACAAAAAAAGTTTGAGAACTTCTGTCTTACAGGACATTCTCATTCCAGGAAGATCCATTTCCAAGCCACCAGGGCCCTGTGTCTCATTCCCAGCTGAGTTGCTCAGCTGTAGGAATCAGCAACCAAGCCCCAACCAGGCGTCTCTGTTACTGGGTGCTGTCAAGTTGATTTCCACTCATAGTGACCCCATGTGACAGAGTAGGACTGCCCCACAGGGTTTTCCAGGCTGAAATCTTTACAGGGCAGAACACCAGGTCTTTCTCCCATGGAGCTGCTGGGTGGGATCAAACCTTCAATCTTTCTGTTAGCAGCTGAGTGCTTAACCATTGGGCCACAAGGGCTTCTCCTCGTAAAGATTATAGCCTAGAAAACCCTATGGGGCAGTTCTACTCTGTCACATGGGATCGCTATGAGTGGGAATCGACTTGACATCAGCCAACAATAACAATCTTTACGGGAACAGATCGCTAGGTCTTTTTCCCACAGAACCACTGGGTGAGTTCAAACCACCGACCCTTCCATTAGCAGCTGAGTGCTCAACCATAGGGAGACCAGAACACCTTGGCTTTATCTTTAAGCCTGAAATATTTCTTCCAGCGAAACATATTAACAACAGACTCCCAAGTCAAACTGCCGCATGACCATGGGGAAAGTTATTAATCCCTGTCCAGTGTCCTTATACGTAATGACAAAAAATCACACCCATTGCTGTCGAGTCAATTCTGAGTCATAGCAACCCTACAGGACAGAGCAGAACTGCCTCATAGGGTTTCTAAAGAGTGGCTGGTGGATTTGAATTGCTGATCTTTTGGTTAGCACTGGTAGCTCTTAACCACTGCGCCACCAGGGCTCCTTATGTAATAACAGAGACAATAATCCTACTAACACTGCCTAGGGTGGCTAGAGAGAAACATACGAAGTACTCAGAAAGAACCTGACATACTCAATAAATTATTATTCTAAGGAGCCCTGGTGGCACAGAGGTTAAGTGCTCGGCTGCTAACCGAAAAGTTGGCTGTTTGAACCCACTGCCACTGGATGGGAGAAAAATGTGCCTGTCTGCTTCCATAAAGATTACAGCCTTGGGAGCCTTACGGAGCACTTCTACCGTGTCCTATATGGTTTTATATACCAGCAGGGTGATCCATGCTGCTAAGACAGCTTTTAGCAGAGCTCACAGACTAAGACAGACTAGGAAGAAAGACCTGGTGATCTAATTCTGAAAACTACCCAGTAAAAACCCTGTGCGTAGCTACAAAACACCATCCAACAAAGTGCTGCAAGACCGGCCTTCTAGGCTGGAAGGAACCAAAACACAGTAGCCCCAACAATGGACTCCAGCACACAAACGATCGTGAAGATGGCGCAGGACTGGGCAACGTGTTGTTCTGTTGTTCTTGGGGTCGCTAAGAGTTGGAGCCAACCTGAGGGCAACTAACAATAACCACGTTATCACAACACAACACAATAACATGCTGGGCCATGAAGCAAGAGAGCATCAAATAACTGTGAAAAAGCGTTACCACCTCGCTCCCCACGCTCATCTTGGGGTCCCGTGTGCGGGCTGGGCTGCACCTGGCAGGGTTTCCAGAGCGCATGTGAACCGGGAGAGGGGCAGCGTCCCCCACCCCTGGCCTTCTCAGAGGTCAGACAGTAGCCTTGAGTGCAGTGGCTGTACTATCACTCCCTAAAGCCATAATCAGGAAATGCCGGGACAGTGTGTTTCTCCCACAAGGCAATCATGACGGGGCTATTTCCAAAGTGAGACAGGAGCCAACAACGCAACAACCGCTTACTCCTGCCAGCCAGGAACCACCTCTGCTGGTGGAGATCAAGGCAACCAGGTGGAGGACAGCTGACCCTGCCACCCCCCACCCCGTTCCAAAATTCTCTCTCCCCCAGGCCACCGCCTCCTTTGTTCAGCTCCACTTGTGAGAAGCACAGATGCTCGCTGCTTCCCCGACGGAAGGCTTTTATTTACTCGGATGGGCTGCTGCCGTTCCAGGGCTGAACTTTTAGCTTGCTATAAAGTTAATGTGCTATTCAGTGTTCATTCCCGGCCAGACCGTGGGGCTGTGTATTTTCTGCCACCCCCAGAAGGCCATTATCTGTAATTGGCCATTACCAGCGTGATTATTTCTCCGAGCTTGGTCTATGACCTCCAGTGCTGCACACTGTTACAGCTAACTGCTCCATCTTACCAAACTGGTGGAGGAAACTTCTCTGCCTTTTGTAATTTTAATGGTGTATTCCAAGACTGGCATCAGGTTGTTCTGCAGGCATGCTTAACATGACTCAGGAATATTCCAGATCTCTTCCAGAGGTACCTTTCCTACCTCCACGGTGCTCTGCTGTTGTTAGGGGCCATCAAGTTGATTCAGACTCATAGCAACCCCATGTGACAGATGGAACTGCCCCATAGGGTTTCCTAGGCTGTAATCTATACGAAAGCAGACTGTCACATCTTTCTCCCTTGGAGGGGCTGGAACCACAGACCTGGGGGTTGGCAGTCAAGAGCTTAACCACTGCACTACTAGGGCTCCTCCATGGAGATTTACCTCCCCTCAAATAAAGGGAAAATGAAGCACAATCAACACTCCATTCCGTGGAAACCAATAACCCAAACTGGGAATTACCTGGAGCTCCTGATACTCCCTTTTCTTGGATTTTGCTGTTTAATTGTGTTGTTTTTTAAAGGCTGCTACTGGGAGATGGTAGGCCATAGAGAAAGAGCAAGACTTTAAATCTGAAATTCAACGTATTCACTCAACATTTTAGTGTTTCTGAGGGGGAGGAGGGTTAGGTTCAAATTAGTGGCGGAAATGAGAAGTGCAGTTGGTTCCCTGTGGATTTCAGATCTTAATTCTAGAACTGACATCTAGTGCCACGTGCCAAAGTATGGCTTTACAGTTAATCTCACTTTTCAACATTAGCAGAAAAAGACAAAAGGGGATCACGGTTGCTGGTAGTAGCAGGTGGGTTCCCAGGATGCCTGGCCATTCCTTGGCATCTCTGTCTTGTCCTTCAACACCTCTTCAGAAGCCCCCACTCCACTCCTCGGGGTGAGAGGTGCCTCTGCACTGTGATAAAACCAAGCTTGTTGCCGTCCAGTTGATTCTGACTCCTAGCCACCCTACAGGACAAAGTAGATAGAACTGCCCCACAGGGTTTCCAAGGCTGTGATCTTTCTGGGAGCAGACTGCCACATCTTTCTCCTGCGGAGAGACTGGTGGGTTCAAACCGCCAACATTCTGGTTAGCAGGCAAGTGCTTACCCATCATGCCACCAGGGCTCCCTCTGCACCCATACAGAGATAACGAGGAAGTTTGAACCACTGCACAGGGCCAAGAAGGCGACCACTCAACTGGGATGCGGCTCCCTCTAACAACCACACACCCAAGTCTGCTCACTGCTGCTGCCTCTGTGTGCACCCCTCCTGTCTGCTGCCTTCATTTTCTTTCTGTCTTCCCTTCCTTTCTGAGTAAAACTCCTTTGAAAATAAAAACCTGCCCATTTCTTCAACCATCATTTTTACAAAAGCTAGGTAAGATCAACCAGGGAGAATGAAACCCAACAGCCTTTCACAGCCTCCTATGATGGGGAAGGCCCATGGTTAGCAGCCCTCGAGTTGAATCCAACTCACACCAACGTCACGTATGACAGAACGAAACGTTGCCCAGTCCTGCACCATCTTCATGATGGCTGGTATGCTCAAGTCCATCGTGTGTGGCTATCGTGCCGATCTATCTCACCGAGGGGTTCCCTCACCCTTGGTGGCCCTCTACTTCACCAAACGTGATGTCCTCCTCCAGCTGTTGATCTCACCTAATCTGTCCAAAGGCAGTGAGTCAGACAATGTTGTTTACTCCGTAAGGTCTTCACTGGCTAATTTTCAGAAGGAACCCTGGTGGCACAGTGGTTAAGAGCTCAGCTACTAACCAAAAGGTCAGCAGTTCAAATCTATCAGCCACTCCTTGGAAACCCTACAGGGTAGGTCTATTCTGTCCTATAGGGTCGCTGTGAGGTGGAATCAACTCAATGGCACTTAACAACGCAACAACAATCATCAGAAGTAGGACAGCAGGACTTTCTTCCTAGTGTGCGTCAGTCCACGCAGTTCACACCCTACACTGATGTGACCCCATTAACATAACATTAACATAACAAGGAAACCTCTATCACCAACGGGGATCACCTCCACACATATCCGGGTTAGGATTCCAACACGTATTTTGGGGGACACAATTCCATCCGCTACATCCTCCATTCTGCGATGGTAGCCTGATTTATCAGCTGCTGCCAACCTGTTTAGTGCTGCTGTCAAAGTGCACACACAAGCCCCTCTGCTCCTGTCTCCCAACTCTCAGTGATGTCCTTCCTTCCAGCTACCTGCTCCATCTTATCACTAACCACAGGGAGAGAAGGGCACAGCAGAAAATATCACACTTGTCACAATTCCCTCCTTTCTCCACATAGGAGACAGAGCTTGAATCCCTGGCTCCTTGTAGCGAGGGCCTGGGCAACTGATGTGTGCTCCACAGATCAACTGCACCCAAGACACTTCAAAGGTAGCAATGCATCCCCCCGCCAACTTTTTACGGATGGAACCAGAGGCTCCTGGCTTTTGACAGTAGCAGTGGCAGCTCTTCCCTGGAGTTCCAAGGGCCTAAGGGCTCCAGCAACTTAGGAGACACAGGCACATACACATCTGGGAGACACATATGTATGTATAGATATGTGCAGCCCTGGTGACGCAGTGCTTAAGGGCTCAGCTGCTAACCAAAAGGTCAGCAGTTCGACACCACCTACCGCTCCTTGGAAACCCTATGGGGCAGTTTCACTCTGTTCTTCAAGGTCACTATGAGTCACAATTGACTCAACAGCAAGAGGCTTGCTTGGCTTGGGTTATATATATACATGCATATGGAGATACGTATGTGTGTCTTTATACATATATACATACACACACACACATACATATATAATCCTCACAACTGGACCAATGAGCAACATCCTGACAAATGGAGAAAAGAGTGAAGTTGTCAAGGATTCCATTATACTTGGATCAATGCCTATGGAAGCAACAGTCGAGAAATCAAAAGATGTATTGCATTGGGCAAACCTGCTGCAAAGGACGTCTTTAATCTGTTAAAAAGCAGAGATGCCACTTTGAGAACTAAGGTGTGCCTGGCCATGGTATTTTCAATTGCCTCATACACATGTGAAAGCTGGACAGTGAATAAGGAAGACTGAAGAAGAACTGATGCCTTTTATTAGTGAAGAATATTGAATATATCATGGACTGGCAGAAGAACGAACAAATCTGTTTTGGAAGAAGTACAGCCAGAATGGTCCTCAGAACCAAGGACAGCGAGACTTCGTCTCACGTACTTTGGATATGTTATCAGGAGGGACCAGTGCCTGGAGAAGAACATCATGCTTGGTAAAGCAGACGGTCAGCACAAAAGAGGAAGCCCCTCAATGAGATGGACTGACACAGTGGCTGCAACAATGGGCTCAAGCATAATGATGATAGGATGGTACAGGACTGGGGAGTGTATCGTTCTACTGTACGTCGTTGGGTCACTATGAGTTGGAACCGACATGCTGGCAATAACAACAAATATATGCTGTTGTTAGCTGCTGCTGAGGCAGCCACAACTCATGGTGACCTCACGTATAACAGAAGGAAACAGTGCCTGGTCCTGTGCCATCTTCATAATTGTTGGTATGTTTGAGTCCATTTTTGTGGGTATTGAGTCAATCCATCTCATGGAAGGTTTCACTCGCTTTTCTTGACCCTCTACTTTACCAAACATGATGTCCTTTTCTAGTAATTGGCCTTTCCTGATGAGGTGTCCAAATTAAGTGAGCCGGAGCCGAAGTCTCGCCATCTTAGCTTCTAAGGAACATTGTGGTTGCATTTCTTCTAAGGTTGATTTGTTCATTCTTCTGGCAGTCTACGTTATATTTAATGTTTTTCACCAACACCACAGTTCAAATTATCAGTTCTTGTTCTGTCTTCCTTTTTCATTATCCAGCTTTCAAATGCATATGAGGTGATTCAAAATACCATGGTTTGGGTCAGACACACCTTAGTCATCAAAGTGGCATCTTTGTTTTTTAAAACAAAGAGGTCTTTTGTAGCAGATTTGCCCAATGCCATATACCCCGTCACGTGGAGTCAATTTTGACTCACAGCGACCCTACAGGACAAAGCAGAACTGCCCCAGAGGGTTTCCAGCCTCTTGGTTAGCAGCCAAGCTCTTTTCTACTGTACCATCAGGGCTCCATACATACACACACATAAAGAGGTACACACACATATATACACACGCGCACATATGTGTATGTGTGCATGTGTGTATATACATGAACTGAAAAAAAATTACTACCATGATCCAAAATAGGATGTCAAGCGTAAGGCTATTCTGGTAGCTAAGAAACAGCATGACAGAAGCTATGTAACTGGGCAACCTTTTACAACTATACAGGGGTTTCCCCCACTATCTGAAAGTAGAGCGCTCCTATGAAACCTATTTTGGATTGAATTGTGCCCCCCTCAAAATACATGTCAACTTGGCTAGGCCATTATTCTCCATATTGTATGATTGCCCACCACGCTGTCATCTGGTGTGACTTTCCTATGTGTTGTAAATCCTACCTCAACGATGTTAACAAGGTGGGATTAGCAGCAGTTATGTTTATGAGGCAGAACTCAACCTACAAGATTAGACTTTGTTTTAAATCAATCTATTTTGAGATAGAAAAGAAAGAAGCGAGCAGAAAGACAGCAGGACCTCATAACAGCAAGAAAGCAGTGCCGGGAGCAAAACGCACCCTTTGGAACCAGGGCTCCTGCAAGGAGAAGCTCCTAGACCAAGGGATGAGAAGGACCTTCCTCCAGAGCCGGGAGCGAAAGGCTTCCCCTGGAGCTGGCGCCCTGAATCCCGACTTCTAGCCTACTAGACTGTGAGAGAATAAACTCCTGTTTGTTGAAACCATCCACCTGTGGTATTTCTGTTACAGCAGCAGTAGATAACTAAAACATCTGTCAGTGTCAAAGTGCTGTAATGTGAAGAAACAATTACCATTAATTTACATGGGGAAAAATTTTGAGTTTAAAAGATCCAAAAAAATAACCTGCTAGTCAGACCAAATAATACAGAAAACCCAGGCAGGATCTATGAAGGATGGTCCCAGTGGTGTGGGCCGCCCAGGGACTGGTGGAGGGCCTTCACCACCTTCACCTCCTGATACCAGCAGAGGACGGGAAGTGGGAGGAAGAGGAGGTGACAGCGGAGGAAGGCAAGGAGACAGTGGCATCGGGGGAGGAGCTGCTGGGCTTTCTGTCCAGGATGCCCCCCACCACACTGGCCTGGACTGCAGTGCCCTGGACCCTGACCCAGACCTGCCACCCTGCGCGTCACACTTCGAGTTCTCGGCCCACCGCACCCGAGGTTACTGAGACGTTCGCGGGGATTGGTGCCCATCTGGCATCAGTGACCTGGCTTCCACCTACCGGTCCCACCAACGGAGGCGTGTGTACGCCCCCAAACCAGCTGTTCACACACAGGAACACTATCTTCACTTTTCACCCTTTTTTGTAAAAGTGAAAAATCCTCTTTGGGTTTCTTTTGGCTGGCAAAAATAGGGACTAACGAAGATCTTTTGTAAAAGTGGCAGAAGGCAAACTTTCGCACAGCAGGGGAAACCTGTAGTCACACCCAAGGAGTTGGCGCAGTGGTTAAGTGCTTGGCTGCTAACCGAAGAGTTGATGGTTCAAACCCACCCAGCAGCTCCGTGGGAGAAACGACCCGGCAATCTGCTCCCGTAAAGATGACAGCTTAGGAAACCCTATGGGAATATCGGCTCCACGGCACCCAACAACCACGTTCACACCCACATCACATCCATCTTTATCTTCACCTAGTGATCTGAGCTACACAGATGTTGTACATCTGGATCAATGGAAACCTAACACACTTTCCGAAATTCTGTGTTAAAAAAAGCTCTGAGTATCAAGACCAGGTTGGTAGTACTCAGAACTGATATAGAACCTAAGGAGACCTTTGTGGTGGGGTACAGCCTGGGACCCTCAGAGGAGGGGGAAGCTCAGAGCCTCTTAGGCCCACACACAGAGGGAGTCCTCTCTGTGGCAAAGGGGTCTGCAAGTCTGCCGGCGGCACCTGGCATCATCTGCAGCTGCGTCAACCACTGACCTCGCCCACTCTTCTCAAGGATTATTCCAGAAGTAATACTGGTTTGGACAGTGCGGGAATAGTTTTGTTTTTAATCACCAATGAAGCAAGGGTTGTTATCTGAACAACAACAAAAGCACATACTCCCACAAACACACACGTTTTGAGATGAAGTTTTTTTAAAAAAAAGGTTATAAAAATAAAGGGTTGTAAGAAATCCCCGCGAAGGGAGTAAGAGAGCCGTGGGAAGGAAATTCCTTTTGCATCCACAGAGGGGGAACGTGTGCTGAAATTTCACTCAAAAAAAAGACACATCATGATTTGAAGAAAGAGACGCTGCGTTGTTCCAGATTCCCTTTACGGTACCAAGGCTTACTGGTGGTGGTGGCTGAGTCCCGGAACTGGAGTGCCGACTCATAGTGACCCCACGTGACAGAGCAGAACTGCTCCATAGGGTTTTCTAGGCTATAATCTTTCCAGGAGAAGACCACCAGGCCTTTCTCCCGTGGAGTAACTTGTTGTCTTATTTAGAAGCACAGATATGTACTTAAGGCTTGTGTGCGCCTCACAGATGAACCCTGGTGGCATAGGAGTTCAAGTGCTCGGCTGCTAACCGAAAGGTGGGCAGTTTGAACCCACCATCCTCTCCACAGGAGAAAGACCTGGCGATCTGCTCCTGTAAAGACTACAGCCTTAGAAACCCTATGGGACAGTTCTACTTTGCCCTGTAGAGTCGCTAAGAGTCAGGACAGACTCCACAGCAGTGGGTTTTTATGTGCCTCACACACTCACTGTCTATGTTGTTGCTGTTGTTAGGTGCCGTCGAGTCGGTTCTGACTCATAGCGACCCTATGCACAACAGAACGAAACGCTGCCCGGTTCTGCGCCATCCTTACAATCATTGTTATGCTGGAGCTCATTGTTGCAGCCACTGTGTCAATCCACCTTGTTGAGGGTCTTCCTCTTTTCCGCTGGCTGACCCCGTACTCTGTCAAGCGTGATGTCCTTCTCCAGGGACTGATCCCTCCTGACAACAAGTCCAAAGTATGTAAAATGCAGTCTCGTCACCCTTGCCTCTAAGGAGCATTCTGGCCACACTTCTTCCAAGACAGATTTGTTCGTTCTTTTGGCAGTCCGTGGTATATTCAATATTCTTCACCAACACCACAATTCAAAGGCGTCAACTCTTCTTCAGTCTTCCTTATTCATTGTCCAGCTCTAACATGCATATGACATGATTGAAAATGCCATGGCTTGGGTCAGGCGCACCTTAGTCTTCAGGGTGACATCTTTGTTCTTCAACACTTTGAAGAAGTCCTTTGCAGCAGATTTGCCCAATGCAACGCGTCTTTTCATTTCTTGACTGCTGCTTCCATGGCTGTTGATTGTGGATCCAAGTAAAATGAAATCCTTGACAATTTCAATCTTTTCTCTGTTTATCATGATGTTGCTCATTGGTCCAGTTGTGAGGATTTTTGTTTTCTTCATGTTTAGGTGTAATCCATACTGAAGGCTGTAGTCTTTGATCTTTATCTGTAAGTGCTTCAAGTCCTCTTCACTTTCAGCAAGCAAGGTTGTGTCATCTGCATAACACACGTTGTTAATGAGTCTTCCTCCAATCCTGATGCCCCCTTCTTCTTCATATAGTCCAGCTTCTCAGATTATTTGCTCAGCATACAGATTAAATAGGTATGGTGAAAGGATACAACCCTGACGCACGCCTTTCCTGACTTTAAACCAATCAGTACCCCCTGGTTCTGTCTGAACAACTGCCTCTTGATCTATGTAAAGGTTCCTCATGAGCACAATTAAGTGTTCTGGAATTCCCATTCTTTGCAGCATTATCCATAGTTTGTTATTATCCACACAGTCGAATGCCTTTGCTTAGTCAATAAAACACAGGTAAACATCCTTCTGGTATTCTCTGCTTTCAGCCAGGATCCATCTGACATCAGCAATGATATCCCCGGTTCCTCTTCTGAAACCAGCCTGAATTTCTGGCAGTTCCCTGTCGATATACTGCTGCAGCCGTTTTTGAATGATCTTCAGCAGAATTTTGCTTGCGTGTGATATTAATGATATTGTTCTATAGTTTCCACATTTGGTTGGATCACCTTTCTTGGGAATAGGCATAAATATGGATCTCTTCCACTCAGTTGGCCAGGAAGCTGTCTTCCATATTTCTTGGCATAGACGAGGGAGCACCTCCAGCGCTGCATCTGTTTGTTGAAACATCTCAATTGATATTCCATCAATGCCTGGAGCCTTGTTTTTCATCAGTGCCTTCAGAGCAGCTTGGACTTCTTCCTTCAGTACCATCGGTTCCTGATCATATGCCACCTCTTGAAATGGTTGAATATTGACTAATTCTTTTTGGTATAATGACTCTGTATATTCCTTCCATCTTCTTTTGATGCTTCCTGCATCATTTAATATTTTCCCCAGGGAATCCTTCAATATTGCAACTAGAGGCTTGAATTTTTTCTTCAGTTCTTTCAGCTTGAGAAGCGCCGAGTGTGTTCTTCTCTTTTGGTTTTCCATCTCCAGCTCTCTGCACATGTCATTATAATACTTTATTTTGTCTTCTCGAGAGGCCCTTTGAAATCTTCTGTTCAGTTCTTTTACTTCATCAATTCTTCCTTTTGCTTTAGCTGCTCGACGCTCAAGAGCAAGTTTCAGAGTCTCCTCTGACATCCACCTTGGTCTTTTCTTTCCTTCCTGTCTTTTCAGTGACCTCTTGCTTTCTTCATGGATGATGTCCTTGATGTCATTCCACAACTCGTCTGGTCTTCAGTCACTAGTGCTCAATGCGTCAAATCTATTCTTGAGATGGTCTCTAAATTCAGGTGGGATATACACAAGGTCATATTTTGGCTTTCATGGACTTGTTCTGATTTTCTCCAGTTTCAGCTTGAACTTGCATATGAGCAATTGATGGTCTGTTCCACTGTCGGCCCCTGGCCTTGTTCTGACCGATGATACTGAGCTTTTCCGTTGTCTCTTTCCACAGATGTAGTCAATTTGATTTCGGTGTATTCCATCTGGCGAGGTCCATGTTTATATTTGCTGTTTATGTTGGCGAAAGAAGGTATTTGCAATGAAGAAGTCTTTGGTCTTGCAAAATTCTATCATTCAATCTCCGGCATTGTTTCTATCACCAAGGCCATATTTTCCAACTACTGATCCTTCTTCGTTTCCAGCTTTCGCATTCCAATCGCCAGTAATTATCAATGCATCTTAACTGCATGTTCGATCAATTTCAGACTGCGGCAGCTGATAAAAATCTTTTATTTCTTCATTTTTGGCCTTAGTGGTTGGTGTGTAAATTTGAATAATAGTCGTATTAACTGGTCTTCCTTGTAGGCATATGGATATTATCCTATCACTAACAGCGCTGTACTTCAGGATAGATCTTGAAACATTCTTTTTGATGATGAATGCAACACCATTCCTCTTCGTCATTCCCAGCACAGACGGCTATATGATTGTCCGATTCAAAATGGCCAATACCAGTCCATTTTAGTTCACTAATGCCTAGGACATTGATGTTTATGCGTTCCATTTCATTTTTGACGATTTCCAATTTTCCTAGGTTCATACTTTGTACATTCCAGGTTCCGATTGTTAATGGATGTTTGCAGCTGTTTCTTCTCATTTTGAGTCATGCCACATCAGCAAATGAAGGTCCCGAAAGCTTTACTCCATCCGCATCATTAAGGTCGACTCTACTTTGAGGAGGCAGCTCTTCCCCAGTCATCTTTTGAGTGCCTTCCAACCTGGGGGGCTCATCTTCCGGCAGTATATCAGACAGCGTTCCGCTGCTATTCATAAGGCTTTCACTGGCTAATGCTTTTCAGAAGTAGACTGCCGGGTCCTTCTTCCTAGTCTGTCTTAGTCTGGAAGCTCAGCTGAAACCTGTCCTCCATGGGTGACCGCTGGATTCTGAATACTGGTGGCATAGCTTCCAGCATCACAGCAACACACAAGCTCCCACGACAAACTGACAGACACATGGGGACTCACTGTCTATATTCAGATCTATACTCATTTTCTTTTCAAGCTTACATGTGATAAAAAAAGAACTCCTCTAACATTTTAATAATATATCAATAAAGGACTATGATAATGGAGTAAACAAGAGCTAGATTTCGATGCATAAATCAACTCAAAGTGTAATCTCTAAACTATATAGAACCAGACACAGGTCCTTTGTTCTTCCTGAGAACTATGCAAATGACTCTGGTCTTTCTATCCACGGATCAAGACTTATGGAATCTCAAGGCTGGAACGAACTGACTTTAAGATTTACTCAAGTCTACCCAATTCCTTTATGTAGTTCAGGTAAGATCAAATGCTCAAAGAGAGATGAAAATCTACACCCTATTCAAAGCCAAGAGACCACCAAACCAACGCAGACCACCATGCCAATGTTAAACTCTCATTTGCCAGGAGGGTTACATTTTAAACTTGTTTCTGTCTTTTGTCTTAGAGAAATATAAAATATATGGCCCCCATGCTATTTAAAAATTGTTTATTTCCTTGTAAGTTTTTACATATTTCCCACCTCAAGGCTAGATATGCCCACTTTCTGCAATAGCTCTTTCCTCTTAGTAATTTACTTTTACGGGCACCCCAGAAGACTAACTCGTTCCCCTGTTCTTTTCTTTTCTCCCTTCCCAATCTGCACACTGCTTCTTTTCCACCCCACCTCCTCACCAGCCATGTTCTTTCTAAGGGGATAGTATTTAAAGGACTTTAAAGGCCATCCCGGCCCCCCACCCATTTATGAACAGCTTCCTATCACCTTTCATCTTACATTTTCCTGTGTCCACTGCTAAGCTACTGGGCTTGCTCAGTTTGCCTAAATGAGCTGCTGTTGTTAGCTGCTGTCAAGTAGACCCCCGAGTCATGGGAGCACCATGTCCAATAGAAGGGAACACTGCCTGGTCTGCTCCACCTCTATGGTTGGTTGCAAATCAAACTGTTGTGATCCATAGGATTTTCAGTGGCAGATTTTTGGAAGCAGATCTCCAGGTCCTTCTTCCTAGTCCACCTTTGGAAGCTCCGCTGAAACCTGTTCGGCATCACAACAATATTCAAGCCCAAACTAGCTTGCAAATGGTAAAGTACACAGCACAAAGCCCGCTTCTCAGAAGGCCCAGTCACATCTAAGGATAGTAAGTGGCATACGGAATGGTGTTTAAACGTAGCATGACTCAACGTTAAAACACACACAATTCAATTTAAAAACGAACAAAGGATCTCAACAGACATTTCTCCAAAAAAGATCTACAAATAGCCAACAAGTACATGAAAAGATGTTCAAGGTCACCTAGTCCTTAGGGAAATGCAAATCAAAACCACAATGAGATACCACTTCACACTCACCAGGATGGCTATTATCAGAAAAATGGGGAACAACCAGTGCTGGTGGGATGTGAACAAACTGAAACCCCCCCAGACTGCCTGTGGGAATGGGAAATGTTGCAGCCACATTATAAATTGAAATGTTAAACACTGAATTACCACTGTTGTTGTCAGGTGCCGAGTTGGTTCAGACTCATGGTGACCCCGTGTATAACAGCACATAGTGCTGCCCAGTCCTGTGCCATCCCCGCAATGGTAGAGGTGTTTGAGCCCATTGTTGCAGCCACTGGGTCAATCCACCTCACTGAGGGGTCTTTCTCTTTTTCACTCACCCTCTGAGTCGAAACCACCTCTAGGGCAATGGGTTTGGTTTGGTTTTGCTACTTAACCAAGCATGATGTTCTTCTCCAGGGACTGGTCCCTCCTGACAACGTGTCTAAAGTAATGGAGAGGAAGTCTCACCATCCTCATTGCTAAGGAGCATTCTAGCTACACTCCTTCCAAGCCAGATTTCTTTGTTCTGCCAGTCCACAGTGTAGTCAAGATCCTTCACCAACACCATAATTGAAAGGCGTCAATTCTTCTTCCGTCTTTTTTATTCATTGACCAGTTTTTGCATGCACATGAGGTGACTGAATATACCATGGCTTGGATCAGGGGTATCTTAGCCCTCAAAGTGACATTTTTGCTTTTTAACACCTGAAAAAGAGGTCTTTTGCAGCAGATTCGTCCAATGCAATGTGTCGTCTGGTTTCCTAACTGCTGCTTCCACGAGCACGGACTGTTGATGACCTAGCAATTCTACTCCTGGGTATGGACCCCAAAAAAAAAAATTTGTAAAAGAGTGTCCATAGCGGCATTACCCATAATTGCACAGAAGTGGAAACAACCTGAATGTCCGTCAACTGATAAAGAGGTAAACAATGCAGTATTATTCAATAATAAAAAAGAATGAAGTTCTGATATATGCTACAACATGGATAAAACCTTGAAAACACTGTGCTAAGTAAAAGAAGCCAGATACAAAAGGCCACATATTGTGTGATTCCATTTTATGAAATGTTCAGGTTTTTTTTTTTTTTTTCAGATTAGGCAAATCCATAGAGATAGAAAGTAGATTCACGGTCACCAGAGGTTGGGGGAAGAGGGAAGTGAGGAATGACTGCTAATGGGTGCAGGGTTCCTTTGGAAGTGATGAAAATGCTCTATAATCGGACAATGGTGATGGCTTCCCAACTCTGTAAACAGACTAAAAATCACTGAATTGTACATGTTAAACGGGTGAATTTTATGACATGTGAATTCTCTCTCAATAAAGCTGTTATTTTTTAAAGTAGCCTAAATAATAGAATTTCTGCCTTCTGTTTACTCAGAAATCAATGGAGAAAGGCAAGAAGGTAAAAAGAGAGATGAAGGAAATACAATAAGATGACAAATGTGTTTTCCAGAAGAGCTACTGGTTTAAACTTAAAGCAGCAGTTCTAGTATTTTTTAGGTCACAGACACCTTGAAGAATCAGATGAAAATGCTGGGCCCTCTTCCAAAAGAAATGCAGATCTAAGAATTTAGAGACTTTAGGGGCTTAGGACTGTGGTCTTGTGGGACAATCCAGCCAATTGGTATAATATAGTTCTTAATGTATATGTTCTACCTCCCAGGATGGTGAGTAGTGTCCAGGGTCTAAGATACAACTACTGGTCTTTATCCATCTGGAACAAAAGAGAAAGAAGGAAACCCAAGAATCAGAGAAGGAACTGGACTACAGGACTGTCTATGTAAACCACTGCCTCCTCTACCCTGAGACTAGAAGAACTAGATGGTGCCCAGCTACTACCACTGAACGTTCTGATCAGGATCATAATAGAGAAATCCTGTAAAGAGAGGGAAAAATGTGGAACAGAACTTCAAATTCTTAAAGAATCCAGACTTGCTAGACCTATTGATTCTAGAGGAGTCCCCAAGACCATGGTCCTGAGTTGCTTTTCAAACCCTGAAATGAAACTACCCCCTGAAGTCACCTTTAAACTAAGTAACAGTTTAGTCCAGAGAGTAAAGGTTGTCACCTTAAGTGCTGCACTACTTTAAGAAAAAAAAAATTCCGTATAAGACCAAAGGGTCAACAGCTATTTTAAAGCACAGATAAAAAGATGGGGGGGGGGGGGGGCAGGGAAATTAAGTAAATGAAATTGAAACAACTAGAACAAAAATAATGAGAATGTTGACACAGTGTGAAAATGTGACCCGTGTCACTCATCATTAGGTCTAGAAGCTACAGAACTGGATCGAGTTTTGCTGTGTATATTTTCACCAAAGATTAAATAAATAAATAAATAAAGAGTTCAGAGACTTCCAGAAGCCCAACCATGAACTCTAGTTTAAAAAGCTTTAAAGAGTCCGGACAAAAAGGACAAGTTTGGGGGTGCTGAATCTAAAGCAGGCAGAGCCTCGAGGCACCCCTGGGGGCTTCTCCTTCATTCCTGGACCAAAGGGACCAGAAAAGTAGAAATAAGCTTGACTTTCTGAGAAGACCCAATGACAATGCTGTGGCTAAAAGGATTTCCGAGCTGAAGGGCTGAGCTTGAAGGTCACTATGGATCCTGTGGCTGCTGTCACAGGAGGGCTTCCCTGAAAAGCCAACTGCAGAAGAAGCCACAGAGCTGTCCTTTCTCACATGTTGAGCAAAGCCACAGGAATCTGCCCCAGAAAGGACAGCTTATGGGGAAAAGCTCTCAAAGCCTCACCAATTAATTCATTCAACAAACACTGATGGAGCACCAACTGGGTGCTCAGCTGTCTATCTCCAAGGCAAGGAGGGCCATTTTATCACAACATTACCAAAAACATATGGACTTATGAATTATGGTGTTGGCAAAGAATACTGAATATACCATGAACTGCCAGACGAACGAACAAGTCTGTCTTGGAAGAAGCACAACCAGAATGATCCTTGGAAGCCAGGATGGCGAGACTTCATCTTAAATATTTTGGACATGGTATCAGGAGGGACCAGTCCCTCTAGAAGGACATCATGCTTGGTAAAGTAGAGGGACGACCCTCAACAAGATGGACTGACATGCTGGGCTCAATCATAACAATGATTGTCAGTATGGTGCAGGACCAGGCAGTGTTTCGTTCTGTTGTGCGTGGGGTCATTATGAGTCGGAACCAACTTGACAGCACCTAACAACAACAAGGAGGTGCCTTCAGGCTCAGCTGAGTCTGTAACTCTGAAACCCATCAACTCCACAGAAAGCCTAGGGCTTTGTTTATTACAGGGCGAAACACAGATATAATGCAGACCTGCATTAATGGCTAAAATAAAACAAATGAGCAGACGAGGAGAAAAGACTATTAAACAGTGAGACAGCAAACATGACACCTTAAGAGAAATTAAGAAAATAATAAGAAACAGATTATTAAATCCTCAGGAGCAGAAAAACTAGGGAGGAGAAACAAAGTCCCTGCCGATTAAATATGAAGGGTTTCCAGCCAATTATAAAAGATCAAAGAGAACACGAGAGGGGAGGAGTAGCTTTACAAGTAACCGAGATAGGAGACCTTGGGAGAAATACGACCAGAGTAAAATCACTGCAGTTCACAGTGAAAGCAATCTAGGTATGACTTCAGGGAGCAACAGCCCAGGACAGAAATCAACAAGCTCTTTATTTTAAGAGGCGTACTACTCTGGAAGAATGGTAATTCCCAGGTGGAACAGCAGATTAGCACAGGGGAAAGTGTAAATGAAAAAGGCCAGTGCCTTGGGCCACCCTTTGGATTTCTATACCACCAACTGCTGACTTAAAAAGGAAACAAAACCAAATTCATTGTTATCAAGTTGATTCTGACTCATAGCGACCCAATAGGACAGAGTAGAAATGCCCCACAGAGTTTCCAAGGCTGTAATCTATACAGAAGCAGGCTGACACACCTTTCTCCCATGGACAGGTTCAAACCACCGACCTTTCCGAAGCTAAACACTTAACCACTGTGCCACCAGGGCTCCTCCAACCACTGGCTAGGAAATTTGAAATGATCTTCACTGACATGCCACGTGGTTACAGGAGAAGAAAAGGCAGGGGCTGTCATATTAGCAGAATAACAAATAACTACCTGCCATCTTGTCGACCCCCAGTCACCGCAACCCCACGTGTGTCAGAGAAGAACTGTGTTCCAAAGAGTTTTCAATGGCTGACTTTTCAGAAGTAGATCACTAGATCTTTCTTCTGAGGTGCCTCTGGGTGGACTCAAACCTTCAAACTCAGCAGCCAAGCAGGTTAACTGTTTGCGCCATCCAAGGACTTCTGTTAGTAGAATAATGTCCTTGAAACTCACTGGGCGTTTTCTGTTTTGCCCCTAATGAAAACCTGTCCTGCCCTTTGAGTACCTCCCTCAGAGGTTTCAACCATCACTAAGTCTCCCAGGTTTTTCCAGGGCGCCGTGCTAAGAAGAGCTGCTAACTTCTAACTTTACTACTGTCTTCCGTTTACATGTACGTAGCCCTCTGCAATTTAAAAGCAGCAATTTACACATGTTGTCTCACTTGCTGCCCACAGTCAAGTTGTTGAGAGTCTTAGAGAGCAAGAACCAATCTGTCCCTGGACAGAGGAGGTAGCTGTAGCATAGGGAGGTACACAATGCTCAGAGGGAGACGGCAGTAGCTGGAGATGGGGATTAAAAAGCAGGCACTTTGGTTCCACGTTAGGTAACCTTTAAAAAAAAAAAAAAAACTGCAGTTAAATATACTCAAGATTAACCATTTTAACCATGTTTAAGTGCATGATTCAGTGGCATTAAGTACATTCACATCTCTGTGTAACTGTTACCATTGTCTATTTCTAGAACTTTCTCAGCATCCCAAACAGAAACTGGGTACCTATTAAACAATAATGCCATAACCCCTGGTAACCACAGCTCTGCTTTCCGTCTCCATGAATTCACCTGTTCTAGATACTTCATCTAAGTGGAATCATATAATCTGCAATGACGGGAAAAAACCCAAGCACCCAGTTTTTTACACCTTTACGATGAGCATTTAATTCTGTGTATCTTGTTTTGTTTTTTGGTAAAAACACTGGACACAGTGAAAAAGCCAAGGGACAAAAGAGAAAGCACCAAGTAATATGACAAAGGCACCCCTATTATAACTAACACGTAAGAGGCAGGATAATGCCTTATACAGCTGCTCTTTCCTAAATGAAACTGTACAGACTACTGCACAACTGCAAGGATGACTGAGCCTATGATGTAACTGAGACCGCCCAACTGTCAGTGTGTCACACTGTGGTGGCCTGCACGTTTGCTAAGATGTTGGAAGCTATGCCATCAGTATTTCAAATACCAGCAGGCTCACTCAGAGCGGACAGGTTTTCACAGAGCATCCAGACTAAGACAGGCCAGGAAGAAAGGCCTGGTGATCTACTTCCAAAAATTAGCCGATGAAAACCCTACAGATCACAACAGGACATTGTCTGACATAGTGCTGGAAGACGAACCCCCGAGATTGGAAAGCACTCAAAACACACAGCGGCTGCGGCAATGGACTTGTGCATAACAAGCATCATGAAGATGGTGCAGGACCAGACAGTGATTCTTGCAGGTGACATGGGGTCACCACGAGCCAGAGCGGACTCAACAGCAACTAACCACAACAACAACGTGGGATAACTGAATTTATGAAATGAGAAAATACGTTAATAACACAGCATTCGCTTGTACTGGGAAAACATATCTTCAGAAGAAAAATGAAAAGAAAAAACTATTTTACTTACCCGGTGGCATTAAGCGCTCAGTTGCTAACAAGGTCAATGGTTCAAACCTACCAGCTGCTCCACGGGAGAAGATTGTGGAAGTCTGCTTCCGCAAAGATTACAGCCTTGGAAACCCTACAGAGCAGTTTTACTCTGTTCTATAGGATTGCTATGAGTCAGAATCGACTCGACAGCAACGAGTTTGGTTTTTTCCAGGTTTTCTATCTAGATACTGTTTACTTGGACTGGTTACCTGGTGTCGCAGACTGGGCTCCCTAGAGAAGCAAAACCAGTGAAGTATTTTGAGAGGGAGATAGATTTACATCAAGGGAATGGCTCACGCAGCTGTAGAAGTTGGTAAGTCCCAAGTCCATGGGTCAGGCATCAGGCTGGAGGCTTCTCCTGACTCACGTAGCTGCAGGGCCTGACAAACCCAAGATTGGCAGGTCAGACAGTAGGCTGCTGGCTCATAGGATCCAGAGGCTGATGAATCCAGGATGGGCAGGTCAGACGGTAGGCTGCTGGCTCACAAGCTGTAGAGGCTAATGGATCCCAAGACTGGCAGGCAATATGGCAGGCCGCTAGCTCAAGTCCCCAAGAACTAGAAGTCAGATGATGACGAGCCAAATGCAGTATCCAGAACGAGAGTGAGCTTTGCGAGACTGTCCATACCCCCAAGGTAACTCAGCTTTACAACTGATTGGCTGATCATATCAGATCACATCACAGAGCTGATTACATGACATTACTTACAGAAAATCTCGAAATGGAGGATAATTACATCAGATCACAAATGGAAGATAACCTCATCATTACATAACTACCAAGCTACATCATAACTGCCAAACCACTGAGAATCATGGCCCAGCTAAGGTGATCGATACACAACCTTAACCATCACACCTGGCTACCCATTTTGGGTCTCAAATTACTACTATAGTGTCCATTGTGGCAAAAGAGACACAGGGCATGAATGTGGGCTGTGAGTCAGAGGCCTGGGTTTGAATCCCATGCCACCACTTACAACACGTGTGACCCTGACCAAGTTATTGAGTCTCAACTTCCTTCTAGGTAAAATGGGGAAAACCGTTTCTATATTCTAGGGTTGCTATAAATACTAAACAAGCATATAAATTGTAAACGTAGCTGACACAATCCCTGGCATGAGGAAGGCACTCAGTAAATGAGGGCTGGGATGAGTAACTATTCTCATCGCCTCTGAAAACGTAATGCCGAAGATCTGGGAATTAAACCAACTACAAATTTAGGGAGTAAAGGCGAAAGCCCTACCCAGCTCTCTTACTTACACACATGGAAACTTGACAAAATGCTACTGACAACCTGCACGGACCCTCGATTTGAGAAATACCACTTATTCTCGCTCCCGGCAACACAAACTAAGGTGAGAATTACATTTCTTTGCTTAATCACCCTTCTCACGCTTTGCTGTTTTTAGTTCTACCCAATTTTCCCTGCTCCTGGATGCAAGCTTTGTTCTCTGACTCCTCTTCACGGCTGTAAATAATCTTGCACCCTCTTTTATATTACCGTTCAAATATTTATAGACTGTTATTCCGCTTCTCTCCAGCTCATACATCATTTTTGTTGCCCTTCTCTGGATTCTCTCTAGTTTATCTACATCTTTTAGAGAAATACAAACCCCAGGTGCTTCAGCATGGAAACAGCACACCCAAAGCTAACAACCCCAAACCAGGAAGGCCCCTTCTTCAGAAGCCACCAAAAAAAAAATTCCTTTGATGTGCCTCTCCCTCCTTTCCTCTGTAACTCGTAATTGCATCTCTCAGATAATAAGTGAGGGGGCTGCTGATAAGGGAAGGGAAGGCCACCCCTGTGGAGTGGTCAGAGGGCTGGGGTAGGGTGGCTGTGGGCGGTCCACGGCCCGTCCCAGACACCATGGCCAACGTGCCAATGCGCGCTCATGTGCGATGTCTGTCGCTCCTACGTGCTAACCCCTCGCCCATCGCTGCCCACTGCATCAGTTTATAAGCAGAGGAATGTCCTCCGGGCTCCTCTGGAGCTTTCTCTGTCCCTCCTAATGAAAAACCTGACACTAGTTTCAAATAAAATAAACCTGACACTATTTTCTTTAAAAAATGAAAAATTCTAAAATTAAACATTTAAAAAAAAGTCATTGGTGGGTCAGCGGTAGAATTCTCACCTTCCACGCAGCTGCCATGGGTTCGATTCCTGGCCAATGCACCTCCTGCCTAGCCACCACCCGTCTGTCAGTGGAGGTTTGTGTGTTCCTAGGATGCTGAACAGGTTTCAATGGAGCTTCCAGACTAAGACAGACTAGGAAGAAAGGCCTGGCAATCTACCTCTGAACATCAACCAAAGAAAACCCTACGGATCACAATGGTCCGGTCTGCAACGGATCACGGGGATGGCGCCAGACCAGGCACCGTTTCCTTCAGTTGTGCGTGGGGCAGCTGTGAGTTGGGGGCCAACTCGATGGAAGCTTCAACGTCAGCTAACAACCATATCCTCAACACCGGTAGACCCATTTAGCAGTGGATGGCAGCGAGGCCCAGGGACAGGGAATGTTCTCACTCTTCCCCTTGCAGGTGGTCATGTTAAAGCGTCTGGAAAGTTAAGACATCCCCTTGTCCCCAACAGAGTTGCACTGAGGTTCCTGCTCTTCATCTGATGTGCATGTCCTGAGGGCGTCTAACTTTGTGCTTCTGTATAAGCTGTTGAGAGGAAATCAAGGGGCTGACATTGGTCTCCTGTTGTCTCTGAAGGTAACTCCCCGATCTCCAAGTCCTGCCTATGCCTGTGGCTATGCAACATCCCCCAGGCCTGTTACAGAGGACAAGAGCTGGATGCTGGAAACGATGCTGCCGGTATTTCAATACCAACTGGGTCATCCAAGTTTCAGCGGAGCTTCCAGACTAACACAGAATAGGAAGAAAGGTCTGGCAATCTACTTCCGAAAAATCAGTCACTGAAAACAATAAGCACCACACTTCTACTCTGACACACGTGGGGTCGCCATGAGCCAGAATCCACTCAAGGGCAGTTGGTTTTGATACGTTCTGTGCAGCCATCGTCTCACTCAAGAATGGATGAACAAGTGAAGTAGAAAAACAGAAGGAAGACAGGGAAGGGAAGGGAAGGGATGGAGGGCATTTGCTCAGACAGCAGACTCCGCAACAAAGACAAATTCATCTCCGTTCAGGAAATGTTTATTGGTGTTTGATGAATTCAGTCTGCTTCAGTGAACTAACACATATTCTAAATTTTTAAGTAAGCCCCAAGAACTCAGGACCAGAGTTAAGAGGTGGGGCAAGAACAGGGAGTAGCTTTATAAGCGCTGGAATCAATACCGAAAGAGTATACGTCGGACTGAAATGACACTGGACGGCTGAGAAATTGCTAAAAACTCTTACTGCCAATAAACATTAAAATCTGCTATGACTCCAACACTGAATCAGTTATTTTCTCGCAAAAACAAGCCAGCTCCCAAAAGCCTACTTGAAGAGTCTCTGATCCATTTCTTTGCTGAACAGCATGCTCATTGGTATTGTACAAGACGACCAGATTGCCAAACCACACGCATTGCCATCGAGTTAACTCTGACTCTTTACTCAGAGTAGAACTGCCCCTAGGGTTTCTAAGGAGTGGCTGGTGGATTCGAACTGCCAAACTTTTGGTTAGCTGCCGAGCTAGTAGTCACTGAGCTCCCAGGGCTCCAAGACGAGATGGTGAGTATGAAGCCTGCTGACAGGCATAGGAGACCTGAGTAAACCGAGTTTGATGGGTAATCTGGTTGAGCAACAGTGAGTGATCAACATTTCCGTGGATTTTCTGAGGGGAGTCAAAAACAGTTGTCACATTGAATTTTTAATAAGTTGAAAAGTAAGGCGCCTTCACCGTGAGGCAGGAATGCAGATCCGCGCATTTGCTTGTGACAGCCCCCCAAAGGGGCCCTGATGGATCAAGCACCAGGGAGCCAGCAGCTGGAGCCACAGGGGCCCACAGGCCCTACTCTGCTCTCTTTGCTTCAACAAGCCACTCAGGGCCCAGGTCATCTGTGAGACGTGTAGAATTTGTAAAAACAAACAACTGCCATCCAGTCGACTCTGACTTATGGTGTCCCGCGAGTGTCACAGCAGAGCTGTGCCCCACAGGGTTCTCAGTGGCTCATTTGTTGGAAGCAGATCACGAGGCCTTTCTTCCCAGACACTTCTGGGTGGACCTGAATCTCTAACCTTTGGGTTAGCAGCCCAGTGTGTTAACTGTTTGCACCACCCAGTCAACTCCCTTAAATTTTTTTTTTTAAATTGTTTTCAGGTGAAAGTTTACACAACAAGTTAGGTTTCCATTTAACAATTATTAAACGTATTGTTCAGAGACACCGGTTACAATTTTCACAATGTTTTAACATTCTCATTAATTCCCTCCCAGATTTTTTCTTTCTAATAATCTGGTTTCCATGTCCCCGCCTTTTTTTTTACCTTTCATCTTTGCTTTAAAATAACCGTTGACCATTTGGTCTCATACAGGTGATTTTGTAGAGATGCGTGGTACTCACTGGTAGTATTCTCTATTTTATGAGCCAACCTGTTATTTAGCTAAAAGGTGCCCTCAGGGAGTAGTTTCAGCTCAATATTTATGGAGTATCTCAGGGCGATAGTCTCAGGGAGCCCTCTAGTCTCGATTGGTCCAATAAGTCTGGAATTTTTAAGAATTTGAGCTCTGTTTCACATTTTCCCCTTCTCCTATTAGGATCCATCTATTGTGGCCCTCATCAGAAGGGTCGTTAGCGGTGGCGGGGCACCATCTAGTTCTTCTGGTCTCAGGGTAGATGAGGCCATGGTCTGTACAGGCTACTAGTCCTGAAGACTAGTTTCTTCTGTGAGTCTTTGGTTTCCTTCTTTCTCTTTTACTCGAGCCATGATGAGATCAACAGATGTATCTTAGATGGCTGCTCGTAAGCTTTTAAGACCCCAGATGCTACTCACCCAAATTAGGATGTAGAACATAAATTTTGTGAATGCTAACTGACTGAGTTGTCCCACAAGACTATGGTCCTAAGGCTTCAAACCCAGAAATCCAAACCTGCGAGGTGTTTGGTTATGTCCAAGTATCTGTAACTATGCCCACTATGTGCTTCATTATATATATAAACATACATGCATGCACACACATGTACATGCATATACATATGGCTACATGTATGTACACACACAAATACGGACTCCATAGAATTTACAATATCCTGCATAAGATGTCAGTTTACATCTTCCTGGCCATCCTTGGGTGGATTTGAACCGCTCACCTTTAGGTTAATAGCCACACAGACCATATGCGCTACCCAGGAGCCCATCAATCAATAATACAGCTATAATAAAAAAGGCCCCTTTGTGAATTGGTTTACCTCCACACTGTTCCTTATGCTCAAAACTATGTGATAATGAGCTAAAAGAGAAAAAAAAATTAAGAGTATTAACATACTTCTAGTGATAATAAAATACAAACCTAAACAATCTCTCATCATCTAAACTGGTCATCAGCAACCACCTCACTTACTTTTATCTGTCTGTAGTGTTTACCTAGATGAAAGTGTCTTACTTTTTAATTAAAAAAAAATCTTACATTTGAATTTTCTGGAATCCTCATCCATTGCTGCTGGAAATATAAAATGGTGCAGCCACTTGGGAAAAGTTTGGCAGCTCCGCACAAAGTTAAAAAAGTTAGCATGTTGTTGTTACTGTCAGGTGCCACGGAGTTGAATCCGACTCGTAGCGACCCCATGTGATACAGCAGCATTGCCCCATAGGGGTTTCCTGTCTGTAATCTTTATGGAAGCAGATCGCCTCTCTCTTGCAGAGCAGCTGGGTAAGTTCAAAACGTCAGCCTTTCAGTTGGCAGCCGAGTGCTCAACCATTGCAACACCGGGGCTCCTTAAGTTAATAGAAGACCCAAAAATTCCACTTGTAGGTTGTCTTAGTCACCCAGTGCTGCTGTAACAGAAATACCAGAAGTGGATGCCTTTAGCAAAGAGAAGCTGGCTAAAAGTCCAAATTCAGGGTGTCAGCTCCAGGAGAAAGCTTTCCCTCTGTTGGCCTACTCTTCAATCTTCTCCCAGACTAGGAGCTCCTCTGCAAAGGGACCCCGGGTCCAAAGGACAGGCTCTGCTCCTGGCACTGCTTTCTTGGTGATATGTGGTCCCCCTGTCTCTCTGCTTGCTTTTTCCTTTTACATCTCAAGAGATTGCCTCAAGACACAATCCAATCCTGTAGGTTGAGTCCTGCCTCACTAACACAACTGCTGCCTACCTTCCCTCATTAACATCACAGAGGCAGGATTTAAGACATATAGGAAAATCACGCAATACCGGGAATCATGGCCCAGCCCAAGTGATACACACATTTTTGGGGGGACATAATTCAACCCATGACACAGGTATATCCCCGAAAGAAATGAGGATATATGTCAACACAAAAACTTGAACACAACTGTTCATAGCACCATTATTCATAATAACCAAAAGGTAGAAACTCAAATGTCCATCAACTGAGCAACGGATAAATAAAACGTGGTATATCTATGTTGTTGTTGTTAGATGCCATTGAGTCAGTTCCGACTCAGAGCAACCCATGTACAACAGGATGAAACACTGCCCGGTCCTGTGCCATCATCACAATCACTGTTATGCCTGAGTCCATTGTTACTGCCACTGTGTCAGTTCATCTCATTGTGGGTCTTCCTCTTTTTTGATTACCCTCTACTTTACCAAGCATGGTGTCCTTCTTCAGGGACTGATCCTTCCTGATAACATGTCCAAAGTACATGAGATGACGAAGTCTCACCATCCTCACTTCTAAGGACCATTCTGGCTGTACTTCTTCCAAGACAGATTTGTTCATTCTTCTGGCAGTCCATAGTATAGTCAATATTCTTCGCCAACACCATAATGCAAAGGTGTCAACTCTCCTTTGGTCTTCCCTATTCATTGTCCAGCTTTCACGTGCATATGAGGCGATTGAAAAATGCCAGGTGCATTTTTGTTCTCAAGGTGACATCTTTGTCTCTTAACACTTGAAAGAGGTCTTTTGCTGCACATTTGTCCAACGCAGTACGTCATTTGATTTGTTGACTGCTGCTTCCGTGGGTGTTGATTGTGGATCCAAGTAAAATGAAATCCTTGACAACTTCAGTATTTTCTCTGTTTATCATAAGTCTGAAATGACTCTACAGGAAAGGGTCTCGTGTTTTGGTTTTAGGGACACAGCGAGTGATTGCTAATGGGCTCAGGGTTTCTCTTCACGATGATAAAACCGTTCTAAAGTTAGACTGTTAGGATGGTTGCACAACCCTGCAGGAATATACTAAAAAGCAATGGATTGTACACTTTAAATGCATAAATTGTGTGTGTGTGAGTTATATCCCAAGATGTTCAAAAATCAAGTTTGAATTTTTAGCCATTTTACACATTCAGGTACATTTTTAAATATCACAAAACTGTACATTGAACATCAACGATCTTACTCTCCAGTGTCTGAGGTAGGCTCGTGATCACTAATTCAGTGTTTTAAAACAACTTCAACCATCATTACTCACTCATTCAGCAAAGGTTTACTGATCATCTACTAGAAAGCTGAAGTGCCTGGGTAGGGCAAATGGTTGAAGTGCTTGACTGCTAACTGAGAAGCTGGCGGTTCAAGTCCACGCAGAGGCCCCTCGGAAGAAAGGCCTGGTGATCTACTTTGGAAAAAGCGGCCATCGAAAACCCCGTGGAGCACAGTTCCACTCTGACCCACATGGGGTCACCATGAGTCGGGGTCGACTCAATAACAACTAATAACTGGTACTATAAAGCCAACATGAATAAAATGAGAAATAAAATGCCACCCCTATGGGCTGCTATGAGTCAGAATTGACTCGACGGCATTGGGTTTTATCCTTAAGGAAAGGAGCCCTGGTAGCACAATAGTTAAGCACTGGGCTGCTAACCGCAAGGTCAGCGATTCAAACCCACCAGCAGCTACTTGGGAGAAAACATCTGGAGATCTGCTCCCATAAAGATTACAGCCTAGAAAACCCTATGGGGCAGATCTACTCTGCCACATGGAGTATGTTATGGATTGAATCGTGTCCCCTAAAAAATATGTCAGCTTGGCTAGTCCATGATTCCCAGTATTGTGTGACTGTCTACCATTTTGTCATCTGATATGATTTCCCTATGTGTTGTAAATCCTACATCTATGATGTAAATGAGGTGGGATTGGGGCAGTTACATTAATGAGGCAGGACTCAGTCTATAAGATTAAGTTGTGTCTTAAATCAACCTCTTCTGAGATATAAAAGAGAGAAGCAAGCAGAGAGACGGGGGACTTCATACCACAAAGAAAGCAGTACTGGGAGAAGAGTGTGTCCTTTGGACATGGGGTCCCTGCACTGAGAAGCTCCTAGTCCAGGGGAAGACTGATGACAAGGACCTTCCTCCAGAGCTAACAGAGAGAGAAAGCATTCCTCCGGAGCAGACGCTCTGAATCTGGACTTCTAGGCTACTAGACTGTGAGAGGATAAACTTCTGCTTGTTGGAGCCATCCTCTTGCGGTATTTCTGTTACAGCAGCACTAGATGACTAAGACAAGGTTGCCACGAGTCGAAATCAACTCAACGGCACCCAACAACAACATCATCCCTACGGGGATTACATTTTCACAAGGGAGACATACACTAATTAACGACCGTAAAATGCTTACTGTGTTTTCATATGCTGTTATAAAACTAATTTGTGACGTTAAGCCCTGTGTTGACATTGTTGTGGTTCTAGATGTGTACTGAATTTCCTTTCTAGACAAAGGTGGACCAGCAGCTTAACCTCCTGTGTACACTGTGGTTGCCACTGCTGCACTGAAATACCAAAAATTTCCCGCAAACCGATTACACGGCTGTATTCAACAGGTCAGCAAAGACTGCCCTTAAAACAAAATAAAATAGATTGAGACACCATTTAAAACAACAGGCTACCAAGACCAGTACCGTTAATCTGAAGTGTTTTCTTTCACTCGAGGCTTCAACTGTTGCTTCAGTTTAAAAGGCTCTGTTTTGCTGGATACCCAGGAAATTTCTTCAGCTCTCCAGGTAAAATCTGTGATTGCTTTCACCTGCAAGCTTTTTTTTAAACCATGTATCGACAATGTTTACTATCCTACTTGAAATTGCTGCACAAAATCCAATGGAGTTCATCTCACATGCGGGGTCAGGATCCTCCCAAATAAACTCCCAATCCAATTTGGATCCAACGTTTTGAATGTTAATCCGAACGCAGTGCTTCTTCCGCCTATACAGAACTGGAAAACCGCAAGGATAAAACTGAAATGTGTTTTCCACTGAAATAACTCAGCCTCTTTCCTTGTTAATTTATCAGCCGCCTTTCTGACTGTTAAAACAAGTCCATTTTCAAAGACCACATTTCACGTTTGAAGCATGTAAGTCTGAGAAGCTACACAAGAAGTGAGTTTCCCTACTGGTGTGTGCTCTGGCTCCTTGCTGAGGGAAGAACAGCTGAGGCAGAGAACAACGCAAGGGAGGGTCTCTCCATTGCTGGGCAGGCCTGGCTGGGGAGGCCCACAGTAGAACAGGCAACCAGGAGGCAGGGGTGGTGGGGGAAGGCCAGAAGGTGGGGGTGGCTCCATCTGGGGGAGCAAGCGCGTGTGTGGGTGGAAGTGCAGGGTGCCCCAGAAGGGAGGGACCCAGGGAGATAACATTCAGGTCCTCACTGACAAGGGGCACATGAACAGAACCAAATGCTCCACAATGCAACCCTTCATCTGACAGGCCTCACAGTGAGAACTGGGCAAGACAGTGCTTCCCTGGTGGCCCAGAAGGCTAGAGAAAAGCAGAAGACAGAATACAGCAGAGGAACTCAAATTTACAAAGGCCCGTGAGATTTGTTTTTAAATCAGCTGATAACTTGAAACTAAAAAATTAAAAAAAAAAAACAGAAAAATGCTGAGATTGCTACTAATTTATTGGCATTTGTAGCAAAAAATACAGCCCTGGTGGCACAGTGGTTAAGAGCTCGGCTGCTAACCAAAAGGTCAGCAGTTTGAATCCACCAGCCGCTCCTTGGAAATCCTATGGGACAGTTCTACTGTGTCCCATAGGGTTGCTGTAAGTCAGAATGAACTTGACAGCCATGGGTTTCATAGCCAAAAGTGCGCGCCTTTTTTTTTTTTTTCCTGGGTGCCCTAAAAAATGGCTGGGAAGACAATTTTGGCTCATCAATAGTGTGCCTGCTAACTATTTCTAATAGAAGACCCTGCCAAGAAAAAGCAATGAACAGAGTATTCCTTCAAAAAGATCTTTCTTCCTCAGTGATACCCATGATCACAGATGGAAGTAGCAACAAAACTCTTTTACACCAATTTTTGAAGATCTCTGGTCAATGGCTAAGGGTCACAGAGACGTTCATCTAACAGACGTTATCTTACTCAGAGGAGTCAGTTCTCCAATAAATGAAAACTATGGCTCGGTAAATCCACGTTCCTCTGAATTCAGTCAATAATCTAGGTAATGATTCTTGGGCAATTCTCACTCTTTTTTGAAGAGGCAAAGGAGACAACTAAGAGACTTCAAGGACATAGAAATCTACTAAATTTCACTAAGCTCTGGGACCCCTGGTGGCACAGTGGTTAAAGCAATCAACTGCTAACCATAAAAGTCGGCAGTTTGAAACTACCAGTGGCTCCACAGAAGAGAGACGTGGCAGTCTGCTTCTGTAAAGATTTACAGCCTTGGAACCCCCATGGGGTCGCTATGAGTTGGAATTGACTCAAAGGCAGTGGGTTTGTTTGTTTTTAACTGACTTATTGGAACCCTGGCAGCACAGTGGTAAAGCACTCAGTTGCTAACCAAAAGGTTGGCGGTTCAAATCCACCAGCTGCTCTGTGGAAGAAAGATGTGGCAGTCTGCTTCCATGAAGATTACAGCCTTGGAATCTCTGTGGGGCAGTTCCATTCTGTCATATGGAGCTGCTATGAGTTGGAATCAACTTGACATCAATGGGCTTGGCTTTCTGGTTACTGACCTATCAGACACTAAACATTAGGTATGAGAAAGAAGAAAGTAAATGATAGGCTACTGCGCAGCAGGTTGGTAAACCCATTGCCGTCAAGTCGATTCCAACTCATATCAACCCTATCGGACAAAGTAGAGCTGACCCATAGGGTTTGCAAGGAGCAGCTGGTGGATTCGAACTGCCAACCTTTCAGTTGGCAGCTGAACTCTTAACTGCCGCGCCACCAGGGCTCCACAGCAGGTTGGTAGGATCCACTGCTCCGTGGCAACTCCTACAGCTCTCTCCTCTCACTAAATAATTTCAAATCCTGGCATTCCACGTCTATACAATGGAATAAAAACACAAACAAAACCAGTCGCTGCCCCGTCAACTCTGACTCATGGCGACCCCATGTGTGTCAGCACAGAACTGTGCTCCACAGGGTTTGCAATGGCTAATTTTTCATAAGTAGATCACCAGGCCTTTCTTCTGAGGTGTCTCTGGGTAGACTCGAACCCCCAAACTTTCAATTGTGTTAACCATTTGTACCACCCAAGGACTCCATACAATGGAATACTAGGCCATTAAAAAGACACATCTGTGTATTCTGATGTGAAAAGATCTCAAAGGTTATTAAACATGAGGGGGACAGTACACTCCTATTATTAAATATATACATAAAAGAGAAAAAGCTAAACAGACACATAAGTTTGTACAGAGAGCGAAGAAGTCTGATATGGTATGGAAGAGAACTGCAGGTTGAGGTTTGAGGAACAATTACCTTTCATGAATACTCTTTCCTACCCTATAAATGTTTTCCATATACCTGCATAAAGTTAAAAATTATTTTAAATAAATCTCAGTCTCTGAAAAATTAAAGTTAGCTACATATTTAGTGCTAGCCAAGAATTTGGGCTCCATCTGCTACATGAAAACTTCAAGACTCTCTCTTTCTCTGACTCTATCTCTCTGTCCCTTTCTCTTTGTCTCTTCTCCCTCTCTATATCTACATACTTTAATTCTACTGGCACTTCTGTTTTTTCCTTGCTCATACCCCAACTCATTCCTGGAAATTGTCAATCCCAAATCAAGAGATCTGACAGAAATCCTGTGAATGATGACTGTTATGGACTGAATTGTGTCCCCCCAAAATATGTGTGGAAGTCCTAGCCTCTGTACCTGTAAATATGACCCTGTTTGGAAACTGAGGGTTTCTTTTGTTATGTTAATGGGGTTATACCAGCATAGGGTGGGTCCTACACCTAATCACTTCTTAAGTGATGTCTTATAACAAGAGCAGAATAGACAGACACACACACAAGGGAAGACAGACACACACACAAGGGAAGACAGACACACACACAAGGGAAGACAGACGCCATGTGAGGATCATCTATAAGCAAAGGAATGTCAAGGATCTCCAGCAGTCACCAGAAACTAGGAGAAGGCTGTCTTAGTCACCTACTGCTGCTGTAACAGAAACACTACAAGTGGATGGCTTTAACGAAGAGAAATTTATTCTCTTACAGTCCAGAAGGCTGGAAGTCCAAATTCAGGGCACAAGCTCTGGGGAAGGCCTTCTCTGTCAGCTCCAGGGGAGGGTCCTTGTCATCAGTCTTCCCCTGGACTAGGAGCTTCTCAGTGCAGGGAGCCCAGGTCCCAAGGACATGCTCTGCTCCTGACACACTTTCTTGGTGATATGAGGTCCCTATGTCTCTGAGTTCGCTTCTCTCTTTTATATCTCAAAAGAGATTGACTTAAAACAACCTAATCTTGTAGACTGAGTCCTGCCTTTTTAACATAACTGCCTCTTATCTTGTCTCGTTAACATCATAAAGGCAGGATTTACAACACAGAGGAAAATCAAATCAGATGACAAAAGGGTAGACAATCACACAATGCTGGCAATCATGGCCTAGCCAAGTTGCGACACATTTCTGGGGTACACAATTCAATCCATAACAGAGGCCTACAGTAGGAATTAACACATCCAGGACCTGATTTGGACTTTCAGCCTCCAGACTTAGGAGAAAATAAATTTGTTTGTTAAAGCCACCTACTTGTGCTATTTCTGTTACAGCAGCACCAGGAGACTAAGACATGCCTATCTGTGGCTCCTCCCCCTCAGAGCCAAGCTGGCTGGTGGAACCAGAGAGCCCATGTTTCTGTGGAAGGCATGGTGTCTTGGTCATCAAGTGCTCCCATAACAGAAATACCTCAGATAGATGGCTTTAACAAAGAGAAATTTATTCTCTCACAGGCTAGTAGGTTACATGTCCAAATTCAGGGCGTCGGCTCCAGGGGAAGGCTTTCTCTCTCTGTTGGCTCTGGAGGAAGGTCATTCTCATCAATCTTCCTCTGGTCGAGGAGCTTCTCATGCACAGGGACCCTGTGTCCAAAGGACGCTCTCTGCTCCTGGTGCTGCTTTCTTAGTGCTATGAGGTCCCCAACTCTCTGCTTCCCCTTTCATCTCTTAAGAGATAAAACGTGGTGCAGGCCACGCCCCAGGGAAACTCCCTTTTCCTTGGATCAGGGAGGTGACCTGAGTAAGGGTGGTGTTACAATCCCACCATAATCCTCTCAACATAAAATTACAATCACAAAATGGAAGACAACCACACAATGCTGGGAACCATGGCCTAACCAAGCTGATACATACATTTTGGGGGGGACATAATGCAATCCATGACACATGGCCTCCTCCAGCAACACTTCCCCAACCACACCTGGGCAAATGCCACCACACACTACGGGCTCTGATATTCCCCTTCTCTTTGAGGTTTAAGACTCCAGAATGGCTCCCAGGCCTGTTAGCTCCAGAGGCAAAGGAAGGGGAACTGGTCACATCCTTCTTGGCCCTGAACCTTCTGTCCTGCTCCCAAGCAGCTTTAGTTTGTAACTTTCCCTATCTCCACTCTGAAATACCCTGCGAGAATGTCTTTGTTGTTCTGAACTTCATCTAGCCTGAAGGCCTTCCTCAAAACTCCACCAGCCCGTCACACCACCCCCCTTCCATAAAGGTGAACCTCCGGACATCAGGCAAGACCCGAGTCCAGCCTCCGTGTCCTACAAGTGCCCTGCAAAACGCCGGCAGTGGCGCTGCTTCCTGCCACTGCAGACAGGGGCTACAGCCTTCTGGCCAGGAAAGACAGGGGCTCTTGCCCCAGCCTTGTTCCTGCTTGCCCTTTAGCCGTAAACCCCTGCAGAGAATTAAACCCCAGCCCCAGAGCAAGCATAACTACCCACTTTCCAAGGAAACGAGGCAACTGGTCCAAGCCTCTCCTTACAGGCAGGTGAAATGGAAAACCCACGAGTTTTGGGAAGAGACAGGCTGGGATCAAATCCCAGCTCAGCAGCTTTATTCTGCAACAGTTTCCTTACCATGTGCCGACTTGGTTTCCCAATCTGTAAATGGGGATAATAACTCCTATCTCATAAGATGCTGTAAAAAGCAAATGATCATCAATCATTCCAAACCCAAACCCACTGCCATCCAGTCGATTCCAACCCATAGCGACCCCATAGGGTTTCCAAGGCTGTAAATCTCAACGGAAGTAGGCTGCCACATCTTTCTCCCGTGGAGTTGCTGGTGGTTTCAAACTGCTGACTTTTCGGTTAGCAGTCTATCTCTTTAGCCACTGCTCCACCAGGGCTCCTTCATTAGTCATTGGGGAAATGCAAATCAAAACCACAAAGAGACGATACTTCACACCTAGGAGAATGACTATAAGAAAAAGGAAAAAAAACAAGTGTTGGTAAAGATACAGAGAAATTCATACCCTTGCCGGTAGGAATGTACAATGGTGCATCCACTGTGGAAAATAATTTGGCGGTTCCTCAAAAAATTAACATACAACTATCATACGACCCAATAATTCCGCTCCTAGGCATGTGCTCCAAAGAGCAGGAAACTGGGATTTAAACAGACACTGGTAAATGAATGTCCGCAGAGCACTATCTACAACAGCCAAATGGTGGAAACAACCTGTACCCATCAACAGATGAATGGATAAACAAAATGCAGCCTTATCCACATAATGGAATACTGCTCAGCCATAAAGAGAAATGAAGTCCTGATACATGCTACGACACGGATGAACCTTGAAAACATCATGATAAATGAAATAAGCTAAACACATAAGGACAAATATCGTATGCTTCCGCTTGTGTGAACTATCTAGTATAGACAAATTCACGGACACAGAAAGTAGACGTTACGGGGCTGGGGGGAGGGAAGAGTGGGGAGTTATACTGCTTAAGGGACAGAGCTTCTGTTTGGGATGACGAAAAATTCTGAAAATAAAATGTGGTAACGGCTACAAACGTTGTGAACAGAACTAATGCCATCAAATTGTATACTTTAAAATGGTTAATGGCACATTTTATGTTATACATATTTTACTATGAGAGAAAAAAAAACCCTTCCCTTAACAAACATTCAAAGTGGTGACTCCGCTCCGTAACCCTAGAACCGGGACCCGCGTTTATTCCTAACACCTCCAGTTCTCATCTCAGTCCGACAACTAAGATCCAACAGATCAGCCCTGACCCAGTATTACTTGGTTGCTAAACTTTAAACACATCTTCCAATCCCAAAGTGTAAAGAGTGTAATTCTGACAGACAGAATCCAATCCTTCCTTCCTAAGAAAAACAAAGTTTGGAAACCGCTGTAAACATATGAGCAACTAAGGAGAGGGGAAGGAGTATCTGTCCCTTTGTTGATTTCAGAATCCCCAGCTCTAGTAACACACACAGAGCCACACAGACAGCCTACCTGCAATGCAGGGACCAGGGTTCTGCCTGTCGCCTGCATTTTCTGGTGCCTGCTTACCTTCTTCTTTGTAACACCCAAGTTTCATGGGGCCTCCAAGAGCCCTCAGAGACTCCTTCGCTCATTTTCGAGAAGAGGAATCCAAAGGCCCGGAGAGTTTAAGTGACTTGTCCAAAGTGCAAAGCTAGTTAACAGCACACAGTCGAGTCACTTTTGCCTGGTGGTTAAGCCCAGCAAAGCAGGCAACTCATGAGGGCTTAGTTAACAGGGTACCACATTGCCAGGCTGTATTTCATAGGGTCTTAGTAGGGTCTCTGAGTGGTGCAAACGGTTAATGTGCTCATTGCTACCAGAAAGGTTGAAGGTTTGAGTCACCCAGAGGTACCTTGGAAGAAAGGACTGGCGAGCTACTTCTGAAAAATCAGCCATTGAAAACCCTATGGAGCACAGTTCCACTCTGACATACAGGGGTCACCATGAGTCAGAGCTGACTCAATGGCTGGTTAGCAGGGACTAAAGACACAATATGATTTTCAGTGTACTCAACTCCCAGAAGCAACAGGAAGCCACAGGTCTCTGGTGGATTTCTTAGCACTCAACACCGTTCAGAGAAATTTCTGAGAGAAGATGTTTTATATCTGCCTCGTCCAATATGGTGGTCTCTAGCCGTATGTGGCTACTGAGGGCTTGAAATGTGGCTAGTCCAACTGAGAAACTGAATACTTTAATTTCATTTCATTGTAACTAATAAAAGGAGCCCTGGTGGCACAGTGGTTAAGTGCTCGGTTGCAGCTCGAACCCACTAGCTGCTCCTCAAACTCATTAGCTGCTCCGTAGGAGAAAAATAAGGCAGTCTGCTTCAGTAAAGATTACTGCCTTGGAAACCCTATGGAGCAGTTCTACCGTGTCCTATAGGGTTGTTATCAGTTGGAATTGACTCAGTGGGTTCGGTTTGAGTGATTAACACAAATTCAGACAGCCATGTGTGGCCAGTGGTATCCATACTGGACGGTACAACCCTAGACCACTGTCATTTGGGGGGAATATGGAGACCCACGCAGTAAGGACAGTGTACTCTGCAGGGTGAGGGACTGATTCAGTTGCTTAAACTTCCAACATCTCGGTTTTCCCGTGTGTATGAAGGAGTGCTGCATCCTCAGAGGGTCACTCTGAGAATGAGGTGAACGAATCAGTACATACGAAGTCCCTCAGAGGAAGTAGCACTGGCTCAGGGGTAGAATTCTTGCCCTCCGTGCAGGAGACCCGGGTTTGGGTCCCGGCCAACGCCATCTCAAGCACAGCCACACCTGGCTATCAGGCGAGGCTTGTGTGTTGCTAGCATGCTGAACGGGATTCAGCGGAGCTTCCAGACTAAGATGCGCTAGGAAGAAAGGCCTGGTGACCGACTTCTGAAAATTAGCCAGTGAAAACCCTGTGGATCACAACAGTCTGAACCACAAATGATCATGGGGATGGCACAGGACCGGGCAGCATTTCATTCTGTTGTACGTGGGGTCACCTTGAGTTAGGGACTGACTTGACGACAGCTAACAACAACAAAGCCCCTTGTCCAGTGAGGTGCACATGGGCAGAATTCCAGCCCGTCTGAGACACACTCCTCACTTCCCAGTGCGCACACCCGACGTCTGAGACTGGACCCTTTCTAAAACATCCCCCAAATGGACGCAGTCCTCACTACAGAAAGGGCCTTTTGGTTCTAGAATCTTTAACTCCCAGCCCAATTCCACTGACCTCTTTTTTTCTCTCATCGGTAAAACGGGGGGTGGACCGAGATGAAATCTGGAATCCCAGCCCTCTCTGACATTCTGCAGTTCCGACTCTGTGCAGACTCACACTTGGCAAGGAACCAACAGGAAAGCGGAGCAGTCAAACCTTCATTTCCAGAACCCACGGCCATCTCCATTGTGAGGCAGCCAAACATGGACCTTCAGAGGGAGAGGCCTTTAAGGTGGGAAGTGTGGCTAACTGCCTGCATGAACAACTGCCTCCTCTGCCATGAGACCAGAAATAGACGGTGCCCGGCTACCATGCCAGAACATTTTGATCAAAGATTCTACAGAAGAATCGTGACCAAGTGGGAGAAAATGTAGAACAGAATTTCAAATTCTCCTGGAATTCAGACTTTCTGGAGCTATGGAGACTGGATGAACCCCTGAAACTACTGCCCTGAAATAATCTTTAAACCTTAAACCAAACATATCCCATAAACATCTTCCTTAAATCAAACAATAGTTTAATTAATAAAGAATGTCTGCCATAAGCACTGAACTCTTAAGATATATCTATGTGGGATCAAACTGACAGCAGCAACTTGAAAGGTTAGACAGGAAGCTTAGGGGGCAGTGAGTTTATGTTAAGGGGGGGAACAATTTGGAAAATAAGGGCGAAAATGGCGGCAGAACTCAAAGAATGTAATCAGTGTCACTGACTGGAACATGCAGAAATTGTTGGATCTGGTGTATGCTTTGCTGTGTATATTTTCAACAACAACAACAAAGTTAGCACCACCAGGAAAGAAAAGCCTCCACACTGGAAATGCCGTGTGTCTCGGTCGGTCCCCAGATTCTGGTTTTGTGGATGCAGCCCTGCCCCTCCCCTGCCCGCCCCCCAGGTCACCTGAGGCTGCGGTGGTGGGGGTGCTGGCCGGCACCGGGGGCTGCGAGGAGCCGCTGCTCTCGGTCATCAGGCACGGGTTGCTGCCGCTGTTCTCTCTCTTGACCAGCAGCTCGGCTGCGCTGGGCAGCGGGATGGGGTGGCTGATCCCCAGCTCCTCCTCCTGGGCCTGCTGCCTCCTCAGGGCCACCTGGAAGCAGAGCAGCGGTCACCCTCTGGCACTTCAGGATCACTTGTGCAGCTTGCCGAAAGCACAGCAGCCCCCACCCACCCCAGGGTCATGAGTCACAAGCTCCAAGGGAGAGTTCTGGGAATCTCTCAAAATTTTAAACTATCGGGTAACCACTGGTTTTACCTGATACTGTCTGATCCAGAGCAGTGATCAAGTGATGTTTGTGACCCAAAAGAACTGAAAGCAGGGACTCCAACAGATACGTGTACCCCAATGTTTATGCAGCACTATTCACATTAGTCAAAAGGTGGAAACAACCCAAGTGTCCATCAACAAATGGATAAACATGTGCTACATACATACAATGGAAAATACTCAGCCATGAAGAGAAATAAAGTCCTGATACATGCTACAACATGGCTGAACCTTAAAAATATCATGCCGGGTGGCATAGGTCAGTCACAAAATGACAAACACTATACAATCCCATTTTTATGAAATATCTAGACTCAGCAAATGCATAAAGACCACAGTTTATTCATGATTAACAGGGGCAGGTGGGAGGGAGGGGGAAAGGAAGACACAATGCTTAGGGGACACTGACCTTTTGTTAAGGGAGATGAAAAAACTCAGGACTGGTTAATGGTGACAGTTGAATAACATGATGAACACATTTAATGAACTGTACACACAAAGACTGTTGAAAGGGCAAATGGTTTGTTACATATATAATTACCACAATAAATATACCTAAAAAAAAAAAAACTGAATGGAACTCAACACAACAAAACTAGCCAGGTGCAAAAGGACAAATATCGTACGATCTCACTTACATGAAATACCTAGAACAGGCAAATGTACACAGACCAAAGTTTATCAGCAATTACCAGGGGAGGGTGGGTGGACTGCTCAAGAGGTACAGAGTTTCTGTTCAGGGTGATGAAAAAATCTGGAAACGGAGAGTAGCAATGGCACACAACATGGTGGACGTAGTCAATGGCTGGAATGGCAAACGTTGTTTCACCACAAGAAAATTTTTTTTTTTTTTTTTAAGTCTGCTAAACAAAATGAATGTGTGGAGTAACAGAATACAGATTTTGCTAGGAGGGATGAGGGAAGTGTAGAGTCAGCCAAGAAGAGGCATCCGATCTGAAAAGGAGAAAAAGCCAGAAGCAGTGATAGGCCAGGAAGGAAGGAGAATGGGACCACTTACTCCTTTTTTCTGCTCCACAATATGTAAAGGTCTCTGTACCCGGGGCACAGCAAGATTCGGTTAGATCCCGAGGTACTAACTGTTGGAAAGGAGAAAGAGGATGCAAACAAAATGCAACCATAACACAAGGCTAACTGCTGTGATAAACCAGCAGTCCTATGGAAGACAGAGGCAGAAAGTTCTTCAAAATGTCACGAGCCAGAGAGGTGGTGTTGGGCAGGGCCTTGAAGAAAAGGACGAGCAGGACCTGGGGAGGCAAGTCCATGATGAAGAGAGAACAATCTGGAAAAAGGAAACAGGGTGGGCAGGAGAAACACGCTGTTCACGCAACCCTGCAGAACTGTCTTCTGGGATGGGGGAGCATACAGGGGAAGTGATGGGAAAAGAGGCCAGAAGCTAGTGTCTCACAGAAGTTACACCACAAGAGGGAGAGGCTGGAAGTGGGAAGAAGCTAGAGGACTGTATGTGAGGCAGGGTGAGCCCAAACTGGGGACGAGAAAGGGCCTAACATCCCTAAGAAACTCTTCCTGGGCCCTCTTCATTTCTCTCTTCTTAAGTAATATCGTTAAAGGTCAGGACCAAAAAAACAAAAACCCAAAACCATTGCCGTCAAGTCAATTCTGACTCACAGTAACCCCACAGGACAGAGCAGAACTGCCATATAAGGTTTCTGGGGAGCGCCTGGTGGATCTTTTGGTTAGCAGACCTGCAGACCTTTTGGTTAGCAGCGGTAGCTCTTACCCACTACTACACCAAGGCTTCCAAAGGGCGGGGGTGGGGTAAAAAAAAGGTTTATAGGTAAGAAAATATTTTTTGCTGACTACTTGTAACAAAAAAGAGGCTTGGTGAAACTGACTGTTGGTGATAAGGAAATGAGAAAAAGTATCTGCGTCTGAGAGGCCCAAATACAAGGCAAAAGTTGACATCAAAATGGTAAATCACTTCACACTCACTAAAATGGCTACGATTTAAAAAACAGAAAACAACAGATTATTATAAGGATGTGGAGAAATTGGAATTCCAATTCAAATTTTCATTCAACTTTTCACTGGTGGGATTGTAAAATGGCACAGCCCTTATGGAAAATCGTCTGGCTGTTCATCAAAAAGCTAAACATAGAACTACTATGTGATCCAGCAATTCCACTCCTCAGTATACACCCAAAAGAACTGAAAGCAGGGACTCAAACAGACACTTATACGCCACTGTTCACTGTAGCACTATTCACAATAGCCAAAAGGTGGCAACAACCTAAATGCCCAACAACAGATGAACGGACAAACGAAACATGGTTCATAATGGAATATTACTCAGCCATTAAGAGGAACGGAACTCTAATACAGGCTACGACATGGATGAACCTTGAAAACATTACGCTGAGTGAAATCAGCCAGTCACAAAAGGACAAACGGTGTATAATCCCACTTCCATGAGATACCTAGAAAAGGCAAGTGTATAGAGACCAAAGTTTATTAGTGGTTACCAGGGCCAGGTGGGCAGGAGGGGAAAAGGGGGGCTCGCTGGTTAGGGGACACTGAACTTCTGTTAAGTGTGATGAAAAACTTGGGAATGGATAATGATGATGGATAAAAAGCAGGACGAACGTAATTAATGTCACTGAATTGTACATGTGAAAATGTTGAAATGGTGGCAAATGGTTTATTATTAATAAAAAAGTAAATCAGATGTACAATCATAATTTATGTTTTAGGAAATTTGTGGTTTAAACTTAGAAAGCTGATCCATGTGGAGGAAAGTTTACTCCTAACAAAAGCAGTTTTCAATCTACAAAAACTAATCTTAAGTATTCAATTATTTAAGGTTGAATAATTAAGTCTTGGACTTTTAAGAAGCTTAGAGATAGAATATTAAGGGTTTGGCCAAAATAATAATAATAAATTAATTAATGGAAAACCTCTGATGTTATCATATCCTGATACCCAGATTTACACAAATCTCATTCATACAAAAAAATGCACAAGGTACCAAGTATTGCCTACACCAAGGACCCTTACATAAAAGACCTTCCCTCCAGGATTTTTCTTTAGGAAATATTATTTGAGAAGGGAACGAACAGATTAAAAATGCCATTATTTCAGGATCATATCTAAGATGGATTGCAAAGTATTTTAGAATGATCAGACATTGTTTGATATGGAGTTTGAAGAATTCATCTACTACAGCACAGGCCTTCAGATAGTAGAAAATACTGAAATATCACAGTATTGATATCGGAAATGGTCCACAGTCCCAATCCACCAGCCACTTCTTGGAAGCTCTATGGGGCAGTTCTACTCTGTCCTATAGGGTCTCTCTGAATTGACTTGACTACAACGGGTTTGGTTTTGTTTGTTAACTCTGATAAATATTTTTACCAAATGTTGAGGGAATGTGCACTCTCTAGCATGTCCAACGACTAAACGTCGAGAGTATTTTTCTACCTACAAATATAATTTAAATGTCCATAAATGTTTTCAGTAAGCTCACTGTGAGCATTTTAAAGCTACACACAGTGTATTCTTTCCATCCACTACAGATTAACTGAAATATCTATAACGAAACCAAGAAAACAACTATAGCACTTGTAAGCGGCAAAGCCAAAATAAATAGTTTAAAACACATTTTAAAAAACCCAGGTGTACATAAACTGTCTACACTCTTGAACGCTAAGGTTTTGTGCGGTCTTGTTTTCTGCCTTCTTATCTAAAACATTTCCGATATTTACACCTTTTAATAAAAGTAGCACATGCTTAGTAAACATTTCTTTGGTATCTTCTCAATTTAAATAACCTGTGTTAAAAAGATGAAACAACTTTTAGCTGGAAAGAATGTATTTATTCGCTTCCAAAAATCCTAGTAGGATTACCCACGGCATTAAGTATTTCCGTTAAAATGTTGAATTACTAGCCAGCTTAAAAAATGTTTTTATTTTTAACCAAAAGAGACAAAACCTGGAGCCCGCCCCTATTCCTCCCGCCCCCGCGCATACACTTTAAAACTCTTCAGTATGCTTTAAAATATAATTCACACTTAAGTAACTTACGTTCAGACCACAAAAATAAAACCTAAAAAAGCTTATATGATTTCCAGCTCAAAATGGCTGAGGCGCGGGCCAACAGCGAACGTGCGCCCACGCCGCGCCGGCGTCCATCGCATGGACTTTTCCAGAAAAACGGAGCAAGGAGCCTCCCGACTCGGAGTGGGCGAAGGGTAGCCCTGCGGAGTCCCCGTTCACCGAACCCAGGAGCGCGGGGAGGGGGACCCCGAGAGGATCTGTGCGGGGCGGAATCAGGGAGTCCCCGGCGGGATGAACCCCGGATCTGGGAGCCCAGGGACCCCGCCCCCAGCAGGGAGAGCCTTCAACTCTGCTTGGCCCGCAGAAGCAGAGATCTCAAGGACCCCCCCGAGCGAAGTGAACCCCACGACCCTCTGCTGGGAGGAACCGGAGACCTTCGAGTGGGGTGAACCCCGCCACTCTGCTGGCGGATGGCATCAGTGAACCTTCAACTTTCTACTCTGCGGGCGAGGCCTGAGATCCTGGGGACCCCCCCGCCCCATGGACAGAACCTCTGCTGAGGGCTGGCCAACGACCCCGGAGACCCCCAAAAAGGGCGACCCCCGCAGATCGCTCTCGATGCGCAGATCGGAGACGCCCGGACCCTCTCCGTGCCAGGCTGTGGCGCAGCTGGAAGCAGGGCTGAGCGCGCGGCGGCCGTCGGGGTCCTGGCCCAGCGCCCGGGGTTGCACCCGCCCGTCGGGGTCCCGCCAGGGGACCTTCCCCAGCGCCCGGCGCTGCACCCGCCCGTCGGGGTCCCGCCGAGGGACCTTGCCCACTGCGCGGGGCTGCACCGAGCAGTCGGGGTGCCCGCGCGCTCCCCGGTAGGACCTCGCTCAGAACCCGGGGCTGCCGGGCCCGGCACTCACCTGCGCGGCCATCACGCGCTGCCTCTCGGCGATCAGGTTGCACTTCTTGCACTGGCAGTCCCGCCACATGCAGAAGCGCTTGTGGCCCTTGAGCGGCGACGCGTAGCCGTGGTTCCTGCAGCGCGCGCACTTGGGCAGCCGTGGGGACTTCTTGCCCGCCGCCCCGGAGCCCGCGCCGCCACTGCTCCCGGCGCCCGCCGCCCCCAGCAGCGACCCGGCCGCCTTGCCGAAGCCCCCGGCCTTGCCCTGCGGCGCGGGCCCGGGGGCGTGCGGGGCCTCCGCCGAGGCCGAGGGCTTAATGAAGGTGTCGTCGTTGGGCATGGTGGCCCGAAGGAAAGCGCAGGGGACCTCCGGCCGCCTCTCCGGCCTGGAGACGGCTTCAAGGGCAGCACCCGACCGACGGCAAGGCCGCGAGGAGGAGGCGCGGGAGGCGTGTGCGCTGCAGCCGGAGGTGCAGCCCGAGTGGCGAGTCGGGACACGCAACGCCCAGAGGAGTGGGGGGTTGTGCTCTTTTTTTTTTTTTTTGGCGCGCACACCGCCCAGAACTTTTGGATACTTTTCAGAACGTTCCCGGGACAGAAAGGGCAAGAGAGGGCGCGAGGAGCGCGGCCACGCCCCCCGCCCCCCAACTCCAGCCGCCGCGCTCCCGCCGCTTGCACGCCTGCACAGCTACGAGCACCCGGGGCGCTGCTGCAGGACAGCTGCAAGCGCCGAGCCGCCGGGGATGGGGTGACCCTGCTCCCTCCGCGATGCCCAGGCGGGCTGCCAGCGCTCGTGCACCGAGGAAGCTCGGCTCCCGGGATCACGCAGCTCAGAGGTGGTGCAGACCGCCCTGTGGGGTCCTTGAGCTCCTCTCCCTCCCCCAACGCCTTCTCCACGTTCGATGGGGCAGACCCCGGCAGCAGCCAGCTCCGAAGGGTTTTTAGTATGAGACTGAGAACCTGGGAAGAGAGAAGGCTCTGCGGTTCCATCAGCAAATACGACCCTCAGTGTGGGGGCTCGAGCGCGCCAAAAACGTCCAAGTGTGGGCCTTTCTATTCTCCAATGACCCCTTCCTGCCTGGGGGTCCTTTGCTCAAAGACTTCTATCCCCTGGCTGCAGATAACTTTCGGGTCCGAGGTTCCAGCGCTCGCTGCTGCTCGCCTACAGTCCGTAGGACTTCTTGCCTCTCAGGCAGCTCACTTAGGCTCCGCGGAGAGGTGAAACAGCATATAAAAAACTTGTATGGGGGTGGGGGATGGGGTGGGGTGGTGAAGGCTAGGTACATGGATGTAGACATTTATCAAAAACTCATTCTGCACTTAAGATCAGTGCATTCTACTGCATGTAATTATGCCTCCAAACCAACCAACCAACCCACAACCATCGTCCAGTCTTTCCCAGGATTCCTATCTATAACTCCCCCGTCCCCACCCCCACCCCTCATTTCTGTTACCTCGGCCCTCCCTTCCACAGCAAATCTATCCCTAAGGCCTGCTGAGGGTTTCTTCCTACGCCCCCACGTGTCCCCTAAGGCCAGCCCTCACCTCCTGTCTGAATCTCTGCGTTGGCTTGCACTCCTCTCTCCTCTGATCCTTCCGGTGTATTCCCCGTGCACAGCAGCAGGACCCTGCAGTGGCTTGGTGTTGCTTTCCATATGAAAAACAAAAGATAAAGACCTTGGCTGGGTCCTCAAGCGCTTGGAATGATGTCCCTCTGCATATCTCTGCCTCACCAGCCTGGATAAGTTCTCTGCTGGTTCTTTACACATCTCTCTGCTCAGGGGCGCTTCCCTCCCCATTGTCCTGCTGGGGCTGCCCCTGACCTCTTACCTCACTCTCCCTGCTTTTCGCCAGTGTTAGTATTCAGGCTGCAAATTCTGGGCCCCAACCGTAGGGGCTAGGTGTCCAAAGTACAGCCACCCTGCTTAGCCTCCAGTGGCAGTCTCTCTGAACAGGTCAGCACCCAGATCGTCTAACCTGCCTTTCCCATCCTTATCTTCTCAGGCTCCTCCCCAGGCCCTTTCCCTCAGTCTGAATTTTCTCCATCAGTGTTCTCAGCCTGAAAAATTATTTCCTAAAGAAGTTTCTAGGAGACCCTGAGGGGCACAAACTGTTAAGTGCTTGACCACTAACTGAAAGGTGGGCAGTTAGAAACCACCCAGCAGCACCTCGGAAGAAAGTCCTGACGATCTGCTTTCGAAAGTTCACAGCCTTCAAAACACCATGGAGCAAGGTTCTACTCTGCAGCATGTGGGGTCACCTGAGTCAGTGTCCGCGCCAAGGCAGCTGGCTCATTGGTTAAAGAAGTTTCTAGCTTTATATGATACCTTATATCCTACCCATGAGGGCAGCGGTATTCTCATGGATCTTCTTAAATGATAACCTCTATTTTGCATGAGAATATCTCTAAGTCTTTGACTAAAACATGCCAACTGCTATCATCCTCTATTTAGTTTTCTTTTTCTATATTTACATTTTAATACGCAAACTTGGGGCTGAGACATTCCCAAGTTCTAGTCTCCTTTTAGGAAGGATCAGTCCCTGAAGAAGGACATCATACTTGGTAAAGTAGAAGGTCATCGAAAAAGAGGAAGACCCTCAAGGAGATGGATTGACACAGTGGCTGCAACAATGGGCTCAAGCATAACAATGATTATGAGGATGGCGTAGGACCAGGCAGTGTTTCACTCTGTTGTACGTAGGGTGGCTATGAGTCAGAACTGACTCGATGGCACCTAAAAACAATCATGTGTTAGAGAATGAAGTAGGTGCAGGAAGCAGCAGCCAACAAATCCCAGATTCCACGGAGAATGTATGTTTCCTATAATTGCCACATCACTAGAGTCTGTGATGGAGGGATTTAAGCCCTCAGGAAATTTGGGGCCCGGAATCTGTTAACTATTGAAACATACAATGTTATGTTGAAGCGAATAGTAAACCTTTTATTCACAGACCACAGAAGAGATACCAGACATGAGAAAGTCCAAGGAAAGTAGGATGACCCCAAGAATGAAGTGAGTCATATATCCATACAATGGAATATTGTTCACCCATCAAAAGAAGTGAAGCTCTACTGATGCGTGCTACAGGGTGGATGAACCTCGAAAACATTGTGCTAAGTGAAAGAAGCCAGATTCAAAAGACCACACATCGTATGGTCCCATTTATAGGAAACGTTCAGAATAGGGAAATCTATAGAGACAGAAGATGTGTTTTCCTAGGGCTGGTGTGGGAATGGATTTGAGAAGGCTTTTGGGGGTGATGGAATGTTCCAAATTTGGAGTGTGGTGATGGTTGCACAACTCTGTAAATTTACTGAAATTACTGAATTTGCACTTCCAATGAGTAAATTCCATGGTATGTAAATTATACCTCAATGGGTCGCTATGAGGCGGAATCGACTCAGTGGCGATGGGTTTGGTTTTTTGGTTTAAGCTGTTCAAAATTTTGAACTAAAAGATGAAACGAATTCTGGACAGTATGGTTCCATTTTTGAAATAGGAACTAATGTGTTTATACCTGCCCAAGCGGGTTATTTAATTCTCCCTGGGTGAAAGGATTATGGGTGATTTTCTCCTACTTTGTTGTATTGTATGATTTTTAAAAAGCACTTAGGAGGCATTATTTCACGATTAGAGAAAAAACTGCACTATTTTATTGGTGAGGCAGTGTTGTTGCTGTCAGATGCCATCAAGTTGGTTCAGACTCACAGCAACCCTATGCACAACAGAACAAAACACTGCCAGGTCCTACGCCATCCTGACAGTCATTGTTATGCTTGAGCCCATCATTGCAGCCACTGTGTCAGTCCATCTCATTGACGGTCTTCCTCTTTTTCACCGACCCTCTACTTTACCAAACATGATGTCCTTCCCCAGAGACTGATCCCTCCTGATAACATGTCCAAAGTATGTGAGACATAGTCTCACCATCCTGGCTTCCAAGGATCATCCTGGTTGTACTTCTTCCAAGACAGATTTGTCCATTCTTTTGGCAGTCCATGGTATATTCAATATTCTTTGCCAACACCGTAATGCAAAGGTATCATTTCTTCTTCAGTCTTCCTTATTCATTGTCCAGCATTCACATGCATGTGAGGCGATTGAAAACACCATGGCTTGAGTCAGGGGCACCTTAGTCCTCAAGGTGACATCCCTGCTTTTCAACACTTTAAACAGATTTTTTGCAGCTGATTTGTCCAGTGCAATGTGTCGTTTGATTTCTTGACTGCTGCTTCCATGGCTGTTGATTGTGGATCCAAGCAAAATGTAATCCTTGACAACTTCAATCTTTTCTCCGTTTATTATGATGTTGCTCGTTGGTCCAGCTGTGAGGATTTTTGTTTTCTTTATGTTGAGGTGTAATCCATACTGAAGGCTGTGGTCTTTGCTCTTCATCAGTAAGTGCTTCAAGTCCTCTTCACTTTCAGCAAGCAAGGTTGTGTCATCTACATAATGCAGGTTGTTAATGAGTCTTCCTCCAATCCTGATATCCCCTTCTTCTTCATATAGTCCAGCTTCTTGGATTATTTGCTTAGCATACAGATAGAATAGATATGGTGAAAGGATACAACCCTGACATACACCTTTCCTGATTTAAATAGTGTAGTATCCCCTTTTTCTGTTCGAACGACTGCCTCTTTATCCACGTACAGATTCTCATGACCACAATTAAGTGTTCTGGAATTCCTATTCTTTCCAATGTTATCCACAATTTGGTATGATCTAAACAGTCAAATGCCTTTGCGTAGTCAATAAAACACAGGTAAACATCTTTCTGCTATTCTCTGCTTTCAGCCAGGATCCACCTGACATCAGCAATGATATCCCTGATTCCACATCCTCTTCTAAATCCAGCTTGAATTTCTGGCAGTTCCCTGTCGATATACTATTGCAGTCTCTACAGCAAACTTTTGCTGTCATGTGATATTAATGATATTGTTCGATAATTTCCTCATTCAGTTGGATGACCTTTCTTGGGAATAGGCATAAAAATATGGCTCTCTTCTAGTCGGTTGGTCAGGTAGCGGTCTTCCAGATTTCTTGGCATAGATGAGTGGCCACTTTCAGCGGCTGCATCCATCTGGTGAAACATCTCAATTGATTTTCCAATAATTCCCAGAGACTTGTTTTTCACCAATGCCTTCAGTGCAGTTTGGACTTCTTCCTTCAGTACCATTGGTTCCTGATCATACGTTACCGCCTGAAATGACTGAACGTTGACCAATTTTCCTGATATGGTGACTCTGTGTATTCCTTCCATCTTCTTTTGATGCTTCCTGCATCGTAGAATCCTTCAGTATTGCAACTCGAGGCTTGAATTTTTTCTTCAGTTCTTTCAGCTTGACAAATGCAGAGCCTGTTCTTCCCTTTTGGTTTTCTATTTCCAGGTCTCTGCACATGGCATCGTAATACTTTTGTCTTCTCAAGCTGTCCTTTGAAATCTTCTGTTCAACTGTTTTACTTCATCATTTTTTCCTTTTGCTTTAGCTACTCTATGTTCAAGAGCAAGTTTCAGAGTCTCTTCTGACATCCATTTAGGTCTTTTCTTTCTCTCCTATTTTTTTAATGACCTCTTGCTTTCTTCATGTATGATGTCCTTGATGTCATTCCACAATTCTGGTCTTCGGTCATTGGCATTCAATGCATCAAATCTGTTCTTGAGATGCTCTCTAAATTCAGGTGGGATATAGTCAAGGTCGTACTTTGGCTCTCCTGGACTTGTTCTAGTTTTCTTCAGTTTCAACTTGAACTCGCATATGAGTAATTGATGGTCTGTTCCACAGTCAGCCCCTGGTCTTGTCCTGACTGATATTCAGCTTTTCCATCGTCTCTTTCCACAGGTGAAGTTGATTTGATTCCTGTGTATTCCACCTGGTGAGGTCTATGTGTATCAGCCATGGTTTATGTTGGTGAAAAAAGGTATTTGCCATGAAGTTGTCAGTCTTGCTAAATTCTATTATGCAATCTCCGGAATCATTTCTATCACCTAGGGCATATTTTCCCACTACCGATTCTTCTTCTTTGTTTCCAATTTTGGCATTCCAATCACCAGTAATTATCAGTGCATCCTAACTGCATGTTCGATCAATTTCAAACTGCAGAAGTTGGTGAAAATCTTCAATTTCTTCATCTTTAGCCTTAGTGGTTGGTGCATAAATTTGAATAATAGTTGTATTAACTGGTCTCCCTTGTAGGCATATGGGTATTATCCTATCACTGACAGCATTGTACCTTAGGATAGGTCCTGAAATGTTCTCTTTGACGATGAATGCAATGCCATTCCTCTTCAAGTTGTCATTCCTGGCATAGCAGACCATATGATTGTCTGATTCAAAATGACCAATAGCAGTCCATTTCAGCTCACTAATGCTTAGGATATCGATCTTTATGGGTTCCATTCATTTTTGATGACTTCCATTTTTCCTAGGCTCATACTTTGTACGTTCCATTTTCCAACTATTAAGGGATGTTTGCAGCCGTTTCTTCTCATTTTGAGTTGTGCCACATCAGCAAATAAAGGTCCCGAAAGCTGGACTCCATCCACGCCATTATGGTCAACTTTACTTTGAGGAGGCAGCTCTTCCCCAGTCATCTTTTGAGTGCCATCCAACCTGTGGGGCCATCTTCCAGCACTATATCAGACAATCTGCTGCTGCTATGCATAAGGTTTTCACTGGCTAATTCTTTTCAGAAGTAGACTGCCAGGTCCTTCTTCCTAGTCTGTGTTAGTCTGGGAGCTCAGCTGAAACCTGTCTGCCATGGGTGACCCTGCTGGTGTTTGAAAACTGGTGGCATAGCTCCCAGTTTCACAGCCACATACAAGCCCCTGCAGTAGGGCAAACTGACAGACCCATGGGGGGTGGGGTGAGGCTGTAGAGCATGGTAGTCAGATGTCCACTTTTGGATCCCAGCTGTGTGACCTCAGGCAACTTACTTAACCTCTTTGTGAGAATCTTATCGCCTGTAAAATAAGAAATAATAATACATACCTCAAAGCATTGTTAGGAAGACTAAGTGGGTTAATACTTGTGAAGTGCTTACAAAACATCTGGCACATAGTAGTATGTCTTTTGTTGTTGTTATTTCCTTATTGGAGAGGAAAAACAGTAGGGAGAAAGCAGGGTACATACATACATATCCACCTTCTATACTTTGGAAGAACGTATGTGGAGGGGAAGCTATTTAGAAGACATCAATTATAAACTACATCGACTTTGCGTTTTGTACATGGTTGTTGTTCTCGTTTCTTGAGGTCAAATCAGCTCCAAGTCATAGCAACCCAATGTATAACAGCGTAACAAAACAAAATGTGGCCTGGTCCTGGGCCATCTTCATGATCGTTGGTATGTTTGTGTTCATTGTTGAGGCCACTGTGTCAAGCTATCTCATTGCGGGTCTCCCTCTTTTTTCACTGACCCTCTATTTTACCAAGCAGGATGAAATCCTTGACAACTTCACTGTTCGTCTATGGAACACTTTGTGCTTCATTCTCTGTGGTGCCTGCGACCATATATATGAAGGGAGATACTCTATGAGTCAAAATCTTTGGCTCTCTATGCCCAGTGTGGTGCAGTAAGCCACTGAGTCTGAATAATGACACGGTGGACAACTGTGTGTAATCAATGCCCCAACCCTGGTAGAGCATTGGTAGAGCACCTGGCTGTTAACCAAAAGGTTGGTGGTTTGAATCTAGTGGCTCCAAGGGAGAAAGACCTGGCAATTTCTTCCATAAAGATGATAGCCTAAGAAACCCTTCGGGAAGTTCTCTGTCACATGGGGTCACTGTGAGTGGGGATCAACTCAACGGCACCCAACAACAACGACTGGTAAGAGCAACAGAAATCGAGGGAAAAGGGAGCCTGGTAAGGCCTGACGTATTTGATGAAGGAAGACTGAGCTATGTTGTGTAGCAGGACAGGATTTGAACAGGCACAAAGGCGAAAACAAGACATTCTGGGCCGTGGGAACAATGGGTGGCCGGCGGGGTGTTGGGAGTGAGCCCGTGGGTTGGGGGAGAGGGCACAGACGTGCCTGTCTGGAACAGAGGAGTCAGGCTGCAGCCCGGTGGGAGATAAGGTTGGGAAGATAGCTGTGGCACCTCGCCTGCCAGGGAGGAATTTGGCTTCTATCCTATAGGCAGATGGAGAAGGATGGAGGCTTTCGTCCTTGGTGTGTGAGGAATGAATGTGATCGTTCTGCCCAGCACCGTGGGATTTCATCAAGCCGCGTGCTGTCTCTGAGCCTCCGGTCCTTACCTGGGGAGGGCGATTGCATAGAGGTGAGAGGTATTTATACACTCCCCAGCGTGACACCTGCCAGGTAGAAAGTGCTCCATCAGCTGCTGCTATCTGACAGTGATGGTAGCTGGAACTGGAGGGGCAGAAGGAGATGAAAGCAGATCACACTGGCAGAGGTCCAGCTGTTCAGGAGCGCGGCAGGCCTGATGTTACAGCAGTGGAAACTAATTACCAAGCATCTTCCTCTGTTCCTTTCCATGGCCACCCACATCCACAGACAGAGGAAGGTGGTCAGAACCCACAGAGTGTGGTGGATGGGAATTCAGGCCTTGGAGTTGGAGGCCCAGTTCTTTGAGCTGTGCATGTCACTTCCCCTTTTTGTGCCTCTCTTTCCTCATCTGTAAACTGAAAATAATAATCGTCCCTATCTGGGAATTGTGAGGATGCAATGACGGATGTGGGCAAAGAACTCGCAATGGAACCTGGGAAAGAATGAGCACCTTCTAAGTGTTAGCTGTGGAGCCCTGGTGACACAATGGTTAAGTGCTTGGCTGCTAACGAAAGGTTGGCAGTTTGAACCCACTCAGCAGGTGCATGGAAGAAAGACCTGGCAATATGCTCCCATAAAGATTATGGCCTAGAAAACGCTATAGGGCAGATCTACTCTGTCATATGTGGTTGCTATGAGGCAAAACCAACTCGATGGCATCCGATGAGTATCAGCTGCAACAAAAACCATGCTGCAAAAGGCCTCTCTGAAGTTTTAAAGGTACACTTGACCCAGGCCATGGTATTTTCAATGGCCTCAAAGAGATGGTTTGACACAGTGGTTGCAATAATAGGCTCAAGCATAACAATGATTGTGAAGATGGCGCAGGACCAGGCAGTGTTGCATTCTGTTGTACGCAGGATAGCTATGACTCGGAACTGACTCAAAAGCACCTAACGACAACAAAGTTTAAAAAAACAAAGATGTCGCTTTGATGACTAAGATGTGCCTAAACCAAGCCATGGTGTTTTTAATTGCCTCGTATGCTTGTGAAAGCTGGACAATGAATAAAGAAGACTGAAGAAGACTTGACACCTTTGAATTGTGGTGTGGACTGCCAAAAGAACAAACAAATCTGTCTTGGAAGTACAACCAGAATGCTCCTTAGAAGCAAAGATGGTGAGACTATGTCTCACATACTCTGGACATGTTATCAGGAGGGATTAGCCCCTGGAAAAGGACATCATGCTTGGTAAAGCGGAGGGTCAGCAAAAAAGAGGAAGACCCTCAACGAGATGGACTGACACAGCGGCTGCAACAATGGGCTCAAGCACAGCAACAATTGTGAGGATGGCACAGGACCGGGCAGTGTTTCGTTCTGTTGTGCATTGGGTCGCTATGAATAGGAATGGACTTGATGGTACCTAAGGACAAAAAAAAAAAAAAAATTTTTTTTTTTTTTTAATGACAATAACAACAACCCAAGCCACAGTCTTTTCCACCACTTCATATGCATGTGAAAGCTGGACAGTGAAAAAGGAAGACATAAGAACTGTAGAGTTGGCAAAGAATATTGAATATTCTGCTTATTCTGGACACATCATCAGGAAAGGCCAATCCCTAGAAAAGGACATCATGGTTGGTGTCATGGATTGAATTACGTCCCCCGAAAAATGTATATCAGCTTGGTTAGGCCATGATTCCTAGTATTCTGTGGCTGTCCTCCATTTTGTGATTCTAATTTTATGTTAGAGGGGATTAGGGTGGGAATGTAACACCCTCACTCTGGTTACCTCCCTGATCCAATTTAAAGGGAGTTTCCCTGGGGTGTGGCCTGCGCCACCTTTTATCTCCTAAGAGGTAAAAGGAAAGAGAAGCAAGCAGAGAGTTGGGGACCACATACCACCAAGAAAGCAGCACTAGGAGCAGAGCGCATCCTCTGGACCTAGGGTCCCTGTGCCTGAGAAACTCCTGGACCCGGGAAAGTTTGAGGACAAGGCATCTTCAACTAGAGCTCAGAGAGAGAGAAAGCCGCCCCCTGGAGCTGACACCCTGAATTTGGACTTTTAGCCTACTTTACTGTGAGGAAATAAATTTCTCTTTGTTAAAGCCATCCAATTGTGGTATTTCTGTTATAGCAGCACTAGATGACTAAGACAGTTGGTAAAGTAGAGGACCAATGAAAATGAGGGAAACCCTCCATGAGATGGATTGACACAATAGCCCCAAGAATGGACTCAAACATACCAATGAATACCAACAATAATAGTGTTAACTAGTGTTGCTTCAGAGTTTTGTAAGAGGGATCTTGAAGAACAGATTGAAGATGAGGCAAGTTTTAGGATCTGGGCAGTCTTCTACACCCTCAAAAGGGAGGTGTTCTCAGGAAGGTCAGTAATTAGGAGCCCAACCCAGAACTGGAAGCCAATGGCAAGGCCTCGGAGCAGCACACATCCCTTAGGAAGCACGCTGTCCTCACACTGAGTACCTAGAGCCAGTCTCAAGCTCTGAGGAAGACAAGGTAGCACGTGACAAGTAGCACGTTGGCAAAACAGCAGAGGCAAGAGACAATGGCAGGGAGGAGACAGCAGAGCCTTGGAAGCCAAGGTCTGTGCCATGCAGGGCAGAGGCCTAGGGTGGTCTGTAGGCCCCGGGGCATCTCTGTTTTATAACAGTGAAAAAAAAAATTGCCGTGGAAATTCAATGCATAACAACCTTATAAGGCAGAGTAGAACTGCCCCATAGGGTTCCCGAGGCTGTAAGTCTTTACAGAAGCAGATCACCAGGTCTTTCTCTCTGAAAGCAGCTGTTGGGTTCGAACCTCTGACCTTTCAGTTAGCAGCCAAGGGCTTAACCACTATGCAACCAGTGGTTATAAGGGCTCCTCTTATAAGACTCTACAATGATTGATTTTCCCTTGTGAGTTGCCAACAAAAGATGAAATCACTTTTCATTACTCTGCTTGAGGACAGTATATGTATTTTAGCATTTTTCCTGAATCAAAATGGCTAAAATAGCAAACATTTTGACACGTTAAGGACAACGCTTAAGTTAACCAGAAAAATCACTGAACATGATACAAAATAAATGAAGGCACTGTCCTGAAGTGGAAAACACACTCATAACCCATACATATTAAAAAATGTGTTCTGAAGGTAATTGTTGATGATTTTAGAATGAACTGCTGCTCTGGAATTAACAGAAAGCTGATTCTTTTCCATCAACCTAAAGACAAAGAATTGGCTTACTGTCATTATTTTTTTTTCTCATAGAATCAATTACTTAAAGTTTCAAAAAGAAATCTGGCTTTAAAACAAATATGTATTTTACAAAGTTGAATTTGATGGGGAAAAAGTATCAATACACACTGTTTGATTTTATTTTGGCTATTTGCGGGGAACAAACACATGTCAAGTTGGTATTTTAGCTCACAAATGCTTTAATTTAGTGGACACATCTATGCATAAAGGAGATGGTTACTTTTTAAAATTTAATAATCCATCCAGAATTACCATCTGTTTATTTAAGGATTTTCTTATACCATTGATGGTCCTGTAAATTGAAGCAATCTCCAACTTTCCCTATGCCTTTGGCTGTAATGAGTTTAAAAGAACAGAGGAAACAGTTAAAACAAATTCTGAAATAAATTGTCATTTAACAGTTTCAAGGTGAATTGGAAGTTAAAATGTATATTAAGATAGGTGCTCAGATACATTCCCCTACTGTACTTATTCAATAGCCACTCTCTTGCTACTTCTCAGCTTGCTAACAAAAGGAAAGCGAGGAGACAAACAGATGGGTTAGCAGCTCACTGATCTGCTAGGAGAGAGAACATTTGAAGCGTGCCTGGATTTTTGAGTAGGCCACTCACCTGGGGGTAGAGAGTTAGGAATAGTCAAATGAATATTTTGTGGCTAATTCAAAGTTTAAGAATTGAAATCTTTGGTAGACACATATATATCTGCTAGTATGTATTTTAACAAGTTCCATTTTTTTTTTTTTTCTAAGAAGGCCTTATCAGGTTTCCACTCTACCAACTTGTGGGAGTGAGTTACACTGAGCTTTAGAGGTAAGTTATAGGATCAAAAATTCACCTAATTTCAGAAGGAAGAATCCTGAGCTGAGGAGCGAAATCCTGAGAATGGGTATGACATCTGTTGCCAAGGGCTAGGTCTACCTTGATCATAATCTGTGCTTATTGACACAGATTATTCAAAAAAAATACACCTGCAGTTATACAATGACCAAAAGTTAATTATATTCAAATGTAGCCTCCATTTCTAGACTACAATTGATACCTGTTGCTTGACTTGATTTTGATTATCTGGCTATTGTCAGAACTTGCTGCTTCAATTTAAGAGGGTAAAAGCCCCCTTAACCAAACATCACTCTTTAAAGCCATGACTTTCAAACCTTCTCCCTCCTCCCAGGAGCTTTCTGGAAATATGTGCATCAGCCACTGATTTAAAGCACTGTTATTTTAGAAAATGTAATGTTCTCCATTAGGACAGATTGTTACGTGGAAGAGAACAGGGTTCTTGAACGAATTGTATGGTGCCTACTCACATACTCACCACCTAGGTTCTACAATGACCATCCTACTATCCTACTATCCTGGCTGGGTTACATTGCTGTCCATCTGTCCAACCCTCTCCTCGTCTATCTATCCAGTTTATTTTCTAATGCATTTCCAAGTAAGTTGCAGACATCGGTACACTTTGCCCCCAAACACTCCACTGAGCATATTGTCAACTTGAGTTCCTATTTGTTTATGGCTCTTTTTCTTTTGCAGTAAAATTGACATACAGTGAAATATACGAACCTTCAGTGTACCATGCAGTGAGGTCTGGCAGGTGGCTAGCTGTGTAATGTAAAAGGATTGGGAAATTGGGACGGAAGGGAGGGATAAGTCCCCACATTGAAATGTGGGAAGATTAGGTGCAGATGATGCCAACTGCATGCCTGACATGATCAGAGGGGAGGAGACCAGAGAACAGGAGAAGACAAACAGCCTACTGCACAATTGCACTAAAGTCAGTTGTGCATGAAGGTGCAACACTAATGCTCACATTGTAAGTGGCATTGTGCCTGAAAAGTCCACAAATAGGACAGCTAATCCCCCTCAGAGATAGGGCCCTTCCTTCTGACTCAGGCAGTACTACCACAAAACCTTCCAGGACAAATGGATCTATCTCAAAGAAAATACACAGGCTAGTGTTCCCTGGTGGTGCAATGGTGAAGTGTTCAGTTGCTAATAGAAAGGTTAATAGTTTGAATCCACCCAGCAGCTCCAAGGGAGAAAGACCTGGCTATCTGCTCCTATAAAGATTACAGCCTAGAAAATCCTATGGGCGCAGTTTTACTCTGTAACATGGGATCACTATGAGTCAAAAGCGACTCAATGACACTTAACAACAACAACGGTGTTTGTAAGTGTGGCAGACAGTATTTTCCCCAAATGGTCACAATACCTCCCCTCCCATATGCTTATCTTGGCAATGTGAGTCTGACACTCCACCTTTCGAGAAGTGAGTCTATGTTCCCTTCCCTTGAATTTAGGTGGGTTTGTGAGGATGGTGGCAGTGATGCTCTGTGACCTCTGAGATTAAGTAATAAACAGTCGTTTGGGATGCTCATTCCTAGAGCCCAGGCATCATGCCATGAAGAAGCCCGGGCTCCAGGAAGAGGCCACATGTAAGTCTTCTGGCTGACAGACCAAGCTGAGGTTCCAGACAACAGCCAATATCAACCACCAGACATGTGAGTAAGATGACTTCAGACAACACCAGTCTCCAGCCATGGAGGCACCCTCAGCCCTCGAGGCCCCAGGCATCATGGAGAAAACACAGCTCACTCCCCTCTGTCTTATCCAAATGTCTGGGCCCACAAAATCTGTGAACATTGTCAAATATTATTTAACACCACTAAGTTTTGGGTTGTTTTGTTTCGCAGCAATCGTGACTGGATTGGTAAGTTATATGCACAGATAGATTGCCTTTCTATGTAATCTTTTAAAAACCCTCTACAACATACTACTTCCTTTGCCTCTCAGCATCCAAACCCTCACCTAGTGTTATGGACTGAATTGTGTCCCCTGAAAGTTATATTCCTGTACCTGTAAATATGACCTTGTTTAGAAACAGGATTTTTCTTTTGTCGTATTAATGAGACCATACCAGAGTAGGGTGGGTCCTAAACCTAATCACTTCTGAGTTATAAAAAGATGATAATAGACACAGAGACACACATACAGGGAGGGGGAAGACAGATGCCATGTGAGGAGCATCTACAAGCAGAGGAACCCCGACAATCGTCGACAGTCACCAGAAGCTAGGAGAGAGGCCCACAAAAGGAACTGGCATGGCCAAGACCCTGATTTGGACTTTTAGCCTCCAGAACCGTGAAAAAGTAAATTTTTGTTCTTTAAAGCCATCCGCTTCTGGTTATTTCTGTTACAGCAGCACTGGGAGACTCAGACACCTACCCAACACTGGCCGATGCTAAGGGATAAAGACCCAAAACAGTGTGTATTCTCCCTGACCACTAAAATCTTGTCTTCAGTGAGGATAATTTCCAATAAAACAATGTTTCACCAACTTAAAAATCTTAACTTGGATAAACGGTAAATCACTGGAAAAGTCATGGCTTGTGAAGGGCACTGTTATTAAGAAAAAAATAAACATTCCTAACTATAGATGCAGCATCGTACAGAGGAAAGAATACACGAAGTGGATTGTTGTCCCTTTTTCCCTTCTTGTTTACTGGTTTTGTGCATTATGCAAACCATTTAAAACCTCCCAGTCTGTTTGCTCATTTGCAATCAAAACATCCTCTTTGCCCCAGAAGAATATTAAGATAATCAAACTAAATACTGGGATCAGAATTCTTGGGTCCCTTCTCTGCCCTATCACCTTGGGTAAATGATTTAACTTCTCCAGGCCTTAGTTTCCTCATCTGTAAAATGGGGATAATAAGAGTACCTCCCTCGTAGGATTGCTGTAAGGATTCCATCACCTTATGTAAATTGCTAAGAACAACGGCTCCCCAAGAGAGTTATCTATACACATTCCCACTTGGAGATCCCAAGACCTCTTAGCTCTTGTTATTAGTTGGGAACTTTTTATCGATTGTGAAGTCCTAATCAAATAAAGATGTTGTTCTTGCTGTATGCCATCAAGTCAATTCTGACTCATAGGGGCCCTATAGGACACAATGAACTGCCCCATGCAGTTTCCTAGGGTGTAATCTTGCAGGGTTGCTATGAGTTGGGATCGATTTGACGGCAATGGTTTTTTAAATCTTTACAGGGGCAAATCACCAGGTCTTTTCTCCCTTTGAGCCACTGGTGGGTTCGAACCCATGACCTTTCACTGACCTTTTGGTTAGCAGCTGAGCGCTTAACCACTGTGCCACCAGGATTCTTTTTAAACAAAGATAATTCTTCAAATACTACCAAATACACACGAGTAGCATGTAACACTCAAGAGTACTTTGCATAAATATAACAAACATATATAATAGGCACTCTGACACACCAGAATAGATGGATTAAAAATTAAATCAACAAATGAAATATGAAATAGTTCTTGAGCATCTAGTTTTTCCCATGCAACTTCCTGGGAGAGAAAGGTACATGGACTTGCAAGGCACTTTCTTCTCTAACTAGAATCACTATTTTAATGAGGGGTCAGCAAACTGTCTAAAGGGCCAGAGAGTAAATATTTTAGGCTTTGTGGACCAACATGCAAAAAGCTAGGATATTACATAGATACTTATACAACATGAGAAAACAGATTTCCATAAAATTTTTGGTAACATTTAAAAGATAATACTTAAGTAAAAAATTTTGCAATACAGGCCTACTAATAGAAGGGAATCTGTGCGGGGAGGATTACATTTCACTTATCTAGGTTTCAAAGTCAGTATTCCCTATCATCAATCAAATCCATTACAAATTTCTGTAACAAACATTCTTAGCTTTAAGGTACAAAAGCAGGTGCAGGACAGAGTGTGTAATTTGGACAGCTGGCTTCCTACTTTGTCACACCCTGTTTAACACATCTAGGGGGTTGTTAAAAATGCAAATCCCTGACACCACTCCCAAGACACATGATGCAGAAGTCTAGGATGCAGGCCAGAAATCTGCATTTTTAACAAGACCCTTGAGTGATTCAGAGCCAAGCAATCCATAAATCACTTCAGGAACACTGACATAAAGTATGGTCCTGGCCTCAGGAAACAAACTAAACACGTGCCATACTCCACCATTAAAAAAAAAAAAAAAATCAGTACCTGATCAGTTCAAAAGATGGGGCAAGAATTCATTGCCAAGTGAATGGTGATATTAAATGCTAAGGAGTTTAGAAGATAAAAACTGAGGATTGGAGCGGGGCGGAAGGCTTCCTGGAAGAAGGCGGCTTTCAAGAGATCAAGACTTGAGTGAATGAACCAAATCAATGAGGGGTGGTAAATTGATACAGACTTGAATAGCACCTTCCAAGAGACGGCGACAGTCTCATGGTGGAGACGACCATCCAGCCTGACTCTGCCCTTGAGCTTTTTATCCCTGGTGTCTCAAAGCCCGTCCCTCACGACCACCATTGTTGCTGCCCTGCACTGTCCTTAGTAGGAGCGTTCCTCCTGCCTTAATAGGCGCAGGAGGAGTACAAAGCCCTGCCTTTGCATCCAGGAGACTTGATTTGAGAACGCTGGCATATATTTATTATTATTCACAAATACTAATGAAAGCTTAAAAAAACAAGGAAATAATCACAGAAAGTGCCATAAATCCACACGCTCTAGCTTTCAAAATGTAACTGCCATTTCTGTCCCTGGGGACCCCAAAGGGAAGGGTTTGTGCCAGCGGCTCTCCCAGCCTGCAGCCCGTCTGACCCCCTACATGCGTGCCGCCATCATTGCTGGGCCCACCTGCCTAGCCACGTGACCGGCGCCATCTTGAACGCTCCCTGCATCAGGGGTCCCGCCCCCTCTCAGGCCAGTCCCTGCCGGCTGATTTCCGATTTCTGCCCGGAAGGCCCGCCCCCTCCCTGGTGATTGACAGGGCACGTAGGCCCCGGGCCCCTGAGTTGGATTTTGGGCTCTACACGTGAAAGGTGGCCTGAGACAGTGGGGTAACTGCTGGGGGCCGGGTCGTGGGCGTATGTCCTCACAGTTGTAGAGTACGGCATCCGTGAAGTATGACCATCAGATAAAGGTGCATAAATATTGCCTGGGACATATTATGCTAAAAAGAAATTCCTTGTTTACGGAAATTCAAATTTAACTGGGTGATCTGTATTTTTATCTGCTAAATCTAGCAACCCTACTTTCAACGACCCTTGAAATACCAGTTCACCAAGGCCTCTTAGAAGTAGAAAAGACCGTTAGACTAGAGGTGGGCAAGCTACAGCTCCTGAAGCGCCTATGGGGGACTTGACCCTTCAGCCTTTCGGTTAGCAGCCCAGCGCGTTCACCCAGGAACTCTGGTGCTCATTAATATTTGTTAAATGAATGAGTAGAGAGATATATACTATATATATGTGATATATATCTGAATGATTCCGACTCATAACAACCCTATAATACAGAGTAGAACTGCCCTTAGGGCTTCCGAGGAGCAGCTGGTAGATAGCAGCTGCTCCTTGGATAGCAGCCATAGCTCTTAGCCACTGTGCTACCAGGGCTCTCTCTCTGTTTCTCTCTCTCTCTATGTATACGTACATGTGCACACACACATGTATATACATAAACATGTTGCTGTGGAGTTGATTCCAACTCATGGCGATCCCATGTGTGTCAGAGTACAGCTGTGCTCCCTAGGGTTTTCAGTAGCTTTTTTCCAAGACACCTCTGGGTAGACTTGAAACTCCAACCTTTCAGTTAGCAGCACCCAGGAAATATAAAAACCAAAACCAAACCCAGTGCCGTGGAGTCGATTCTGACTCATAGCGACCCTATAGGACAGAGTAGAACTGCCCCGTAGAGTTTCCAAGGAGCGCCTGGCGGATTCGAACTGCCTACCCTTTGGTTAGCAGCCCTAGCACTTAACCACCCAGGGAATATATATATATGTGTATATATATATATATATAAAATAGGGAACCCTGGTGGCACAATGATTAAGCACTCAGCTACTAATGGAAAGGTCAGTGGTTGGAACCCCCCAGCTGCTCCACAGGAGAAAGACCTCTTGCCTGTTGATCTGCTCCAGGGCTTCAAACCGGTTTGCTCCACTTGGAGCCCCTGCTGAGAATTTGCATTTCCACCCCCAGATATATGAATCAGAGTCTACGGTGTCACAAGCTCCCCAGGTGATTCTTGTATACAATACATTTTGAGAACCACTGCTCTACTAATGGTTCTCAGAATTGATCTCTAACCAGCAGTATTAGCATCTCCTGGGAACTAGTTAGAAATGCAAATTCTTAGCAGGGGTTCTAACTGAACCAAACTGTTCCAAGTCCTTATCTGCTCCCATAAAGATTACGGCCAAGAAAGCCCTACGGGGCTGTTCTACTCTGTCACATTGGGTCACTATAAGCTCGAATTCACTTGATGGCACACGACAACAACAACATATGTAAAAATACATTGATGTGGTTCAAAAGTAAAAAATGCTCAAAAGCTAAAGACAGATGACAGATGATAAGACTCTTTGGCCAGACTCCCTCTAGCCCTCTCCCTTCATTATATTTTAAAAGTTTTTCTAAATTTAAGTATTTGTGTAAAAAAAAAAAAAAGTTTTTCTGCAAGCAACTTAGGCAGTTTTGCAAATTGCCCAGAGACAACCATGTGATAAATTTCTTGAAATACCTTGCAGAGTTATGGTATGCATATAAGAATAAATACATATGTGTGCGTGTACCTGTGTATATTGTGAGATTAAGGTTGTGTGTCAGCTTGGCTGGGCTATGATTCTCTGTGGTTGGGCAGTTATGATGTAGTTTGGCAGCTGTGTAATGATGAAATCACCTCCATGATGAGACCTGGTATAATGTGATCAACTCCATGATGAGATCTGCTATGAGCAGCCAGTCAGTTGAACGGGTTTCCTTGGGGGTATGGCCTGCATCCAATATATATGGACTTCTGGCAAAGCTCACTGGCTTTTGCTCTGCTGTGGATCAGGCATTCAGCTTCTCATCATCTGAACTCCAGTTCTCGAGACTTGAGCCAGCAGGCTGCCATCGTACCTGCCGATTTTGGATTCATCAGCTTCTGCATCCCGTGAGCCAACAGCCTGCCTTCTGACCTTGAGTTCGTTGTTCCCTGCAGCTCTGTGAGTCAGGAGAAGCCTCCAGCCTGATGCTTGACCCGTGGACTTGGGACTTGCCAGCCTCTACAACCACATGAGCCATTTCCTTGATAGAAATTTCCGTCTCTCTCTCTAAATATATATGTGTGTATATGTATGTATGTGTGTGTATATATATATATATATGCTTCACTAGAGAACCCAGCCTAAGACAGCATTCTCCACTACTACCCTCCCACACACACTCTTCTATACAAATGGTAGCATAGTGTACACACTGTTTTCTGCATTGGTTTTGTTCATTCTCTAGATCTCAAAGCTAGTCATTAATCCCTATCAGTCCATAAAGGTCTTCCTCAAGCTGTTCCACACTTTACTATCCAGTCCTCTACGCGGGTTGGTTAGCCATTTTCCTTCCTTTGCTCTTAGAAATAGCACTGCAGTGAGGCATAAATGGATGTTGAATGAGGGTTTGAGGAAGATTCTGGCCTAAACCCCCCAAAAAAACCAAACCCAGTGCCATCGAGTCGATTCCAACTCATAGCAATTGTGGCCTAGGGAAGCAAAATGACATAAAAGCATGGTGATGTTTAAATAGGCCAGAAGTCACCTACCACCACGGATGTGAAACACCCACTCTCTGAATTTGACGCCTCCAGGGGTGGCCTCGTGGAGTGGAAGACCGAGGGCTCTTGGGCCAGCCAAGCTTGAATTCAGATCCTTGCACTGTTCCTTCCCACCAGCATGCCCTTGGGAAAGCTGCTGAACTTGTCGTTGGTTTTCACATCTGAAATGGGGATAGTGATGTTCACAGACTATGAAGATTAAATAATATACTATGTACGTGGGTGCCTGGCAGGGCTGGAGACCCATAAACACTGATAATCTGTGGTCCCCCCTCGTCTGCTTACCTCTTGTTTATTAGAAAGAAACAGTGTACTCCCAACAGACCCGCCGAGATAAGGAGTTTTACTTACACGAGAGGGACGGTAGGAGACAGATGTCAACGAAGGTGTTGAAGTGGTAGGGCCTCATAGCTTAAACAGCCTTGTGCACAGGCGCCCTTGTGACTCTGTGCGAACTTTATTTCTGGCTGGCACATTCTCACGCACTGGAGCTGGTATCAATTTCATTTAGTGCCCTGCCAGTTCCCTTCCACTGCGGTACTTGCTTTTCCTTGTGTCCTGTCTGCTTGGCATCTATGGGTCTTTGCTTTGGACAACTGGTGCCCCTGTTTTGTTGATGCCCTAAGCATGTGCTTACCTGGATTACTGGCTTGTCCGTCCCTGGTGCCTGGCACATAGGAGGGAATCTGTTCTTGTCTTCATCTGCTGTGTTGTAACCCTCATGATTCCTTTTCTCACCCCACACCTTTATTCCACCTCCCTTTACAAGACGAACTCAGTGATCAAAATGATCTTTATGTGAACTGTCCAGAAGAGGAAAATCTACAGTGGAGCAGTGGTTAAGAGCTCAGCTGCTAACCAAAAGGTTGTCAGTTCAAATCCACCAGCCACTTCTTGGAAATCCTATAGGGCAGCTCTACTCTGACCTATAGGTTTGCTGTGAGTTGGAACCAACTAGACAGCACCTAACAACAGCAACAGAGGCAGAAAGTAGATTGATGGTTTCCTAGGGTTGTGGGCTGGGAGGAAATGAGGGATGACTGTTGATGAGCACAGGGTTTCTTTATGGGGGTGATGAATATGTTTTCAAATTGATAAGTTGATGATTGCACAGTTCTGTGAATTTGATAAAAAACCATTCAGTTGTACACTTTTAGATGGATGAATTGTGTGGTATGTGAATTATATCTCAATAAAGTTGTTATAAGGAGCCTGGGTGGCACAAGCGGTTTGCAATCCGCTGCTAACCAAAAGGATCCCTGGTGGCGCAGTGGTTAAGAGCTTGGCTGCTAACTAAAAGGTCAGCAGTTCGAAGCCACCAGCTGCTTCTTGGAAACCCTATGGGGTAGTTCTGCTCTGTCCTCTAGGGTCACTATGAGTTGGAATAGACTCGATGGCAATGGGTATTTTACTAAAGGCTGGCAGTTCAAACCCACCCAGTGGTGCCATGGAAGAAAGGCCTGGTGACCTGCTTCCATAAAGATCACAGCCAAGAAAACCATTTGGAGCAGTTCTACTCTGTAACACATGGGGTTGCCATGAGTCCAGGACGGACTGGACAGCAGCCAAGAACAACAGCAAAGTTGTTGTAAAAAATGGCCTGAGGGAAGGCGAGGTAGAGGAGGACGAAAGGGCAGAAGGACCCATGAGCAGCAGAGAATGGTTGCAGGGTGCAGGTCGGGGACAGCAGTGGGCATCAGTGGACCTGAAGTTCAGACCTGGCTCCTCCTCCCACTGGCTGTGTGACCCTGAGGAAGCCACTTCACCTCTCTGTGCTTTGCTTGCTTCATTCAGAAAAAAATAAAATAGAGAGGTAGAACGCAATGACCTAGGGTCCCTTCCTGGTCTAAAGCCTACAGTTCTCCTCCTCCTACTCCTGGCTGGGGGAGTGGAGATGAGGGGAAGCCGAGATAGAAGGAGAGCAGAGATACTTGTGGGCCTTTCCCTCCTCTCCTTGCCCTCCCCTGCACCCTGCCCTCCCCTTGAACCCTAGGCCTTTGTTCAGCTTCCCCCAACCCTGGTAGTTGATGGGTGCAGGGGAGAGGGTGAGGGCTGGGGTGAGTCAGGGTCAGGAGGAGGCTGGGCAGGAGCCACGCTGTCAGATATTTCATTTCCCCGTAAGATTATAGATTTGGGAAGATGAGTCCGGAGCCAAGGCAAGTTCCCTGGCAGAGAGGAGAACTTTTCCATTATTAGGGTTCATTAGCATCCTTTACTATGTGAGCGTGAACTGTACACATTGAAGTATGTGCATTTTTATTTTAAAATGTTTATATTGAAGTATAACCCACTAAAGGTGTAAGAATCCCAAGTGTTCACCTCCATCAATGTTTACATTTGTGTGTACTTTTATAACCACCACCCAGATTATGATTTGTAGCACTCCAGAGGCTCCTCTCGCCCCCTCCCATCAATCTTATATCTGTGTGTATGTGTGTATATGTATGTGTGTATATGTATGCACATATGTGTATGTATATATAGGGTTGCTATGAGTTGGAATCGACTTGACAGCAACAGGTTTGGTTTTGTGTATATAGTAATTTTATTGTGGTAAATTACACGTAACAAAAATTTTGTCATTTTAACCGTTTTCCAGTGTACAATTTCACGACATTAATTACATTCCCCATGTTGTGCATCCATCCCCACTGTCCATTTCCAAAGCGTTTCCATCACCCCAGACAGAAGCCAGCAACCCTAAGCAACATTTTCCCGTTCCCCTTGTTGCTGCTGCTAGTTGCCGTCCAGCCCGTTCCGACCATGGTGGCCCCCTGTGTGCAGAGGAGAGCTGCTCTCTAGGGTTTGGAGGCTGTGACCCTTCAGAAGCAGATCACCAGGCCTTTCTTCTGAGGCACTTCTGGGTGGGTTTGAACTGCCGTCTGTTTGGCTAGTAGTTGAGCGCCGAAGCGTTTGCACCAGCCAGACTCTCCCTCCAGCCCTTGGTAACCACCAGTAAACCCTGGTCTCTGTGCCTGCATTTGCCGATTCTAGACATGTCATGTAAGTGGGATCATACGGTATTTGTCCTTTTGTGTCTGACTTATTCACTTGGCATCATCTTTTCAAGGTTCATCCATGTTGTAACATGAATTAAGATATCAGGGTTTCAATTCTCTGTATGGCTAGATACTATTTCATTGTAGGGATAGAGCACATTTTGTGGACCCACATCTGTGGATGGGCACTTGAGCCATCAGTTATATTTTAAAGCTTGTTTTTGCTAAATTTCAGTCTTTGCTGGAAAACAAACAAACAAACATGGTTCTTCCGCAAGCAGCTTAGGTGGTTTTGCGGACTGCACAGTATCTCAATGTTGCATTCCTAAAGGTCCAAGTCACAGTGTACTTGGGCAGGAAGGCACTGTGCTGGCACGGTGGACAGGCCGCCCCTTGGAAGGCCTGCTCACCTCCGGTGGCTGGAGTCCCCTGTTGCACGCCCCAGGACCAACCCTGCACTGAAGAGTTCTCACTGGAACGTGCTTTCACTTCTCACCGCAGACGGGACAAGGGTAAAACCCTGCTGTCATACAGAATGCAGATGTTTTCTCCTTCCTACCAGGGAATTTGTTGGATGTGGTGTCCAAGCCTGTGCCCAATCAGTGGCATCAAAAATGTCTGCTGGTTCTGTAAGTGGATTTGAAACGAAATAGCCTGGCCCACTCTTTTTTATCAGTCTGTAGCGGAAGCAGAAAGCTAAACAAGGGTATCATTAGCCTGTGATTTTTTTTTTAATTCAGTATTTAAATCTGGGCTGGGTAGGGTGAAGGAGAGCATAGAAATCGGAGCATAATTCATCCACATAAGAAAGAAGCCTTGGGTGGAGCAGATGGTTAAGCACTTGACTACTAGACAAAACGTTGACAGTTCAAACCCACCCAGAGGTACCTCAGAAGACAGGCCTGGTGATCTGCTTCTGAAAGCTCGCAGCCTTGAAAACCCTATGGAGCAGTTCCACTCTGCACACACGGGGTTGCCATGAGTCAGAATCGACTGGTCGGCAGCTAACAAGAAGCAAGCCAATAGGGAACTAGACAATGAAGGCAATTTAAAGACAGAAAGAATGAGAAGGATCGTATCAATCCCAGAGAGAGGGAGAGATTACACAGTTCGCTTCAGGAAGTCCAGAGAAGGCAAAAACAAAAACAACAAAACACCTACTACCTTCAGTTCCAATATTTTACCTGCAGATTGGCTCTCTGCACTTTTCACCTTCGCTGAGCCCTGTGCAAGTCTGTGTGTTTCATTCTCCATTGCCTCACCAGGACTTACAATTGTCTAGCACATGGTACAGCTCAAGAACCAGGAAGCCAAGGGCAGAAGGAGCCAGTTAGAAAAGCCCACTTCCCCACAGGAGAAAAAGGCTGTGGCAGGGAGGCAAGGAGGAAGGGTCTGCAGGGATCTGTTACCTGTGCAGAGTGAAACGTACTAGGGCTGGTGCTTCTGAGCATGGGTGCCTGGGAAAAAACCTTAGCTGAGATAAAATGAAATAAATGCAAGCAACAGAAATAAATACGTGTAGGAATTGGGCAGGATCACCCAGGGAGTATGAGGAAAAACCTTTCCTTTAACTCAACAAGGAATGAGGCAAAATAGAAACTAACAAAAAGAAAGGGGAAGCAATTGAATGTCCTGGGGATTTAAATTCTTACCGTTCTTGGCGCATGCGTGCACACACCCCCCACCTACCCAAATCCACTGCCGTCTAGTTGATACTAACTCATAGTGACCCTATAGGACAGAGTAGAACTACCCCATAGGGTTTCCAAGGCTGTAATCTTTACGGAAGCAGACTTCCGTATCTTTCTCCCATGGAGCGGCTGGTGGGTTTGAACTGTAGACCTTTCAGTTAGCAGCCAAGCACTTTAACCGCTGTGCCACCAGGGCCCTTCTTCTTGGCACAACCAAAACCAAACCAAACTCATTACCATGAAATCAATTCTGACTTAAACAGCAACTTTATAGGACAGAGCAGAACTGCCCCATACGGTCTCCAAGGAGTGGCTGGTAAATTCAAACTGTCAGCCTTTGGTTGGTAGCCGAGCACTTTAACCACTGCACCACCAAGGCTCCTTCTTGGCACAAGCGAGGAGTAAATGTAGCCACACACACAAGTGCTGAGTTGATTGTGAACTCCAAGATGGCAGGGACTGTGTTTTGTTTTTGCTTGGATTTTGAGATTTGGGCTTTATGGGATCACGGTCTGTGGGGCTTTATCTCTGTGGAAGGCACCCTGGGTTGAGGGTGTGTGCCTCCAGAGATGTTTTGCGTTTGCTTCTACCCGACACCCCCAAGGTGTTAGCAACCCAGAACCTCACTTTCAACGTTAGTATCTCTGCATGGAGGTTCCCAGCCCTCACCCCAAGTCTGTGAGGATGGATTTGTGGTTAAAAATCCTCAGGAATGATGTCCTGCCCCCTGCACCCAAAACAGAGGCCCAGGTGGATGAGTTGCTTTGTCACCTTTCTTTGCCATTGGATGTGATTTCTAGTCCACTCTCTCCCTCCGGGTGTGTCCCTTTGAGAGCCCCAGCTCCGATATTCTACAGACGCTCCTTCCTCCTTTGGCTCCAGGTGAAGAGAGACCAATTTTTGCACCTTGGGATGGGTGCAGGCTTTGGAGACCCCATCATGGTGCTCTCACGGTTTACGTAGCTCGCGTTTAAAAGGAAGCATTGAAGGGTCCCAGACACTAGTGGTTTTATTTCAAGCAGCAGTCTGGCAGCCCATTTGACAGACAACGTGAGTAACTAGCAGTTGCTTGCAGTGAACACTGATGTGAATGGGACAGAGGCCCCAGACAAGAGGCCCCAGCTGTAGACCAACTCTGAGCCGTCCTCGTCAATGCAGCTTGGTCCCAGCTGTGATAGCTCCTGGGGAGTGACCTGAGAAGCGGCCCTGGAGGGTGGGAGCTTTCCTGTCAGAAGCTGAGTAATGCCGAGTTAATGCTGCAGCTATTGACAGCCAAACAAATTCCTATGGAAATAACTTTAAATACTGAGTTACTACAGCTTGATGGTCACACTTTTTTAAAGATGCCTGAATCAAAGAACACCAACTCTGCTCATCATTCATAAAATTAAAGATGGAACAGCAAAATGGGCCAGAAACCAACCTAGTCAGTGAAAAATGCTGTGTTGGACCTTTCTTTTTGTTACCTGAGATACTTAACTATGCCTCCCCCGAAGGGCGGGAAGCCCCGTTTCTCGCCCCTTTTTTTTTTTCATTATCACCCCCCTAAGGAGAAAATATTAATTTATTTTATTTAATTAAGTTACTTGGATGGCACAATGGCTAAGTGCTCGCCTGCTAACCCGAAAGGTTGGTGGTTCAAATTTACCCAGTGACTCTGTAGGAGAAAAGACCTGGCAATCTGCCCCGGTAAAGATTACAGCCAAGAAAACCCTATGGGGCAGTTCTACACTGTCACATGGGGCCACTGTGAGTCAGAATTGTCTTGATGGCACCCATCAACAACGAAATTTAAATAAATTAAAGTAGGCCTTTAACAAGAAAATTAAATACTAAGGAATAAGATTTTGTTGGGTAGGGTTTGACCTTGGAGGGCCACAAAGCATTGTAATGTCTAAGATTTTTTAGCCCCCCCCAACCAGTATTTGCCCCTCATCCCTTTGAGAATTCATGCCCTAAAGGAAAAACGAACAGAGAAAACACACACACAACAGAACCGAAAAATCGTAGAGCTACATTAGCTTATAGTTTTTAAAAGATTGTACTAAATGGAACCCAAATGGTAATTTCAAGTAACCTATTATGACGGAGAATCACAATCGAAATCAGTTTGGTTTAAAAGGAAGAAAGTAAAATTGAGTACTTCTTACGTGGTAGTCTGCCAGCTGTCTCACTTGAGCCTTACAATAATGCTGTAAGGTAGGCCTGCTGGCGAGGTTGTTAGCGGCCCTTGAGTCAGCCCCTCAGGGTACGATGGAATCTGACTGTTGTGCTCCATAGGGTCCTCATGGGCTGATTTTCTGAAGCAGATTGCCAGGCCTTTCTCTGAGGAAGGGATAATCATTCCTGTTTTATAAATGAGGAAAGTGAGACACAGAAAGTTTAAGGAAAACTTGCCAAAGCTCATGTAACTCTGAACTGACAGAGCCAGGATTTGAACCCAGGTCTTCCTGACTCCAGGACTGCTCTGCTTTCAGACAGCGCTTATATACCGCTGGCTGACTACAGGGCGAGTGGTTTCAGCTCAGCCTCAGGAACACTGGTCCCCTCCCTGATAAAGGCACTAACAGCTAACGGTTACTGAACACTTGGCCTGTTCACGTAATCCTCCTAACAACCCTATGGGACATACACTGTTATTACTCCCCTTTTATAAATTAAGAGGCTAGGAAGGGTTAAGTGCCCCCAGATTTTTTTTTAATATGTATGTGTTTTTTATTGTGCTTTAAGTGAAAGTTTACAATTCAACTCAGTTTCTCATACAAAAAGTTATATACACATTGTTATGTGACCCTAGTTGCTCTCCCTGTAATGTGACAGCACTCTCCTCCTCTCCACCTAGGATTTCCTGTGTCCATCCAACCAGCTCCTGTCCCCATCTGCCTTCTCATCTTGCCTCTGGACAGGAGCTGCCCACTTAGTCTCATGTGTCTGCTTGAGCTAAGAAGCACACTCTTCACCAGTATCATTTTATGTCTTAGAGTCCAGTCTAATCTTTGCCTGAAGAGTTGGCTTCAGGAATGGTTTTAGTTTTGGGCTAACAGAGAGTCCAGGGGCCAGGTCCTATGGGGCCCCTCCAGTCTCAGTCAGACCATTAAGTCTGGTCTGTTTTACTAGACTTTGAGTTCTGCACCCTACTTTTCTCCTGCTCCATCGGGGACGCTCTGTTGTGTTCCCTGTCGGAAGTGCCCCCAGATTTTAAGTAGTGGAGCTGTGACTTCTGTCTATCCCTGTTCCTCCCCCCCGCCTCAGTGCCCAGGCCGTTAGCCACTGCAGTTAATTGCCTTTTCTGAACTTGGATTTGAACCCAGGTCTTCCAGACTCCAGGACTCCTCTGCTTGCAGACAGCATTTACACTGCTGGCTGATTACAGGGCCAGTGGTTTCAGCTCAGCCTCACGAACACTGGTTCCTTCCCTGATAGAGGCACTAACTACTAACGATTTCTGAACACTTGCCCAGGCAACAGGAAGAAAGGCCTGGTGAACTACATCTGAAAATCAGCCAGTGAAAACACTATGGATCACAAAGGTCCAACGCTCAACTGATCCTGGGGATAGCCCCGGATGGACAGTGTTTGGTTTCACTGTGTATAGGATCACTGTGAGTCAGGGGCCAACTTGACGGCAGCAAACAACAACAACAATCCAGGCAAAGTTTGTCCTTGGTGCCATCTCATCGCTTTTCCCCCTTCTATACTCCTCCTGACCTGCTCTCTCCAACCCTGTCTGCCAGACCCCTTGTTCCTTTTCTTTACGGTAAAGCTTACTTGTCCTGGGCCAGAGATGGAAAACATTCTGATAAATCATTGTTAATTAAAAAAAAAAAAACAAAACCAAACCCATTGCTGCCGAGTTGATTCCAACTCATAGCGACCCTATAGGATGAGTAGAACTGCGCCATAGGGTTTTCAAGGAGTGGCTGGTGGATTCAAACTGTCAAACTTTTGCTTAGCAGCTGTAGTTCCTAACCATTACGCCACCAGGGTTTCCTATTGTTAATAGTGGTTTGGATTTTGAGTGTTTGCCTTTTGACAGTGGATACCTGGAAACGCAACCCTTAGCCCAAAGGACTGAATGGCAGGGTTCCAGCGGGGTCAGGGGGCGGGGAAGAAGAGACATTTGGAGGCTGTATCGGGCAGGGTACCCACAGGAAGTAGATGACACCCTCAGGTGGGGAACGGAGAAGTTGACAGGACAATTTAAAGGTTTGAGGAGGGTTAAAAGGAGCCCTCGTGGCATAGCAGTTAAGCACTTGGCTGCTAACCAAAATGTTGGCGGCTTGAAGCCACCCAGTGGTGCTGCGGAAGAAAGACTTGGCGACCTGTTTTTTTAAAGGTTACAGCCAAGAAAACCCTACAGAGCAGTTCCTATGTGTCACATGGGGTTGCTAGGAGTCAAAATCTACTCAATGGCACCCAACAACAACAACAACGAGGAGGGTTAAGGAAAACAGTATGGGGCGGTGAAACATCTGGGGCTGGCAGCAGCAGGGAGCCACTAGCACCCCTAGATCTGAACGGGCAAGGGAAGGAGTGGTTGTGGGACCCAAAGAGAGGAGTTGACGCTTTGGAGAGGGCCACCTGGCAGGCGCTATGCCTTCAATAGAGGCCCATAGCTAATCTCTGGCTACGCTGCACAAGGAAACCAGGGAACAAAACGCCCCCATCTCACCTCCACCTGCCCACCCACCTTCCCCAGGTGCCTCCCATTGACCATACCCAAACTGAAGCCACCTCCCACCAAGATGCCCTGTTGACGCACTCTATAAGGGCCAGACTCCCAGACGCAGAGTGGAGAAGGGAGAGGAGGGGGCCTGGAGGGGCAGTGCTAGCCCAGCACAGTGACCATGTGTGACTGGTGAACGGTGGGCTTTTTACATACCTGAAGCACACAAGACACCTCTGTGGCTACTGACTGGCTGGTAAAATAGAAACTAGTAGGGGCCGTGGAGATAGATTGCCCAGACTTGAAGACCAGCCTGCCAATTACTACATTTGTGGCCTTGGACAAGTTACTTAACCTCTCTGTGCCTTGATTTCCTCATCTGTAATGTTATTGTTAGCTGCCATTTTGTCGGCCCCCGATCATGGCAACCCTATGCACGACAGAACCAAACACCGCTGGCCTTTCCTCCTAGTCCATCTTAGTCTGGAAACTCGACTGAAACCTGTTCAGCATCCTACCAACATGAAAGCCTCCACTGGCAGGTGGGTGGGGCATCGGTTGGGAATTGAACTTGGATCTCCTGCATGGAATGTGAGATTCTACCACTGCACCATCAATGCCTCGCCGTCTATAAAACAGGGATAATAGTACCTGCTCATGGGACTGTTGTATGGACTGAGGGAGCTAAGCACCTCTTCTTCCCCCACCACCCCACCCTACCCCACTGGAACCCTGCCATCCAGTCCTTTGGGCTAAGGTTTGTGTTTCCAGGTATCCATTGTCAAAAGGCAAACACTCAAAATCCAAACCACTATTAACAATAGGAAACCCTGGTGGCATTGTTGTTGAGTCGATTCTGACTCATAGTGACCCTATAGGACAGAGTAGAACTGCCCCATAGGTTTTCCAAGGAGAGGCAGGTGGATTCAAACTGCCAACCTTTTGGTAGCAGCTGAGCTCTTAACCACTGCGCCACCAGGTCTCCAGTGGGTTGTATCAGCAACATCGTTATTGCCTTCCAGGAACATGTGAGTGGGAGGAAGCTGTATGCCCATGTGTCCCATGTACTTACGTGTTAGTGGGAGACAGACACACCAACAAGCCAACACAGGTAAGGTGAGCCGTCACCCAGGAAGGACTCGGCAGGAGGACTAACCCTGCACCCAGGGTGGGTCAAGTTGGGCTTTGCAGAAGAGGTGCTTTGAGTGAGGTCTTGCAGAATGATTTGATTCTGAGAAGGTCATTTTTATTAGTAAAATCAGAACCCATATCCTGGGAACATCAATTGATAGTCTGGACGTTTAAAGAAAGAAGGAAATGCAAATAACCATTACAGGGATGAGAGGGTTTGTGGATTGCCCCAGGACAAGAACCATCCCACCTGGGTATCAGGGCATAACCAAGCAGTGCATCAAGAGTCCAGTAGGTGGGGCAAACGGGCCATTCGTTTGGAGTGACTTCCATTTGTCATTGCCTTTTTTGAGATCTGGGGACTTCTTCATTTTTCTTTCTTTTCACTCCTGCTATTTAATTACACAACCAGAAAAATCCTTATCAAAAGACCCGTTAACAATTCAAATATATTTTATTTTCTTACCCTTAGAGTTTTCTGGCCAGAGTTCATGCATTCTAGAAATTTCTGCGTGTGGCTATCACCCATTTTACCAAATAAATGCTGCCTGTTTCATCAAATAGTGATTAGAAGCTTTATGTAATCTTCATTTAATAAGGTTAGTAAAAAAAAAAAAAAAATCAAGGCAAGCTACGGTACTTAGAATTAATATACTAAGTACCTTTGTGGAAAGAAGCCAGAATGCTTTGCCAAATATGAACCCATGTGGTATTAAAGAAAGGTTGATTCATGTGTAGGTAAACCTTCTATAGAAACTCAATTTCTATTATATTATTTTCTAGAGAAAACACAAAAAATAGGATATTCCCAAATGACACAGTGTGATCAGTTTCTCTTTGAGGCAGATCCGGCGTTTCCAAAAGCAGACACAAACGCTCTTCCTTTCTGTCTTTGGGATCTATGGGGTTGGTTTGCTAAGGGAGCAAATTATGAACTTAGCATAGTTTGGAGTACAAAATAGGACTGTCCTTTTTATGTTCTTGTGGGTATTTTGCTCTTTTGGAAAGTAAACAATTTTTTTTTGTCTTCCTTATACAATGTAATACTATTACAGAAAACAAACAATACGAAAAAATAAAAAAGGAAAACCTCACCCCAAACCGCAGTAACCCTAGTAGGATGTGTTGCCTGCCTTTTTCTTATGCGCATTTTTTTCTTTTACTCATAGGCCAGGTATTAAATGACCATCTCCTATTTTGGAATCTGAAGATCTAATAGCAAATAATAAGCAAGATCCCTGATGTCAAAAACAAGAAAATAAGTGAGTACGTGAAATAAGGATAATTTCAACTATTCCCCAGTGAGATGGGACAGTTGAACAGGGTGCTGTGAGGAGACCTGAGGTCTGTTCTCCAGGTAGAGTGCTCAGGGAAAGCCTGAGAGGAGGTGATGTCTGAGCTGTGGCTTGAATTACCAGGAAGGAGGTAGCACATGAAGAGCGCACAGAGCTTGTGCAAAGGCCCTGTGGTGCAAACAAGCTGGGTGTTGGTGACGATGGAAAGAGGCCCTGGATGGCTGCAGCACAGGGAGGGAGTGGGAGAGAAAGAGGAGACATGATCAAAGAACCAGGCAGGGGGCAGGATCATGCAGGCCTGGGCAGGAGTGTGAACTTTCTTCTAACTGCTACTCATTATATACACATTTGTAAGAACACATTTATTACCCTGCTTCTTTCGCTTGACATTATTAATACACCATGCCTCGTGTCATTACCTAGACTTCAAAGCCATCATTTAAAATCAATACATAAAAGTCCATCGAGTGGATATTCAATAATTTAATTAACCATTTTCCCTATAAAAGGAGTGTTCTCTTAGCAGGCATCCCTTGGTGGCAATAGGTACATATTAAAAACTCTCTTGTCAGTGGGTTGCTGGATTGTTCTTGGTTCCAGCTCTGATTGGCGTCAGTCGGTTGAGACAGACCTTGCTGCTCTTAAGGAAGTTAGTTCAGAGAAGGAAGATTTCACATGTTTACATTTTAATTAAGTGACGCAGGAACAATGGTAGACTGTCATTTTGAGACTCACTATAGGGATGACAGGAGCCCTGGTGGCACAGTGGTTAAGCACTCTGCCCCAACCAAAAGGTCAGTGGTTTGAACCCACGAGCTGCTCCATGGAAGAAAGACGTGGCATTCTGCTTCCATAAAGATTTACAGCCTTGGAATGGACACAGGGAATACAGGGTAGAGGGAAGGAATGTGCTGACTCCTTCGGGGAGAGCAACTAGGAGTACGGAACAGCAAGGCGCATATAAATTTTTGTTTCAGAGACTGACTTGATTTGTAAACTTTCACTTAAAGCACAATAAAAATTAAAAAAAAATGTTCTACATTCTACTTTGGTGTGTAGTGTCTGGGGTCTTAAAGGCTTGTGAGCAGCTATCTAAGATTCTCCACTGGTCTCACTCTGTCTGGAGCAAGGGAGAGTGAAGAAAACCAAAGACACAAGGGAAAGGTCAGCTCAAAGGACTAATGGACCACGACTACCACAGCCTCCATCAGACGGAGTCCAGCACAACTAGACAGTGCCTGGCTACCACCACCAACTGCTCTGACAGGGATCACAATAGAGGGCCCCAGACAGAGCTGGAGAAAAATGTAGAACAAAATTCTAACACACACACACACACACACACACCCAGACTTACTGGTCTGACAGAGACTGGAGAAACCCTGAGAGTATGGTCTCCAGACACCTTTATCGTTCAGTACTAAAGTCACTCCTGAAGTTCACCCCTTGGCCGAAGATAAGACAAGCCCATAAAACAGAACAAGACTAAATAGGCACACCAGCCTAGGGGCAAGACAGGAAGGCAAGAGGGCACAGGAAAGCAGGTTATGGGGAACCCAAAGTCAAGAAGGGGAGAGTGTTGACATGTCGTGTCCTTCTTCTCAGGAAAAAAAAAAAAAAAGATTTACATTCTTGGAATACCCTATGGGGCAGTTCTCCATCCTATAGGGTCTCTGTGAGTCAAAATCGACTCAACGGCAATGGGTTTGGTTTTTCGTGGGGATGAGGGAACAAACTGAGAAATTCATGGTGATCTATTCTTTATGTTTCTCCCCATCTGAGATTATATCTATAGATAGAAGACTAAGACCAGGAACACCACTGTCACAGAGAAGGGACACGCATATCCTGGGCCCCATGAGCTTTTGAGCTACACTCAGTCCTGAGAACCAAGCAAAGTGCTTTGCTGAAAAACAGAAGGAAAAATAGAAGGAGCGAGCAAAGAGTGGTTTCTCTAGGCTGGCTGTATTCCACTGTTGTCAGCGGCCGTCCTACTGACTCTGACTCTTGGCGACCATATAGGCCAGAGGAAGACTGCCCCATAGGGTTTCCTAGGCTGTAATCTTGACGGAAGCAGACTGCCACATCTTTCTCCCTCAGAGTGGCTGATGAGTTCGAACCACTGACTTCTCAGCAGCTGAGCACTTAACCACTGCACCACCAGGCCTCCTTATCTTATGCGTAGCAGAAGGAAAACGTTGCCTGGTCCTGTGCCATCTTCTGATCCTTGGTATGTTTGAGTCCATTGTTGCCGCTATTGTGTCATGCCTTCTAACCTAGGGGCTCATCTTCCGGCACTGTGCTAGACGATAGTCTGTTGTGCTCCATAGGGTTTTTTCACTGGCTGAATTTTGGAAGTAGATCGTCAGGCTTTTCTTCCCAGTCTGTCTTAGTCTGGAAGCTCCGTTGAAGCCTGGCCACCATGGGTGACCCTGCTGGTATTTGAAATGCTGATGGTATAGCTTCCAGCATCACAGCAACATGCAAGCCACCACAGTACGACAGGCAGACAAACAGGTAGTGGCTTTCCCATAAGCCCATAAAACTGCACTTCGCATTTTATTGATAATATCAATTCTCGCCTGTTCTATTGGAGCTGGATTTGTAATACTGGAGAAGACCTTAGAGATTATCCCCAAACCTCTTGTTTTTATAGATGATACAGAATCCAGAGAGATTAAGTGCCTTGCTCAAGATCACTGAGCTAGTATTTATAGTTTTAATTAAAAAAATTTTTTTTACAGATTTTTTTTTCTTTACAATCCAACATTATTTTTCTTTACTTATGCATCAGCCTTGTGTTTAACAAAGACTAGGTTCAGACTGGCAAATTACAATGGGGTACCCAACCATTCTTCCCTAAAATAAAGATATCCCTGCCTATTGGTTATCTCATGATTAAAAAAAAAAAAAAAAAGTTGCCGTTGAGTCAATTTCAACTCATAGCGACCCTGTGTGTATCAGAGTAGAACTGCTCCATAGGGTTTTCAATTGCTGATTTTTCAGAATAGCCAGGCCTTTCTTCTGAGGTGCCTCTGGGTAGCCTCACACTGTTACCAGAATAAAGTTCTTGCCTCTCACTGGTCAAGAATGAGCAGGTAAGGCACGTAGATTTTTCCAGACAAGCAAAGCTTTATTGAAGAGGATTGCAAGTGGAGACAAGGAAGGCCTAAGCAATGCAGACCCCCGTCTCTCTGAACAAAAGACTTGCCTGGGTTTTTAGAAGTTCTTGGGTGGGAAAAGATACATGTTTATTCACACGCATAGGCAGGGTATAGGCTAACTAAGGTGCCCACCCAGCAGCTTTCTAAGATGGCTCCTGTCCCGGAGGCCTCTGGGATTCTTAGCAGGACTTATTATGGGGTGTCACACCTGCGCAGTCTCTTGCTCCCCAGGTTTGATCCCCCGTCTGTGACTGTAGCCCCTCAGTGCCCCTGGTAGAAGGTCACACAGCGGTCACAGGTGGATGTTCTGAGCATGTCCCAGGGCTTGGTTTTATCTAGCTGCTTTGGAAAGGCAACTTTAAAGAAGTTTGCAGGCTATTTTCCGATACCCTGTCCCATTGTTCTAGGGAATGGCTTTGTTTCTGCACCCTGGCCCATTTCCTGTACTTTGTTTGCAGATTTGGGGGGGGGGGGGGCCTCTGTTCCCTGTCTTAATACCTCCAACCCTTCTGCTAGCAGCTGAGCGTGTTAACCATTGGCATGACCAAGCGACTCCATCTCATAATTAGGAAATCCAAAAATACCTGACCGTGCCTTCGGACCATGTAGAAGAGCTGTCGTTCCGTCCAGAAAGATATATTAATACGAAACCAATTTGTGACTGTGGGCCCGGGTGCCAGAGATCGCCAGACTATAAATGACAAAAGTTTCCTAACATCCAATTATTAAAGCCTGTGGGCCCTGAAAACATCATGCTGACTGAAATGAGTCCGTCACAAAAGGGCAAATACTGTATGATCCCACTCAGATGACATATCTAGAAGAGGCAAAGGGATAGAAACCAAAGGTTATTACTGGTTACCAGGGGCAGGAGGGGGAGGGGAAAGGGGAGCTGTTGCCTAGGGGGCATTAAATTCTGTTAAAAACAAAACACGCCAAACCCGTTGCCTCCCAGTGGATTCCCACTCATAACGACCCTATAGGACAAAGTAGAAGTGTCCCATATGGTTTCCAAGGAGCGGCTGGTGGAGTCCAGCTGCTGACCATTTGATTAGCAGCCGCGCTCTTAACCACTGCGCCATCAGGGCTCCACGTGTCTGCTAAGGGTGATGGAAAATTTGTACACAGACAGCGGTGATGGTTGGTCGACACGATGGTCGTGATTAATGTCAGTGAATCGTATGCGTAAAAAACATTGAAATAGCAAATGTTTCGTTACGCATATTTTTACCACAAAATAAAGGAACCAGACAGACAGAAAGGAGACGATGTAACCAATTTGCCTTTGTCTAATTTTATAAAGTATATCTTATAAAGTAAAACTTTTTTTTTTTTTATTTTCGGAGAGAAAACAGATTTGAGTCAACGGAAACGTAACATAAAATACATGTTTTCACACACGTACACAAATAAAGAGCCTGTGGGATTCCTGAAGACCTCGGCTGGCCTGGCCTAGCCATATTGCGTTGTAGATGAATTCTGCCGCCCTGTCTAATGCTGTTGGAGGAAGCTAGGTGACTGAATTTGTAAATTCCAGTCAATTCTTCCTATTTTTTTAATAGGTTTTTCATGTTTCTGCTTGACTTCTATGTAGTACAAAACCCCAAAACCCATTGCCATCAAGTCGATTTCGATTCATAGCGACCCTCTAGGACAGAGTAGAACTGCCCCGTAGGGTTTCCAAGGCAGACCGCCAAATCTTTCTTCTGGGGAGCGGCTGGTGGGTTCAAACCACCCACCTTTCGGTTGGCAGCCAAGCGGTTTAACCACTGTGGCAGCAGGGGTTTTTTCTAGGTAGTACAGTGTGTCCCAGTTACTTTACATTTTGTTCTTTTTCCTTTTTGGAACCTCTTCCATGTGTCATGGGAAAAGTCAGATTCGTGTTCAGTTTTAAATTCTTCTGTCCTACATGTTTATTCCCTTTAGCTGCCCTAGCCCTTGAGTGCAGCCTGAGGTGGCTGCAAAGCCAGGTGCAGCGATACCTTGAAGACACAAGTGGCAGGCAGCCGGTGGGACATTCATCACTCCCCTCTGCTCCGCTCACACCTGGAGGGAGGAAGGTGAGGCTGGAAGGAGCTGTGGTCAAGCTGAGTTGTCCAGCAGATGTAACTGCCCTTCCCTTCGCAAAGGTCCTAACGGAGGTGACCTGTGGGGGGACTGACACTTGGTTTATATGGCTAAGCCCCTGTGCTGAGGACTCAACAGTGAAAGTTTCAGCACAAAACCAAGTACAGTATAACCTTTCCAAGCCTTTGTCCTATTGCAGACTGTTTACCAGAGTTGACAGGTAAAATTATAGCCTGTAGGTGAAAACATGTAGGAAGGCAAATGAAGGAATTAGTGCACTGTTAGAGCTGGATTTGTCGTCAAGCGGGGAAACCTTTGCCGGCTAGAGCTGCTGAGGGCACCTTCCGAGGTCTCGGGCTGATGGCTCCCATGTGGCCTGAGAGGAGCGAGTTTTTACCTTCACTGGGTTCACATTCTGCTCTGGCAGTAGTTATACCTAGTTATACCCACACCAGCTGCCGGTGTGTCTGCCAGTGTCTGCAGTGTGTTGTGCTGTGGTGGGTTGCGTGTTGCTGTGATGCTGGAAGCTATACCACTGGTATTTTAAATACCAGCAGGTCACCCATAGTAGACAGGTTTTAATGGAGCTTCCAGACAGACCAGGAAGAAAGGCCTAGTGACCTACTTCCAAACATCAGCTAATGAAAACCTTACGGATCACAGCAGAATCCTGTCTGCAGTTCTACTCTGTCCTATATGGTTGCTATGGGTCGGGATCTACTCGACAGCAGACAACAACAACACAGTGTTGGAAGATGAGTCCAAACACACCGATGATCACAGAGATGGCGTAGGATCAGGCAACGTCTTGTTCTGTTGTACATAACGAAGCAGAAGGAGTCTGAGCGGAGCCGGGGACTCAGAGCCTGCTCAACAACGATGATAGTAGTTGTACGGAAAGGGCGGAATCCATCACCACCTTCCAAGGCCTCATTCCCATTTTCTTCATCTTTTTTTCATATTCTGTGCACATCGTATATCTAAAAGTGCTGTAAAAAATAAGGCCTATTTAAAAAACAACAGTTCTCCCAGTGAACAGAAAGGGAAGACCCACACCCCAACTTTGTGGCTAGTATAACCAGGACGTGTAAGTGTGGACAGTAGTAGGAAAGAGGGAACCATAAGCCTCCCTCTCATCTACATATATGCAGAAATGTCAAGCCTAGTGTAGGCAAATAAAATCCATCCGTCTGTAAATAATAAACCATAACCAAGGTGGATTTATTCCGGGAATCTGAGATAAATCCAACAGAAAATACATTAACATAATTCATCACATTAATAATTAAGGTAAGCATAATATTTATCAACATTTCACCTCTGTTTTTATTTTTGCTTTCTGGTTTGGCTCTGACAATGATTCTGCTTCTCAGACCGACTCAGGTTTGGGCACCTGGAAGCCTTGCCTTTTCAAAAAGCGTGGAAATGGGCAGGAATTATAAAAAGGCAAGTCGGAAGCCTGGCATCAAGAAAAGAAGCCTCTCACTCCTCACGTGGCCTTTGGAGAGGGGAAAATAATCGAATCAGTGACTTTGAATACGGAGCCGCTTTTACATGACTCATTAAACTGCCATTTTCAACACTTTTGCCTCCTGCTGTAAGAATAATAGAATCCCATAACAATCTATACATTTAAATTCTTTTCTATGTGCAAAGGCTCATGGCACGAGCGCCTTCAGACGTGAGCACCAACACCCACTGAAATACAAGACAGTCATAATAGAGCTAAATTTGACAAGGCACTCGAGCGTAGTCCAGGCAGCGTGGCCTCTTAAACCAGGATGGAGAATTCATCGCTGCTCTTTTATTTATTATCTTTAATCCCTCATTGGATACAGTTGACTTGCTACTTCCTGGAATGAGGCCATGGCAGAGGCCAGAAGGAATAATTTTAAAATTATGAAGCAATTTCTTTGTTACAAACCAGGGCTCAGATGGTATAAATTCTAATCTTTTCCATTCGCCAGCACAGTGCCCTCTGAACTTGGGGAGGGCTTCCTTTTTCCCTCATTCTACCCTTGGTGGGCAGGAAATCAGGTATGGCTCGTTCTTGGAGATCTCTGGTGTTTTCTCTGCCCTCACTAAGGATTTTTTTTTTTTTTTTCACTAAGGAATTAGCGTATTCTTTAGAATGTTTGGTACCCTAAAGGCTCAGTCCACCATCTGTTTGTGATACTGGGGTGGCCTGTGCTTTGCTAAGTTGCTGGAACTGATGTGATGGCACTGGAGTTCAAAGACCAGCAGGGTCATCCATGGTGGACAGGTTTCCAGACTAAGACAGACTGGGAAGAAAGGCCTGGCAGTCTACTTCTGGAAACTAGCCAGTGAAAACCTTTTGGATCACAGTAGAACACCGTGTGAGTCACTTGCTTTGGGCCCATCATCAGGAGGGATCAATCATTGGAGGAAGACATCATGTTTGGTGAAGTGCAGGGCTAGTGAGGGTGAGAGACCCTTGGTGAGATGGATTGGCACAACAGCCACAAAGATGGACTTGAACGTGCTGGTGATCATGAGCATGGTATGGGACCGACCAGGCAGCGTTTCATTCTGTTGCACATGGGGTCACCATGAGTTGGAACTGATGGGAGGCAACTAACAACAGCAGCAACAAAGGCTTACTAAACACTGATAATTTAGTGCCAGATAGTAAAACTCTCTCCTGTGTGAACTACCCTTCCTACAGCTCTCTTCCACAGCCCTCTGACTTGGTTTATTTCTCCCCATTTACTTTATCAGGCTCTTAGCCCTTGGAAGATGAGGAGTTTCTCACTCTGATCTGTCTGTGGTTTTGAGTCAGCCAGCCTCATGAATCCACATGGCAACAGGAGAACAGTTTCCTTCCTGCTTCCTCCGTTGTCTTGATATTGCCTAAAATTCCACTATTAAGGATTTTTATTCTTTAGACTTTTTGTTGTTGGTTGTTGTTGTTGTTAGGTGCCGTTGAGTCAGTTCCAACTCATAGGGACTCTATGTACAACAGAACGAAGTGCTGTCCGGTTCTGAGCCATCCTGCAATTGTTGCTATGCTTTAGCCCATTGTTGTAGCCACTGTGTTAGTCCATCTTTTTGAGGGTCTTCCTATTTTTCGCTGGCCCTCTACTTTACCAAGCGTGATGTCCTTCTCCAGGGACTGGTCCCTCCTGATAACATGTCCAGAGTATGTGAGACTTTGTTCTCTGGTAAAATGTATATTCTCGTGGGAAGCACAGTACTTTAAGCCTTAACAGTTTTTTATATTTCAGCATGAGTAGACACCAGAGATCACATGATAGAATTCTGCAAGACCAACGGCCTAGTCGTTGGGAATACCTTTTTCAACAACATTAGTGGCGACTATACATGTGGATCTTGCTAGATGGAATACACAGGGATCAAATAGCTTATATCTGTGGAAAGAGATGATAGAAACGCTCAATATCAGCAGTCGTAACAAGGCCGGGGCAGACTGTGGAACAGACCATCAATTGCTCATATGCAAGTTCAAGCTGAAGCTGAGGAAAATTAAAATAGTTCACGAGAGCCAAAATATGACTTTGAGTATATCCCACCTGAATTTAGAGACCATCTTAAGAAGAGATTTGACGTGTTGAACACTAATGACCAAAGACCAGACAAGCTGTAGGAAGGACATCATACAAGAAGAAAGCAAAGGGTCATTAAAAACACAGGAAAGAAAGAAAAGACCAAAATGGGTGTCAGAAGAGATTCTGAAACTTGCTCTTGAACGCCAAGTAGCTAAAGTGAAGGAAAGAAATGATGAAGTAAAAGAACTGAAGACTTCAAAGGGCAATTTGAGAAGACAAAGTAAAGTATTATAAGGAAATGTGCAAAGACTTGGAGTTAGAAAACCAAAAGGAAGAATACATGCAGCATTTCTCAAGCTGAAATAACTGAAGAAAAAATTCAAGCCTCAAGTTGCAATATTGAAGGATTCTGTGGGGAAAATATTGAATGATGCAGGAGGCATCAAAAGAAAATGGAAGCAATACACACAGTCGCTGTACTGAAGAAAATCGGTCTATGTTCAGCCATTTCAGGAGGTAGCACGTGATAAAGAACTGATGGTACTGAAGGAAGAAGTCCAAGCTGCGCTGGTGAAAAACAAGGCTCCAGGAACTGATGGAATACCAATGGAGATGTTTCAACAAATGGATTCAATGCTCAAAGCACTCACTCATCTATGTGAAGAAAACTGGAAGACAGGCTACTGGCCAGCTCACTGGAAATGATCCATATTTGTGCCCATTCCAAAGAAAGGTGATCCACAGAAAATGGAAATTATTAAACAATATCATTAATGTCGAACACAAGTGAAATTCTGCTGAAGATAATTCAAAAATGGTTTCAGCAGTACATTGACAGGGAGCTGCCAGAAATTCAGGCCAGATTCAGAGGAGGACATGGAATGAGGGGTATCATTGCTGATGTCAGATGGATCTTGGCTGAAAGCAGAGAATACCAGAAAGATGTCTACCTATGTTTTATTGACTATGCAAAGGCATTCGACTGTGTGGATCATGAGAAACTAGGGATAACATTGCAAAGAAGAGTGGACATTTCAGAACACTTAATTTTGCTCATGTGGAACCCATACATAGACCAAGAGGCAGTAGTTTGAACAAAACAAAGGGATACTTGTGTAGTTTAAAATCAGGAAAGGTGTGCATCAGGGTTGCATCCTATCACCATATTTATTCAATCTGCATGCTGAGCAAATAGCTCAGAACACAGTATCAGGATTGGAGGAAGACTCATTAACAGATTAACAGATGGCACAACCTTGCTTGCTAAAAGTGAAGAGGACTTGAAGCACTTACTAATGAAGATCAAAGACTACAGCTTTCAATATGGATTGCACCTCAACATAAAGAACACAAAACTCCTTACAACTGGACCAATGAGCAACATCATGATAAACGGAGGAAAGTTTGAAGTTGTCAAGGATTTCATTTTTCTTGGATCCACAAACAGCAGCCTAGAAATCAAATGACGTATTGCATTGGACAGATCTGCAAAAGACCTCTTCAAAGTGTTGAAAAGCAAAGATGTCAGAGGACTAAGGTGTGCCTGACCCAAATCATAGTTATTTTCAGTCACGTCATATACATGTGAAATCTGGATAGTGAATAAGGAAGATTTAATGCCTTTTAATTACGGTTTTGGTGAGGAATATTGACTATACCATGGACTGCCTGAAGAACGAACAAATCTGTCTCAGAAGATGTACAGCCAGAATGCTCCTTAGTTGTAAGGATGGCGAGACTTTGTCTCATATACATGGGACATATTATCAGGAGGGACCAGTCCCTGGAGAAGGACATCATACTTGGTAAAGTAGACAGTCAGTGAAAGAGAAGAAGACCCTCAATGAGATGGATTGACATAGTGGCTGCAATGATGGGCTCAAGCATAATAGCAATTGTGAGGATGGCCCAGGACTGGGCACTGGTTCGTTCTGTTGTACATAGGGTCTCTATGATTCGGAACTGACTTGACAGCACTAAACAATGATCCCTGGGTAGTGCTAACCGAAAGGCTGGAGATTCAAATTTACAAAGACAGACCTTGCAGAAAGGCCTGGCAATCTACTTCTGAAAAAGCAGCCATTGAAAATCCCATGGTGCACAGTTGTACCCTGACACAGACCGGGGCACCATAAGTTGGAGTCGAGTTGACAGCTGGTTTTTCAGTTCACAGAACTCTATCCTGAGAGGAGGCCATGTTGGGGGAGAGAAGAGGAATTGAAAAAATGCTTGGGCTAGGGGTACCAGGGATGCGGGGGCACACAGACCAGGAGGGCCAAAGAGCCCTTCTGATTTAAGGTCACCTTGGCCTTAACATTGGGAGAAAAGGACTGGCATGGATTGAAATGTGTGTGTGTGTTTGTATAAACCTGTTGCCATGGGGTCAATCCTTTAGGACAGAGTAGAACTACGCTGTTGGGTCTCTAAGACTGTAATCTTTCTTCCGCAGAGTGGCTAGAGAGTTTGAACTGCTGACCTTTTGTTAGCAGCTAAGCGCTTAACCACTGCGCCACTGGGGCTCCTTTCACCTATATTTGTGTATTATGGATATCTATATATCACAAGATGCTTTATTTTTAAAAATCTTTATTGATTTCTGAGTATAAAAGTAATTGATGCCTATTGTAGAGAACCTGGGAAAATATGTAAAAACAGGAACGCTCATAATCTTACTGTCTAAAGATATCTAATATTTGGCTGCATTTTCATGCAATGGATATTATACTCTTAAGGTTTTTTATTTTGTTTTTCTCAATTAACTATCTTGCAATCAGCTGCTAATGCAAAGGTTGGCAGTTCGAACCCTCCCAGTGGCTCCACAGAAGAAAGGCCTGGCAAACGCTTTCCATAAACATTAAACAGCCAGGAAAATCCTATGGAATAATTCTTTCCATGGTGGTGTTTTGTGGCTTCATGATATCGCATCGTTTATTCACCCAGTTCCCTATCATTTCTGCTGCTATAAGTGATAATAGCCAACATCTACAAAGCTTTCTAGGTTCAGCCCTAAATGGTTTACGACAGTTAACTCATGCAGCCTTCACAACAGCAGTGAGGACGTGTGGGTATCATTGCCATGTTAGAAATGCAGAAACTGGCACTGAGGGAACTTGTCCCACGAAACACACTGACAAAGAGTGGGCCCTGGAACAGACAAGGGTGAGGGCTGAACAGCAAGATGAACGTGAGTTAATTTACTGAACTATACACGTGAAGAGTATTCATATGGCTGCTGTTTTCATATGTATATATGTGTTGTTTTTGTTAGCTGCTGTCCCATTGATTCTGGATTCCTACTCTTAGTGACCCCATGTGTTACAGAGTAGAACTGCTCTGTAGGATTTTCCTGGATGTAATGTTTATTTTTTTTTTTAATATTTATGGAAAGAGTTTGCCAGGCCCTTCTTCTGTGGGGAAACCCTGGTGGCATAGCTATTAAACCAAAAAGGTCAGCAGTTCGAATCCACCAGGATCTCCTTGGAAACCCTATGGGGCAGTTCTGCCCTGTCCTATAGGGTCACTGTGAGTTGGAATTGACTCGACGGCCACGGGTTTGGTTTTGGTTTTTTTTTTTCTTCTGTGGAGCCTCTGGGAGGGTTCGAACTGCCAACCTTTGGGTTAGCAGCTGATTGCAAACCGCTTGTACCACCCAGGCACCTACAGATGTTTGGTAACGTAGTTGTATAACCACTGTCCTGTATTTATATACTTTAAATCTAGATTCAGTAAAGGAAAGCATAAAATATTAAGAAACCCAAAAAAAGGCAACTCTGAAGGGAAAGGAAAGAATATGGCGTAGAATATTTACCACAATAAAGAAGAAAGAATGGATATAAGACTCAAACCCTGGCAGTTTGCCTCCGAGGCCTGGGCTCTCAATATTTCTGCACACATCTGATTATTTTCTTAAGCTGTGTTGGCAGGGGTGGCTTCTGTGGGTCCAAGGTCATGATCAGTTTGAAGGCTCTGAAACCTTGCCAAATTGCCGTCTGCAGAATCCACTCGAATTCTGATTTCCTTTCCTTCTTTGGTGTTTAAAAAAAACTCTGACAACAAAAAACCCTCTGTTGCTGTAGCTGAATGGCTCCGTTTACACTCGCCTCTCCTCGCCTCGCCTCCCCTCCCCAAGCTGGCAGCAGCAGGAGGGTGGAGGAGACCAAGGTTAACCTGCGAGGGAGACCTGGTCCTCAGAAATGGCAGCCTACAGGGTCTGGAAGCACCTAGCCATCAAGTGCGTCCTGGGCTGGCCTCCGTGTTCTGTGAGTTGCCTTGGAGAGAAGGCGAAATGATCAGTGTCACTGGGTGTGGGTTGCTCTTTTTACTGTAGGTCCCCGAGTCAGTGACAGCATTCTTCCCCAGCTCTGGGTCCTCAGAGGACAGTGCGTCGCGCCCCAGGAAAATGACATCCAGAGGCCCCTTGGAGGGGGGCCAGGGACTGCACTGTTACTCAGGCTTGGAAGCTGGTAGATTTACTGGGGTAGGTGTTTGTGTGTTTTTATTGTGGTGAATATACAAGACATACGGAAATTCAACCATTTCTACATTACAAGTCAGTGACACTGATTACATCCTTTCAGGTGTGCAGCCATTCTCGTTCTCCTTGTCCAAAGCCTTCCACCACCTTTACCAAACGCTCAGTGCTCCCTCAGCAACGACGGCCCCTTCCCTGCTCCCATCCACCCCTGGTAACCAGGCATAAAGCTTCCATTTCTGCGGATGTGCTTATTTCAGATTAGGGGGATCTTACAGGATTTGTCCTTTCACGGCTGATTTATTTCACCCGTAATGACGTTTTCAAGGTTCGCCCATGTTGTAGCATGTATCGGGACTTTATTTCTGTTTATGGATGAGTAATATTCCATTAAAGAGCCCTGGTAGCGCAACGGATAAGCACTCAACTGCTAACCGAAAGGTCGACAGTTCGAACCCACCCAGCAGCTCCGCAGGAGAAAGATGGCAGTCTGCTTCTGTTAAGATTACAGCCTAGGAAACCCCAGTGGGGCGGTTCTCTGTCACATGGGGTTGCTGCGGGGCAAAATCTACTCAAAAGCACCTGACAAGAATACTCCATTGTATGGATAGATCCCATTTTGTTTATCCATTCCTTTGCTGATGGACATTTCATTAGTTTCTACATTTTGGCTATCGTGAAAACTGCCGCAGCTAACATTGGTGTGCAGTTTTCTGTTTGGGTTCCTGCTTTCACTTCTTCCGGGTGTACATCTAGGATTGGGATTGCTGGCTTGTTTGTTTTTTAATAGAAAAGGCTTTTGGACATTTCCCTAGGCGACTGGTCAACTGAACTCTGGAATATCGATACAGTGGGTGTCATGGATTAAATCGTGTCCCCCCAAAATATCTGTCAATTTAGCTGGGCCATGAGTCCCAGTATTGTGTGCTTGTCCACCATTTTATGTGATCTCCCTTTGTGCTGTAAACTCTTTCACTGTGATGAAATGAGATGGGTTAGTGTCAGTTATCTTGATGAGATATACAAGATTAGACAGTGTCTTAAACTAATCTCTTTGAGATATAAAAGAAAGAAGCAAGAAGAGAAATAGGGGGACCTTTTTTCTTTTTTTTTTTATACCAGCAAGAAAGCAGTGCCGGGAGCACAGCGTGTCTTTTGGACCTGAGGTTCCTGTGCTGAGATGCTCCCAGACCAAGGAAGACTGATAACAAGAACCTTCCCCCAGAGCCGACAGAGAGAGAAAGCCTTCCACTGGAGCTGACGCCCTGAATTCAAACTTCTAGTTTACTGGACTGTGAGAGAATAAATTTCTCTTTGTTCAAGCCATCCACTTGTGGTATTTCTGTTATAGCAGCACTAGGTGACTAAGACAATGGGATACTATGAATGAGGGCAGTCAGCACTGACATGGAAAGATGCCAAGGCATTCTGTTAAATGGGAAAGGAAAAAAGGCAAATTACAGAATGGCACCTTCATACAATCCCACCTCATATTATGTGTAGAAAACAGATTCCTTCTAGAAGCTGGGATTAGGGAGACTTTAGGGTCTTTTATTTTCTAACCTGTGCATGTTACAGTCCTTGAAATTTTAGATGAACATCTAGTACTTTTAAAATTAATATAAAACTAGTGGAGACTTTATGGCAACGTAGACAGGTTGGAACTGACTTGACGACAATGGGGTGGGGTAAACTATTTGGAATATGAAATAAAAAATAAACAATAACCTATATAAACTCACACTTATAAATAGGGAAAAACATATAGAAAAAACAGGACCTACGGGAATATAGGAAAGTGCTAATTAAGCTAGTAACTTAGAAGAAATATATGTGTCTCTCCTTGTGTTCTCTGGGAGCCCCTGGCTGGTATAAACGGCTAATGCACTCAGCTACTGTCTCAGTCACCTAGTGCTGCTATAACAGAAATACCACAAGTGGATGGCTTAAACACAGAGAAGTTTATTTTCTCACGGTAAAGTAGGCTAAAAGTCCAAATTCAGAGTGTCAGCTCCAGGAAAAGGCTTTCCCTCTCTGTTGGCTTTGGAGGAAGGTCCTTGTCCTCAATCTTGCCATGGTCGAGGAGCTTCTCAGGCGCAGCACCCCGGGTCCAAAGGACACACTCTGCTCCTGGTGCAGCTTTCTTGGTGGTAAGAGGTCCCCCTGTCTCTTTGCTGGCTTCTGTCTTTTATATCTCAAGAGTTTGCCTAAAGACACAATCCAATCCTGTAGACTGAAGTCCTGCCTCACCAACACAACTGCTGCCCATCTGCCCTCATTAACGTCATAGAGGCAGGATTCACAACATATAGGAAAATCACACAATACCGGGAGTCATGGCCCAGCCCAATTGATACACACATTTTTGGGGGGACATAATTCAATCCATGACAGCTACTAACCACAAGGTTGGAGGTTTGAGTCCACCCAGAGGTGCCTTGGAAGAAAGGCCTGGCAATCCGAAAACTCAGCTATCGTAAATGTGATAGAGCACAGTCTACTCTGACATACAATTGAGTCGCCATGAGTTGGCGTTGACTCAATGGCAACGGGCCTGGTATGTTTCCTAAGTGCTAATGTAATCATATAAATACTGTATTGTGTTCATATGCTTTAAATATCGATGCAGCAAAGAAAGGCATGGAATCTAATAAAGAGACCCAAGAGGGAACTCTGAAAGTAAAGCGAAGGACTGTGAAGCAGCAGTGTGGCAGCTAGGACCCAGATGCCCGGCTCTCCTCCTGGCGTAGTGTGTGACCTTGGGCAAGTCACGGAGCCTCCTCGGGCTTCAGTTCATCGTCTGGCCCTGAGCTTCTCAACACTGGTTACACATCACAATCACCGGGAGTTTTAAAACAAGCAGCGTCCCAGCCAGCCTGAGGTGGGCAGGGGGAGGCCTGGAGAGGTGCCCAGGTGGTTCTGACGAGCAGACCCGGGGGGCGTCCTGAGCCAGCTTGGGCTCCAGTTGCCATTGAGTTGACTCTAACTCACGGTGATCCCACGTGCGTCAGAATAGGACTGTGCTCCGTAAGGTTCTGGATGGCTGATTTTTTCTGGAAGCAGATTGCCAAGACCTTCCTCTGAGGCACCTCTGGGTGGACTTGAACCTCCAAGTTTTTGGTTAGCGGCTGAAGATGGTAACCGTTTATACCACCCAGGAACTCCAGCCTGTGCTGAGGGAGGGCCAACTCACGCTCAGTGGACAGTCACCCCACGCCCAGCCCAGGCCCTGAGGAGGTGACAGTGGTCATTCAGATTAGCCTGTGTAGGTGCTTGTGCAGGTCTGGGAGAAGACAAGTTTTAAAGACACCATCTGCCAGGTCCGCCCTTGGCTTAGGAGTTAGTCCCTGGAGGGCACAAACAATTAAGCGTTTGACTCCCAGCCAAGAGGTTGGCGGTTCGAACTCATGCGGAGGTGCCTTGGAAGATAGCGCTGGCTGTCTGCTTCCGAGGGGTCACAGCCTTGAAAACCCTAGGGAGCAGTTCTACTCCGCACACATCGGGTCCCTGTGAGTGGGAATCGACTAGACAGCAACTAACAACAACAACTTGGCTTTGAAAAGCGGTTGCTCTTTGCTGATAATCACCACTTCCCATTGTGGTTTCACTCGGCATTTGGGTGTAAAGAGCGTGCATTTTTAAAGCTGTCCAAATGCCTATTTATGCGGCCAGCCGTAACTCCTCTCCACAGGGTGCTATGCTCTATCAAATAAATGATACACATTTGCAAACTGTCTGCAGGGGCATTTACCTGAGGGCCTGCACTGTGTTTGGATTTAAAAATTTTTTTTAGCCCTTATGGTTCATTGAGTAAATAATATCTTTTAACCAACTTTTAAATAGACGCGTCTAGCAAGAAGCCATCTTATCAATCTTATCCACTCTCCTACCCTTCAGAGAGGGCTCCTTCAGGTCATTCTTATTCTAAGATACTTTACCAAAAAAAACTAAAAGCAAAAACAACGGGGCGGGGGGAAGGATCAAATCTAAAAAACTGGGTATGAAGCAGGTGTCTGGCATCTGACTTTTTTTCCCCTTTGGTAGATAAATAGGCTTTCTTATAACCATACTTACTGTTTCTTCCGTGGGGCTACTTCAGGGCTAAATTCAAGACATTTCTGCCTTTGAGGCAATAGACCCTGGCGCAGTTCTTCAGTGAAGGCTCTGGGTTTGATTATGTTGGTGATGGGGAGGGGGATGGGAATGTTGCAGAACAAGGAGGGCTATTTAGGTATGACAGTGAAGGATAAGGACATCTGCTGGGACAGATTAGTGCCGGCATCGGTCAGGGGACTCCTGTAAGAAATACAGTCAGGTAACGGACCACATCTATCACGGCCTCCCCCAGACAGAGCCCAGAACAACTAGATGGTGCCCAGCTGCCACCACTGACAGCTCTGACAGGGATCACAATAGAGGGTCTCCGACAGAGCTGAGGAAAAATGTAGAACAAAATTCACACACAAACAAAAACCAGACTTATTGGCCTGACAGAGACTGGAGAAACCCCGAGAATATGGCCCCGGACACCCTTTTCACTCAGTGCTGAAGTCACTCCTGAGGTTCACCCTTCAGGCAAAGATTAGACAGGCCCAGAAAACAAACAATAGTACACATAGCTCAGCCATGTATATGAGCCTGAATGGGCACACCAGCCCAGCGGCAGAGACGAGAAGGCAGGAGGGAACAGGAAAGCTGGACGAGTGGAAATGGGGAACCCGAGGTCAAGAAGGAGAGAGTGTTGACATGTCGAGGGGTTGGCAACCAATGTCACAAAAACAATGTGTATTAATTATTTAATGAGAAGCTAATTTGTTCTGTAAATCTTCACCTAAAGCACAATTTAAAAAGAAAAGAAATACACGGTCAGCGGCAGGGGATTGAGACGGGAATTCCAACTGAGCAGAAGGGGAGGTCTCAGATGAAAATTACAAGAATGCTAGCGCATCAGGAAATACGACCACAGACCTTACATGGATCAGGGTTCTGAACTGCAGACAACAGAATCCACTCAAGCTAGTTCCAACACAGAGAAGTTTAAAAACCAAGCCCGTTGCTGTTGAGTCAATTCCGACTCCATAGGACAGAGTAGAACTGCCCCATAGGGTTTCTTAGGCTGCAGTCTTCATGGAAGCAGACGGCCACGTCTTTCTTCTGTGGAGCGGCTGATGGGTTTGAACTGCCAACCTTTCGGTTAGCAACTGAGCACTTAACCACTGCACAACCACAGTTCCCTTTACAAAGGAGTTTATCAAAGGGTACTGACTCACAGACTGTCCAAGAAGGCCATACAAGTACGGAAGCTACAGAGCTAGGAACAGTGTAGCCAGGAGCAAAGAGAACTCTTACTTTAAAAGAGTGGTTTTCAAAATGTGTTACCCAAACCAGGAGCGCCAGCATTACCCGGGAACTTGGCAGAAATGCAAATTCTCAGGCCTTACCCCAGATCAATTGAATTAGAACCTGTAGGGGTGGAACCTGTGGGGGCATTTGTGGTTCTGTGGTAGAATCCTGGCCTTCCATGCAGGAGTTCTGGGTTCGATTCCGGGCCGATGCACCTGACATGCAGCCACCACCCGTGTCAGTGGAGGCTTGAGTATTGCTATGATGCTGAGCATGTTTCAGAGGAACTGCCACAGTTAAGACAGACGAGAAAGAAAGGCCTGGCGACCTACTCCCCCAAAATCAGGCAGTGAAAACCCTACGGATTACGGTGGTCGGATTTGCAACTGATCATGGGGGTGGTGCAAGACTGGGTTGTGTTTTGCTCTGTTCTGGGGTCGCCAAGAGCCAGAGCTGACTCGTTGGCAGCTAACAGCCACAGCAGAGAGGGACACACCAACCTGTGCTTTCACAGGTGCTCCAGGTGAGTCTGACGCATGCTCCAGTTTGAGGGCCACTAGCTGAGTGTGGTTCCAGTAGAAACTTCCCTGCTGCTGGTTCTCACTCTTTGGCACCTGTGAAATCACACCCCTGCATGTCCCTAACTCAGCCCCAGTCGCCCGGCAGAACTAGACGCATCCCCAGCAGGGGCCTCTCATTGCTCACCTGTACCTCTGAGACCCATGGGAGTCATCTGGGCAGAGCCAGAACCATATTACATGCTAACACCTCAGCAGCAAATGACATTTAAAAAAAAAAAACGTAATTTAGCTGTCCAGACCCTAGAGCCCAGGTAGGTAAGCTAGGTGGTTGGAATGGACGTTTGGGAGAGCCAGCCTCAGGACCTGCCACTAACGTGAAGCCCCCTGTGAATGCCCAGTGACTCTGCACCTTTGTTAGTTGTTGTCAGCTGCCTTCAATTAGCTGATTTTTAGACGTAGATTGCCAGGCCTTTCTTCCTAGTCTTAGCCTGGAAGCTCCATGCTAAGGAGTACTGAGTTTCTTTTTGGGATGATGGAAGACTTTGGGGATTGGAGAGCGCTGATAGTCACACAACATGGTGAATATACTCAGTGTCACTGAACTGGACACTTAAACATGGTGAAAATGGTAAATTTTTTATCACATGTACTTTCAAATTTAGAAAATTAAAAAAATTGGCTTTGATATAGTATTTCCTATGTGTCATGGTTTTGCCATTCCTTAAGAATACGAAAAGTGAAAGAAAAAAAATCAAACCTCGTCCAGACCTACATGCTCTGCTATCTTGTCCTGCACCTGCAAGCCGTTGGTGTCTGGGTTCTGTTCGCAGGCACAGGGATGGTGGGGTTTGCCTGCAGGGGTCCCTCTGCAATTCGCTTAGTGCCTTGGCATGTTAGTGTTTCCCTTGTCAAATGTAGATAAATGCTCACACAGCCTCCGAGCGTTCCGGGGTCAGGTGATGAGCTACTTACTACAGAGAGAACTAGAGGAGGCCTGGCCCAGGATAAGGGCTCAAGTATTATCAGTACCTGATACAGATGGGTGGCTGACTCCATTACCCTTCTGTCAGTTTGTCCTACTGTGGTGGTATGCCTGTTGCTATGATGCTGGAAGCCAAGCTACCAGTATTTCAAATGCCAGCAGGGTCACCCGTGGTGGACAGATTTCGGTGGAACTTCCAAACTAAGACAGACTCGGAAAAAAGGCTTGGTGATCTTTTTTTTTTTTTTTTTTTTTGATCTACTACTGAAAATTAGCCAATGAAAACCCTATGGATCACAACAGAATATTGTCCAGTATAGTGGTAGGAGATGAACCCCCTAGGTTGGAAGGCCGTCAAAATATACAGTGGCTGGAGCAATGGACTTGAGCAAACCAGTGAGGGTGAAGACAGCGCAGGATTGAGCAGCTTTTCGTTCAGTTGTACATGGATGGGGTCGCCATGAGTCAGAGCTGACTTGAAGGCAGTTAAGAACAGTGGCAGAGCAGAGCCTAAGGTCAAGGAATAGTCAGAAGGATCAACTAGCCAGCCACTTTGGAGCACGCCCCACTCCAAGACAGAAGGACGTCCGTCCCTGCGGTTAGTTCCAGAGGAGAAGCCGCAGTGTCGAGTGGGCTTTGTTCCCTGCCTCTGGCTAAGCCAGTCCTCCTAAAGCTTAGAAATGTCTGCATGAATGGGGTTAGGAGAACCAGACTGTACGGTTTTGAAAAATGGGCTGTAGCTGATACCTCACCAGGTTATCAGGCACGAGAGCAGGTTAAGGGGGACGAGAGAAAATGCACCATTTACTCATGGACTCAGGAATTCGTTGCAGCAACAGCAGCACCGACAGCTGCTTTTCTGTGACTGAGAGGTGTCAGAGTGCAGCTGGGCTGTTGTACCACACAAAGCACTCATCCGCAGAAAGCAGGGCAAAAGCCAGGGCCACCCAGTGTGGTGCGAGGGGCCAGCCCACCAGCCTGCCTCACTGTAAAGCCTGTACTCTCACCCATGGGGTCTGTGCAGCGGGCCCGGGTGACTGCAGCACCTCACTGGACACCAGCCCTTACGGCATCTCTGCATTCATTTCCTTGCTCGCGAAATGTGCGTACTGGGTATGCACTGGGCTGGCATCACATCTGGCAGGAGATCTGCTACTGAAAGCAAGCTGGAGCGACTAAATGATCCAGGGACAGAGCACTCAGACACAGAGAAGGGGGTGGACTTGTCCTCGGATGGAGCTCAGGGGGCCAGAGCCAATCACTTCTCCCGTTTCAGGAACCAGGTCAGGCTCTCGGCCTCAGCTGACAGCATTTCCTAGAGTAGAAAGGGTACACGCCCCTCGAGCCCGCCAGCGGCTCGCTCTGGGCTCTGCTGAGGCCTTTAGCTTCCTGATTACGAAGACCTTTTCTCTTTGAATCCCATGGCAGAATCCAGGCGCCTGTCCGAGGGAGGAGCAGGGTGGCCTAGAAGAGCATGTTGTTGTCTTTGCAGGTCAAGGTGGTGGCCAGAGGGATCTTATCCACCTTGCCTAATTCCTTTGGGATCCTCGGTAATTGTGAAGTCATCATGGTACGTCATAAATCATGATGTTCCACTTCCCCATGCCACCAGGAGAGCTGTAAAATTTCGCGCACCCTCGTGCACCCGCTGCCGTCCGGTCAGTTCCACCTCATGGTGACCCCATGTGCATCAGGAACAGAGCTGCACTTCATAAACTTTTCAGCGGCTGATTTTTCAGAAGTAGATCACCCGGCCTTTCTTCTGAGGCACCTTTGGGTGGACTTGAACTGCCAACCTTTTGGTTAGCAGCTGAGCCTGTTAACTGCACCACCCAGAGACTCTTTAAAATCACAAGTTCCTATAAAAACACTTTTGTCTCAGGTTGGGGTCAAGATACTTTGTTATCAGAGCCCTGGTAGCGCAGTGGTTAAGTGTTTAGCTGCTAACCAAAAGGCTGGCAGTCTGAATCCACCAGCGGCTCCTTGGAAACCCTATGGGACAGTCCTACTCTGTCCTTTTGGGTCCCTGTGAGTTGGAATCAACTTGACGGCAGTAGGTTCGGTTTGGTTTACTCTGTTATATCCATGTGCCGGCCAATGGATCTTTCTAATGGGGGCCTTTCCTTCCAGGAAAGGCTGCCAGCTCTGGGATTCCATGCTGGTGATTGGAGTTAGCAGTGCCAAACGCATGTTACGGGAAACACGGAGTCTTAGTTCTGTGCGTGTGTCGTGCCCAAGAACACACTCAGCTGTTGATGTGACTGCTGAATAATCTCCCACAGATCCCGGCGAAGGCAGTCACGGGTTGAAGGCTCCGTAGCCAGCAGGTGATCGGACCAAAGCATTTCAGTCCACCTGCACTCAGCTTGTCTCCGACTGTGGACGGTGAGGGGCTCTTCTTCCTGTTTGGTGCTAACACCCGCCCCTGTTCTCTCTCTCTCGCCGCTTTTCTAAATTGTGCTTTAGGTGAGGGTTTACAGAGCAAATTGGCTTCTCATTAAATAATTAATACACGTTGTTTTGTGACATTGGTTGCCAACCCCGCGATGTGTCAATACTCTCCCGTCTCAACCTTGGGTGGCTCATTTCCATTCGTCCAGGTGTCCTCTCCCCTACTGGCTTCTTGTCCTTGCCCCTGAGCTAGTGTGCCCATTAATCTGGTACACATGGTTGAACTACATGTGTTATTGTTTGTTTTATAGGGCTGTCTAATCTTGGAAGGGTGAACCGCAGGAGTGACTTCAGTACTGAGTTAAAGGGTGTCTAGGGGCTATAATCTCAGGGTTTCTCCAGTCTCTGTTCTCTTAAGAGCCTCTCCCATTTGCTCTGGGACTTTAACCTGTTGCCGTCGAGTCCTTTCTGACTCATGGCGACCCCATATGTTTCGGAGTAGAACTGTACTCCATAGGGCTAAAAAAAAAACCACACACCAAACCTGTTGCTATCGAGTTGATACGGACTCATAACGACTCCATGCGTTGTAGAGTAGCAGTGTACTCCAAAGGGTTGTTGCTGCTCTGTGGCATTGAATTGATTCTGACTCAGAGCAACCCTACAGGACTCTGCCCCACAGGGTTTCATAGGCTGTAATATTTACAGGAGCAGATCACTAGGCCTTTCTCCTTTGAGGCCACTGGATGGCTTTGAACCACCAACCTTTAGGTTAGCAGCCGAGCGCTTAATCATCATACCACCAGGGCTCCTTCTCCATGGGGTTACTGCATCAGTAATCCCTTTTCATTCACCTTCTTTTTCCCCAGGATCTTCCTTTTTGACCTAAACACGTTTGTCTCTTTCCTACCCTAAAAACAAACAAACAAACAAACAAAAAGAAACGACACCCACTCTTCTTTGATCTGCCTCCCTGTAGCTACCACCATGTAACCAACCAGCCTCCCCTATTTGAAGAGCTATCTCTTCATTCATCATAGATAGATGGACTCAGGTTTGTACTAGACGCTGCACCGCAAGCTGGAAACGCTACCAGCGATACATAGCACTCACGTCACGGGCACTGTGCTCAGGGACTTGTGTATCTTATCCCTTCCGAGCCTCACAACAGCCTCCCCCGATCCGTAAGTACTATAAAAATGTCTGTTTTACAGATGAGGAAATGGAGGCACAATTAGATCAAGTTGACTTGCTCTAGGTCACAGAGCTGGACTGACACTAAGCCAGGCTACCCCTGAGTAAGATACAGACCCTTCCTCCAAGGCGCCCGTCCGGAGACATCCCACTCTCTGACTTACAAGCTTTGTTCTTGGCCAGAAGACCTCTGCTTTCATTTCTTCACCCACAAAATGTGGATACTAATACTCTTGGCTCCTCCACGCTGTGGTCTGTTAGGTAAAATGATGCCCAAGAAGTGATGAGCCAGGTGCTGCAAAGTGTGTGTTGAACGGAATTAGTAACAGTTGCTGTTAACCAGTTCGAGACGCGCATTAATTATTACCACAGAATCAGGTGTGTTCAGCTCAGTGTTGTCGCTTAAAGACATGAGACCCCCTCGGGAACATCTAGCTCAAGTGCATAGCAAAGCTTATAAAGAAAATGTTCTACGTTCTACTTTGGTGAGTAGCGTCTGGGGTCTTAAAAGCCTGTGAGTGGCCATCTATGATACAACACTGGTCTCAGCCCGTCTGCAGCAAGGGAGAATGAAGAAAACTGAAGACACAGGGAAAGATTAGTCCTAAGGACTGAGGGACCACAAGTACTACAGCCTCCACCAGACTGAGTCCAGCACAGTTAGATGGTGCCTGGCTACCACCACCGACTGCTCTGACAGGGATCACAACAGAGGGTCCCAGATAGAGCTAATCACAAAAATAGGCCAGACTTACTGCTCTGACAGAGACTGGAGAACCCCTGGGAGTAAGGCCCTAGGCACTCTTTTAGCTCAGTAATGAAGTCACTCCTGAGGTTTACCCTTCAGCCAAAGATTAGACAGGAACAAAAATAAAGAAAAAAAAAAAAAAAGATGAGACTCCTTGTCTTAAAAGCTTGCGAGCAGCCATCTAAGATGCATCACTTGGTCCCAACTCACTTGGCGCAAAGGAGAATGAAGAACATTAAGGACACAAGGAAACTATTAGCCCAAGAGATAAAAGGGCCACAGAAACCAAAGACTCCATCAGTTTGAGACCAGAACTACATGGGGTCTGGCTACCACCAGTGACCGCCCCGATAGGGAACACGACAGAGAGTTGCTGATGCAGCACGAGAAAGGTGGGGTGCAGAACTCAGACTCACATAAAAAGACCAGACTTAACGGTCTGGCTGAGACTGGGGGAGCCCCGGGAGCCATGGCCCCTAGACACTCTGTTAACTCAGAGCTAAAGCCATTTCCGAAGCCCACTCTTCAGACGAAGAATGGACTGGACTATAAGACATAAAATAATACTCGTGAAGAGCGTGCTTCTTGGTTCAAGCAGATGCACAAGACCACATGGGCAGCTGCTGTCCGGAGGCAGGATGAGAAGGCAGGAAGAGACAGGAGCTGGTAGGATGGACACAGGAAGCCTGGGGTAGGAAGAGGGAGTGTGCTGTCACATTATAGGGTTGCAACTAGTGTCACATAACAATATGCGTATAAATTTTTGTATGAGAAATTAACTTGAGCTGTAAACTTTTACCTAAAGCACACACACACACACACACACACACACACACACACACACAAATAGCCATGAGACCCTTTTCTGTGCTGGGCTCTGTGTTAACAAATGGTGACCCCATGTGTGCAGAGTGGAACTGCTTCATAGGGTTTTTAAGGCTGTGACCTTTGGGAAGATCAACAGGCCTTTCTTCCGAGGCACCTCTGGGTGAGTTCAAATTGCCAACCTTTCAGCTAGTAGTTGAGCGCTTAACTGTCTGTGCCACCCAGGGACTCCATGTGTAGAAATGGACTGGACAGCAACTAACAACAATTGTTCTAACTATTGCACGGAAGGGACCTCGAAGTGCAGCCCTTCGCCTTCAGAAGCTCATGAGAGGATAACCAAGCCCACACAGGTGGGAACAGTGCCCAGACGGGCTCAATCCTTTTCAGGTGTCTTCAACCAAAAGCTTCCCTGCAAACGAATTGACCAGATGGTGCTCCACGGTGGGAGGTAGGGAGGATGCCATCCTTGTCAAGGACTGTGGAGAGTGCAGTACCAGACACGGACACAAGGTGGCAGAGAGCTACAGGACACACGGTTCCCTGAGCCCTGGGCGAGGCTGGTTCTAGTTGTTTCTTGCTTTCCGCATTCTTTTAAATTAAGAAAAAGATACGTGCAACTTACATATATGGAGTCCCTGGGTAGGGCAAACAGTTAAGATGCTCACTGCTAACCAGAAGGGTGGAGGGTCAGGTTCACCCAGAGGTGCCCCGGAATAAAGACCTGGTGATCTACCTGCATTTGATACTCAGAAACAAGAGCACCTCAGGGGCCTCGGCTCCTTACTGAACACGCGTGGTGGGGAGGTTACGAGAGGTTTAGTGAGCGGACCCCAGGGCTTTGCTGTGGCCGGAGCAGCTGGGAGGGGGCTGCTCGTACGGCTGGGTTGGGCCTTGAGAGCTAACAGGTCTGCAGACTCAGTCTCTCCTGGGGCAGCAAGGCAGGGACGAGGGGCCAGGTCAGGCTTCTCGCCCAGGTTGTGCCACTTCCAGCTGTGACCTTGGCGAATCGCTCTCGGTGTCCTCCTCTGCAAAATGCGCTAATAATGCCAGACCTGCCCATTTCTCGTCCTTTCCTTTCCTCATTTTCATTGCTCTTCCTACACCTGCTGTGGAGGGCCGTGGTATCTAGAAGGGGGACAGGCACGGAAGCGCAGATCTGGAAGCAGGTCTGGGAGCCAGGGTGGGAGAATGCGCAGATTACAGCAGGCCCCAGGCAGGTGGGGCCATTTCTACCTGGGGAATCAGGAGAAGGTTCACTGAGGTAACATAGGAAGGAGTCTAATCTTTAAGGATGAGCCGTGGTGGTTCAGTGGCAGAATTCTCACCTTCCGTGCGCGGGAGACCTGGGTTTGATTTCCGGCAGTGCCCCTCATGTGCAGCTACTACCCGTCTGTCAGTGGAAGTTTGTGTGCTGCTGTGATGCCGAACAGGTTTTAGCGGTGCCTTTGACTAAGACTAGGAAGAAAGGCCTGGTGATCTGTTCTGAAAAATCAGCCAGTGAAAACCTAAGGATCACAACTGTCTAATCTACAGCCAATCATGGGGATGGTGCAGGACCAGGAAGCGTCCCAGTTTTGCTGCGCATGGGGTCCTCACGAGTTGGGGGCTGACTCGACAGCAGCTAACAAAACACCGTGGGAAAAATAGAAACTGGGGCTAGGAAAGTCGTTTCTGGTAGAGAAAAAAAAATATGACGAGCAAATCCAGATGGTTGGGACCCTGTAAACCAGGGGATCTGAATTCTTTGTGCCATGAACTGCTGTGGCAATCCGGTGGGGCCTTTGGACTCTTTCTCAAATTAATGTTTTTAAAATGCATAAATTAAAATGTATATATAGGATTGTAAAGAAAAGTAATTATATTAAAACAGTTATCAGCTGGTGAGAGAGCAATTTACAGGCTTCTTTATGGAAGCATGAAATAATTGAATCTAGCAGCTAGTCTAATAACTACTGTAACTGAAGTAGTGATGATGGAAATGGTGTTTTGAAATATCTGCAGTGACTGTAATGGATGTGAAATGCCTGTAATTTCTATTGATGACAAAGTCAGAGCTGCTGCTATTACTGCAGTAGTTTGTTGCCTAAATTCATAACTGAAGTGAATGCCACATTTCAATTGGAGGTTAACTTAAACAAAGATGGGTGATTTTTTAAAGTCTGTGTAACTTTTCTGGGGCTAACAAAGTACCTCAAACCTGATGGCTTGACACACCAGACAGTTATTCTCTCACGGTTCTGGAGGCTAGACCCTTGAAATCGGGGGTCTCAGGGTTGGTTCCTTCTGAGGCTCTGAGGGGGAAGCCGTTCCACACCTCTCTCCGTGCTTCCAGTTTCCTGCAATCTCTGGTGTTCCTTGGCTCGTAAATGTATCACTCCAGTGCCTGCCTGTGTCACCTGGCTTTCCGTGGTGCTTTACTTCTGATGCAGGAGACGTTGGTTGCTGCTGGTGGGTGAGTCGGGTTGAGAATTTGAAGATGGCTGGACATAAAAATCACCGTGCATTTTTGCCCTTCCTGGCTGTTTCAGCAGTTTGAGGCTTCCCCAAAGGAAAGAGCAAGCTGGTCACTTTCGAAGGGCCACTTAAGGGAGCCTTATCACAGCTGCAGCGCTGTGGCAGGTCAGTTGGGTCTGTTCTCGTTGACCTGGAGTTCTCAGACCACTGACTCTGAGCACAACCTGGAGGATGCAGCCACCCACACTGTGGGGCCATGGCGTCCATGGGAGCACAGCCTTTTTATTAATACATTTTCTCGGCCAACCGAAACCAGCTGCCGTCAAGTCAGCTCTGACTCACGGCGACCCCATGTGTGTCCGAGTAGAACTGTGCTCCATAGAGTTTACAATGGCTGGTTTTTTGGCAGTAGATCTCCAGGCCTTTCTTCTGAGGCACCTCTGGGTGGAACTCGAACCTCTAACCTTTCAGTTAGCAGCAAGCACGTTAACCATTTGCACTACCCAGGGACTCCATTTTCTCGGCAGGGCCTGGAAATCCCGTGTCATCGTTAGTTTTCCAGGAGGCAGCAGGCTTTCCTATTTCTCTGTCCTCCCAGCTGAGCTCGGTGGCAGGGATGGGGTGGAGTTAGCCTCAGAGGCACAGGGGACACTGGGTCACTGTGCTTTCAGAAGCAAGGGCATCCCAGAACCAGACTTCTGCATCTTTGATTAAGCAGGGGTACTCTCGTGGCTTGCGTGTTGCTGTGATGCTGGAAGCGATGCCTCTAGTAATTCATACACCGGCAGGGTCACCATGGTGGCCAGGTTTCAGTGGAGCTTCCAGACTGGCAACTTGCTTTGGTCAGTAGAATGCCATAGAAATTGATGGACTTCAGTCCCGAGCCCAAGCTTTGTCCACTTGTTCTCTTGTGTCTGTATTGCCATGAGGACACGCTTGCGTGATCCAGCAGGAGGATCGGAGTCAGGTGGAACAGGGCAGGATCTCCGCAGCAGCCTGCCAAAGCCAGCCTCAACCGGCGGGTAGCCAGACAAGTGAGGGAAGCTGGCCAAGACCGACAGAGACACCTCACCGGCGTCCAAACGTGTGAGCCATACACGCTGACTGTTGTGTGCCACTGAGGTTCTGAGAGATGCTTGTTCCCTGGGTTTAGTGTGGCCCCAGTAACTGACACCCCTACTTAGAAGTTGGAGCAGGAAGCTCCCCTTGAAGAATTATTATTATCATTGAATTTTCACCTTCCAGTAAAACGGGTCCTTGCAGATTGCTCCTTCACTTGCATTGTCCGCGAGTGTCTCTCACGGGTCTTCAGCTCTGCAGACGTGTGTAATATCATGGTAGAAACCGCAGCGAGAAGGGGACAGTGATTCTTTATGGGGCATCAGATGAACGTGGGGAGACAAGCAAAGCCAAGGAAAGTGACTCCTACCTATATTTCAGGGTTACCCTTGGTAGGGCAAACGGTTAAACACTTGGCTACTAGCTGAAAGGTTGGTTGTTCGAATCCACCCAGAGGTGCCTCGAAGACAGGCCTGGTGATCTGCTTCCAAAAGGTCATGGCCTTGAAAATCCTATGCGGCAATTCTACTCTGCATACACGGGGTCGCCATGAGTCGGAATCAACTTGATGGCAACTAACAACAACAACAAATATATATTCCTATAGATCCAGATAATATGGGACTTTCCTACCCAGGTGTGGTAGGCTGTTTGCAGCACTTAATATTCATTATATTGGCATCTGCATACAACTCCACTACAGTGCGTGCGCAGCGTGTGTGCAGTGTGTGTGCAGTGTGTGTGCAGCCTGTGTGAAGTGTGTGCGCAGTGTGCAGCATGCATGCGGTATGTGCGCAGTGTGTGTGTAGCGTGTGTGCAGTGTGTGTGCAGCCTGTGTGCAGCCTGTGTGAAGTGTGTGCACAGTGTGCAGCATGCATGCAGTATGTGCGCAGTGTGTGTGTAGCGTGTGTGCAGTGTGTGTGCAGTACATGTACAGATTACAAAAAGGTTCATCTTTACAAGACACACTGGCAGGCAGTGGCAGAGTTTGGTCTTCCTGATTTTAATTTGGATGAGAAGCACAGACAAGAATCTGGCAAAAAAAATTCCTGAATCCAAGTTTGTTGTGCTATAGAAATTGTAGGGTCGTTGGCCTCCTTGGCTGGACACATAGTGGTACTTTGTGAGTGAGTGAGTGTGTGAGTGAGTGAGCGTGTGTGTGTGTGTGTGAGTAAGCGACTGAGAGAGGTATGTAAAGGTTAAGTATCGTAAGTAAGTGTTATGAATTGAATTAAAAAAAATGTCCCTCCAAATATGTGCTGGGATCCTAACCCCTATACCTGTGTGTGTGTGATCCTATTTGGGAATGAGGTTTTCTTTGTTATGTTAATGAGGCCGTTATCAATCTAAGGTGTGTCTTAAGCCAACCACTTTTGAGATATAAAAAAGAGCAGATTAGACACAGAAGTAAAGAAGCAGGAATGGGGGAAGGATAGACACCACGTGGAGATCTCCAAAAAAGCCTGAGAAAAATGCTAGAGAAGCTGAGAGAAGGATTTTCCCCAAGAGCGGACAGGGAGAGCCTGCCTTTAGAGCCGGTGCCCTGAATTCGGACTTCTCACCTAATCTGTGAAAAAATAAATTTCTGTTTATTAAAGTCACCCCCTTGTGGTATTTCTGTTACAGCAGCACTAAGAAACTAAGACAGTAAGTAAGTAAAAGGACTATTGTACCTGCTTAATATTATACAGACCAGAATATATAGCAAGGTCTAGAGGACGGACACCAAGCTTCTGGTTCTTTGGTTATATATTACATATACCCTGACAGTGATTAAAGAGGCGTGTGGCGAGCTTCACTGACGTTCTGTGGACATCCAAGGCCTTCCATCAATCAGTCTCAGCAAGTGTACTCTCTGAAAGAGAGTCTTGTCTCCCTGAGATGAATTTATAGACAAGGAGGACGTGAACAAGGGCCTCCAGTTTCTCCATGAAACACTGATTTCTTCTCCCCCTCCTCATCTTCACCTGACTCCGACCTCAGAGCTGGGACACACGCTGCGTGCCCTTAGGCAGGGGCCCTGCACTGGTCCCTGGTCCCGTGGGCAACTGTGGGCATCCCTCACAGATGCCACGGTCCCTCAGGCCTTGTGGGCTTTCAGATGACCACTGTCTGTAAAGGGGAACCACTGTGTCGTTTTGCCTGATGGCACAATGAGAGCACAGAGGGACTCGGGGGGCAGCTGGGACCACGCCACGTGGCACCCCCCCACCCCGCCTCCCTGGGTTTCAGAGGAGACCAGGGCATTCACGTGAGTATTCACTAGGGAGTAAGCCAGCACTAAGAGAGCCTCGGGGGCTCAGCACCAATGAAGATTTCTTTCTTGCCGAGTGGAATGTGTGGGCCATTTTTCTTACAAGACTGCTGTGACTCACGTCAAGTCCCTGGCCACATTCTAAAACCCAAATCTGGGTGAATACAGGTTTGTAAACACTTGGTGTGCTCTGCAAGCTGTAGAAGGAGAGACTTACCATTAGAGAATGGAATCTTTGCAGGGTTCTTTGTTTTAAACTGGGGAGGGAGGGCCCACAGGAGCAGTGAACCGTGAGGCTTAGTGACCGGAAACCACAAGACGCCCGGATCAAATAATACAGACACATGGGGTTCCTATAGGAATTGCCAGCTGGCACAGACAGTGAAGCACTCGACAACTAGCTGAACGGTTGGTGGTTTGAACCCACCCAGAGGCTCTTCGGATCTTTTTCTGAAAAATGAGCCACTGAAAAACCCTATAGAACACAGTTCCACTCTGACACACGTGGGGTCGCCCATGAGTCGGAATCGTCTCCATGGCAACTGGTTACTTGGCTGGTGTGGAGTATGTGAGCTCTGGATGCTCAGGGACTCCACGTAATTGATGAATAATGTCTTTATTAACTGTTTACTTAAGCACATTCAGTATTTCAAAACAGAGCAACGGCCTACAGCCAGGATCTCTTTGCTGCCTGACTCAGAGGAACGAGCGTCCCCTCTACCCCTCCAGCAGCTGGCACTTGGTCTCCTACAAGGAACCTTTACACAGCACTGAGACCACAGGCAGCTCAGGTACTTCTCTCCCTCTCAATCACAGTCTCCCCTTCCAGGTGTTTCTACGGCTCGGTAAACTGCGTCCTGCTGGGTGGGGGAGTGGGGAACACATGGAAATGTTATTTGGGCTTGAATACAAGATGGGTATTTAGTCTTAGAATGTTTCTTACGCAGGTCCCATTATCCAAAATATAGGGATATATTTCCATCCTCTTGTCTGTTAAATTATCAAAGGTCATAATGGAGAGGAAATGGCCCACCGGTTTCCTAAAGTGCCAGCTCCTCCCCAAAAGGCCTCTAAATCACACAGTCCATACAACTATTCGCCCAGAGAAAATGGCCTTGCTTTCCAACTTCCCTACAAAACCCTTCCCAGAGTGCAGGCCAGGATAAGGAGCCCTGTAGCGCAAACGGTTAAGCGTCCAGCTGCTAACTGAAAGGTTGTCAGTTCAAACCCACCCAGCCACTCTGTGGAAGAAAGACCTGACGATCTGCTCCCATAAAGATGACAGCCTAGAAAACCCTATGGGGCAGCTCTCCTCTGTCACATGGGCTCGCTGTGAGTTGAAATCAACTCGATGGCACCTAACAATAACATTCCAAGGATGTAGTCCCTGGGTCGCATGCACAGTTAAGTACTCAGCCACTAACCGAAAGGTTGGAGGTTGGGGTCTACCCAGACGTACCTTGGAAGAAAGGCCTGGCAACCTGCCTCTGGAAGGTCACAGCCCTGAAAACCCCGTGGAGCTCAGTTCTACTCTGCAACACATGGGGTCGCCATAAGTCAGGATCAACTTGATGGCAATTGGTTTGTTTTTTAAATACCGAGGATACCATTTCTGAGTTCCAACTAGCTCCATCCTTCCCACTGGCAGAGCTGACTGTGAGTTCCCAAGTCCCTCCCCATCCCCCCACCCCCCCCCGGAAACTGTGGCAGGAGAGAGGAGGGGAGGCGAGCCTGTGTCTTCTGCAACACTGTGCCAACGGTTCAGCCACATCCTTTTGTGGTGAAAGTCTCTGACAAAATATACTTTAAATACATCTTTGTAATCAGTTGGCTTCTAAATTACAGCCATGGGAATAAGAACAGAGTAAACATAATGATTAGCCATTTCCTATGGCAGAAAGGAGAATGAAATCGTTTCTGGGTAAGGCGCAGGCCTTCCAAAAATTGTGCTTTTACTAAAAAAGAGAATAGAACACTTTCTTCATTCCTAAGCCAAAGCAATGGTTCATGGCCTTCTTCCTGAGCAGCAGCCAACTTGAAGTGGGGAAGGAAAAGGTACTCTTAATACTCCAAGAGCTGTCTGCCCGCTTAACCATACTCCACAGAGTTTTAAGTGGCTGGATTTTCAGAAGTAGGCCAGGTCTTTCTTCTGAGATGCCTCTAGGTGGACTTGAACCTCCAACCTTTTGGTTAGCAGCCAAGCACATTGACCGTTTGCAACACCCAGGGACTCCCTTCCATCTCTATAAGCACAGAACAATGGATCTGTGGGAGCCGTGGTGCCCGGCCTTCTAGAAATGACTGCTCCAGAAGGTGCAGATAGGCTACTGAGCACAAACCAAGGCACACACAGTGTGTGGTGTTTTGATCCGTAGCACACCGAAGATGGAAAAAAAGTAATGTTTCTTGTTTTGGTAAATGTCCCCCACCCCCAGCATGTTTGGAAAAGCAAGCACAGGTAGTGTGATGGTGAATTTTACGTGTCAGTTGGGTAGGTTCTGGAGCCCAGTTGTTTGGTCAAATGCTAGTCTAGTTGTTGTCATGAAAATATTTTGTTGATGTGATGAACACGTACAATCAGTTGATTACCCTCCATAACGTGGGTAAGGCCTTATCCAGGAGGAGATTCTGCCTCAAGACTGTAGCATAGAAATCCTGCCAGGTTTTGTAGCCTGCCTGGCCTATGGATTTCGGACTTGCCAGCCCCCACAATTGTGTGAGCCAATTCCTTAAAACCAATCAACAGATCTCTCTAGTCTCATAGCGACCCTACAGGACAGAGTAGAACCGCCCCATAGGGTGTCCAAGGAGCGCCTGGTGGATCTGAACTCTGACCTTTGGTTAGCAGCTGTAGCTCTTAACCACTATGCCACCAGGGTTCCCATATAGATATATCTTTAAAGTGTTGAAAAGCACAGATGTCACTTTGAGGACTAAGGTGCATCTGACCCAAGCCATGGTGTTTTCAATTGCCTCATATGCATATGAAAGCTGGACGATGAATAAGGAAGACTGAAGAATTGATGCCTTTGAATTACGGAGTTGGCAAAGAATACTGAATATACCTTGGACTGCCAGAAGGATGAACAAGTCTGTTTTGTAAGAAGTACAGTCAGAATGCTCCTTAGAAGCAAGGATGGGATGGCAAGACTTTGCCTCACATATTTTGGCCATGTTATCAGGAGGGAGCAGTCCCCGGAGAAGGACATCATGTTTGGTAAGGTAGAGGGCCAGCGAAAAGGAGGAAGACCCTTGATGAGATGGATTGACACACTGGATGCAACAGTGGGCTCACACATAACAATGATCGTGAGGATGGTGCTGGATTGGGCAGTGTTTTGTTCTGTTGTATGTAAGGTTGCTATGAGTCGGAACCGACTGGACAGCACCTAACAACAAATATGCATATACATGCGTGCACATCCAGACATGTATCTGTACCTGTCTGTCCATCTATCGTTGGTTGTTTTTTTGGAGACCCCTGACTAATACATGCAGCGTCCCATAATTTGGGAATAAAACTCTCCGTGTGGACTGAAGGCCGAGTTGAGAGTTGCCCTGGGGTCCTGTTAGTGATGCACATTCCCAGGCCAGAAGACTCAGGCTGTCCGGGGCAGGGCCCAGAGTGTGCACTTTTCACCGTCTTCTCCAGGAGATGCTTGGGCATGCTGTTAAAAGGAGACTCACATAAAAGCATCACAAAAGTGAAAGTCTTTTTACCTGCAGCGTTTTCCAAGGCCAGGCTTGGAAAGAACTGGGCTCCCCCCAGAAAGGACAAATCAGGATTTAAAGAAAGGTTAAAAAAAAAAAACCTGTTGCTGCCGAGTCAATTCCAACTCATAGCGACCCTATAGGAGAGAGAACTGCCCCATAGGGTTTCCAAGGAGCAGCTGGTGGATTTGAACTGCTGACTATTCTACTCAGTATGTCCTTTGAGGGGAAATAGCTTTCTTACCTGCCTCTTACTGCAAGGACGATCACATATCTGCAGTGTTACAGGGCAGCGGTGTCTGTGTTAGAATTCTAGCCCTTCCACGCAGAAGACCTGGGTTCGATTCCTGGCCAATGCCCCTCATGCACAGCCACCACCCATCTGTCAGTGGAGGTTCGTGGGTTGCTGTGATGCTCTGCAGGCTTTAGTGGGGCTTCCAGACTAAGATGGACTAGGAAGAAAGGCCTGGAGATCTACTTCTAAAAATCAGCCAGTGAAAACCCTATGGATCAAAGAGGTTTGATCCACAGCCAATCATGGGGATGATGCAGGACCAAGCAGCATTTTGTTCTGTTGTGTGTAGGGTCACCATAAGCTGGGGCTGGACTGGAGGGCAGCTAACAACAAGCAGCAGCATTATGCAAATCTGGGAGATAACTTCTCTTTGGAGCGTGGGCAACGAATAGGAAAGGGCTGGATGCTCTCTCCTGAGGCAAAGTCACCTCCCACCCCCACCCCCACCCCCAGCCCCATGGTGAGGGAGGGGCTTAGTCAGCTAAGTCATAATGCTGGCCAGACAAGGTGTCAGTTTGACTTCTCACTGTGAAAGCCTCAAAGTTCCCACTGCTCCCTCTCTGTTGTCTTGGGATGGACTCCAGCCTGAAGCTTCTAACTCTCTGGGGCCACAGGTCCAGGCAATTTAGTGGCGTCTCAAGGTTTAGCCTTCTCTCAACTTAAATTGGAAAATAAAATCAGATCCCCGGCCCTGTGCGGCCTCACTTGGAGACCTGCCCACGCCTTCAGCCACAAACCCTTTATGGACTTGTGCCCCTATAAATCACAGCAGCACCACAGGGGAGAGCTGGCGCCTTTACGTCATCGTGAGCCAGGACCCTGAGATAAAGCGTGCTGAGTGCCTGGGGTTAGAGAACAAACAAGGCAGGAGCTGGGTCCTCTGCAGAGGTCAGGTACGCTCAGTGATAACACGGCACTCATTTCCCTCTGCGACAGTTAGTATGAGAAATCTGAAAGGCAGCACTCGGATGTGAGGACTTGCTTTCTCATGCATCTGTAGGACAAACACCATTCCTTTTCCAGACTGAACAGAAAGCAGAGAATTCCCAGGACCACACGCTGCCTGGGACCCAAGCCTCTGCTCAGAAAGCATGTCATGTCATTTAGGTGCAGAAAACTCCTGGCGCTGCTTTTCTTCAAAAGCACACGCTTCTGCTTTTATTTATTGTCCCATTTCGGGTCGGCAAGACCTTGGGCTGGCATTAACTACCTGGACCCTAATTTAGCCCCAGCCCCAGAGGTGGCAGATCTGTCCTGGGAGGGGAAAAAACCTCTCGTGGCTCCAGGTGGCTGTAACCTCGCTTTCACAGTTCATGGGAGAAGCTGCCCTCGGCCCCGAGTCCTGGCGCGGTGCTGGATCTGAGGGTTGGCTGCCCACCCCGCTCTTTCTGGATCACCGACATGGCTTTTCACAGCTCCGTCAAGTTCTTCTCGAACAAGGTGCCTACTCTGCTCTTGTGAAATCCATAGGCTTTCAGGTGGGGGCTTACAGTGAGCCGAAATTCACCCTCAGCAATGGTGCCAAAACATCTAGTTTACATTTTGCCTGCTGTGCTTCTTCATTTTAAAGAGTTGGTTCCATGCCCTTTATCTTTTACTGTGGTAAGTACAGAAGCCTTGATGGCACAGTGGTTAAAGTGCTTGGCAGCTAACCAAAAGGTCAGTGGTTCAAACTCACCAGCCGCTCCGCAGGAGGAAGATGGGGCAGCCTGCTTTTGTAAAGATAACAGCTTTGGAAACCCTATGGGGCAGTTTTACTCTGTCCTGTAGGGTCGCCATGAGCTGGAATCGATTTGATGGCAAGGGGTTTGGTTTGGTGGCAAATATATATGTAGTGGGCATTGGTATCTTGGTGGTAGAATTCTCAACTTCTGCGCGGGAGACCTGGGTTTAATTCCCAGCCAGTGCACCTCGGGCAGTCACCGCCCATCTGTCACTGGAGGCTTGCATGTTGCTCTGATGCTGAACAGATTCCAGCAGAACATTTAGAATAAGATGGACTAGGAGTAAAGTCCTGGCAATGCGCTTCTAAAAAAAATTAGCCATTGAAAACCCTGCGGATCACAGTGGTCCAATTACAACAAATACGTATGCAATGAAACATTTGCCACTTGATCGTGTTGTTCAACCGCCACCCTGATCCGTGCCCAGAATTTTCCATCATTCCTTTATTTTTTTTAAAAGGACTTGAAAACAGCCGCTGAAGTAAAGGGTCTGTTGGGCTTCACTCTCCTTTCTCATCATTCTGGGTTTCACCCATCACCTGGCAGTGGCATCCAAAATTAGAATCAAGGACTTGTGTTCCTGCAGCTGAGGAGAGTCCTCACAAAGGCTCCCATTGGAGACAGCCCGTGTGACAAACCGTTTCCTTAATAAAGTCCTAAATTTCAGCCCCATGACGTGCCTCCTGAGTAATGAGCAATGCCGTGGCAACAGGGTAATGCTCTCAGGGGGTGCCTCCTGTGCGCCGGCGCCTGAGACCAGCGAACCGCGCCCACCTCGCCAATCCATCCGTCAGCATTTGCGGCTGCCGCCGTAGGTCAACGGGATCAGGGCAGACAGCTGTCGGATGATGAAGCAGGGCACCAGGGAAAGAGCTTAATGAAATTTTATTTTGAAAATATGGCAAGAGTCTAAGGCACTTCAAACATTTAAATACATATAGGATCAAAGTATATGTGACAGGGTAGAAAGGAATCCATAAATACAGAGAGCTACACCAAGCTTCCCTAGAGGCAAATGCAGAGCCGCTTCCTCCAGCCCCATTCAACCTTTATCACTAGACACAGGTGGGGTTGTGCAATTATTCATAAAAATACGGTCGTGTTACATGTAGCTCTTCACGTCTTTAGTTACTAGGGAATATAAAAGTTGAAAATACTGTGTCAACTTTATATAGATACCTCTTATATAAAAAGTCATAGCGTACATCCACCTAGAGAAAACACCAACCGCTGAGAGCTCCTTTGGAGAGTTTATACTTTTTGAGAGTTCCAGCTTCTCTTTTAACCCACAAACCCACCAGCCTGGGCCCAAGTTGCTAATGAGCAAAGTCATGTCAACTTTCTTACTCTAAAATATCAAGATAAAAGAAGAATCCTCCTGGAATGGAGTTTTGGAAGAGTTTTCCAATGGCCCCACATTCAGTAAGTATAAATATTTGTGGAAACGTGACTATCCCGATGGCAGTGTAAGCCCATCACTGCTCGTGGGTGGAGGGGGTATCCCAGCTGCCCGCTCCCGTCAGGTTACCGTTCCCTACTACTGTACATGATGGAGCAGAGACTCGACCCGCAACAGACGCGGGTTAAAGTGTGTCCTGCACAGACGGAAGGAAGCTGGCCAGAAGGCGGCGGTGCGTGCCCTGCTTGGCCATCTTCTGTGGCCGCTTCCACCTGGAAAGCTTCTCCTTCAGCCCTTGGCTTAGTGTGTTCCGTCTGCTGGTGAGCTCAGGCCCGAGATATATACATTCAGCATCTGTCACCACAAACGGGAGCACTTAGCAGCTTCCTGGTGGCACGTCTGTGGAGGGCTTTGTGTACATTATCAATCAAAGGAGCCTCGGTGGGTGGGTCCAGGAGACGTCTTCCTTCCAAGCCTAGGGGTGCCCTGAAGACCAGGAAAGGGAAAAATGGGGGCTTAATAAGTAACCTTGGCATCCCTGGCTGGTGCAAGTGGTTAATGTGCTCAGCTGCTAACCAAAAGGTTGGAGGTTCAAGTCCATCCAGAGGTGCCTCCCAAGAAAGGCCTGGCAATCTACTTATAAAAAATCAGCCATTGAGAACACCATGAGACACTCAGGCTGGATGAACCCTCCAAATCATCATCCTGGTATAATCTTTAGACCAAACAATAGCTGAGCTTAACGAGTAAAGAATGTCTGCCTTAAAATTGTGCTCTTTCAAAGAATTATCTGTATAGGACCAACCTGACAGTAGCAACTTGAAAGACAGGATGAAAAACTTAGGGGTAGGGAGTTTATGTTAATGGGGGAGGAATAATTTGGAAAAGAAGGGTGAGAACGGTTGCATGACTTAAAGAATATAATCAAGTCACTGAATTGTACATGTAAAAATGATTGAATTGGGGTATGTTCTGCTGTGTGTATTCTTAAGAAGTAAATAAGTTTTTAAAAACCTGCCCCCAAGCCCCCCAGATCATATTTGACATCACTGTCAGTATACCATCACCCTCCACGTGAAACGAAGTTTCACCAAAATGAGGAGTGAGCTTCCTGACTCAAGTAGACACATGAGACTATGGGGGCAGCTCCTGTCTGGAGGGGAGATGAGACGGCAGAGGGGGACAGGAGCTGGCTGACTGGACACAGGGAATACAGGGTGGAGAGAAGGGGTGTGCTGTCTCGTTGGGGAGAGCAGCTAGGTGTACATAGCGAGGTGTGTATAACTTTTTGTATGAGAGACTGGCTTGATTTGTAAACTTACACTTAAAGCACAATAAGTAAGTTAATTAAAAAAAAAGTTTCACCAAAAAATACTCAACTGCATTACATTCTGATAATTTATATTGTTTCAGTTCTTCGAAAGTGCTAATAACTATTAAACTGATTTTGATTAAAAAAAAAAAAAGAGAGAGCAGTTCTACCCTGACACAGTTGGGGTTGCCATGAGTCAGTCAACTCCACACCTGGTCTGGTCACGTGACCTGGAGCAGCTGTGTGCCATGTGACTCGGGACTGTCCACCACACTGCCAGCTGCCCGTGAGCCAGAGCCCGGAGAGCTCTGGCCGAGGACCAGGACTAAGGCAGCAGGAGCGACCCAGCAGTGCCCGCCTGCTGTTCTAGGGAGGCCTCTTCCCGCGAGAGTAAGTTCTCAGGTGCGAGCATATGATGGCACGTTTTTAGGGAAGGATGCCAGGGAAATGGGTGACAGGCATTCTCTGGCCTCTTTCCTGAGCACAGTAACGTTTAAGTAAAATAAAAAAAGAGGCGTTTAAAGAAAAGCCTCAGTGATGTTTCTCTAATGCACTTGGCTCTCACAAATGGCCTAGGTTAAAATTCACCCCCAGGAATGCTGCCAACACACCTACTTTACGTTTTGCCTGCCATGTTGCTTCATTTTAAAGAGACAGTTCCTTTCCTTTTATTTTTCTTATTGTGGTAAATATGTATGTAACAAAACCAATCACCCCCGCAAGAGCCAGGAGGTTCTGGTGGTGCAGACAGTTACGCACTTGGCTGCTAACTGAAAGGTTGAAGGTTTGAGTCCACCCAGAGGCTACCCAATCTGCTTTGTGGAAAATGCCAGAACATGGTAGCTTGGATGCCTGTACTCAGGGTGCCCATTGGGACAGTTTCGTTGGGAATAAAAATCTCCATGTGATAGACTAGAGCTCTGTCTTCTAAGGACAAGCAGGGCTGACTCAGCACCCTGGCTTTCGGGTGGGCAAACAACCATTACCTCCTAAGCTGCAGACTAAAAATTTCATTTCCAGAACCCTCATAGGGCCCGTGCCTCCTGTCAGTTCCTGGTGGAAGGGGGCCCACCTATCTGGGGGACTTAAGCCTATTTACAAAAGTCAAATGTACAGCACTGACCGGAGACTGGGCTTTTGCAAAGTTGACGTGGGCGTAGAGGAGAACAGCGATGTCCTTGTGTCCTGCCTCCAGGGCTATAGAGAGCGCTGTGCTGCCATCCTGAAGGTGGAAAGAACAAGCTACAGTGGGTTTCTGAAACTTCGACAGCCAGAAGGTGGAAAAACAAAACTCTTTCTAGCAGTTACCAGGTTCCCAAATGTCCATCTAACCATCTGTTCAATCCTTAGAAAACTTTGTGGACCTCAGAGTGCTGGGTGGAGTCCCTGGGCGTTGAAAACAGTTAATGTGCTCGGCTGCCAGCTGAAAGGCTGGAGGTTCGAGTCCATCCAGGGGTGCCTTGGAAGAAAGGCCTGGTGATCTACTTCTGAAAAATCAGCCACTGAAAACCCCATGGAGCACAGTTCTACACTGACACACAGGGATTACAGCCGATGCAGCTGCAACTGATTTTTAACGTACTTGTTTGTACACAGTAGGTGTGATGTGTGTACTTTATACTCAGGTAAAGATACTGATGTATGAGTTTGCAGACTGTCAGGCTGGGCAGTGAATGGGGGTGGTCTGGATGCCAGCACAAGTGCACGAGGAGAATAAGGGGTACAGAAGTCACAGGGTCCCCTCCCTGTGACCCCAGCCCTGGCGCAGAGCCCCGTTTTGGCGATGCCTTACGTTGTCCTCCAGGTGGCCGTTGCAGCCGGGCTGGGCCAGCAGCAGCTTCACAATCTCCACGTGTCCGTGCTCGCTGGCGCACATCAGGGCTGTGGAGCCCTCGTCGTCCTGGACGTTGACGTCGGCCCCGCAGGCCAGCAGGCCCTTCACCATGTCTATGCGGCCGTGACTGACCGCCAGCATGAGGGCCGTCTGCCCCGCCTGTGCAGAGAAATGACAGCGACATCAGAGGAGACACAGAGGCCTGGAAGGGCTGGGCCTGCAGTGGGGCTGTGCTGGGGGGTGGCGGGAGACACAGGCACATGGGATCACTGGGGTGGGGTGGAGTTGACAGACAGGAGACTTGCTTCTGGTGAGCTGTGAGCTAAGTAATGTCCCCAGGTGGTATAAACGGTTTGTGCTCGACTGCTAGCCTAAAGATTGGTGGTTCAAATCCACCCAGAGGCACCTCCTAAGAAAGCCCTGACAATCTTCCGTGGAGATTTTGTTGTTGTTGTTGTTGGGTGCTGTCGAGTCAATTTCGACTCATAAAAGCTCTATAGGACAGAGCAGAACTGCCCCATAGGGTTTTTTAGGCTGTGATCTTCACAGGAGTAGATCACCAGGTTCTCCCAGAGAGCTGCTGGGTGAGTTCAAACCGCCAACCTTTCGGTTAGCAGCTGAGTGCTTAATCACTGGGTCACCAGGGCTCCTTTCTGTAGAAGATTACAGCCAAGAAAACCTCACGGAGCGGTTCTACTCTGTAACACACGGGGTTGCCACGAGTCGGAATCAACTAACCAGCAATGGGTTTGGTTTTGAGTTTTTGGTTACGTGCTAAGTAAAACCAAAAAAAACATACCTGACCCCATCGAGTTGATTCCGACTGACAGCGACCCCATATGACAGAGTAGAACTGCCCCACAGGGTTTCCAAGGAGCGGCTGGTGGATTTGAACTGCTAACCTTTTGGTTAGCTGCTGAGCTCTTAACCACTGTGCCACCAGGGCCCCATAAGCTAAGTAAGACCCTAAGTAATGAGACAACTGGTTCACCTTAACTTGGAGGATCTTATTCTAGAACAGAGCTGTAAAGTCCAGATGTGTAAAATCCACACTATGAACACAAGTGGACCAGGGACATGCTGTGTCTGGCACGAGGCCCTAGACAGACATTCCAGAAGCAACAGACACTATGCGTGACGGGGTGCCCCCTCGTTTCGTACACACAGGCAGATTCACACAGCTCCTACAAACTGCTCTACACAGAGGAAACTCAGGGCAAACGGGGCAGAGGTGTCCAATTCAAAAGGTAAGCAGATATGCCATGGGCGTGTGTGGTCAAGGATGGCCAGGCAGCCACGTGGACTGGGGCGGGCAGGGAGTAGCTGGCGTGTGGGAAGGAAGGGCTGGGCTGCATGGTCAGCGTGCACAGCAGACCTGCCCCTGAGCTGCTTCTGTTATTGCTGGTGAAGGAACCTGGAAAAGGATAGTGGTGACGGTTGTTCAACGTGATGAATAGAATCAACGTCGCTGAATTGTACACGTAAAAATGGCTGAGTTGGCAAATGTTTTGTTTTATATATCTTTACCACAATTTAAAGACAAATAAAGTAAAAACCGGGCCTGTCTGCTGCCTGCTGTTCGGAGCAGCTCTAGTGGGCAGGGGACACGAGCCCACTGACCTGGCTGGCTTTGGCATTCACGTCCCCGCAGGCAAAGAGTTCTTCCACGACTCTCATGTCCTTCTCGGCCTCCACGGCGGCCAGGGCTGCAAGCATGATGGGGGTATAGCCCGCCTTGTTCTGGTGGTCCACGTTACACACGTCTGCAAAGAAAGATGGCGAGACTTCATCTCACTTACTTTGGACATGGTATCAGGACGGACCAGTCCCTGGGGAAGGACATCATGCTTGGTAGAGGGTCAGCGAAAAAGAGGGAGACCCTCAACCAGATGGATTGACACAGTGGCTGCAACCGTAGGTTCAAGCATAGCAATGATTATGAGGATGGCGCAGGACCGGGCAGTGTTTCGTTCTGTTGTACACGGGGTCCCCATAAGCTGCAGCTGACTCGATGGCACCTAAAAGCAGGAAGAAGCCACCTCCTGATGGCAGCAATTATGCGTGTGAACTCGAGGTGTGCTGTTTGGAAGAGCCCAGTGAGATGACATCAAAGGTGGAGAGTGATTCGGAAGGAAACATGAGAGACGCTGTTACACCAAAGAGAAAAAATTTTTTTCCCCCTATTTCATCAAACCTGAAGAACAGAAGCTTGTTTGGGGTGATGAGAAAGTTCTGGAAATAAACAGAAGTGATGGTTGCACTAAATGGTTGAATGTAATTAAAGTCACTGAACTGTACGTGTAAAAATGGTTAGATTTTATGGTGCATATATTTTAACCAAAGGGTCGGCAGTTCAAATCCGCCAGGCGCTCCTTGGAAACTCTATGGGGTAGTTCTACTCTGTCCTATAGGGTTGCTATGAGTTGGAATTGACTCAACGACACTGGGTTTGGTTTTTTTTTTTGGTTTATATTTTGTCACAAGGAGCCCTGGCGGTGCAGTGGTTAAGTGCTCGGCTGCTAACCGAAAGGTCAGCAGTTCAAACCCACTAACTGCTCTGCAGGAGAAATATGTGGCAGTCTGCTTCCATAAGGATTACAGCCTTGGAAATCCTATGGGGCGATTCTACTCTGCCCTCTAGGGTCACTAGGAGTCAGAATTGACTTGATGGCAACGGGTATGGGTATATTTTACCACAATTAAAAGCAAACAAAAGTTATCTGGGGACTCTACGTAGCATTGGGCTGGTCCGCTTTAACAGAGAGTTAAAAGTTCACTGTCTCAAGGGGATCCTTCTATGGACCACTCCCTCACTGCATGTTTAATACATCTGCTGGCTATATTCTGGGATGGCAAGTCCCCCTTACAGACAAGAACCTCCACACTTCTCATTAGTTAGATACAGGAATGTGTTCTTCATTTTATGCTGAGACCTAAAAGTGTATTTAGAAGGGAATGATGATAATTCTATGAGAAACTTGTTACGTGGTTTTGCTGCATCCCACCTGACGAACCTCCCACCTTTGCAAGCTGTGTGGTGGTTGCGGAGCAGTGACAAACCGAGGAGGCCACCCTATCAGACCTGTGACTCGGGCCCCCCAGCAGCACCCGCCCCCAAGAGCTCCCCAGCCCTGCCTGCGTCATTCTGCCCAGGAGGGCACGTGAGTCACGTTCACCACCAGGGATACGCCTTGCCCGAAAGCAGCTGAACTGCAGTGAGAAGATCCCCAAACATTCACCTCAAAGCAGACCTGGGATCTGTGCCTCCCAGTCTGTGTAAGTTTCCGCTTCCCGCCAGTGACTCAGAACCCAATTTGGGCTGCTGCCTCTGAACTGGCAATGAAGGAAGGGACCTGAGCGTGGTCACAGAATCCCAGGGTGGGACCACGAAGCTCCGGGGTCATTCTAGCTTTCTCAACAAGAGCACCAAAAATCTTCTGCTTCCTCTGAAGTCTCGTCTAGCCCTGTCTCTGCCCCAAACAGGAGTCTCAAACTCAAAGGCCGGGCTGGTAACACAAAAGAGGTAACATAGGTTGGATTTATGAAAAAGCCCACACTGTCCTATGCTGTATAACCTGGCTACTGCTTGGCTTGACAACTGTCCCTAGAGAAGTCAGTCCTTGTATTACTAGACTCCCTAATTGTAACAGAAAACAGAAACCTGGATTTTTGTGAGAATATCTCAATTTCAATGTTGGCAAGAAATTTTTTTTTTTTTTAACATACACACACACACACACAAAAGACCTTAGGGGTGGATCAACCGGCCTCTTTGGGACGAGCCACAGCCGAGGGTGGCTGGAGTGGGGACATGTACCCGCGTCCAGAAGCAGCTTCACTATCTCGAAGTTGGAGTGGGACACGCTGTAGTGCAGGGCTGTGTTGCCATTGCCGTCGGCCATGTTGATGACGTGGCGCAGGACGTCCGGGGAGATGGCCTCGAAGGCAGCGATGTAGTCCCCCACCATGGCCGGCACAGCCGACTTCTGACTGGACACACGGAACCACTCGTGCTGAAGGGTGTTCAGACAGAACCGCTGCCAGAAACAACACAGAGATGTCAGCTTAGCGCCTATTTATTTATAGACTTGGCTGAGGCCTGGCCCCGGGCTCAAGGAGCCAGGCCTTTTATAGTCAAAGTGTCTGCAGCTAGAATTTGCTCTCCAAAATGACAAATGGAACCCAGAGCCCTAAGAGAAGCTGGGACACCCCTCGCCACTTTAAACTACACGTACATTCTGTCGTTGGGTGCTGTGGAGTCAATTCCGACTCATAGCAGCCCCACGTGACAGAGTAGAACCGCCCCAAAGGGTTTTTCAGGCTGTCATCTTTAGATGAGCAGATCGCCAGGTCTTTCTCCCATGGAGCGGCTGCAGGGTTCGAACTGCTGACTTTTCAGTTAGCAGCTGAGCACTGAACCACTGTGCCACCAGTGCCCTTCCTCTTAACATAAAAATAAAACCAAACCTGTTGCTGTCAAGTCGATTCCGACTCATAACGGCCCCGTAGGACAGAGTAGAACTGCCCTATAGGGTTTCCAAGGCTGTAATCTTTACTGGGGCAGATTGCCAGGTCTTTCTCCTACATAGCCGTTGGTGGGTTCGAAGCACCGACCTACGGGTTAGCATCTGAGCACTTAAACCACTGTGCTGCCGGGGCTCCTAACTGAACATAAGGAGCAGCAACTGCAAGCCAACAAGGGACGGGGTAACAGTAACCGTTTACTGCGGACTCAACACCGATTCATGGTGACCCCAGGTATGTCAGAGCAGAACTGCGCACCACAGGATTTTCAATGGCTGATTTTCAGAAGTCGATTGCCAGGACTTTCTTCTGAGGCACGTCTAGGTGTACTCAAACTGCCAACCTTTCATTTAGCAGCTAAGCATGTTAACCCTTTGCACCACCCAGGGATTACACTGTATATTCCAACTCCTACAAAAGAAACCAGGCTAAGACAGACTAGAAAGAAAGGCCTGGCAATGTACTTCCAAAAATCAGCCAGTGTAAACCCTATGGATCACAAAGGTCCGATACACAACCAATCACAGGGATGGCACAGGACCAAGCAGCGATTCACTCTGTTGTGCATGGGGTCGCCACGAGTCTGGGGCCTGTTGGACAGCAGCTGACGACAACCGTATTAAGTAGTTATGCTGGCTAACCTTGTAAATGATTTTCACAGTAATCAGGACAGAAGACATTAACTAACCGGCACTTAATGATGCCGCCTCCTTCCTATCTCGACCAACCTTAACCTTGACCCTCCAGCGCACTAGGCTGGGAGGCCACGAGCTTGTCACCAACCCGATGCCCACTCCAACCCTGCATATGAATGTCCAGTCTTGGAAGCGGGCCTGGAGCAAACTGTCTCTCGTTAGGATCATTGCCCTCTGACCATCGGCCCCACTAAGGCTTCCCTGAGCCTGTAGGCACACGGATGGTGGGGCTGGGGTCACGGCTGGGGTCAGTGGGGCATGGACCACGAGGCTGAACCTGGATTGGGCAAGTGCTGGCCATGGGGACACCTGCCACGCTTTCACATGGCCTTCGTTTATCATTCACTCGTGCTTTGCTTACTCTTTAAAAAAAGTTTTTAAAATGAAGGATCTCTTCCACGTCTAAAGTGTTATGGTTAAATTTAGCATTAGTTTGTTATTTGTAATGTACATTTCAGGGAAGTAGGGCAGTTACATAAATCACTCATCACTTATTCAGATCTTATATCAAAGAGTGGTGGAAAAAGTTACAATTAGTGCTACTCACTCCCAATGGAGGGCTCTTTAAAAAGACTGTGCTAACCTTGTGAGCCCTGGTACACAGTGGTTAAAGCACTCCGCTGCTAACTGAAAGGTCGGTGGTTCGAACCCACCACTCACGCCACGGGAGAAAGATGTGGCAGTCTGCTACTGTAAAGATTTACAGTCTCGGAAACCCTATGGGGCAGCTCTGCTCTGTCCTATAGGGCCGCTTTGAGTTGGAATCAACTCGATGGCAATAGGTGTGGCTTAGCTTTGGGAACCTTGGAACGTGTTTCAAGGAAATGAATTGTATACTTTAAAATGGCCAGTGTTAGGGTATGTGAATTATATCTCAATTAAAAAAGTTTTTAAGTGTATCAAAGAAAGATAAAAAGCCCACATCGCCAGCACCAGATCCCAAGAAGTCTTCTTTCCATAGAACAGGCGGGGTCTGCACTGCCGCTCGTCCACTCTTTATCTGCCTGCCACTCACTCAATGGAAGAGGTCCTGGCCAGCAAAGGCTTCATCTAAGTTTTTCTTTTCTTCTGCTCGCTCTTACAAAGATCCCTATTCCTCTGGAGTCATCACACCGAGTGAAGGGAAATTATGTCCGCTGCGTATCCTAACTCAGTTGTTGTTGGTTGCCCTTGAGTCAACTCCAACACATGGTGACCCCATGTATGCAGAGTTGAACTGCTCCATACGGTTTTTAAGGCTGTGACCTTTGGGCAGTAGATCGCCAGACCTTTTCTCTGAGGTACCTCTGGGTGGGTTTGAACTGCCAACCTTTTGGTTAGAAGTTGCATGCTTAACTGTTTGTGCCATCCAGAGACTCCCTAACTCTGTTACTACTATGTAGTTGGTATCCTGGTATCTGTTACAAGACCCTGGCATTGTACTCACTCATTTCTACTAATTTCTTTTGTAAATAATATTTTATTGTGTTCTCGGTGAAAGTTTACACAGCAAATTAGATTTCCCTTTAACAATTTTTATACAAGTTGTTCCATGCCATTGGTTATGATTTTTACAATGTGGCAGCATTCTCATTATTTTCATTAGGTTTCCATTAATCTAGCTTCCCTTCCCCTCCCTTGCCTTCTCATCTTTGCTTTTAGATAAATGTACACTGTTTGGTCTCATATAGTTAATTGTTCAAGGGAGCACATTGCTCATGGATGATATTTTTTATTTTATAAGCCAATCTATTATTTGGCTGAAAAGTGACCTGCAAAGATAGCTTCAACTCCAAGATCAAAGACGATAGTCTCGGGGGTTCCTCTAGTCTCTATGGGTCCCAGTAGGTCTGCCTTTTTTTTTTTTTTTTTTTAAAGGAATTTTTGTTCTACATTTTTCTCCAATTCTATCCATAGCCTTCTATTGTGTCCCTGTCAGAATAGTTGGTAGTGGTAGCCTGACACCATCTAGTTCTTCTGGTCTCAGGTTAGAAAGGCTGTGGTTCGTGTGGGCTATTAGATGCATGGACTAGTCTCTTCTTTGAGCCCTTGATTTCCTTCATTCTCTTTTGCTCCACATGAGACCAATAGTTGTATTTTAGATGGCCGCTCATGAGATTTTAAGACCTCAGATGCTACTCACCGAACTATGATGTAGAACATTATCTTTGTAAACTATGTTATGCCAATTGACTGAGTTGTCCCCCGAGACTATGGTCCTGAGCCTTTTGACCCAGTAAATCAGTCCCCCAAGTTGTCTGGATATGTCTCGGAAGCCTCCATAACTGTGCCCCCTATGTGGTTTGTTGTATGTGTGGATATATATGCAATACTCCCAAACATGTGTACACATGTGCCTACATGCACACACCTATTCATGCATGCACGTTTACTAGCACGTGCCTTCCCATACACATACGTGCATTCGTATCTACCTATGTAAACACGTAGCTTTTGGTTGTTTTTACTGTTGCTGCAAACTTGTATATGTTATAGCATTTACCAAAATTGTTCCTTTTTATTGTGTACTTCTTAGTGTCTTTATTTACTTTGGTCAGGTTGTGTTGACTTCACCCATATTTGGGATTCCCTTTCCATCCCCAAAAGTAATGAGTATCTGCTATCTAGAAAGTGATTCCCCCTCCCTCTTCCTGCAAACCCTTGTAACCATCAAAGAACTTTGCTTTCTGTGTATATACTTATTCTTGACTTCCTATAATAGTGGGACCATACAATATTTGTCTTTTTTGTGATTTGCTCTCAGCACAACGTCCACCAGCTTCATTTATGTTTTGTGGACTCCTGATTATTCTTTATAGTTGCATAGTATTCCATTGTATGTATGTACCGCATTTTGTTTATCCATTCATCCACTGATGGGCACTTAGGTTGTTTCCATCTTTTTGCTAGTGTGAATAATGCTGCAATAAACATGGATGTGTGTGTTTATTCATGTCACTGCTCTTGGTTCTCTAGAATATATAACTAGGAGCGGGATTGCAGGATCACATGGTATTTCTATTTCTAGCTTTTTGAGGAAGTATCATACCATTTCCCATAGTGGTTGTACTGTTTTACATTCCTACCAGCAATGTAGAAGAGTTCCAGTCCCCCCACAACCTTGCCAGCATTTGCTGTTTTCTGCTTTTTTTTTTTTAATCAGTGCCATTTTTGCAGGGGTGAGATGGTATCTCATTGTAGTTTTGAGTTGCATCTCTTTACTGGCTAGTGATGATGTCTTTTCAGGTATTTGTTGGCTGCCTGAATGTCCTCTTTGGTGAAGTGTCTGTTCATGTCCTTTGCACATTTTTTGATTGGATTGTCTTTTTGTTGATTGTTGACATTTTCTATATATTTTAGAGATTAGACCTTTATTAGATATCCCTTTGCCAAAGATTTTTTCCCAACCTGTAGGCTCTCTTTTTAGTCTCCTGGTAAAGTCTTCTGATGAGCAGAAGTATTTAATTTTTAGGCGGTCTCAGTTATATAATTTATCTTCTGTCATTCACGCATTTTTACTTTTGTTTGATAGGGGATCTCTAGCTGCCACTCCAAGGATCCTCCATTCTGCCAGAACCATCTACCCAAATGATCAGGGACCACTGCTGCTGAGTATTTCTGTCCCTGTTTTCTGGCTCCCTCCCTGTTCTATGGTTGCCTGGATCCCTACAGCTCTTGCGTGCCTTCTTTCACTTTCCCTCCTTAGATCCAGTTCACGTTTCGCTCACTTTGCTTCGCTCTGAGTGTCTTAGTCATCTAGTGCTGCTATAACAGAAATACCACAAGTGGATGGCTTTAACAAAGAGAAATTTATCCTCTCCAGTAGGCTACGAATCCAAATTCAGGGCATGAACTCCAGGGAAAGGCTTTCTCTCTCTGTCGGCTCTGCAGGAAGGTCTGTGTCATCAATCTTTCCTTGGTCTGGGAGCATCTCAGCACAGGAACCTCAGCTTCAAAGGATACATTCTGCTCCCGGCACTGCTTTCTTGGTGTTACGCGGTCCCCAACTCTCTGCTTGCTTCCCTTTCCTTTTATCTCTCTCTGTCTCTCTCTCTCTCTCGAGAAAAGGTGATGCAGGTCACACCCCAGGGAAACTCCCTTTATATTGGATCAGGGATGTGACCTGATAAGGGTGTTACAATCCCACCTTAATCCTCTTAAACATGAAATTATAATCACAAAATGGAGAACAGCTATAGACTACTGGGAATCATGGCCTAACCAAGTTAATACACACGTTTTTGGGGTACATAATTCAATCCATGACCCCAGGTTTGTCTATACAGTATCTGTCTCCTACTGAGATTCTGTGAAGTTGCCTTCCTGTGCTCCCCACCTGGGAACACTGCTCGCTTTGTCTCAAGATGGCCATTCTGGGCTGGGCTGGCTGGTAGGATGCCTACAGTTTGTAAGTTTCCTCGTTTGCTATTTTCATTCAGTTTCTCCTTCCCTTCTGTGTTCAATCTAATTCTTCATTCTTCTGTTTGCCGTTCTGGGTTCCCGGATCATCATCTGTATCTACTTCACTTGGTTTTTTTTTTGTTGTAGGGGGAGGGCAGGGTGTGTGTAAATAAGCCACCATCTTGGGCTGTCCCCTCTACTACCTTTTTGCAGCCAAATTCTTTAAACACTTTGTTTCACTGAATGAAAACTCAATCCATAAAGATGTTCTGATCACCGAGTAACCCCATGCTAGGCAATTTGGGGAACAGAGAGATGTAAAGTCCTCCCTGGGGACCATACAACCTCGTGTCCTGAGAAAGGGGAAAGGAACAGCATATGATGGCTATACCATCTGGGTCCTAAAACAGGAGTCCTATACACATCAATATTCAGATTAAATCTGAGGGGCAATATTAACACTGCCATGATGGCTGATGGTTTTTACTGTTTGTGACCAAGGTATAGCCCAGCATCTGGCTTGCACTGATGAATTTCAACTTGCAGTTCCACAGTATCATTCCAGTTCGAACCCCTGCTGAAAATTTCCATTTCTAACAAGTTACCTGTTCAGAATTTACATTTTCACCCCAGATATACTGAATCGGAATCTACATTTTAAGCAAGACAATGGGGGGGGGTGTTATTCTTATGTATAACTTCCTGGGAACTTGTTAGAAATGCAAATTCTCAGCAGGGTTTGAACCAGAATGAACTGGGAAGCCCTGGTGTCTGCACCCTGTTCCTTTTTCAGCACCCTAACTGAATGTCAAGGCTCAGCTGGCTTTGATGAATTTAAGTTTCTACAGCAAAATAACCAAATATGAGAAGAGACCCTAAGTTAAAAAAAAAGATGCCATGTACTGCAGATAACGCACTTCTTCTAGGTTTGTCTGCCAGCTGCGCCTGCCCCACGCGAGATATTTTCGTAAGTGCTGCTGCGTCAATTTTTTTTACATGTTGCTGTAAAAAAATTAATGTAGCATGTTTATGAAAATACCTCACAGGGGGAGGGTGAGGTCAGCAAACAAACGTAGAAGGCTCGTGTTATTTTTGTAAAAATATAGTAATGGGGCAATATGATTGTGTTCAATTGGGATAAAGTCCCTGGGTGGCGAAAATGGTTAAGTTCTTGGCTATTCACCAAAAAGTTGGTGGCTCGAATCTACCCAGAGGTACCTTACAACAAAGGCCTGGAGATCTACTTCCAAAAAATCAGTCACTGAAAACCCTACAGAGCACAGTTCTACTCTGACACACATGGGGTCATCATGAGTTGGATTTGACTCAACAGCAACTGTTTTTTTCAGTTGGGATAAACGAGAGCATGGGGCCATTAGTCAAGGTGCGTATAACCTAGTCCCAGCACTAACTAGCAGCTGTCACTCTAGACAAGACGTGTAATCTTTAGGGCCTCAGTTAAAGCAGGGTGGACTGGAATAGAGTAGCCCCCAGGAACACGTAGCCACACACGTGTGCCCACACCTGTGCCCAGCCACGCACGTCTGCCCATGCCTGTGACCAACACGCCAGGGAGCCACCATCTTCAGGTTGGGTTTGACGTACAAAAGGAAAACTACTTGTCTTTCCAGGGTTAGGTAATTACTAAGTCCCTTCTAGTTCAAACCTTTTTGGTTTCGTTGGTCTATAATCCCGTGAGCCTCATAAATCAACGTTCCCACCCACCACAGACTTAATGTATTCAGCATGAAGTGTTGGTACGTTAAATCTGCTGTTATCACGCAAAGACTCCAATGCATGTTTCTATCCAGATCACTATGAGGGGCCATGTTTTCTCAGTGCACGGAAGACTGAGCTGTCAGCCAGAGGGCTGGTCTGGCCTAACAGAGAAACCACACATTAAGATTTCACCAAGGCACGAGCGAGCGGTGGACTTGGCAGTGGCGCCAGATTAAACACCATCATGGAAATATCTATCTGTCCTTATGCGACGACCCCCAAGGCAACCCTCACTCTCTGTGGTGTTTGCCTCTGAATCTCACAAACAGAAAGAAGTAGACAAGCACAGTTATTTTCCAGTTTAAAAATAGGGGCAGCCTGCATTCCATTCCGGAACATAATACGCAGTTTCATCACTGACAGGAATGCAGACTTTGGCTCAGATAGATTTCTTTTAAAAACATACGCTAACTTGGAAGAAATGCTGGGCGTCGGCTCCCTGGATCACAAAGTTCTGAAAACAGAGGCAGAACGTGTAGAAAGAAGACCGTGGACTTCAATGAACCCTCCTCTCCTTCCCTTCCAAGGAGCCCTGGTGGCCCAGTGGTTAAGTGATCGGCCGCTAATGGAAAGGTCAGTGGCTTGAACCTACCGGCTGCTCTACGGAAGAAAGATGTGGCAGTCCACTTGTATAGAGATTACAGCCTTAGAAACCCAATGGGGCAGTTCTACCCTGTCCTATAGGGTCGCTATGAGTTGGAATTGACTTGATGGCAACCGGTATAGTACCTTCCCTCCCACCTGCAACTACATGCTCACAGATGCCTCCATTCTAAGAAAAGTGCAGGGTGGGAGGGGCGCTCCAGGCTGGACCCAGGGCAGTGATCACAGGGTGGTTTGTGAGCAAAACAGCAGCTGCAGCTCAGCCCACATGAGCCAGCAACCACAGCCGAGGGGCAGCTACAGAGCCTGGATCACAGCGCCCACTGGGCACTCTGTAAAGCCGGGGACGGTGTCTGTTGGTCTGACTCACCATATCTTTGCTGGTCAAAGTTTTGGGGTCATTTATATTATTTTTCAGTAAGTTGCACGCAGACAACATCTTTTCACTTAATTCGTACCTAAAAGGGGGACAAAAAGATAAAAGAAAGAGAACTGATGATTGACCACAAGACAAAAGTCATTTTTATACTCATCACTATATTAGCCCTTGTGGCACAGTGGTTAAGAGCTCAGCTGTAAGCAAAAAGTTGGCAGTTCAAATCCACCAGCCGCTCCTTAGAAACCCTATGGGGCAGTTCTACTCTGTCCTGTAGGGTCTCTATGTGTCAGAATAGACTTGGTGGCAACGGGTTTGGTTCAGTTTTTTTTTTTTTTGGTTTGTTTTTAAAAGACAAGCCAAGCTCGGCAGGTCCTGGTTGGGGAAGGTGCTTGGCTAGAGGTGGTCTCGGCGTTTGAAGAAATCGAAGAAATTGACGCCAGCCCCTCCAGCCAGGGCTCAGGGCCTTTGCATGAGGGTGGCGTTCAGACTCACTGGTTTTGGCCTTTGTGATAATATAACAACTGGAGATTTTTTGCTCCTTTTATTCTAAGTTCTTCAAAATGTTTCCTCTTAAGCAAGGGACAAGGTTTTAATTCCCATATATCCAATATAAGTAAAAAAAGTAAAATTTTTTTTTTTTTTATATACTGACCAGTAAATCACACATCTGCAACCACATCTGGTATCCTGAGAAGCACTGGTTTAACCCATGTGAAAAAATAAACCTACAGATTGGATAACATATGGTATACATAACTCAATAAAACTGTTGGAAAATCAGGTGACAAGATACGGAGCTGTCGGACAATACTTGCGAACATAAACAGAGGCCACTTACCTTGAGTTAATGTCAAGTTAAACAGAGGTGAGTTTTCGGAAGCGTTCTATCTACACTTCTCATAGTGAAAAACCATACTGAGCTGTATCTGTTCTATTCTCACCTACTTTATAAGCATCAAATCCATTTTGCTGATAGACTTTAAATTATGGCATTTTGGGGTACAGATTTCAGCCAAGCAGGACTTTTATTTCATATTTCATTTCAGCTGGTATTTGTAATAACCCCAAATCCAGCCTTGTGGTATTCCCAACCACCCAGTGAGCAACAGAACATAGACATGTGACCGACTGACACCCTCTTTCCAGTAAGAGTGATCTTTGGTTGAGGCCTTGAAAACTGCTCCTCCCTCACACAGCAATCCTGTAATAACAGGGCTGCCACCTGCCTCAAGATAAAATAAACTCTGGAACTTAAAAAAAAAAGTGTCCTGGTCACCAACAAATGCTAGTACGTCTTTCAAGATAAGGTGGGGGGATTTGAACAATGGAAATTTTAGTGACGCTTACCAGTTCTGTATGGAGTTGCTGGGTGGCACCAACAGTTAAGTGCTTGACTACTAACCTAAAGGTTGGTGTTTGAACCCATCCAGAGGCCCCTCGGAAGAAAGGCCTGGCAATCTGCTTCTGAAAGGTCACAGTCTTGAAAACACGGTTCTACTCTGCAACACATGGGGTCACCGGGAGTCAAGAGTGGACTTGATGGCAACTGGTACTAGTTTTGTGGATGGTGGTTCCACATGTAAAATTACATAGCAAATAGTTAAAGTTTCAAAAAACAAAGGCGACCAGGTATCTAGCCATTCTCTAGGATCTCAAAGAGCCCTGGTATTATCATGCCCTGCAGTTCTATTTATTAGCAGCAGGAAAAGGTGTGCAAACCTTTGAGGAACAGATAAAGGTTAGTTTTCCTTTAAAAGACCAAACAACAGATGCAATTGCAAAATCTCCTCAACTATTGCCCAAGTCCGTCCACTGTGGGAGGGGTGGGGGCAGGGGAAGTACCACACCTCTCTCTGATTTCCACCTTCTCAGGTTCACATTCTTGAACCTGCATTTCAGCTTCCACCCTGGCGGAGTTGAAACCTTCAACATTAACGGCCTGGTGCCCTTCTGCCATTGCCTGTGAATCTTCGTCCTCCTCGTCCTCCTCTTCCTCAGGAGGGCACTCAATGACATCACCTTCGTCATCTGACTCGGAGGAAGAGCTTTCGTCTGAGCTGGAATCATCGCTGGAAGTGGTCTCATACCTAGGTGGCAATTGGGATTTCAGGAGATGCAAGGTGTGCCCGTAAAGACCCACTGACACTTAGAAATTTCTATGAAGGGAAAGCTGTGACCTGACTCCTGAAATTTCACCAGTGGTTACAGACCCTACACTCAGAAGTTCAAAGTAAAGTCTACTGAAATGCCAGGTGGCTTTGACTGGGAGGCCTTGGGCAGTGCAAGGGATTAACACGCTCAGCTGCTAACCAAAAGGCTGGAGTCCACCCAGAGGCGCCTTGGAAGAAAGGCCTAGTGATCTACTTCTGAAAAATCAACCACTGAAAACCCTGTGGAGCCCCGCTCTACTCTGACACACATGGAGTCACCGTGAGATGGAGCTGACTCGGTGGCAATTGGTGGTGGCGCTGGTTTGGGGTGAGTTCTGGCTTAAAAGGGATAACCTAGGTATCAGATCGCTTGTAAAACAAAATTCGGGCACCCCTGGCTTAGTATAAACTGAGAGGAAGCTTAAAGGAGACCAGGTGTACGTTGCTAAATTTTTATTTCTGTTCCCGGTTGGTTTTTTTTTTTTTTTAAATCTTCCTATTTTCCCCCATTAATCCTTCCACTGTCAAGATGAACAGATTATATAAGTATCAAGAGTCCCTCTGGTGTGTGCCCTCAGAACCTCCTGGGCCACCTCACCTGATATAACCTTTAAGATTTGAGAAGAAGACACCACCAGGCTAAGTCTTTCTGGCAGCCTTTACCATGAATAGCATCTCAGCTAACTTTGCACTGCTGCTCTTTTGCAGAGGTCATGTATTGATTAATTTGTTGCTTTGGTTCAGTTGTAGTAGGGCAGACAAGCTTAAGTGTTTACCAGGGCCAATTGGTAGAGAAGGAATAAACTATTAATATTCTACTTAGAAAGCAAAGACCTGATGGCGTGGCGTGGTTACTCTTCAGAGGAAAGGCCCTAGAATTCTGACGGGGAATGTGGAGAGCTAAGCAAAGCAGCCCATTCTGAAGCAGTGGGCTCATGCTCCTGGTCTCCTTCCATGTATGTCTGAGTTCTGAGGAGGTTAAGAACCATTGTCCAGCACAGCACAGGACACTGCTTCCTGCCACTCTTGCTGAAGACTACACTTCTCAGATCAGAGGTGAGGAGAAGTAAATTGCTCAGCGTCATCAGGATTCCTGACAGAAGGCAAGAGGAGAGAAGAGAGGCCCACTGCACCTTTCTGGGGGGACTCCTCTGTCACCATGATGTGGCAGCATCCCAGACTAGAGACCTTTAAACACGACTTAAGCCACAGGGAGCAAAGGAGACAGACCATGTACACACTCCAGGACCACCATCCTTCTTACCCTCCATTAATGCCGACAAACTGGAGGTTCTTTTTCGCGCCATTTGAATCTCTGTTTCCGTCTTTCTTCTTCATGATGGACTTCAGCGTGCTTTCGTTATTTGCATATGCTGTGAAAAAGTGAATCGAGGTGATCAAAGTTACCGTAACTCATACCTGTACATAGGAGCGCTGGTGGCTCAACGGCAAAGTGCTCAGCTGCCAACCGAAAGGTTGGTGGTTTGAACCCACTCACTGGCTCCACAAGAGAAAAGACCCAGCTATTTGTTTCTGTAAAGATTATAGCCTAGAAAACCCTCTGGGGCAGTTCTACTCTGTCATATGGGGTCGCTGTGAGTCCAAATCAACTCGATGGCACCTAACAACAATAGACCTGTACGCATTAAATCAACAGGTCATCTTTCTTCACGTATGTTTTACTTTCTTGTCATTCATGAAAAAGTAGCTCTTGGCACGTATATAGAGAGACACTTGCCCCAAAGCCACTGGGAAATGGTGTGGGTGCAGAGAAAGTGATTCAAGGTTCCATGAATACCTTTCTTGAAATGGAAAAAAGATCCATCAGTACTTCCAGACGTAACAAAAGCAGTGACTGCTAGCATTGGTATCTGGCTTTACTGTTGTTAAAGGGATGTCGTACCTCACTTGATCCTCAAAAACCACTTAGCCATGAAGATAGGGATGATTACTGCTCTCTGTCTTCAGCTGAGATAACCTAGAGCCTAGACCCGGGAAAACTTATCCCTGACAGACTGGGAGAGTTAAATGCTGTTTATTTCTCTTAAGGGGATTCTGCACCTTTAATTCTTTGTTGTTAGCTGCCATGATTCGGCCCCGACTCATGGTGACCCCGTGTACCATGCTGCCTGATCCTGCGCCATCCCCATAATGAGTTGTGGATCAGAACAACGTGATATGTAGGCATTTCCTTGGCTTAATTTCAAAAGTGGATTGCCAGGTCTATCTTGGTAGTCTGTCTTAGACTAGAAGCTCCACTGAAGCCTGTTCGGCAAAACGGCAACACGCAAACCTCCAATGGCAGGCGGGGGGTGGCAGCATATGCGGTGTACTGGCCGGGAATTGAAGCCGGTCTTCCACATGGAAGGCAAGAATTCTACCACTGAACCATCACTGCCCACATTTTATTTCTTTAGTAATCACTTAGAGATACTTTGGAATGCTGGTGGCGCAGTGATTAAGAGCTTGGCTGCTGACCAAATGGCCAGCAGTTCTAATCTACCAGCTGTCCTTGGAAAACCTATGGGGCAGTTCTACTCTGTCCTATAGGGTTGCTAGGAGTTGGAATCAACTCGACGGCAATGGGTTTTTAAAAGATACTCAAGGCCTACCTTCCTGTGATGGATGATGGATTGAATTGTGTCCCCCCAAAATGTGTATCAATTTGGCTAGGCCATGATTTCCAGCATTGTGTAATCACCCACCATTTTGTTACCTGATGTTATTTTTCTAGGTATTGTAAATCCTACCTCTATGATGTTAATAAGGCAAGACTCAATCTGCAAGATTAGGCTGTGTCTTAAGTCAATCGATTTTGAGATATAAAAGAGAGAAGTGAGCAGAGACACATGGGGACCTCATACTGCCAAGAAAGAAGCACTGGGAGCATAGTGTGTCCTTCGGACCTGGGGTCCCTGTGCTGAGAAGCTGCTAGACCAGGGGACGACTGATAACAAGTACCTTCCTCCAGAGGCAATAGAGAGAGATAGCCTTCCCCTAGAGGTGGCGCCCTGAATTCAGACTTCTAGCCTCCTAGACTGAGAGAACAAATTTCTCTTTGTTAAAGCCGCCCACTTGTGGTATTTCTGTTATGGTAGCACTAGGTAACTAAGATACTTCCCAACAACTGTGGAATCTTTCTTCCAAGTCAACTTACAATGCAAACTGGCTTTAAATTGGGAATGCTGGCCATGTCAGCCCTAGCATCCTGATGCTAAGAAATGTTACCGTAGAGACCAGCAGCAATCTGGTCGTCTGTCAGGTTCACTGAAGACAGTGTACTCTCCTGAGGGGGTAAAGCGTCCTTGCCGCCCATGGGCTTTCCTTCTGTGGCCCCGACCTCTTGCTCAGGCAGGGACATCTGGTTCCTCAATGGCATTCCAGGCTGTAGGGCTCCACACTTACAGGCATGCTGCAGGTTACTTCCTGTCAGGAACAAGAAGGGTGTGAGGAGTGTGTGTGATGCTGACCTGCTCCCGTCGATTCCGACTCACAGCAACCCTGAGAGACAGAGTAGGCTAGCCCTGGAGGGTTTCCAAGGCTGTGATCTTTACCGGCAGAGGTCACCACATCTGTGATGCTAGGACCGAACAAAACGGGCTAAAAGGTTTTTATAAAAGATGCTGGCAAACTCATCCTTTTCTCAAGTGCTTCCCTCTTGTGTTTTTATCTGTATAAACGGCACAGCTGTCCCAGCCACCAAAGCTCAAACCCACAAAGCCTTCCTTGGCTCTTCCTGTTATTCCCACATCTGGATCTGCCAAGCCTTGTCAGACCAACTCCTTGTCACCTCTCTGTTCTGGCTGTGACCACCCAGCGATGGCTCTCACTACGTCTCCTCCTGACTGCCCGGCTTCCTTGACCCCTGGCCTTCTTAGACGCCGCTGCCGAGGAATGCTACCAGCCAGCTCTAATCCCACCACTGAATGGCCAGTGGCCGTCTTGTCGGCGCTGACTCATGAACCCCATGTGTGTCAGAGTACAACAGCGGCCCACAGGGCTCTCTTTCTTATTTTCTCTTGGCTACATATAATTTTTTATTGTATTTTCAGTGAAAGTTTATACAGCAAATTAGGTTCCCATTTGACAATTTCTATATAAATTGTTCAGTGACAGTTACATTTTTCACAGTGTGTCAATATTCTCTTTGATTTTGTTCTGGTTGTTCCACTCCCTGTAGGGTTTTGAGTGGCTGCTTTTTCAGAAGCAAATTATCAGGCCTTTCTTCTGAGGCACCTCTGGGTAGACTTGAATGTCCAACCTTTTGGTTAGCAGTAGAGCATGTGAACTGTTTGCATCATCCAGGGACCCCAATCCTGTCATGACCCCAGCTTAAACAAAATTAGACAAAACCTGAACTCGTCCCCACTCAGGAAATAAAGCCCACATGCTCAGCCAGACCCCCAAATTGTCCTTACCCCAGCACCAACTTGCCTCTCCAACCTTACTTCCCACTATCTTGCAGTCCTTCCTTACTGGAACTGGGCTGACACTCCAGCAAATGGACCTACCCCTGGTATAAGTGGGGCCCCTCGTTTTCCCGAAAGCATGCCTTAGCTTCTTCTCCTACCTGGAATGCCCTCCACCCCGCCCTCCCATGGCCAAGCCTTCCTACCACTCAGGCTTTGAGGCTGGTGGCCCCCTTTGCAACATACTGGTTTACAACAACAACCATAATAAAAAAAGTTACGACGGGGGACAGCAAACCATCCAAAGTGAGGCATTAAAAATCACCTAAAGGTTAAACTCTGACAGTCCCACCGAAGAACCCCTAAACCCCTAAAGGCCACAGAGCTGGATGAGAACCCACAGTTCCTCATTCTGGGTCCAGTAGTGTATCCACGTTCAAGAGCACCAAGCTCCCTCTCCCACCTCTGCAGGGGTGGGCAGCTCCCCAGGTGACTCTGCGCCAATGCATCTCGGTCCTATACATACACAAACACACACATACATACACCATACACTTACATATACAGATACACGAACACATATACACACCACACATACATACATACACAAAGACACATACACACACCCCCCACGAGACCAAGTGGAGCCCTCCAAACAGTCCTACTTGGGGATGCTCTTCCACGCTTTGGGCAGCGCTAGACAGTAGAAAGTCCTCAATAGAACATCTGTGTAATTCAACTCAAAGCCCTGAGGACTCTGCTGAGGCCAAGAACAACATCAAATGTTAAACTAGCTCTCATTTGCTCAAGTCACAGGGACTTTGTAATCTGGAGTCCCTGGGTGGTACAGACAGTTAATGCGCTCAGCTGCTAACTGAAAGACTGAAAGCTCGAGCCCACCTAGAGGCACCTTGGAAGAAAGGCCTGGCAATCTACTTCCCAAAAAATCAGCCATTGAAAACCCTACGGAGTGCAGTTCTACTCTGACACACATGGGGTGCCATGAGTTAGAGTCGACACGACGGCAACTGGTAAAATTACCAGAAAATGTTTTTCCAGTTGGTTTTGAATGGGCTATAAACGGCCTATGATTCTCCGAACTTGATAAAGACCCACCTGTGGTTGTAGGCTACACACAGGCTGATACATGTACCAGATATGACTGTGGCATGTGACTACAAGTTCACTCAAAACAAAGGAATGGTGTAGCCAAGGGGGCCAAAAATCAATTGAAGAGGTCAGCATAATTCAATGTTCTCAGCCCTGGTGGCTCTTTAGAATCTCCTGAGTTGGGGGTGGACCTGTAAAAATACAGACACAATGAACTACCTGCAGATGAGGCCCAGGAGGCAGTGTTTTGTCAAAGCTCCCCAGGTCATTCTGATGTGCACCAGGACTGAGAACCACTGAATTAAATGAAGCAATATAAAGCTTGACTGTTGGAAACAAAAGCTGGCTCCACTCTGGTTTCAACCTGTCCACTTAGATGGATGCGAGTTCTTAGGAATTACTGGTGTTTTAATTATCCGTCCTGGACCACTGGTGTTAGAAGTGCGTGGTGAAGAGTAAATACACAAACTACGGCCTCACCTACCCCGAGACCTGAAGAACTAGATGGTGCCCAGATACCACTACCAACTGTTCTTATCACGGCCACAATAGATGGACCTGATAGAATGGTATAAAAACGTGCAACAGAACCTCATATTCCTTAAGAAACAAACGAAAACAAGACCAACTGGACTGGTTGAGGCTGGAGGACTCCCCGAGACTGCTGACATACTCTGACATACTCTTCAAACCTTGAACCAAAACTAACCCGAGATCACCTTGTAGCTATATAACAAGTTAGCTCAAAAATAATGAGTATTACCTGTAAGTACTATGCTTGTTTAAAAAACCACGTGTATGAGACCAAACAGACAACAAACACTTTAAAACAAAGATGAGAATGTAGGAGACCAGGGAAGCTAGGACAGCTAGATTAAGGTAAATAGAACCACCAGAAGGGAAATAATGAGAATGCTGACAAATTATGAAGAATGTAACCAACATCACTGAACAATTTGTACAGAAATTGTTGAATGGGAACCTAAACTGCTGTGCAAACCTTTAGCAAAAACACCGTATTATTAAAAAAAAAAAAAAAAGTAAATGCTACCCATCCAAAAGGTAGATAAAAAAATAGGAGGAAACACAAAACACCGTCAGAATTCTGGCACTCTTGCCTAGAAACTCCCTTGGCCACCAGGGGGCACTGGTTTCCACAGGGACCACCGGCGAGTTAGCAACTGTGAAAAGTCTTTGGTCATTAACTCAAACTTATAACTGCCATAAACACCAATAAAGTGTGAGCCTCCCAGTATGACTTGGCCAGGTCAGTGATGATTAAAAGACAGCAAATGACAGAAATCTCAGTGTTCTGGAAATGAAGGGCACCCCTGATACATTAATTCTGATTCTAAAGGGCACCTACGTTCACGTTTCAAAATATATAGATAATCATAAAAATGGGGCAAACTATAATGAAAATTAACTTAAACTTTTTATGTCCTTAACTTTAGGAATGTTAGAAACAAACTGCTGTAAAATAAAAATGATTCAGTAAATAATAGAGCTGGGAGAGTTTGAAGGAGTTGATCTTCTCCAGTGTCCTTTGTGACATTTATCCATCTAGAATGGGTGGTGGTGGTGTTGGGTGCCATCGAGTTGATTCCAACTCATAGCAACCCCATGTGACAGAGTGGAACCGCCCCATAGCGTTTTCTTGGCTGTAATTTTTACAGAAGCAGACTGCCAGGTCTTTCTCCCATGGAGTGGTTAAAAAAAAAGGTTAGTGGGTTTAAATTGCTGATCTTTCAGTTGGCACCTGAGTGCTTAACCATTGCATCCCAGGGCTCCTTAGGATGGGTTTTAGTTGTCGGTATACAGCAATGTGTTTCTAAATTTGTTAGAAAACTGATTTTTGAAAAGATATTTAAATAGATTTTAAAAGATGCTATGTTGCCATATCCCAACTGTTCTGGCATGCTAACCCAAGCTTTTCTTTCTAATGCCAAGGCTTTCTGAAAACACAGTTATAAACAAGGTGTGAGCGTGTCACTGTGCCAAATTTTCAATTAGGCATTCCAATTTTGTTTTTATAGAACACTTAACTTGTCAAGAATAGGTAGGACAGCAATTTCCGATCCCTTACGGAAGCTATGCAGTTGTTTATAAATATTTTCCCAACATTTAACTAAGAACTCTGCAAGGACGCTTCTGGTTTTTCATAAGAAAAAGGGCTTGTGCATAAATTCACTCTTTTCAGCCCAAATGTTGGTTTGGGGGATAGACAGTAGAGATTTTTCACAAAGCGTCACTCCTTTTTTGGTATGTATAAAGTACGGTGCTTTGATGGAGGAGAGAGGACAAGTCCCTTTCTGTTTCTAGGCTCAACTAGAAATTGCTGGAATGCCATGTATGTGGCCACCAACATAGTCAAACCCGTTGCCACTGAGCCGATTCTGACTCACAACGAGCTTATAGGACAAAGTAGAACTGCCCCATAGGGTTTCCCAGGCTGTAACCTTTACAAAAGCAGGCTGCCACATCTTTCTCCTGTGGAGTGGCGGGTGGGTTCGAACCACTGATCTTTCAGTTAGCAGCTGAGCACTAAGCCACTGCACCAGCAGTCAATTAGCAGTCAAGTGAAACTAGAGACAGAAACTTAAGTTGCTAGATCTGCGGTTTAATCACTGCTTGGAGCCCTGGTGGTGCTCACCAAGGAGCTGGCTGTTCCCACCCCCCGGTGGCTCAGCAGAAGGAAGACCTGGGGACCTCCTCCCATAAAGGTGATACCCTGGAGAAGCCTGTGTGGCATTCTGCCCTGTCACCTGGGGTCGCTATGCATCAGAAATCTACCCGATGGCACCTAACAACAGGGCCATTTGGATCTTTCCCTGGGAACTTAGCAGAGAGCCGTCATGAATGCCTTTAAGGGTGGATTCTCATTTAGAAATTAAAATGCCAGGGTGGCTTGAGGATCAGGTTCTCCTTCACCACAACCATTTAATTCAACATGTTTAATCACACATCCTCCCAAGGCCTGACCCAGAAAACCCACACTGACCTCCTGCTTACCCAGAGCTGGCAGAGCAGATGGCTCCGTGTTTTTCCAGAACAGCGAAAGTCCTCCAGCCCATCCCTAAGCTCACCTCCCAGACCTCCAAGAGCGTGAATGCAGCAGCAGTCTTCCTGCACCTTCTCTGGTACCTAACACACACAGCCACAGGTCACCATTCACATCTCTGGTACCTAACACACACAGCCACAGGTCACCATCACATCTCAGCTACCTAACACACACAGCCACAGGTCACCATTCACATCTCCGGTACCTAACACACACAGCCACAGGTCACCATTCACATCTCCAGTACCTAACACACACAGCCACAGGTCACCATTCACATCTCCAGTACCTAACACACAAACCCACAGGTCACCATTCACATCTCTGGTACCTAACACACACAGCCACAGGTCACCATTCACATCTCTGGTACCTAACACACACAGCCACAGGTCACCATTCACATCTCAGCTACCTAACACACACAGCCACAGGTCACCATTCACATCTCCAGTACCTAACACACACAGCCACAGGTCACCATTCACATCTCCGGTACCTAACACACACAGCCACAGGTCGGCATTCACATCTCTGGTACCTAACACACACAGCCACAGGTCACCATCACATCTCAGCTACCTAACACACACAGCCACAGGTCACCATTCACATCTCTGGTGTCCATGTCCACAAGTTCTTCAAGGGGTAGACCACCTTACATTTCTCTCCGTCACTGTACCACACCTTGCATATTTAAATGAAAAAAACACCCAAACATTTGCAGTAAGATTGACTCTGACTCATGGCGACCCTGTGTGCGTCAGAGGAGGACTGTGCTCCACAGGGTTTTTGATGGCTCAATTTTGGAAGTAGATTGCCAGATCTTTCTTACCAGGCACCTCTGAGTGGACTTGAACCTCCACCCTTTCAGTTCCCAGGGACACCACTTTGTGTATGTTACTGTGTACCACCGAGTTGATTCTGACTTATCTGACCCTACATGACAGAGTAGAACAGCCCTATAGGGTTTTCTGGGTTGTCATCTTTACAGGAGCAGATTGCCAGGTCTTTTTTCCTGTGGAGTGGCTGGTGGGTTTGAACCACTGACCTTTAGGTTAGCAGCTGAGTGCTTAACCATTGTACCACCAGGCTCCTTACTTTACATTTAAACCTGTTGCCATCGAGTCAATCCTGACTCATAGTGATGCTATAGGACAGAGCAGGATTGCCCCATAGGGTTTCCAAGGCCGTGATCTTTACCGAAGCAGACTGCCACATCTTCCTCCTGTGGAGTGGCTGGTGGGTTCGAACCTCTGACCTTGTGGTTAGCAGCCGAGAGCTTAACCACTGCACCACCATGAAATACATTGCTATCAGCTGACACAAATAAAAACGGGGACAGAGCAGACCTTCACCACCTTGATGAAGAGATGAACTGATGCTGAGAGAATAATCAGCTGTAGCCGCCTTCCAACAGCAATGCCTCCCCCGTTGTTTACGGCTGGGCATCTGTGAGCTCGCAGCCATTGCAGACCTCAAAAAAAGCCACAGACTTATCCCCAGGCTTCAGCTGAAACCAGCTGTGTACTTCAGGATTCACTCGGAGCGGAAGGGTCAAAGTAAGCCCGCAGCTTTTCCAGGGTGTGTGTGCCTTTCAGTCATTTCAGTTAGGAGCTCTGGTGGTGCAGTGGTTAAAGTGCTCAGCTGCTAACTGAAAGGTCGGCGGTTTGAACCCACTAGCTGCTCCATGGGATAAAGATGTGGCCATCTGGTCCTTTAAAGATGACAGCCTTGGAAACCCTACAGGGCAGTTCTACTCTGTCCTACAGGGTGGCGATGAGTCGGAATCAACAGCAACTGGGTCAATGGGTAGTTCCTGTTTAGAAGTCCCTGGGTGGTACGAATGGTTAGCAAACTCAGCTGCTGCTAACTGAAAGGCTGGAGGTTCAAGTCCACCCCAGAGTGCCTCAGAAGAAAGGCCTGGGAATCTACATCCAAAAAAAATCAGCCATTGTAAACCCTGTGGAGCACAGTTCTACTCCGACGTACACGGGGTTGCCATGAGCTGGAATCAACAGGTTTTACTTGGTACCTCTTTGAAAGGATAAAGCATAGGATTAAAAGCAAGGGTTTCAAACAAGTGCCAAAGGCTCCTAAAGGTGCCAGACAGATTTTAAGTTGTTGGAACAAAAGATTTCCTCAGGACTGAAGCCTTTTTTCCCAAGGTCTATAACAGATCTTCTAAATCTGTAATTTTTAATTTTTCTGAGGGCCAGCCAATGCTTTTGAGAATCTGATGAAAGTTATGGGCTCTCTCCAAAAAGCCCGAATGCTAAAGGGCTCATGAAAGTATGCACCCCAGGTTCAGACGCCCTGCCCTGAGGCCGTTTATTCCAACAAGATCTCACTATATAGAACTGGGGGCGCTTATTGGGAAGTGCTGGGTGGAGGCAGGAAACCCATTAATTTGGAAAAAGTTCCCCAGGTGAATCCGATGTAAGAGTTACTCTTACGGATGTTGTTGTTGTTGTTGTTGGGTGCTTTCGAGTCCGACTCACAGCGGCCCCACGTGGTAGAGCATAACTGCCCCCTAGGGGTTTCTAGGCTGTAATCCTTACATGGGCTGCCAGCAGAACGAACAAATCTGTCTTGGAAGAAGTACAGCCAGAATGCTCCGTAGAAGCAAGGATGGCGAGACTTTGTCTCACATACTTTGGACATGTTATCAGGAGGGAGTAGTCCCTGGAGAAGGACATCATGCTTGGTAGAGGGTCAGCAAAAATGAGGAAGACCCTCAACGAGATGGACTGACACAGTGGCTGCAACAAGGGGCTCAAGCATTAACGATTGTGAGGATGGCGCAGGACTGGACAGTGTTCCGTTCTATCGCACACAGGGTCGCTATGAGTCGGAACCGACTTGACGGCACCGAAGAGCAAGAACAATCCTTACGGGAGCAAACTGCCAGGTCTTTCTCCCCAGGAACCACCAGGCGGGTTTGAACCCCCAACCTTTTTGGTTAGCAGCTGAGTGTTTAACCATTGTGCCACCAGGGCTCCTTTCTTAAAGGATAATCTGTTGAAAGAGGCCTAAGGAGAAAAATCAAAGCCAATCCTTTCACTTGTACAGGAGGAAACAGAAGCCTAGAACTGGACTCTCTGAAGTGACGAGCAAGCTACCTGTGCAGCTGGTACCTGGGGTCCCGGTACCTGGGGTCCCGGCACCTGACTTCCCTGTCAATATGCCTTCCACTGCATCATACCTTCCTAGACTGAAGTATTCTGGAAACACTTTGTTTTGGGTTATCTCGATGTTCTCAGAGCACTGATTATAAAAACAGGTACTATGCCAAGTAACTGGTGTATGTGAGCTAGAAGACTCTAAGGGGTACTTTGTAGAGACTTTGCACAAGGCTTCCCTTTGGCTCCGGCCTCTGCAAACTTGCTTGTGCAGTTATGGGAATGACTTCAAGTTCCTAAGCCTTTTTAATAAATCCAAGACAGGTGTGAGTGCAAATATGGAAGCTGATTTAAGAAGCAGTTCTTTTGTTTGTATTTAAGGCTGAGAGATGAATTTCCTATAAATCATGGGCCAGGCAGTTAAGTTCCACTGTTATAGATGGTTTTGTTTGTATATGCTCAGAGATGTTTATAAGTTACATATTAATAACTACCAGTCAGTTTATCTAGATTTCTCTCTCTCTTCCTCCTTTCTCTCCAGAAGGGGGGAAGGGGAAAAGAAAAGAAATGCAAACTCACTCCTTAAAGCAAACCAATCCAACTGATTTGCAGTAAAACAAATCTCTATATATATTTTCTCCATAAGGTTTTTGTGAGAACAGAAAAACTTATTACTTAACTCTTTAATCCTATGAAAGAAAATAGTAAATATATTAAACTCACATTAAAAAAAAAAAAGCTGCCCTCAAGCCACTTCCAACTCATGGCGACCCCATGTGTTTCAGAGAAGAACTGTGTTCCATAGGGTTTTCAATGGCTGATGTTTCATAACCAGATTGCCAGGCCCTTCTTCTGAGGCACTTCTGGGTAGATTCAGACTGCCAACCTTTCAATTAGGAGCTGAGTGCTTAACCATTTACACCACCCAGGGCTCCGAAACTCACTTTGCCAGGGGTTCAAAAACAGTTTTCAGAATGTCATTGGTCACCACCAAATTCCACCTGCATCAATACTATGAAATTGTCTCTTATATTCTGGAAAGATGTCTGTGACCCTCTATGTGGAAGTCTACACATGTAGAATATGTAAGGTATGACTCAATCTTCTGTTTAAAAAACGCATGTCTCTATCACAGAGAGCCACACACGTGTATACGTGCGCACACCCAACACAAGCGCGGCTCCGGTGAATGTGTGAAAGAGACTTTTACTTTTTAGTTTATGCTCTTCTGAACTGTTAATCTGCCATGAGCATGTACTTTAGTTACAATTTTTAGAAACTGAATAGCAGAGTTAGGCACTGTGACGCCTTCCCCTGGAGCTGGCACCTGAATTTGGACTTGTAGCCTCCTAGACTGTGAGAGAATCAATTTCTCGTTGTTAAGCCGTCCACTTGTGGTATTTCCATTACAGCAGCACTAGGTAACTAAGACGATGATGTAGTCTGTAAGTGAGGAGAAAGTGTACTTCAGTCCCCCCTCGGTACAGGAACGCACCTGAGCCTGCATGTGACTGACATTCCATGTTATGTGGGGGCACAGCAATCTTGCTGCTTTCTCACGCTTTCTTCACTCTGCACAGCTCACAGGCATCGCAAATCTCTGCCTAAAACCCTGACGACCTTGAGCTGCTTTAATTTCTAGCTCATCTAACAAACACCAGAAAACAAAAATTTAAAACCGTGAGCAGAGTTCTTAACCTAGTTCCTGCCTCATTAGAACTCTGAAACATAATGACTGAAATAGAAATCTGACGGGAATTACAGAAATACTTTTGTTAAGTCGTATCTGCGTGCCCTGAAAGGGGGCCGCTGCTGTGGTTGAATTGTCATCGTTGTTCGCTGCCGTTGAGTGAGTCCTGACTCATGGCGACCCCATGCACGACAGAACAAACACTCCCCCGTCCTGCACCATCCCCATGACTGGTTCTTGCTTGGACCACTGTGATCCACTGCGTTCCCACTGGCTGATTTTCAGAAGCAGATCACCAGGCCTTTCTTCCTAGTCCCTCTCAGTCTGGAAGCTCCGCTGAAACCTGTTCAGCATCACAGCAACACACAAGCCTCCAGAGACAGATGGGTGGTGGCTGCGCACAAGGGGCACTGGCTGGGAATCGAACCTTGGTCTCCCCCACGGCCGGTGAGAATTCCACCATTGAACCACCGGTGCCTCATGACTGAATTAGTGCTACTGAAAATACGTGTTCTCTTGTTCACGGACGCTGTAGGTCTCCTGCATTTTAGCTGATTAATTAGGTGTACATTTGCAGGGTGTGAGCAATGTCAGGCAGGCTGGAAATAGACCAAAAAACCTCGTCACACAGCCAGACAAAATCCCCCCGATCGCCACGTCAGGGTGTGCCACAGATTACTGCGATGTCACAGCTGAACGTTTTTGGCAGGAATGTGAAATAGAAGCCGCGGTCAGGGGAGGCGGGAGGAAGGCTGGGAGGAAAGCGCTTTCAGGATGGTGAGTCCCTGTGCATCTGGGCCTGGAGGTATTTAAGAATTTTATTTTGACGCCAACATCTGACATCATGATTTTGAAAAGGATGTGGAGGCAGACATATTATTAGTTACCTAAGGAAGACTTTGCTGCAGTCTACATGTCATTATAATCCCGTTTATTCTCAGACGGCTCCCCTGTACGTTTACTGGACCCCTTGCATTCTCAAAGGCCAGAACCCACACATCAGCTGTCATGGCATTTTTTTCTCCCACGATGAACGATCTGTCCCCCTGCACAGTTACTAAAAACTGATTCGAATTCAGGGTTGAAAGTGGAAACCTAGGAAGATAGAAAAACAGTCTATTTCCGTCCACTTTAATCACCACCCTCTCGCACTATAAAGAGAAACAGGCTTGGACATTTTTGGTAATGGCTTACTTACACTTCAGTCTATACTGTGTATTTTCACAGGAGATTAATTTAATGCATGCACGTTACTCGACACATTTGTATTACTTTTTCAGGTAGTGTTTGGTCAGAGTAGAAAGTATGTAGTAATTTTTTTCTTTTTGGTAGGTTTTTCATATCTTACGAACAATTTTGCATGTTAACAAAAGAAACCAGACTTGACAAGCTGCTACCACCACGACCAATCACAATAGGCATGACTGGTGCTCATGAAGGGCCAGAGATGAACACATGCAGTTCACATAAAACCTCGTGGGGTGGGAGCTATTCACACTTCTGTTTTATGTACAAGGGAAGTATAAAGAAGGTGACCTGGATCGCACTGCTTATTCAGAGGTGGAGAGCCAAGATTGGAGCCCAGGCGGTCAGGCTCCAGTCCTACGGTGATCTTACGCACCACCAATTGAGACACAGCACAACTGATAACGAGGAAAGTGTAATTTTAGGGAGGCTTGCTAGAAAATATTAACTACATCGTAAAACCTTCCCCACTACCCATCTGTCAGTCTGTCATACTGTGGTCGCTTCCATGTTTCTGTTATGCTGGAAGGTATGCCACTAGTATGTGAAATAGCAGCAGGGTCACCCATGTGGATAGATTTCAGTGGAGCTTCCAGACTAAGACTAGGAAGAAAGGCCTGGCGTCCCACTTCTGAAAACTTGTCAATGAAAACGCTATGGGTCACAGGAGAACACTGCCTGAGATAGTGCTGAAAGATGAGTCTCTTAGGTTGGAAGGGACTCAAAATACGCAGTGGCTACAACAGTGGACTTGCGCGTACCAGTGATGGTGAAGATGGCGTAGGACTGGGCAGTGTTTCCTTCTGTTGAACATGGGTCGCCATAAGTCAGAGCCGTTTTGACAGCAGCTAACAACAAGGCCAAACCAAACCTGCTGCCGTCAAGTCGATCCCGACTCACAGTGTCCCTATGGGACAGAGAAGGACTGCCTCATAGGGTTTCCAAGGTGGAAAACCTTTACAGAAGCGTACTGCCACATCTTTCTCCCATGGAGTGGCTGGTTAGTTCAAACTGCAGGCCTTTTGGTTGGCGGTCGAGCATTTTAACCACTGCGCCACCAGGGCTCCTTGTACATAGGATAGGCACTTATTATTTTTGTCTTTCTCATCCCTCCCCTTATTCACTGAGATTCCTGTTCACCCCTGCTTGTCTTTTAAATTGAAGCTAATGACTGAGACACTATTAGCTTCAACAACAATAATGGGTATAGCGTAGATTTTTTTTTCAGGCAGTTCTGTGTAACGTGAGCAAGTCAATAACCGGAAGACAAAGAATAAAGCATCACATCAAACCAGCAGGGCAGAAGATCACCTCTCAGCCACCTGGCACTAGCTGACTTTTCTTCTTCCAGCCCCCAACCCTCGGCTAGAGCCTGATGAAGCCCCCAGATAATGAGAATCAGAAGAGTCGCTTACAGATCTTGATTCTTGGTCTTTATTCTACTAGTTACCGCTCTAAAGCTTTCTCCACGGTTCCAAAAAATACTTCCTGACAAAAACCCTTACCTCCTGGAAATATACTGTCCCCACCCTTCCCCACCCCTAGGTGTCACACCGTGCAGCCTACCTGTGGTTTTACCCAGGCTGGTCTTCTGGAAGCCAGAGCTCCTCAGCTCTTCGGTACTTGCCGACTTCATGACGGAATTGATGGACGATAAGGTGCTGATGAGCTGTGAGTTGAGGGAACCAATCTGTGAGTGCGGCTCCCCAAAAGCTTCTGCCAGCTCACTGTAGTTCTCAGCCAGCAGTGTCTGCTGTTCGGCCAGCAGCTTCTGGACTTGCTCGATGTAGTGGTCCAAGCCAGCCACCATTCCTGAGGGAGACCGGGCCTGGGGGTTCTCCCTCAACTCCCCCACAGGCTCATCCCCAACGCCAACGCTCCTCCTGCTGCCCGCCAGCCCCGCGGTCAACTGGGGGGGCCCACAAGCTATGCTCCTCATTCTGAGACCAACCAGATAGTTGTCGTTAATATTTACCTGCCCCACCCCTGAATCTTTGGTCTTCACAGCTGATGGCTTGTCAAACCCAGAACTGCCGGAAAGCAACGTTCCAACACCAATGGACCGCGTCTTGGGGGAGGAGTTGATGTCCCTGACACGGCCTTCTCCTATGGCCACTGTCCGCATCTCCACGGTCTGGGTGCCGGTCTGCTTGTCCGAAGTGCTGAGGACGGTGTTGGTGCAGGATTCTACTAAGGTGACCATCTCAGTGTTGGTGAACTGGTCTACCTGTTCCAAAACCGTACTGGTGTGCTGGCTTGTAGTATGAGGCACCACCATGACGGCAGCTTCCACCTGGCCAACAGCCTCCGTGTTCACACTCCGGGACGTGCACTCTTTCGGTGAGCAGACCGTGACATCTACAGAACAATCTCCACAACCGATAGACCGCACATCTTTGAGGCTCAAGTTCATCTTGAGGAGTGTCAGGTCGTTCACGGACTCCTCTGTGTTGCTGCCTGTCTCGCAGACACTGACGTCCACACCCACACTCTGGTCACACGTCTCCACAGACCTCCCGGTACATTGGTCACGCACTTCCACCCTCTCCTTAACAAGCCACTGATTCATGGGCAGCTCGGGCCCCACGATGGTACTCTTACAATCAGGCTGGCAGGAGACGCCTATGCTGTGTGTTTGCACAGCGGTCCCGACACAAGTGTCCACCAAGTCCACGTGACTGCCCGCCATGTGGTCCCTCGTCTGCACCACGGCCTCCACCATCTTGCTGAAGACAAGAGGCTGGGCCATCATGGCTTTGTCAACTTTTTTCCTCGACCCGGCGGCCTGCAGCTCTTGCTTCAGTTTCGTCATTTCCCGGTCGTGGGTGGTTTCTTTGAGCTGCACCTCCAGGCGGTAGATCTTCTCCTTTAAGGCGTCTATGGTCTGCTGCTGCAGTTCAATTTCTTTGTCAGCCTCCGTGGTAATTCCCAGCATGGCCTCTGTCACGCTGACCCCAGCATTCCTCGTCTCAGTGACTGTCCCGACAGCCACATCCTTCTGGGACCTTGAGCCCCTGTGGTACACAACGATGTCCTCCATGTTCTCGTCGGCACCCACGGCCACAGACCGCCTCTCTTGGGGCCGGCACTCCCCATTCTCCCGGAGCCCTGAGGAGGCCTCATAGCTGCTGTCCTGGATCTTTTGCTCCAGGGCCTGCATGTCTGCCGTGAGCTGCCGGAACTCCTTCAGCCTTTGTGTGCTCTGTTCCATGTTCTCCATCTCTTCCTCCTCATAGTCAATGTACAGCTCCCCGCGGCTCCTCCGGGCCTGGGAGAGCTGCTCCAGCTGGGAGGCATTCCCAGCACTGTAGGATCGCTTCCGCAGACCGCAGACGTCGTTCTGGGGTGTAGCCCTCTGGCTTTTCAGCTGTGAGGCCAGCTGCCTTTTCTCCTCTTGCAAGACGGAGATCTTGACCTGGAGCACAGGGATGGTTCGCACCTGCTCCTCCAGCTCCTTCAGGCGTTTCAGGGCGATGGCCATCTGCTCCCGAATGTGCTGCAGGTGCATGGGGCTCACGTTGGTCACCGGTGTGGAGACCCCCGAGCTCAGTGGGCTGTGGCGGATGGAGCCTCCCATGGAGGAGGTAGCAGGGGCAGCTGGGGCATAGCTGCTGTAATCCCCGTTGCCTTGAAACCCATTCTGAAGCTGGTGCATGGCAGGATTGTAATTTCCCGAACCCACATAGGAGGGGAGGGAGCTTGTGGAGCCCGTGCCCCCAAAACTGGCCAGCCTGGGCCTTCGGAACTCCCCTGGTGCCACCTGCATGGTGACTCTCTCCTGCTCAAGTCTTCTCCGGGTCTCCATCAGTGTCTTGGTGACATGAAGGTTGTGCTTTGGAAGTTGGGGTGAGGGAGGTGGCAGCTGTCGACTTTCTGGGATGGTAAGGAAGGTGGGAGAGGTCTCCAGAGGAGCGGGTGGCCTTGGGATTGGAGTTGACGTCACTTGGCTTCTGGCCAGGAGAAAGCTGGGGCACTGCTTGCTGTCGTCACTGTTGGAGGAGGAGAGGGATTCGGTGGAGGTCCACACACCTTGGTGACCAGGCGTGGCCCTGGACTCTGGGCATGGCACCGATGGCTTGCGTCTCTTCTGGATGTTCAGTTTCTTGATGGTGTTTCCCTTCTGTATGTCGTCCACATATTTGAGGAAGTCTAAGTCTAGCTGATAACCATAGGGGGTCTCCACAAAGTAAGGGTCTTTCTGTTCCTTGCCATGGTCTCCATTCAGGACATCATCTGCTTTTCCTGAGAAAGAGAGAGAGAGGGGAGAATATTATAACACCATGTGATAGACACAGTGGTAAACACGAACATTTGTGCATGGCGCAGTATGGCAAGCTGGCCATACTGACAGACCTATGTTCTCATCCTGGATCTACAGAGTGTACAGCTGGGTGAGAGAGTTAATAATCCCCTCTGAACTTCAGCTTCTTGCTACGTAAAAATGCAGAATCCAAGTACTTAACTCATAAAGTTGTTAATGCAATGATACAGTGATTTTAAAGAGCCAAACATACCATAAGTCTTTACTAAATAGTTCAATTTTTTTAAAGCATGCATTAAAAAAACACCTGAAAGCATTTTCAAATACTTTTGTCCTCTGCAGTCCCTTGAACACGGACAGTAGATGTTAAGATTCCTATTTTACAAAGTGTAACCTGAGCGCAAAAATTTAAGTCTTAGAATAACAGAGCAAGTCAGTCGCAGATCCACGAAACCTGGGAGGAGAGTTCTCCCGCCTCCAGCTCTTTCTAAACAGCAGTCAAGCGCCCCCTAGTGCCTGACCGCAAGATCACAATTTGCCGTCACACCTTCCTTGCTGAGAAAGCCGGTGACACAGAGAACACTGAATGATTAACTCTGGCAGCGGGAGTGTAAGAACACAGCCAGAGGACAGGCTTCAATTCTATTTGTGTCGTCCATTTCTCCATTTATCTCCCTGTCTAAAAACAGCCACAACCAAAAACCTCTCCCAACTCGAAAAAAAGGTCGTCTCCACTTTGACTTACTTGCACAAAACATTCAGGATCCCAAGAACCTACCTTGTTTTGTATTCAGGAAGAATCCAAACAGATGCAAAGGAGAATGAAAGCAAGGGGTCAACCTAAACTCTGACCACTGGGTATGTGGCATTTGGTAAACGCTACTTCTGGCTAAAGCAAACACTTACACAAAGGGAACACAAGAACTTTTCATAACCCAGACCTTGCTGCTGACCTGAGCTATGCCTTCCAAAACTTAAAAGCAAGGTTTTTTTTTTTTTTTGTTGTTGTTGAAACTGTAGGATCAAATAATGTGTTTTCCTAGAGTCAAACCAACAAGCTTTACATTTTTTAGAGCTCAGGAAAGGACATAAAAGCAACTAGAGAAAAGGTAAGTCACCTGTACCCCTCCTCCCTTATCCTAAGTATACAAACCCATCTGATTGCTGCCAAGGTCGTGAGTTTCCTGCCTGCCCTCCCAGCCTCCAACACTGCTGAAGAGTTACACCTGACAGTGCCAATACTCGGAATAAATTTTAGGACTCTTGCCTCCATTCAATCACTTTCCTCTTATGCTGCAACAAAAAGCACGAGAAGATCCCCAGGCAGGGGAATAAAAGGGTTATATATTCATTTTGCCTGCATTTAAAACATTATTAAATTGCTCTAAAAAAAAAACAAAAAACTCATTGCCATCGCGTCAATTCTGACTCATTGTGACCCTAAAGAACAGAGTAAAGCTGCCCCATAGGGTTTCCAAGGAGCAGCTGGTGGATTCAAACTGCCGACCTTTTGGTTAGCAGCCAAGCTCTTAACCACTACGCCACCAGGGCAAAAAAAAAAAAAAATGCTTTAGCAGCGAGAAATTAAGCGCTAGATTTCAATTCTAAACGATGTGGAAATAGAACTCTATTTGCAAGATGCACTCGGCACCTACAGTTTTCTAGCCTAAGAATGAGTGCGCCCTGCCGGAGTGCCTGGCCAGCTCAAGCTAATGAAGGTCGTCTTTCCTTCTCTCTTTTTTTAAAGTTTTCAGCTCCACACGGAGAACACGCTCACTCAAAATATGCAACCAGACCTGTTTCCAAGGCTGTCTGGAATTCCATACCAAAGAGAAACTGCAGACTCGGGTGTCAGACAGAGGCAGACAGCTCTCGGGGGCCATGGGCCTTCCTTGTGAGCCCGCGAGTCTACAGTAGACCCCTCCGGATCCAGCCAGGTCTCTGGAGTACAGAGGCCGCCACGCTCACAGCCCTTCCTCCCGGCCCTCTCCCGGGCCACGGGGGAATTCGGGCCGTGGTGCTGAGGCCCTGTGACCACCCACTCGCCCCACTCACTCGCCCGCCCGCTTGCGCACCTACCAGGAGCCCGCGGCCCGGGCGCCCTGCTGCACTGCACCCTGCGAGCTTGCCGCACCAGGGCTCGGCCTCCGATGCCCGCGTTCCTCACCCCATAAGGAGAGGAGGTTCAACATTCGTGTCAGCTTAGGCAGGCCATGCACACACACCATAGGCCGAGCGTTCACCAATGGAGTCCCGCTGCGGCTTGGGTTACACCACCCCGGGCACAGTCAGCTGTTCAGCATTCCCTGTTTGCTTAATGAAAACAGGAAGCCGGGCTCTTTTGAAAACGCGTGTGCTCCAGCTCGATGTTGCCAGGAGTAAAAATAAGGCCAGCAATTTAAACACTCTTTTTACAGAGGGGCCCTGTCTCTCTGGTACCAGTCACTTCTTCATGAAAGACTTTGTGTTCTCGTGTGGAACGCTAAGCGGCCTCAGCCCTCCGTCACCTTAGGAAGCCCAGAGGCACAATTGGCCCCAGTGTTCTTGCAGGTTCTGAAAAGGGCCTGGCAGGGCCCACTGGTCTAGAGCACCTGACCGAATCTTCTCAACATGGCTCCTAACAAGTAATTATCCTGTAGGGTTAACCTTGACTGAGCTTTACCTCTGGTCAAAGTTTTCTTTTAATCTTAAAAACCAAAACAAAACAAACGACCAAACAAGAAACCTTTTCTACTTCCAGTTACTTTAAAAAAAAAAAAAAAAAAAAAGGGTGCCATGTTCAGAACCATTTAATGAAGAAAAAAAGTCACTCAGCATCTCAACACCTAGTGCCACATGTTAATATTCTGGTATAAATCCCTTGGCGTTTTTTTAATGTATTTCTTAACACAGCTGCTTCTCCCACTTAACACTATAGCTTAAGCATTTTCTATAGGAAAGGTTTTTGTTTCTCTTTTTCCCTTCAAAAAATGTTTAAAAAATGAAATGAACTGATAAAATTTCAGGATTTAGGACATGACAAAACACATCACACTTTACAGCCAAAATTAACTGGCCCCTCTTAGTTATTTCTGAAGTTCAACACAGAAGTCACAGGAAGTTTGGGTCCTGCTGAATTATCCCCAAATGAACTTTGGACTTTTAAAAGCTGGGCATCAGTAGAGGTTTGAATTTAACCATGTTAAAAAAAAAGGCTTTATTATTTCCTAACACTGCTTGGCCCAGATCCATCTGAGCCTGGCTGAGGTTCACTGACCCCCGAGTTATAAACCAGGCTATCCTGAGTATCAGTCTCCAGGAGCACAAAGAGCAAGATGTGCTGTCAAGGTGTAAGCTTTACAAACAAGCGTCTGTGGTATAAATTATTCTACAACTAAAAATACATCCACTGCCATTATTATTTTTTATCTCCTGCTTTCTAGGGTACCTTTACAGACACTGACATAAATATGGCACTTAGGGGGGCTGCACTTATTTTCCAGTTGTTTCCTATATGTCTCCCTGGGCTTGAATAAAAGCAGCTTGAGAGCTAAAAGTCGAGTTTAAAATTCCCTTCATTGCTCTGCCCGCCACATACCAATTCACAAGATACTGGGAACAACGTAGATGTTTAGAAATGTTTACTGAAGGAATAAACACTTGAGTGTACGATATAATAAACTTTGAAAAAAATCTCAGTGCTCTGTAGACACAAGTTGCTTGTTCCATGTTAGTGTTAGGACATTGCTTGTGTAATACCTTCTCAGTAGTTATCTTTAGGTAGAGGAATTACGGGTGGTTTTCATTTTGTTCTTTGTATTTTATAAAATTTTACAACCCACGGGTATTAGTTTTCAAAAAATATGACTACAAGAAGTCACTGTCTGGAAAGCAAGAGCATTATTGAAGTAAGATCTGAGAGAGTTAATTTGGGAGGGGGGAAACGGAGGCAGTTGTGGCAAAAACGGCTAGACGGTCCTCAATAATCATCCTCCCATTCTTTGATACCAATATGTGAGAAACCGGTTGCTGCGGACTCAGTTCTGCCTCATGGTGACCCCACGTGTGTCAGAGTAGAACTGTGCCCCACAGGGTTGTCAACGGCTGATTTTTCAGAAGTAGATGGCCAGGGCTTTTTTCAGAGGCACCGTGGGGTGGACTCGAACCTCTAACCTTTTAGCTAGCAGGTGAGTATGTTAACTGTTGGCTCCACTCAGTGACTCCTCCATGCTAACAGAATCCCCTATTTTCATCTGGGCAAACAGAAAGGCTTTATTTCCCCAGCTTCCTTTTTTTTTTTTTTTTTAGCAGGGTCATAACTAAGAACATGTCATGTAGCTACTCCCAGGAGTGTTAAGTCCTTAACTCTTTAGTTACTATTGGATGAACGGTGTACCAGCCACTTTTTATGCCTCTGGACCTCAGAGGTAAAGGCCTTATTCTGGTTCTAATGCTTTCAGCATCAAGGTGTGTCCCTTTTGAAATGCGTGAAGCGCAGCAGACCCGAGTTGGAGCCTCACTGTTGTGTAGGTTGAGTATTCTATTAGGTGGTGCTTCCTGGATGTGTTAGTTTTGTAAACTTTTGCCTTTTTTCCTTTATTTCTGTGAGATAAGGCTTGCAAGCATAATTGTGGCTTTCCTGTGTGATAGTTAGGGAGCCCTGGTGGGTTTGTTTTGGTTTTTCTGTGTCAGATTTGGAAAACCGGAGGCTCCCCGTGTAACCTAATGGAAAGGCGCCCGTAATAAATTCTCTGTTTAGTTCTTATTGGTATATTGTCATATCACAGATCGGTGGTGCCAGAATGCCACTCGCCTCTCTGGTGGCTTGTATTACCAGATCATATTTCTCAAAATCTGTATTACTAACCAAAAATTTAAACACAATTAGCAAGCATGCATTTCAATACTGAAAACCCATGCCATCAAAATTAAAAAAAATAAAAATTTGGTAATGAAGGAATAGCTATCTGACCTTCATTCTTCCTTCTTTCCTGCTGCCTGGAATGCAGATGTGATGAATGGAACACTAGCTGCTATCTTGGACCACGAGGTCACAGGGCACCTGGTCTCTAAGGGCGTCATGGATCAAAACTTCCAAACCGTTCCTGGAGGGGCTCCCTTTATGCTTCTACACGAAAGTGGAATAAACCTCTATTCTGCTTTAGCTATTGTTTGTTCTGGGTCTCTGCTACTTGCAGCTAAACTGTATTCTAATGGGTACAAGTCTCCTCCACAACCCCTTCTCCTCCTCAAAAAATTAAGATTAGATCTTGAACAGAAGAAATACTAAATGATGAAGCAGGAAGATACTACAATCAAAATTTTTCACAACAAAAAACTGGTAGTTTCAAGAATAACTAAGGAGGTATAATAAAACAAAACAAAACAAATTGCTGTCAGGTTGATTCTGACTCATAGAGACCCTACAGGCCAGAGTAGAACTGCACCATAGGGTTTCCAAGGAGCGGCTTAGTGGATTCGACCTATCAACCTTTTGGTTAGTAGCTGAGTGCATAACCACTGTGCCACCAGGACTCCAAGGAAGTATAACAGCAACAGTTTAAAAAAATCTCTTAAGTGGGACCATGGTCTCGGGGAACATCTAGCTCAACTGGCATAACAGATTTTATAAAGAATATGTTCTACATTCTACTTTGGTGAGTAGCGTCTGGGGTCTTAAGAGCCTGTGAGCAGCCATCTAGGATACTCCACTGGTCTCACCCCTTCTGGAGCAAGGAAGAATGAAGGAAACTAAAGACACAAGGGAAAGATTAGTCCAAAGGACTAACGGACCACATCTACCATGGCCTCCACCAGATTGAGTCCAGTACAATTAGATGGTGCCCTGCTACCACCACTGACTGTTCTGACAGGGATACAATAGAGGGTCCCAGACAGAACTGGAGAAAAATGTAGAACAAAATTCTAACTCAAAAAGAAAGACCAGACTTGCTGGCCTGACAGTGACCAGAGAAACCCTGAGAGTATGGCCCCCGGACACCCTTTCGGCTCAGTAATGAGGTCACTCCTGAGGTTCACCCTTCAGCGGAAGGTTCAACACGCCCATGGAACAAAGCAAGACTAAAGGGGCACACCAGCGCTGGGGCAGGGACTGGAAGGCAGGAGGGAACAGGAAAGCTGGTAATAGGGAACCCAGGGTTGAGAAGGGAGAGTGTTGACATGTCGTGGGGTTGTTAACCAATGTCATAAAACAATGTGTGTATTGTTTGATGAGAAACCAGTTTGTTCTGTAAACCTTCATCTAAAGTACAATTAAAAAAAAAACTCTAAGTGGGTGATAAGGAGAATCCTGACTACCCAAAAGGCCTTGTCTGAGCAATGCAGCCATGCCTGCTGTCCCACAGTCAAAAACCACTGGCCGTATCTGCAACTGGAATCTTGAAAGGAACAGCTTTCCAACGAAACGTCCGGGACTTGAGGGCTGTCCCTGGTGTTTACAAGAATCATCTCACTGTCTGGACGGTCAGTGGTGGGACCGCTCCTGGCACCACCTACGCCTTCATTATGAAGCATTTACGGAGGACTTGATAAGCTGTAGAAAACGGTCCTCTTCAGGGGAAGGAGGAGGAGGAAGAATTTATAAGGAAGAAAACGAGCAGACAGAGTCTAGCTGGGAGACACATGCCCAACAGTCTAAGCCTAACACAAATTGAGAGGGGTCACAAAGGTGTATTATCAAACAGGAACAGTGTGGCAGTATGTGACCAGTGAGTAGACAGACGGAGTTCACCGCGGGCAAGTGTCTGAAGAAGATGAGCTTGAAGACAGGGTGAGTGACCATTCGGTGAAGGGGAAGGAGGGCTTGGCGGGGAGGAGCCGGGATGGATGCTGTCCGTGCAGCCCAACGTCCCGAAATGATTTGTGTATAAACTTTGGAATGAGTAATTTGCTTGATAAACTTCCACCTAAAGCACAGTAAAATTAAATTTAAAAAGAAGAAAAAAGAATGAGCTCACCAGGAAATGGAAGGTAAACGGCTGGAAACTAGTCTGGGAGTACTAACCTGCTAGCAGTGGTTCTCAACCTGGGTAGAATTCGCCACAAAGGGGACATTTGGCAATGTCTGGAGATATTTTTTGGTTGTCACGATTGGGGGCGTGGGGTGCTACTGGCATCTAGTGGATGGAGGCCATGGACGGTGCTCAACAGCCTACAATGCAGAGGATGGCCGCCCCGACAAAGATTATCTGACCCCAAATGTCAACAGCAACTCTGCGCTAGAGACAGCGTGCAGAAGAAACCATTCACATCCAGTCACTGAGACTCTGGCCACTAAGCTGTGGTCTTCAGGTCTTCCAACTCTCAGTGTACCAATACATCGTGCTCACGGACAGGCTGATAAAACGCCACTTTTTCATGCGCAAGCACGGGGTACTATTTTTTTCCCATTTAATTTAAATGTATTACGGAGGTGGCATTACTAATTAGTGGGAAAGTATACGCTAGTAAATCAACGGTACTGGGACAACTGGTTACACATGTGAAAAAAATAAAATTGTTTCTCTACCTCAATTTATGTTTAATTAAAAAAATTTTGTGATAAAATAATGGGGTGTGTCTTTACTGCCGGGCACTGAGTACTCTTCTAGGTACTCGACTGTGTGAGCTGTGAGCAAAAAGCCCTGGAGGTTTCTAAAATGCTGTGCCCTGGTGGCCTTTTAAGTGGACAGAATGTTGACATGCTGACTTCTTTGTTCTGGTTTCACTGCTCACTTGAGGCCCAATTACTGACTAATGGTGCCATGAAAAATAATTGTTCCCAGGCGCCACAACTTTCACACACTGTTGATGAGGTTTTCTTCTTCTACCCAGGGATTCAGTCAATTTGAACCAGTTCAGTTATGGCAGACGAAGCAATATTGGAACAGACCTGAATTTTAAAAATGTGGGTGAAGTAGAACGATAACAGGAACAGGAAAAATTACAGGTTGAAGCCTTGGAATAGAAGACTCGGAAGAGGTATAGTGAGCCCTTTCAGAAGCCTGAGGTGTGAGACTGGATTATTGCCAGGACTGTGGAGCAGGACACACGTGCAAAGTGGTGAGGTCAGCTGCCATCCTTGAGCAGGGCACCGCTGTTTCTGAACCTGCCAGTGAAGAGGTTTGGTGGCCATGCAACGTGCACGGTGCCCTTGTTTTCTAAGAGGGAGATTAAGTTTCCAGCAGGGCTTCCACCCATAATTTTTCCCATTCTGGATATTGTTTGGAAACCCTGGTGGCGTAGTGGTTAGGCGCTATGGCTGCTAACCCAAAGGTCAGCAGGTCGAATACGCCAGGCACTCCTTGGAAACACTATGGGGCAGTTCTACTCTGTCCTATAGGGTTGCTATGAGTTGGAACTGACTCGATGGCAGTGGGTTTGGTTTGGTTTGGGTTGGATATTGTTCTGGTTTATACACATTTTAAAAATTTGGGTCCATTCGGGTCTTGTTTTGTCAGCCATGACTGAACCAGGCAGAACCTGCATTCTACCTGACTGTTGAAAGCAAAGAATTCCGCTAATTCCCATTAACGTATCGTCTCTTCTCACGTGAGGCACAGAGATTTTGCTGAGAGAGCTGAATCAGGCCCAGAGAAGCACACAGTTATTACAGATTCCCACAGGTAAAGCTGCAGTGTGCACGCATCCTGCTGTTTGAGGTAGTCAGAAAGATTCCACCTCAGCAAAGACCTCGAGGCAGGAAAGAAAACGAGAGACAATTCTCATGGCATTAATTACCCAGAGCATAAAAGTCATTGAGTGAGCAAACCAGCCTTCCCAGGCATGCGACAGTGGGATAAAGAAGGCAGGGCAGTGGAACAGCGTCCTTCTAAACAGGTCGAACGGGAAGATTCCCCTGAGGACTGTCAGCGTTAAGCTCCTTTATCTTCCAGGACCTTCCCTGTTCCAAATCTGAGAAAATACCATTTGCTTTAGGACACTGCATAAAAAAAGAATAAAAAACCATAGTAACTGAAAAAGGACAATAATGTAGGTGTTCTTCACTGTTTGTTTGTTTTTTTTAATGTATGGCATGTGATTTTATTTTGTTCCTGCATTTACTGAGGAGTTATTTTAACACCTGCTCGTCTTCCCTCCCAGCTAACACATCCATTCATTTATCAGCACAGGATGGGCGCCTGCCAGGAGCTAGGCTCTGTTCTGTGAAGACTGAAATAATATGCAGGTGGTACAAATAGTTAAGGCACTCAGCTGCTAAATGAAAGGTTGGAGGTTTGAGTCCACCCAGAGGCACCTTGGAAGAAAGGCCTGGCAATCGAGTTCCAAAAGATCACAGCTGTTAAAAATCCTATGGAGCACAGTTCTACTCTGGCACACATGGGGTCACCACGAGTTGCCAAAACTCAACTTGATGACAACTAGCTTGGTTTTGGTTTTAGGAAGCCTGAATCCCTGTACCACCGACCTCAATTCCACCAAGACTTTTCAGGTTGTGGCTGCATGAATGCTTCATGTGAATAAAACAATAACACTGAAGAAAGCAAACATGTATACCTGGAGTTCAAAAGAAACAACAGGCAACTGCCGTGTCACAGGTAGCATAACCGTGCGGTTTTACAGGCTCCGTTGGTTTCCACAGCCAAGTTACAATGGGGTGGTGTTTCTCACATCTGTAACTCCTTTTGGCTCCTCCTCGTTAATCTTTAGACCTTCTCTGACAGCTGTATCCACTGTCTTCATCTGCCCCCAAGGATGTGAGCCTGTTCACAGTCTCTAGCTCTTCCGCTGTCTCTCATCGCTACCCCTTTTCTGTACTAGCTCCATATTCCAAGTCTAACCAGTCCCACACCCCGTGAAGGGAATGGTGACCTAGGGAGGGTGCAACTGTCAGACCGAAAGGCAGATGTGTCCTTTCACTCAGTAAATAGTTATTAAGCACCTACCATGTGCCACACACCGCTCGGAGTGAAGCAAGACGGATACAGAGCCTGTCTAGGTGGGACTTATAAACTACAGAAGACAGGCAAGTGATCTCACAGAGAAATAAATAACTGATAATTGCTATGATACCATAACAACGATTTTAAGGATGGCGCAGGACTGGGCAGTGTTTCTGTCTGTGGTATATAGGGTCACTATGAATCAGAACCAACCTGATGGCACCTAACAACAACAACAATTGCTATGGAAGTAAAACACAGCAGGTATGTTAGGGTACCCACGGCAACCCAACATGTGCACAGAACTGCGTTCCATAGGGTTTGCAAGACTGTGACCTTTTGGAAGCGGATCGCCAGGCCTGGCTTCTAGTGCACCCCTGGGTGGGTTCAAACCACCAACCTTTTGGCTAGTAGCTGAGCTGCAATCCACTCCAACAGCAACTAGAACAACACATGAGAGCTGGGTGGAGGACCCTGTTCCAGCTGGGGGCAGGGAGTCCATACCAGGGAATGGTATTTGAAGAGTCCACCAGGTAGAGTGTGTGTGGGGAGAGGGTAAGGGGGTAGGGGGTGAATCTTGGGAGAAGGGGATGTGCAAAGTTCGGGGCAGAGGAAACAGCATATGCAAAGCCTGTCCCTTCTCAGAACTGAGAGGTGCCTCTGCCTGATAAAGAATCAACCCCAATCAAGCAGGGCCTGGGATCCTTCATAGGGTTTTGGGGGGTTATGTACAATGGGAAGGAACTGAAGGGTTTTAAACAGGAAACAACAAGCCCCGATGGCGCAGTGGTTAAGCACTCGGCTGCTAACCAGAAGGCTGGTGGTTCAAACCCAGCAGCCACCCCGGTGGAAAGATGTGGCAGTCTGCTTCCGGAAAAGATACAGCCTAGGAACCCATGGGGCAGTTCTACTCTGTTCCAGAGCATCGTCGCTATGAGCCGGAATCAACTGTATTGGCAAGAGTTTTCTTTTTTTTTTTTGGTTTTAAGCAGGGAACAAAGCAATCCGATTTGCATTTTAATAAGATCGCTCTGGCTAGGTGCTAGAACACATATGAAATTCTCTCCTAAGTCCTCCGTTGGGTTTTCTATGGATTTTCAAGTCTCATGAATCTTTCTCTTGGTAGCACAAATTACTTCGCACCGTGAGAGTTTTGTTTACTCTTTTAGACACTAAGAACTTGGAGCTTGTCAGTACTTTGGCTGTCCTCTCCCCCAGTACTGAGGAGGACATGAGAAAGCCTGGCCACTCTGTTTCTCGGCTCCCTGGGGGCTAAGCTTGAGACTCCTGGGCTCGCCCTCCAGTGTTCCTTCCATCACCTCGTTCTGCTGTTTAAAAACAAAACGTGTTTCTTTAAACCCATGGATGACTCAATGCAGAGAAACACTATGGGATTTCCTTTTCTGGAGGTCATTACAATAGGGGAACCTAAGCTGGGACGATGTGGTGTAAGTGACGGCAGGAAGGAAGGACAGGGGACATCTGGGGAATTCGGCTCCAATTCAGCATGTCAAGATGCGAGAGCAGACTTGCTCTGTATTTGAAAAGGAGGAAAAAATTTTGGGACTAAATATACAGATTGCTGCCGTCGAGTCAGCTCCAATTCACAGCGACCCCATGTACAACAGAATGAAACGCTGCCCAGTCCTGCACTATCGTCAGGACTGCTGGTATGCTCAAGTAGATCACTGCTGCTACTATGCCATCCATGTCACTGAGGGTCCCTCCACTTCAGCCAACATGATGTCCTCCTCTAGTGTCTGATTTCTACTGATAACGTGTCCAAAGCAAGCAAGCGGGACAATATCCCATTGTGATCCATGTGGTTTTCATTGGTTAATTTTTGGAAATAGGTTGCCAAGTCTTTCTTCTTTGTCTTAGTCTGGAAGCTTCGCTGAAACCTGTCCACCACAGGTGACCCTGCTGGTATTGAAATACCATTGGCATAGCTTCCAGCATCACAGCAACACACAAGCCACCACAGTACAACAGACTGGCAGACAGGGGGTGGAAGGTGAGAATAGTGGGGGCTAAAAATGTGGGGCAAACTACTTTTGTTTCCCACCATAAGGCCAGGATTTGAGGTGTCTGTGATACTTCTTCAAAATCAAGTGAGTTTGAGACGATCTTGAGATTTGTTCTCAAGATTTCTGCTTCCTAGAAGGAGTCAGAAGATGCTGGCTGGGCCCTGGAGGGGATGTGCCTGTGTATGTGTGTATGCACGTGCACATGTATGGGAACACGTGTATGTGCGCACATATGTGTACCTGTGTGTGTACCTGTGTGTGCATGCCTGTCTGTATGTGTACACATGTGCCTGTGTATACGTGCCTGTGTATGTGTACACATGTACACGTACACGTGTATGTGCCTGTGTTTTGTGTTCACGCATGTGTGCACCTGTGTGTGCCTGCGTATGTGTGCACACGTGTGCCTTTTTGTATGCGTGCACATGTATGTGTGCATGTACACACGTATGTGTGCATGCATATCAGGGCTGGGAGAGGGAAGCTCTAGGCCAGCAACAATTATGCCTGGAGAAGCTCTCAATGCTAAAGGTAAAAGAAAACAAAAGCAACCGTACAAACATTCCTCAGCCTTTAAAAGTATACTATGATCAAGTGAAAATACTTTCCTCTCAAAATAAGAAGACGAAGTTACCTGCTGATTTTTCTGAACAATCTCATTTCTGTGCTTCTGATGAAGTCCCCACAGCAGAGGACTCTAACATGCCTTGCAGAGGCAGCGCCTTAGAGAACCACAGAGCAGAGCCGTGGCCACCATCCAGGTCTGCCTGAACTGGGGTGGGGGTAGTATCATAAAACAAACTGGAGTCCCTGGGTGGTGCAAATGGCCAATGCACTCACTGCTAACTGAAAGGCTGGAGGTTCAAATCCACCCAGAGACACCTTGGAAGAAAGGCCTGGTGATCTGCTTTCAAAAGGTCACAGCCATTAAAAACGCAATGGAGCCTGGTTTTACTCTGACAGACGTGGTGTTGCCAAGAGTCCAGGTTATCATAAAATAAGAACAGGAGTTGTGACTGTTTCCTCACTGGCGGTCAAGCGGTGGGCAACAGGGGCTTGGAATCGCACAATGCACCAGCCAGGTTCAGGTTTGCATGTGTAAAATGAGGGTGTTGGTAGGACTCGACTTCCAAAGGTCGCTTCCAGCCTGTGCTTCTTTGACTGTATTTTACACAAAATTTCATAATATTGTCTGCCACGTGAGCAAGTGAAGAAAGAAGCCCAGTGCGGCAATGTGAGCTCAGATGTGCTCTGGCAAACAGTACCCCGTGCCTTGCCCTCTGCTTGTCCCATTTGGCAGCACCTTCCCAGGTACAGCTTAACACCTGGCACAACTGGCAAAAATAAAGGTGCTGCTGAGTCGACTCTGACTCATGGTGGCCCCTGTGTGTCAAGAGTAGAACTGTACTCCATAGGGTTTTCAATGGCTGATTTTTCAGAAGTAGATCACCAAGTCTTTCTTCCAAGGCGCCTCTGGGTGGACTCGAACCACCAGCTAACCTTTCAGTTAGCCGCCCAGTATGTTAAGTGTTTGTATCACCCAAGGGCTCCTGGCCCAACCTGACCATCCTTAAAGGCAGTTTCCCTCCAACTGTATCAGCAGCTCTAGTGTGGGTGTGTCTCAAGAGCCCAGAAGCCAGAAGCCAGCTGCAGGTGAGGACTGAGGGGGAAGAACGTGGAAAGGGTGATTGTTCTGGGAGTGGGGTGGGCTATGTCTTAGTAAAGGGCACATTGTGTTAAGAAGGCACGTGATGGACACAGAGGCTTTGCGGGTTACAATGGCCCCCTTCTCTAGCTCTCAGCCCTGACTGCAAGCCGCGGTAACTCTTCACCACAAAAGAACCTGTCTCGAAATAGCCAAGATCCTCAGGGCTCTGTACTACTTGCTCTTCAGCAACCTAGGGCATGCTGCTATTCCCAAAGTCCACTGCCTAACTCACAGAATGACTGCTGAAACGCAGCCCGAATTTGTTGTGTGTGTACACGAGAGAACCACCTTGGGGACTTCATGCTGTTTCCCCAAACTTTCTCCAAAAACAGCATGCCTAGGAAACGTATGCGTTCAAAGAGCAATTTTGTGAACAGTAAGAAAGTGGGACGAGCTAGGACTTTGGGACAGAAAGGGCTTTTCTAACAAAACAGTACAATTTTTGTTTTTTTTGGCGGGGGGTAGCTATAATATTCATAGGAAGCCCAGCCCTTATTTTGCTTTGTAGTATTTATATAAGAAAAAGTAACCAGCTCGAAGGCATACTGAGCAGCTCCCCTCTAGAAGAACAGATGAAAACAAACGGCCAGAGATGGATTTAGCAACCAGAAAGGGCATTCTGGAATGTAAGTATGCCATAAACTCAAAACACGAAGCTTAGCATATAGATACAACCTCTCACTCCTACGACAATGACATCTTTATGCTAAAGCTGAAATTTTCACTGACCCAAAGTCACGTCCCGAGTTTAGGCTCCCCAGCTTGTAATAAAAGTAAATATTTTTCATTCCACAGAGCTTGAGTTTCTGTCTCACCCACCCGCTGCCCACGTGTCCCGCCCTCCCCTCTCTTTCTTTTTTAGGTTTTCTTACTTACCTACTCAGAAACAAAATAACTGTGATTTTCAGCAAGCAGGAAACTTAGCTCCAGGCTTGCTTTCCTGGGCATTAGAGAGACTGCACACAGGAGCAGGCAAAGCGCCCAGGAGCTGTTGGGGAGAATTTATTTATACCCATCTGGAATTTCCTGACCAACCAACAGCCTGCTGGCCATGGGGTTTCATTCCAGCGCTCTCGGCGTCCATCCGTGAGACAGCAAAAACGACCAAGGAACCAAACTACCAGCAAGAATCTTAAAAATGAAGCACCAAATGCATACCTCGTTCATCCCCTTCTAGTTATTCTTTGAAGAAACTATCCGCACACTCTTTAGACCCATGATACACGAACCCCGAAATGCAGTTGTAAACTTGCTCGTTCCAGGAAGAACTGAGATGGGAAGGCAGCAAACGTTCCCTCCTGCTTCCCGCTGGCTTATGTGAGAATGGCCCCGTTAGAATCACAGCCGGTTTATGAAGGAAATGATTCAGTCTTAACGCCTAACCCAGGCTGGGCCGGAGACGCACAGTTCCTTTTCTTGGTTTATTCTTATTTAATGCAACATGTAACCTGAAGGCTAAAAACACTCACCACTTGTCAACCACAAACCCAAACCTTTCTTTTTCCCCTTGTTCCCTTAAACATTTCATCCAAATTGGATCAGGTGACTTTCAGACAAAGAATGAGTTCCCCAGACAAGTGCATTCTGTTTTGGGTGACAGTATCTTGGAGCAACTTTTTGTTTCTGTTTTTAAAAATTAGTAAGAAGCATATGTCCTTCTGAGGGTTTAAATTTGTCACCAAAAAAAAAAAAGCAAAGTTATTTTTAACCCTTTCTTCACCTCTGTTTGAATAGATTGGGTCACTTAGCCATAGAAGAACAGGATTTGCTGGCCTCCTCACAGGGCAAACAAGCAAAGCCAGTTTAAACAATAGCACAGAGGTCATCAGCAATTAGGAGGACTCTCAAAAGGTGGCTTTGTAAGATTCAAACCAGGGGAGAGCTAGGTGGAGACAGCTGAGTTTCACAAGGAGCTAGTGGATTTGTCTAGCTTGGCTGGTTCACCTTAATCCCAAGCATCCCTAGTCACGCCATTTACCTTCTCAGTCCACCCTCCTCCACCGACGGCTGGATGACTGAAAAGTGATTATCTTGGGACAATTCTCTGTGTGACGCTCCAAAGATTAAATTTTTTTAGACCCTGGGACTCATTTGGACTTGTTTCATGCCAAATAAACAAGCGGATGAAAAGTGAAATAACAAACTCAGAACAATGGTTCAAGTGCCAGATGCTTTGAAGTATTGAGTCCAAAGAACTCCAAACTACTTTGCCCAACACCACCTCTATGAGATAAGAGATCTGAGTTGAGCCTATTTTTCCTTTTTTTTAGAAACAGCTCTACAGAGAAATAATTTACGTGCCATAAAATTCACCCATTTTAAGTGAACACTTAGAGGAGTTTTTAGTAAATTTATATAGTACAAATCATCACTGCAATCCAGTTTTGAAATACTTCCATCATCCCCCCAAGTCCCCTTGGGCTTGTTTTATCATTTGCTTTTAATATAGAAATGTTCTTTTCTGTAGTTTTCTGCAGAGATGTTCTTTTCTGTAGAGATGTTTTTTTCTGCAAAATTCTGATATTACTTAGTCACGTCATCATATTCCAAACTAAGTATTAATGAGAAAAGACTTTTTCTTAAGAATTAAACCAAGGATTTAATTCTTAATGTAGTTTTTCTTTATTTATTATTAATTCTTAACTTACTTCTGAATGGAGCTTTCTTGATGACAGCAAAAATTTTTTTTTGCTAAATTTTTTTATCAGAAATATTGTGTTCTGTTAAGAACACATCTTCTTTTATAAAGCAGTTTTGAGTAATTCTTTAACAAAAGTAGCTTAGATCTGTCCTGCGTGCTTATACAAAGGTGAGTTCCAGCAGAAAAAGTCATTGTATGCAAATGAAAGTGTAGTCCTGTATCAGAAGATGACAAAGGTTGGGAGTCCAGGCCGCAAATTCAAATACCTTCAGGGTCCAGGCCAGTAATGGAAAGGAAGGGTCCAGCTGGGTGAGACCTACAGCCCCTGTCCCATCTAAAAGTTATGGTGACTCCTACAGCTGCCTCGTGGCCACGTGGATGTGCTCGCCTAGTAAAGCCAGATATAATGATTTTTCAAGAGGAGCTGAAGAAATCGTTATTTTGATATGTAGTTAACCAATTTTTAAAACGCCAGCAATTCAAAGTAAAACACTGGATCGGCCAATAGAACACCTCCCTCCCCAATTTTTGCCTGCAGACCACCTGGGTGAGGACTGCATGCTACCCATGTGGGTTCTAATTCCATTCCTATTTCCATCCATTTCCTTGCCCACTTTCCAGGTGGCTGCTATTTTCTTCCTCATTTTAAATTTATTTCATCTTGCAAACTTTTTGGAACAAGCTACAACACAAATTAGGAGACTGTGGGTGGTGCAAACAGGTTACTGGGCTCGGCTGCCAACTGAAAGGTTGGTGGTTTGAGTCCACCCAGAGGTACCTCAGAAGAAAGGCCTGGCAATCTACTTCTGGAAAACCAGCCATTGAAAACCCTCTGGAGCACAGTTCTAACTCTGATGCACACTGGGTCACCATGAGTCAGAGTCGAGTCAATAGCAACTGGTTTTATAACAAATAAGAAAAACAACTTTAATTCTGTTACATATTAATTTGGTATCTCTCATGTTTAAATTTAGCTCTTTTACTAACGAGATAAAAGGATAGGTGGCACAATGGTTAGGCACTCGGGTTGGTGGTTTGAACCCACGCAGTGGCTCCTTGGGAGAAAAGACCTGGCAATCTGCTCCCGTAAAAATTGCAACCTAGAAAAACTCTATGGGTCAGTTCTACTCTGTCACATGGGGTTGCTGTGAGCTGGAATCGACTCGACCATACTCAACAACAACTAATAAGATGCTTTATTTCAGAAGTAAAATAAAGACAAGAAAACACCCTATCATCCCTCTCACCATTTCTCTCTCAGGTAAACTTAACTTGCAGAACTCTACCTGTGAGTTTTAGTCGTAAAAATAGTCTGAAAGCAAGATGCTCCGTTCTGTTTCTCTTTGTAGACCCGGGTTATTTCTGCTACACTTGAGAGCCCTTCTCTCTCCTGTGGCACCAGGCCAGGTAACCAGGCCTGTGATGGCTGTGATACCTTAGCATGTTACTTTTACCCACCCTCTCCTGTGGTTTCAGCTCAGGTAACCAGGCCTGTGATGGGCGTGATACCACAGCTGGGTGGGAGGAGGCTTCAGCCAGGGAGAAGAGTGGGTGAATTTCCCTTCCACATCACCATGCTCCTTCTCAACCTGCCTCCATCACAGCCCGAGGGGGAAGACGGGACTGGAAGGGATTAAGAGGACAAGTCCTGTGAGGGCTTCCAGCTCTTCCTCCTCCTCGTAGGTGTGGACTGCCTTGACTGATGGAAAAGCACTTCTAGATGTGCCTGGATTAGACGGATCTGCTGGTAGGACTGAGTAGAGGGAGGGATTTTCCCAGGAGAGAATCCATCTGGGGAGGTGCCCAGTCAGGAGAGGGAAATTAGGAAGCAGCGGCCACAGATGAGGCTCCTAAGAAGAATCTCAGTCTTCCTTGTACCCAACAAATTGCATTTCCCTAAACACATGCAAAGGCTTAAAGCTGGAGGCACACTGAGTTTCCACAGGTGGCGGCTGTTGTCATTAGCGGCCGACAAGTTGGCCCCCAACTTGTGGGGACCCCATTAACAAGGGAATGAAATGCTGCCTGGTCCCATGCCATCCCCATGATCAGTTAGGGATGTGAACATTTTGATCCACTGAATGATTTTTGGAAGTGGCTTTCCAGGCCTTTTTTCCTAGCCCACCTTAGTCTGGAAGCTCCGCCGAAACCTGTTCTGCATCACAGATGGGTGGTGGCCTCGCATTAGATGCATGGCTGGGAATCAAACCAGGGTCTCCTACATGGAAGGCGAGAATTCTACCACTGAGCCACCATTGCTCCTCCTGCCACAGGCTACGTTTCCTTTATAGTCTGGCTTGCCCCCGGTTATTACTTTCATCTCAGATTTAAATAAGACGTGATGATGGTTCTACCACGTGATGAATGTGATGAATGTCCCAGAGTTGTACGAGGAAAAATGGCTGAGATGGCAAATGTCTTGTTACATATATTTTTCCACAATAAAAAATTTTTTAATATAAGAGACAGTCTCATAATACATTTTCATCTAAGACTTGAAATGAACATTTAAAAAAGCCAAATGACAAAATGAATGGGGGGGGAGGGTCACAGAACTGAAAGGAATTAAAAACTTCAAAATTGGATTACCTCAAAGACTCTGTGTTGTTGTTAGGTGCCATCAAGTCGATTCTGACTCACAGTGACCCTATAGGACATAGAACTGCCCCAGAGGATTTTCTTGGCTATAATCTTTATGGGAACAGATCACCAGGTCTTTCTCCCACAGAGCCACTGGGTGAGTTCAAACTGTCGATCTGTTGGTTAGCAGCCTAGTGCTTAACCGTTGCACTACCAGGGCTCCTTTGAAGACCCTATAAACGCTGTGAATAATAAGGAATAATATTTCCCTTATCATTCAGGATATTTTTCTTATTAAGGCAATTTGTTTCCTCACAGTTAAAAGAGGCGATAGGTCTATAGAGACTGCCCAAGAAAACAGCGGGAGAGAAGGGAGGTGGTTCAACTAGCCAGGCTCCCCCTGAGAGGTCACCAACTCAGGTTCTTATCCAGAGTTTCAGCCTGCCACTAAATTAGACTAGAGAAAAGCCTGGGCAAAAGGAACTGACTGGAGCCCCACCTCCTCTCCCTCTGGCCAGGTTGCTAACAAGCAGTGAAAGAAGCAAACAGCTCTGGAAACCAGAGATAGCCTGCCAACTGCCTGTGACAGTGATCCATCCTTAGTCAGCCAGCCCATTAATACCAGGCACCTCTCCCTGGAGCCCGAGGCATCCAGCAGACAATACCATCGTGAGCCTACCTGAGAGCAAGTGACAAGAGAGAAAGCACGCCACAACATCCACGTAGTCCTGACGTAAGAGGCGGCAGAACTCAAGTGTGTGTGTGTGACAGCGTGAAAGCCATCTGCTCATTCGGGAAAAATACCCGGGTAAACAGTCCAGAACGTGAATGAGCAAACAAGCAACTGAGAACAGAGGAGAACGGGCTAGAAGAAAACTGCAAAGGGTGTAACAATACTAGACTGGCAACAGGTAGGGCTCAGTTGAATCCCACAAATTCTAAAACAGTGGACCATGTCTGTTTTTAGCTATGATGTGCCCAAGGATCCCTGGTGGTGCAATGGTTAAGCACTAGGTTGCTAACCGAAAGGTCGGCCGTTTAAACCCACCCAGCTGTTGCACGGGAAAAAGACCTAGAGATCTGCTCCCCTAAAAATTACAGCCCAAGACAACCCTATGGGGCAGCTCTACTCTGTCACGTGGAGTCACTGAGTCGACATCAACTTGATGGCACCTAACGACATTATACAGTCACCATTTGTCAGCACAAAGGAGGTGCTCAGTAAACATTTGCTGGTTGAACCTAGGCCTGTTAACTCTATGCAGAGCACTTCCTGTTGTTGTTTGGAGCTGTGCAGTCGATTTCGATCCATAGCAATTCCATGTGACAGAGTAGAACTCCCCCTTGGGTTTCTTAGGCTGTAATCTTTATGGAAGCAGATCACCAGATCTTTTCTGCCATGGAGTGGCTAGGTGGTTTCGAACCGCCAGCCTTTTGGCTAGCAGCTGAGCACTTAACCATTGCGCTACGAAGGCTCCTTATGCAGAGTACTAAGGAAGGCTCGATGGTCATGCAAAGATGGAGTCAATGTGGTTCTTGCCTCTTAGACCTAAATCAACCTAGATTGCTGGGGAAGGGAAATAAATGAGCTGGGTCCTGGTGGGCGTGTGGCCTGAGGGGAGGGGAGACACACTGAGAACGGGAAGACAGGACTCAGAAGACAGTAAGGGTTGAGGCACAAGACTAGGCTGTAAAGATGCTAAGCTGGTGGACATATGAATTACTGGCAATCAATCTGTCTCTCGTATTTCCAGTTTAGGGATCTTCTCCCATGTTTTTTAAAGCTTATAGATTAGCGAGGCACACAACCATAAGTCTTAATAAAAAGCAAGCAATGGCAACCATTTAACAGAAATACAAAGCACTCTGGGAATACAGAAGGGGAGATTAATTCCCATGGGGAGTATCTGGGAACACTGGTTGGTAGAGGTAAGACAGGAAGTAGGACTTGAAATAGGAGTTGAAGGCTTATGTTAATGGATGGGATCCCTGGGTAGTGCAAATTGTTAAGCACTTGGCTGCTAACCAAAAGGTTGGAGGTTTGATCCCTGAGGGACCAAATTACTGGGCTGAGGGCTGTGGGGACTGTGGTCTCCAGGGACATCTAGCTCAACTGGCACAACATAGCTCATAAAAAAATGTTCTAAATCCTACTTTGGAGAGTAGTGTCTGGGGTCTTAAAAGCTTCTGAGTGGCCATCTAAGATACTCCACTGGTCTCACCGCTTTGGGAGCAAGAGAGAATGAAGAAAACCAAAAATACAAGGGAGAGATTAGTCCAAAGGACCACGTCTACCACAGCCTCCACCAGACTGAGTCCAGCACAACTAGATGGTGCCCAGCTACCACCACCGACTACTCTGGCAGGGATCACAATAAAGGGTCCCAGACGGAGCTGGAAAAACATGTAGGACAAAACTCTAACTCACAAAAAAACACCAGACTTACTGGTCTGACAGAGACTGGAGAAACCCCGAGAGTACGGCCCCCAGACACCCTTTTAACTCAGCACCGAAGTCACTCCTGAGGTTCACCCTTCAACCAAAGATTAGACAGACTCGTAAAACAAAATGAGACTAAAGGGGAATACCAGCCCAGGGGCAAGGATGAGAAGGCAGGAGGGGACAGGTAATGGGGAACCCAAGGTCAAGAAAGGGAGAGTACTGACATGTCACGGGGTGGCAACCAATGTCACAATATGTGCCTTGTTTAAAAAGAAAATTTGCTCTGTAAACCTTCACCTAAAGCGCGCGCGCACACACACACAAATGATGGAGGTTTGTGTCCACCCCGAGGCACCTCAGAAGAAAGGCCTGGTGATCTAAAAAACTACTTCTGAAAAATCAGCCACTGAAAACCTTATGGAGCAGAGTTCCACTCTGACACACATGGGGTCGCCATGAGTGGGAGTCAACTCCACTGCAACTGGTTTTTTTGTTGTTGTTGTTGTTACGTTAATAAAGACAGGAAAGACATCCAGGCCAAGCAAAAAGTGCATTGAGCAAAGCCACCAAGAGGGGGACAGCACCTGGGATGGGGCAGACGCCCCCTAGCTTACACGGCTCCTGAACAGAGTTGGTCTCTTACTATCTGGAGCCACAGGGAACTGGGAAGGCCTACAGGATTCCCACAGGCCTCAGGACTCAAGACACAGAAAGACACCCCGATTTCTGTCAAAATGAGTCCCCAGACAAAGGCCCGGAGTTAAGAGATGGGAACAGAGATGAAAGTTAGTGAAAGCTAAAATGTGTGGAGAGACAGAAAAATAATAAAAGTTGTTTTTGAACAAAGCTCAATGATCCTTAATTTTTACAGCCATGGTAACAAAACAAACTCACAAAGCAGTGAGGGTAAGACAAAGATGGACCAGCTCTCCCTTGGTCTCAGGGTTGGTCCATTCCACAAAGAAGGGAAAGGGTTGTCCTTCTGCCATATAAACTTCTGCCCCGTCATTTCAAAGCGAGTGGCTGAATGAACGAACCCCCCTGTGGAGGCATTTCCACTGAGCTTCTGTTCCTTCTGGTGGTCCCAAAACTACACCTCAACTGAAATTCACTACCACTTGGAAAGTAGTAGTGTCATCAGCAAAGTGTCCAGGAGACAGAACACCAAAGGATACCGCCCCAGAGGAAAAATCTCCAGCCTGAAGCCCCCTTTTACCTTTCTGGAAGGTCTTCTGTGTTGGATTTCTTCGTCTGAAATCTGCATCCTTTGGTGGTAAATTCCAGTTACTGTTTTTCTGGTGCCCACATAACCACCCTAGCACCCTTCCTTGGACAACCCCCAGTCCCTACATGAGTGTGTGTGTGAGAGTGTGTGAGTGAGAGAGAGAGAGAGAGAGAGAGACAGTGTGTGTGTGTGTGTGTGTGTGGTGCCTGATGTGTAGAAGGCACTGCTCTGGGCCTGCTGGGATTCCTTACAGGCTAGCTAACAGGAAACCAACCACAGCGCTGTGCTGTGATGTGACCATTTTTCTCCTCCTGCTGCCGAGCAGCTGTCCCTGGGGCAGATTTGGAAGCTGGGCGAAACGTGGTGCTCACGGAAAAATCTGGTGGCATGGGGCTTTGGTGTTCTGCAACTTTTCCTGTGAGCTGCATTGTTGGGGTGGTTTGACATGCAAACCATCCTGCCTCCCCCACTGGCTTGCAGACTCCCAGGCCTCCACCCTGGTGTGTTATAAAGACCTTTGTATTATCACAGTGACTCATCCCGTGAGGGGCAGAGAACTGCTTAGGGTACATGTCACACCAGCCTGCCAGGTACTTCTGCCTCTGCTGCCAGGTCAGGGGAAGACAGACCAGCCCTTGTCCTCCAGGTTGGAGGAGAACACACCAAGCTGACTGCCCTGAAAAACATTTCCATGAGGTGCCCCTGATTTGAATAGAGTACCCCGGCTTATCCACCTAAAATGCTGCGGAAAAGGAAATGGATCAGCGGGGCCTTGGTGGGTGTGTGGCCTGAGAAGGGGCAGGGAGACTGGTTGAGAGCAGAGGAAGAGAGGACTGTGGTTTTAGTGAGAAGTGAGAGCTGATGTACAGCACCGGGGTTCTAAAGATATTAAGCAGCTGGACTTATGAATTATTGGAAATATCTGCTCTCTTTCATATTTCCAGTTCAGGAATCTTCTCTCATTTTTCTTCCAGGAGACTCTTAAGTATATTTGCTGTATGTTGTTGCTAGCTGCCATCGAGTTGGCCCCCTGCTCATGGCGACCCCATGCGTAACAGAACGAAACGGTTCCCAGTCCTGCAACACCCGCATGACCGGCTGCAGATCAGATCATTGTGCTCCACGTGGTGTTCACTGGCTGATTTTTGGAAGTAGATTGCCAGGCCTTTCTTCCTACTCCACGTTTAGACTCTTCACTGAAACCTGTTCAGCATCATAGCAACATGCAGGCTTCCACTGAGAGACAGGTGGTGGCTGCGCATGAGGTGCACCGGCTGGGAATCGAACCTGGGTCTCCCACATGGAAGGTGAGGATTCTACCACTGAACTACCACCGCCTCATAGAAACACTTAAAACTCCTCGGCCCAGCGGGTGTTTGATGTCAGGGGAAAAGGCACAACGAGAAGTGGGCAGGGAAGGGAATATTTGGCAGGATGAGCTGAACCCATGTTTTCACAAAATATTTGCAAAGTTGATGGAACATATCAGCTACACCTAATACTGCGGGATTAAATTCAGAAAGCCACGTGACGACCTTTTGGTTCTACCTGACAGGGCTCATATTCAAAATGCGAAAGATCCCTAAGAAAGAAAACCTTTCTTTTCAAATGAAAGAAAAATCACCAAAAAAGTCCTAAAACAAAGTTAGTATTCTTGACTATCAGCAACAAATGGCTTCCACAAAGTTACCACCTTCTGTAAGTAAAGGTTTATATGGTGAAATTGAAGGAGGCCTGGTAGCGCAGTGGTTAGGCACTCAGCTGCTAACTGAAAGGTGGGCAGTTGGAACCCACCAGCTGCTCTGCAGGCAAAGATATAACAGTCTGCTTCCATAAAGGTTAACCTATTGCCATGGGTCAATTCTGACTCATAGCGACCCTATAAAGCAGAGCAGAACTGCCCCATAGGGTTTTCAAAGCACGGTTGGTAGATTCGAACTGCTGATCTTTTCTGGTTAGCAGCCGAATGCTTAACCACTGTGCCACACCTTGGAAACCCTATGGGGCAGTTCTACTCTGTCTTATAAGAATCCACTCAACGGTAATGGCTTTGGGTTTTTTTTTTTTTTTTTGGCCATGGTGAAATTGTAACCAAATCCACAACTTTTGATCCAGCTGGGAGGAATGTGCCAGATCACACAAATCTGGCTTCCCACAAACAAGACAGGAAGAGCAGAATGATTTAACTTTTGGGGTAAGGACAAATGCCATGAATCCAACAGTCTGCTGTCACACCCACATTTCTGCTTTTTAACCTCTGACAAGGTTCCTGGGTGACACAAGCAGTTGGCACTCAACTATTAATCTATAAGTTGGCAGGTCAAACCCACACAGTGGCACCATGGAAGAAAGAGCTAGCAATCTCCCTCCACTAAGATTACAGCCAAGAAAACCCTATGGGGCAGTTCTGCTCTGTAACACCTGGGGTTGCCATGAGTTGGAACTGATTCAATGGTAATTTTTTGTTGTTGTCGTTTACCTGGTTAGACTGGCCTTCTGAGTATTATCAGATATTATTTAATCCGAGTTGTGGCCATGGCTTTTTTCAAGTACTGCTAGGGTAAGAAATCTGGTCACTATATTAAAAAAAAAAAAAACTCTCAAAATAGCAGCATTCTTATTTTTAAGTGAGGTGCATATTTCCAAACTGTTCTTGTCATCAGGCTTCATAATGAACTGCAGCTCCTAAGTTTAGCCTCTGGAACATGTACAGACTTTCCCTAAAGCATATGGAAACGAGTATGTCAGCTGTGGCTCACTCCAAAAACACCCAACAGAGGAGCCCAGACAGGAAGAAGAAAACGACCCATTTATCGCAATTTCAATTTCTACAACTGTTTGAATGGGTCTTACAAAATCTGATTTCCGGGTAGAATCTTCTTGGGGGTTTTTATTAGATAGGTCCACTTAAGTACAGTTTTTTAATATTTTGCCAGAAAGGAGCAAGAATTTCTGGCTTTCGTGAATTTGAGAACCATGCCAGCGTTTTTCGTGCCAGCTTAAATCAAAACCACCAAACCCAAACCCAGTGCCATGGAGTCAACTCTGACTCATAGCGACCCTACAGGACAGAGGAGAACTGCCCCATAGAGTTTCCAAGGAGCGCCTGGCGGATTCAAACTGCCGACCCTTTATTAGCAGCCGTAGCACTTAACCACTTCGCCACCAGGGTTTCCGGTTAAATCAAGCAGTCTCTATAAAAAGACCAGAGGAAGAAATCATGAGCTTGAGTCACTCGTTTTCCTGAAAACCCATAAAAACCATTCTCAGAAACGGCACAAAGGAGATGCCCTGAAATGATCCAGGGCACAGGGGGAAGGCAGACCCTGGAAAAAGTGGCAAGTCAGCTCTACTTTTGGCCGGTTCAGCTTGCCCACCCAAGCTCTTCAAGGAGGAGGGAACGTGGAAGATCAGAAGAAATAAACGTCAGTACTCACGATGGGAGGTTTGCTGGCAAGCAGAGCACACAATACTTAAATCCTAAGCAGGAAGGGCTGCTGTAATCCTTTTACTGACTTCCAGTCTCTTAGAATAACAGTCCTTCAGTTCTGAACGTAGCGAATCTCCCTGCTGGGTGTTTGTGTTGTGTTTTCTCCTCCTTGTTGGCACCCACAGAGCATCTATGTAAAATTCACCAACTGAAGTATGTCTTCACTCAGCCAGCACCTGGGAACAGCAGGGGCCGGATTCTGTCCTTCCTATACCCAAATAAGCTGATGCTGTCTTGGAGATAAGTCGTCCTTCCTCGGCCTAGCTGGAGACTAATCATCTGTCTGAAATCTGACGCTTAACCCATTATGACTCAAGGTTTACAGGGAGAAAGCACATGGGGCGAAGCTGGCTGCTTGCTCAAACCGAAACCTTAAGGGTTTGACAAAAAGGAGAGCTATATTTTTTTTATGGCTAGGGAGGGACCCTTCAAAACCTCTCAAGGGGCTCAACAGATTCTGGGGTTCTGATTACACCGACAGGTAAGGCTCTGAAACTCCTGGTCTCCTGTTTATTCGTAGGTGGTACAGGCAATTTAACAGTTATGAAATTCAAATGTTACTACTACTTTAAATCATTTTGTTTATAAACTTCAGTGTGAAATTAAAAAAAAAGACTTCCATAAATTAACGGCTAACATTTTCATTTAAAGTTGAAAGGCATATCTAGTTAAATCTAAATATTAAAAAAAATCTTATAATAACACGAAACTTCATGACACACTAAATAAACACAGGTGTTAGAATATGTTTATTCATTTGGCTCTATGAAGTAATTCACACTAAGAAGAGATTATCAGCATAACCCCTATCAGGGAGAAAATTTTATTTTTAACCACTGTCCTTTTGGGTTTGATATCGTTTCCTGAAATATATACTTTTCTCTTTATCTGTTTAATTGGAACTCCACAGGTGCCACGCTTCGCTCTTTAATGTCAACACATGTCTTAAACAAAGAAAAAAAGACTCTGGCTTAGCCTTTAACTAACTGTATGAGCCGGGCAAGTTGTCCTTTGCCATCTGAAAGATCGGGAGGGAGTTGAGCTGCTGAAATAAAAAAAGCACCCTTTAGCTCTTACACCAGGTCCCTGGGTGTTGCAATCAGTTTGCACTTGTCTACTTACCTAAAGGTTGGAGGTTTGATCCCATCCAGTGGTGCCTCAAAAGAAAGGCCCGTAGATCTACTTCCAAAAGGTCACAACCTTGAAGACCCTAAGGAGTTCAGCTCTATTCTGCACATACCGGATTGCCATGAGTCAGGACCAAATAGACGGCAACAGGTTTGGGATTTTTTTTTTTTTTTGGTTTTAGCTCTTATACCTATGTTTTCATGTTAGGCAGCTATGTCTGACCCCCTTGGCTCCCGTGATATTCTTGAGCACACCACTCGTGGGCAAAGCAAAGCACAAATGAGAATACACATTTAATCCTTCTGCAGATCGAATCAGGAGACCCCGGGAAGTCACAGGGGGCACCCACTAATCAGAGCAGCCCCGATTCTAATCGGCCCCCCCTCTGGCACTGGAGAAATGCTAAGGCCAATGACAGGTCTCAGTCTCATTACCACCAACACACTACCTGGGCCGCACTCCCAGAAAACATCAGGTTGGATCCAGCCAGACCAGTTGGTGCAAACTGGTTTTGCAATTGACAAATGCATGCAATACCTGCTGTCAGGCCACCATAGAGGGCTCAGGGTTCTGTTTGAGAAATGCTCCTGCCCAGAAACAATATTTACCCAATACGGAGGGGGCTGCTGGAACCACGGTGTCTGTCTGCGCTGCCTGGAGCCTCCGGCTGTCTGGTTGACCAGGCCTTATCAGCAGCCTTTGTACCTCATTCAAGAGTCAGCATGGAGACAAAACCTGCACCAAAGAGCTGACCAGGGTAACAGGATTCAAGCCTCACAGCAGCGACTGAAAGCTGTGAAAACAGCCGTGCCCTTTAACCCAGCTGTCCCATTCCTGTGGAGCTACCCTCAGGAAAGAATCAAAAGGGAGAGGAAAATGGTCTGGCGAGAGAATACTCCCTGCATCCCTACCTAACCCTAAAAAAAAAAACTAAACCTGTTGCGATCGAGTCGATTCCGACTCATAGCGACCCTATAGTTCAGAGTAGAACTGCCCCATGGAATTTCCAAGGAGTGCCTGGCGGATTTGAACTGCCGACCCTTTGGTTAGCAGCCGTAGCACTTACCTACTACGCCACCAGGGTCTCCAATCTACCTAAAATGCAGAACACCTGGAAGCAGTCCGTATTTCCAAACAAAAAAGAGGAATTCAACTGTCAGAAACACGCCAAAGAGTCTTACTAAAAATAAGAAAATAACAGCTGCCCTTGCGGCAACTACGGCTCCAGGCACCCCCATGCGTGTCACAGTAGAGCTGTGCTCCACAGGGCTTTCCATGGCTGAGTTCTCAGAAGCAGAGCACCAGGCCTTTCTTCCGAGGTGCCTCTGGAGAGACCTAAACGTCCAACCTTTCATTCATCAACCCAGTGCGTTCACAGTGTATGCCACCCTAGGGACTCCAAGGAGTATTAGATACCTTCATTTGAAATACTATTTTTAAATCTATGTTTTCCATGAAAGACCTGAAAAATGCTAAGGACGTTAAAGCTAAAAGCTGAGTACCAAAATGCAGAAAAACCTGTTGAAACTATGCTTTAAGTTAGTTTGCCTGACGACAAGGATGAGAAAGAAATATTAAAAACAGCAGCTGTGGAATTTTTTTTATTGTGCTTTAAGTCACAGTTAATAGTTCAAGTTAGTTTCTCATATAAAAATTTATATACACATTATTGTGTGACCCTAGTTGCTCTCCCTATAATGTGACTGCACACTCCTCTTTTCCACCCCGGGTTTCCCGCGCCTGTTCAACCAGCTCCTGTCCCTTCCTGCCTTCTCATCTCACCCCTGGACAGGAGCTGCTCATCTGTTACTATGGAATCCCGGGTAGGACTCCCCTCCTCCATTTTTCTACCAATTTTTATGAATGCTATTATATTAATTTAAGGAGTCCCGGTAACACAGTAGTTAAGTGCTTGGCTGCTAACGGAAAGGTCGACGGTTCGAACCCACCAGGAACTCTTCGGGAGAAAGATGTGGCAGTGTGCTTTCATAAAGATTTACGGCCTTGGAAACCCTGTGGGGTAGTTCTACTCTGTCCTATAGGGTCACTATGAGTCGAAATAAACTCGACAGCAGTGGGTTTATTACATTAATTTAAAGTAACAACTGAAGTTTTAATGTGGCTCAATGAGCACCTTAAATAAGTAAATATGTATCTGAAAAAACACATATATTTAGGGTGTGAAACAGGAATAACGAGAGAGGAAAATCTATACTAAATTAGCAAAGAAAATGATTAGCAAAAATAAAAATGGTGATTAAAAACTAAAACCAAGCTCCATGGAGTCGATTCTGACTCACAGTGACCCTATAGGACAGGGCAGAACTGCCCCACAGGGTTTCCAAGGAGCAACTGGTGGATTCAAACTGCTGACCTTCTGGTTCGCAGCCAAGCTCTTAACCACTGCACCACCAGGGCTCCAAAGATGGCGGCGGCAGGCATACACACAGTCACTCTGCAGCGCTCATCTGTTTACTGCATCGAACTGTTAGACGCAGGACAGAAAGGCAAGCCTTGCCTCAGAATGAGAACATCCAGCAAGGTTGGCACGGTGACCCCCGAGCAGGTGGCACTGGATCAGGAGCTCATGACAAGGATGGGAATGCAGAACAAGGGGCACCGTGATACTCTGGCTCCCAACATCAGACCAACACTTTACATTTTAAAAAGTGTTTTTTACAGCTACTGTTTCATTTTTGTCATTACAGAAACCCTGTGAAGAAGGTGGGACAGGCATTATTATCTTCATCTGAGAAATAAGCCACTTATTACTTGGCTCTCAAAGGATGCTAAGTTCTAATTAAGGTTTTACAACATTAATTAGTGTTTAGAGCAGTATCAGTGCATCCAGCTCACAGAATGATTCAGAAACCTGGGAAAAGCCAGGCTGGCCCCAACCCTACACCCCACAGAAATGCAATGATTCTCCTAACCGGCGGTCCCCATCTACCTCCAAGCCAGCAGCAAAGGGGAGAAAAGAGTCAGGAAGGGCTTATGGTGCTGAACCTCGTTACATTAACAAATGACACTAGCAGGCTCTTAGCAATAGAGTAACAAAATGTTTCAAACAATGAACACAAAGCTGTACCAGTCAACTGAAGGATGGTAGACCTGGCGAAAAGACATGCCATTACAAAGGATGACTGACCCTGACGGGGTAGGTGGTGAGAAGGAGGATATAGTCTGGGAGGGCTACAAAGGTACGGTTGACAGGTTTAGCCAGTAAAAACAGAGTAGAGGTTGCTGTTAGTTGCCATCGAGTCAGTTCCGAGTTATGGCGACCCCATGCACAATGGAACGAAAATGCCACTCGGTCCTTCACCATCCCCATGATTCAGTGTAGATCAGGCCGTCGTGATCGATAGAGTTTTCACTGGTTAATTTTTGGAAGTAGATGGCCAGGCCTTTCTTCCTACTCCGCCTTAGTCTAGAAGCTTCACTGAAACCTGTTTAGCATCACAGCAACATGCAAGCCTCCAGTGACAGATGAGTGGTGGCTGTGCCTGAGGTACACTGGCTGGGAATTGAACCCAGGTGTCCTGAATGGAAGGCAAGAACTCTACCACTGAACCACTGACGCCTCACATACATGGACCATATTTTTATGTAATACACAAACCTTCTACATTTGTTTATTAATCACTCTCTTCCCCTTTGAGGTATTTTCATAAGTGCCGCTATGCTAATTTCTTCACGTGTTGATGTAAAAAAAATTAGCATAGCACACTTATGAGAATACCTCAAGGAGGGAGAGTGGTTGACAAACGTAGAAGGTTTATGTGCTATTTGCATAAAATATGGTATACACACATATATACATGTAGATATATGTATACATTTTAAAAAGTGTTTTTACAGCTACCGTTTAATTTTTTTCATCACAGCAACCCTGTGAAATAGGCAGAACAGGCACATGTATACACACGCATACATGTATATATGGGTATAAAATAAAAATAAAAATTTTTATTTTATTTTTTTTTAGTCACTTGTATACAAATAGTCACTGTGAATGACTGGTTCTCTAATGAGACTAGCTTACAGGCTTATAGAAGTCAGGGTGACTAGAATGAGCAAAAGCCTTCCCCTGTCTGGTCCAGACACCTGTCTGCAATGACAATTCATACCCTGATACCTGGAAGTCCCAAGTCAGAGAGCTTCCCTTTGCTTTCACACTCAATTGAGCCCAGCCCTGTTAGGCCAGATGCCAGATGGGGAGGGAAAGTTATAGCTGAATCCTCAGAACCCAGGAACAAAAAGAAAAGGGCCACAACAGAAGTCAAGCAGCAAAAGGAATTAGAGGTGTTGGGGTAGGTGTCTAAACTCTGGAAGGTGGAATTTTGCCAGAGGTGCCAGAGAGTTGAGGTTCTGTGGCACCAACCTTCCCCTCAAAAAATGCTTGTCTTTTGTGTGTGAGGGGATGTGTCTCCCCTCAAACAACCCGTCCTCTGTGTGCGAGAGGACGCATCTCCCCCAAACAACCCTTGCCCTCCGTGTGTGAGAGAACACCTCACCCCTCAAATGACCCTCGCCCTCCGTGTGTGAGAGGACACCTCTCCCCTCAAACAGCCTTCGCCCTCCGTGTGTGAGACGACGTGTTTCCCTCAAACAACTCTTGCCCTCCATGTGTAAGAGGATGCATCTCCCCTCAAACAACCCTCACCCTCCGTGTATGAGAGGACACCTCTCCCCTCAAACAGCCTTCGCCCTCCCTGTGTGAGAGAACATGTTTCCCTCAAACAACCCTCGCCCTCCATGTATGAGGACACATCTCCCCTCAAACAACCCTCGCCCTCCGTGTATGAGAGGACACGTCTCCCCTCAAACAACCCTCACCCTCCGTGTAGTGTATGAGAGGACTCGTCTCCCCTCAATGTTCACCCTCCTTGTATGAGAGGACGCATCTCTCTCAAACAATGTTTGCCCTCCATGTGTGAATGGAAGTGAGAGAGGAGAGAGAAGGAAAATCAAGAAACCCTCACACTCAAGAAATCTCACAATGCTTCAATCTCCTCCCTTATCAAATATTTTACTAGAGAAATAAGTAATAGTAAGGACTTACTTCACTTCAGGTAAGTTACTAAACGCTGTGTCATCATGTAGGGATGATGAACGTATAATCTCGTAGGACTGCTGTGAGGATTACGTATAACATTGCAGACAAAGCAGCTGAGGTACCCTGGTGCCCAAGAGGAGTCTCTGGGGGCGTAACAGTTAACACACTCAGCTGCTAACTGAATAGGTGGAGGTTTGAGTCCACTCAGAGGTGCCTCAGAAGAAAGGAAGCAGGCCTGGCGATCTACTTCTGAAAAACCAGCCATTCAGAATCCTGTGGAACACAGTTCTTTGACACACACGGGTCACCATGAGTCGGAGCTCACTCGATGGCAACTGGTTTGGTTTTGGTTCGATGCATAGTAAGCGGTCGATGAATGCTAGCTATCACTATTATTCATATTTTTATTATTGATTGCTGTCCTTGAGTGGAATCTGTAGAAGTCCCAAGAAGCTGGGCAGTAGCAAGGACAGACAGGAAAAGAGCCATCATCCCAGAATAAACAACTACGTTTATTTGGGTTTGGGCTAGCTACAGCATCCCTGCCAGAGCTGACACCTGCAGCTGGGATTGCTGGAGGAAGGTCACACAGGTGAGCTGGGAAAGCCCACCTCAGAGGCCTTCTTCTATTTTTCCTGCTGTTGTCTTTAAAAGTGCTTTACTGATTACATAGCTTGGAGCCCTGGCAGCACAGTGGCTAAGAGGTACAGCTGCAAACCAAAAGGTCAGCAGTTCGAACCCATCAGTCACTCCATGGGAGAAAGATGTAGCAGTTTGCTTCAGTAAAGATGATAGCCTTGGAAACCCTATAGAGCAGTTCTACTCTATCCTATAGGGTCGCTGTGAGTTGGAATCAACTTGACGGCAACAGGTTTAGTTTGTTTTTAGTAGTATGTTTCCGGGGCTCTCATTGGGCCTATCTCAGCAAGGTGATATTCTTTCTGACATTTGATACTTGGAGAAATGGACCTGCCCATTATTCCATGGTCTTAGTTACCTAGTGCTGCTATAACAAAAGTACCACAGTGAGTGGCTTTAAAGAACACGTTTTGGTAGGCTAGAAGTCCAAATCAGGGCGTGGGCTCTAGGGGAGGGTCCCTCCTTGTCAGTAGGCCTGGGCATTCCTTGGTGTTCTGTGGCTTGTGGATGGTTCCTCACGTGGTCTCTTCCCCCTGTGTGTGTCTCTGTGTCTATTCTGCTCTTCTTACAAGACTCTACTCAGGAGAGATTAGGTTTAGGACCCACCCTACTCCAGTATGACCTCATTAACATAATATAATAAAGACCCTATTTCTAAACCAGGCCATATCCACAGATTCAGGCGTTAGGATTTCAACATAACTTTTTTGGGGGAGCCACAATTCAATTCAAACACCCATGGTCAGTGCTGGAGCAGGGGCTCTCATTCAGGTCTCCTGACCTCCATTCCATATGCCCTCCACAGTCATCCTATGGGGCTTAGCATCAGCAGAGCCAGGGCCCTGGACTCTGATGCTCAGTGAGAATTCCCACAAGACAATCCCTGCTCTCACCCACTCTGCCAGTGCCTCAAAAGAATAATGAAAACTTGACATGCCAGTTTAGACAGGCTGTCATCCTGTATCATCTCTTAGGGAGATTTTCTCTACATCTGTGCTACAAATTTCTCTCAAATCTTACCTAAGCAGGATTCAAGTTGATATTCAAAGTATATCAGTCTTTCTGATTGATGTGGCTCGCTGCATATTCCTCTCTGGGTGCCATTTCACAGAGTATGTCCTTTTCCTCCCCCCTTTCTCTCTGTATGTTCTTGTTGTTGTCGGGTGCCAAAGAGTCAGTTCCAACTCATAGCAACCCCATGTACAACAGAATGAAACACTGCCCAGTTCTGCACCATCTTCACAATTGTTGTTATGCTTGAGCCCATTGTTGTAGCCACTGTGTCAGTCCATCTCGTTGAGGGTCTTCCTCTTTTTGCTGATCCTCTACTTTACCATGCATGATATCCTTCTCCAGGGACTGACTGGTCCCGCCTGATACCACGTCCAACGTATGTGAGATGAAGTCTCGCCATCCTTGCTTCTAAGGAGCGTTCTGGTTGTACTTCTTCCGAAACAGATTTGTTTGTCCTTCTGGCAGTCCATGGAATATTCCACATTCTTCTCCAACACCACAATTCAAAGGCGTCAATTCTTCTTCAGTCTTCCATTCTTCTTCAGTCTTCCTTATTCACTGGCCAGCTCTCACATGCATATGAGGCGATTGAAAATACCATGGCTTGGGTCAGGTGTACCTGAGTCTTCAAGGTGACATCTTTGCTTTTTAACACTTTAAAAGAGTTGGGGCAGATACTAGCCATTGGTTTTAAGCATCAACCCCATTTCCTCTCTCCAGGTTCAATTCCTTCAAAAGAAGCACATGAAAAGGAGTACACTTTATACTTGCCGCGGCATTCCAGTTTCTCCATTTATCTTTCAACAGTTCAATAGAATTGACTAAGGTGATGATTTGCCCAGCTGACTGCATCACATGAGGACTCCAAAGATAAAAGCAAATTATCTAGGAGACTGAGAAAACAAAACAAAACCCCAAAAAACTTCAAATGGACAGAAAATGGCTTTGAAGTCCTGGTTATGTTGGCAACTTGCTATTATCTACCCATTATTAAAAGAGAAATCAAAATGAGTTTGAGGAAAGGCAGATATTTAACACACTTATGAAACGTGTGCACACACACACACACACACACACAGGCACGCACACACACTCCTGAGCACCACGTTACCTGAGGCACGGCCATTCATGTTCGAAGTGTGAGCCATGATGGCTTGTATCCAAACACGGATCCCGACAGGAGTGAAAACTCACGCAAATTTTATGCATCAAGTCCACGAATGCATTCAACCTGAAACAATAAAGAGAGCCCCATCAAAATGGATCATTTAAAAATAAGTACAGCACTAAATCTCAGACTTCTGTTTACAAGGATGACTGCCAATGGAGGGAGCAAGTTGGAATGGGGGAGAGAGACACACAGACTGTGGATCCCATGCACTGGACCTGGCCACTCAGTATTAGGAGAGAGAAGGAAGACACCCCTGGCTGGCCAGTGGGCAGGCACTGAGAGAAGTCCTCTGCAGAGAACTCTCTTATGGGAAACAAAACTGGTTCCCCAGAGATGCGCTTATTCTAGGAAGGCCATGGTCTTCGAATACAAACTACTGCCTAATGGGTACCACTGCGCAGCACTCCGCAAGTGACTTCTGGTTTTTAACTTTATGTTCCTTTCCAAACGTTGCTCCAGTAGTTTCATTTATTCAATTGCAATTTCAAAGTGGTTGGTGCATCAAATGATATCACTTTTTTTTTTTTAGAAAGATTAACTTCATGCAAATTCTTTTGGGATAGCTCAGGTCTTCCTTTCAATCCAGTCTTGCTCCATGCAATCACCTTCTAAGATACAAATCTGATCCAGTCAGTGTCCCCCTTAACAAAAATCTTCACCATCTCCCACTGTCCTGCTGGTTGAACTGCAGCTGAGAGAGACCAGCACACAGATCTGAACCATTAGGGTCCATGTTGGGTAACATATTTATTTTATATTGATTCTCTATTTGAAGGCTGCTCGAGACGACTACAAAACTTACGTGACAATCTCATCATCTAAAAAAAAAGACATCCCTTTACAGAAAAGGAACACTGCTCCAACCTCTGCTTTTCAAAAATACCTACTGAAAAATGCTGTCAAGAGAAGCAAACAACGGTGCAGACAGGAACAGTCCATTCCCGCTGTGCCCAAGTTCCAACTCTAGACCTATGAAATCAGAAGAAACTGAGCTAAACACGTGCCGAGCTGAGAATTAAAGCGTCAATTCAGAAATCCACGTGGGAGTGGAATGCTGAAATAGTAACATATTCACATACGTTGTACTATAATGCAGCTTTTAAAATAATTTAAGAGTTTTTAATAATAGGGAATACCTGGGTGGTGCAAATGGTTAAGTACTCAATTATAGCTGAAAGATGGTCAGTTCAAACCCACGCAGAGGCACCTTGGAAGACGGGCCTGGTGATCTGCCTCTGAAGGGTCACAGCCTTGAGAACCCTACGGAGCAGTTCTACTTTGCACCCATGGGGTTACCACGAGCTGGAATCGACTGGATGGCAACTAACAACAATAATATGGTAAAATGCTCAAAATGTTGAGTGAAAAATTATTTTAAAACTTATATTCTATCATAAACCCAATTTTATTTTAAAAACATGTATGTGTACACTTATGCATTTAATCAACACAAACAGAAGTAACTAGACCAAAATGTTCATTGTGGTTGCCCCTGGGAGATACAGTTATGGATGGTTTCAGCTCCTTTATTACTGTCATATACTAAAGAAATGTTTAGACCCTTCCTGCCAATTTTGGTGCTATTTGCTTTAAAATGCACCAGTGAGAGGAATCAGTAAAAAATAAATAAAGATGCTATCAAAAGGAAACAATCAGACTACAGTCATGGACGGTATAAGAAGTTAGAAACATAAGAAAGGAAAAGGAAATTGCTGACCACTTCGATCACATGGGTGAGAGGTCTTCCTCGCTGCTTAGCTAGCGAAATTGTCCTCACGGTTTGAACATCTGCACCGTGGTTGGTAACGGTTCAAAGGCCGGTACTGTAAGAGCAAACTCAAAAGAACCCATGTTTTACAGGCTGCATCTGAGCAGAAAGGAATCGGTGCGTGGTGCAAACAGTTAACTTGCTCAATTGCTAACTGAAAGGTTGGAGGTTCGAGGCCACCCAGAGGTACTTCGGATGAAACACCTGGTGATCTGCTTTCAAAAGGTCACAGCCTCGGAAACCCTATGGAGCACAGTTCTACTCTGGTGTACAGGGGGGTTGCCAGGAGTCGGAATGAATTCGACAGTAACTGTTTGGAGACGCCGGGTGGTGTAAACGGTTAACACGCTCAGCTGCTAACCCAACGGTTGGAGGTTCGAGTCCACCCAGAGGCATCTCAGAAGGAAGGCCTGGTGACCTACTCCTGAAACATTAGCCACTGAAAACCCTGTGAGGCACAGTTTGATTCTGACATACACGGGGTTGCCACGAGTTGGAATCGACTTGAAGGCCACTGTTTGGAGACCCTGGATGCTGCAAACAGTTCACATGCTCAGCCGCTAACCCAGAGGTTGGAGGTTTGAGTCTATCCAGAGGGTGCCTCAGAAGAAAGGCCTGGCAATCTACTTCCTAAAAATCAGCCATTGAAAACCCTGTGGAGCACAGTTCTACTCTGACACACAGGCGGACACCATGAATCAGAATCGACTCGATGGCACCTGGTTCTGAGCTGCCTTCTCTCCTGGACAGCTTTTCCAGCTACGAAGACAGCTCAGCTCACCTGATTCTAAACCTTCCCCCTCCCACCCTCCTGAGGCTTCCGCAGCTCCCACTGGATCCCAGTCCTGGGCTAGCAGCCCAGCAGGAGCACTGGGTGGTTCCGATCCCCCTGCCCATGTGCCAATCACCTCACTTTGGAAAAGAGGCACTGGTTTAGGTCTGCAGCAATGAACTTGGGGAGTAGTAGCCTCTGTATACGGTCACAGCTTGATGACCCAGGAGGTGGGCTGTGGGGATACAGCGAGCATTATCTTTATGGCCAGGAGTGTCTCTAAGTGTCTGATAAATGCAGCTTTTTTTTTTGTTTTGGCTTTAACAAAGAAAAGTTTCTCTCTTCACAGTTAAGTAGGCTAAAAGTCCAAATTCAGGGCGTCAGCTCCAGGCAAAGGCTTTCTCTCCCTGTTGGCCTTCTTTCTCATCAATGTTCCCCCAGACTATGAGCTTCCCACGCAGGGACAGTAGGTCCGAAGGACATGCTTGGCTCCTGGCACTGCTTTCTTGTTGGTATAAGGTCCCCCACTCTCTACTTGCTTCCCTTTCCTTTTACCTCTTGTAAGATAAAAGGTGGTGCAGGCCACACCCCAGGGAAACTCCCTTCACATTGGATCAGGGATGTGACCTTTGAAAAGGTGTTACAAGGCCACCTTAATCCTCTTTAATATAAAATTACAATCAGCAGCTTTGTTTTCATTTTTTAAAAAGGTGGACCTGGGAGGATAAAAGTAAGAGGTAGGAGTGGGGAGATGGGAGGGCAAAGGAAAGCAGCCCAGAGTCTCAGATTATTCAACTAATTACACTGCTCAAACCCAAGGATAACAAAAGCCTAAGCCAAAACCCTGTTTACTGGCCCCGTCCTAGCCCGGGGTTTGCACTCTTGCTTCATAATGGCTTGTAAACACTCCCAGGTAAAATCTGGAGGGCAAACAAGAGGCAAGAAGAGACAAGCTGCATGTGTTATAGGCGAGTGAAGTCAGAGCCAAGGTATTTGGAGATTTACATAGAATCTTTCTTGTCAAGCGTCACCAGCTTTGGCCCAAGGTTCTCTCTTGTTACTGTACTTCTTTCACCTGGCAGAAGATCTTTACTGGGATCCAAATTGCTTTCTCCCCACCACCCCCAAAAAATTGAACAGTAAAATCAAAACGAGAAGGAAGTCTTTGTGACTCCATGTACAACAGAACAAAGCATTGCCTGGTCTTGTGCCATCCTCACAATTGTTCATGCTTGAGCCCATTGTTGCAGCCACTGTGCACTGTGTCAGTCCATCTTGTTGAGGGTCTTCCTCTTTTGTGCTGACTCTACCATACCAAGCATGATTCCTTCTCCAGGGACTGATTCCCTCCTGTTAACACGTCCAAAGTACGTGAGACGGAGGCTATAACCGTATCACTGGTAAAATAACAAGACACGCCTGCCACTGGGTGTGAGTCGGTATTTGTGCAAGAGAACAGTCTTATATGGTGTATCCATTTTTCCCGTTTATTGTTCCTGCCTGAGAGGTGACCACGAATCGTGAGGACTCTTTCTTCTCCTGATGTGCGGATTCGTGGGTCACTGCAGTGAACACTCCAGGCCAGGTCTGGCCGTGATCCACTCCTCTGTAACAGATCAATACACTGCTTCTTTTCTCCCTCAGAGGTGAGTGCAAACCAGTCAATCTCCAGAGGTACAATGTACAGTGCTGGCCTAGTTCTGCCAGCAAAGAAAAAAAGCACTTCTGAAGGATGTAGGAAAAACATCAATAAAGAAAATAATGGATTTATTTCCTTCTCTATTTCTGGAGATTGAGGTGCACAGAAGAATGTTTTAGTAGCTCCCCAAGCACGGTATGGAGAATAATGGGACGCTGCCTGCGTTAGCCCCATAAAGACGTCACATTAGCTTAGGGTGAAACAATATGAAAAACTGTTCGTGAGCACTTTTCTAACAGACCAAGGAAAACGAGTAGTTAGATAAAATTGAGATTAAAAATTTTATTTTTTTAATTGTGGCAAATATATATGAAGGAGTCCTGGTGGTACAATGGTTAAGCGCTCAGCTGCTAACTGAAAGATCAGCAGTTCGAACCCACCAGTTGCTCCTTGGAGGAAAAGACCTAACGATCCGCTCCTGTAAAGATTGTTGTTGTTAGGCGCCGTTGAGACTGTTCTGACTCACGGTGACCCTGTGTACAACAGAACACTGCCCGGTTCTGTGCCATCCTCACAATCTTAAAGATTACAGCCTTGGAAACCCTGTGAGGCGGTTCTACTCTGTCATATAAGGTAACTAGGAGTTGGATTCGACTTGACAGAGCACAATAATAACAACAACAAATATATATGTAACAGAATGTTTGACATTTAAACAATCCTTGCATGTACAGTTCAGTGGCTTTAATTATGTTTATCATGGTGTCTAACCATCACCCTTAGCCATTCCCAAATTAAACCATCACCCTTAACAGACACTCAGTGTTCCCTAAGCAGTGGGTATGCCTTTCCCCCTCCCTCCTGCCTGCCCCTGGTAACCACTTTGGTCTCTATATCCGTGCCTATTCTAGATATTTCCTATGAGTGGGATCATATAATACGTGTCCTTTTGTGACTGGCGTATGTCACTCAGCATTGTGTTTTCAAGGGTCAGTCATGTTACACGTGCTACAACACGCTAAAGTTGAGATTTGACATATATTCCAGGCTAGCACTGCCAACCCATTAAATACCAACGTCTTGGTTGGACCCCAGATGATAATGATGGCGACAATACCGACGACAGCTTCCATCTATTGAGCTCTTACTACTGTTAGTTACTGAAATCTAAAACATCATTTACTCTAAGGCATGGCATTATTTTAAGTACCACCGATAAAGAAAAGATGTTGCCCATTAAAAGATACAATGCTTTTTTATTACATTAATTATAAGACACAGAGTTATTTCAGAGGTGTTAAAACCTGAAAAACGTGCATTGTACATTTTTATGTTTCCCTCAAGGCCTTTTTAAAGCACTTAACAATTACTAACTTATTTAAGCCACAAAAACCCTACGAAATACTCTTATCCCCTCTCTTTCATTTTATAGCTAAGAAACTGAGGCTCAGGGAAGTTTAGAACTTGCACCAGGTCACACAGCTAGTAAGTGATGGAGCTGACATTTAAACATAAACAATTTAGCCCTGAAGTTCATGTTCCAGCCCCTGTGGTTTGCCATGTAGAGTGACGGCCCTGTTGTCTTAACAAATAAGAAATTACACGCATAAGTGAATGACATCCTTTCCTTCTAAAGCAGTCACCTTGGGGATGTATACGCTTACTACGAAGATGCTTTCAAGTTTATGTAATCTGTTTGCTTAAGAAATTATATTTGCAATCTTATTTCCTGGGATAACAAGTTTAAGAGCTTGAGGGGTACTTACATGATGCACAGGGAATGTCTCTCAGTACTGAAACATCACACTGTAAGATATTTACAAATCACATATCTGATAAAGGTTTGCCGTCATTAGCTGCCCTCAGCTCGGCCCCCAACTCATGCTGACCCATGCAAAATGGAACGAAACACTGCCCAGTCCTGTGCCATCCTCATGATTGGCTGCAGACTGGTTCATTCTAATCCATAGGGTTTCCATTGGTGGATTTTCAGGAGAAGATTGCCAGGCTTTTCTTCTAGTCCATATGAGTTGTGACTCTTCACTGTAACTTGTTCAGCGTAACACCACCAAAGCGTCCACTGACAGACGAGTGGTGGCTGTGCGTGAGGTCCACTGTCTGGGAACGGAACCAGGTCTCCTGCATGGAAGGTGAGGATTCTACCCCGAGACCACCAATGCCCTGAAAGGGTCTAATATCCAGAAGATATACGGAACTCCCACAACTCAATAACAACAACAAAAAACCCAATTACGAAAGGACAGAAGATGGAACAGATATTTCTTCAAAGGAGATACACAAATAGACCAGCACATGAAAAGATGTTCAAGATCCTTAATCCTTAGGAAAATGCAAATCAAAACCACAATGAGATATCACTTCACACCTACTGGGATGGCTATAATAATAATAAAAAAAATCAGTGTTGGGGGGATGTGGAGAAACTGGAAACCTCGTACTTTGCTGGTGGGAATGTAAAATGGCTCAGCCACTGTGGAAAATAATTAGGAGGCTCCTTAAAAAGTTAAACACAGAATATCAAACAACCTTGCAATTCCACTCCTAGGTAACATACCCAAAAAAACTGAAAATAGGTACTCAGACAGATACCTGTACACCACTGTTCACTATGGTACTACTCGCGATAGCCAGTAGGCAGAAACAACTCAAACGCCCGTCAGTGGATGAGTGGATAAACAAACGGTAGTATATACACACAATGGAATAGGATTCAGTCATAAAAAGCAATGAAGTACTGATACACACTACAGCGTGGATGAACCTGGAAAACGTTAGGCTAAAAGAAAGAACCTAGACACAAAAGGTCACATACGAAATATCTAGAATAGGTAAATCCACAGAGACAGAGCTCCGATTGGTGGTTGCCAGGGGTTGGGGGAGGGGGGACGAGGAGGGAGGAACAATTGCTTAAGGGTTCAGGGTCTCCTTTTGGGGTGATGAAAATGTTTGGGGACTAGATAGAGGTGGTGTTTGTACAATGCTGTGAATATACTAAACCAAAAAACAAACAAAAAAATTTGCTGTCAGGTTGATTCTGACTCATAGAGACCCTATAGGGCAGAGCAGAACTGCCCCACAGGGTTTTGAAGGAGTGGCTGCTGAATTTCAACTGCTGACCTTTTGATTAGCAGCTAAGCTCTTTAATCACTGTGTCACCAGGGGTCTGTGAATATACTAAATGTCACCAAATTGTTCACTTAAAAATACTTAATTTTATGCTACATCAATTTCATCTCAATTAAAAGAAGACAAAACAAAGATCATATTACAAACTCCAAATAGTATTAGCTTGATTATCATTCTTGTTCTTTAGACTTTTTGCAATTTGACTTTTTCAAAAAATTCAGTATTTTTTCAACTGAAAACATCTTCCACCATTGAAGACAGGAGGGAGGCTTTATGTAGAATCTTTACTATTCTTAGGATCTCCAAAATGTAGAATTAAGGGACTAAAACCAGAATAAGAATCTTGCCACTCAAAATGACAATTATGAAGGGGAAAACCATTTTGATGTGAAAATTCTAGAATCTCTTTTAAAAACATCATACTAATTTGTCTTCATTTAATAATAAAATTAAGATAGCAATATAAATAACAATTACATAAAATCTGAAAAAGATGGAACATGCAAAAAAAATCAATCTCACAACCCTAAAATAACTGCTTTATTAGGGTTATCATCTGAGGCTATTTCTTTTCCCTATTCTATATGACTATATGACTATAAGCTACAGCTGCTAACCAAAAGATCAGCAGTTCGAATCCACCAGGCACTCCTCGGAAACCCTATGGGTTGGAATCGACTCGATGGCAACAGGTTTGGTTTTTTTTTTCTTCTCATTATTAATATTTTAATTAACTGCTTTAACACATTTCACAAATGTACAAACATCCGAGAATTTGTGCCAGGGACTATTTTGTTTCTATTATGGAGGCACAAGATAGACCGAGGCACTGTGCCTGTCCCAGAAGTCCACATGCTAGTGCTGAAGGCAGGCAGAGATACAAAGGAAAAAACACTAGAACATCAGTGTATACCTAGTTCAAGTCCATCCCATAGTAAGATGGACTTACTTTGCCCAAGAAGAGTGAGAGTGGCCCAAAATATATTTGTAATAACAGACCAATTGATCTAAGTCTTAAGGGATGAGTGAGTATTTTTTAGGGGAAAAAAGGTGGAAGGGCTTTCTAGGCAGAAGGAACAGCGTATGTGAGGACAGGAGACAAATAACTGCATGGGAAGTAGCCACTGCTTACGGGGGCTTAGCCTTAAATGAAGGGTGCCGTGGTGGCACAATGGTTAAACACTAGGCTGCTAATCGAAAGGTTGGTGGTTTGAGCCCAACCAGCAGCTGTGCAGGACAAAGACCTGGCAATCTGCTCCTGTAAAGATTAAAGTTAAGAAAACCTTATAGGGCAGTTCTGCTCTGAGTAGAGTATGATTTGGAATTAACAGGACAGCACCCCACAACAACAACAAGCTGTAAATGGAGCTCACCTAGCCTGAGAGAACAATGACACAAGGAACCTAGAGGAAGTAGGATCTACAAAAACCAAATGGAAAAACACACGTACACAAGTATCTTCACCCTAGCAAAAACCCCAGGGTTCATTTACTTCTTTAGCCAGTCTTGCAAACAGCCATCCAAAACCTGTCTAATGTATTACACACATCATCTACGACTGTCTATGCAAAGGTGGTCAAGAATTTAATTAAAAGTATGTTTGAATGTAAACTCTGGGCAAAGTTCATCATCAGATAATCTTCCGGGGCCTTCCAATATTGCCTCCTGCCCTGGGGGAAGGGGGGCAACATCAGCCAACTCCAGGTGATTTTGCAACCAAATGATCTAATATGATTCAACCCATTTGGCCTCTTCAAATACTGAAGATAAAGATCATTTTCGTGATGGGGCTAGGGTCAAGCCAAAAAATCAAACCCTCTGTCATCCAGTCAATTGTGACTCATGGCAGCCCTATAGGATGGGGTAGAATTGCCCCACAGGGTCTTCAAGACTGTAATCTTTATGGAAGGAGACAGCCACCTCTTTCTCCCTCTGAGCAGCTAATGCATTTGAACCACTGACCTTTTGGTTAGCAGCCAAGTACTTAACCACTGCACCACTGCGGCTCTGGGGCTGGGGTAAAGGTGAAAGGAAATCTCAAAAACCAATCAAGATCCAAATTAGACTCTTATCTTGATATTAGTTCTCATTTACAATTTAGGAAGAAGTTAGATTTTGCCCATTAGGGAAATTTTATGTAATGTTAGTTCAAGCAGTCACATTTGTTGCCTGATTCCTTGGGGTAACATGTTTAAGAGGCTTGAGACAGGAACGAATCATGGCAATAAATTTACAGCAGGAACAAATTAAAATGCAGATAATAAGGAGAAAATACAGAAGAAGCAACGGTAAATACACTCAATAGTGAATATACTCATTCATTAATTCACACCTTTACTCACTCTTTATTCAACAAATAAGTGCCTATTATGCGCCAGGCACTGTTTCAGGCACAAGGATACAGCAATGAACAAAGTGGAACTCCTGTTCCCCTCCCCCCCCAAAATTATAATTAGAGATTTGCTTAAAAAAACCAAATTTGTTGCCTTCGAGTCAATAAACCCCCATAGGGTTTCCAAGAGTGGCTGGTGGATTCAAACTTTTGGGCCCCAAAATAATCTAGGTTCACAGTAGGATTAAGAAATCAGCTGTACTAAAAGTAATCTTTTCCACATCCCTTAATAAGAGTTCCCATGATAATGCGAGTGGGCAAGGGTGTGTCTAGCCCTCCCAGCCACACCCACGCTACATCACGAAGGCTCCCCAGTCACTTTCCAAGAGTGTGCAGCAGGGCGGTGCTGCCAATGAATGGGTTAAACCATCTCAGAGCCGACACATGCTTTCAGGGCTCCCTGGCTGGGCTCCGGCTAGGCTCCTCGGACCAACACAGCTTCCTGAGCTCACAGAAATAATCGGAAAGCCTCTTTCCAGGAAGTTTGCTGGGGTGTGGGCTTGTCAGATCATGACACCCGAGGCTAAAAACCAGCTGCTTCTCTGCCAAAAACGGGTTGACAGACTGGGGATGAGCAAAGCAGTGGAAATCAAACACTGAAGCTGCTGCTCTTTTTTTCTAAGTTTACACACCAACCTTTTTGACTTCAAAGGAAAAGAACTTTGTGACTCAAGTCCAGGTACAATGAGACAGTATTTACTGATTTGCTTTGGCTCCTCTGTAATGACAGCTTTAGAGAAAACGGACCATAGCAGAAACCTAAACCCTGAATTGATAAATATGGCCGTATTAGCAGAATCTTGCTCCCACTGAGCAAGAACCCTGAGTGGTGGCAATTTATGAGTTAAAATACTGGTGCTTTTGTCTGTTCAAATATTAAAGAGCCAGAAGGCAACAGCCACAGATGTAAGCAAGGAGTTCAGTGTCGTTTGAAAGGCTTTTGGTCAACTCCTATTGAAATTATTTCTGATGTGCACCCCTCACGTATTTACGGCTCTAGCAGAAAGTTTCCCTTTAATCCCCAGGCCTGGATTCCCGTGTGGTCTTCTGTAATGATTACTCATAAAATTGATCAATACCATGAATGTCAAGTTCAAAGGTGCGTGGCACTGCCACTAAGTAAGCCAGAAACCAGCCGCGGCCGAGCTGACCTGGACTCTTGGTGACCCCCCGTAGGTCAGAGAACTGGGCTCCGCAGAATGTTCAGTGGCTGATTTCTCAGAAGATCACCAGACCTTTCTTCTGAGGCACCTCTCGGTAGACTTGAATCTCCAACCTTTGGGTTAGCAGCGAGCAAGTTAAGCATCTGCACCCTCCAGTGGCCCCGTCACTAAGTAAAAAGCAAAGCAAAGCAAAACAAAAAACCAAATACATTGCTGTCAAGTTGCTCTGACTCATAGTGACCCTACAGAACAGTGGAGAACTGCTCTACAGGGTTTCCAAGGATGTAATCTTTCTGCAAGCAAACTGCCGCATCTTTCTCCCATAGAGCACCTGGTGGGCTCGAACCCCCAACCTTTCAGTTAGCAGCAGAACGCTTTAACCACTGTGCCACCAGGGGACCCACAACACAGGCTCAGATTCTTAATCTTAGAACAGTGGTTCTAGAAGAAAAGCCCTGAACCCGCAGCAGCACCTGGGAACTTGTTAGAAATGTAGATTCTCAGGCCCCACCCCTAAGAAGTAGGACAGAATCAACAACTTTAGGGTTAGGGGCCCAGCAATCTGTGTTTTAATAAGCCCTTCAGGGGATTCTGATTTAGGCCAAAGTTTGAGAACAATGCCTTAAATGATGGGTTAATTCCTCAAAGGAACAGCTGGTCTATTTGACCTAAAATGGGAAAAAATTTAATTTCTAAGGCTCAAAGAAGGAGCCCTGGTGGCAAACGGTTAAGTGCTCAGCTGTAACTGGAAGGCTGGTGGTTCAAACTCACCCAGAGACTCTTCGGGAAAAAGACATGGCGATCTGCTCCCATAAAGATTACGCCCTAGAAAACCCTATGGGGCAGTTCTACTCTGTCATGCGGGGTCGCTATGAGTTGGAGCCTCTACGGCACCCAACAACAAGGCTCCAAGAGCCAGGAATGGTCTCTGATTTTAGGAGAATGGTGTCCAGCAATTTCAGAAACTTCAGGGAGCCCAACTTTTTTCCATTCACTCATTCGAAAAATTCTGATTACACTCAGCACCTAATAGGCCCAGTGCCGGGCACTTGGACTAGAGTGATAAACAGCCTCAGTCCCTGCCTGCAGGAATTTTACACACGCATACACACAAACACATCTGGATACATTCTATGAGGGAGAAAAAAAAAACAGCGTTGAGCGACAGTCATGCAGGCAGATCTACTCAGGACTGATGTGGAGGGTATGGGGCTGGATGGGAATGGGGTGGCCCTTAAATGTCTAAGGGAATGACACTGAAGCTAAGACCTGAAGTGTGGGTGGGAGTTGGGTGGGGGGCGTCGTGGGAGATAAGAATGGCCCAGGGAACAAAGAATAGGGCCCTTTAAATAAAAAAAAAAAAAATTTTAAATAGACCCGCACAAATGTGCCCATATGGGTTTGACAAAGGTATAGAATCAATTCAGTCAAGGAACACAACGTCTTCTCAACAAATGATGCTACAGCCATCGGACATCTACAGGCAAAATAAGGAACCTCCATCGTAACCTTCCACCTCTGCCAAAAATTAATTCAAAATGAATCATAGACTCAAATGTAAAATGAAGAGCTGTAAGCCTGTTCGCAGAAAACATGGAAGGTCTTCAGGGCCCAGAGCTAGGGGAAGAGTTGTTGGACATGACACTAAAAGCTCGATCCAAACAAGTAACGATGGATAGGCTGGTCTTCATCAAAATGAAAATCTTTTTTCTCTAAAAGGATGATCCGGGGGAAGACACAGCTCTGGGGCAGCAGGCTCGGGGGCAGGTCAGAGCCTACTGCACTGCACTTGAGCAACTGAGTTTATTCAGAAGGGAAAGACAGGATGGGGCCGAGGTGAGAGGTAAGCACAGGCTGGGCCAGCAGACGTGGAGGCCTCGTTGGCCACACTAAGGAGCCTGGGTTTTATTCGCAGTGTAAAGTCATCTAGGGATTTAAAGCCGATGAGTAACATGATCTTATTTTTAGGTCTTTTGCTTGGGCTTCTTTTTCCATTGGCTGATTTTTCAGAAGTAGATTGCCAGGCCTTTCTTCCTAGTCCCTTTTAAGCTGGAATCTCCGCTAAAAGCTGTTCAGCATCAGAGCAACACGCAAGCCCTCCACTGACAGATGGGTGGTGGCTGCACTTGAGGTGCTATGGCTGGAATCAAACCCAGGTCTTCCAAGTGGAAGGAGAAAATTCTACCCCAACCTACCACCGCCCCTTTGGCTCTTTCTATCCTTGAGGAAAGGTAGTTCTGGGAGTCTTTAGTTACATTATCTATAAATTTAGGTATATTGTTTATGACTTTAGTTATATTATTTATAACTTCAGTCGTACTATTTAGTTTTATTATCACGGAAAAGGAATCCCTGGGTTGTGCAAACGGTTAACACATTTGGCTGCTAATCGAAAAGTTGGAGGTTCAAGAATGCCCAGAAATGCCTTGGAAGAAAGTCCTGGCAATCTGCTTCAGAACAATCAGCTGCTGAAAACCTGACGGAGCACAGTTCTACTCTGACACACACGGGGTCACCATGAGTTGGAATCAACCTGACAACTATTGTTTTGAAATCATCTTGCTTTCGCACTGTTTACGGCAGAGTGGCTCAGCCATGTCAAACAGAAATTTCCCAGATTTTTTTGTGTTTTTCCCAGAGCATACAAGCTTACTCATTAAAGATAAACTTTAAAAAGATCAAGTGCCTCGCCTAGGAGGTGCCTGACAAAAGTTTTCACAGAGCTACAGTGTTACAATAGAGAGAAAGAGCCTCCAGTGAAAAGGGCTACTGGAAAGCCAGGACCAGGGGCTGACCTCAGAGATTTACAAAGGCAGAAGCAGCATCTACTATGCCCCAGCCACACTCAAGTTCCAGCTGCCCTGCTTGCCATACACGCTGCTCCAGAAAATCTTGAATGTTGTTTTCCTTTGGCTGAAATCAATCTCACCGAAGCGTTTCCCTTTTTAATACAGGAGGCTCAGAACAGGCTCTGCGTTCTTACTGTCACAGGGCTTGCCTGCTGGGACAAGCACGAAGCTTTCATGACTCTGCAGAAGCCTACTGGTGCCCTTCTACCTGTGTGTGGCAGGCAATACCAGGGCATGGGAGAGGAAGGGTTTTGGGGGGCTGGCATATGCTGCGGAGACTCAGTGTAGAAATAGGAAATGACCAAAAACCCTCATTTCCTGCGGCATCCCATTCTGCAAGGAGCCCTAGCACAATGGTTAAGCGCTCAGCTGCTAACCAAAACATTGGTGGTTCAAACCCACCCATGGCTCTGAGGGAGAAAGACCTGGCCATCTGCTCCCGTAAAGATGACAGCCTAGAAAGCCCTGTAGGGCAGTTCTACTCTGTCACATGGGGTCGCTGTGAGTCAGAATCAACCCAACGGCATCCAACAGCATCCCACTCTGATGAGGGACGTTGAGTGGAACAGTAGTATGGTGACAGCCTGACTGATGGTAAGTCACTGTCAGGAGGCAGGGCTTAGCTGCCGGGTCAGCACAGGAAGGAGACAGAAGAGAGTACCACTGGGTCTCCCAGGCCAAGTTCCAATGGTCAGAAGCCACCTTAGCTTCCTCTGAGGGCTAATTCAAGTGCATCAACTGCCCAACACGTCCGCCACGCTCAGCTGGGGAAATGGAATGCTGGGAAAGCAGATTCCACACCCAGAGCTTCACCCACTTTGTCCTCACTGGGTGGTCCTGCCTCTTCCTTCCCCAGCTTCTCTGTTCCCCTTCCAAAGGCTCTGACAGCACCATCTCAACCCTACCACACCAGGAAAAACACCAAGCATGTCAGCTGCAAGGAAGAGCTTCACCCCTAACCCCGGGCTGGAGTGGTTTGGCTCAAGCCAGAAATACAGCCTGAAGCCAAGTCACAGAAGGCTGTTCCCAAGAGAGTGCAATCTGTCACCGCTTGTCATGGACTGAACTGTGTGTGTCCCCCCAGAATGTGTGTCAACTTGGCTAGGCCATGACTTCCGGTCTTGTGTGACTGTCCACCATTTTGTCATCTGATATAATTTTCCTATGTTATATATAAATCCTATCTCTATGATGTTAAGAGGCAGGATTAGAGGCAGTTATGTTAATGAGGTGAGACTCAATCTACAGGATTAGGTTGAATGTTGAGTCTATCTCTTTTGAGATATAAAAGAGAGAAGCCAGCAGAGATAGGGAGATCTCATTTCTACCAAGCAGGAAGAGCCAGAAGCACTTCCTTTGGACCTGGGGTCCCTGCACTGAGAAGCATCTCTACCAGGGGAAGACTGATGACAAGAACCTTCCACCAGAGCCGACAGAGAAAGAAAGCCTTCCCCTGGAGCTGGCGGCCTGAATTCAGATTTGTAGCTTCCCAAGCTGTGGGAGAATAAATTTCTCTCTGTTAAACCCACTCACTTGTGGTATTTCTGTTATAGCAGCACAGATAACTAAGACACCGCGCCAGAGACAAATGCCAATCATGTTAGAAAGGAAGGCCTGGGGTGCAGACTGCTCCCCAGCCTCCTGGGTCAATAGCACCTATTGGGCAGACACTGGGCATGGAGAAAGCTAGATGCAAGAAGTCCAAACTCAGGCATAGAGCCTATGGGTCCTGATATAGGAATAAAACAAAAAAAGCTTCAAAACAGCTTTGTGAGATACTTTCCTCATTAACAGATAAGGAAAGTGAAGCTCAGAGAAGTTGGCCCCACAAGGCAAGTAAGTGATGTTGAAGTGGCACTTATAGCACTTATAGTTTCCTTCCTGGGGGGACACTCTCCCTCAGTGGGCTGGTGATTTTGCAACCGCAAAGAATGTGCCGTCTTTAGTTGTGTGTTGATAGGATGCTGAACAGGTTTTGGCGGAGTCCAGACTAAGACTAGGAAGAAAGGCCTGGAGATCTACTCCTGAAAATCAGCCAAGGAAAATCCTATCGGTCACAATCCACTGTGCATGGGGTCACCATGAGTTGGGGGTTAGCTTGACAGCAGCTAATAACGCTCAGAGCCTAGGATAGCGGATGTTCAAAATTTAATTTTAATTGAAAATTATCTTCTGAATGAAAAAATAAATTCCAGAAGAAAAGGAACCAGTACATTTCTTTGTGTTCCCACTTTATGACGAAGAGCGACACTGTGTTCATCATGCTGTTGGCCTTTGTTTCTTTTTTTTTAACATTAATTTTGTTGTTGTGGAGAATATGCACAGCAAAACACACACCAACGCAACCATTTCTACACGTACAATTCAGTGACGTTGATTACATTCGTCCTCTTTTCTGAGTTGTTCCTCCTCCATTAGTATCCTAATTTTTAAACACTAGGGATTTCATTTCTTTAAAGTGTGACTTCTGTTATATCATTGATTATTAACTTTTAAGACCTAATTCCTAAACGCCTAAAGATTTCACAGTTGAGCTCAATTCCTTTTTACTCAGGTCAATGATAAATTGATGCTTCTCAACAGAGTAGTGCTTCCACACACCCGGGCGCACACACACGAATCCCAGGAACTTACAATCTTGACTGATACGTCAGTGACCACATTTGTTTAAAAACCTGAGCTTCATTTACCTGCTTTCCGCCAGACAACATAGCTCAGATCCAGACCACTCAAGTCTGATTCTACCCTTCTTTTCCCTCCACTCACCAAACCAAACCAAAGAAAACAAAACCAAACCCACTGCCATTGAGTCGATCCCAGTAGGGTTTCCAAGGCAGTAGGGTCGCTATGAGCCTGCGGGGTGGGGAATCTTTAAGGAAGCAGACTACCACATCTTTCCCCCCCAGAGCGCCTGGTGTGTTCAAACAACTGACCTTTCAGTTAGCAGTTGAATGCTTAACCACTGCGCCACCAGGGCTCTTCCTGTTCTCACACAGAGAGATTAAAAAGACAGGCTATTCCCGATACAGCACGCACAGTGAGCAACAGAATCACAGCAAAGAACGATGCATGTTCTCTATAATGAGAGGCATCACAGGCTGGATTAGAATATACATTTTCCTACATGTGAAACAGATCGAAGCTCAGTCTACTTCATTTAGGTTAACATTCTTTGATTTTAAACCAAATTCTCGTTGGAAGAGCCCCCTAGAGTTTTGTATAAAAAGTTGGTGTAGACTATAAAATTAAAACCAAAAGGATCTTACCCCGCAAAAGAAACAATTACCCTAAAAAGCTAACTAATGTTAAAAGTTGTTTTTAAATAACAAGGAGCAGATCTTAAAGAAACAACTGCTGGAAAAAACTAGTCATCAAAAAGATTATTTTAAGGCGGTGACTTTGACAAGCGTTACGGAAGTTACAGACCTTCTTACCAGAAAGCAAGTATTGGCAGTCACAAAAGTACCTGCGTGACATTTCAAAGGATGGAGGTGGGGGTGCCACCCTCAAGAGAACCGCAGTTCAAAACTTTTGTTTCCAAGCATAAAATCTTTCCAAATTATGATCTAACTTGAGGCTTCAAAGTGACCTTCCCTCTATTTTGCTTCCAAATAACCTCTCCTCTCTCTTTTTCGTTTATAAAAAGGCTCCTAACATCTTCAATATGGGACTATAGAGTAAGAGAAAGAAGATAAATTTACTCAGTCGTAAACACCATCAAAATTATCTTCTAGAACACCAGGGGTACTTACCCTCCCCATCACTCCAATGCTGGCTTACAGAGGAAACACTGCCAAGGAGAAGGACAAAAATAAGACACTCAAAATGCCCAGGGAGGCACTGACTCCTTTCCATCTATAGTAAAAGCTCGCCAGTGGGGAGGACAAAAAAAAAAAGGTGGCAGGTACCTATGTGCTATGAAGGACACAGACAGAAATTAATTTCCCTTTAGAAATACAAATATATTTCAGATAAGAACTGCCTACCAGAAAAGTTCTAGTCTGGCTTGAGTTTTTCCTCCCACTCAAAGACAGAGAACTCTATCAGCTGGCAGTGACCTCTCAGTTCTGGGGCCAGGAGTGTTGGGAGGAGGAAATTTACAAAATTAAGGCTCTGTGCAAATGAGATTAGCAAAAATCAAATACTTGTCCCAAACCAGACCGGCCACTAAGCTCCGCTCAATTCAGAGAAGTAGCTGTAAAAAACAATGTCTATTTTAAGGTCAGAGAGGATAAGGATATGGTTCTTTGCTACCCCCAAAGAGAAAAGCTGTTCCCCGCCTCTACCTTTCTTTCGGCAGTTTTATTGAGGTATAATTCACATAAACTGTACATTTTTTATTTAGTAAGAATATATATAACAAAACATTTGTCAATTCAACAGTTTTTACGTGTGTAATTCAATGACGTTATGTTCATTGTGTTGTATAATCATTACTGCTATCCTTTTCCAAATTATTCCACCACCACTAACAGAAACACAGTACCCCCTAATCAATGACCCCCCACCCCTGGTAACTACTGAGAAGCTCTGGTCACTATACATTTGCCTACGGTGAAGTGCTCAGCTACTAACCCAGAAGTCAGCAGTCTGAATCCACCAGCAGCTCCGCAGAAGACAGACCTGGTGAGCCGCTCCCTTAAAGATGACAGCCTAGAAAACCATATGGGGGAGTCTACCCTGTCCCATGGGGTCGCTATGAGTCAAAATTCACTCGACGGCCCTAAGGACAACAACTCTCTTGTAAAACACAGTGGGGTGACTTAGGCCTGTGGCTTTCTGCAGACCCGATGACTCCAGGGCCTTGTAGTCTCTTACGGCATGGAGGGAACAAGTCAGGAAGCAAAGGAGGCCAGAGGTGAAGAGTCCAGTAACTGCTGTGTCAGAAGTCAGCTGGTTTTCACTGCTCAGAAATCCAGGCCAACTGTTCAGCTGAGTCCAACTTTTCAGGCTAAAGACACTGGCATCATGTCCCCAGTAAGAGCAAAGCATATCCATAGACACAGAAGACAGATTAGTGGCTGCCTAATACTGGTTTTTTTTTTAATACTGGGGGGTGGGGGGGTTGGAGGGAAAAAGGGGAGTTGACTGCCAATGGGTTTCCTTTTGGGGTGATGAAAACATCCTAAAATTGATTGTGATGAATATGTTAAAACCCACTGAACTGAACACTTTTGAATGGGTGAACTGCATGGAACGTAAATTGTAGCTCAATAAAGCTGTTACAGAGCCCTGGTGGCACAGTGGTTAAGAGCTCAGCTGCTAACGAAAAGGTCACCAGTTTGAATCCACTAGCTGCTCCTTGGAAACCCTATGGGGGCAGTTCTACTCTGTCTTACAGGGTCGCTATGAGTTGGAATAGACACGACCTCAATGGAGGTTCATTTTTGCTTTTTTAATTAAAGCTGTTATATATTTTAAAAAAAACACACCAAATACCTGTTGCTGTCGAGTCGATTCCAACTCACAGTGACCCTATGGGGCAGAGTAGAACTGCCCCATAGGGTTTCCAAAGAGCGGCTGGTGGATTTGAACTGCTGACTTTTTGGTTAGCAGCTGTGGCTTGCTGTAGCTCTTAACCACTGCACCACCAGAGCTCCAAATACACACACACACAGACCTACACACACACAAACAAAATATAGATTCCCTTGGTCATTAGGACCTAGGTAAGTTGGTAGGGAAAGGAACAGGGAATTTAACCACTTTTAAAAGTCACAATTTCTCAAGAAAACAGTAAGGTGAAATGACAGTAAAGAGGTATTAGAAGAAATGGCAACAGAGGGTGAGACCCGAGCTAAGTAGGAAAAGCATCACAAGTGCCTTTCTTATGGAACCATTCCTCATCAACCCCGGCCCCAGGCTGAGGCTCTCTACGCTAGAACTTGAGGCTGTCTCAGTTCCAAGTTCCTTAAGCGCTGGCTGTGGCCCTTGGAATCCTTTGGCTCCCAATGCTCAGTAAGAACAAAACAAAAACACCAAACCCTTTGCTGTCCAGTCGATTCCAACTCATAACGACCCTATAGGACAGAGTAGAACTGCCCCATAGGGTTTTCAAACAGTCGTTGTTGGATTCAAACTCCCTACCTTTGGGTTAGCAGCCATAGCTCTTAACCACTGCGCCAAATGCCATAAACTTTGCAGCTATTCCACGCTGGTAGCAGTGATGATCTTACTCGCCAATTCACAAAATAAACCCATCTCTTGGAGAGGTTCTAAAGGGTACTAAGAAAAAGGGATATGAGGCACTGGTGATTAAATAGTAAAACTCTCACCTTATATGAAAGAGACCTAGGTTCGATTCCCGGTCAATGCACCTCACAGGTGGCCACCACCAACATCTGTCAGTGCAGGCTTGTGTGGTGCTATGATGCTGATCAGGTTTTAGCAGGGTTTCCAGACTAAGAAAGACTAGGAAGAAAGGCCTGGTGATCTACATCTGAAAATCAGCCCATGAATACCCTATGGATCACAAAGGTCTGATGTGCAACTGATCACGGAGGTGGCACATGAATGGGCAGCATCTTGTTCAGTTGTGCATTGGGTCGCCGAGAGTTGGGGGCCAACTCGATGTCAGCTAACAGCAACGAGGAACAAGAACAGCCAAGGTGGATGGTCTACTTGACTTCTATTGAGCAAAAGCAAGCATCTGATGAGGGTTCTGACACACAAAACAACAATCAGGTAAAAGGCTCATTTGCTTATCTGATAAAGACAGTATATACACACGTCCAGGCTACCTTGAACCACCCTGTGCACTCTACCTGCACTAATGATCACTCCTGTGGGGAACCTACTGTCTGACAGCTGAGTTTCTCACTATCAGACCCCTGTTCCACAAAGCACTGTGCTTTCAGGTTTGAGGTATCATTGTTCGTAAATGGAAAATGGTGCGGGCTGGCAACACGCTCTTAGCAACCTCTGTTAAGAAACGGACATCAAAATTTAGCATTCCTATTTTAGGTGAGCGAGAATGGTTACACAACTTGAAGAATGTAATGAATGCCACTGAACTGCACAGGTAGAAACTGTTGGATTGGTGTATGCTCTGCTGTGTGTATTTTCAACAACAATAGAAATTAGAATTCCTTTTTAAATTTTCATTGCAGCCAAGGCAGGCTCGTTTGACGATGCTGACCGTGTCCCCAGAGGAAACACTTCCATCCAGGTAGAATTCCCAGGCTAGAGCAGTGAGGAGCAGGCTCGGCAGCCAGGAGCCTTTAATTCAGGAAGCACAGGATTGGAATGAGAGCTTTTATTTCTTTATTGTACTTTAGACAAAGGTTTACAGAACAAACTAGTTTCTCATTAAACAGTTAGGACACATTGTTTTACGACATTGGTTAACAACCTCACAACATGTCAGAACTCTCCCTTCTCTACCTGTCCCTTCTTGACTTCTAGTCCTTGGCCCTGTGCTGGTGTGCCCCTTGGGTCTTATTTTGTTTTATGGGCCTGTCCAATCTTTGGCTGAAAGGTGAACTTCAGGAGTGAATTCATTACTGAGCTGATAGGGCATCCGAGGGCCATGCTCTCAGGGTTTCTCTCTTAGTCCAGCAAGTCTGGTCTTCTTTTTTGAGTTAGAATTTTGTTCTACATTTTTCTCCAGCTCTGTCTGGGATCCTCTATTGTGATCCCTGCCAGAGCAGTCAGTGGTGGTAGCCAGGCACCATCTAGTTGTGCTGGACTCAGTCTGGTGGAGACCATGGTAGATGTGGTCCATCAGTCCTTTGGACTAATCTTTCCCTTGTGTCTTTGGTTTTCTTCATTCTTCTTGCTCCCAAAGGGGTGAGACCAGTGGAGTATCCTAGATGGCCACTCACAGGCTTTTAAGACGCCAGATGCTATAGAATGAGAGCTTTTGGGTCCCTAACTCAGGTGTGGAGATATTCTAAACTGAAGCTGTGGCAATGAGCCCCGGGAGACCCCTCCTGGTATCTGGGGCGCACCCAGAAGGCAGAGCGTCAAATTTTCATCTAGAAGAAAGATGGCCTCTTGGTAAGCTGATTATGGCCAATGACAAGAATGACAAAGTTAAAAAGGGAGGTGTATATTTACGTGAAATAGAATGGAATGTAATCCCGACTAAAGTAAAAACAACAGCTTTGCGAGACCTCTCGAAACCTGGTGAAACTCAAAGGGCTCAGCATCAGACTTGCATGGGATCCCTGTAGGAATAATGTAATGGTCCCTGGGTGGTGCCAACAGTTTATACTTGGCTGCTAACTGAAAGGCTGGTGGGTTGACTTCACCCAGTGGCACTGTGGAATAAAGGCCTGGTGAGCTGCTTCTGTAAAGATTACTGTCTAGAAACCTTATGGAACTCAGTTCTACTCTGCGACACATGGGACCACTATGAGTTGGAATCGACTTGATGGCAGCTGGTTTGGTTTTGGTAGGAATGCAGGCCTTACACTGAGTAAGAGTAGGCTACACCCACCACGTGTCAGTGTCTCACACTGCAGTGACTTGCACGTTACTAAGATCCTGGAAACTATGTTAGTGTCCAGAAGTGAAATCGACCTGCCACTCAACGACTGCTTTGCTTGTGTCTTAACCACGACCTTCAGGGCTGCCTGTCCACTGTGGACTTCAGTCGCCAATAGCTTCTGTGGGTACATAAGCTAGGATACAGTGCAGACCTGCCCATCTGTCCCCATGAAAAAAACCTTTTTTAAATCTATGATATATATGAAGTACCCTAAGTCCTACCATTAGGAAAAGCATCAACAAAACACTTGTTTAAAAAAAAATCTGTAAATACTTCTGTGATGGTAAGGGTTGTGTGTCAACTTGGCTGGGCCATGATTCTCAGTGGTTTGGTAGTCGTATGGTGTTGTGATGGGATCTGCTGTGAGTAGCCAATGAGCTGACAGGGAATTTCCTTGGGCATGTGGCCTGGATCAAATGTAAGCAGACATTCTGGCAAGGCTCATGGGCTTTTGCTTGCTATGGATCCTGGAGCTGGCTCCTGTTTGCTGACCTCTGGGGGAACTTGAGCCAGCAGTATACCTGAGGTCCTGCCTGCCGATCTTTGGATTCGTCGATCTTTGCAGCTTGTGAGCAAGAGCCCTGCTCTCTGACCTGCCGACCTTGGGTTCACCAGCCCCTTCAGCTATGTGAATTAGGAGAAGCCTCTGTCCTGACCCATGGACTTGGGCGTTCCAGGCTCTACAGCCACGTGAGCCATTTCCTTGATATAAATCTCTCCATATATGTACTTATACACTTTACTGGTTTTGCTTCTCCAGAGAACCCAGCCTAAGATAATTTCAATATTAAATATTTAACTGGAAAAAATATACACTCATTCCTGGGCCTTTTTCTTTGTCCCACAGAACAGTGGTCTCCAGAGAAGCAGCATTATTGTCACCATGGAACTTGTCAGAAATGCAAATTTTCAGGCCCCACTCACCTTTCCGAATCCGACACTTTTGGGGTTGGCACCTAGTAATCTGTGTTTGAGTTAGCAACGCTGGTGATTCTGAGGCTGGCTGCTATAGGGAAGGGTCCCTGGGTGGTACAGTTTGCACTCAGCTACTAACCAAAAGGTGGGCGGTTCAAATGCCCCCAGTAACACCATGGAAGAAAGGCCTGGTGATCGCCATCTGTCAAGATTACAGCCGAGAAAAACGAAGGGAGCAGTTCTACGCTGCAACACACGGGGTCGCCATGAGTTGGAATCAACTCAATAGTGACAGAATTTTTTGTCTGTTTGCTACAGGAAACACTACGTAGGACATCAGGTTATCAGTCCTCATTAGTCACAAGCAAATGAACATTGAACCATATAGAATGGGTGGCATAGGTAACCACCCTAGCCTCCAATTGGTAACAAAGAAAGTGCTGTCATAGATGAAGAAAGGCCAGAGGGACAAATGAACATGTAACAAACGCTCAAACAAAAGCCTTCTCATTATTACTGTGTACAGATAATTAGGCTCCATGGTACATAGAGACACGTGTGTATTAGTGGTTACCAGAGGCTGGGGAGAGGGGAAATGAGGTGTTATTACTTACGGGGGCCTGAGTTTCTGCTTCCTGCTGCTGTTGAGTCAATTCCGACTCATAGCAACTCTATAGGACAGGGTAGAACTGCCCCATAGGGTTTCCAAGGAGCGGCTGGTAGATTCAAACTGCAACCTTTTTTGGTTAGCAGCTGAGCTCTTAACCACTGTGCCACCAGGAAGAGGAAAATCATTTGGAAAGAGGCAGCGGTGATAGTAACACAACACGGTGAATGTAATTAACGTCACTGAATAGTATACTTAAAAATGGTTAAGATGGCAAAAAAAATTAAATTTTACCACAATTAAAAAAAAAAAAAAAGAATATTTGGTAGTGTCCTGAAGGAAATGGAACACCTGCGAATAGTAGACTTGAGAAGGAATGGGGCTAAGAAAGCTAAGTCTTCCAGTTACCCAGAAGGTTTCCTGATAGAGTGAAATTGAGGAGCTGTTGGAAAAGAATGAAGTAGAAATGTCTAGCAGGTACTTAACTAAATAAAATATTCCTGAAAGACATCATATTTCAACAGGACACTATAGAAAGGCCGGGGAAGCCGGAAGTGGCTTGGTAAAAGGCTCTGAGGGCGAGGCTGGCTTTCTGGGCCAGCAAGTATGGTGCTGACGAGAGTTCAGGATCTGGTAGGGCAATAACTACTCTGTGGATGGCAACTGATTTAGCCCCCATGGCTCTGTCGGGATGTGATGCCTGGCACCTCTGCAGCCATCCTGCCACCACGCAGAGCCAGTCTGAGTTGGCACCGGCACACGGCAGACAGCAGAGTGGTGCGACAGTAAGAAGTCGGGCCTCTCACGGTATCACCGAGCCACTGAATCAAGCAATCCCAAAAGCTGATCTCTGGATTTAGTGTTATGAAAAATACTAACTTTCCTTATTGCTTCAGGCAAGTTGATTTGGGGTTTTCTTGGGTTTTTATTTGCACCTAAAACATTCAAACAGTAATGGGAAGATGGCTTGCACTGAATTCTTGAGGCTAATGAGTCCCTAACCTGTTGTGATCGAGTTGATTCCGAGTCATAGAGCTTGACTACTAGCCGAAAGGCCGGCGGTTTGAACCCACCCAGAAGCGCCTCGGAAGAAAGGCCTGGCGATCTGCTTCTGAAAGGCCACAGCTTTGAACACCCTATGGAGCAGTTCTACTCTGCACACATGGGGTCGCTGTGAGTCAAAATCAACACAATGACAGCTAACAACAACAACAACATGTGCCAGGTTGAGGAGTCTGGATGTTGTGCTCGAGGCAAAGACTTTATTAATTAGGATTTTTGTGAGCAGGAGTGACACTTTCGTGGGAAAGGGAAAATGATGGGAAAAAAAGAGCTGGGTTACTTATTGTTAGATGCCGTGGAGTCAGCTCCAACTCACAGCAACCCCACGTGCAAAAGAACAAAATGTTGCCTGGTCCTGCACCGTCTTCACAATCGTTGGTATGCCAGGGTCCCCTGTTTCGGCCACCGTGTATTCTGAGTGCTTTCCAACCAAGGGGGCTCATCTTTCAGCACTGTACTGGACAGTGTTCTGTTGTGATCCATAGGGCTTCTGTTGGCTAATTTTATAAGGAGATTGCCAAGCCTTTCTTCCTAGTCTGTCTTAGTCTGAGCCTGAGGATACCTGCGTTACTGTTTGACAAGGTATACTGCCCCAGTGAAACTCCTCACCTGGCACTGTCCCCGGAAGAAAGAGCCCCTTGGGGCTCAACCCCCTGCCCTACCAGCTCAGTGAAAACCACCAGTCTGGAAGCTCTGCTGAAACCTGTCCACCATGGGCGACCCTGTTGGTATTTGAAATACCGATGGCATAGCCTCCGGCATCACAGCGACATGTGAGCCTCCACAGTTCAACAAACAGACTGATGGATGGTGGGAGTTATTTATTAATAATCCTTAATATGTTTCATTCCATCATTGTTTAATGGTGCACTAAAAGTGAGTGTGCTGGAAGTCAAGATCGGGCAGAGAATGATAAAAGAATCATGTAAGACATGGAATGGAAGAACCTGCTGCCTCTGCCTATTTAATTTGCAGAAACACCCACTTTCCTAAGCTTCTTCGACGAGTCACTCAGGCACCCTGGTCACAAAAATCAACTCTAAGTTAAATCCTCAGTGTAGCTCATAGGAGTGAAAACCTCACCCCCCACCCCTTACCCCCCACACAGAGGCTGTCCATGAGCTGGTACATAATTAATTTTAAAAGCCCATCCAAAAGGAACGCCTTACCCTGCAGATTGCTAAACCTGCATATGAAAACGTAGTTGTTGTGTGCTGTGGACTCGATTCCAACTCACAGTGGTCCCATGTGACAGAGGAGAACTGCCCCATAGGGTTTCCTAGGCTGACATCTTTAAGAGAGAGGATCGCCAGGTCTTTTCTCCCACGGAGCCGCCAGATGGGTTCAAACCGCTGACCTTTTGGTTAGCAGCTGAGCCCTTTAACCACTGTGTCACGTGGTCACGTGAAAGTGGAAACAGTAAAAAATTACAAGCTGTTTTATTTTGCATAAAGCCTCCATCTGCATCAGTTACAGTACAAGTGAGTATCTTCTCCACGGGCCCAATAATTACCTTCCCCAACCAGCTTTTAAAATATTCCCCATTCAACTTGCCCTTTAAAGTCAACAACACAATTACTAAACCATTGATTTCTTTAACGTCTTCTCTTGGAGCCTCAAGGTAAAGCACAACTACTGAGACAAATAATTACATGCCTTGGATGTATCATTCCAGAGATCAAAGTCCAGGAGCCTGGGGCTTCCGTAATATTTTTGGCCAAGAAAATCTGGAAAACTCTGGCTGTGAAACTCTGATACTAAAGGGAAACATGAAAACTGACTTCAACAGGCGGTCGTTGCTACTTTTCAAGGCCTGACCAGATACTGTTGTTCGCTGCTGTCGAGCTGGCTCCGACTCACACAACCCCACGTACAACAGAACGAAGCACGGCCTTGTTTTCTGCCATCTTCACGATCGTTGGTATGTCTGAGTCCGTTGCTGTGGCGACTGTGTCAGTCCCCCTCGTGGAGGACTCCTTTGTTTTCAATGGCCCTCTACTTTGCCAAGCATGATGTCCTTCTCTACTGCTGTCTTTCCAGAGGACGTGTCCAAAACAAGCAAGTCGAAGTCTCACCATCGTTGCTTCTAAGGAGCATTCTGGTTGTATTGCTTCTGATTTGTTCCATCTTTCGGCAGTCCATTCAGTACGTTCAGTATTCTTCGCCAACACCACAGTTCAAATGCATCAGTTCCTCTTCTGTCTTCCTTTTTTATTATCCAGCGTTCACATGCATACAAGGCCACTGAAAAGACCGTGGCTTGGGTCAGGCACACCTGAGTTATCAAAATGACATCTTTGCTTTTTAAAACTTTAATGAGGTCTTTTGCAAAATTGAGGGTCAAATGCTACCTCCTTTTCATCCAAACCTTTAATAAGTGCCTATTAAGGACTAGACACAGTGCTCGGTACCAAGGAGACGGGGTGAATGATGCAGCTTTGTACTCAGGGAACACCCAGAGGGGAACACCCAGAGGTGGGAGCGAAGTCACACAGCACACTGTCATTTGACTGTGTGGTAGCTGCCTAGACTCCTGGTGAGAGCTACAGACACAGAGGAGCGGGAGATAAGCCAGCTGGGGTGTGGGAAAAGGTTATGAGAGGATACCACACCTGAAGTGAGTCTTCAAAGGTTAGTAAGCTGGCCCTGAAGGGGAGGAAGTATCCTCAAAGAAGACCGGGAGCGGAAGCAAGGAGCAGGCACAGAGGCCTCAGGATGGGGGGGGGGGCGGGGTATGAGGGAGGTGTGGGAAATTAAATATGCAAGGGCAGATGACTAAGGGCTTTGTGTGCCCAGCTGAGGAGCTTGGATTTGATCCCGTGGGCAGTGGGAGTCACTGGAAGACTCCTGAGCTCAGAAGCTGCAGGAGTGGGTTAGTTGCTGGGAACGGCTGCTCTGGTTGCAAGGAGCCCTGGTAGTGCAATGGTTAAGCTGAAAAGTTGGAGGTTGGAACCCACCCAGCGGCTCTGCTGGGGCAAGGCCTGGCAATCTGTTCCCCGAAAGATTACAGCCTAGAGAACCCTCTGGGGCAGTTCTACTCCCTCGCATGGGGTTGCTATGAGTTGGAATAGACTTGATGGCACCCAACAACAGCAGCAAGAGCTCTGGGTGCAGTGAGAAGACGAAACTGAGGAGGAGGGAAGGGAAACAAGGAAACCATGAGGGCATTCTTCCAGCACCAAGGTGGGTAGTAGTGATGGGGACCAGGCGGGGCGGGGGGCTGTGCTGGAGACAGGCGATTGAGCCAACGGTACTGTTGAGGACCCGCAAGGGAGAGGAAAGGAGAAGCCTTGACTCTTAGGGTGGAGCAGAGAGGTGAACACCCCAGTGACCATAAAGTTCTCCTGGTCAAGGCTGCCCAGGGGGAAGCCCCCTGAATCATGGGGTACTGAAGAGGTCACAGGATTTCATCTCTGTGTGGGCTGGATAGCTTCCACAAATAATTCTGTTTCCAACTCATTTGGTAAATCCAAGTCCTTTATCTTAAAGGCAAAGTCTCTGGATGGTGAGTGGTTAAAAAGTTTAGCTGCTAACAGAAAGGCTGGGGGTTCCAGTGAACTCAGAGGTCCCTTGGAAGAAAAGCCTGGTGACCTATTTCCAGAAGACCAACCACTGAAAGCCCTATGGAGCACAATTCACTCTGACGCACATGGGATCACTGTGAGTGGGAGCTGACTCCCGGCAATTGACAGTAGTAGTCACGGTCTTACAGGCAAAGGAGTAAGAAAATACTTGTGGACGGGCATAAAGCAAATATATTAAAAATGAACAGGAATAAAAAGTACATATCACTCCTAGAACTGCTCATAGCAAGACATCTGTTTCCACCAACAATCTCACTCTGACTTTGCATTTTTATTAAACAGCCTTTGTAAACGAGACAGTCGCTAAGTGAGGAGCAGGTGTGCATAAGTGATCATTACTGTCAGCTGTTTAAAACCTTCCCTCTCCCTGAATCATCACCTTGGGAGTCCAGGAGCCCGACTCTCCCCTCCACTTTGTGATACACATTCTTTCTCCGTGAACGGGGCAGGGGCGGATTAACCAGTAAGTAGGGTATGCGCCAGTTTAGGGGAAGCAAGGTATACAGGGCTTATTGTTTCTTACTAATCTGTAGTGAGTGATTTCACATGGGTTTCACCCAGGGGCCTAGCTACAGAAAACAGCGCCTATGGCAATTAGTGTAAAATTGCTGAATGATCTCTCACAGCTGGTGATGGAAACTGAAGGCCAACAGAAGCTGCTCGTTAGGACCCCGCCTCAAGCGGCACCCCGCCTCAAGCAGTGCCCAGGGCACGTGTCCTACCTGTCCTGTCTGCCATACCTTACTTACGCCTCTGGTTTCACCACATCAAAAAACAGGTGAAACCGTGCACTAGCGGTTATTAAGTAAGCACAGTTAAACCGGTCCATACCCTGTTTGTTGTATAATCTGTCCCTGGAATGGGGCGTTACACCGCCAGCACGGTTGTGCGCACTGTTGATTACAGCCCTGAAGCACTGCAATGCAGTGAAAAGTGAGCTGGGCCGTCTGGGGTCTCCCCTGGGAGAAGGGAGATACAGGGACCAGTCGGTGTTCACATCTGCTTCAGAGACCACTGCACGTTCTCTCCAGACACTGTTCGGATATTTACCATTTGTTTGCTTATGAGATGAGGCGTGAGAACAGTTAAGTTACAGGGTCAGAAAATGTCATTGCTTTTCTTCTTCACTCATCTGAGCAGATGACAAAGGGCTATTTTTACAGCTTGTCTCTCTATTAGATGTAGAAATATTTATTAACATTGTATTTCTGTCCCACGTGTACCACTGTGGCTGGAGGGAGGGCAGGGTGAAGGATGGTCAGCTCTGGCTTTTGTCTTTGCAGGTGAGAAAGCCAACGGGGCAAGGGACACCCACATATTCCTCTGAGACCAAAGGACACTAAGCAAGTTGTTATGGATTGAATTGTGTCCCCTGAAAACACGTGTCAACTTGGCTATGCCATGATTTCCAGCGTTGTGTGGTTGTCCACCATTTTGTGAGCTGATGTAGTTTTTCTATGTGTTGTAATCCTAATCTCTGCCTGTGGTTAATGAGGCAAGGTTAGGCTATGTTAAAGATGGCTTGGGTAGGATGCGACACCCTTACTCAGGTCACGGCCCTGGTGTAAGGAGAGTTTCCCTGGGGTGTGACCTGTATCACCTCTACTCTTACTAGAGAGAAAAGGAGAGAGAAGCCAGTAGAGAGATGCGGTCCCCATACCACCAAGAAGCTCAAAGAGCAGAGCGTGTCCTTTGGACCTGGGGTCCCTGTGCTGAGAAGTTCCTAGACCAGCAGAAGACTGATGACAAGGACCTTTCCCCAGAACTGACAGACAGAAAGCCTTCCCCAGGAGCTGGCACCCTGAATTCAGACTTCTAGCCTCCTAGACTGTGAGAGAATTTCTCTTTGTTAAAGCTATTTGCTTGTGGTATTTCTGTTATAACAGCAGTAGAGAACTAAGACAGAGGCCCATCCTGGGAGTGATTCGGAGTCTGTGGAGAGTACCAAAGACTCAGGAAGAGGGCAAGACAGAAACCAAATGAGAAATCTAGGTCCAAAAAGCAAAACGAGGTCTAGCAGGTCGCCAACTGGACGTGGAGACAGGCAGAGTGCTGAGGACTCTGCAGCCAGGAACAGGCCAGGGACAAAGAGGCTGAGGCTACAGCTGTTGAGCAAGTGACCCCTGTCATCACCTCCGGGAAGCAGTCCCATCACAGGGAGGACAGTAACCTTCTCCACAGTGTACAGGTGTTGGGGCTGCCAAGAAAGACAACTCACACACAGGCATTGGTTGGAAGAACACTTTACTCACAGAAGAGACAGAGCAAGATCGGCTTCAACAGTGGGCATTGATCACCCATGGCCAGCAGGTCTCACTCTGCAGCCAACGCAGAGAGATGGTCTGCACACACCCCTTTTGTGTTACAAGAGCAGGACCCCATTCTCTCTCCACCAGGAACAGATACAGCTGTGGGGTTGGCCAGGTGCCGTATAACACACACACTTAGCTAAGTAGTTCCTGGGAATGTTGACATGTGCTCAGGGCAAGAGGGGAGGGATGTGCTGACAGGATGCCTTCTGCTGTGGGATATGTTTTGGGTCAGGATGCCCCAGAAAAGCTGTCAACCCACACTCACATCCCATCCAAAAAGTCAGGTTGATACATATGGTCCTAAGCTCAAGGTTCATTCATAAGTCACAGGGAAAGGCGGCCGGCCGCGCTCAGACTGTCCCCTCCCACAAAAGCCTACAGCTCACTTGTTTTTCTGGCTTAAAGAATCACGGGAGAACCTTTCTTCCTCACCAATAAAGGAGAAAATACCTTCTCTAGGATTACTGGAAAAATTGAATAAGCAACTGTTTTGTATACTAGAAAAGCAAAGTGCCAATAAAAATTATGCTTAATTGGAATCCAGACTTTCTGGAGCCACTGGAGCGGCATGAACCCCTGAAACTATTGCCCTGAGATAATTTTTAAATCTTATACCAAAAATACCCCCTGAAGTCTTTAAACCAAACAATAGTTTAATTGGTAAGGAATGTCTGCCTTGAGCATTGTGCTCTTTTAAAAAACTATCTACATGGGATCAAACTGACAAAAGCAACTCGAAAGTTTAGACAGGAAACTTAGGGGGCAGTGAGTTTATGTTAAAGGGGGAGGAACAATTCTGAAAAGGAGGGTGAGAATGGCTGGACAACTCGAAGAATGTAATCAATGTCACTGAATCATATGTGCAGAAATTGTTGAGTTGGTTTATGTTCTGCTGTGCCTATTTTCAACAAAAATAAATTTTCAAAAATGATGCTTATTATTCTTGATATAAAAGTTCCGAATGCTGCTTTCATCACTCCTGTGTTTTGTAATTTTTTTTCTAATTTTCACTTAGTAGGAGGCTATGCATAAATCAGGCACTCAATAAGTTTTTATTAAACAAATAAATAAATACTGCTAATATCTGGCGACAGCCCTATCCTGCTCCATATTCCTGAGGGCTGGTTACCACTACTGCTGAAAACAGAAGCAGGGGGAAAAAACAACCAAACCAGGACATGACGTACTTACGCTCACACAGGCACACAGCACTCACATACCCAGCCTTGGTCTCCCTGAAACTCACAGCTACAACAAAATCAAGATACCTGCAGGGATGACATGGTGTTTTCACAGCGACAGACTGAAGCCTGACTCCAGGAGGCAACTTCACAATAGGATCAAACAGGAGAGGGGACAGGCAGCTTCAACCCCAGAGGGTTATTCATCATGGGGAAAAAGGCCCTCAGTATCATTAAAGAGCACCTCTGGGAGATGAAGGCAGCCATCGAGGTCCCCTGGGATATTCTAGTTCTCCTACTCAAGTTTACTAACGGTGATGGAATGGGGAAAGGAGTCCCTGGCAAGGCACGTGTGAATTGGGAGTGAGAAACTGGAGGTTGAAATGAAGACTTGCATATCCAACCTGAATGGCCCTGGGCACATTAAGGGGGCTTTGTGGTTTAGGGAGGGGCACCGTGGATGGTGCAAACAGTTAATGTGCTCAGCTGCCTATGAAATGTTGGTGGTTTGAGTCCACCCAGAGATGCCTCGGAAGAAAGGCCTGGTGAGCTATCTCTGAAAAATCAGCCATTGAAAACCCTATGGGGCACACTTCTACTCTGACACACATGGGGTCACCATGACTCGGAGCTGACTCAGTGGCAACTGGTGGTTTAATGGGAAGAACAAGAGAGAGGTAAGGCCTAGGTTTATCCAGGCGCTGCTCTCATCAGTCCCGTGACTCTGAGTGGGTAGCTGTTGGTAAAATGAAGAGCAGGACAGGGTAATCCCAAGCATAACTGATACTGAACACTTCGTGATCTGTAGGTATGTATGCATGGCCAGGTATTGAAAGGCACAGTTCACGCTCTGACTCCCAGCCCTCTTCTTGGCTGAGAATAACCTGTTGCCTTCCCCATGTGTTATGGAGTAGAACTGCTCCATAGTGTTCTCTTGGCTGCGATCATCATGGAAGCAGATTGCCAGGACTTTCTTCCACGGTGCCACCACACGGATTTGAACCACCAACTTTTTGATCAGTAGTCAAGCAAAAACCCTTTGCACCACTCAAGGACCTCTTCGGATGAGAACGAGGGATGTGAAGGGACGAACTAGTCAAATAAATAGGAATGAGTAAAGACAAAAACAGCTACACAGAACAGCAAGAGAAGCGAGTTAGAAAGAGCTGAGATGGAGAAACACTGGGGCACACACAGAGAACACAAGAAATGAAAGGAGGGGAGCAGGAAGCGGAGTGGGATGGGGAGAAGTCTCTGAAGGAATTTAAGGGTGGACGGAAGAAATGATAATTTCTGGTAGTGGAGAGTGGCTGAAATTGGGGGATGAACTGAGTGGCGGGAGACATGAGCAGTCTAGGAAGAGGGCCACACTGTCACATAATCATCAAATACACAGACAGCGTCACCCCCAAACACAGGAGCCCTGGTGAGGCAATGGTTAAGCTCTTGGTTGCTAACGAAAAGGTCAGCGGTTCAAACTCACCCAGCGGCTCCATGAGCGAAAAGACCTGAAATGTGCTCCCGTAAAGATAACGGCCTAGGAAACCCCATGGGGCAGTTTCACTCTGTCACATGGGTTTCTATGAGTTGGAATTGACACGAAGGCACCACCACCAACGATCTCTGAGCTAACATTCAGGAAACTAATTATTTCACAGCACCTGTCCATTTGTGAAGGTGCTCCGATGGTACAGTGGTTAAGCACTCGGCTGCTAACTGAAAGGTCAGTGGTTCAAACCTACCAGCCACCGTTGCACAGGAGAAAGATGTGGCAGTCTGCTTCTGTAAAGATTACAGCCTTGGAAACCCTATGGGACAGTTCTACTCTGTCCTGTAGGGTCACCATGAGTCAGAATTGACTCGATGGCAGTAGGTTTTTTTGGATCCACATTTGACTGGGGAGGCCTAAAACTTCTTCCCATTCTTTTTATTCTGAACACCTGTTTTAGGATAGTCCTCCAGAGGCTGCCTTCCCTAACAAACCAGGGAAAGGCAGAACCCTGCATAAACCACTGATTTTTTTTTTTTTTTAAAAAGCAAACAAATCTCAAGCTCTGTTCTTTTCCAGACATCCCTTGAAAAAACAGGGAGTTAGAAATACAGAACTTTCGGCAGTGAACAACTATCAGAAGGACGACCCACCCACAAGTTTCCTGTGGATTAAAAACAAAACTATGGAACCTGAAGCTTGCCCAGTAATCCACATTTTTTCTGGGAAACATGGAAGCAAGGTTCATTTCAGCTCCATCAGGCTGTCAGCCAGCATTTTCGTTGGACTCGAGTTCTTGAAGGTTTAAGTGTTTCCTCTGCTCAACCTTTGGCTTACAGGGAAATGCTTAACAGTTCTTATCTGGGGGCCCTGCTTGATAAGGACTAAGGAAAATGTATCCAAAAAACACATGCTAAAACAAATCTTTCTCGTGACAGGAGCGGGCTTTTCCTTCCAGAGGAAATCTGCTTCTTAGAGCTGATCCGGACAAATTCGCTGGCAGAGGAGAGAGTGCTCTGTGGGCCCGTGGCCTCTGCCCTGGACAGTAACAATCCTAACTGCTACATGCCCTGAGTAGCACCTTTCCGTCGTCCCCTGATGCTTCAAAACATAATACTTTAAACAGATCCCTACACTTGTAACATGAGACAGAGTGTGGCAGAATTGGATTTTAAACCTAAGACATCACTATCCAGAAATAACCATTTAACACTTGGGTGGAATTTCAGAATTATGTTTATCTTCCCCTAGGAGCCCTGGTGGAGCGTGGTTAAGAGCTCGGCTGCTAACCAAAAGTTTGGCAGTTCAAACTCACCAGCTGTTCGTAGAAACCCTATGGGGCAGTTCTATTCTGTCCTATAAGGTCGCTATGAGTCAGAATTTTTTTTTTTTTTTTAATATTTCAAGGAGCCCCAGTGGCGCAATGGTTAAGCACTTGGCTAACTGCAAGGTTGGTAGTTCGAACCCACTCAGCGGCTCTGTGGGAGAAAAGACCAGGCTGTCTGCTCCCATAAAGATTTCAGCCTAGAAAACCCTACAGGGCAGTTCTACTCTGTCACATGGGGTCTCTAAGAGTTGGAATAGACTTGAGGGTACCTAACAACAACAGCAACTTTATGTTTCTATACTGCTGAAATTTGTTACAAGGTACATGTTTAATTTTTACCAAGCCAGTAATTTTATTTTTAAAATAGGTTTTAAGAGAATGGAAAAAATAGGTTTTAGACAAATTAAGAATATCATAATATTGATAAAAGTACTGATAAAATTCATGGATTCATATTATGATTGGTGAAATCTCTGAATGGCAGACGTTTAATAACTACGGGGAGTCCCTGGGATTGGGTAGACTAAGACGGTGTTATGGATTGAATTATGTCCCCCCAAAATGTGTGTCAACTTGGCTAGACCATGATTCCCAGTATTGTGTGGTTGTCCACCATTTTGTGATCCGATGTGATTATCCTACGTGATGTAAATCCTACCTCTATGTTAATGAGGCAGGATTTAGCGGCAGTTATGTTAATGAGGCAAGACTCAATCTACAGGATTAGATGGTGTCTTAAATTAATCTCTTTTGAGATATAAAAGACAGAAGTGAACAGAGAGATAGGGAGACTTCACACCACCAAGAAGCAAGAGCCAGGAAAATAGCTCGTCCTTTGGACCCAGCTTCCATGCACTGAGAAGCTCCTAGACCAGGGGAAGATTGATGACAAGGACCTTCCCCTAGAGCCAACAGAGAGAGAAAGCCTTTCCTGGAGCTGGCATCCTGAATTCAGACTTCTGGCCTCCTTGATTGTGACAGAATACATTTTTCTTTGTTAAAGCTATCCACTTTTGGTATTTCTGTTATAGCAGCACAAGAAAACTAAGCCAGGTGGACTTCGGAGGGTCCCTGGGGATGGGAAAGATTAGAAACCCTGGTGGCATAGTGGTTAAGAGCTGGGCTACTAGCCAAAAGGTCAGCAGTTCAAATCTCCTTAGAAACCCTATGGGGCAGTTCTACTCTGTCCTATATGGTCGCTATGAGTTGAAATCAACTCCACAGCACTGGGATGGGGAGTCCCTTGGGATCAGGTAGACTTTTAGGTGGATCACGGAGAGTTAAGGTAGACTACAGAGAGTCTGTGGGGATTGGGCCTAGACTTTAAGGTGGACTATGCAGAGTTAGCGTGGACTACGGAGAGTCTCTGGGGGTTGGGGGTAGACTCTGAGGTAGACACAGGCTTTGATCAAAGACAGTCCCGTGTTTAAATCTTAACTCTGCCACTAATTGTCTCTGAGATCTTGGACTTGGAGTTAACCTCTCTGAGGCTACTTTATCTGAAAAACAACGATTAAATACACCGTGCAGTGATAACGTGAGGTCATCTACGCAACACCAAACACATTAGGATGTCCAGTGACTGGCGGCAGCTAGCGTACAAGCAGGCACTGGTGGGCCAGTGGTAGAATTCTCGCCTTCCATGTGGGAGACCCAGTTCCTTTCCCAGCCACTGCACCTCCTGCACAGCTAGCACCCAACTGTCAGTGGAGGCTGTGTGTTGCTATGACTCTGAACAGGTTTCAGGAGAGCTTCCAGACTACAACAGACTAGGAAGAAAGGCCTGGAAATACACTTCCAAAAATCAGCCATTGAAACCCTATGGGGATCACACGGGTCCGATCTGCAACTGATCATGGGGATGGTGCAGGACCAAGCAGCATTTTGTCCTGTTGTACACTGCGTCAAGAAATCAAACGACCCAATTGTATTGCATTGGGAAAATCTGCTGTAAAAGAAATCTTTCTAATGTATTAAAATGCAAAGATGTCACTTTCAGGACTAAGGTGTGCCTAACCCAAGCCATGGTCTCCTCAATCATCTCATACCTATGTGAAAACTGGACAGTGAATAAGGAAGACAGAAGAATAACTGATGCCTTTGAATTATGGTGTTGGCTAAGAATACTGAATATATTATGGACGGTCAGAAAAACAAACATGTCTATCTTGGAAGAAGTACAGCCAGGATGCTCCTTAGAAGTAAGGATGGGAGATTTAGTGTTGCTTACTTTGGACATGTTATCAGGAGGGACCAGTCCCTGGAGACGAACATCATGCTTGGTAAAGTACTGGGTCAGCGAAAGAAAGGAAGACCCTCAAAAAGATGGATTGACACAGTGGCTGCAACAATGAGCTCAAATACAGCAAGGATTGTGAGGATGGTGCAGGACCAGGCAGTGTTTCATTCTGTTGTACACAGGGTCACTATGAGTTGGCACCTAGCAACAGCACTGGGTCACCATGAGTCACAGGCTGACTGGATGACGGCTGACAACAACAAGCAGCAGCTTGGCCCTCCTCGAGCACTCATAGTACTGTGTGGTAACTGGTGGTCTACACCCTGCCTCCTTCTCTCAGGCCGGGTGTGCCTCGAAGAGGAGCATCCCCAGAACCTGGCCAACTCCAATGGATGCAGTTGTGACTCACTTGGTCTGTAGCGAGATCTGAACAAGTGATTTTTTTTTTTTTTTTTTAAACAACTCATTGGGATCCTCATGACGTGCAGCCAGGGCTCAGAACCACAAACCTAACCCAATATGGTAATCCCTGTGCTCCTCAGAGCTAAAGAGGCAAGACAGTACTCAATACTTCAAATCAGCTCATGCTTCCCCTCTGGGGAAAAGGAAACAATTGATAACCAGGCTACTTTTACTGGGTACAGAATTGTGCAAATTCCTGTCACCTGCTGAGAGGATTCCACAGAAGCTGGCCAATCACTGGGAAGACAAATGTGCCTAGAAAACTTCTTCCCAAAGCTTCCTAATCTGTCCCTACAGCCTCTCCCTGCAAACAGGTCGGGAGCTCTGATAGCGGCTTCAAAAAGTTTAAAAAGCAAATAAACCCAACAGCTATGTTTTTAGCTGCAATCTGCCTGTCTTATCAGGGAAAGCCTGTCATTCATTCTTGTCATACGCTTCCTAAGGCAGCTTTGGGGTTTTGGGTTTGTTTTTCCTCTTTCTCCGTCTCTTTCCCCTCTTCCCCTTCTCTCCTTTTTCCCCAAGAAGCTTAAGCAACACTAGACGTCCCCAGGACAAACCAAAGCCACCTGATGGAGTATCTGGATTTCTTCCTCCCTTGTTTTTTTTTGTGTCTAGCCAGAGCCCTGGTGGCGCAGTGGTTAAGAGCTCAGCTGCTAACCAAAAATTCAGCAGTTCAAATCCACCAGCCGCTCCTTGGAAACCCTACGGGGCAGCTCCACTCTGTACTATAGGGTCGCTATGAGTTGGAATTGACTTGATGGCAACTGCTGGCAAGGGCAAAGCCCAGGTATGGAAGGGCAACCTCGGGTGCCACAGCGGGCAGTGCCGGGGTTCAGGAGTAGGTGAATAAGCAGGCAGAACGTTAGCTGCATTGTAGGTTCTGCTAGGGAAACAGGAAGAAAATCCAGGTTTGTGCTGCCAGGAAAAGAGAGGAAGTCCACTTCTGCTGGAGGAATGTCTGAGTCCTGGGACTGGAGGAAGGAATTTACACATTCATCACAGAGCACCTCGGACCTCTGTCCCTTGCAGATTTCAGAGCAGACTGGATGCACCGGTGTGAAATGACCCAGGGCTCAGGCCTCTGAGTGTCTCTGCAGTAACGGGCTCCTGTTGCCGCCTAGTCAATTCCAACTCCTAATGACCCTACAGAGAAGAATTGCCCCATAGGGTTCCCAAGGCTGTAAATCTTTACAGCATGTCTTAGTTACCTAGTATTGCTATAACAGAAATACCACAAGTGGATGGCTTTAACAGAGACATTATTCTGTTATAGTCTAGGAGGCTTAGAAGTCTGCATTCTGGGAGCGAGCTCCAGTGGGAGGCTTTCTTTCTCTGGTGGCTCTGGTGGAAGGTCCTTGTCATCAATATTCCCTGGTCTAGGAGCTTCTTGGCACAGGGACCCTGGGTCCAAAGGATGCTCTCTGCCCCCAGCACTACTTTTTTGGTGGTATGGGGTCCCCATCCTCTCTGCTCACTTCCCTCTTTTATATTTCAAAAGACTGAAAACCTAACCCTGTAGATTGAGTCCTGCCTAATTAACATAACTGCCTCTAACCTTGCCTCGTTAACATCACAGGGATAGGATTTACAAGGCATAGGATAATCACATCAGATGACAAAATGCCAGAAGGAAGGTCACACAATACTGGGAATCAAGGCCCAGCCAAGCTGACACACATTTGGAGGGGGGGGGGGCATGTTCAATCCATAACACAGCAGCAGGCTGCCACATCTTTCTCCAGCTGAGCCACTGGTGGGTCGAAGGGCTGCTGGACAAGTCAATACTGGACATAACGAAGCTGAGTCAAGTGCACAGGTGGGCTTTGCTCACACTTGTTTTACTATGTATAGTCAGGAGTGCTTCATCTAGCCCAAGCTGAATAATATAATTTTGGCAGCGTTAACACAAGTAGCTCAGATTTGATCATTTATCTTTGAAATGATGAACCATTCAACCTGCTAACACAGCATCTGAGAGCTGCAAGCTGTCCAGTTACCCTTATCAGGTAAGGCCCCAAAGTCAAATTCTTAGCTAAATACATCAGACTCCCCAAAGGGCCAGGTGGCCTTCAGGTAAAGAGCCTGCGAACAGAGGAGAGACTGAACTAAACACCTTATGTTTCTGGTATTGAGCATTTTGGAAGCATTTTAGCCCTTAAATGAGGATTTAAATAGACTGATGGGAGATATAAATCAGGGACTTTGACTCAAGAGGCTTAACTCTGATTAAGCAAATGATGACTAATTTCCAATCTAGAATTTGATGAAAACAGCAATCTAACTGGTACTCTATGCTTAGGTCAATGGTAAAATTGTTAACAGGGGCTAAAAAAAAGAAAAGGCCACTTTTTATTCTATTAAACCTTATGCTGCTAAATTTTACTCTATCCCAATATTTAATTAAAAAAAAATTTTTTTTTTCTTTTCTTACAAAGAATTACTTCTTCACCTTGGCCCACAGAAGCAGGTTTCAGGTGATGGGCTGTTAAACAGCGAACATTCTATTCCAAGACACGGTGAGAAAGGACTGGTATATATGTGGCTAACAACACTGAGTAAGAGAGTAAGAACGTTTCGGAAGACACCAGTGATCAAGGAAAACCTGAGCAAGGCTTTCTGGCCTGCCGAGACCTGAAGGAGACAACTGAGAATCCAACAGAAGAATTCAAACCAGCTGAATAAACTTGGAAAAACAATCCCACCCAAAGAAGAATCTGCCTAAAGTATTTTAAAGTTATAGCAAATTGCTAATATCTAATAATATAAATTGCTATATTATTAATATTTTAATAATTTAAATGTTTTAACATATGAGATATATTGTATATAAAACCCTTAAAAATTCCAGAAATGCTGACTTGAGGAAACCTGTGTTCTATAGTCTATATGTACCCCACAAATTGAAGGTAAAATTACTTGTGGACCATCAAATATCTACACCCACTCTGTCCCTAGCTGAATGCTGAAAAGCGATGATGATTATTGCGTAGCTCATTGACTTCCAGAAGAACCACAGACGTAGCTATTCTGAACTAATGCCGGCTCGTCCTTGAGTAAACACTGACACCTGCTCAAAGTTTAAAGGAACTGGGCCCACTTAAGTCTGACAAAATGTAAGGGGACAATTCTGTGTAATATCTGCCCCAGAAAGAAGTAGCTGCGATGATACCGCTCATCCCTGACTCTGCTGCCTAGATTCCTTCCTTCTCTGATCCCTCCTGTCCCACCTCCCATCTGACTACAGAAATCAGACTAAGCATCTGTTTAGCCAGAAAAGTATTTGCAGAAACTAATCCTGAGGCATGGATAAGAGGCCCTCCCAAACTTCAACGAAACAAAAACCAAACCTGTTGCCATCGAGCTGATTCCGACTCATAGTGACCCTATAGGACAGAGTAGAACTGCCCCCATAGAGTTTCCAAGGAGTGCCTGGTGGATTGGAACTGCTGACCCTTTGGTTAGCAGCTGTAGCACTTAACCATTACGCCACCAGGGTTTCACCCAAAATTCAAAATCACCATAAATCTCTCCATTCCGTTGAGACAATTATTGATGGTATTTTGAAGAAAGAAGTGACAATTCAGCCCTACGAGGGCCTTCTAACTGACCTGGGTAAGGCTTTCTTATAAATAAAAAAAAAAGAGGTTATGGCCATTTTTAGTTATGGCTATTTTTCCTCCTAGGGCGCCGTGGCTTTCACAAACAGGACGCGGCTATAAGTGCAGGTGAAATAACACATTTGGATACGCAGCATTTGACCACGAGTTCCCTATTCCTCTTCTTCAGCATGTTTATTCTGTTTGCAGATGGCAGGTGTGCTCACACTCCTAGAAATGGCAGGTTTTACTCGGGGTGGAGGAGACCATCGATGGTGCGAACAGCTGTTCACTCAAAGGTTGCAGATTTGAATCCACCCAGAGGTGCTTTGGAAGAAAGGCCTGGCAACCCACTTCTGAAAAATCAGCCACGGAAAACCCTAGGGAAACACAGTCCTATTCTTCCACACGCGGGGTCACCATGAGTCACGATGACAACTGGGTGGAGCTAAATTTTCGTCAGAACCAACATCAGATGTCGAGGAGAAAAGGCTGCCTTCCATCCAGCGTGCATATGTAAACATTTTATGGAATCTGAGCCCCTCTTCCCAGATGACAAATTTGGGTGTTGCGGTTAAAAATTTAAATGAAATTGAGCAAGCTCTATCATTCATCGTCATGACAAAATTCATTTTGTGGGTGCCTCCTGTGTGTGTGAAGGAGTGAGTCAGGTGCCTATGAGTGAATATGTTAAAAAAAAAAAACGCAGTTGTTGGTTAAACGGAATTTCATCCTGATAAATATTTTGACCACATAACATCCTTAATATCTGCTTCTCACATTAAAAATGTGCTTTAGTGTTCTCAATAAATGCCACCATTTCCCATCACATGGAGGCTGGATTTCTGTATTTGATTCTTGGAGCCCATTGTTCTACACACAAAGAATGCTGAATTCCACAGGCAGTTTTTGCAGAAATAACCTTCAGGAAGATGCCTTGTGTGCAGGGAGATGATAGGAGGTGGCAGGTGGGCCAAACTCACTTCTTTGATAACTGCCCACAATAAGCTCAGCATCCGGAGGGACGTTCCATAAATACTGTTGACTGACAACAGTCAGGATTCGTTTCTTCTTCCACTCTGCCCACACCCTCTTTCCGTAAGACATCTCCTTCTATAAATAATGTGCTTTCTTTTTTGTTAAGGTGATACATCTTAAATAGAGCCTAGCCCTAGAAAAAACCTGGCCAGGAAAGAGGAACACAGGACAAGTAATTGGAAGTGTATATCTGTGTGTCAGGAACCGCCCATGGAGCTGAGTGTCTGCCAAAGGAGACAGGTGTGGAGCGTCAGCCTATCTGCCTAAATTGATGATGGGAAAAACTCAGCCCAGGAAGCGACTCTTCCTCCCAGGCCATTTTGCTTGGGCCTTCCCCTGACGGCCAGATAAAAGAAGAGTGGTAGTGTTGTTGTTAGGTCCCACGGGGTCCATTCTGACTCACAGAGACCCCATGTAGCAGACAGAACTGTCCCACAGGCTTCCCTAGGCCATAAAACCCTGGTGGTTAAGGTTGGCAGTTTGAACCCCCTAGGCGCTCTTTGGAAACCCTATGAGACAGCTCTACTCTGTCTTACAGGGTTGCTATGAGTTGGAATTGACTCGACGGCTAACAGGTTTGGCTTTTTTTTTTTTTTTTTGTAATCTTATGCTTTACAGAGGAGCCCTGGTGGCGCAGTGGTTAAGTACTTGGCTAAGAGAAAGGTCAGTGGTTCCAATCCACTAGTTGCTCTGTGGGGAAAAGATCTGGTAGTCTGCTTGCAGAAAGACTTACAGCCTAGAAAGCCCTATGGGCAGACCTACTCTGTCCTATAGGGTCGCTATTAGTCAGAATCAACTTGACGGCAATGGGTTTGGTTTCTGGTTTAATCTTTACAGAAGCAGATTGCCAGGTGTTTTCTCCTGTGGAAATGCTAGGTGGGTTTGAAAAGCCAACCTTTCAGTTAGCAGCTGAGTGCTTAACCGTTGCGCCACCAGGGCTCCTGAAAGAAGAGTAGCTGCCTTTACCATCACTGAATAGCTGTGAAGGTGACCCTGGACTCTGCCTGCCAGGGGTCTTTAGGATCAAACAGAAAGCAAGTTGCAGGGTCCCTGGGCCGCCTCTGCCAGAAAGCAAGAGAAAGTGCTTCTCAGACTAAATGGATATGCCCACGAGAGCAAGGGCTGACATTTTTGAGAAAATTAATAAGGAGATAAGACCTAAGATATGAGCTGTTTGCCACCCATCAGCCTTCTTCCCAACCCTTCCCCTAACTGATCCATTCATCTTTCCTAGGCAGAAGACATGTCTGGTTTTGAAAAGCCAACAAGTAACAGCTCTGGGATACACACTGTCAAAGAAATTAAGCCATTGGTAAAAGAGCTGGACACAGTAGAATAACTTCAAAGGCAGTGCAAATATATCACACTTTGTTACACTTTATTAGACATAAAAGTAGATTCCTTGCAAGAATGAAAGAAACCAACCTAAATGACCCATCATTCACTTACGGTAATTTATTGTGAAGAGTCAAATAAAAAGGACTCAAACCACTAAGATCTCGATGGCGAAGAGCCCTGGGGATGCAATCATTAAGCGTAGGCTGCTAACGGGAAGGCCAGCAGTTTGAACCCATTCAGCAGCTCTGAGGGAGAATGGCCTGGCAACCTGCTTCCATAAAGATTATGGCCTAAGGAACCCTATGGGGCAATTCTATTCTGTCATATAGGGTCGCTATGAGTTGGGATAGATTTGGCGGCACCCAACAACAACAAGGTTAAAGACAGCATTTTAGTAGATTATATTACTATTCACAAAAATTTCCTGGTCCTCCCCAAGGGAGAATTCTATACCCTCACCCTGTTGAACACATGTGTGGCCGCGTGACTTCTTATGGACAATGAAATGTAAGCAGAAACAACATGTATCACTTCCAGCTGGATGTTTTAAAAGCTAGAACCGACCTGCACTGTGCTTTTTTTTTCGTTCTCTGCCATGAAGAAAAGCAAAGACGTGGATAGAGGCTGCTCCATGCACAGACTGAGGGCAATGCTGAGCAGAGCAGCAGATGACCCAGCATGGATATGCAGAGCAAGTGAGAAATCAGTCACAGTTGTTGAAAGCCCCTGAGATTGGAGGCCATATAGAATAATTACTATCTTGATTGGCACATCTACTAAAGATCGGTGGTTCAAATCCACCCAGTGGGACCACGGGAGAAAGGCCTGGTGATCTACTTCCATAAAGATTACAGCCAAGAAAACCTGATGGAGACAATTCCACTCTGTAACACATGGGGTCCCCATGAGTTGGAATTGACTTGATGGCAACAGGTTTGGTTTCAGGTGACTGATATTGAGCATCTTATATAGGGAAGGCACAAAACAAAAACTGAATGGATGGATGGTTGACCAGAGGTACTCAAAAACTCAACGGTGAAATTTGGTAGTTATCAGCTGCATGAAAAAGAAAACACTTCTTTACAGGGTGTGAAGACAAACAGCTTTTAGGTTAAATGCAGGGCTTCAAACTGGTTCATTCGGGTTCTAACCCCTCTTGAGCATTTGCATTTCCACCCCAGATATACTGAATCAGAATCCACAGTTTAACAAGATCCCCAGATGATTCTTACGTATAATAAAATTTCAGACTCACTGCTCTACTAGTAGTTTTCAGAATTGGTCCCTAACCAGCAGCATTAGCATTGCCTGAGAACTTGTTAGAAATGCAAATTATTAGCAGGGGTTCAAAGCAGAATGAACCGGTTCAAAGCCCTGCTTAAATGACAGCTTGGAGAAGTGGCAACAGAAATAAGAGGCCCCTCAGAGGACAGGGCTGGCTACGTATTCCCGAAAAATCGGCCATTGAAAACCCAACGGAGCGCAGTTCTATTCAGACACACACAGTGTCACCATAAGCCAGAATCAACCTGACGGCAACCAGTACCGACAAATTAAAATATAACTAGCACAAGATCTGTTACCTTTAGTCCAAGTTGTTCCAGATATGAGCAGGTAAAATATCAACTAAATGTTGAAGAGACACCAAAGTGATTGCCCAACGGTCTCCATAGATACATCCTGCAATGAGGTAGTTTTAGGGGTTGTATAAAAGCTAAAAGTCCCTCAATCCAAATAAGTCCCCAAGCTTACCTAAAGCTCAAAATACACTCTTGTTGATGAATGCCCTTTAGCACTGAACAACATTTCTTTATTGAGCGCCATTCGGGGTGTGGTGCTGATGCCGGGTGGGGCAGTTAGATGGGATGATGGGTGTAGAAGAGTCCTTGCTGCTCCTTGATATGAGAGACATTCCTGAGGCTTCCATGCCTGAAGACTCTTGTCTGGGCAGGTGAATGCCCTCAACGCAGGTGTTGAACATACCTTAGCAGTTGGCATGGACTTTGGATCTTGGCACACCAAGTACCAGGAGTATGCCAGAATTCTTCCGCCTGTGACTTAACGACTCAAGTTTTTGCTCCTCTTATCTCCTTTATTTCTCAAGGATCTTTAGTTAGGTCAGGTGTCACTAGAGGGTCTCCTCTACCAGTATCTCCTGCCTTTAGACAACAAAGGGAGGACACAAAATTTCTTCCTAATTCTTGGACAAGCTTTATGGAGATCTAACCCATGTCCAGGAGGCCCTGGGTGGTACAAAGAGTTGAGCATTCAATTACTAACTGAAAGGTTGACAGTTCGAACCCACCTAGAGGCATCTTGGAAGAAAGACCTGGCGATCTGCTTCTGAAAGGTCACAGCCTTGAAAACCCTATGGAGCAATTTTACTGTGATACATGAGGGGCGACCACGAGTCAGAGTCAACTTGACAGCACCTGGTGGTGGGGGTGGTAACCAGTATCTGGTATGTGGTATTGACTGGACCAAACGCAAAGAAAAACCAGGGAAGGTAAACGGAGAACACAATTGATCAAGTCGCAACCCAGAGAATATATATGGAATTGGCCCTGTGCCAGGTACCATGAGTGCAAATGAGAAACCTTAGGTCCAGCCCTTAAGCTCAAGTAGTTTTTTGATGTCTAGTTGGGAAGAAAAAAAGAGAAATTAGCACAATTTAGAAAAAAAACAGCATATGGGTACTCAGACCATCACTCAAGGACAGAAGAGACCACTAAGGGTCAGAGAACACAGGTAAGCGTTCTTCCTCCCCAATAAAACTGTTAGAGGAGGGAAAAAAAGGGCAGTCGAGAAAAAGGGTGAACATACGATGCCGGGTGGACTAAACAGCAAATAACACAATTCATCCCTATGTTATTTGTAGATTAATAGTTTCAATTAAAATACCAGAAAAGATACTTTATAGATTTCAAGAAAAGATACTAAAATAAATGGTCATGACTTTCAAAAAGCTGTTTTTACAAGCAAGGGAGGTGGATGAGAATGGACCCTGCTGGCATGGTAACCGTTGCCAGTGAATCAATTCCGACTCATAGCAACCCTATAGGACAGAGCAGAACTGCCCCATAGGGTTTCCAAGGAGTGGCTGGTTACCACTGTGCCATACAACTCCTAAAATTCAACTAAATGCCATTAATTTTATTTGTTTATGGTTTTTCAAAAAGAGATAAATTTATGTGGAACAGCCAAGTACTTTGGCATTTTATGACTAACAAAATACTTCTCTAACATTATCATATAAAAAAACAAGATAGTAATCAAATCCAGAGTGCTCCTTGGAAATGAGGATGGCAAGATTTTGTCTCACATACTCTGGACATGTTATCAGGAGGTATCAGTTCCCGAAGGACATCACGCTTGGTAAGGTAGAGTCAGTGAAAAAGAGGAAGACACTCAACAAGATGGACTGACACAGTGGCTGCAACAATGTGCTCAAGCATAATGACGACTGTGAACATGGTGCAGGACCCGGTAGTGTTGCCTCCTGCTGTACATAGGGTCACTATGAGTTGGAACCAACTCGACGGCACCTATGAACAACAACAATCAGGTTCCTGAAAATGATATTTAGAATGCTTATTACTAGTGGCTTAGTGGTTAAGAGCTATGCCTGCTAACCAAAAGGTCAGCAGTTTGAATTCACCAGGCACCCCTTGGAAACTCAATGGGACAGTTCTACTCTGTCCTATAGGGTTGTTTTGAGTTAAAAACGACTTGACAGCAACGATTTTTTTTTTATTTATAACTAGTTCTTTTCTGTAGTTATCTCTTGCAAATATTCTTATATTCACTTAGCTAAGTGATGACGAGTAGAATGTCTCAGCAAGCTAGTACAAAATAAACTGAAATAAAATAAAGTGAAAAACTTTACTCCTAAAATTAACCTGCTGCAATCAAGTCAATTCCAATTCAGAGCGACCCCATAGGGCAGAGCAGAACTGCCCCATAGACTTTCCAAGGAGCACCCAGTGGATTCAAACTGCTGACATTTTGGTTAGCAACCATAGCTCTTAACCAGTAAGCCACCAGGGTTTCTACTCCTAAAATGAAGTAGTCCTAATTTTCATGACTAAAAAAGTAGTATCCCAGTGATTTTTCTCTCTATACCCACACGAATGTTTTTAGTGCTGCAGAAAACACTGAGTACACATCCCACATACTGTTACAGATCAGATGAGACAAGTGGTTGACACACAGCTAGTTTCATGGCTCTCCTGAACTTCAGTATCCACTTTCAGATGGAGATGGAAAAGATACATAGGAGGGTGAAAGAAATGAAAACATAAACGAAATAAATAGTAGAACCTACAAAGATTTCTCTATATACTTAATTTTTTTATAATTATTGTTTCTCTTAAGCTTGCTTATTAATATTTATAATACATTACATTTGTGTGCTTTTTTTTTTAAATTAAATATCTTACTGTGTTTTAGGTGAAAGTTTACACAGCAAATTGGGTTCCCATTTAACAATTTTTATACAAATTGTTCTGTTGCATTGGTTACAATTTTACCAATATGGCAGCATTCTCGTTATTTCCATTCTGTTTGTTGTGTTCCCATTGATCCAGCTTCCCTTCCCCTCCTTGCTTTCTCATCTTTGCTTTTGGGTAAATATTGACCATTTGGTCTCATATAGTTAATCGTTTAAGGGAAACACATGACTAACAGATGATATTGTTTATTTTATAAGCCAATCTATCTTTAGGCCGAAAGGTAACCTCCAGAAGTGGCTTCAGTTCCAAGTTCAAAAGGTATCTCAGGGTAACAGTTTCAGGGGTTCTCCTAGTCTCTATTGGTCCAGTAAGTCTGGCCTTTTTTAGGAGTTTGAATTCCATTAATTTTATAACTTTATCATTTTCAAATAAATCTAACTTTCTCACCATTTAAAAAAAAACTTCTGAAAAAGTATGTAATCTCCTCAAGGATTTTACATAAACAGAGGAAATCGCCTCATTTCTTTAGCGAAGTCCCGGGGCTTACATGCTGTAAATGCTAATGGCACAAGCTAGTGGCTGAGCATCTGATGGTTATCCTCACTTATCTCAGCTAGCTGCCTTTGGGCACATCACGGAAGACCAATCGTTACAAAAGGACATCAGAATGGGTGGAGGGAATGCGAGAATGAGGGAAGCCCTCGATGAGATGAATCAACACACAACAGCCACAACAATGGGTTCAAACATACCAACCATCACGAAGATGGTGCAGAAACAGACGTTTGTTCTATTACGCAGAAGGTCATTATGAGTCCGAGCCAGCTTGAATGGTGGCACAGTGGGGCTAAGTGCTCGGCTGCTAACTGAAAGGTCAGCAGTTCAAACTCACCAGCCACTCCACAGAAGAAGGATATGACAGTCTGCTTCCGTAAAGATTACAGCCTTGGAAACCCTATGGGGCAGTTCTACTCTGTCCTACAGGGTCACTAGGAGCCAGAATCGACTTGATGGCAATGTTTTTTTTGGAAGAACTAAACACATGATTGTACCTTATCAATACACCATTACCCCACGACTGGCCCCCGTTCTATTAGTAGCTCCTGCCCATTAGAACAGAAAGAGGCAAAGCAGCTAGAAATCTGACAGCCACCCTCGGCACAAGGACTGAGCACCTGCTACCTGATTGCTGCCTGTGGAAAGCAGCCCCAGTACCAGAGATGCTCTTGGCTCCTACATATAGCACCTGCCCCCTGGCCCCCAAAGAAAGGAGGAGGGAACAATAGGAAAAAAATATTTTCATGCAGGTGTACAAACCAGATCCTGTATGCCCAATCAAGTGGTTTCCCTAATTTCACGCATCTTCTTTTTTTTCAATACTTAGATGTTAGAGGCTGTTCGGCTTTCCAAAAGGCTGTTGATACCGCCATCTAGTGAAGACGGTCCTTTCTACAACCAAAAGTCACAACGATTTAAGAGCTCATGGGCCTATTATTTCTAAGGTAGAGACGGGAAGTGTAGTAAGTAGTCTGTTTTTAACCTTATTTGAGGTATCATTTATTTTACATTGAGAAGAGAAAAGAAACTGCTAGAAAAAAGTTGACGTGCTGTGGATTATTCTCTTTCTTCATTAGCAAAGCGTTTAAAATGAGTACAATGAGGAGTCCAGGCAAGTTCTATCTTCCCGGGAAGCACTGAAGCTCTGCTTTCTCCCCCCGGAGTAATTACAGAGCTGGATTTTGTGTCAGCGCGCTGTTGAGTACATGGCTGTCCCCAATGCTGTCCTTGCTCACCCCTGGATGGTGAGGACATGTGCTTGTTCTGGGTAACTCAGTTATTGAGTCTTAAAGCTCTGTGAACTATGTATCTGATCGTAATTCCCTCTTTGCCTTGGCTGCTAGGAAGCACAGAGCCAAATTAGAGGCCTATTTTCAGCATACATGCAAGACCTTCCACAGTGCATGCCATCTCTATCTTTACTCTTCCATTCTTATTTTCCTGTCCTACTTCCTAACCTATCCTTAGCCTATCTTCTTGCTATCCTTATTGTGTCTCTGTTCCAATGTCATTGTTAGGTGCTGTCGAGTTGATTCTGACTCATGGTGACCCTACAGGACAAAGCAGAGCTACCCCATAGGGTTTCCTAGGCTGTAATCTTGTACAGGAGCAGACTGCCATGTCTTTCTTCCATGGAGCCGCTGAGTGGGTTTGACCCACCAACCCTCTGGTTGGCAGCTAAGTGCTTAACCAGTATGTTCAGTCATTTTTTAAAAATTTACTTTATACATTTTTTTTTTTTAAATATTCTCCCACTCTGTGGCTTGCCTTAAAAAAAATGTATTTTGGTAAATATATGTAACAGTTTATCACTTTAAACACTTCTACGTGTGAAATTCAGTGACACTGACCGCGTTCACTGTGCTGTGCAATCGTCACCGCTGTTTCCGAAAGTTTGCCGTCACCGCCCCCCACAAAAAAACCCTCAGTACCCCGTTAGCAGTAACATCGGTCTCTAACACTTGCCTATTCCAGATATTTCATATAAATGGAATCATACGGTATCTGTCCCTTTGTGACTGACTTCACTCAGCATAACGTTTTCAAGGTTCATCCATGTCGTAGCATGTATCAGGACTTCATTTCTCTTTATGGCTGATGCATATGTCCTTTCAGCCACTGGAATTTTTTTCCTGGAGAAAGGTTGGGTACATATAAACCCAACACGTGACCATTGTTTGCTGTCTGTATGATGATCCTGGCTGGGATCCTGGTCACGTCGCCATAAGCATAGACGGCCAACACTGCAGGCAATGGTGATTCCTATCCCAGGTGGCTCTCTGGCATCTCCTCCCACTTCCTAACTCTCCATTTGCAAAACCGCTGGCGGTCAAACTGGGGTCCAACCAATGTCATCATCAAAGGTGTTGTTAGGTGCTATCAAGTCGGCCCCGCCTCATGGTGACCCCGTGATCCATATTGGGTCAGGGGATCCATATTGTGTTCCATAGGGTTCTCACTGGCTGATTTTCAGAAGTACATCGCCAGGCCTTTCTTCCTAGTCTTAGTCTGGAAGTTCCTCTGAAACCTGCTCAGCATCATAGCAACACTCAAGCCTCTACTGACAGATGGGTGACGACTGTGCAGGAGGTGCACTGGCTGGGAATCGAACCCAGGTCTCTTGCATGGAAGGTGAGAATTCTACCACTGAGCCACCACTGCCCCGCATCAAAGACCTTGTTGTTGTTGTCGTAAGGTGCCGTCCAGTTGGTTCCGACTCAGTGACCCTATGTACCACAGACTAAGACACTGCCTAGTCCTGTGCCAACCTCACAGTCGTCGTTATGCTTAAGCCCATTGTTGCAGCCACCATGTCAATCCATCTCGTCGAGGGTCTTCCTCTTTTCTGCTGACCCTCTACTTTACCAAGCACGATGTCCTTCTCCAGGGACTGATCCCTCCTGACAACACGTCCAAAGTACATAAGACATAGTCTCGCCACCCTTGCTCCTAAGCACTACTAATTGCTCTTCTTATTCCTGTACAGCCTCTGAAGCGTCCAATGCCTGCAGCTTCAAGTGAAGGGGCTGCTTCGTAACTTCCCATCCCACAAATCCACAGGGTCTCACTGTTTTTCCACTTTGTCCTACTCCTTGACAGGTGATCCATGTATTCTACATTACACGGATTTTGTTTTGTTTTTATTAAGGCTGTGTTTGAAAGCATAAACTGTTATAGCAACAAGCACGAAAAGGCGGATACTGCACCAGAAGACTGCCTCAACGCACACAGACTGATGCCGGCCCGTCGCCTCAGCGCACGCCACGTCCATCTCACAGGTCCACATCCTGGTGCGCGGCGTCAGTCAGCGGTGCAGGGACAATGAGCTGTGCAAGAGTCTATCGCTAGGACATTTCAGTACCCCAAGCCCCTCTCTTACCTCCAATAACTGGCTAATACAAAAAAAACCTCACAGATTGCAAAAATCCCCCACTCAATCCTGCACCCAGCAGCCACAACACTTGGCTCTGGGTATCTTCTCCAGAACCGCCAGGTACATAAAACAACCACTTTCCGATTCGCTAAACAGATTGTAGGAAGTGTGGGTGGGCTAGTGTGGGAGGTACCACGGGTAACATATGTGTTTGTCACGTAAATGAAAGCTGCCTTTGTTTTAAAAACTTTTTTTTTTTAGATGGGCATGTGTACACAAGAGTTGGAAGTTCAAGGTGATACAGATAATTGAAATGTTGCTGGGAAAATACACTATTGAAAATGCCTGGGAAACTGAATAAGGGTATTATCTAAAAGGTCAGATACTCAGTGTCTGAGGTTCTGAATTTTAGACATAAAACCAGTTGCCATCAAGTCAATTCTGACTCATGGTGACTCCATGTGTATCAGAGTAGAACTGTGCGCTCCACTGGGTTTTCAATGGCTGTGTTTTCAGAAAGAGGTTGCCAGACCTTTCTTCCAAAGTGCCTCTGGGTAGATTCAGACTTCTAACCTTTCAGTTAGCAGCTTGGTACATTAATCTTTTGGAGTTAAAAATCCTCGCTTCAAAGAAGCACTCTGGCTATACTTTTTCTAAGACAGACTTGTGCCTTCTTCTTGCTGCAGTCCATGGAATATTTCATATTCTTCGCCAACACCACAATCCAAAGGCATCGATTTTTCTTCAGTCTTCCTTACTTATTGTCCAGCTTTCGCGTGCAAATGAGGCGACTGAACACACCATGACTTGGGTCAGGCACACCTTAATTAGTCCTCAAGGTGACATCTTTGCTTTTCAACACTTTAAAGAGGTCTTTTGCAGCAGATTTGCCCAATGCAATGGGTTGTTTGAATTCTTGACTGCTGCTTCCATGGGCATTGATCGTGGACCCAAGTAAAATGAAATCCTTGACAACTTCAATCTTTTCTCCATTTATCATGATGTTGCTTATTGGCCCAGTTGTGAGGATCTGTTTTCTTTATGTTGAAGTGTAATTCACACTGAAGGCTGTGGTCTTTGATCTTCATTAGTAAGTGCTTCAAGTCTTCTTCACTTTCAGCAAGAAGGTCATGTCATCTGCATATTTCCAGTTGTTAATGAGTCTTCCTCCAATCTGATGCCCCGTTCTTCTTCATATAGTCCAATTTCTCAGATTACTTGCTCAGCATACACATTGAATAAGTATGGTGGAAGGATACAACCCTGATGCACACCTTTTCTGACTTTAAACCATGCAGTATCCTCTTGTTCTGTTCGAACAACTGCCTCTTGATCTAGGTACAGGTTCCTCATGAGCACAATGAAGTATTCTGGAATTCCCATTCTTCGCAATGTTATCCATAATTTGCTATGATCCACACAGTCGAATGCCTGTGCGTAGCCAATAAAACATGGTTTTGTTGTTGGTTTTCTTTAACCAACAAATATAAAATACTTGCTAACCAGTGGTTTGAACAAAAATATTGCCTTACTTCTCCTTTCTTACTGGACATTATAAGCTTTCTTAAATTTTCCTAAAGTCCACTAAAGGCAATGAAAGGTGTACCAGAGGATTAGAAGACAGACTATGCTGGAGCAGGGTCATCCAACTGGTCAGCGTAAAAATCCACCTGAGGCAGCAGGAGAAGTTTAAGGGAATTCTCAAGGAATTTACAAACAAATCTGTTTAATTTATAAACAAAGAACTTATCAAAGTGCTTTCTAAATATTATAGTGGTATCACTCTAATAAGGAACTTCGGTGGTGCAATGGTTAAGCACTCAGCTGCTAACTGAAAGGCTGGTGGTTCAGAACCCACTCAGTGGCTCTGCAGAAGAAAAGACCTGGTGATCTGCTCCTGTAAAGATCACAGCCTAGGAAACCCTAAGGGGCAGTTCTACTCTAGCGCATGGAGTCACCAGAAGCCAGAATCGGCTCGATGGCACCCAACAACAACTACAAATCACTCTAACACTACCATAATGGTCAGTTTAACAGCATGGTAAATTTTACTAGCAAAGCCAACTCCTATATACGTGCACAGTCTTTTTTTTTTTTATCCTCTAACTTTTTCAATCAACTTTCTTAAGTATTGGGGGCGAAGGTGTCTTCCCCTTGAGTTTCTGGAATATAAGGATTTTCAATGACCTCACAAGGGCTCAAGTCCCAATGGGAAGCAGTGAGGAAGGGCAGGCGGAGGCCAGCACTGAGCAGAAAGCTGACAAGAAGCATGGGGGTGTGCCGTGTGGACCTTCCCATGCTTCCATCCAAGAAAAGGCCGCACTGAAGTGAGGCGTGTGAATGCATCTGTCATGCCATCACCGCCTGGGCCTTATCCCACTCGAGGTCTCAACACTGGCTTCATTCACCTCCTTGGATACAATCGGACCAGCAACTGGGGGTGGAGGCTCTTGAGTAACTTTACGAGTTGGCTTCCTCTAGGTAGCTTCTCAGGTGTGGTTCAACAGCCATACCCAATTAACTGACAACCTTTTGTAAATAATTGTTCAAGTGTGTTTATCCTTTTGGGCTTGAGGAAAGACAGACTGACCAAATTAGTCTGGGTGATGACTGCACTATTAGGAAGTAGAGACGGGAGAGAGGGCCCACCCTTGTAAATGTCGGAGTCTCTGGGTGCTGACCAAAAGGTCTGAGTCTACCCAGAAGCACATCATAAGACAGCCCTGGTGATCTGCTTCTGGAAGGTCACAGTCGCTGGAGAAAGCCCACGGAGCGCAGGAAGCCGGCACGAGGCCACGCTGACTCGATGACACGCAGGAAGCCGGCACGAGGCCACGCTGACTCGATGACACGCAGGAAGCCGGCACGAGGCCACGCTGACTCGATGACACGCAGGAAGCCGGCACGAGGCCACGCTGACTCGATGACACGCAGGAAGCCGGCACGAGGCCACGCTGACTCGATGACACGCAGGAAGCCGGCACGAGGCCACGCTGACTCGATGACACGCAGGAAGCCGGCACGAGGCCACGCTGACTCGATGACACGCAGGAAGCCGGCACGAGGCCACGCTGACTCGATGACACGCAGGAAGCCGGCACGAGGCCACGCTGACTCGATGACACGCAGGAAGCCGGCACGAGGCCACGCTGACTCGATGACACGCAGGAAGCCGGCACGAGGCCACGCTGACTCGATGACACGCAGGAAGCCGGCACGAGGCCACGCTGACTCGATGACACGCAGGAAGCCGGCACGAGGCCACGCTGACTCGATGATACGCAGGAAGCCGGCACGAGGCCACGCTGACTCGATGACACGCAGGAAGCCGGCACGAGGCCACGCTGACTCGATGACACGCAGGAAGCCGGCACGAGGCCACGCTGACTCGATGACACGCAGGAAGCCGGCACGAGGCCACGCTGACTCGATGACACGCAGGAAGCCGGCACGAGGCCACGCTGACTCGATGACACGCAGGAAGCCGGCACGAGGCCACGCTGACTCGATGACACGCAGGAAGCCGGCACGAGGCCACGCTGACTCGATGACACTCAGGAAGCCGGCACGAGGCCACGCTGACTTGATGGCAACTGGTTTTGTAAAGACAACTATCTTGACAGCTCCCACATGCAAATGCCCTAAAATTAACCATTTTCACCTCACCATGCTGTAAAACACAGACATTTTTCTCTATAAAACATTGGTCAGTAAAGGTTTAAAACAAAAACAATTTCTTTTAGGTCTTTAAGAGAATATTGATTTTCACAGGAAAAACAAATGTTTCAGCACAACCAGGTAAGGATGCCAGGAACAAGAAGGCTGCTACGGTGCTTCCAAACGATTGGCCTGATTTCAACACGAGGTCCATTTTGATGTTTTTTCTTTGCTACCCCACCCTGATAATCCTTTCTGCTTTCCCTGATCAAAATATGGGGGACGGGTGGGCGGGGGCACAGTTAGTTAGCAGAACAAGGAAAAGGAGAAGTTGCAGAGGTTTTTCCAGCCCTACAAGCAGATGTTTCAAGAGTTTTCCTTCTGGGCTGGGTGAAGGAAGCACAGCTGGCCCTGCTGGACTGGGGTGCGGTGTGTGTGCAGGTATGTTCCTCTGATCCTGGAACTGGGTGGAAGCAGGAATCCGCACAAGAGCCGACAAGTCCACAGGAGCAGTACCCAATGGAACCTGTATTTAGCAGGCTTAACCATCTGTTTTCAAGTGGCTTACGATATGCCAAGCTTAACCTTGGTGCTACTCTGAATGACCCAACACTATGCAAAGAATTAACAAAGAGGAAAGAGGGTGGGTGTCACTGGGCTGAGCCCCCATCTTAAAGAATGGCCCATGAAAACCCTTAAAGGTGGAATTTAAGTCCAGGCTCCAATGTTTTCCTTGGGCATAAAACACTTAAAAATAAAAATCTGAGCAGACGGCTACCCTTGGCCAGTTTCTTCTTAGTCTTTAAACCAACTCAGTAGCCGGTCTTACCTCCACTAACCCCACTAGAATGTAAACTCCACCAGCAGCGATTCTGCTTTTGTTCTCTGCTGTTTCTGGTCATGAGAGTGGTGTCTGGCACACGGTAGGCGCTCAATATATAACCGTTCAGTGGCTAAATACACTTAGTTTTGTTATTATTAGCTGCCATAAGGTCAGTTCCAATGCATGGTGATCCCAGGTACAACAGAAGGAAATGCTCCCCGCTCCTGCACCATCCTGAGGACCCTTGGTGCGCTGGAATCCACCGTTGCGGCTACTGTGTGAATCCATCTCATGGAGGGTTTCCCCCACTGTCGCTGACTCTCTACCAACCAGGATTTCCTCTTCTAGCAGAATATGCTTGGAGAACTATTTCTGTTCCTCCGTTTCAGCTAGAGTTGTCACATGAAAGCACCAATATATATTGTATCTTTTAATTAAAAAAGAAAAAAATACATGCTTTTTTTTTTTTTTTTTAATCTCAGCAACACTATATACACTGGGGGAAGCTCCATGGTGTTCCCCCCAACCCATGGTCTTTTTAAAAAATTGAAGTAAAATTCATACAACATAAAATTAACCATTAACCATTCAAGAGAACAATTCAGTGGCATTTAGTACATTCACTATGTTGTGTGACCACCACCTCTACCGACCTCCCTGGTGCTTTAAAGAAGAAAAATGGCTCATATTAATTTGATTAAAAATGGCTGAATTTTTTATCAAATTAAAACAGAGTTCAGTGAGTGTCGCCACCCCTTCTGATGGAAAGTGAGTCAGAACACAGGGCCACGGGCCCCAGCACAGAAGGGGCACCCTCCCATGCCACCTGAAGTGTGGAGGCCACTGTCCACCTGTAATAAAAAAATTCCCTCAGGTATTCACTCCTTACACCAGCATGTTTGTGTACCATTTTGGGCACAGTGATGCTGAGGTAAGTTGCTCATCTCCCCATATCCTACAGGCTGAGGGATGGCCTCCCACTCTATCCCTTTGTCCTCCTGTCACAGTCCTCAACTTCTCCAGCCTGGACCATCCCATTGGCTTCAGGTAGATTTGATCACGCTTATTTTTTCAAACTCCCAATTTTTCTAGGCATGGCATCATGGCCCTTCATTTTCTGGTGTCTCCCTGCTGCTCAACTGTAGAATGTGTACCATTTCCTAGCAGGCTCCTGTTCTTGGACCCTCCATAACCAAGGAGCCCTGGTGGCACAGCGGTTAAAGCCCTCGGCTGCCAACAGAGAAGTTGGCGGTTCAAACCCACCAGCCACTAAGTGGGTGAAAAATGTGGCAGTCTGCTTCTGTAAAGACTGACAGCCTTGGAAACCCTTTGGGGCAGTTCTACTCTGTCCTCCAGGGTGACTATGAGTCCGGATCCACTCAATGGCAACGGGTTTTTCTTTCTTGGTTTTATTGTTTGGTTCAAAGCAGACTTTTGGGGAAGTTTTAGTTTGAGGTTTAACGTTTAAATAATATCTCAGGGCAATAGTTTTGGGTGTTCAGATGACTCCAGAAGGCCTGGATTCCACTGCAAATTTGAAATTCTGCTCTATCCTCCCCATCCCCCTTTCTATCAGGACTCGTCTACGGAATCTTTGATTCACTAATGGTATTCAGGCATCACCCAGTTCCTCTGGTCTCACGGCACAGGAGATAGAAGTTCACGGTGGCAACGTTTCCAAAATGTAGGAGCTGGCTGACACATAGACACACAGAACATCACGGGGACCTTCCCTAAAAATGAATATGGTCTCTCTTCGGGAGCTGGGCTAAACTTCAGTTAGCCCTGAAGTCTTTAACTTTCGAACATATTAGCAAATTCCCAAACTGGTCTTTCTTGGATGATGGCAGAGAAGAGAACACTGGGTGTTCACAGAATCTGTCAACAAGCAAGGGATCTTTTGGCATCAAACCCAAAGGTATTTAAGAGTGACTGCCAGTTATGGGTGGAGGGATAACGGAAGATATGTTAGGAGCGGGGTGGAGTGTACAGAGGGCAAGAGAGAGAAAACCCGAGAGGCACCTGTGTGCTACTTCACCCAACAACATTTAGCTGGACCAGCGACTTAGAAACACCTGTTTACAGGCCTTGTACGTACATCCAATAGAATTTTATTTATTTATTTTTTTGCATTCTTCTTAGGCCATTGTATAGGAACCAAAAGGGTTAGACTCACCCTTCTTTTCTCCTTTTTTCCAAGCAGCCAATTAATCTTTATGTCATTCTTAGACAACGGTGTTAAGCATCTATGATTACGGCAAACAGGCACTTAAAGAACAAAACGACATCTCTGCAGATGATGGTTGCCCAACATGATTCATGCAACTGACATCATTAAATTGCACACCCAGAAAATGCTGAACCGGCAAATGTTGTATTACATGTTTTTTAAAAAAAAAAAAAGGACCTCTTATAGGCCATCAAAATGTAATATGTGTATATCTTTTCTCCTCAGCAAGTTTAGTTACAGAAAATTACTTTGAAAACATACCCAATGCATGTATACAACGATAGAGGTACAAAGTTGTTAACTGTGGCACTGTTTATAAAAGTAAAAACACCGAAAACACACAGAATGCTTAGTAAAAGAAAAACTCCCATAGTACACCTATTTATACAATGGGGCACTTTGCAGCAATTAAAAGGAATAAGGCAAACGTAGGTGGACCGACAATCTGTAATTAAGCATAAAAACATAAATTAATCACAGACAAAAAAAGTGTTATTATTTTTCCCCCAAGGGGAAAAAAGTGGATGCACAGAAAACAAAGTAAGGGTGTATACCAAACTTAACAGAGGCCCCTCTATGGAATATTTTCGGGTATAGTGGAAATCTTTCCTCTGATTTTTTTATACCAGGTAGGTATTTCTTTAGGTATAGTTTTTTAACTTTAAAGCTTATTAAAAATAATAAATTTAAAAAAGGGTGAGCAAAAGAATTTCACTAAACATAAAAATAATGAATAGGTAAGACCAAAACACTATCATCACCACCCAAGCCACAACACCCCAGTCACCTGACCACGGAATACGGGGTGAGGCACAGGTACCAATGGAAGCGGGCGTCTTCTGCATCCAGGTGCCTCTCTGCAGAACTCTCAAATGAAAAGCTGCAGCCAGGGAGCAAGGAACCCTAACGCTAACCCTACACCAGGGATGTAAGTAAGCCCTGGCCCCCTGGCAGCCAAACGAGCTGCTGGCTGAGAACCGAAGCCTGGTGAGGCTGCACTGGGCGGCGGCGAAGCCAGGTGGCCCTGGCTGGCTCTGGTCCCTTCCCCATCCACTTAGTCCACAGCTTGTGCAGTCAAAGCCCCACACCTTCCCTTTCCAGGTGAGGCAGCTGAACCACAGCTGATCCCCCTGCCGGACACAGGACCCAGGTTAGGCCCTTGGAAAGCCTTTACTGAGTTGGTACAAAAGCTGTTTGTTATCCTTTTGTCACACTCTCAAAATGAACATGTCTCCTCTTCTCAGCAAAGTCTTCTCATGAGTCACCTATTCAAACCACCAGTTACCAGTTGCCATGAAGTCGATGCCGACACTTAGCGACCCCGTACGTGTCACAGTAGGACTATGCTCCATGGAGTTTTCCTGGCTGATTTTTTGGAAGCTGATCCCCAGGCCTGTCTTCTGAGGGGCCTCTGGGCAGACTTGAACCATCAACCTCTCAGTTAGCAACGCAGCACATTAACCGTTTACACCAACCAGGGGTTCCACCTATCCAAAAGGACACCTTAAACTGCAGCAGGATTCGTTTTGTGGTTTATTCTTAGGGTTCTTGTTCCTTTCGTGGTGGTAGAAGTGGAGGGTGGGGGTGGCCTGCTCCTGCAAAGCCATTAAGTCTCCCCTTAGATTTACACAGAAAAAGAGTTTTTTTTTTTTTTTTTTAAAGTCACTTATTCTCTGGGGCTCCCATATTAACACTTAGTTTGCCTTCTCTCAACAGGTACCAACAATCAAGTGTGAATTACCCTTTTGGTTTTAAGGCTATTTGTTTTGGCCATTTCAGTATGAAGGTTTTCCTATCAGGGAATCTTCACGCCAAAAGGCAGCTTTTCAGAACTTGTTAAAAATCAAATGGTTTCTGTAATAAGAGACGGTGCCTCGAAGCACAAGCACTGGCGTATCTTTCTATCTTTTCTTTCCTTTCCCGGCTGCAGTAAACAAGTCACCGTCAGAACAAAGCAGTTAGATCCAGAGGATTTATCTGAAATGTCGGAGGAGGCTGGAAAGAGGTCAGGGAATACTCACTTTCAAATGTTTCTGTTCATTTTCTAAAACATGTTCTTTATGTGAAGCATCACTATTAAAAATTACAATGCCATTTAAAAAAAAATTTAAGGTATAGTTGAAATGCTGTTCAGTATTTTTGAATGTTCAAAAACATCTGTGCTTGTGGATTTGAGTTTAGACAAATTAAAAAAAAAGACTTAAGTCTCATTTCCTTTCCATTTTATCTTAAGAAATTCCATAAAATATCTCTAGCCGATCAATAATTTAAGATTTTTGCGTGTTTCCGACCCGCTTTAATCCTTGGCAGAGCTGACCCCCATCTTCACATGAGAAGTCTGCGTTAAGGTGGAGGATTTAGAGACTTACAAAGCCAAAAAGAAATCACAACTCCCCCGTTTTTAATCATCTGCCCTCCTGGAGTATGATTTAGCCCGTAATTCCCCCAAGAAAATGAAGAAAGTTTTGAGGAACGAGTTATTCTCAATGTAAATCTCCAGCCAGCCTCTGTCAATCACATTAGCCTTTTCCCCGGGTTCGCCTTTCTCCACCTCAGGCCGGAAAACTACACTACTATTTAATTGCTTTGTGACTTCACGTTTTATTAAGAGGCAGAAAAACATAAAGGCTGGAAACCAGGAGATAAGCCCACTGCAGTAAATTGTCCCCTTAAGCCATGAAACTTGCCTCTCTGGTATAATAAGGTGGGCCCGGTAAAAAGCCCTGACAAGTGCAATTCTCCATTAGAAGTCCTGGGCCCCCATCACTTACAGAAAACCTTCCGGTTCCCTGGGCTGCAGTGCCATAGATCAGAACCCAGGGCAGCAGCTGCATGGTTTCTAAGCCAGTGTGAAGGGCACAGCCCATTGACTCATGGGGCTCCCCACCCTACCCCTACCCCACGCCAACCGTATCTTCTGTTCTCATAGACAAAAAAAAAAAAAAAAAAAGGCAGAAGAGAACTATAAGAGGCAAAGCTATAAAAAATTTCATAACCTGACAACATCCAACAATTCTTTCCCTGGAAATCAAAAAACAAAACCAAACCAGTTGTTGTCTAGCTGATTGTGACTCATGGCAACCCTGTGTGTGCAGAGTAGACCTGTACTCCATAGGGTTTTCAAGACTGTGACCTTTCAGAAGCAGATGGCCAGGCCTTTCTTCCGAGGTGCCTCTGGGTGGGTTTGAACTGCCAACCTTTCAGTTCACAGTTGAGCGCTTAACCGCCTGCACCACTCAGGGACTCCATAACTTACTATAACCCAGAGAAAATATTCTAGCAAAATGTTCACTCTTACGAAGTTAGAGCATGTTTTTCTTCTCTCACTCCCCAGCTTCCATTTGAAGTTCCTATTTCTTCCTCTGTAAACCCACTGCTGTCAAGTCGATTCCGACTCATAGAGACCCTGTAGGACAGAGTAGAACTGCCCCATAAGGTTTCCAGGGAGCATCTAGTAGATTCGAACTGCTGACCTTTTGGCTAGCAGCTGTAGCACTTAACCACTACACCACCAGGGTTCCTTTTCCTCTGTAGTTAGACAGAAATCATCTGCAGATTATACCGCATTCCTGATGTGCTCAAGCCCCTGACCTTAAAGATGACATCCAGTGATTCCCAGAAGCTAAGTGGGGCTTGGTGCTTCAGGCCCTGGGAAAACTTCAATTGCTGACTTCTTTTAAGATGCTACCAGCTGAAAAACAAAGGCTTTGAGTGTTTTTAAAGCTCACTGATGTGTAGAAGAGTAGGTTTTATGACATTATTCAGAAAACGCATGCAAGTATATGGTGTGTGTGTGCGTGTGTGAGAGAGAGAGAGAGAGAGAGAAAAGGTCTCATATGTTCGCTAAGCAAAAAAAAGGTCTGCAAGGCTGTACAATAAACTCAGTGGTGGCTATATGAAGGGTGGGACTGGAAGGTGGGATGCTAAAATTTTTTTGTCTCCTGTGTACGTGTTTTATAGTTTGAATATGTGACAATGAGCATATCGGTCATTAATTTTTAAATTCAAAAACGGTTAAAATTTTTACACAAAAGAACAGCAACTGGTATTTTCCGAACCAAAAATTAGGACGCATGGCCTGCCAAAGTGTTCTTGTCCCACATCTAGATGCATAGGGCGGTTTAAGAGAAGGAATTTAGTCACTGGAGTGTTGAAATTCTGTTCACTCTTATGAGGTTTTGATGGCTTAAAAAATCGTATTCAGAATACCTAAAATAAGATTTCCCTAGAATATCTAGCAAGTGTCCCTGGGTGGCACAAATGGTGAAGTGATTGGCTGCTAACGAAAAAGTTGGAGGTTTGAGTCTACCCAGAGAAACCGCAGAAGAAAGGCCTGGAGATAACTTCAGAAAAATCAGCCACTGAAAACCCTAAGGAGCACAGTTCTACTCAGACACACGTGGGGGCGCCATGAGCTGGAATCAACTCGACAGCAGCTGGTTTGGTTTTTGTTTTGAAACTCTGTAGCAGGTGGTTTTTGGTAGCAGGTATAGTAGCATTAGATATCGAGCACCTGGAAGGAGTCGCAAAGTTGGTACCACTCTGTCTTCCATCCTCTTAGAAGCTAGGCCAGGGCGATCCCAGAAACATCTTTCCTGGGGCTAGGCCGGCTTCCTCATGAAAAATTCAGCTCAAGTCAATGAAGCGTGGCTGCATCTGCTGTTTGAAAAGAACTATCCACCAAGGAGGGCGAAACAAAAGAAGCAAAAGGAAAACCACGGTCCCTAAGGATTACAATTCGGGTTGTCATAAATGGTTACGCACTGAACTATTAACCAAAAAGGTGGCAGTTCAAAGCTACCCTGAGGCCCCTTGAAGTAAGTCCTGGTGATCTGCTTCCAAAAGGCCACAGCCTTAGACACCCTACAGGCAGTTCTATCCTGTACACGTGGGGTCGCCGTGCACCAGAACTGATGACAACTAAGCACCACCGCCACCTCGTAGAGGGACTGCCTAAACTGCAGCTGACTACACGGTCAAGAGCTGTGGCTGCTACCCAAAAGGTCCGCAGTCCACATCCACCAGGTGCTCCTCGGAAACTCTATGGGACAGTTCCACTCTCTCCTATAGGGTCGCTGTGAGTCGGAATCGACTCAACGGCAACCTGTTTGATGTGGTTTCGGTTTACTCATTGGGGAAAAAATAGATATTTTTGGTTTCTACTTTAAATCATACTTCAAACTGAGAATCTCACGGTTGGAGATATTACTATTCACTCATTCATTACAAATACTACATGCTAAGCACGCTAAGACCTAATTGTGGATGATACCAACACAGTCCTGACCAGGAGGAAGGACTGAGGATTGAGAGGAAATTTGAATTGAAGCCTAAAAGAACATGAACATGATGGTAACAGCTAAGAACTGATATGCACTGACTGTGCCCTGGGGAGTATTCTCCAACTCCTGGTTGGTGCCAACAGTAAACAAGTTTAGCTGCTAACACAGAAATTGGAGGTTCGAGTCCACACATAGGTGCCTCAGAAGAAAGGCCTGGCAATGTACTTCCCCAAAAGCAGCCACTGAAAACGCTGTGCTACACAGTTCTGCCTTGACACACGTGGGGCTGCCGTGAGTCGGAGCCAAGCTGACGGCTACTGGAAAAAACTGGACTTCTGCGTGGATTAACACCATTCGCCCTCCCAACAATTCTACCAGACAGGTACCATCATGATGACGACTCTATATCACAGGTGAGGAAGAGGGGAGGTAACCCACCCCAGGTCACACAGCTAGTGAATGGGGGAGTCAGGGGAGCCCAGGCAGACTGCTCCTCAGCGGCTGTTCCCGATGAGCCAGCCGGAGGAAGTGTGTATGTGTACCCGTTCCAGGTAAGGATAACAGCACCTTCAGAGTCCCGGGGCAGGAAGGAAGAGGGCACACTTCGCCAGCTGAGAGCAGGCCAGCGGGGCCGGAACGCAGCATTCGAGGGGGAGAGACAAGATGTGAGGCTGGAGAGGAGGCAGAGCTGGTGGCTCCTGCCAGGCTATGCAGGCTGGGGCGAGCAGAGTGTGGGGGAGGCCAGGCAGGGATTGTGGCCAGATGTGACTACAATCTCTATGTGACAACCAGACCACACGGAAAAACACTCAGGCATCCTTACATCCAGTTAGTCTCTATGGAAGCCACAAGTAAGAAATCCCACCGCTGAAAATTAAGTACTTATTTACCTTTTAAAACACTATATACAGATAGTGACACCTACGAATCTGTAGAGGTACATGCATTGGGTGCCTAAGGTACAGCTGCAGAGCCCACCCACCAAAGTGCTTTAGGAATAGAGACACACGTACCTCACTGGCACTCGGGGGACGTCTGTCAGCATCCTGCCCAGCCCCCCAGAGAGTGAAACCCTGCTGCTACTAGAATCTGGTGCACACAACTATCACCACTACTCCTCTAAGTAAATAGGTGACAGGCTACACCACACACTTGGTGACCCAAAATCAGATTCTACTCAAGAATAGTGAATGGACTCTCAGGCTTATATATCTGGTACCAGCCCAAACCACCTGGTAATAGGATATAAACGATTCAAAGGCTACAACAATCAAGACAGTGCAATCTAGTAGCCCATCTGTGTATCCTGAAAAAAAACAAAACAAGGTAAGACTCAGTGAGCAAATATAAAATAAATCATTACAATATCTTAGAGATGGCTCAGAGACAGCAGTCGATATCAAACCACATAAAGAATCAGACCATGACTGCTTCTACAACTCCCCAAATTAAAGAGTCAAAATCTTTCCCAAATGAAGATACAATCCTGGAATTGCCAGATGCGGAATATAAAAAACTAATTTACAGAATGCTTCAAGACATCAGGGATGACCTCAGAAATGAAATAAGGCAATCTACAGAAAAAGCCAAGAACACACTGATGAAGCAGTTGAAGAAAACAAAAAGATTATTCGAGAACATAGTGGAAAAATTAATAAGCTGCAAGAATCCATAGAGAGACAGCATTTGGAAATCCAAAAGATTAACAGTAAAATTACAGAATTAGACACCTCAGTAGGAAGTCAGAGGAGCAGAATCGAGCAACTGGAATGCAGAGTGGGGGAGCTGGGGGATAAGGGAATTGACACCAATATAAAATTTTTTTTTTTTATAGTTGAAGAAAAATCGGATAAAAGAATTTAAAAAAATGAAGAAACCCTAAGAATCATGTGGGACTCTATCAAGAAGAATAACTTGCGTGTGATTGGAGTTCCAAACAGGGAGGAATAACAGAAAGTACAGAGAGAATAGTTGAAGTTCTGTTGGCAGAAAACTTCCCTGACATCATAAAAGACGAAAGGATATCTATCCAAGATGCTCATCGAACCCCATATAAGATTGATCCAAAAAAAATCACTGAGACATATTACCATCAAACTTGCCAAAACCAAAGATAAAGAGAAAATTTTAAAAGCAGCCAGGGATAAAAGAAAGGTCTCCTTCAAGGGAGAATCAATAAGAATAAGTTCAGACTACTCAGCAGAAACCATGCAGCCAAGAAGGCAATGGGGTGACATATATAAAGCACTGAAGGAGAAAAACTGCCAGCCAAGGATCATATATCCAGCAAAACTCTCTCTCAGATATGAAGGTGAAATTAATACATTTACAGAAAAACACAAGCTTAGAGAATTTGCAAAAACCAAACCAAAGCTACAAGAAATACTAAAGGAAATTGGTCAGAAAATCAATAATATCAGATACCAGCACAACACAAAGTCACAGAACAGAACATCCTGATATCAACCCAAACAGGGAAATCACAAAAACAAATTAAGATTAATTTTAAAAAGAAAAAATGCTCAAAACAGGGAATCATTGAAGTCATTATGTAAAACATTACAATAATCAAAAAGAGGGACTAAATATAGGAGGCATAGAACTGCCATATGGAGAGGAAAACAAGGTGATATAGGATGATACAAGTTAGGTTTTTACTTAGAAAAATACGGGTAAATATTAAGGCAACCACAAAGAGGTCTAACAACTCCATAACTCAAAATAAAAACCAAGAAAAACATAACGACTCAGCAAACATAAATTCAACTACCATGAAAATGAGGAGCAAACAATTTACAAAGAAAAATGTCTCAGCACAAAAAGTGGAAAAATGAAATTGTCAACAACACACAAAAAGGCATCAAAATGACAGCACTAAACACATATTTATCTATAATTACGCTGAATGTAAATGGACTAAATGCACCAATAAAGAGAGAGAGTCTCAGACTGGATAAAGAAACACGATCCGTCTATATGCTGCCTACAAGAAACACACCTTAGACTTAGAGACACAAACAAACTAAAACTCAAAGGATGGAAAAAAAATATATCAAGCAAATAACAATCAAAAAAGAGCAGGAGTAGCAATAATAATTTCTGATAAAATAGACTTTAAAGTTAAATCTACCACAAAGGATAAAGAAGGACACTACATAATGATAAAAGGGACAATTGACCAGGAAGATATAACCATATTAAATATTTATGCACCCAACGACAGGGCTGCAAGATACATAAAACAAACTTTAACAGAACTGAAAAGTGAGATACACACCTCCACAATTATAGTAGGAGACTTCAACATACCCTTTCGGAGGACAGCACTTCCAGTAAGAAGCTCAATAGAGACACGGAAGACCTAACTGCTACAATCAACCAACTTGACCTCACAGACTTATACAGAACACTCCACCCAACAGCTGCAAAGTATACTTTTTTTTCCAGCGCACATGGAACATTCTCTAGAATAGATCACATATTAGGTCATAAAACAAACCTTTGCAGAATCCAAAACATCGAAATATTACAAAGCATCTTCTCAGACCACAAGGCCATAAAAGTGGAAATCAACAACAGAAAAATCAGGGAAAAGAAATCAAATACTTGGAAACTGAACAATACCCTGGCTCAGAAAAGACTGGGTTATAGAAGACATTAAGGAGGGAATAAAGAAATTCATAAAATGCAACGAGAGTGAAAACACTTCCTATCAAAACCTCTGAGACACAGCAAAAGCAGTGCTCAGAGGTCAATTTATATCCATAAATGCACATATACATAAAGAAGAAAGAGCCAAAATCAGAGAACTGTCCCTACAACTTCAACAAATAGAAAGCGAGCAACAAAAGAATCCATCAGGCACCAGAAGAAAACAAATAACAAAAATTAGAGTTGAACTAAATGAATTGGAGAACAGAAAAACAATTGAAAGAATTAACAAAGCCAAAAGCTGGTTCTTTGAAAAAATTAACAAAATTGATAAACCATTGGCCACACTGACTAAAGAAATACAGGAAAGGAAACAAATAACCCGAATAAGAAATGAGATAGAGATACGCCACATCACAACAGACCCAACTGAAATTAAAAGAATCATATCAGATTATTACAAAAAATTGTACTCTAATAAATTTGCAAACCTAGAAGAAATGGATGAATTCCTAGAAAAACACTACCTACCTAAACTAACACAATCAGAACTAGAACAACTAAATAGACCCGTAACAAAAAAAGAGATTAAAAAGGTAATCAAAAAACTCCCAACAAAAAAAAGCCCTGGCTCAGACGGCTTCACTGCAGAGTTCTACCAAACTTTCAGAGAAGAGTTAACACCACTACTACTAAAGGTATTTCAAAGCATAGGAAATGATGGAATACTACCTAACTCATTCTATGAAGCCACCATCTCCCTGATACCAAAACCAGGTAAAGACACCACAAAAAAAGAAAATTACAGGCCTATATCCCTCATGGACATAGATGCAAAAATCCTCAACAAAATTCTAGCCAATAGAATTCAACAACATATCACAAAAATAATCCACCACGACCAAGTGGGGTTTATACCAGGTATGCAAGGTTGGTTGAATATTAGAAAAACCATTAATGTAATCCACCATATAAATAGAACAAAAGACAAAAACCACATGATCTTATCAATTGATGCAGAAAAGGCATTTGACAAAGTCCAACACCCATTTATGATAAAAACTCTCAGCAAAACAGGAATTGAAGGAAAATTCCTCAACATAATAAAGGGCATCTATACAAAGCCAACAGCCAACATCATTCTAAATGGAGAGAGCCTGGAAGCATTTCCCTTGAGAATGGGAACCAGACAAGGATGCCCTTTATCACCGCTCTTATTCAACATTGTGCTAGAGCTCCTAGCCAGAGAAATTAGGCTAGACAAAGAAATAAAGGGCATTTGGATTGGCAAGGAAGAAGTAAAATTATCTCTATTTGCAGATGACATGATCTTATACACAGAAAACCCTAAGGAATCTTCCAGAAAACTACTGAAACTAATAGAAGAGTTCGGCAGAGTCTCAGGTTATAAGATAAACATACAAAAATCAGTTGGATTCCTTTACATCAACAAAAAGAACATCGAAGAGGAAATCACCAAATCAATACCATTCACAGTAGCCCCCAAGAAAATAAAATACTTAGGAATAAATCTTACCAAAGATTTAAAACACCTATACAAGGAAAACTACAAAGTACTACTGCAAGAAACTAAAAGGGACCTACATAATTGGAAAAACATACCTTGTTCAAGGATAGGAAGACTTAACATTGTAAATATATCTATTCTACCAAAAGCCATCTATACATACGATGCACTTCCGATCCAAATTCCAATGACATTTTTTAATGTGATGGAGAAACAAAGCACCAACTTCATATGGAAGGGAAAGAAGCCCAGATAAGTAAAGCATTACTGAAAAAGAAGAAAGCGGGAGGCCTCACTCAACGTGATTTCAGAACCTATTATACAGCCACAGTAGTCAAAACAGCCTGGTACTGGTACAACAACAGGCACATAGACCAATGGAACAGAATTGAGAACCCAGATATAAATCCATCCACGTATGAGCAGCTGATATTTGACAAAGGACCAGTGTCAGTTAATTGGGGAAAAGATAGTCTTTTTAACAAATGGTGCTGGCATAACTGGATATCCATTTGTAAAAAAATGAAACAGGACCCATACCTCACAACATGCACAAAAACTAACTCCAAGTGGATCAAAGACCTAAACATAAAGACTAAAACGATAAAGATCATGGAATTAAAAATAGGGACAACCTTAGGAGCCCTAATACAAGGCATAAACAGAATACAAAACATTACCAAAAATGATGGAGAGAAACCCGATAACTGGGAGCTCCTAAAAACCAAACACCTATGCTCATCTAAAGACTTCACCAAAAGAGTAAAAAGACCACCTACAGACTGGGAAAGAATTTTCAGCTATGACATCTCCGACCAGCGCCTGATCTCTGAAATCTACATGATTCTGTTAAAACTCAACCACAAAAAGACAAACAACCCAATTAAAAAGTGAGCAAAGGAAATGAACATGCACTTCACTAAAGAAGATATTCAGGCAGCTAACAGTTAAAAAAAAAAAAAAAAATGAGAAAATGCTCTCGACCATTAGCCATTAGAGAAATGCAAATTAAAACTGTGATGAGATTCCATCTCACTCCAACAAGGCTGGCATTAATCCAAAAAACACAAAATAATAAATGTTGGAGAGGCTGCGGAGAGATTGGAACTCTTATATACTGCTGGTGGGAATGTAAAACGGTACAACCACTTTGGAAATCTATCTGGCGTTTTCTTAAAAAGTTAGAAATAGAACTACCATATAACCCAGAAATCCCACTCCTTGGAATATACCCTAGAGAAATGAGAGCCTTTACAGGAACAGATATAAGCACACCCATGTTTATTGCAGCATTGTTTACAACAGCAAAAAGCTGAAAGCCACCAAGGTGTCCATCAAGGGATGAATGGCTAAATAAATTATGGTATATTCACACAATGGAATACTACACATCGATAAAGAACAGTGACGAATCTGTGAAACATTTCATAACATGGAGGAACCTGGAAGGCATTATGCTGAGTGAAATTAGTCAGATGCAAAAGGACAAATATTGTATAAGACCACTATTATAAGATCTTGAGAAATAGTATAAACTGAGAAGAACACATACTTTTGTGGTTATGAAAGGGGGAGGGAGGGAGGGTGGGAGATGGTTTTTTACTGATTAGTTAATAGATAAGAACTACTTTAGGTGAAGGGAAGGACAATACTCAATACAGGGAAGGTCAGCTCAACTGGACTGGACCAAAAGCAAAGAAGTTTCCTGAATAAACTGAATGCTTCAAAGGTCAGCGGAGCAAGGGTGGGGGTTTGGGGACTATGGCTTAAGGGGACTTGTAAGTCAATAGGCAAAAAAAATTCTAGTAAGAAAACATTCTGCATCCCACTTTGAAGTGTGGCTTCTGGGGTCTTAAATGCTAACAAGCAGACATCTAAGATGCATCAATTGGTCTCAACCCACCTGGATCAAAGGAGAATGAAGAACACCAAGGTCACACGATAACTATGAGCCCAAGAGACAGAAAGGGCCACATGAACTAGAGACTTACATCATCTTGAGACCAGAAGAACTAGATGGTGCCCAGCCACAACCAAGGACTGCCCTGACAGGGAGCACAACAGAGAACCCCTGAGGGAGCAGGAGAACAGTGGGATGCAGACCCAAATTCTCATAAAAAGACCAGACTTAATGGTCTGACTGAGACTAGAAGAATCCCGGCAGTCATGGTCCCCAAACCTTCTGTTGGCCCAGGACAGGAACCATTCCCGAAGACAACTCATAACAAAATGGAAGGGACTGGACAATGGCTTGGAGAGAGATGCTGATGAAGAGTGAGCTACTTGTATCAGGTGGATACTTGAGACTGTGTTGGCATCTCCTGTCTGGAGGGGAGATGGGAGGGTGGAGGGTTAGAAACTGGCAAAACGGTCACAAAAGGAGAGACTGGAGGGAGGGAGCAGGCTGACTCATTGGGGGGAGAGTAAATGGGAGCATGTAGTAGGGTGTATATAAGTTTATATGCGACAGACTGACTTGATTTGTAAACTTTCACTTAAAGCACAATAAAAATTATTAAAAGAAAAAGAAAAAAAAAACTAAATAAAAAACCCAAGGACAAATGACAAAAAAATAACATTTTTACAATAAAAATATTTTACAACAACAGTAACAAAAGTAAATATCCCTTTGGAGAAATGGGCAAAGGATATGAAGAGAAAACTCACAAAATATGTTCTACACCCTACTTTGGCGAGTAGCGTCTGGGGTCTTAAAAGCTCGTGAGCGGCCATCTGAGATATTCTACTAGTCCCACCCTGTCTGGAGCAAGGGAGAATGAAGAAAACCAAAGATACAGGGAAAGATTAGTCCAAAGGACTAATGGACCACAACCACCACAGCCTCCACCAGACTGAGTCCAGTACAACTAGATTGTACCCAGCTACCACTACTAACTACTCTGACAGGGATCACAATAGAGGGCCCCAGACAGAGCTGGAGAAAAATGTAGAAAAAATTCTAACTCACAAAAAAAGACCAGACTTACTGGTCTGAGAGAGACTGGAGAAACCCCGAGAGTATGGCCCCCAGACACCCTTTTAACTCAGTAATGAAGTCACTCCTGAGGTTCACCCTTCAACCAAAGATTAGACAGGCCCATAAAAAAAAACGAGACTAAAGCGGCACACCAGCCCAGGGGCAAGGACTAGAAGGCAGGAGGGGATAGGAAAGTTGGACAAACGGATACAGGGAACCCAAGGTCGAGAAGGGGAGCGTGCTGACACGTCACAGGGTTGGCAATGTCACAAGACAACATGTGTATTAATTGTTGAAAGAGAAACTAATTTGTTCTGTAAACCTTCACCTAAAGCAAAAGGAGAAAAAAAATTCACAAAAAATATAAACGACTGATAAACATGTTCAAGAGTGTTCATTTGCTCATAAAACTCGATATGGTATTGTTGTAGTTCCAACACCTAATGTTAGCAAGAGTGTGGGGAAAGAAACCTCTTACATACTTCAGTGAAATTATAAATTGGCTCAGTCTTCCAGATCATACATGTGAAAAACCTCATTACTGACTTGATATTAAAGAAAAAATTAAGAGTGGCCTCTGACTTAAATGTCCAAAGGAAGATTTGTTAAACAAAGTACAGTCTTTGTGAAATTAATAATTTCACAGTAGTGACTATTGGGTATGGAGAAAAGGTTACAATATATCCAGTAAGAAGAGCAGATTGCATTCTTTTGTATTTAAATGTCTTTTTTATGTTCATTCCTAGGTCTATACCCCAAAGACTTGAAAACAGAGACTCAAACAGGTACCTGTACACCAACACTCACTACAGCACTATTCACAACAGCCAAAAGGTGGACACAATCCAAGTGTCCATCAACAGGTGAACGGATAAACAACGTGGGGTCCATACATACAATGGGATATTATCCAGCCATAAAGAGAAACAACGTCCTGATACATGCTACAACGTGGATCAACCTTAGTTGATTCTCTTTTACTCTAACATTCTGAGTAGAGCTGGCATCCTGATTTCAGACTTCTAGCTTCCTCAACTGTGAGAGACTAAATCCGTTTGTTAAAGCCATCCACCTGTGGTATTTTTGTTACAGCAGCACTAGATGACTAAGACAAGTGGCTATGAGTTGGAACCAACTCGACAGCAGTGGGTTTGGTTCTTGATCTGCTCAGCCATCCCAATGGGCCCTGATATCCTGGCTCCTTCCACTTCCCCCCTTCTTTCCAACTTCTTCCTCTCTCCATTGGTCCTCTCCCTCACTTTCAATAAGTCCATGTTTCCTAATCCCAAATTCCCTCTCAGGTGGCATCTCATTTTGCTCCTCCCCTTTCCAGCAAATTTCTAGACCTGCGAAACCACACCTATACTTCCTCAGTTTATCATGTCAGGAAGCAGCGACTATAATGATTTAGGGGTGGAAGGCCCATACTCAGCCCTGCCCTGGACCATGTGCATGACCTTAAGTGACCAAGTCCCTGTATTCCTCCAAGTCAATTTCTTCCCCTGTAAAATAGGGTTAATAATACCTGCCCCACTTCCCCCACAGGTGGGCTGTGGCAATCGAATGAGAGAACATGTGCGAACGTGTTTCCTGAGTTGCAAACCACTTCACCACTCCTGTTACTCCTGTTCCTACTCTCTCCTCATGATCCTTGACCTCTCAGCATCAAGGGAGGTAGGGATAGCTATTGGTGATCTTCCTGTGGGTCAGCACGAACGGTATCACCATGTCAGCACTTCAGTTTCCCGAGTGAATTACTAATTTGGTAATCATACTTCACTCAAAACAAACATAACCTTTGTTTTTCTTTAATTACATGATCATGAACTTCTAGAAAACAGGAGTAGCCAACAATTCTTGCGCATGTACCAGGTGTACCACGTGCTGTAGGGTCAATTCCAACTCGCGGTGGCCCCAGGTGTTTCCGAGTAGAACTGTACTCCATAGGGTTTTCAACAGCTGATTTGGTGGAAGTAAATCACCACCTTTCTTCTGAGGAGCCTCTGGATGGTCCCGAACCTTCAACCTTTCTGTTAGCAGCATGGCACCTCAATCATTCGCACCACCTAGGGAATCCCAGTGTACCATGAAGCAGGCACTGGTCTAAAGTGCTTTACGTCAACTATTACCCAGCATCCCTACACGAAAGGTTTTATTATTATTTCCAATTGATGGAAGGGGAAACCGAGGTGGAGTAGCATAGCCATGACCTGTGCTCAGGCTAACTCTAGAGCCCTCAACTACCATCGCACACTGCCTTCAGTGGCAAGGTGGGGACCGTGGTGGAGAGAGAGAAACCAGTACGGGGCCGTGGGTTCTAGAGCAGGATGAACAGAGGTAACACAGGCCTGGACAAGGACGCTCAGAGTCTTAAAAAGGCAAACAGAATTATTCACTTTGATGACTACCAAGCCTGTTGAGGGCTTAGGGTCACCAGGCACTTCCATATACTGTTAGGGAGAATATCAACTGGTCTGCCCTTTTGAGAAGACAATCAAGCGATACAGTTCTGTCCATCCAGCAATGCCACTGGTAGCCATTCACCCTAGGGAGATAATCCGGGAGGTGCCCAGAGAAGTTCATTGCAACATTGTTTCTATAAGGGAACTAATGAGAAACGGTATCTATGCTCAACAAGAGGAGATGCATACCCATGGAACGGACTACAGTGTAGTCATTTAAATTGATGTGTAGGAAAAAGGAAAGGCCACTGGTGCGGGCTTTGGCGTCTGCTGACCTGGCTCCAGTCCTGAGTGGGTCACTTACTAGCTGTGTGAGTGTGGGCACGCCACGCTCTGCCTCAGTTTCCTTATGTGTAAAATAACCCAGTGCCGTCGAGTCGATTCTGACTCATAGCGACCCTATAGTACATGTAAAATAGGGATACGAAAAGGGCCAGCCACACCAGGTTGTGAGAACTAATAAATTAATATATGTACAGTGCTTAGTATAGAGCTTAGCCCAGGGCAAGCATGACAGGTGGTACTTGTTTGTAACAACGTAACACCACCGTACACACACACACACACACACTTATAAATACTAGGAGTGTAATGCACTAAAACTTAGCACCCAATATCTCTGGAAGTGGAGTAACAGATGCTTTTCTTTCCTATTCTCTCATTCTCCAGGTTCTCTTGACTTGGAGGAAGCCAGCAAAATACTAATATTTAAGTGCCTCCATTTCTTTTTTTTTTCCAAGTAGCCTGAATAATCATCCTTTTGATCTATTGTTTCCCCAGCATAATCCAGGCTATGCATATTGCGTTTATGAAAATAGGGTGCTTTATTGATTCCATCTGAGGAGTAATACATTCTCACCTTTCTTCTTCAGAGTCAAATAGCTCGCTCATATTTCATGCTATAAAAAAATACTTCCCGCACTCTCGGCCATTTGCAGGTATGAGCACTCTGAATGGATTACGAGTGCATAAGAGGTAGGGAAAGAAATCAGATTACTGTTTCTAAAAAAACAAAGTTAAAGGAGGCAAACATGAAAAAAGTATCCCTTACCTCAATTATGTAAGGTCAGAGAGGATGGCACTGGATATTTCAGCTCCACGGACAACTTCCTAGGGTGGTCACAAGATGGAAGGGATTCAAGAGTCCAGCAGTCCATCCAGTACCCGGATGACCATTCTGGAAGAAGAAAGAACCTCACTGAAAGAAAAGTAATGAAGCAGTCCTCCTCACCAGGTGGGAGACTGACAGGGGCGGGGAACCAACTCCTGGAGATGGCTCTGCAGTTTAGAGGTCAAAATATATTTAAGGCACTTCCATGCTGGGGTGGAGGGGGCAGGCCAGAATTCAAACGAACCTAGGTGCCATGTGAACATGGGTTCCTTTGCTTTAGGCACGTGCTAGCCACTTGCTGTTGGGGTAACTCCTTCACCATCACTTCAGGGAAGACACAGGTTCCTCACAGGCCTCACCTCTAATTCTGTTCCTGTTCCCCTCCATGTACGTGCTGGTATGTACAGAGTCAGCTCATGAATGTCGTTGTTAGGTGCTGTCAAGTTGCTTCCCACTCACAGTGACCCCGTGTGACAGAGCAGAACTGCCCCATAGGGTTTCCAAGGCTGTAATCTTTATGGCAGCAGACCACTAGGTCTTTCTCCCTCAGAACTGCTTGGGGGGTTCAAACCACAGACCTTTCAGTTAGCAGCCGTGTGCTCAACTGTTGTACCACCAAAACTCCTAAGCTCATAAATATCACCTGATTTTTATATTTTGAAGTCTCCATTCTTTCAAATTCAGGCCATTCCATAACAAACACACTGCTTTTTTTCTTAAAACTGACTTCACCAAGGATTCTCCCTGTGCATGGTGGTCCCCTGGGATTCAAGACGTGGAAGTGTTTTCAAGTCATCCCCTACCCCAAGATCAGTCCGTCACCACCTTCCCTTGGACGTGCTGCTGCTTTCTACCCCTTCCTTGTCACCCCTATGCCACCCCTTCCTTGTCACTCCTATGCCACCCATTCCTTGTTACCCCTACGCCACGCTGGTCAGTGGTGGAGTTCCTGCCTTCCATACAGGAGACCCAGCTGATTCCCAGCCACTGTACCTCCTGTGCAGCCACCACCCATGTGTCAGTGCAGGCTCCTGTGTGGCTAGGATGCTGAACAGGTTTCAGCAAAGCTTGAAGACTAAGACAAACTAGGAAGAAAGAACTGGAGATCTACTTCTGAAAATCAGGCAACGAAAACCCTATGGAGAACAACAGTCCCATCCCATTGTGCATGGGGTCAGCACGAGTCAGGGGCCGACTCAACAGCATCCAACAACAACGTTACCACCATAACCACACTCGCTGGCATCCCCTCCCTGTTCACAGTGCCTCTATCTCGGCCTCTCTCTGCAGATCACAGCCTACCATCTCTCTTCTGCAGGAAAACTGTCCTGCTACTCTGCTTTCATTCTATTACCTGTGTTACCCTGAACAGGTCCCTGTCCCCCAGGACTCAGTTTTCTTGACTATAAAATGAAGACCTGATTTCAAGGTTCTTAGTTGTCATTGTGCTTTGGAGTCAGATGCCCCTGGAATTAAATCCTGGCCCTGCCACCATGTAGAACTTAGCCAACTTATGTCTCCTTACATAGAAAATGGGGTTGGCAGTTCGAATCCAACAGGCGCTCCTTGGAAACTCTATGGGGCAGTTCTACACTGTCCTATAGGATCACTATAAGTCGGAATCGACTTGATGACAACAGGTTTGGTTTTTAATGTTGCTGCAGAAGGACTACGACATCTTGTCTCTGACACATGACAGGTGGTCCAAGAACATCAGCCGTTCCCCATCCTACAAGATAGCTCCAATTCTAGAGGTGGGCATTGCTGGGGCCATGGCTGAAAGGAGGCTTGATCTGGTCTCATCACTGCCAACTGCTAACATTCTCTTACACTTATCTCCTGGGTGGTAATCACTCCCTGTTCTATCAAATATAAGCTCCTCTCTTGACTTTCAGGTTCTTCCATAATCTACCATTGCTTTATCTTATCTTCCCCCATGCATGCAGAAGCTCACACAGGAGCTTGTCCCATCATCAATGAGCGTCATTCACAGGCGATCTTGGGGTCTTCTTATCTTGGGAGATGAGTTCTAAGTGCTTCCAAAGTCTGCCTAATTTGTGCTGAAGTCAATGTGTTCTAATTTCAAATACCACTTTATGACCAAACTCCAAAACCGCAGCAACTGGGATGACTCTCAGTGGGGAGTGACAACTGGCTTCTAGGATTTTTCCATCAAAAAAAGAGGGTAGTGGAAGCCTCAGGTCTAAACGAGGGATACAACGGACAAGGCTTAGAAGATGCAGTGAAGGGCCAAGAGGGACAGAGAAGACGACACGATGAAGGAGAAAGACAGGGAGCAGTTACAGAGGCAGGGGAACAACCATTAGGGTGGGGAGACACACAGCCTAAAGAAAGGGAAGGGACACCCAGCGCTGTGGAGGGGTTGAGATGGACAGGAACAAACAAGAAGACACTGAATTTAGCCATTAGGAAAGAGGTCACAGGGTCCCTGGGTGGTGCGCATGGTTAATGCTCTCAACTGCTAACGGAAAGGCTGCAGGTTTGAGACCACCCAGAGGTACCTCGGAAGAAGGGCCTGGCGATCTGCTTCCAACAAATCAGCCACTGAAAACCCAGTTCTACTCTGACACACAGGGGGTTGCCATGAGTTGGGGTTAACTTGACAGCAACTGGTTGCCAGTTAAGGAGATCACCGTGATGACTGGGGGCGATTCTGGGTACGGCTGGAAGAGGATCCAGACTGCAGGGGACTGAGAAGGAACTGGGAGAGGGGCAAATGGAAACAAGCATGGGCCTTTCTGTCAAGAACATTGGTTATCAAGCCAAATGGTTTGTGCTGGTCATTTACCTGAGCTTTACCTGACTTAACAGCCCATAAAACCCCTAAGCTCCTCACCTTTCCACACTCTGAGAGCTCAAGTATTGCTGGTAACTGACTGCAAACCTCCCCATCACCCTCGTTCCTCCCATCACCCTTGTGTGCCTGGTTTTCATTCTCTAAGAAACCTTACAGAACTCTTCAGTAGCTACACGCCCTCAGGTCTGAACAGTTAAACTATGTTCTCCTCCTGTCTTAGGTAAATGATTGCAGTTGTTCTCCTTAGCGGCTGTCGAGTCAGCCCCCGACTCATGGCGACACCACGCACAATAGGATGGGACCACTGTGATCCACAGGGTTTTCACTGACTGATTTTTCAGAGGTAGATAGCCAGGCCTTCCTTCCTAGTCTGTCTTAGTCTGGAAGCGCCATTGAAATCTGTTCGGCATCACAGCAATGCACAAGCCTCCACTGACAAACAGGTGGTACCTGCGTATGAGATACATCGACCAGGAATCGAACCTGGGTCTTCCGCATGGAAGGCGGAAATTCTACCGCTGAACCACCAAGGTAAACGATAGGTATTCATTTAACAGATAAAGAGAGACACTAAAATGTGTCAGATCCACAGAGCAAAGTCCAGGTTCAGGTCAGATACCATGTTCCTACCTTTGGGTAACCCATATAATTTCTACTGAATTGAAAAAGAGATCATTAAAAATCATTTTCTTCTTTCAAAGTAATGCTTGTTTTTTATTGCAAGTTTATAAAAATCAGGTGAGGATAAAGAAAAAATAAAAAGCCTAAGCACCGTTAGCATTGTGCTGAATCTCCTTCCACTACAGTATTTCTGTATGCCATGTTTATAAACATAATACACAAATGTGTGAGCAGATATCATTTTTACTAAATTGAATCATCTTTGGGTTGAACAGTGGGGAAGCCATGAGTCAGGGGCCAACTCGGTGGCAGCTACCAATGGCAGAACCATTCCCAGCTGCGTATAGGTGTGTGGCACAGTGGTTAAGAGCTACGGCTGCTAACCAAAAGGTCAGTGGTTCAAATACACCAGCTGCTCCTTGCAAACCCTATGAGGTACCTCTGCTCTATCCTACAGGGTTGCTATGAGTTGGAATCAACTCGAGGGCAACGGGTTTGATTTTCTGTGTGTGTGCGTACTTTTTTTCTCTTAACAGAATTTACTTTTCAGAGCAGGTTTATAGAAAAATGGTGCAGAAAGACATCAGCTGTGTTACAGTAACATTTCCTCCTTCAGTAATCCTGGGGATTACTCCAGTCTCTCTACCAGCAGTAAACCAGGTTACTAGCTTCTACACCTCCCACTTTCAAGTTATTCTAGTAAACCCTCCCCGCCACCTGCCCACCGTGCCATGTCTTTACTGTTAACTGCCATTCCGTTAACAAGATAAATATTTCGGCCAGGAACCAAGGCCACTTTATCAGCCACCACAAACTTAAGCCCAATACAGACGCTTTACTTTCTAGCACTCCAAATACCCTTAAGGTTCTTCAGTTGCTCATACGTTACTGAAACCTACGGCAACAGCATCCACCTGAGCCTACGCTTTGCTGGGGCAAAGCAGCCCTGGACTGTACCAATATTTGAAGTGTGGCTCATGCAGAAATTCGAGATGAGGAGGTATTCGTAGATCCTCCATAATATGCTGCTTGTCCAGGACAATTAACAAAAAAACAAACCCATGCCGCTGAGTTGATTCCAACTCATGGTGACCCTGTACAGCACATTCGTATTCACGCTGTGGGCAAGCTATGCCATCTCCTATAGGTTCCCCTTGATTTAATCCTAAAATTTCCCTCCCCCTCCCAAAATGTTTTTGTTATTTTTAAATGCACTGGTTGTGCTGTGGGCAAGACAGTGTCTGAAATCAGGGCAAAAGGAAGGTGGCTGCCAAATGAAGCGTGAGAAAATAATTACATTCACAGTGAGTCGGGTCACTGAGGATTCTGGGCAGAAGCGCACCGTGGGTGAGCCAGTAGAAAAGCTTCTTCACAGGAATATTAACAGAATTACCCATTGCCAGAAAAAGGACCTATCTTTCCTCATGTTTTTACTAATTCAATGAAGACTTATAGAAAATGCTTAGGAATTTGAAGGCTACTATTGGCCAGCAGTTCAAATCCACCAGCCACTCCATGGGAACCCTATGGGGCAGTTCTACTGTGTCCTATAGGGTTGCTATGAATTGGAATCCATTAGACAGCAATGGTTTTTTTTTTTTAATTCTGGAATCATCTCATCGTGACCCTATAGGACAGAGGAGAACTGCCTCGTAAGGTTTCCAAAGCTGTGAACTTTATGGAAGCAGACTGCCACGTCTTTCTCCCTCAGAGCGACTGGCGGGTTTGAACTGCTAAACTTTTGGTTACCAGCCAAGAACTTTAACCACTGCACCACCAGGGCTCCTACACAGGGTTGCTATGAGTCATGATCAACTCGATGGTGGTGGGTTTGGTTTGGTTTTGGTATTCCGGAATGGGTTCCCCAGGTGGCATGAACAGTTAAGCATTCAACTACTACGGGCACACCAGCCCAGGGGTAAGGTCGAGAAGGCAGGAGGGGACAGGAAAGCTGGTAATAGGGAACCCGAGGTCAAGAAGGAGAGGGTGTTGACAGGTTGTGCAGTTGGTAACCAATGTCACAAAACAGTACCCAGGGCCGTCGAGTTGATTCCAACTCATAGCAACTCTTAAGGACAGAGTAGAACTGCCCCATATAGTCTCCAAGGAGCTCCTGGCGGATTCGAACTGCCGACCCTTTGATTAGCAGCCGTAGCACTTAACCACTACGCCACCAGGGTTTCCCACAAAATAGTATGTGTACTAAATTGTTTAATGAGAAGCTAGTTTGTTCTGTAAACCTTCATTTAAAGTACAATAATACAAACAAATGAGTACGTGAAAAAGAGACAAGGTCTAAATGTGGGGGGGGGGGAGTTCAGATCCACCTAGAGGTGCCTTGGGAGAAAGGCCTGCTGATCTACGTCCGAAAGGTGACAACCACTGAAAGCCCTACAGAGCACAGTTCCACTCTGAAACGCATGGGGGTCGCCGTGACTTAGGATCGACTCGATGGCAACTGGTTTGGGTTTTTGGCATTCAGGAGTAAATGAGTTTCTGACCTGGCTTTGCAAATGGTAGGAGTCCTGGTGGCACAAAGGTCAAGCACTTGCTAACAGAAAGGTTAGCTATTCTAAACAGAAAACAAAAACAAATAGAAAGCACCTCAGTTTAGGGCAGACACCAAACCAAAAACAAGGCCAGTTGTCATTGAACTGACTCCAACGCATGGTGACCTCACGTGTGTCAGAGTAGAGCTGTGCTCCACAGGGCTCTGAATGGCTGATTTTTTATAAGTAAATCGCCAGGCCTTTCTTCCAAAGCACCTCTGGGTAGACTCGCACCTCCAGCCGTTCAGTCAGCAACTAAGCATGTTAACCATTTGTACCACCCAGAGACTCCATGTTATTAAATACATGCAAAATTAAAAATACAGTACTAGTTTAATAATCTGGAAATTTGTTATTAAACAAATAAAACACCAAATAAATTTAATTTCATTTAGAAAAATGCCGTATTTTTCTGAGGGGATGACAACCCACACCACTTCAGGAACAACGGAGTGACCAAGTAGAGGAACAAGGGAAGGAGGGTTAGTATCCAGTAACTGGTGTTTCTTTTCTGAGGATATTGGTTCACCTTCATTGGTTTCCATCAGTGAGACTAATGTTATCCCGGATACGTTATTAAGATCATTCTTAGAGCGGAGATTCAGGAGAAGGTACCTGCATGGTTCAAGGGCATCCAGTCTCATCACCACTGCTACGCCAAAGGCCTCCACCAACAGGCATGAACGTCAATGGAGCCATCAGTTGCTGCCCGCCAGGAGGCCCCAGTGGGTGGTGTCACTGCGGCAAAGGCACCACAATGCAGCACCCTGGTTCACAGTCCAGCCCAAGGGTTTGCAGGTCCCACATCCAGATTCCCGGGAAGTCAAAGAAGATTTTTCCCTGAATGTGGGTTTAACGAATAAACCCACAGCAACAAGTTAACACTGGTATGCGTGGGGGCAATCCTTGTCTCCTCTGTGCAAGCTACTCCCTTCTTCGGAGTCCCCGTCACAGGGTCAGGGGTGGGCCTCCCACGCCACTCCCCCAGCACACACCAGCCTCAGCCAGCCGTGGCTCACTGGACCAAGTAAAAATGTCAGACTCAAGCTGGGCAAGACCCCAGGCTGCCACTAGAGCTCTGAAGGGGCTGAGGAGCTTGCTGGCAGCTCTGGGTGCAGCTAGACCTCTGACCGCGGGTGGACGGTCCAGAAGGGGAAGGACGAAGCCGAGAGAGGGAGGGAGGGACAACACACAGACCGGGTCCTTCAGCTTCCTTGTGCTTTTTCAATTCCATTCCAGGTTTTAGAGAACCTCCGAGGATCACGAATTCCTTAGAGAACCTCTGTATTCTGACAATACATTTCCCTCTCTGCCTTGAGCAGGCTGCAGTTGGTTTAGTTCTTGCAGCCAAAGATTCCAGTTAAATACCTTCCTTTCCCTGTTTACCAGGTATTGTTGTTCTTAGCTGCCACTGAGTCAGCTCCGACTCATGGTGACCTTATACATAACAGAAAGAATCGGTGCCCAGCCCTGTGCCATCTTCATGATTGTAGGTATGGCTGAGTCATTACTGAGGCCATTGTGTCAATGTGTCTCATTGAGGGTTTCCCTCGCTTTCACTGTCCCTCCACTTTACCAAACATGAAGTCCTTCTCCAGCAACCTGTCCTTCCTGATGACGTAGCCAAAGCAAGCAAGTCAGACGGTATTCTGTTGTGACCCATAAGGTTTTCACTGGCTAATTTTTGGAGGTAGATCACCAGGCCTTTCTTCATAGTTTTAGTCTGGAAGCTCTGCTGAAACCTGACCATGGGTGACCCTGCTGCTTTTGAAATATTGGTTGCATAGCTTCTAGTATCACAGCAAAACACAAGCCACCACAGTAAGACAAGCTGACAGACGGGTGGTGGGTTACCAGGTTGCTAAGGTAAATATTCAGGTGTGCTGGGTGGGCACCGAACGGGAGCAGGGGGAAGAAGGCCCTACCCTGCAGCATTATGGAGGGATGTCAGGGGGTAGATGGTGTAATTGCTCACAACACCTCACCAGTGACCAGGTCTTTGGGTCCCTCCAGGTTCTGTGTGCCTCCCCTGCTGAATTTGCCCCACTGACCCTATTTTCCTAGGTGTGTGTGCTGAAGACTCTACCTGAGCTGACAGTTTTTATGCATATGTTTGAAGCAGCGTAAAGTCCATTTCGCTCCAGTTTTCAACTGCAGGCCATTTTATTAAACAAGAATAGTAAAACCTGTAGAGAGTTACGAGGAGCTCTGTACTCAGGCCTCTCCCTCCCCCTTGTGCAGGCCTGTGATCGTGAGGGTTTTTAGCACAGCTTGGGCCCAGGTTTCAAAGAAAAGTTTTATACAGAAGTTGAGACGACGCTGTCTAGGGTAATACCAGTTTTCTGACAAAGAACTGGTACAATCTGGAATACTTTCTCCCGTAAACATCCAAGTACAATTTCTTGACATGGGAAAGAATAGTCCAACTTGGTAATTGATACTCAGCTGCCATACCTGGTTTTTCCTTAAAACCTTGCAATGATGCTACAGGAATCTATAAATCTAGTCATTTATACACCTTTGTAGGTTTTACTAAAAAAAAAAAAAAATGCCAGTGAGAGAGACTCCTAAACTGTGACGTTGTCACAAGGGAAACATTGCGGGATTTTTTTTCCCCCAGTTTTGCTACATTTTAATAGTAGGTTTGTGTGTGTGCGTGTGTGCACGCACTTTAGGTGAAAGTTTACAGCTCAATTTCTCATTTAAAAATTTATACGGGCTTTATTTTGTGACATTGGTTGCAATCCCCACAATATGACAGCACACTCCTTTTCACCCCGGGTTCCCTGTGTCCATTCAATCAGTTCCTGTCCCTTCCTGCCTTCAGACAGGAGCTGCCCATTTGGTCTCGATTTACCACTAAGAAGCATGTTCTTCACACGTATTATTTTTTGTTTTATAGCCTTGTCTAATCTTTGGCTGAAGACTGGGGTTCAGGAATGGGTTCAGTTCTAGGTTAACAGAGCACACATGGGCCATAGTTTGGGGGAACAGCAGGTTTTTTTTTTTTTTTAATTTATTTACTGTGCCTTAGGTGAAAGTTTACACATCGTCAGTCTCTCATACACAAAGCCACACACACCCCGCCGTGCACTCTCTGCTGCTCTCCCCCGATGAGACAGCACACTCCTCCTCTCCACCCTGTATTCCCCGTGTCCATTAAACCAGCTCCTGTCCCCCTCTTCCTTCTCACCTTGCCACCAGACAGAGGTCGCCCAAATAGTCTCACGTGTCTGTCTACTTGGGCCATGAAGTTCACACCTCACCAGCATCATTGTCTATCTTATAGTCCAGGCCAATCCCTGTCTGTAGAGTTGGTTTCAGGAATGGTTCCGATCTTGGGCTATCAAAGGGTCTGGGGACCATGACTGTCAGGGTCCCTCCGGTCTCAGACCATTAAGCCTGGTCTTTTTATGAGAATTTAAAATCCGCATCCCACTGTTCTCCAGTAAGCAGGCTTTTTAAGAGATTATTTTTTAGGTCTCATCAGCAACATCAAGCAGAAGATACTGAGTGCTTCACACGGCAGTGTGGCCAGTGCCTGGGGGGCTTGACGCGCCTGGGGGGCTTCACACGCCTAGAGAGAACGCAGCTCTTGCTCCTTGAGGGGCTTACTGTCGTCAGGGGATCTGACAACTGGTAGTCAGAGATGTGAGTGAACAATGAAGTAATTTATTAAGGCAAATTCTTCATCCCCTAGAGCCACTGTTGACTGAATCATTTTAGAATTTGAATTAATCCAGTCAAACTGAAAGACAAAACTAAATTTGGCCGAGAAGTCTCCCAGGCTCAGAGTTTTATTAACATCTATACAGCAAAGAGAAGTGGCCGAAGAGACAACTGAGAGTAAAGACAACGTGTGCTGAAGTGCAAGGGCAGAAACAGCTTACCGTGGTTACGTAATTTCCAGAGCAAACGTATTGAATGGTATGACTAGGATTACACCAGTTTAAAACAGGTCAGGTACTGACGCGCATTCCCCTCATGCTAGCACTATTCATTTAAAATAAAAAACCAAAACAGGTAAACAAAAATCCCAAACCCCTTGCCACTGAGTCGATTCTGACTCATAGAGACCCTATAAGACAGAGCAGAATTTCCTGTAGGGTTTCCAAGGAATGGCTGGTGGGTTAGAACCGCTGACCTTTTGGTTAGTACCCAAGCTCTTAACCACTGTGCCACTGGGGCTCCATTCATTTAGAATAGTGAAGATTAAAATACGTGGGTTCTATATCTAACCTACAGAAAGCCCACCGCAAATTTCAGAGGTCTGTATCAGATATCCTATGGAAGGTTCATTTATGCCCCATTCCTAAGTCCAAAGTAATGCAAACCGTCAAATTATAATAAGCTAATGACTTGCGTATTTTCACCTGGATGAATGTCAGTATGTCTAAACAGGAAACAAATGGCAGTCCTCTCTACCCGCAGCAGAAAAAGAACTAGAATATCTTTCCGGATTTCCATACTCATCGCTCTAAGAAGAGGTAGGCAGGTTTTGAAGGTTTCACAATCTACTGGCAGGAAAACAGCAGTTACCCCTGCAATACCTCATTAGCACCGGACTCAGTTATCCTTAGATTATATGATTTAGAAGACACTATTTTTATAAGACCACCTGTGGGCTACCTCACGGCAGGTGAATACCCATAACGATGTGTAATTATTGAGATCATTCCTACGTGAAGCTCAGAAGCGTTACCATCAGAAGAATAACAATGTCCCATGACGTGGGAATTGGGCACTGATGCACCAGCCAGCATCGTTCGGACCCATCCTCTCAGTCCTGACTGTAACCTCATTCCTGGTTCTGACGGCAACCGTGCTAATGAAGTACCAGGAGCTCTAGTGGGAAAGAATCACATGACCCTGCTTCAGCACCACCCTCTTGTCTTCAAATTCCAAATTCTCTCCACCAGGTGCTAAAATTCTCCTTAATGGGACCAGCTGACCATCAAATACGAATTCTTTATTATACGTAAGAGTAGTCTCTAGGATTGCTCTAGCTTCTTCGGATCGTCCAGCTTAAATTCTTCTCGGGACTGTGTGGATGGACTCTAAAGCTGCGCTTCGTACTTCGTACGTCCAAAGCACGTTGCAATTTTGCCTGTGGTCTCCTTTTGTTCTGTGAATTCAGAATTATCGTGTTGAGCTTGGGTCTCTTTTTATCGATATCTTGCTAATATCTGATACTCGTCTGTCACCTCCACCAGCTGGCCCCAAGAGTCCAAGTTGCACTTCTCTTAAAACTGGTGCCCCACCCTGTCCCCATCCGCCCCTCCCCTGCTAAGCCCTGGCTTTAGGGAGTCTTGGGCCGACATTAACAGGGCCAGGGAAACCACTAGGGTCACCACAACCACACACCGAGGAGCTGCCCAAGCCCGTCTGCTCCAAGGGATGTTTTTTAACATCCAAGTAAAGCATTTTAGGGGAAAAGATTAAAACAGATATATAGGATTTTTTAATTTTCACATAGAGGGCCCAAGGCGGGGGGGAGGGTTTCTTCTTGTATATTTACTCAGAAATGAAATATTTAACTGGATACAAGCCATGTAGACTAGCTGCTAAAATACAGTATTTTTTTGTAACTTACGGCTTAGCAAAGGCCAAAAAAAATCAGACCTGAGAGGCTGTAGAAGGAATAAGGGATACACAGTCACCGGAAGGTACTTCCCCACTCTACATTCAGACTTATAAAGTGGGAGGAATATTTCCACTTAAAGAAAACAAAAGGTCGATGCTTTTTTTTTTTTAAATCAGGAAGTGATTTCCTCTCAGATGGGGTCCCTTCAAGCTGGGTTCTGCCGTTCGAAATGTAAGCCTAGCAATGAAGTGCTCAGTTTCCTCACGGCTTCTCTCTCCTCTCGCCGTTTGATCGGTGTAGGGGAGGAAGGAGGCTGGCTGACCTCTGTGGGAGAAAGGCTATGAGAGCAGGTGAAGATCCGAGCTGCCTGCCAGGTGCTTTGCAGGAATGCCATAATGAGCTTCAGGGTGCTCTCAGCCCCAAAGCTGATATGCAAAACGTCTTCGCTTTCCCAGAAACTTGTAATAACTAATACCAGACTAAGATGGACTAGGAAGAAAGGCCTGGCATTTACTTCCAAAAATTAGCCAAAGCAAACCTTATGGATCACAACAGTCCGATCCACAACTAATCACGGGCATGGCACAGAACCGGGCTGCATTTTGTTCTGTTGTGCTTGGCGCTGCCACGAGTTGGTGGTTGCCCTGGGTTCAAGGCTGACTCCACAGTAGCTAACAACAACCAGGAAAACAAAACCTACTTCTCATGCCTAAAACCAGCGTTTCGCAAATGTCAGTGCATAGCAGAACGACCTGCTCAGTTTCTGATTCCGTAGTGGAAGGGCAAGGTAAGAGTTTACATTTCTAACAAGTTCCCGGGTGATGCTGATGTGATACGTCCAGGGATTACAATCTGAGCACAGCTCCTTTAAATCAGGGCTTTGAACCAGTTCCAAATGGCTCAACCCCCTGCTGAGAATTTGCATTTCCGCTCCAGATACATTTAATCAAATCTACATTTTTAATAATCACCCGGGGATTCTTATGTATAAATAAGAGTTTATACATAAGAATCAGCTAGGAGATCTTGTTAAAATGTAGATTCTGATTCAGTATACCTGGGGCAGAAAGACAAATTCTCAGCAGGGGGTCGAACTGGACCAAACCTGTTGGAAGCCCTGCTTTAAGCACAGAAGCAAGCAAGAGTTTCAAGGGTGGGTACAAGCTCTCTAGGAGATGCTGCATTCTTTGTGCTCATGGTATGGAAATTCATTCAACAGCTGTTTACTGAGCACCTGGTGTGTGTTAGGTTATTGTCCACTTGTTCCAACTCATGGCGACCCCACGTGACAGAGTAGAACTGCCCCATAGGGTCTCCTAAGCTGTAATTTTTACAGGAGCAGATCACCTGGCCTTTCTCGCCTGGAGCGGCTGGATGGATTCAAATCACCAACCTTTTGGTAAGCAGCTGAGGACTTAACCGTTGTTCCGCCAGAACTCTTGTGTGTTAGGTAGAGAGAGCATAACGTTGTACAAGAAACACAATGTCTCCACCCTCCTCCCCCACAAGCACTGTTCCAAGGAGAGGCACTAAGAGGAGCACGGCATTCTCTGTACCTCCAACATTCAGACTCCATGCCCTAGGTGGATATGTACAGCCCCCGAGATCAAACAGATTAACTCCCAGTGATGGCCAAAGGACCAAAGCCCACAGCAGAGCCTCGTCTTGAGATTGCCACCACAACTAGAAAAGGGTGACCATCCGTGTGCACTAAGGCCATGGACGGGACTAGAGCCAGGACTGAATGCAGGAGACCTCTGGGGAGATAGAAACAGTGCCTGGCCCAGCAAGGGAGACACAAACGGTAGTTCCTCGCCCACCTCCTCACCTGTCTTCTTTCCATACTCTGAAAGCTTGGTTTGTGAGGGTCTAATATCTGGAGTCTCTGGGTGTATGTGCCTGCCAACCGAAAGATTATAGGTTTGGGTCCATCTAGAGGTGCCTTGGAAGAAAGGCCTGGCAAGCTACTGTTGAAAAATCAGCCACTGAAAACCCTATGGAGCACAGTTCCACTCTGACACACACAGGGTCGCCGCAAGGTGAAGTTGACAGCAACTAATTTTTTAAGACAGTAGTCATTGGGGCCTCCGAGGAGACTGTCCCCTCTGCTTTCTACCCCGTATACAGTCAGACGCCAAGGGTATGATATAACACCTCAGTACCCTGTGTGTTTAACCTGATACAATCCTAAAAAAAGTCTGTTTTAATGTCATAAAAAGAGTGTTTCGTTAACCGGCTGTTCTCAAACTTTAAAAATAAAAACGACCAAATCCGCTGCCATCGAGTTGATTCCAACTCATAGCGACCCTACAGGACAGAGGAGAACTGCCCCAAGGATTTCCAAGAAGTGTCTGGTGGATTCAAACTGCCAACCTTCTGGCTGGCAGCTGAGCTTTTAACCACTGCGCCACCAGGGCTAGAGTACATCAAAATTATGTGGAAGGCTGTTTTAAAAACACCCCCAGAGTTTGATTCAGTATGTCTTGGTGGGACCTAAGAACTAAAATTTCTAACCAGTTCCCAGATGATAGTGATCCAAAGACCATACTGAGACAACCACTTGCTAAGCTCATTGCTTAAGCTTTTCTTTCTTTGGTATTAACTAGAGCAAGATCAAGGAGCCCTGGTGGCACAACAGTTACGCGCTCAGCTGTTAACCGAAAGGTTGGCAGTTTGAATCCACCCGGTGGCTCCAGGGGAGAAAGACCTGGTGATCTGCTCCCATAAAGGTTCCAGCCTAGAAAACCCTATGGGGCAGTTCTGCTCTGTCACATGGGGTCACTGTGAGTTGGAATTGCGTTGCTGGCCCCCAACAATGAGAGAACTAGTTCTATCATTAACTTATTACAGTCTCTTACAGTCTCACAGGACTAAGAACGTAGCTTTTGTCATCCACTGTGACGAATGTCAGGCTCGTACGGAACTTCCCGTCTGCTTTAACTTGTCCTATGTACACTGAGAACACCTACTGTGCCCCGTAACACTGTAAATCCAATCCAATGTTGTTACTATGGGTTTCACTTTGCCTTTCTTGTGGTAAATACATAGGTAGCAAAACGTGCCATTTCAACATCTTCGCATGCACAGTTCAGTGACATTTATTATGTTCCTTATGTCATTCAACCATCACCCTTAACCTTCCCAAATTTCTCCATTACCCATAATAGAAAGTTGCTGGGTACCGTGGACTCAATTTCTGACTCATAGCAACCCCATGCGATGGGGCAGAACTGCCTCATAGGGTTTTATGAGCTGTAATCTTTACGGGGACAGATCAACAGGCCTTTCTTCTTTGGAGCCACTGGGCGGGTTCAAACCACCCACCTCTGAGTTAGCAGCCAAACACCTAACCATTGCACTACCAGGGCTTCTTTAACAGAATACTATGCGGTTTCAAAGAAGTTCCTACGTATCTGCTGCTGCCCTGTCTTTTAGAATAGTGACTGCTTTAATTGAAATGATTTGGAACATTTGAGACTAGCACCTAAGACCCCCCCTCATCCACCAGGCAAGATAGAGAAAACCCAGGTGCTTCTTTTAAGAAAGATCACACCTGGCTAAGTGTCAGTGTGTTCAAAACTCAAAATACTCTGATTCCGGGATAAAATGAATGCTTCAAAGGTCAGGGGAGCAAGTGCGGGGGTCTGGGGAACATGGTTTGTGGGGACTTCTAATTGGCAAAATAATTCTATTATGAAATCATTCTGCATCCCACTTTGAAATGTGGCGTCTGGGGTCTTAAATGCTAACAAGCGGCCATCTAAGATGCAGCAATTGGTCTCAACCCACCTGGAGCAAAGGAAAATGAAGAACACCAAGGCCACACGACAACTAAGAGCCCAAGAGACAGAAAGGGCCACATGAACCAGAGACCTACATCATCCTGAGACCAGAAGAACTAGTTGGTGCCCGGCCACAATCGATGACTGCCCTGACAGGGATCACAGCAGAGGACCCCTGAGGGAGCAGGAGATCAGTGGGATACAGACCCCAAATTCTCATAAAAAGACCAAACTTAATGGTCTGACTGAGACTGGAGGAATCCCGGCGGCCATGCTCCCCAGACCTTCAGTTGACACAGGACAGGAACCATCCCCGAAGACAACTCATCAGAAATGAAAGGGACTGGTCAGCGGGTGGGAGAGAGACGCTGATGAAGAGTGAGCTAATTATATCAGGTGGACACTTGAGATTGTGTTGGCAACTCTTGTCTGGAGGGGGGATGGGAGGGTAGAGATAGAGGGAAGCCGGCAAAATTGTCAAGAAAGGAGAGACTGAAAGGGCTGACTCAATAGTGGGAGAGCAAGTGGGAGTAGGGAGTGAGATGTATGTAAACTTATATGTGACAGACTGATTGGATTTGTAAACGTTCACTTGAAGCTTAATAAAAGTTATTAAAAAAAAAAATACTCTGAGAAGACGCTTTTAATTCTTCATGAAAAAGAAATCACTTTAATCAAGTTCCACTGTGTGTATAAAGCCAGAACAACTGCATACAGGTTTCAATTTGAAATATGTACTCACAAGAACATTTCTTCAAATAAACAAATGAAACCACCAGTTCCTTCCGGCTCACGGCGATCCCATGTGTGTCACAGCAGAGCTGTGCTCCACACGGCTTTCAGTGGCTAGCTTTTCAAAAGTCGATCACCAGGCCCTTCTTCCTACGCATCTGAGTGGACCTGAGCTGCCAACCTTTCGATTAGCAGTCAAGCGAGTTAACCGTTTACAACACCCAAGGACTCCTCAAATACATGAAGTGACTAGGTATTAGAAAATTGAGAATTTGTACAACTAGGGGAACAAAAAAGTAAAAACCGGAATCAAAACTGGAAAAATAAAATACGTACACACTTAAAAAAGAGAAAGAGAATTTGCAATACAGAATTACAAAATACAAAGGCTCCCCCGCTGCAGAGAACAGATTGGTAGGGATACTCGTTCCAATATCAGCAATCCATACTTCGGCCTAGGAAGAGGACGGTGGGAAGTGGCCCACTCTCCCAGGGTGCCCCTATCAATTGGGTCAAGCAATAAAACATACCAAGGAAATGTTCTCTGTGAGCCTCATTAACTACCAGAGCGTGGGCTCTGGTATTCCAAGACAGCTGGCACCCTGCCCACTCGCCACCCTCCTGCTCTCAGCCTTTATGGAGCATTCCAGGCACAGAACTTCTGCCCTTTCCCAAGGGAGAGGGTCTGAGGGGGACCAGCTGAACATTTCCCGCCAGAGCAAACAAGCCAGGATGCTAACAACTCATCAATGCCTGCCAGGTCTGCAGGACAGGCTCCTTCCCTGCGAAGACAAACCCAGGTTTGTCTGGCCAGCATTGCTGGAAGAGAAAGAGCAGAAGTCGGTGGGCACAGATCCATCAACAACCCCGCCCAGCGGCGGAACCCCTCTAACCAACTCCCAGCTTTCTACTCTGAACCTCTAATTAAAGCTAACCACACATACACAAACAAGGAGGACAAGCCCAAATTTCTCTCTTCCTGAATAATTTGTGTACTGCCTTTAAAAAAAAAAAATTTTTTTTTTTTTGGTCTAAGTTTATACACAGCCAAAGATACACCATTTCAATAATTTCTATGCATACAATTTAGTGACATTCTTCGAGTTGTGCTACCATTCTTTTCCACATTAATCCACCACCATTATCTTAAACTCACGGCCCCCAAGCTTCCCATCCAACCTTTCCAGTTGCTGTGGTCAATGTAATCTCTAATGTGTACTGTCTTTTAATCGATAATTAATTGCCTTTAATTTTTCAGATAAACTAACACACCCGGCTCCCTGCATCTGAGTTTCTCAAATGAGAATCTATGTCCCAGTTGCATTTCTGGCATTCGTCCCCAAAAGCTGGGCTGTTTAGGTCTCTTATCAACTTACATGAGATGATACATACCTGGGGACCAGAGAGCCCATCTTGGTCATTATTTTCCTGATAAAAATGCGTTCTTAAAAAAAAAAAAAGTGATTTAATAAGTGAAGCATGCCTATTTATTTCCTTTCCAATTCAAGAGAAAAAAGCAACCTGCCCTGTTCAACATGGGAGCTCCTTTGCTAAGTCTTAACGAGCAAAGCATTCCTGACTCCAGCTTTTTGTTTTATTACTGTATTTTTTCAGTGTAGGTGTTCAGCGTTTTTATTGAAGCAGAGCTTCAATGTTCCAGCAAGCGCATTAACACATGCTGCCAAAGGAGCACAATGTAACGTCTGCATCACCCAGACCCCTAGCGACTGCCAACAACCGATGCCAAAGCTCTTCTCTGGTGTGCAGGGCTGTATCGTGTATCGCTGTTTGCCTTGGCAACAACGTCTGCTCTTGTGGACGAGACATGGGATACCACCTTGTCACACAAACATTCCACAGTGCAACTGGTCCTGGATGCGAGCGATGGGACCATCAATCCCACCCCAGGGGCCCCTCGATGGGTGGCAGGAAGTGGGCCCATTTGAAAAAGAAACCAATTTGGCCATATGTAGCAAGTCTTTTTTACCATGGTTGCACAATATGATGAATGTCATCGGTGTCACTGATTTGTACATGTAAAAACGGTTCAGCTGGCAAATGTTTTGTTACGTATGCTTTTGCCACAATAAAAAAGGAAATCTTTTACAGTTGTTTTATACGTATACACGCACACATTGTATTTTTACACAAATAACACTCAACTTCTATGTTTGCCAACCGCACCCTCCCCCAGCGAGATATTTTCATAAGCACTGTTATGCCTATTTTTTTTTTTTTTTTGGCTGTAAAAAAAAATTAGCACAGCGCTTACAAAAATACCTCATGGGGGGAGGGCGCAGTTGGCAAACAAACGTAGAAGGTGCGTGTTATTTGTGTAAAAATACAGTATATATGTTTATAACTTCTGACTCAGTATTCTGCTTCCAATAATATACACTGTTGTTGTTGTGATTAGGAACCGTTGAGCCTATTTCAACTCACAGTGACCCCATGTGACAGAGCAGAACTGCCCCATAGGGTTTTCTTGGCTGTAATCTTTATGGGAGCAGATCACTAGGTCTTTTTCCTGCAGAGCCACTGACTGGGTTTGAATCATCCACCTTTTCGTTACAGACAAGCACTTAACCACTGTACCAACAAGGCTCTTTAATAATACACACAAATTTAAGAAAACAACAACAACACAGATTTAGACACAAATACATTCATTGCCCCAGTATTAACAGCAAAAAGATAGAAACTTAAATTATTAAAATGTTATGCAGACATTAAACATGTTTATGCAGCCTTCTGAAAACCTAAACCAAGGAGTCTGTTTTAAATGACTTTATTGACATGAAATGCAACATAATTTTGTCACTATCTAATTAGCTTCCTTTCACTTACATGTCCCAAAAAAGCTTCAAAATGTGTAACTTTCCCAAGGCCTGCCATATGTAAGAATCAGTGTAAGTTCAGGGAGGCAGGTGGTTTGAAAAAGAAGAAAGCTCCCCAGCATTCAGTTCCCCTAACAAAGTGTACACAGCCGCACTGTGTCCTGATTTTATCAGCAGCATTAAGAAAATTACTCCTGCCTTTTATGATGATGAAAGTTCCTCTAACGATCAGATTAACTTCCTCAGGGACAGGGACAGGGCCAGGGTCACAAACTGGGTTTCCAAGGTCTGCATCTTGATTTCTTTCCACAGTGCAGGCTGTACAACAGCAGGCATCCAGCGGGCAACAGTGCAAGCAGAGAGAGAGAGACCTAGCTATGTCAACGCTGTCCACCGTGCTGGGAAAACAACATTTCATATTAAGAGCATGCTAAGGACATCACATTGTTCTGGCAACAAAATTAAAACTATACATTTAAAACTAAGGCTACGTACTTCAGGTTCAATTCCTGGCCCGTGCAGTTCTTGTGCAGCCACCCCCCATCTGTCAGTGGCGGCTTGTGCGTTGCTATGATGTTAACAGGCTTCAACGGAGCTTCCAGGCTAAGATGCACTAGGAAGAAAGGCTTGGTGACCTACTTCTGAAAATCAGCCAATGAAAATCCTGTAACTCACAAAGACCTGATTCGCAACCCACCATGGGGGTGGTGCAGGACCGACAGCATTTTATCCCATTGTGTGTGGCGTTGCCATGAGTTGGGAGCCAACTCCACAGCAGCTAAGGAGAACAACAACTCTACAGAGAGCCATCTTTTACTAGCCTAAGGGAGAACGCAGCAATGATAGGCCATCCTCTAAGCACAGATCAAAACAAAGCAACAACAGAACAACACGCATTTAAACAGAAACGGCCAGTATGTTGGGAAAAAATGGACTCTCCTAAACAGTTACTGTTTCAAAGAAATAGAAGTGCTAATACCACACCATTTGAAAAATAGCACAAAGGTTTGGGATAGGGAAAGTGGGGCATTAACAAAAGCAGGGCTCCCACATCTCAAACCTTACAAGAAATGGTCAAGGTGAGGGCAGAGATAAATGTATAGTCCCAAATAATTTCATTGTTAATATAAGTGAACTGCATATCCCAATGAGAAAAAAAAAAAAATTAAACTCAATTTGTTGAAAAAGTACTGCAAGACAAATACTTCAAGGAAAGCAACCACGAATGCATTAAACAGAGAAAACAGAAACGATAAATCCTAGAGCATGTTTACAAATTCAGTCAAAGAGTGGTCTCTTACAAGTTTACACAAGAAGAAAGTGAACACAATTAGAAATAAGGAAAGTGCCATGAGAGATACAGAAGTAAAAAAATGGATACAAAGATACAAAATTACACTTTTCAACTCATAACTGACATGGAGGGAGGCAGAGAGAGGGGCAGGCTGTTGCAGACAGCGGGTAGCTGGTCCTGGATGGGACCCTCCCTGCCACCCACCCAAGGGCTGGACCCACACAGAGAGGAGCACTCTCACACCACCACGCTGCTGTTGTGTGGTGCTGTCGAGTTGATTCCGACTCATAGCCTCCCTAAAAGAACAGGGCAGAACTGCCCCCCTAGGGTTTCCAAGGCTGTAATCTCTATGGGAGCAGATCGCCAGGTCTTTTCTCCTGCAGAGCCGCTGATAGGCCAGAACCACGGCCTTTCGGTTAGCAGCCAAGCGCTTAACCACTGCGCCACCAGGGCTTCTATCATGCCACCACAGAGCTGGAAATTGGTCCCATTTTTTAAAGAACGCAATTTGGCAAAATATATCAAAGGTCTTTAAAGTAGTTACCAGTGGATGTTTATAAAAATAAGTTTGTAACTTCTGACCCAGTAATTTTGCTTCTAAAAATATACACTAAGGAAATAATGTTAAAAAAAAAAAGATTTAGTTATAAATACATTAATTATCCCCCTATTATAACAACAAAAAGTCTGAAACTTAATTTATTAAATTGTTATGCAGACATTAAACATGATTATGAATTTTTCATTAAGACAGAAAATACTTATAGCTTATAAAGTTAAGAGAAAACTAGATACAAAGTTGAAGAGATTACTCAAAAATGTACAAAAGACTGAAAGTAAATATATCAGCATTTTAATAGTTACTGTCCTTGGTCTTAAGGAGCCCTGGTGGCACAGTGGTTAAGCGCTCGGCTGCTAACTGAAAGGTCAGCAGTTCAAACCCACCAGCCACTCTGCAGGAGAAAGATGTGGCAGTCAGCTTTCACAAGGATTCACAGCCTTGGAAACCCTATAGGACAGTTCTACTCTGTCCTTCAGGATCGCTATGAGTGGAATTGACTCGACAGCAGTGGATTTTGGTCCTTGGTCTTAAAACTGTCTTGGGAGATTTTTTTTTTTTCCTCCTGAGGCTCAGATGTGTCCAGAATGAATAAGGTGATGCATGTTACAATGTTTAACACCATTCCTGGTATACTTTATTATATTATATATATATTATTTTATATATACTTTAGTACATACTTTGGTAGAAAAAGCCATCGTCACACAGGGTAACCTTCTACTTCACACCTTACTAGTCTGTGACTTTAGTCGAATTAACTCCTGAGCTTTGTTTTCCTCTCTGGAAAGTGGGAATGACCCTATTTAACAAATAGGGATGTAACAATGAAATAAAATGAAGCGTGCTGAAGGCTTAACTTTAGCAGGCACTAAGTTAGTATTTGTGCTCAGAGTATTAGTACTTGTATGAGTACTCTCACTTCAGAAGACTACAAGTCTTGTCCACGCTGGAAAGTTTTGAACTAACTTTAAAAATGAACCAATTTTAATAATTAAATTCAATACCACTGGGCCATTTAAAGTTACAGACCCCCTGCAACCGTCTATACTATGAGAAGTAACATAGGCAAACGAGAAGGTCTGATTCGGATTCCGGCATCACGCCAGCTTAACCAACAAGCATTAAAACGGGCCAACAGTGCACCAAGGTTCTGTAAGGAAGAGGCTTGAAGTGCTGCTTTTCAAAAGAAAACATTCCCATGGATGTATAAATAGGTTTCACATTCCGAAACACATGCTTCATTTATACGGCATTTCCAAACTAGGAGACGCTCAAAGGTTTGCTGGCTCAATCTATGCCAACGGGACTCAGAAGAAACAAGCTGTGCCCCGAAGAAGACACAGTCCTTAAAGCTCTGCCGTACCAGCTGGGCTGACGACAAACACGAAGCCACTCTTTAGGGTCAAGGCTCCTATTGCTAGAGCTGTGGGTGAGCGAGGTTAGGTCTTAAGGATGGAGCTGATACCATTTTCTCCCTAGTTCCTGGATGGTACAAACAGTTAAGGCACTTGGCTGGTCACCGAAAGGCTGGAGGTTCAAGTCCACCCACAGGTGCCTCAGAAGAAAGATTTGATGATCTGGTTCTGAAAAATCAGCCCCCGATGACCGTATAGACTACAGCCCTGCTCTGACACACGTGGGGTCGTCACGAGTCAGAGCCGGCTCCATAGCAAGTGGCTGGTCGGTTGGCCGCCATTATAAAACCGAATGAACACGAACCCTCAATATAGACATATGTATATTATTTACGAATAAATATTGAGGTCACATGTGCAAACTATTTTATATGAACGGGGTGTCTGATCAGAAAGGGTTAGAGGCTTCTACTTTGACATCACGCATGGTAGGGGGTCAGCAAAAAAGAGGAAGACCCTCAAAGAGATGGACTGACACCACGGCTGCAGCAATGGGCTCTAGCATAACAGTTGTGAGGATGGTGCAGGACTGTGTTTTGTTGAGCTGTACACAGGTCACTATAAGTCGGAACCAACTCGACGGCACCTAACAATAACGCTTTGACACAGAAAACACTTTCTATTACATCAGAATACAGAGGAGATATTAGGATGGCTGCCAAGAAGCAAAACTAAAGAATGAGTAAGACGTGAACCCCCTCCTCTAAGAGCTCATGGTCCATAACGTGCTACAGAGAAGGAAAAGGCCGGAACCTGTGATTTTTAGAGGTCTCTATCTTTGTGCAGCACCTACTGTGTGTCTTGGCTACTATGCATAACAAAGTCCTTCGGACAAGTAAGGCGGCCATGGTCTTCTCTGTTCCTTTCCCTATTGGCATCTTTTGGTCTCAGAACAAACCACCACCCCCACTGAAGTCTGGAGTTTGTTAACAAGGTTAAAAAAATAGTCATGTGGGCTGGGGACATAAAACAGCCAGGGGAAGGCGTTTTCTGGGTCTCCTCAGTGATGCTACAGGTGGGACACACATAGCAGAAGCTTACAGTCCACCTAAGCGGACCTACCTGGCCGGAGGAGATAGGCAGTAGGTAGGATCCCGTTGAAGCCCCTCACCCATGACACAAAGTGGGGTGTGCAAGGAAGAGTCGTCATCTCTGCCCAGACAGCTTCTGAGGGGGGTGCTTGTGACAGAACTTTTCCTGTTGGGTGCTGTCTGGTTCTTGTAAGTAACAAAAATTACTCTCCACGTCCTCATGCGTGTCCGGGCTGTGGTGGGAAGGGTGCCGTGTTTATGGAGCAATCCATCTGAGCTGTTGGTGCCCTTCGTCTAAGGGCCTCCTGGGTATCCGGAAATTGGGTACAACCTATGAGCCCCACGCAGGTTTGCAGTGTTGTCTTACAGTTAGGGTGTGGTCGGGTGGGACATATAATCCTGCAGCTTCAAACCTAAAGTTTGGTGGTTCAAACCCACCCAGCGGTGCTGTGGAAGAAAGGCCTAGCGATCTGCTTCTGTAAAAGACTGCAGCCAGGAGGCGGAGCCAAGATGGCGGACTAGGCAGACGCTACCTCGGATCCCTCTTACAACAAAGACACGGAAAAACAAGTGAATCGATCACATACATAACAATCTACGAACCCTGAACAACAAACACAGATTTAGAGACGGAGAACGAACTAATACGGGGAAGCAGCGATTGTTTCCAGAGCCTGGAGCCAGCATACCAGTCAGGTACGGCACAAGCACAGAGACCTGCTCCACCCCCCTGAACTAACCCCGGGAGGGGGACTAGCCTGTTCCACGGGCGGCGTGGGACGCAGCCGTTAGGAGAAGTCCCCGGGAGGCAGCGACTGATCTTGGAGCAGAAAGAGCAGCATCCGAGCCGGGGAACCGTCCCACAGGGATTTGGACTGCACGCAGGTACGCCATAAACACGGAGAGTTGCTCCACCCCCTGAACTAACCCCGGGAAGGTGACCATCCGGGTCGCGCGGGCGGCGTGGGACGCAGCCGGTAGGAGAAGTCCCCGGGAGGCAGCGACTGGTATTGGAGCGGGGAGAACAGCGTTCCAGCCGGGACACTCGGTCGCGGCCCAAGCACGGGGAGCTACTCCACCCATCTGAACTAACCCCGGGAGGGGGCCCACCTGGTTCACGGGGGCGGCACGGCCACGCGGCTGGAGGGACGAGAAGTCCCCGGGAGGCAGCGACTGATTTTGGAGTCGAGAGTGCACCGTCCCAGTAGGGGAGCCTTGACGCTGGGCGTGGGGCTGGAAGCGGAGGATCTGACCGTGACTCCAGCGGGCCAGACCCCCCGGGGGCAATCTCCACACAGACAGCACACATAGGCGACGCGCCCGCGGGAATCTCAGATATAATAGTCATTCCAAGCAAGACAAGCAACTCTGGCTATATTCTGAGGTGCTACTCTCCTATCTCTCTGTTCCCTCCCCCACCCTCCCCAGGCGGCTTCATTAACATCTGAATAGCCTGAGCCAGAGGGAGATCTCTGATAGGGATCTGACTGCAGTTTTTTTTTAGCGGATTTTCTGGAAAAACTAGTTTCCCAGTGATGGCTCGGAGACAACAATCCATATCAAACCACTTAAAGAAGCAGACCGTGACAGCTTCTCCAACTCCCCAAACAAAAGAATCAAAATCTTTCCCAAATGAAGATACAATTTTGGAACTATCAGATACAGAATATAAAAAACTAATTTACAGAATGCTTAATGATATCATAAATGAAATTAGGATATCTGCAGAAAAAGCCAAGGAACACACTGATAAAACTGTTGAAGAACTCAAAAAGATTATTCAAGAACATACTGGAAAAATTAATAAGTTGCAAGAATCCATAGAGAGACAACATGTAGAAATCCAAAAGATTAACAATAAAATAACAGAATTAGACAACACACTAGGAAGTCAGAGGAGCAGACTCGAGCAATTAGAATGCAGACTGGGACATCTGGAGGACCAGGGAATCAACACCAACATAGCTGAAAAAAAATCAGATAAAAGAATTAAAAAAAATGAAGAAACCCTAAGAATTATGTGGGACTCTATCAAGAAGGATAACCTGCGGGTGATTGGAGTTCCAGAACAGGGAGGGGGGACAGAAAACACAGAGAAAATAGTTGAAGAACTTCTGACAGAAAACTTCCCTGACATCATGAAGGACGAAAGGATATCTATCCAAGATGCTCATCGAACCCCATTTAAGATTGATCCAAAAAGAAAAACACCAAGACATATTATCATCAAACTCACCAAAACCAAAGATAAACAGAAAATTTTAAAAGCAGCCAGGGAGAAAAGAAAGGTTTCCTTCAAGGGAGAATCAATAAGAATATGTTCTGACTACTCAGCAGAAACCATGCAGGCAAGAAGGGAATGGGACGACATATACAGAACACTGAAGGAGAAAAACTGCCAACCAAGGATCATATATCCAGCAAAACTCTCTCTGAAATATGAAGGCGAAATTAAGATATTTACAGACAAACACAAGTTTAGAGAATTTGCAAAAACCAAACCAAAGCTACAAGAAATACTAAAGGATATTGTTTGGTCAGAGAACCAATAATATCAGATATCAGCACAACACAAGGTCACAAAACAGAACGTCCTGATATCAACTCAAATAGGGAAATCACAAAAACAAACAAATTAAGATTAATTAAAAAAAAAATACACATAATAGGGAATCATGGAAGTCAATAGGTAAAAGATCACAATAATCAAAAAGAGGGACTAAATACAGGAGGCATTGAACTGCCATATGGAGAGTGATACAAGGCGATATAGAACAATACAAGTTAGGTTTTTACTTAGAAAAATAGGGGTATATAATGAGGTAACCACAAAAAGGTATAACAACTCTATAACTCAAGACAAAAACCAAGAAAAACGTAACGACTCAACTAACATAAAGTCAAACACTATGAAAGTGAGGATCTCACAATTTACTAAGAAAAACGCCTCAGCACAAAAAAGTATGTGGAAAAATGAAATTGTCAACAACACACATAAAAAGGCATCAAAATGACAGCACTAAAAACTTATTTATCTATAATTACCCTGAATGTAAATGGACTAAATGCACCAATAAAGAGACAGAGAGTCACAGACTGGATAAAGAAACACAATCCATCTATATGCTGCCTACAAGAGACACACCTTAGACTTAGAAAAACAAACAAACTAAAACTCAAAGGATGGAAAAAAGTATATCAAGCAAACAATAAGCAAAAAAGAAGAGGAGTAGCAATATTAATTTCTGACAAAATAGACTTTAGACTTAAATCCACCACAAAGGATAAAGAAGGACACTATATAATGATAAAAGGGACAATTGATCAGGAAGACATAACCATATTAAATATTTACGCACCCAATGACAGGGCTGCAAGATATATAAATCAAATTTTAACAGAACTGAAAAGCGAGATAGATACCTCCACAATTATAGTAGGAGACTTCAACACACCCCTTTCGGAGAAGGACAGGACATCCAGTAAGAAGCTCAACAGAGACACGGAAGATCTAATTACAACAATCAACCAACTTGACCTCATTGACTTATACAGAACTCTCCACCCAACTGCTGCAAAATATACTTTTTTTTCTAGCGCACATGGAACATTCTCTAGAATAGACCACATATTAGGTCATAAAACAAACCTTTGCAGAGTCCAAAACATCGAAATATTACAAAGCATCTTCTCAGACCACAAGGCAATAAAACTAGAGATCAATAACAGAAGAACGAGGGAAAAGAAATCAAATACTTGGAAAATGAACAATACCCTCCTGAAAAAAGACTGGGTTATAGAAGACATCAAGGAGGGAATAAGGAAATTCATAGAAAGCAACGAGAATGAAAATACTTCCTATCAAAACCTCTGGGACACAGCAAAAGCAGTGCTCAGAGGTCAATTTATATCAATAAATGCACACATACAAAAAGAAGAAAGAGCCAAAATCAGAGAACTGTCCCTACAACTTGAACAAATAGAAAGTGAGCAACAAAAGAATCCATCAGGCACCAGAAGAAAACAAATAATAAAAATTAGAGCTGAACTAAATGAATTAGAAAACAGAAAAACAATTGAAAGAATTAACAAAGCCAAAAGCTGGTTCTTTGAAAAAATTAACAAAATTGATAAACCATTGGCTAGACTGACTAAAGAAATACAGGAAAGGAAACAAATAACCCGAATAAGAAATGAGAAGGACCACATCACAACAGAACCAAATGAAATTAAAAGAATCATTTCAGATTATTATGAAAAATTGTACTCTAACAAATTTGAAATAGAGACCTAGAAGAAATGGATGAATTCCTTGAAAAACACTACCTACCTAAACTAACACATTCAGAAGCAGAACAACTAAATAGACCCATAACAAAAAAAGAGATTGAAACGGTAATCAAAAAACTCCCAACAAAAAAAAGTCCTGGCCCGGACGGCTTCACTGCAGAGTTCTACCAAATTTTCAGAGAAGAGTTAACACCACTACTACTAAAGGTATTCCAAAGCATAGAAAATGACGGAATACTACCCAACTCATTCTATGAAGCCACCATCTCCCTGATACCAAAACCAGGTAAAGACATTACAAAAAAAGAAAATTATAGACCTATATCCCTCATGAACATTGATGCAAAAATCCTCAACAAAATTCTAGCCAATAGAATCCAACAACACATCAAAAAAATAATTCACCCTGATCAAGTGGGATTTATACCAGGTATGCAAGGCTGGTTTAATATCAGAAAAACCATTAATGTAATCCATCACATAAATAAAACAAAAGACAAAAACCACATGATCTTATCAATTGATGCAGAAAAGGCATTTGACAAAGTCCAACACCCATTTATGATAAAAACTCTTACCAAAATAGGAATTGAAGGAAAATTCCTCAACATAATAAAGGGCATCTATGCAAAGCCAACAGCCAATATCACTCTAAATGGAGAGAACCTGAAAGCATTTCCCTTGAGAACGGGAACCAGACAAGGATGCCCTTTATCACCGCTCTTATTCAACATCGTGTTGGAAGTCTTAGCCAGGGCAATCAGGCTAGACAAAGAAATAAAAGGTATCCGGATTGGCAAGGAAGAAGTAAAGTTATCACTATTTGCAGATGACATGATTATATACACAGAAAACCCTAAGGAATCCTCCAGAAAACTACTGAAACTAATCGAAGAGTTTGGCAGAGTCTCAGGTTATAAAATAAACATACAAAAATCACTTGGATTCCTCTACATCAACAAAAAGAACACCGAAGAGGAAATAACCAAATCAATACCATTCACGGTAGCCCCCAAGAAGATAAGATACTTAGGAATAAATCTTACCAAGGATGTAAAAGACCTATACAAAGAAAACTACAAAGCTCTACTACAAGAAATTCAAAAGGACATACTTAAGTGGAAAAACATACCTTGCTCATGGATAGGAAGACTTAACATAGTAAAAATGTCTATTCTACCAAAAGCCATCTATACATTTAACGCACTTCCGATCCAAATTCCAATGTCATATTTTAAGGGGATAGAGAAACAAATCACCAATTTCATATGGAAGGGAAAGAAGCCCCGGATAAGCAAAGCACTACTGAAAAAGAAGAAGAAAGTGGGAGGCCTCACCTTACCTGACTTCAGAACCTATTATACAGCCACAGTAGTCAAAACAGCCTGGTATTGGTACAACAACAGACACATAGACCAATGGAACAGAATTGAGAACCCAGACATAGATCCATCCACGTATGAGCAGCTGATATTTGACAAAGGACCAGTGTCAATTAACTGGGGAAAAGACAGCCTTTTTAACAAATGGTGCTGGCATAACTGGATATCCATTTGCAAAAAAATGAAACAGGACCCATACCTCACACCATGCACAAAAACTAACTCCAAGTGGATCAAAGACCTAAACATAAAGACTAAAACGATAAAGATCATGGAAGAAAAAATTGGGACAACCCTAGGAGCCCTAATACAAGGTATAAACAGAATACAAAACATTACCAAAAATGATGAAGAGAAACCCGATAACTGGGAGCTCCTAAAAATCAAACACCTATGCTCATCTAAAGACTTCACCAAAAGAGTAAAAAGACCACCTACAGATTGGGAAAGAATTTTCAGCTATGACATCTCCGACCAGCGCCTGATCTCTAAATTCTACATGATTCTGTCAAAACTCAACCACAAAAAGACAAACAACCCAATCAAGAAGTGGGCAAAGGATATGAACACACATTTCTCTAAAGAAGATATTCAGGCAGCCAACAGATACATGAGAAAATGCTCTCGATCATTAGCCATTAGAGAAATGCAAATTAAAACTACGATGAGATTCCATCTCACACCAGCAAGGCTGGCATTAATCCAAAAAACACAAAATAATAAATGTTGGAGAGGCTGCGGAGAGATTGGAACTCTCATACACTGCTGGTGGGAATGTAAAATGGTACAACCACTTTGGAAATCTATCTGGCGTTATCTTAAACAGTTAGAAATAGAACTACCATACAACCCAGAAATCCCACTCCTCGGAATATACCCTAGAGATACAAGAGCCTTCATACAAACAGATATATGCACACCCATGTTTATTGCAGCTCTGTTTACAATAGCAAAAAGCTGGAAGCAACCAAGGTGTCCATCAACGGATGAATGGGTAAATAAATTGTGGTATATTCACACAATGGAATACTACGCATCGATAAAGAACAGTGACGAATCTCTGAAACATTTCATAACATGGAGGAACCTGGAAGGCATTATGCTGAGCGAAATGAGTCAGAGGCAAAAGGACAAATATTGTATAAGACCACTATTATAAGATCTTGAGAAATAGTAAACCTGAGAAGAACACATACTTTTGTGGTTACGAGGGGGGGAGGGAGGGAGGGTGGGAGAGGGTTTTTTTATTGATTAATCAGTAGATAAGAACTGCTTTAGGTGAAGGGAAAGACAACACTCAATACATGGAAGGTCAGCTCAATTGGACTGGACCAAAAGCAAAGAAGTTTCCGGGATAAAATGAATGATTCAAAGCTCAGCGGAGCAAGCGCAGGGGTCTGGGGAACATGGTTTGCGGGGACTTCTAAGTCAATTGGCAAAATAATTCTATTATGAAATCATTCTGCATCCCACTTTGAAATGTGGCGTCTGGGGTCTTAAATGCTAACAAGCAGCCATCTAAGATGCAGCAATTGGTCTCAACCCACCCGGAGCAAAGGAAAATGAAGAACACCAAGCCCACATGACAACTAAGAGCCCAAGAGACAGAAAGGGCCACATGAACCAGAGACCTACATCATCCTGAGACCAGAAGAACTAGTTGGTGCCCGGCCACAATCGATGACTGCCCTGACAGGGAGCTCAGCAGAGGACCCCTGAGGGAGCAGGAGAGCAGTGGGATGCAGACCCCAAATTCTCATAAGAAGACCAAACTTAATGGTCTGACTGAGACTGGAGGAATCCCGGCGGTCATGCTCTCCAGACCTTCTGTTGACACAGGACAGGAACCATCCCTGAAGACAACTCATCAGACATGAAAGGGACTGGTCAGCGGGTGGGAGAGAGACGCTGATGAAGAGTGAGCTAATTATATCAGGTGTACACTTGAGATTGTGTTGGCAACTCTTGTCTGGAGGGGGGATGGGAGGATAGAGAGAGAGGGAAGCCGGCAAAATTGTCAAGAAAGGAGAGACTGAAAGGGCTGACTCAAGACGGGGAGAGTAAGTGGGAGTAGGGAGTGAGATGTATGTAAACTTATATGTGACAGACTGATTGGATTTGTAAACGTTCACTTGAAGCTTAATAAAAGTTATTATAAAAAAAAAAAAAAAAGACTGCAGCCAAGAAAATCCTGTGGAGCACAGCTCTCTGTGACACACGGGGTCACCATGAATCAGAGCTGACTCGACCACAACGGGTTTGGTTTTATGTGTTGTGTGCCTTGCACTAATCTAGGTATTTTATTTTATATCACTGTCTGGTAATAAGGCCACCACAGACCAAACAAGGTACCAGGGCTAAACTGGATTTCCTAGGGCTGAACACTTAGGAAATAATGTTAAAAAACAAAAAGGTTTAGGTACAAACACATCCACTGCCCCACTATTATTACTGAATTATTATACAGACATTAAACATGATTATGAAGCTTTTATTAAGATGAGGAAATGCTTATAGTGGATCAAGTTAAAGAGAAAACTGGATATGAAATTAGAGAAATTAAATTTCTAATTCCTAAACTTTTGGGGACCACCAGCCCCTTTGAGATCTAATAAAAAATATGGAACCCCTCCCTAGCAAAGCACACGAACACAGAATTCAGACTTCAATTCCACTGACACTTCTCACCTGAGGCCCAAAGGTAAGAACCTACATGGTTCTACCTCCTATATGAACATACAGAAACATCCATGTAAAATCATGTGATCCTAAACAAAAAGGCTCTTTGTTTCAACAATGCCAAGCACTTGTGAGGTTTATTCAAGGGCTTCCCTCTTCGGTAACATCCCATTGTTAGTGGCAATGACAGAAGTCCCATCAGAAAGAAAACAACACATTTATTCTCAAAAACAATGCACAGAACTGACACAGAGAGACTCTCTCTCCAGTTACACAATGTCTATTCAGAGCTCGTAGTAAATGGAATATTTGTATGCTAATAGGGAACGCAAAGCACAAAGAACAGAAATAGAGACAAAGTTGCAGACAAAGTGGCCATATTAGCAGTATGGTAACAGAATTAGCTTCCTGGCAACAGAGACTTCAGTGAGGGCCAGGTAAAAAACAAACCAAAAAACAGCACCACCAAAATAGATAAGGCCTGACAAAATACTTAATCGGTGTTGCTTTCTGGGGTTCTACACAACAGAGCTACACACCACAGGCTTGGTTCCATCTTTTCTCTTAAACGACCCCAATAAAGTCTTTGATGTAATCTCTTTCCTGTGTGATTAGGAATCACCTGAAAAATGTAGGATCTGACCAGCAGTGATTCGAGGAGCAGCCGAGCTCAGTTTCCCCTTTTGTAAGCTATGAATAACAAAACTTGTTACGAATGGAACTGTGCTCCCCAAAAAGATACGCTTAAGACTTGACCTCAGTACCTGTAAACGTGACCTTGTTTGGGAACAGGGTGTTTGGAGATGTTATCAGTTAGGGTAACATGAAGTCAGAATGGAGGAGGGTGGGGCCTAATCCAATAGGACTGGTGACTTTTTAAAAGGGGAGAATTCTGCCTCAGGACTTAAGTCATCCAGTGCTGCTATCATAGAAACACCACAAGTGCATGGCTTTGACAAACAGAAGTTTATCCTCTCAAGCTTTAGAAGGCTAGAAATCCAATTCACGGCGTCAGCTCCAGGGGAAGGTTTTCTCTGTTGGCTCTGTAGGAAGGTCCTTGTCATCAATCTTCCCCTGGTCTAGGAGCTTCTCAGTGCAGGGACCTCAGGTCCAAAGGGTCCGCTCTGCTCCTGGTTCTTCATTCTTGGTGGCATGAGGTCCCTCTGTCTCTCTGCTTACTTCTCTTTTGTATCTCAAAAGAGACTGACTCAAGACACAAGTGAATCTTGTAGATTCAGTCCTGCCACGTTAACATAACTGCCTCTAATCCTGCCTCACTAACATCATACAGGTAGGATTTACAACACATAGGTAAATCCTATCAGATCACAAAATGGTAGACAATCACACAGTACTGGGAATTGTGGCCTAAGTAAGTTGACACCCATTTTTGGAGGATACAATTCAATCCATAACACTAACGTAGCTACCTTTCCAGAGTTTCCAGCCCACTGACTGGCTTATCAATTTCTGGACACAAGACTACTGAAGTTTCTAGCCTATTGCCTGGGCTATGGATTTCAAACTTGCTAGCCAAATGGCAAGCCATTTCCTTAAAATCAATTTCTCCCTTTCTGTCTCTCTCTCAAATACATATCTCATTGATTGTCTCTGGAGAATACTAATATAGTACTTATATAAAAAAAAAAAAAAAACCAAACCCAGTGCCGTCGAGTCGATTCTGACTCGTTGCGACTTATATAGTACTTATTCCACAAAAATAAGAAGGAAAAGTTTCCAAGGAAAACCATGCTACATTTTCATGGTTTTATAGATCAGGCCATATTCCACAAATATTTTCTCGCATTCATTCAACAAATATTTACTGAGCTGCTATTATGAGCCAAACACTAAGATAACAAAAGCAAGCAAAACCAGACCGAACTTCAGCCTTAATGAAGCTGACTAGCCCCTTCATCCATGAGAAAAAGATTTAAGGTTGAAAATTCTATTAGCTGATGGTGACAAGGAGTATTTATACAGCATTTTACAGATTGTAAAGTCCCATCCTACAGATAATCTCATGTAATCCCCATGATAACTCTTTGAGAAATTTTGCTAGTTGACAATTAACTTGTCTCATTTTAGAAGTTAAGGGATGAAGGCTTTAGTGGCTCACCCGAGCAATGGAGCCATAACTTTACTGAGACTGCACTATGCCACCCCTGAGGATAAAACAAATGCAAAACCATTTTGAGCTCTTTATTGGAAACATCATCTACAGCAGCTTTTTGCCTCTTCCTATCCTCTCCAGAAGCAAAAGATTACCAGCTCTGGTAATGTGTAGAAAACACCACTGGCTTAGTTTAGCTAGACTCACCTAAGGTATAAAATGGTTATTTGCCAGCTGTCACGAGACATAAGATCTCAAGGCTGAAGGACCTTTGTAATTTTTATCACATACCAACCCAACCTCGTCGAGTTTTACCCTGCCATATACCCCCCTCACTGGATGATCTCCGTACTGCTCTGCGGATGCAGAAATCTTTTGCGTTATTTCCCTTGTTACAGACTCTTAACCATTAGCTTGCTACGACTGATGAAATAAGACTGAAACATGACCACATTTCTAGATGAAATAATCACCTGGTCCCGTGGCCAAACTTCCATGTCATATTTTAGATCACTGCCCCAAATCTAACCCATGGCTGTAGAGGGGAATCTTCTGCAGCATCCATGATGTGGGGGAGTCTGACCTCCTTAACAGATCCTGTAGCCACGAGCTCACCATATGGCAGTCCACCCCACTTTTGAACAACTTCTAGGAAGTTCATACAACTGGTGAGGCAGTTTGCCAAGAAGCAGTCAAAGCCCTAAAAACAAAGATCAGAGCGTTGACCCATCTGGTCCACTTGTGGAGATGTGTTCTAGGGAAATAACCTGACAAGTGCACAGTGATGAGCCAATTTCAAGGATATCCATTGTAGTGTTGCGTTTTAACACTGAAAAATTGGGAACAACGAAAATAGCCATCAGTAGAAGGTGGTTTTCACGGCATGCTATAATGGAATGCTATGCAGCCAGAAGAAATAATACAGATTTATAAGTTGTTTTTGTTGTTAGGTGCTGTCGAGTTGGTTCCAACTCACAGGGACACCATGTACAACAGAACGAAACACTGCCCAGTCCTGCACCATGTTCACAATTGTTGTTATGCTTGAGCCCATTGTTGCAGCCACTGTGTCAGTCCATCTCGTTGAAGGTCTTCCTCTTTTCCGCTGACCCTCTACTTTACCAAGCATGATGTCCTTCTCCAGGGACTGGTCCCTCTTGATAACATGTCCAAAGTAAGTGAGATGAAGTCTTGCCATCCTTGCTTCTAAGGAGCATTCTGGCTGGACCTCTTCCAAAACAGACTTGTTCATTCTTCTGGTAGTCCATGGTATATTCACCAACATAGTTCAAAGGCATCAATTCTTCTGCCATATTCAGTGAAAAGAGATAATTACTAAATTGTGTATTTTCCCATTTTTTGTGTGTATTTACACAAAAAAGTCTTGAATGAATGGAATTAATAAGGGATGTTCGCCTCTCACGTCCACCCAAAAGCCCCAATTTTGCCCCCTGCAGCTGAGAGGTAGGCATGTTCTCTTTCCACCCCACAGCTGACACAGCAGAGCTTTCACTCCGTTTACCTCCCTGTTTGCCCTCTTGAACACGGAGCCCAGAATTGAAAAGAAGCCCTCGGAGGCCGTCTGATGAATGCAGGAAACAAGGGACCATTATCTTTGTTTCCTGAAAACTGGGCCGTGAGTCCCGCCAGAGATGGCCAACCATGTCAAACAGTTGGCTAAAACCTTACATCTTTTTAACAAGAACTGCTATCGACCAGTCTCCCATTCTATAAACATGCAACTTATCTGTCTTCCATTTTTTTTTTAAGTATAAGGAAGTTGGGCTTAGTAGAGAATAATTGTGTCTTCACTAATGCTGACCCAACATTTATGCTTTTTCTCAGTCCTTTTCTATCCTGGTTTCTGACATCCAATTTGTCAGCTTCCCTCCCAAAAATGGGGCAAGCACAAATTTGACGCACCTTCTGACTAGGATACCACATCACCACCAAGGCTACTCAAGCTATTTTATTAGATGGTAACTTAAAATATTTTTACATTAAAACAAACATAGATGTATTAAAAAATAAAGTGTAAAGTAGGTTCATTTTATGCTAAAATATGAGATTTCAAAAACGTTCCGCTTCTAGTTATGCTTCCCAAGTCCCTCTACAACCTGCCCACAATCCTCTCTTGCTCCTTCTTCTTGATGTTTCTGTATTTCTCCTATTGCCAACAGTGAGCAGCGTTGCTATCTCTGGGTCTCCTATTTATACTACAGAATAACTGGAATTCTGAGCCCATCCTTCCTAGCTATTCTCCAACGCTAAATTCCTTTCAGAATCTTTTTCTAGCTAGAAATAGAGCATGCGGCTGATTGCCTCCATGAACAACTCTCTCCTTTGCCATGAGACCAGAAGAACTGGATGGTGCCCAGCAACCATTACTGAAGGTTGTGATCCAAGATTCTATAGAAGAATCCTGATCAAAAGGGAGAAAATGCAGAACAGGATTTCAAATTCTCATAGAATCCAGGCTAACTGGAGCCACTGAGGCTGGATGAACCTCCCAAAAGTATTGCCCTGAGATAGTCTCTAAACTTTAAACCAAAAATATCCCCTAAAACCTTCCTTAATTCAAATAATAGTTTAACATAATTAGCAAAGAATGTCTGCCTTGAGCATTGTATTCTTCTAGAGAATTCTCTTCATGGAACTAAATTGAGAACAGCAACTCAAAATGTTAGTCAGGAAGCTTGGAGTGCAGTGAGTTTATGTCACTGGGGAGGAAAAAATCAGAAAAGGGGGGCGAGAATGGCTGTACAATTTGAAGAATGTAACCAGTGTCACTGTGTTACTCATACAGAAACTACTGGAGTATGTTTTGCTGTGTGTATTTCATTAACAATTTTGAAAATTGACAGGCGTTTAAAAAAAGCTTTCCTCAAGCCTTTCCAAAGGTGTCAGTCCATTAAGCTCTAACATGGCCATCTCCCCCACACAACACCTGATTCTGTGTTCACACCTTGGTTGTCTGCCATTCCTAGCATCTTTTGCACAGGTCCTTTTACAAAACAGCTCCTCAGATGTTTCTGGGTGACCTCAGTGGTTTCCCAAGCCCCTTTAATTCCTCAACCAAGAATGACATTGCTTTCTTAAGCCATTTTTGCCAGTAGTGTTTGTGCCCACAGGATCACACCTACATGTTTGGTAAGTTGTCTGAAACCTTTTTAATTTTTTATTACTTTTAAAAACATTGTGTTGTTTTTGAATGTATACATTGCAAAACATACACCAATTCAAAGTTTATACATGTATAATTCAATGACATTGATTACATTCTTCAAATTGTGTAACCATTCTCACCCTTTTTCCAAGTTGTTCCTCACCATTAACATAAACTCATTACCCCCCAAGCTTCCTATCTAATCTTTCGAGTTGCTGTTGTCATTTTGATCCTACATAGGTAGTTCTTAAAAGAGCACAATGCTCAAGGCAGACATTTTTTACTAGTTAAGCTAAAGCACTGTTTGATTTTAAGACGACTTCAGGTGATACGTCTGGTTTAAGGTTTCAGGGCTGAAGATTCTCAGGGCAGTAGTTTGCGGGATTTTGAACATTTTGATCAAAGATTCTGTGAAAGAACCCTGATCAAAAGGAGGGGAAAATGTAGAATTCAAATTCTCATGGAACCCAGACTTTCTGGAGCCATTGAGGCTGGATGAGCCCTGTTATACATTGAATTGTATCTCCCAAAATGTGTACCAACTTGGCTAGACCATGAACACCAGTAATGTGTGATTGTCCCCCATTTTGTGATCTGATGTAATTATCCTATGTGTTATAAATCCTAACCTCTAAGATGTTAATGAGGCAGGAGTAGAGACAGTTATGTTAATGAGGCAGGACACAATCTAACAGGATTAGGTTGTACCTTGAGTCAATCTCTTTTGGGATATGAAAGAGAAAAGCAAGCAGAGAGAAGGACCTCATTACCACCAAGCAAGAAGAGCCAGGACCGGGGTCCCTATGCTGAGAAGCTCCTAGACCTAGGGGAAGACTGATGAAAAGGACCTTTCCCCAGAGCCAACAGAGGCAGGAAGACTTCCCCTAGGGCTGGTGCTCTGAATTCAGACTTCTAGCCTCCTAAACTGTGAGAGAATTAAATTTGTTCTTTTTTTTTTTTTTTTTTTATAGCAGCACTAGATAACTAAGAAAAGCCCCTAGAACTTTTTCAATAGCTAACTGCCAAAAATTCTCTGCTTTAAAACTCTAGAGGGACATAAACAATCTCCCCATGGTCATCTGAGGAACTCTTAGACACCTGATAGGAGCTTGAAACTCAATATTGATTTCTGCTTTAATTTTTTAACTTTTGTTGGAATTTTTTTAAACCTTTTATGGAAAACTTCAAACATATCTAAAAGTGGAGAGAATACTCCAGTGAATGCCATTAGAATACACACAGCAAAACATACTCCAATTTAACAATGATCAGCATCTTGCCCGTCTTTTTCAACTGTTTTCCCTCCTTTTTCTGCTGGAATATCTTAAAGCAAAACCAAGACAATGTGTCTTTTCACCCATAAGCACTTCAGTGTACATCTGTAACTAATGAGGACTTTTTTTTTTTAGCACAATCACTACACCATTATCAACCTGAGGAAATTAACAATAATTTCTCAACACATTTGAGAACTCAGTCCATATTCATATTTTCAGTATTGTCTCTAAAGTGTCTTTTAAAAAATATATTTACTTTTGCTGAAAATGTACAGGGGAAAACATGCATTCATTCAACAATTTCTACACTTAAAATTCAGTGACATTGGTTAAATTTTTCCTTTTGGGCCAACAATCTCACTATTTCTACTCAAAATGTTTCATTACCATTAACTTGCCTCTCACTTGCCCCCTAAACTTCTCATCTATGCTTTAGGGTTATGATTATCATCGTGGTCTCATACATATAATCTTTTAAAAGAGCACAATGCTCTAAAGTGTCTTTTTACAGTTGGTTTGTTCCAATCAGAATCCAAACAAGGTCCGTGCACCATATCTCACCGCTTGCCAACACCATCCTGACTGTACGGCAGAGGGACGAGCCCTAAGTGGGTTTGGAACAGGGGAGGAGACAGCACATTCTCTAAGAGAATTTAATTGGAGGCCTGGCCCACAAAAGTGGAAAAATAAATAAAACTAAAACTGTTCTGGAACATCATGAAACAGGGCAACAGCCAGAGAGAAAACACTAAAAGGGCCAAAAACTTAATTTGAGTAAGAAGAGTAATTGGATAAATGATTGAATTTTCTGAAAAGAATATGGACATTAGCTTTTTAAAAACCCCACTTTGGATAAATGGAGTTTAAAAAAAAACTAAGGAAAAGAAAACCGTATAGTCATTGTATCCAATTTCTTCCATTTCCCAAACCTTAGTTTCACCTTAATAATTATTCTATAATTTATCTTGAATAAAATTTTGTATTGTATTTCATCACAGACCAAAATGAAATAAGCCTAAATGCCACTTGTTATGATTGAACTGTGTGCCTCAGAAACGTGTATCACCTTGGCTAGGCCATGATTTCCAGTATCATGTGGTTGTCCTCCATTCTATGATCTGATGGGATTATTCTGTGTGTTGTAAATCCTAACCTCTATGATGTTAATGAGGCAGAATTAGAGGCTGTTATATTAATGAAGCAGGGCTCAATCTAGAGGATTATGTGATATCTGGAGTCAGTCTCTTTTGAGATATAAAAGAGAACTGGGCAGAGAGGAGGGGGACCTCATTATCACCAAGCAAGAAGAGCCAGGAGTGGAGTGCATCCTTTGGACCTGGGGTCCCTGTGCTAAGACGCTCCTAGACTGGGGGAAGATTAATGACAAGAACCTTCCCCCATAGCTGACAGAGGCAGAAAGCCTTCCCCTGGAACTGGTGCTGTTAATTTGGACTTCTAGCCTCCTAAACTGTGGGAGAATAAATTTGTTTGTTAAAGCCACCCATTTGCGGTATTTCTGTTATAGCAGTCCTAGATAATTAAGACACCACATAAGGTAGGTGACATTAGTGTGCTTGATTTTCTCATGGATTGTTATCCAGGTAATTCAACATATTCGGAATCCTCAGTTTATTTCTTTTGAAGATAGCCTGGCAATTTCTCAGGATCAGAGTTAACATTACAGATTACTTACTACACCAGGCCCTCTATAACTGCGTGAGGAGGTTACTATTATATATCTATTTTACAGACGTGGAAACTGAGACTTCATTGCCAAATAATATTGTTAGGGTCCCATCTAGTAACTGGGAGCACTGGGATTCTAAAACTGGCCTGACTGACTCCAGAGCCTAAGACTCAACCCACATTCTATCAGAGAGCACAATTAAAAGACACTGAGGTCCCCAATCCTTCAGTGAGAAATCCCTGAATCCAGACTGAACTCCTCTCTCTGCCTCACACACATTTACACACACACACAGAGATAAGGAGAGAAATTTTTTACGTAAGCAATGCACGTTCATTAATTAAAAAAAAGAAAAGAAAATTAAACAACAAGCTAAATAATAAAGTCCAATACTTCTCAGTTTGTTTGTTTCTTTTTTAAGGCTCATTATCAGAAGTGGCTCTAAAGCTTCCCCTGCCCCTTAAAGTAAGAATAAAAAACAAAACAAAAAAAAACTTCTATGTTCAGTTATAATTCTTTGTAAACTTCTCCCCCCACAAACTAAGCCAAAACAGAGAATCCAGAAAAAGAAATAACAATTCCAACTTAGCCCTCCTCCATTAACTTTGCAGTAATACTTTAATTAGCGTGATCAAAAAGAAAAAAGTAGTTGTCTTAAGTATAGCCTCAGAATAATTTTAATGATTACCTTAAATATGATGGGTGGTGTTTGTCTACACACCAGTTAATGATGTTATTATAACATCGTGAAGGTTAAAAGTTTTGTGGTGTTATGTTTTAACAGAGGTGGCTGTCAGCATCTTTATCACCACTAAAGGGTAATTTTCGCATTTCAAAGGAATTTTTTCCATAATTGTGTTTTGAGAAACACATTTTTAAAAACACTTAAGCGCTAGGAACCTCTAGATCTTGTCAAATCAAATATTTGATATTCCGGACAAGTCTGGGCACATCAAATCTGAAAGAATTCCTTAAGGCTTACTAAGCCAGCCGATGTGACTGCCTTTCCAGCCAAGAAGGAATCTCACACTTCTAGGTTGTTGTGCCTAATTCTCGGCCACTGCAGAGAGAGAGGAGAGGCCCAGCAAAGCTTCTGGCATGGCAACAGTTCAGAGATAATTCCCACAATGGACAAACTGAAGTGAACATTTTACCCAGCTGGAACCTGCATCCTGATTCATGTTTACTCATCTTCATCGTTTAATTTAACAGTGTGGGCAATCACGGCACACACCTAGCAGCATGTGGACTCTGTAGAGTTGACAATTGTCTTAGTTATCTAGTGCTGCTGTAACAGAAATACCACAAGTGGGTGGCTTTAACAAACAAATTATTTTCTCACAATTGAGGTTGCCAGAAGTCCAACTTCAGGGAGCTAGCTCTAGGGGAAGGCTTTCTCTCTTTTGGCTCTGGGTGAAGGTTCTCATCTCTTTTCAGCTTTCATTCCGCAGTTCCTTGGCCTTCATGTAGCATGGTGTCTATCTTCGTCCATCTTTGGTCTTTTATATCTCAAAAGAGACTGACTTAAGACATACCCTACACTGACAATGCCTCGTTAACATAACAAGGAAAATGCATTCCAAAATGGGATTACAACCACAGGTATAAAAAACCAAACCCAATGCCATCGAGTCAGTGCTGACTCATAGTGACCCTATAAAAAAAAAAAAAAAACTGACCCTATAGGACAGAGTAAAACTGCCCCATAGGGTTTTCAAGGCTATAATCTTTACAGGAGCAGACTGCCCCATCTTTCTCCTACACAACAGCTGTTGGGTTTGAACCGCCCACCTTTTGGTTTGCAGCCAAGCGTTTTAACCACTGTGCCACCAGGGCTCCTCACCACAGATATAGGGGTTAAAATTTATGACACATATTTTCAGGTGACACAACTCAATCCATAACAATGATGTACACCTCTTGCAAGTCTAGATCCTGTGTCATCACATACATGGTACAGGGTCGGGGAGGAAAGGTACAAGACACCCCACTCACGGTTTTCCCAATCATGGTGATAGCTCCATGAAGTCAGTGTACTGCCCTTCACAATGCCATTCTGTTTTGGGTTATGGATGTGATCTGGGGCTGGGAAATAACTTTCTCACTGACAAGCCACTGATCCACCTCTCATTTCATTAGCAGTCATTACTGTCCCCATACTGTTACTGTTTTTGCTAGTTGACACTGAGTGGGTTCCAATTCATGGCAACCTTATACAGAACAGAACGAAACATTGCCCAGTCCTATGCCATCGTCACAATCAATCATATGTTTGAGTCTATTAAGTCCTTGTTCTCAAAGTGTGGTCCCTGGACCAGCAGCATCAGCATCACCTGGGAACTTGTCAGAGGTATCACTCTTCAGGCCCATCCCAGACCTCCTGAATCTGAGAAGATGGGGGTCCTGGGCCCAGCCACCTCCAGGGGATTCTGTTATAATGATTTTTTAAGTGCTCATTCATTGAGATCACCATTATATATATTTGGTTTACTCCCCACCATTAAAAGCGCTTTACTCATCTTCCAATATTCCTACCCAAGTAAATTCAAATATGATTGTTGGACAATATGGTAAATGTAATTAATATCACTGAATAGTACGTGTAAAAATGGCTGAAATGTTTTGTTATGTAAATTTAACCACACACAAAAAAATTTTTTTAAATGATGTTATTTTAAAAAAAGCAAATAAAAATAGCAGAAAGCTTTGGACTCACCAAAAGTTTAGTACAAGAGAGAAATTAGCTGCTATTCTCATACTTGTCTTTGAAGCAAAATCCTTGCAACAGCTTATAAGAAACTACTTCACCACATAGCTTAAATTTACGTTTCTGCGTGCCCCAAGCTCTTGGCACTGAGAAGACTCGCAATAATTACCCAAGACAAACTCATCCCTGAGCCCAGAACCGCAGGGTGCTTAAGAGCAGGGACTCTGAGAGGCCTGGGTTCGGGTCTCAGCTCTGGCATTCCTGTCTGGCCACCCTTGGAAACTCCCTGAGCTGTTTTACATCTTGGTTTTCCTAAATGCAAAATAATCACAGTGCAAACTTCCACATCAAGAAGTTGTGGAAATTAAAGGTGCAATAATTTTTTTATGAGCATGCTGTCTGCACAAAAGAAAACACAGATACCCTCAATACATGTGTGATGGTGAATGTTATGTGTCAGCTTGGCTAGGCTATGGTTTCCAGTGGTTTGGCCAAACACTGGTCTAGCTGCTATCATGGAGTAGCTATATGTGATTAAATCAATTGATCTTGGATAGAGGAGACTATTGTGGTTGTTAGGTGCCACCAGGTTGATTCCAACTCATAGCGACTCTGTATGACAGAGCAGAACTGCCTCCTGGGGTTTCCTTGGCTGTAATCTTTATGGGAGCAGATCACCAGGTCTTTCTCCTTCGAAGCTGCTAGGTGGGTTCGAACCGCCAACCTTTCAGGTAGCAGCCAAGTGTTTAACCATTGGGCAGCCAGGGCCCTGTTGAGCAGATTACCTTGTATAATATAAAGTAAGGCAATGCAATGCAATCAACTTTCATAATGCAACCTAATGTAAGCAATCAGTCAGTGGAGGTCATAACGGCATGGAGTAGGCCCTAGAGCTCATCACTTCTGGGTTATAAAAAAAACCAGAATAGACACAGAGACACACAGGGGGAAGACAGACAACATGTGAGGTTTGTCTACAAGCCAAGGAATGCAAAGGACCGCCAGTAGACACCAGAAACTAGGAGAGGGGCTCACAGAAGGAATCGACACCGCTGACTTGGACTTGAACTTCTAGCCTCCAGAATTGTGAGAAAAAAAAATAAATTTCTGTTCTTTAAAATCACCTACTTGTAGTATTTGTGTTACAGCAGCACTAGGTAACTAAGACAACATGATAGTAATTTCATCATCTTTTGGCTAATAGAACTATCCCATTTTAAGTACTTTCTGAACATACTGTAAAATTCCCAAAAAGTAGAGGCTACAAACATCTAAATTGTTTTCTCTAGAAAAACCAAAAAAAACCAAACCCGCTGCCATCAAGTCGATTTTGACTCACAGCAACCCTATGGGACAGAGTAGAACTGCCCCATAGGGATTCCAAGGAGTGGCCGGTGGATTCAAAGTGCCAACCTCTTGATCAACAACTGAGCTCTTAACCACTGCACACCAGGGCTCCAAAAAAAATCACCCAATAAGTGATTTTTCAAATAAAGACAACAAAAATTAAACCACATTCATTCCTAACAAAGGACCCCACCACAGAGAAACAGTTTATTCTGCAAATAAAAGCAGTGTACACACTACCTAACCGCAAACACCCTGATCAAGAGAACATATTTCAAAACATTTTCTTTAAAGAATGTTACCCAGTTAGGAGGGAAAGGCCAAGACACAGCACAGACTTGAATAGTTGAGAATGTGGCTGAATGCATTCAAGAAATTAACATCTTGGCAAGGCTAAGGTCAAAGGCGGGCAAAATTCCAAATATCTGCTGGTTCATTCAACTGAGTACTTTTCCTTTTTGCAGCTGAAAACTTCATACCTATTTTATATTACAATAAAAAGATTAATAAGCCATGTCAGAAGAAACCTGTCAGTTATGAATCTTTAAAAATGTATACTGAGTTGACAAGAACATCATTACCAAATAGCGTTTAACAAACTCTGAGGACTTGAGGGTCATGTCGTCTTTGTCTTCGTACAGTCTGGGCTTGAGTCCAGGCTTGGCTATGCATCAGCTAGCTAGCCTTGGGCAAGTTCCCGAGTTTCTCAGCTGATCTTCCCACTTCTACTTCTAGCCCCCATCTGTTGAGTTTTTCCACAGCAACACACTATCCTGATCTATTCCTCAAGCCAGCTAAAGCCCCTTCCTACCGCAGGGCCTTTGCATATGCTATTTCCACCATTTCCTTGAGAGCACCTACTCCCTGTTTTCACTCTGCCAACTGCTACTCATCCTTCAGGTCTCGAGTTAAACGCCATTTTTTGAGGCAGCTTTTCCCAGCTAAGTCAGATTCTCCTGTACAGGGTGGTCATTATAAGTCAGAATCGACTCCACGGCTGTGGGTTTGGGTTTTTGGTTACATACTCCCTTTGCGACCTTTACTTATTATTTGCAACCCTGGTCACAATTACAATTGCACTGCTCTTTTGTAAGTTTTGTTTAATGCAAATAAATAAGTCATTCACAAAAGGTCAAATACTATATGATTTCGCTTATATGAAATACACAAATATATGGAAATAAAAAATTATCAGTGGTTACCAAAGGTGGGAGGGAGCAGGAAGGGGGAGCTTTTGGTTAGGGTGCATTGAGTTTATGTTAATAACCCATAAACTCTTTGCACTGACTCATAGCACCCTTATAGGACAGAGCAGAACTGCCCCACAGGGTTTCCAAGGAGCAGCTGGTGGATTTGAACTGCAGACCTTTTGGTTAGCAGCAGATCTCGTAACCCCTGTGCCAGCAGGACTTCATTATGTTAATGGTGGTGGAATAATTTGGAAAAGGATAGTGAGAATGGTTGCACAATTTGAAGGATGTAATGAATGTTACTGAATTAGATATGCAGAAATTGTTGGGGGGGAATACACACACACACACACACACACACACACACAGCTCACAAGTAGTAAAGTGCTACTTCAGCAAAAATAAAAAAAAATCAACCAAGGAGGTTTTCCTCAGTGTGAACTCCCTGCTGCAGATTTCTCTAGGGAACTTTCTGACCCCAGGACTTTGTGTGTGCTATCCCCCAGCACCAATTAAGGATAATTTTACCCTCTAAACACTATGAGAAGATGAAAGCAATCCCAGGAAGAAATGTGCCTGCTTCCTCCCAACAGACAATAGGCAGCCACCTGCGTGGGGATTGATTCTGCAGCTTCCTGGTTCCGATGTCATGGAGTCACTGCACCCCATGCCCCAGCGCAAGGAGAAAAGACAAAGGAGCCAGGTGGCTGGGCTGAGGGGAGGACGGGGGCTTCTGTCCCACACCCCCATGACGCTCCCACCTCAAGCTGTGTGTGGGACAGCTGTCGGAGCCAGGGCACAGAAGGGAAGGACAAACAGCCTTTTCTAAGAACTGCCTAGTTTCATACTCTGAAGGGACGACAACTGTTGAACACGAAACAGAGAGACTGTCCTGAAATGCCACGGCCAGTTCAGCTCTGTTCCGCAGGAAGACTCCGTGGCCATCCTTCCCGTTAGGAAACTCAGGTTCCTTAACATGAGTGAGGTCAGCCCTGGGACGAGGCACGGGGACTGTTTAGTAAGTAAACGGTCTCTTCCCAAAGGGCCCAGTGTGCCACAGCGAGGCGTTAGGCAGGCCACTGGCACCAAGTCACTCCGCCATACAATGCTGGGTGGTGCAAACGGTTAACACTCAGCTGCTAACCGAAAGGTTGAAGGTTCAAGTCCACTCAGAGCAGTCTCGGAAGACAGGCCTGGTGACGGACTTCTGAAATTACTGATCACGGAAAACCCACAGAGCACACTCCCACCCCGGCACACGGGGGGGGCCGCACGGCCCTACCCCGGCACACGGAGGGGGGGCCGCACGGCCCTACCCCGGCACACGGAGGGGGGGCCGCACGGCCCTACCCCGGCACACGGGGGGGGGCCGCACGGCCCTACCCCGGCACACGGGGGGCTGCACAGTCCTACCCCGGCACACGGGGGGTTGCCCGGTTCTACCCTGGCACACGGGGGGTTGCACAGTTCTACCCTGGCACACGGGGGGTTGCCATCAGTTGGAGTCAACTGGAAGGCAACTGGTAACTGATAATACAAAGTTGGGGGACAGATCTTGCAGAGGGTTTTGAAGGTGTTTTAAACCTCTGGAAGGTTCTGGAACAAGAGGCCTGGAGGAAGAAAGAGAAGAAGCAGTAACATCAGAGAAACAAAATGAAAAGATGAAAAGCCAGCAATTCACATACGCTTCCTCCTCCGGGTTCCCTGTAGAAGAGGTTTAAAAAAAAAAAAAAAGAACAGATAAACTTTTCAGAATCGTTGCTGCTGTTAGGTGCCGTTGAGTCTATTTCGACTCATGGCGACCAGATGCCCAAGAGAACAAAACACTGCCCCTTCCCGCACCATCCTCGCATCACTGTTATGCTTAAGCCCAATGTCGGCAGCCACTGTGTCAATCCATCTTGTTGATTGAGGGTCTTCCCCTTTTTCACTGACCCTCATCTTTACCAAGCATGATGTCCTTCTCCTGGGACTGATCCCTCCTGATAAGATGTCCAAAGTACGTGACTTATTGGTGGAATTGAAATGAAAAAAACAAACAAAACTAACTTTACATGATCTCATCTACAATTTAATATGATGTATATTTCTTGATAAAAATACTATAAAATTCCTGCTATTTACACATTTGTACTTACTTCCCCTCTATTTTATTTTTGGTACATAAATATAACACAGTCATTTTTTGTTTTTTACTTACTTCCCCTCCTCTATTTTATTTTTGGTACATAAATATAACACGGTCATTTTTTTTTTAACTTCCCCTCCTCTATTGTATTTTTGGTACACAAATATAACACGGTCATCTTTTTTTTTTAACTTCCCCTCCTCTATTTTATTTTTGGTACATAAATATAACAAGGTCATTTTATCTCATCTACCCTGAGACCAGAAGAACTAGATGGTACCTGGCTATCACTACCAATTGTTTTGATCTGGGCCACAATTGATGGACCTTGATAGAACGGGAGAAAACGCAGAACAGAACTCAAAATTCTTACAAAGTCCAGACTTACTGGACCAGCTGAGACGGCAGGATTCCCTGAGCCTATCGCTCTGAGACACTCTTTAAACCTTGAACTGAAACTATCCCCTGAGGTCACCTTTTAGTGAAATAACGGACTGGCACACAAAATAAAGGATATTATCTGTGAGTATGGTGCTCCATCAAAAACTCATCTCTACGAGACCAACAGGTCAGCAATTACTCAAAAGCAAAGATGAGAAGACGAAGGGGCAGGAAGACTACAGCGCTGTCAACAACCAGAAAGCAATTAAAGAGACTGTTGGCACATTGTGAAAAATGTAACTAATGTCACTGAACAATTTGTATAGAAGTTGTTGAATGGGAACCTAACGTGCTGTGTAAATTTTCACCAAAAACACAGTATTATTTTTAAAAAATTAAAAAGAGGTTAAAGAGTCAAAGGAAAATTAAAAAAAAAAAAAAGATGATAAAACATGGTCATTTTAAACTTTTAATAAATCCTGACTGGAAAAATAATATTAAGTTATCACGGTCCCCAGAGAAACTTGATTGCTGTTAACATTTCAGTTTATCTTTGTTTTGAAGGTATCATTTGATGTTTTTGTTGTGGTGGTGGTGGTGGTAAATATATACATAACAAAACGTCTGCACTTCTACAGTCTTCACATGGACAGTCCAGTGGCATTGATTCTGTTCACTCTGTAGTTCAACCATCACCCTTTTTCTGTTGCAAATCTTTTCATCACCCTTAATAGAAGCTCAGGGTTGTCCCTAAGCATTGCTAGTACATCTTTCCAGATTTTTTTAAATGCAACTACGTACATAATTACACATGGTGGGTTATATTTGGGAGGTGTTTATAAAAATTGCCTCATACCAGAGCTACTGGGTTTTTTTTTTTTTTTTCATGTAAGGAGTCACAATTATCTGTTTGTACAAATAAATATAGATTCATTTGTATTCTCTTCTCAAAGTCTTGGTGAATACCCCTACTGTTTACTGTCAAAGGAGCCCTGGAGAGGGAATGGGGGTACCTACACGTGCTGCTGAGGGTCTAACTGTCCCAGTAGCACCAAGGTCCCCTGAAGCAAAATCAGGGGTCCCCATCCACCACTGATAAGTCTTTATAAAGTTCTCTAAGGAGAAGAGTGTAAGCGCCTAGCTGCTATCCAAAAGGTGGGCGGTTCGAACCCACCAGTGGCTTCGTGGGAAAAAGACATGGCAGTTGGCTTTTGTAAAGATTCTTGTTGTTGTTGTTGTTAGCTGCCATCGAGTCGGTTCTGACTCAAAGTGACCCCATGCACAACAGAACGGAACACTGCCCGGTCCTGAGCCACCCTTACAATCGTTGTTATGCTTGAGCTCATTGTTGTAGCCACTGTGTCAATCCACCTTGCTGAGGCTCTTCCTCTTTTCCGCTGACCCTGTACTCTGCCAAGCATGATGTCCTTCTCCAGGGACTGATCCTTCCTGACAACATGTCCAAAGTATGTAAGATACAGTCTCGCCATCCTTGCTTCTAAGGAGCATTCTGGCTGTACTTCTTCTAAGACAGATTTGTTCATTCTTTTGACAGTCCACGGTATATTCAATATTCTTCGCCGACACCACAATTCAAAGGCGTCAATTCTTCTTGGGTCTTCCTTATTCATTGTCCAGCTTTCACATGCATATGACACGATTGAAAATACCATGGCTTGGGTCAGGCGCACCTTAGTCTTCAAGGTGACATCTTTGCTCTTCAACACTTCAAATAGGTCCTTGGCAGCAGATTTACCCAATGCAATGCGTCTTTTGATTTCCTGACTGCTGCTTCCATGGCTGTTGATTGTGGATCCAAGTAAAATGAAATCCTTGACAACTTCAGTCTTTTCTCCGTTTATCATGATGTTGCTCACTGGTCCAGTTGTGAGGATTTTTGTTTCCTTTATGTTGAGGTGCGATCCATACTGAAGGCTGTGTAAAGCCTAGGAAACCCTACGGGGCAGCTCTACCCTGTCCTACAGGGTCGCTATGAGTCAGAATCAGCTGGATGGCAATGGAACAGGGTTTAGGTTAATAACTAAAATAACACCAAGGAAGGAGCTGGGATCTTTCTCTAGAGAAACTTGTGCTATTTGCTCGAAGTGAGGAAAAGCTTCAATAACCACTTTCGCTGAGGGTCGCAGGGTGGATCAGAACGGCCACTGATATAATTGAGGCAGAAGGAGTATCTTAATTAATTTCCCTTCCTTTTCTGTCCAAAGTCCTTGGGTGGCTCAGACAGTGCAGCGCTTGACTACTAGCTGAAAGGTTGGCAGTTCTAACCCAGAGGTGCCTCGGAAGATAGGACTGGCGATCTGCTTCCAAAGCTCACAGCCTTGAAAACCCTAAGGATCGCAGTTCTACTCTGCACACATGTGGTCACCGTGAGTCGGAATCGACTCAATGGCAACTAACAACAATTATTTGTACATAATAAGTATTCTTTTCTCATAAAGGTTTTCTAGTACATAATAAAAGGACGTGGCCAAACAAAAAATACAAGGGAAATAGTTTTCTTGAATATTACCTGTTATCCATTGTTGTCAAGTCGATTCCGACTCATAGCAACCTTACAGTACAGGGTAGAACTGCCTCATACAGTTTCCAAGGAGTGCCTGGTGGATTCGAACTGCCAACCTTTTGGTTAGCAGCTGTAGCTCTTAACCACTATGCCATCAGAGTAACCAAAACCCAGTGCCACTGAGTTAATTCCAACTCCTAGTGACCCTACAGGACAGAGTAGAAATGCCCCATAGGGTTTCCAAGACTGTAATCTGTAATTATGGAAGCAGAATGCCACATCTTTCTCACAGAGCAGCTGGTGGGTTTGAACCACCAACCTTTCTGTTAGCAGTTGAATGCTTTAACCACTGTGCCACCAGGGCTCTTAAAGATCATTATCATTTCACTGCATGGTGAACTTGAAAAACAGGATAGATGTTTACCAACATTTCCCTCAGTCCTGACTCGGGAAAAACAAGAAATGCAGGATGACCTCAAGGTCTTCTTTATCGCTATGATCTAAGACTCTGCCACACTGGAAATAAGACTTCGCATCAACATTCTTTAGCCCAAAAACTTCCCATTCCCCTCCAGAAATTTAAAAGCACCTTGTATGTTACATTTTGTGGGGCTGTGCTCTGAGTTCAGCTATGCACACAGATACATGAAACTATGCTTCACCATTTTCAAGCACCATGCTCAAGGAGAATTCTTAATATCAGCCTTGTCTTTTAAACTACATGAAAGACCATTTCATAGAAAGGGGCCTAAAATATGCCTGTATGTACAATCACTAATTCAGATGTACCTTGCCCCTAACCAAGTCATTTCCCACCTTCAACACAGTGGGCCAGCAACTCATTTTACTCCATCGTGGCTACCACCATTTTTAAAGTAAGGCATTTCCTGTTCTCAACCCACATATTCTCACCGTCTTGCCAACGCTCTTTGCCAAACCTTAATATTAAAACATGTTTTCATCCAAATTTTAGGGGCTTTAGATTCACCCACAGTGGCTGAGCAAAATATTCCAGAAAACAGAAAAGGCAACTTGGCTCTTCAAACTCACCCAGAAATTTCTAAGACAGTCCTGTGAACTCAAGTGCCTCCCCATCAGTGACACCTCACAGTCAATTTTCTTGTTCATCGGACCCAGGACACCGTCAGCCCCACGGGAGAGGGGTACACAAAAGTTAGTCAGCAGCCCTCTGTGCTGTCTGAAACCCCGATGATCCCAGGGCCAGCCAACATGTCTGATGGGCTCTCATGAGGCAATCTGAGAAGGCTGAAAAAGGACACCCACAGAAGGAGCTGCTAATGAATTCTTCTCCCCCACACTGGCCCCGAATGTTTCAAACCACCACTGATCTGGGAACACAGTTTTGACATTGTTGAGATAATGACTTCATTTGTTCCCCAAATGCAGGGAGAGGCGTTGCAACCCTATCTGGTGAGAACCACTTGAACCCTATTCTCCCCAAAGCCAGGAGCGAGGCTTGCTTCCAAAGACAAGGAATACCTCCTGCCTTTTTTCCAAGCCTGACAGTCAAGAAGCCGGCTGAGCCTGCTTTAAAGTCTTATCAGTCCGACGCTGAACTATGGGTATTTTGGCTTATCCAAAGCCTGAGGGCCAAAGGAAAATTTCCTGAAGAATGCTATTCAAATACAGAAGTCTTCCAACAAATCCAGCAGCGGAAATGAGGAGCAAGATTTTCTTGCCTTACTGTACCCATCTCCGGGAGGAGACAAACAGTGCAAAGGGCCAGGCCAGAGGAGCGGCTGGTTGAAAAGCCACAGCCCAATGAACAGGAGTCACGTGGGGGAGGCAGCAAGAAAACTACCATCTGATGAGAACTGCAGCAATGTCTGTAACACACTGTTCTCAGGTCCACCTTCGCCACTGCCCTCCCGAAGCTCCACTTCTCAGCCAAAGATGGTGAAAGATTCACCCTCAGCAGGTTCTCAGCCTCGGCACCACAGACATCTGGGGCTGGGCAAGCAACCCTGGGGTCCCTGGGTGGTGCAAACCGTGTTCAGCTGCTAACCAAAAGGTTGGAGGTTCAAGCCCACCTAGAAATGCCTTTGAAGAAAGGTCTGGCAATCTACTTTTGAAAACTCCGCTACTGAAAACCCTAAGAAGCACAGTTCTACCCTGACACACATGGGGTCGCCTTGAGTCAGAATCAACTTGATGGCAACTGTTTTTCGAAGCATCCCTGGCCTCCATCCACTAGAAGACAGTGGTGCCTTCCCTCCTAGGCCAACTGTCACAACCAAAAATATCTTCAGACATTGCCAGATGTACCCTGGGGGGCAAAACTGCCCCTGGCTGTGAACCTCTGGCCTACCCTAGCCGCGAGGCACGGGGTGGTTTCCTGTTGTGCATGCGGGCGCAGCAGGCATACTACACCAAGGGCACCAGCTAAAGCGGGATGTTGTTGTCCTTGTCGTGAGGTGCTGTCAGTGGGTTTCAACTCAAAGCAACCCTATGTACAACAGAATGAAACACTGTCCAGCCCTGTGCCATTCTCACAATCACTGCTATGTTTGAACCCACTGTTGCAGCCAGAGCGGATTACCCAACAGGCAAGATAAGCACAGTGCTTACCTTGTGTTTTAGTCATCTAGTGCTGCTATAACAGAAATACCACAAACTGACAGCTTTAACAAAGAGAAACTTATTCTTTCAGTCTAGGAGGCTAGAAGTCCGAATTCAGGGTGCCAGTTTCAGGGCAAGGTTTTTTCTCTCTCTCACCTCTGGGGGAGGGTCCTTGTCATCAATCTTCACTGGTTGAGGAGCTTCTCAGCACAGGGACCCCAAGTCCAAAGGACATGCTATTCTCCTGGCTGCTGTCTCTTGGTGGTATGAGGTCCTTATCTCTCTGCTTAATTCTCTCTTTTGTATCTCAAAGAGACTGACTCAGATACAATCTAATCCTGTAGATTGAGCCCTGCCTCATTAACACAACTGCCTTTAATCCTGCCTCGTTAACATCACAGAGGTAGGACTTATGACACAGGATAAGCATATCAGATGACAAAATGGTGGACAATCACACAATATTGGGAATCTTGGTCTAGCCAACTTGACACACATTTTGAGGGGACATAATTCAATCCATAACACCTTGCTTATCAGATCATCTGTAGTGAACAATTCCACATTTTTTCCATCACATCAAAGACTCTGCTTCTAGGTATGGCTGGCATCTGTCTCTCTCCCAACACCACAGAACCTTTCTACAGAATTAAAGCCTCTTTTCAAATTTACAATCCCTGACAGGGACAGATTACCCAGAGAACAAGGTTTGATGTGGTAATACCCACGTGAAATCATTCAATACAAATCAGTAAGGAAGCACAAGTAAGTGTGTGCTTACCTTGCTTACTGGGTCATCAGCCCCTAGTTGCAATAACTGTATTGATCCATCTCGCTGAGGGTCTTCCTCTTTTTGGTGACCCTCTACCTTGTCAAGCATAATGTCTTTCTTCAGGGACTGGTCCCTCCTGATAATGTGTCCAAAGTAAGTGAGACGAAGTCTAGCCATCCTCGCTTCTAAGGGGCATTCTGGCTACACTTCTTCCCAGACAGGTTTGTTGTTCTGGCAGTCCATGGTGTTGTATTCAATATTCTTCACCCACACCATAATTTAAATGCATATGGAAACGAAGTCCCACTCATGGTCCACTCACCAAGCCATATGGCCAGTGGCTGTGTCCACCGTTGTCTGATGCCTTCGAAGCCTGCACAGGCCAGCAGAAGCCTGCATCGTCCACATACGATGTCTCTTTTTCCTCATGTCCCTCTCACTTCTCATCCCCTGCCCCCCCACTCCAGGTCCAGCTGCCAGCAAGCCCCCGAAGCACTTCTTGTTGCTAAATTCACCAGACACAGCCCGATTCTCATTGCCCCGCAGGGTCTGACGCTGCTACTAATCCCACCTGGATGCTCACTCCCGTGAGTTTCCCTCCACCTCCCTGGCGGCTCCTCCTCCTCCAGCTCCTTTGCAGGCAGCCTGGCTTCTCCCTGGCCCTTATCCCTCTTCCCCTCCCTCATTCCACCCCTACCTTTAACTTGGTGTTCTTACCACCTCACAGCTACATGGTGGGGATTCAAAGAACTGGTCTCCGTCCTGAGCTTTAAAGGCAGGTTTCCAACTGTTCTTTCCCTTGGAATGGTCTGCAGATACCTTGAACTCAACCTGTCCAAGCTGAGATTGGTGTCTTCCCCAGAAACCTGCTCCAACTCCTGGCCTTCCTCTCACAGAACAGCAGCAGGGTCCACGCAGAAGCCTGGGCACAAGACTGGATTCTCCCTCTCCATCCAGCCTACCCCCAGCTCCTGGTCTCTACTCCAGACCTCCCATGGCCACTGGTCCCGACTACCGTCTCTCTCACCTGGGTATTACTCGGGCTCCTCCTCATGGTTCTCCAGCCAGCCTCTCTCTACCCAGGCCAGAGGTTAAGCGCTCAACTGCGAAGTGAAAGCTTGACGGTTTGAACCCACCCAGAGGCTCCAGGTCAGCAGAAGAGAGGAAGACCCTCAAAGAGATCGACTGACACAGTAGCTGGAACAATGGGCTCAAGCACAACAACGATTGTGAGGATGGCGCAGGACCGGGCAGTGTTCGTTCTGTTGTACATGGGTCACTATGAGTTGGAACCGACTCAATAATGCCCAACCTAACAACAAGTGGCTCCGTGGGAGAAAGACTTGGTGATCTGCTCCCATAAATATTACAGCCTAGGAAACCCTATGGGGCAGTTCTACTCTGTCACATGGGGTCTCTGTGAGTCAGAATCGACTCGATGGCACCCAGCTACAACAACATCTAATCATGTCACTACCTGGCTCAAGCCTCTTCAATGCTCTCCCACTGCCCCTGAGATAGTTTAAGCTTCTTAACTGTTTCCAGAGCCTTCAAAGCCTACCCACACACCTCCCCAATCCTACTTCCAATTTGAAATGGCAAACTAAACTCTCTTTGGCTCTGAACACAGTGTGTTCTTCCTCTTCTGTCTGGAACATTCTCCCCCCAGATCTACCACTTCACCTGGCTAATTTCGCCTCGCGCAACAGGTTTCAACTTAAACTTCTCTGACCCCCACCTCCCCACTAACACGCCCACACAGTGGGTACCTCTGCTATCAGAGCTCTCACTCTGCCCACCTTAGCTGCCTGATCCCCAACTAAACGCCCACGCCTCCTCTTCCCACAACCCACCCACCAGCTTCCGCCTTATTTATTCCTCCACATGGTGTAGGCTGGTCCTTCTGCTAATTGCAAATCTCTGATTTTTTATGGCTCCTTATCACCAGCACCACAGAAAGCCGTCATGGCACCAGGTGCTATAAAAACAAACCAAAACAAAAAACCATTGCTATACTGATACCAAATAAATATACGACATACAACTGATGTTGTTGTTGGGTTTCATTGGTCGATTCGACTCACAGCAACCCCCTGTGACAAAGCAGAACTGCCCCCATAGGCTGTCTTCTTTATGGGAGCAGATGGCCAGCTCTGCTCTCTCTCCCAAGGAGCTGCTTGCTGGGTGAGTTTGAGCTGCCAACTTTTCAGGTAGCAGCAGCCATGCACTTAACCACTGTGCCACCAGGGCTCCTTGACACAGCACTAGTCCTCAAGAAATTTGCCAAGGTGAAGAAATGATATAACATGTTATACTTACTAAGCAATATGCCTGCAAATGCAGATTAATAAAGGCAGCCTGAGAAGGTCGATTTAAAAAAAAAAACAAATGAAGAAAGACCTGTTGCTGTCCAGTCGGTTCCGACTCACAGAGGCCCTACGGGTTACAGGGCAGAACTGCTCCGCAGGGCTTTGAAGATGCAAAATATGAGAATACTAGGGATTAAGGGGGGACAATCCCCAGCCTCCCTGGATTTGGACTCAGCTCTTGAAGGCACAGAACTGACCCAACCCAGTGCCGTCGAGTCGATTCCGACTCATAGCGACCCTATAGGACAGGGTAGAACTGCTCCATAGACTTTCCAAGGAGCGCCTGGTGGATTCGAATTGCCAACCCTTTGGTTAGCAGCCATAGCACTTAACCACTATGCCACCAGGGTTTCCATAGAACTGACAGGCATAGAAATTAACTAGAGAAATGCCCAATTTTGCAACAATTACTTTCTTTAATCAGTTGAATTTATCTTTTTTTCTTTAAGTGTAAACTTTGTAAGTAGTCCTCTGTGTGTTTCTGGAAGCCCTGACAGCACAACAATGCAACAGTCATTCTATGGTGTCGTGAGAACTACAGGTCACAGAGATCAGGGCCGATGCTCCACGAAAGGACAAGCGGGTGTGTCCAAGGCCCCAGGTTTTTCAACACCAATTTTCTCAAAATAGAGAGACTTGGATAGAAATACTAATAAATGGGTTGGGTGAAAGGTTAACTTCTTGTTACTTCTAGTTGCTCTTTGTACAGGACCCAAAAAAAAAAAAAAAACTTGGCAAATTTCAAGCAATAACTGTTTTAGGGAAGTTTTATCAAGTGCTTACTGGGAGTCCCTGGGTGGTACAAACAGCTAACGCACTTGGCAGCTAACCGAAAGGTTGAAAGTTTGAGTCTATCCAGAGGCATCTTGGAAGAAGGGCCTGGTGATCTACATCCAAAAAATCAGCCATTAAGACCCCTACGGGGCACGGTTCTACTCTGATGCACATCGGGTTGCCATGAGTCAGAACCAGCGCGACAGCAAATGGTTTTGTATTGTTTACTGTGCGAGATACCTCTCAAATATGGCCTCATTCGAGTTTTAGAACCATCCACGGAAGACAGTTTTATTAGGTCCATTTTACAAAATGAGAAAATGGAGGCTCCAATCCAGTCAAAGATAGAACTCACACCCCAGTCTGACCCCTAAACCTAAGTTCTAAACTAACTCTCAGATAACTAAGCAAGGAGTCCTTTCTGCCAAGCAGCACCGATTTGCTGGAACCCACCTGTTTGAAGGCACCTTTGAAGTATCTATAATTAAGTCAGGAATGTTCCAACTTGAACTAGCTGCTGTCAATTTAGTTTTAAAAATAGTGCTGGCCTCAGGCAACGGGTGCCTCTTAGGTACTTCGGATTGTTTTATCAACCCTGGAGTAACCTTCACTGAAAAGCCATAAATTCTTTTGCTTTCCTTCTCCTTCTGGGAGAGCTGAGAAGAATCTCAGAATGCTAAGATGTCTGTCTCTCCTTATGCAAGTCCGTACAAAGACTGAGGTCCTAGACCCCCTGGACTTTGCACAAGGTCTCCTGTTCAACGGCCACGCCTCTGGGACAAGACGACATTTAGTCCATTTTCCACCACCCATCTGTCAGTGTGTCGCACCGGGGTGGCTTGCATGCTGCTGTGATGCTGGAAGCTACAACACAGATATTTCAAATACCAGCAGGGTCAGTGGTAGACAGTTTTCAGTAGAGCTTCCAGATGGGATGACACGCTTAGCAATCTACTTCTAAAAATTAGCCAATGAAAACCCTACGGATTACAACACAATATTGTCCAATACAGTGCTGAAAGATGAGCCCCTAGGTTGGAAGGCACTCAAAATTCACAGTGGCCACAACAATGGACTCGGGCATACCAACGATCGTGAAGATAGTGCTGGACTGGGCAATGTTTTGTACTGTTGTACTTGGGGTCGCCATGAGTCATATTGAAAGTAAGTTAAATCAATATTTTAATAGTTACTGTCCTTGGTCTTAAGGAGCCCTGGTGGCATAGTGGGTAAGCAGTAACCACTGTACCACCAGGGCTCTTTCCATGTAAAAGTGGGGAGAAATCAAATTAACAGATGAAGGTTTGCACCTCCTCTAGGCAAGTGGCCAGGTTGAGCGAGAAAAAGTAAAAGGAATGGGCCCACTCCTCAACGAAATTACATCCAGATGCAGTGTGAGGCTACCTCCAAACCAAACCCACTGCTGTCAAGTTGATTCCGACTCATGGTGAGCAGAACTGCCCCATAGGGTTTCCAAGGAGCAGCTGGTGGATTCAGACTGCCGACCTGCTGGTTAGCAGCCAAGCTCTTAACCACTATGCCAAGGCTGTGTCCAAATAAGTGAAAAATAGAAAACGGTCCCTCTAATCAGGGTTTCTCAATAGCAGTACTGCTGACACCGGGGCTGGATCATTCTCGGCTGGGGGGCTGTCCTGGGCATTGTACAATGTTGAACAGCATCCCTGGTCTCTACCCAAAAACCAAAAAACTAAACCCTGTAATCTTTATGGAAGCAGACTGCCACATCTTTCTCCCTTGGAGCGGCTGGATTCACTGACCTGCCGGCTAGCAGCTGAGCACTTAACCATTGTACTACCAGGGCTCCTTTATAGAAAGGATAAAACCCATTGCCACTGAGTTGACTCCAACTCACAGAAACCCTATAGGACAGAGTAGAACTGCCCCATAGGGTATCCAAGGCTGTAATCTTTATGGAAGCAGGCTGGCATATCTTTCTCTCACAGAGTGGCTGGTGGGTTCAGTTAGCAGTCAAGCACTTTAATCACTGTGCAGCCAGGGCTCCTAGACGGCAAACAGTATCCCTTCCCCTAAGTCATGACAAATGAAAAATGTCCCCAAATGGGGGAGGAACAATTCAGAAAAGGTGAGAATGGTCGCACAACTTGAAGGAGGTAATCACTCATTGACGTGTACACACAGAAATTGTTGGTGTATGCTCTCCTGTGTATACTTTCAACAACAAAAACAAATAATTTTAAAAGTTACAAATGAAAAAAAAAAAAGAAATGTCTCCAGACAACCAACCAAAACGTCCATCCACAGACGCAGGGATAAACAAACTCTGGTCTAGCCACACAATGGATTATGACTCAGCCATGAAGAGAGATGAAGTCTTGATACATGCTACGACATTGACGAGCCTTGAAAACATGATGCCAAGTGAAATATCAGACCTAAAAGGACAGATAGTGCGTGATCTCATTCATGCGAAATACCTGGAACAGACCAAAGTTTACCGGTGGCCTCCAGAGGCGTTGATCAGGAAGCGTGGAGTTACTGTTTATGGTCGTAGAAAAGTTGGCAAGGATTATTACTGAGGGTTATACAACATGATTAGTGTCATTGCTATCACAAAACTGTACAGGTGAAAAATGATAAATTGGCAAATGTGTCATACATATATTTACAACAATAAAAAAAGAAGTCCAAAAAAAAAAAAAAACTCTAAATATTGTCAAATGTCCCCTGGGTGCAAAGTCCTCCTCAAAGCCACTGTGAACCACTGCTGTAAATGAGATGGAGCTGAAATACTTATCAATAACTGGCTATCTCAGGGCCCCATCTTAGGCACAGATTCTCAGAGTTCTTTTTCAACATAACGACATGAATCAAACGCAGAATTTTCATCTTAAAAGAAGCGCAAAAAAAAAAAAATCACTCATTTATCAAAGACATTCGATGCACTTAGGAGACAACATTTACATTCTCCTGAACCTGTGGTTTGTTGAAAAATTAATTGGCCCCATGCTTGCTTTGATCTCCCAGCAAACTGTTTCCTCAGACAGGATTTAACTTGCGAGGGCCCTCCGTGCTAACCAGCTGTTGGAGCGCAACCAGCACCACATTCCAGGCAGCGCACTGAGAGGGGGATTCCTGTCCCTCCAAGGGGACCCAGGTCAGTGCCACACCAAATGCCACGTAGGGTTCCAATTTTCCCACAAGAGAAAGAAAGTCCAAACTGCAATGCGGCTCAGCTTTGTCTCTAAGGGAGAAAGAGCCTTTTAGGAAATGGCCCAATTTCATATGCCAACACTAGTATTTCACTATGGAAAGCTTCTTATGGTTGTTTATTTCTTAGTTTCACAATAAGGAAGACAACTACAACCCACGTGGCCTCCTTCCTCTCTACATCCCTTGATTTCACTGAAAGAAGGAAGAAGGAAGGTTCAAGGTTTGCAACAGGTCTCTCATTTCACACCTGTTCTGCAAGGTGATGCTGCCAGCCATGCAGGACTGATGTGCCCTGAATAAAATGCTTGTTGCATCAGAAATCACATGCTAGGCATATGGGGATGCTGGGTTGCAAATTAGGACCAGAGAGTGAATTTTATTACGTATTTATACTTTGCCTTGTTTGGTAGGTAGAATAATGCCCCTCCCCCACCCAAGGTAAACATGGTCAAGCACTCGGATGCTAACTGAAAGGTTGGCGATTCAAGTTCACCCACAGGTACCTTGGAAGAAAGGCCTGGTGATCAACTTCCAAGAAATCAGCTGTTGAAAACCCTGTGGAGCACACATGGGGTCGCCCTGAGTCAACACCAACTCAATAGGAACTGGTTTGAGTGTTTTTTTTTTTTTTAATGATGTCCAACCCCTAATTTTTAAACCTGTGAACATGTAACTTACGTGGCAACAGGGACTTTGCAGATGTGATTAAAGTTAAGAACCTTGCGATGGGGATATTTTCCTGAATTTCCCCAAAACAAAGAATTTTCCCTGGCAAAAAAAAAAAAATTTTTTTTTTTTTTTTTTTTTTACCATCAGAGAGAGACAGAAAGACAGTTGGGGCGACAGAAGAGGAAGGAGAAATTCAAAGAGTGAGAAGAACCTGGCTCCCTGTTGCTGACTCTGAAGATGGAGGAAGGGGCCACAAGCCAAGGAATGCGGGCAGCCTCCAGAAGCTAGGAGCAGCAAGGAAACATATTCACTCCTGGAGCCTCCAGAAGGAACACAGCCCTGCACACACCTTGATTTCTGTCCCGTAGGACCCGTGTTGAACTTCTGACCTATAAAACTATAACATAATGACTGTGTTGCTTTAACTTCGTGGTCTTTGTTTCAGCAGCATTAGAAAACTAAAACGGACTTTGGTGCCTAGAAGTGAGGTGCTACTCTAACAAATACTGAAAAACGTAGAAGTGACTTTGGAATTGGCTAGGGGGTACAGCCTGGAAGAATTTTGCAAAGCATGACAGAAAAAGCCTAGATCGCCTTGAACAGATTGTTAATAGAAATATGGACATTAAATTTGAGCAAAAATTCTACAAAAGAATACTGATCAAACGGTGGAAATATGAGGAACAGAATTTCAAATTCTCATGTAATCCAGAATGTCTGGAGCCACCGAGGCTGGATGAACTCCCAAAACTATTGGCCTGAGATAACCTTTAAACCTGAAACCAAAAATATCCCCTGAAGTCTTCTCTAAGCCCAACGACAGTTTAGCTTAATCAGTAAAGAATGTCTGCCTTGAGCACAGTGCTCTTTTAAAGAACTATCTATATGGGATCAAATGGACAACAGCAATTCGAAGGAAAAGTCAGGAAGCTTAGGGGCCAGTGAGTTTATGTTAATGCCAGAGGAACAATTTGGAAAAGAAGATGAGAATGGTTCTACTACTTGACGAATGTAATCAATGTCACTGAAGTGCACATGTGGAAATTGTTGAACTGGTGTATGTCCTGCCGTGTAGTCTCAACAACAACAAACAATAAAATTATTAAAAAAAAAAAAAAAAAAAAGACTCTGCTGATGAGGACTCAGAAGGAAGCGAGGAGCACAGTAGAGAACACATAAACCTCCTTAGAGAACACCTACATTTGTGGAGAAGAGAGGAAATCTCAGATACCAAGGTCCTACAGCCCAGATGCTGCCTAGTGTACAAGGAGAAGGCGAAGACCCAGTGGGGTCTGATAAACCCGGAGAGGGGGCAATTCTGCTACCCGGCACCTCTACTGTATAACCTGCTGCACCTCACAACAGTGTTCTGATTAAACTGTGTCCCATCTCATAAAACCATTATGGGGATTAAATGAGATCACGCATGAAAAACTCTCAGGACAGCGTCCAATACAGTGTTGTTGACAGCTACCGGCAAGTTGGCACCTGACTCATGGTGACCTCGAGCACAACGGCAGGGAACAATGCCCAGTCCTGCGCCATCCCCATGATTGGTTGCAGCACTGGACTGCTGTGATGGATAGGGTTTTTATTCCCTGATTTTTGGAAGGAGATCACCAGGCCTTTCTTCCTAGTCTGTTTTAGTCTGAAAGCTCCACTGTTCAGCATCACAGCAACACACAAGCCTCCACTGACAGATGGGTGGTGGCTGGGCATAAGAGGCCTTGACTAGGAACTGAACCCAGATCTCCCTCATGGAAGGTGAGAATCCTACCCCTGAACCATCAGTGCTTCCCAGTACACAGTAGGCACTCCAAACTGTGAGCTACTTTTCTAACCCTGTCTAGACGGGGAAATGATTGGACAGGAAATCACGTGACCAGTCTTCCCCTGGGGAAGACTTAGGGACTACAGCAAATGAGGCGGGGGGATGTTTAGAAGTCAGGACTCCATAAGTCAAGGGCAAGATCTGGCTACTCAACGGGGCTCTTCCAGAATGAGAGGACTGGGGTAGCTGTCCAGGGCGGCAGAGAAAGAGAACAAGGAGAAGGTGGTGCTTTCTCTGGGTGGCTTGATGTTGGAAACCTGCCCACTGCAGTTTGAGAACACCAGGCAGGGTTGCTGTACAAACATCAGTGCCAACTTGGACAGGAAGTGATGTGGCCCAGTCCCACAGCTGTGGAGCCAGCGGGGGTGGGGGGGGTGGGGAGGGGGTAAAGGGGACACCCTCAAAGAAAGCCATCATTTTTCACTCTCTGGCCTGGCTTCCTACCTCTGCCTTCCCTCTCCCCCGCCTCCACCCACCTCCATCCATGGAATTTTAACACACAACTGAAATAAAGAGGCCACGATTGTTCCTAAATGGGCAAGGCCAAGCAAAAACTGCACAGAAACTCATAGAATTTTCTACTTAGGAAGAATGACAGTTGTTTCTTTTTTTCAATGTGTAACCATTTTTCGTCTTTGGTGTTTTCATAAGTTTCCGGGAGAAGACATCAGCGGAAGAAAAATGGCATGAAAAGCATTTGAATATCCTGGCTGCCCATCGAAAGGCTGGCAGTTCAAACCCACCCAGCAGCTCCTCGGGAGAAAGACCCAGCAATTTGTTCCCATAAAGATTAAAAAAAAAAAAAAAAAAAACCTGGAAAATCCTATGGGGCAGCTCTACTCTGTCATAGGGGGTCGCCAGGAGTCAGAATTGACTTGACCACACCCAACAACAATCTGTCTCCTTACACGGTTAGCCTTGACTCTAAATTACCACAGTTAATGCCCCAGCATAAACAGTCAATAGTTAAGTGCCAGCCAGCAGGCTACTGCATAACTAAGAGGCAAAAAAATCACCCTAGGAATGATTAAGATAAAACCAAGGGGCAAAGAATCAAACTGACTCACTCTCCCCTGCAGCTGACCAGGCACAGACAGATGCCAACACAGTCAGCGTTTTCTGCTGAAGAGCAGACAGTTTTCTTTTCCCCTTTCTGTCCAGAAAATCCCCCAGTGTCTTCTTAGAAGACAGCACATCCTACAGTCCGTTCTGTTGATAGTAAAATCCACAGCTGTCCCAGTAAAGTGATTAAAGCACGTTTTTGTGACCAAAGCACAGGTACCCTCCCCTCTGAGGACAAAAAGCTTTCAAACAAACAAAAAACGAACAAGTTTCCTAAGTTCTCCCAACAATCCCATTGTTTTGGATTCACAAGCTGAAAGAGCATACATTACATTTTCTGAATTTCCGCCATTCGGGTAAATCTAAAGGCCCATTCTTCACACTCGCACTAACCATTCCTCAACGTCCTTTCCCAGATGCCAAGAGAGGCGGTTCTCAAAGCAGATGATGGCTTGGGTGCCTAAGGCAACAGACTGATCTTATCTCTGCGTGCCCTGGTTCCCTACTCCATACGCTGCAAACCTCGGCTGAGCCCTTGAAAGAAAAGCCGAGGGGTAGAAGGGGCCTTCTCCCCTTTATTGTTGTTGCTGTTGGGTGCCGCTGAGTGATTTCGACTCACAGTGACCCTACAGAACAGAGTAGAGCTGCCCCAATGGGTTTCCAAGGCTGTCATCTTTACAGAAGCAGACTGCCACATCTTTCTTCTGTGGAGCGGCTGGTGGGTTTGAACCGCTAACCTTTCAGTTAGCAGCCGAGTGATAAACCTCTGCACCACCAGGGCTCCTTTTCTCCTCATCTGTACCCAAACCTGTGGAATCTGGGAGTGTCCACCAGGGAATCCTTAGGTGCTCCTAAGAATGGTGTGAGTGCCATGTGATTCTGATTTACTTTTTATCCACATGGGACAGGGAGGCACGGCCTGGGGACAAGCAGATAATGAACTCAGCTCCTGAAAGCAAGTTCCAGCCTACTGCTTGAAGAGAAGGACATGAAGCCGCAGCAGCTGCTCAAAGCTCCGACCTCTTCATCGGCCTCACCCATCCTATCCTATCAGAAACCCCGAATGCCGCCCAGTCTGCATGGAGGAGGCCCCGAGAACCAGTCTCTCCAACCACTGACTTCTCACTGAGTGCACTTGCTTCCCACCAGCTGGTTCAGGCAGCAGATGTGAGCCCGTAAAAACTCTCTGGGATTCAAATAATTCAGGACTGAATGATCTCAAAGGTGGTTTTGGTGGGGATATGTACTATATAAGGAGCCCCGGTGGTGCAGTGGTTAAAGCAATCGACTGGTAACCAAAAGGTCAGTGGTTCAAAACCACCAGTGGCTCCGCAGGAAGAAAGATGTGGCAGTCTGCTTCCACAGAAATTTACAGTCTTAGAATCCCTGTGGGGTTGCTATGAGTGGGAATCGATTCAGCGGTGTGGGTTTTATATGACTTTTATGTATACATACATAAGGGAGTCCCTGGGTGGTCCAAATGGTTAAGTGCTCAAATACTAGCCGAAAGGTTGGCAGTTCGAACCCACCCAGAGGCACCTCAGAAGGAAGGCCTGGCGATCTGCTTTCAACAGGTCACAGACTTGAAAACCCTATGAAGCACAGAGCTACTCTGCAACACATGGGGTCACCATGAGTTGGAATCAACTCACTGCCAACTGGTTTGGTTTGGTATAATACATAGATAATCTGTGTGTGTGTGTGCGCACATGCAACATTTCCATTTTGGGCCATGCAGGGGCATAAGCCCTCCTACCTCTTAAGTACTTAAACCCATTGCTGTCGAGTCAATTCCGACTCATAGCGACCCTAGAGGAGAACCTAATGACAAAGGCATAAGTCTCTTCATGTCATTCTTCAGATGATGAAACTCAGGCTTAAAAAGGTTAAACCACGTGCCCCAAGTCACAACCCAGCAGGCAGACCTAAACTCTGAACCAAGCTCATGTTCTTAAAAACTCAGGATTAATGCACATAATTTACCATGATTAGTAACAGATTCTAAAGCCAGTTCTGACTCCTCCAAGTTGCCCTTGGGGTTCAACAAATTTTACTGACAAAATTAATGACAATCTCCTTTTTTCCTGCAACCTTTGTTCTTGCACAGAACAGCTCACACACCCAGCTCTGCCTCTGACTGGCAATAAGTCTCCATGGCACCCAGCTTCAAAGCAATGCAAATACGCAAAAGTGCCTTCCCCTTCCTTCAAAGGTTCTCCATCACTGCAGGACAAAATCTAATTCCCAAACTGTCCCGATCAGCAGCTCATTGTGCCAGATGCCCCATTATCCCGGGTGAGTCTCCAGCCTCAATCACAGCCACCTACCTCCTCCCTCCACAGCTGTGTACACAAGGTTTATTGTCCCACAACGCCTAGGCTTGCCTTACCAGCCGAGAGATAAGAGAAACACAGTTGACTGGGATGCTGCTGTCGGTAAGCAAATATCAGACCCATTCCAAAAGCCTGGAAGCGCATTTCTTAAGAATGAATTCAGGCAGCGTTCTTTACCCACTTCTAAGATGTTCCAAGACCAGAGATTAAAACAGGTCACAGGATAAGGCTTACCCAGCAAAATGCATGCTCAAGCCAAGTCATTTACTTAAGACTTTCAAACAAGGAACGCTTAGCTTCCGAGTATCAACTGTATAGCTAACACTTAAAAATAATTGCACATTCAGGTGAATGCTTCCATTCTGAAACTTCTCACTTGAAGGGAAACGAGGCCGCAGCATCTTTTAAAGTAAATCCCTCAACAATCTTGCACGCCCACTCTAGGCACTGCCGGGAAGACTTCCATCGTGAATTTTAGGCCCAGCGCTCCTAAAGAAAAATGCTCTTGGGTCACTTTCTAATTTGTTTTTTGGGTATACACTGTATGTTTAAACGGCACCAAAATCCCCTTCAGACTCCTCTCAAGAGGGAGCTGCCCACCAGCCTGAGCTCTGAACTTTGTTTTAATGCCTTTGTGTGTGTGTGCGTGCGTGTGTGTGTGTGTATGTGTGTGGTAAATCTACATGTAACAAAACATTTGCCATTTCAACATCCGTCACGTGTACAATTTGGCAGCATTGGGTTCATCGTGTCTCACAACCATCACCACTGTCCATTTCCAAATTTTTCCATCCCCCTTAACAGTAGCTCAGTGTCCCCTAAACAATGGCTCCCCCTTCCGCCCTCCTGCCTCCCCCGGGTAACCACCAATAAGCTATAGTCTCTGTATACTTGCCTATCTAGATAGAGAACACCTGCGAAAGCCAGAACCTGTGTAAGGCGGAAACCTGTCAGAGAAGCAAAAACTCGCTGGGCATTAATGAGGTAGGATTCTTAATAGAGAGTGACAGAAAAGTGGTAAGCGCCCCGTCAAAGGCGGAAAACTTGCAAGACCTGGAAAAACAACGCAGTCCCTTCGAGTTCCAGGTCTCACAGGTTTCACTGTATTTCACTGAGGTGGGATCATACGAATATGATATCTGTCCTTGTGTGACTGAGTGACTTCACTTGGCTGAAGTGCACAAGGACTTACCAATTTTTACAGCCTACTCCCCGTAATGTATCTGCATTTGTGCTAATATTCAATTAAAATTTTAAACTAGTTACCATCAGGAGAAAAAAACATTTTCACAATGCCTCACTCACTGGCATGCTGTTTGGGGGCCACAGCTCAGGAGGCTCCTCAACAACAAGTTCTCGTCTCCATCTTGGTGGCACAATATGGCGACCATCATCCTCAGATGGACACGCACAGGCGTGGCGCCAGGTTTTTCCATGCTTTAGGGGACTATTCCATGGTGACACGGAAGAGAGACGCCATGGTTGCCACAGTTCAGAGTGGCATGGGCCTTGGTTTACCACAGTCTCTCTTCCCATCTCAGGCAAATGGAAGCTCTTCCACCAACGCTGCTGCCTTTCAGCTGACTCACCAACTGCCGTCCAGTCAGCTCTGACTCATGGCAACCCCGTGTGTGTCAGAGCAGAACTGTGATCCACAGTGTTTTCAGTGGCTGAATTTTTGGAAGAAGATCACCACAGCTTCCTTCTGAGGCACCTCTAGGTGGACCTTCAACCTTCAGTTAGCAGCCGAGTACATTAACTAACCCTTTACACCACCCAGGGTCTCCTCAGTTAGCTACTGATAGTACATTTTCATCACCTGAGAATGGACTCAGCCTCTCATTTCAAAAGGCTCAGAGACCCACAATGAAGCCTCCTGGTACAACTCTCAAACTTAAGTTTTGTTTTGCAACTGTTGACCTAGTTAATAGCTTTTTTTCCTCCTCCAAGGTTGAATGTTCTGATTTGTAAGCCCATCTGGATCCCAAAAGTGGACAGTTAAGTACTTCTTACCCTTGTTTTGGCATTTTGTTTCCCCCTCACTGGAAAAACATTTCTTAAAAACTGCAAACCCTGAGGGAGAAAACCCCGACCCTTACCAGGTTAAGTCAGTATACTACTTCTTCTTCTCTTATATTGTGGTAAAATGGTATATAACGAAATATCCGCCAATGCAGCAACTTTTCCATGCCCTGTGACTCTTTTGAGTCATACAGAAAATGGATTGGTTTCCTTTAAAATTTGCATCATTCATTTTTAAATGTCACTGCGAGATTGATGAGAAAGTTTACAACGTTGAAACCTTGAAAACATTATGCTGAGTGAAATAAGCCAGACACAAAAGGATAAATATTATATGATCCTACTTATATGAAATTTCTAGAATAGGCAAATGCATGGAGACAAAGTTTATGGGTGGTTACCAGGGGCGGGAGGGAGAGGGAAAGGGGACTTACTGCTTATGGGGGACCCGATTTCTGCCTGAGGTGATGAAAAGCTTTTGAAAGTGGATAGCTGTGATGGCCGCACAACATAGCGCATATAACTTATGCCACTGAACTGTAAACTTAAAAATGGTTAAAATGGCAAATTTTTTTGTGCTATCTATTTTGTTGTTGTTAGGTACCTTGAGTCAATTCTGACACATAGTGACCCCATACGACAGAGCAGAATTGCTCCATAGGGTTTCCGAGGCTATAATCCTTACGGGGGCAGATTGCCAGGTCTTTTCTCCTGTGGAGCCGCTGGGTGGGTTCGAACCACGGATCTTTCTGTTAGCAGCTGAGTGCTTAACTGTTTGTACCACCAGGCCTCCTCATATCAACTTTACCCACAATTAAAAAAGTTTGTAACAACAATAATAAAATAAAATAAACCTAGTCCTCCCTAATACAAAAATATTAGAAAACCCTGAACAATCAAAATAGTGTTGCTAGCAAAATATGAACAGCTAAGCAGATCAACCACCAAAAACCAAATCTGTTGCTGTGGAATCTATTTCAACTCACAGCGACCCTATCGAGCAGAGAAGAACTGCCCCATAAGGTTTCCAAGGCTGTAATCTTTACAGGAGCAGGACACCACATCTTTCTCCTGAGGAGCAACTAGTGGGTCTGAATCGCCAACCTTCTGGTCAGCAGCCGAGCGCTTTAACCACTGCACCACAGGACTCCTCTCTAGGCAGAGCAACAGAACAGGAAACTCAAGATGTAGACACAATGGCCTACGGAATTTAGTATAGGAGAAAGGCAGCATTTCCAATCAAAGGGGGAGAAATTGATTTACTAAATAAATGATCAGGCAAACCAGTAGCCATCTGGAGAACAAAAGTAAACTGGGAGCCATGCCCACTAAAATGAATTCAAGTTGGATCAATAATTTAAATATAAAGTCAATCACAAAAGGACAAATACTGTATGAGACCATTATTATAAAAACCCACGACAAGGTTTAAACACAGAAAGAAACCATCTTTGAAGGTTATGAGGGAGGGGAGGGGTGAGGGAAGGGAAAAACACTAGCAATAAGTTAAGTGGTAACTTTGATTTAAAAAAAAAAATTTTTTTTTTTTTTTTTTAACTTTGATGAAGGGTAAGACAGTACATAATGGTGGGGAAACCAGCACAGCTTGTCCAAGGTAAGGTCACAGAAGCTTCATGACACATCCAAACTCCCTGAAGGACAGAGTTACTGGGCTGGGGGCTGTGAGGACCATGGTCTTGAGGTACATCTAGCTCAACTGGCATTATGAAGTTGATAAAGAAAATGTTCTACATCCTACTTTGATGAGTAGAGTCTGGGGTATTAAAAGCCTGTGAGCAGCCATCTAAGATGCTCCACTTGTTTCACCCCTTCAGGAGCAATGGAGGATGAAGAAAACCAAAGATACCAGGGAAACACTAGTCCGAAGGACTAACAGACCACAACTACCACAGCCTCCATCAGACTGAGTCCAGCACAACCAGATAGTGCCCGGCTACCGCCACCGACTGCTCTGACAGGGAGCCCAATAGATCAGACAGAGCTAGAGAAAAATGTAAAACAAAATTCTAACCCACAAAAAAAGACCAGAATTGCTGGCCTGACAGAGACTGGAGAAACCCTGAGAGTACGGCCCCCAGACACCCTTATAGCTCAGTACTGAGGTCACTCCTGAGGTCCACCCTTCATCCAAAGATTGGACAGGCCCATAAAACAAAACGAGACTAAAGGGGCACACCAGCCCAGGGGCAAGGACAAGAAGGCAGGAGGGGGCAGGAAAGCTGGTAACAGGGAACCCAAGGTCAAGAAAAGGAGAGTGCTGACATATCGTGGGGTTAGCAACCAATGTCACAAAACCAATAAGTGTATTGTTTAATGAGAAACTAATCTGCTCTGTAAACCTTTATCTAAAGTACAATAAAAATTAAAAAATAACAAAAAATAAAATTTTAACATAAAAAACAGAAACCAGAGAAGTACCAGGAGAAACCCTGGACAATGAAAACAATGCATTTAGGGTGGGGGAGGCGTTTCTCTTCAAACCATTAACTCCAAAGGCCTTAAAATAAGCAGCTGATAAATTTATCTCCATGTTAATGGGCACCAAAATCCAAGTTCAAAGACAAACAATAAACTGGGAACAACTTCATTTCTTATCAGAGACCAGGGCCTTATTTCCCTTACATACGAAGAGATACAACATGATAACTAACAGCTCCATCGCAAAGAATATGCACAGGTCACAGAAAGGTAAATAAAATGACTCTTAGAGACTGGTGAAAAGACATTCAACCGCCTAAGAGCAATGCAAATTAAAACCACATGAGACACCACTTTCTATTTATCAGATTGGCAAAGAGCAAAGTTTCACAACACACTGTGTTGGCAAGGACGTGGAGGAACAGGTACTTTGCTGGGGGAGCTATATACTAGCACGGCTTCAATGGAAGTCATTTTTTGGCAAGATCTACCGCAAGCAGAAGTGTACGCAGCCTTTCACCCAGTAGTTACACACTTAGGATTTTATTACACGTGTGTAAAATAATGTATGTACAAGGCTATACCCTTGCAGCAGTGTTGGAAATAGCAAAATCAATATGAAACAGCTTAAACTATGGTGCGTTTGGAGTCCCTGGGTGATGCAAGCAGTTAATGTGCTCAGCTACTAATTGAAAGGCTGGAGGTTCAAGTTCACCCAGAGGGACCTCGGAATAAAGGCCTGGAGAGCTACTTCCGAAAAAGCAGCCACTTAAAACCCTATAGAGCACAGTTCTACTGTGACACACGTGAGGTCAACATGAGTCACAACTGGCTCGACAGCAACTGGTACTGGTATAAAAAAAAAGTTGTATGCTGCTTTTTAAAACGATAAAATACAAAAAACTGTACCTGTGTAGAGGAATCTCCAAGACGTATGATTATATGAGAAAAGCAAGGTGCACAACAATATGGAAAGTATGTAAACACCTGTGATTTTTAAAAGAGGAAAATGTTCATAAACATACTCTTTTTTCATATCTACACAGATATGCACAGAATATCTCTGAAAGGAGAAACACCAGCTGTCTCTGAGGAGGGAATATATTGGCTGGCAGCAGGAACTGAAGCTTTTCTGCTACGTTGTTGTTAGGTGCCGTCGAGTCGGTTCCGACTCAGAGAGACCCTGTGTACAGCAGAACGCAACACTGCCCAGTCCTGCGCCATCCTCATGAACGTTGTTATGCTTGAACCCACTGTTGCAGCCCCTGTCACAATCCACCTTGTTGAGGGTCATCTTCTTTTTCGCTGACCCTCTACTTTACCAGGCACGATGTCCTTCTCCACGGATTGGTACCTCCCAATAACATGTCCAAAGTATGTGAGATGAAGTCTCACCATTCTCGCTTCTGAGGAGCATTCTGGCTGTATTTCTTCCAAGACAGGCTTGTCCTTTCTTCCAGCAGTCCATGGTGTATTCGATATTGTTTGCCAACACCATAATTCAAAGGTATCAATTATCCTCCAGTCTTCCTTATTCATTGTCCAGCTTTCGCACGCTTTTGAGGCGATTAAAAAAACCATGGCTTGGGTCAGGTGCATCTTAGTCCTCAAGGTGACATCTTTGCTTTTTAACAGTTTAAAGAGGTCTTTTGCGGCAGATTTGCCCAATGCAATACTCGTTTGACTTCCTGACTGCTGCTTCCATGAGCATTAATTATGAATCCAAGTAAAATGAAATGTTTTGACAATGTCAATCTTTTCTCCACTTATCATGACATTGCTTTGGTCCAGTTGTGAGGATTTCTGTTTTCTTTATTTTGAGGTGTAATCCATACTCACGGCTGTAGTCTTTGATCTTCATCAGTAAGTGCTTCAAGTCCTCTTCACTTTCAGGAAGCAAGGTTGTGTCATAAACTATACTCTCTTACATATTTTAATTTCAAGGCAGGTACTATGTGAAAATTAATTTTTTTAATTCAATAGAATGATTGTAAGGTAGAGCTGAGGAAATCAACCAGAAAACAGAATAAAAAGACAAAGACATAGAAAATAGGAGGAAAAAGGTAAGAAAAGCAGAGGATCACTCCAGAGGAAACAATATTTGAAAACAGGAATTCAATAAAGAGAAAAGAAGGTTACCAGAGATAGTTAAAGAACTTCTGCAAGAGCTGAAACATGTAAGCTTCTAAATTAAAAAGCCCATTGTGTGTCCAGAAAAATTAATGAAAAAAAAAAATCAACCAATACTTGGGACAAAGAGAAGATTCTAAAAGCTTTTAAAGAGACGAAGGAAAAAAACTTAGCTTCCAAACAAAGCTAGAGTTTTAGGGAGCAATCTCTTCAAAGTTCTGAAGGAAAAGGATTTCCAACCTAATATTGGATAGCTGGTTAAACTGTCAAGAAGGTGAAAATGAAAGACAACTTGGATATGCAAAATCACAAAAAATGTTTCTCTTATATAACCTTTCTCAAAAAGTTGCTGACCAATGTCTTCCATCAAAACAAGAGATCAAGAGGGACCACCAAGAAAGAGGATGCCTTGGGGTCCAGGAAAAAGATATGGAGGGAACTTCTGAGATAACACAGGTATTCCAGAAGGGCTGCCTTCAGGCGGAAACACCCTGAGGTGTGCACAGGTAAAGAGAGGAGGGAGGATTCTGAGGTGCTCACAGGTAAAGAGAGGAGGGCTCCAAGGTGTTCACAGGTAAAGGGAGGAGAGCTCTGAGGTGTTCACAGGTAAAGAGAGGAGGGCTCTGAGGTGTTCACAGCTAAAGAGAGGAGGGCTCTGAGGTGTTCACAGGTAAAGAGAGGAGGGCTCCAAGGTGTTCACGGGTAAAGGGAGAAGGGCTCCGAGGTGTTCACAGCTAAAGAGAGGAGGGCGCTAAGGTGTTCACAGGTAAAGAGAGGAGGGCTCCAAGGTGTTCACGGGTAAAGGGAGGAGGGCTCCGAGGTGTTCACAGCTAAAGAGAGGAGGGCTCTGAGGTGTTCACAGGTAAAGAGAGGAGGGCTCCAAGGTGTTCACAGGTAAAGGGAAGAGGGCTCCGAGGTGTTCACGGGTAAAGAGAGGAGGGCTCTGAGGTGTTCACGGGCAAAGAGAGGAGGGCTCTGAGGTGTTCACGGGTAAAGAGGAGGAGGGCTCTGAGGTGTTCACAGGCAAAGAGTGAAGGGTTTTTCTAGGTTGTTCACAAGGAAAGAGAAGAGGGTCCGGGGTATTCACAGGTAAACAGATGAGGGTTTTGTTTCAGTAAAAAAAAATTTTTTTTTTGTAAGAGGTATATAATGCTAAACACACAAACGATTATTGACTTTGGGGGAGAGAAAGCTGTATGAGGAAGGAAATGTCATTATTATAAATTACATGTCTCAGCTGTGAATTATTTTCATAGTCACAATAACATAAACATATATTAATCAAATGAGAAACTATATATTAAGAGGATATATTACATCTAAATGTTGGGGCAGGTTTAAGAGTAATATCTTCATCTTCCACAGTATTAAGACAATAAATAATATCCAAAATTGGATAAAAACAAATCAGGAAATTATACTACCGTAAAACCTGGAAAGCCGGAAACTGTGTAAGGCAGAAACCTGTCAGACAAGGCAAACTCAAATATTTTCCCATAAAGGAGAGAGAAAAAAGTGCTAAGACTGCCCCCAGTCAAAGGTGGAAAACTTGTGAGACCCAGAAAAGCAAGGCAGTCCCATCGAGTTCAGGCTCTCACAGGTCTCACTGTATGACCAGGCTCCCTCCAAATGCTGCCATTTTCATGCCACCAAATAAAATCAGAATTTCTAGTACTTTTCTGTTCTCCAACAACTTATTCTCATGGGAGGTGGACTTAGGGACACGGTATGTTTGTATGCAGAACACAGGATTAAAAGCAACGTGGAGAGGAAACTGAACTAATCTGTAAGAAATCAATGCTTTCGGCAATCAGATTTTAAAAACAAACAGAAACTACTGAAGGTGAAGGTTTCAATTTATTAAAAACCTAACTGTGGTTTTAAGGAGACATGGCGAAACCCTCAATTCCAGCCCTAATGGGCAAGCAGCACCCAAGAGAATAGGGAATTTGGCACAGCCTATTTTTTTTTTATGTTTAATGCACTCGGCTGCTTACTGAAAGATTGGAGGTTCAAGTCCACCCACAAGAACCTCAGAAGAAAGGCCTGGCAATCTACTTCTGAAAACTCAGCCACTGAAAACCCTGTGGAGCACAGTTCTGCTCTGACACACATGGGGTCACCGTGAGTCCGAGTTGGCTCACAGCAATTGCTTCACTGTTGCTTTGTCCCCCAGGTCACAGCGTGAGTGTCGCCACATGCCTGCTTAAATAAAAGTGCAACGTTCATTAGAGACGTTAACTCAAAGTTGGCCCACTCAGAAATATGAAATCCTATGGATTTTTTCAAAGCATTTATGTGACAGAAGCAGAAACCCTGGTGGCACAGTGGTTAAGTGCTAGGGCTGCTAACCAAGAGGTTGGCAGTTCAAATCCGGCAGGTGCTCCTTGGAAACTCTATGGGGCAGTTCTACTCTGTCCTGTAGGGTCGCTATGAGTCAAAATCGACTCGATGGCAGTGGGTTTGGTTTTTTTTTTTGTTTTTTTTCTAAGATGGCCCAAACTCAAAAGAGATCTCTCAAAATTTTCAACCAAAACTGAAGTTCTAGGAAGATGTTTACCCTATGGTTTTGGAGGCCCCCTACTGACTACCCCCATTTGAAAGGTACACACTATGACATCGGTTCTTATGCCTGCAGCCTCAATAGGCTACCATCGATTTAACCCTTTCGAGTTTTAGCTAACAATGCCTTTCACTGAACTGTGACAAGAAATAATTCAGAGGATATTCTGTCAGAAATCAGAGTCCTTGGGTTTAAGAAGCAAGAGGTTAGGATTGACTAGCCAAAGAACTAGACAATTGTAGTTGACAAGTATGCTACTGCTAGTATAAGTGAGATTCGATCACACAAAAGCTTACAGAGAGATGGCAAACCCAAAGTTATGGCTTCAGAATACTGACCAAACCGGTAAATAACACACAACCCAAAACAATGGTGCTAACCTCACCAAAGCTCAAAAGAACTCCAGCTATAAGCTAAGGCAAACATATCTCTGTAGTAAGCTCCTCCTGCGGAGGCTGGATTTGAATTCTTGTACACCATTCACTCCAAAAAGTTCCTTGAAGGGACTAACAATAAAAGGCACAGTTACTGTTTAAAAATAAACGAAAAGGGCAGGAGACAAGGGTCAACTTTGGTGAAGGGAATGACAACACACAACACAGGGGAAGCCAGCACAACTGGACCAAAGCAAATGCAAAGAAGTTTCTTGTTGTTGTTGTTGTTAGGTGCCATCGAGTCGGTTCCAACTCATCACGACCCTATGCACAACAGAACGAAAGGCTGCCCGGTCCTGAGCCATCCTTACAATCGTTGTTATGCTTGAGCTCATTGTTGCAGCCACCGTGTCAATCCACCTCATTGAGGGTCTTCCTCTTTTCCGCTGACCCTGTACTCTGCCAAGCATGATGTCCTTCTCCAGGGACTGATCCTTCCTGACAACATGTCCAAAGTATGTAAGATGCAGTTTCGCCATCCTTGCCTCTAAGGAGCATTCTGGCTGTACTTCTTCTAAGACAGATTTGTTTGTCCTTTTGGCAGTCCATGGTATATTCAATATTCCTCACCAACACCACAATTCAAAGGCATCAACTCTTCTTCAGTCTTCCTCATTCATTTTCCAGCTTTCACACACATATGATGCGATTGAAAATACCATGGCCTTAGGTCAGGCGCACCTTAGTCTTCAAGGTGACATCTTTGCTCTTCAACACTTTAAAGAGGTCCTTTGCAGCAGATCTGCCCAATGCAATGCATCTTTTGATTTCTTGACTGCTGCTTCCATGGCTGTTGATCACGGATCCAAGTAAAATGAAATCCTTGACAACTTCAGTCTTTTCTCCGTTTATCATGATGTTGCTCATTGGTCCAGTTGTGAGGATTTTTGTTTTCTTTATGTTGAGATGCAATCCATGCTGAAGGCTGTGGTCTTTGATCTTCATTAGTAAGTGCTTCAGGTCCTCTTCACTTTCAGCAAGCAAGGTTGTGTCATCTGCATAACGCAGGTTGTTAATAAATCTTCCTCCAATCCTGATGCCCCGTTCTTCTTCATATAGTCAGCTTCTTGGATTATTTGTTCAGCATACAGATTAAATAGGTATGGTGAAAGAATACAACCCTGACGCACACCTTTCCTGACTTTAAACCAGTCGGTATCCCCTTGTTCTGTCTAAACAACTGCCTCTTGATCTATGTAAAGGTTCTTCATGAGCACAATTAAGTGTTCTGGAATTCTCATTCTTCGCAGTGTTATCCAGAGTTTGTTATGCTCCACACAGTCGAATGCCTTTGCATAGTCAATAAAACACAGGTAAACATCCTTCTGGTATTCTCTGCTTTCAGCCAGGATCCATCTGACATCAGCAATGATATCCCTGGTTCCACATCCTCTTCTGAAACCAGCCTGAATTTCTGGCAGTTCCCTGTCGATACACTGCTGCAGCCGTTTTTGAATGCTCTTCAGCAAAATTTTGCTTGCATGTGATATTAACGATATTGTTCTACAATTTCCACCTTCGGTTGGATCACCTTTCTGGGGAATAGGCATAAATATGGATCTCTTCCAGTCAGTTGGTCAGCAAGCTGTCTTCCATATTTCTTGGCATAGATGAGTGAGCACCTCCAGCGCTGCATCTGTTTGTTGAAACATCTCAATTGATATTCCATCAGTTCCCGAAGCCTTGTCTTTCACTAATGCCTTTAGAGCAGCTTGGACTTCTTCCTTCACTACCATTGATTCCTGGTCATATGCCACCTCTTGAAATGGTTGAATATCGACTAATTCTTTTTGGTATAATGGCTCTGTGTATTCTTTACATCTTCTTTTGATGCTTCCTGCGTCATTTAACATTTTCCCCATGGAATCCTTCACTATTGCAACTCGAGGCTTGAATTTTTTCTTCAGTTCTTTCAGCTTTAGAAATGCTGAGCATGTTCTTCCCTTTTGGTTTTTCATCTCCAGCCCTTTGCACATGTCATTATAATACTTTACTTTGTCTTCTCAAGAGGCCCTTTGAAATCTTCTGTTCAGTTCTTTTACTTCATCAATTCTTCCTTTTGCTTTAGCTGCTCGATGCTCAAGATAAAGCTTCAGAGTCTCCTCTGACATCCATCTTGGTCTTTTCTTTCTTTCCTGTCTTTTCAGTGACCTCTTGCTTTCTTCATGGATGATGTCCTTGATGTCATTCCACAACTCATCTGGTCTTTGGTCTCTAGTGTTCGGTGCGTTAAATCTGTTCTTCAGATGGTCTCTAAATTCAGGTGGGATATACTCAAGGTTATATTTTGGCTCTCATGGACTTGCTCTGATTTTCTTCAGTTTCAGCTTTAACTTGCACATGAGCAATTGATGGTCTGTTCCACGGTCAGCCCCTGGCCTTGTTCTGACTGATGATATTGAGCTTTTCCACCGTCTTTTTCCACAGATGTAGTCAGTTTGATTTCTGTGTGTTCCATCTGGCAAGGTCCATGTGTATAGTCGCTGTTTATGTTGGTGAAAGAAGGTATTTGCAATGAAGAAGTCGTTGTTCTTGCAAAATTCTATAATTCAATCTCCTGCATTGTTTCTTAGACACATCTAAACACTTTCAGGGACAGCGTAGCTGGGGCTGGGGCCTGGTGGCCATAGTTTGACCTAGACATCTAGGTCAACTGGCACAACACAGCTTATAAAGAAAATGTTCTACATCCCACTTTGGTGAGTAGCATCTGGGGTCTTAAAAGCTTGCGAATGGTCATCTAAGATACATCTATTGTTCCCATCCCACTCAGAGCAAAGGAAAATGAAGAAAACCAAAGACACAAGGAAAATACTAGCCCAAAGGACCACATGAACCAGAGACTCTATCAACCTGAGACCAGAAAAACTTGGTGGTGCCCGACTACCATCAGTGACCACCCTGACAGGGAAGACAACAGACAGTCCTGGACGGAGCAGAAGAAAAATGTAGAACAGAATTCAAATTCATGTAAAAAGACCAGATTTAATGGTTTGACAGAGACTAGAGGAACCCCTGAAAACTATGGCCCCCAGATGCTGTTAACCCAGCACTGAAACCATTTCTGAAGCCCACTCTTCAGACAAAGATTAGACAGGGCTATAAAAAAAAAAATAATACACGTGAGAAGGTGTTTCTTAGTTCAATCAGATACACCAGACCAAATGGGCAGCTCCTGCCCAAAAGCAGGATGAGAGGGCAGGAAGGGACAGGAACTGGTCGAACTGACCCAGGAAACCGGGGGTGGAAAGGGGGAGTGTGCTGTCACATTGTGGGCATTGCAACTAATGTCGCAGGACAAAATGTGTATAAATTTTTGAATGAGAAATTAACTTGAGCTGAAACTTTCACCTAAACCACAATAAAAAAAAAAAAGGAAAAACTAAATAAATAAATGAAAAGAGCTACAGAACGGCAGTGAAGCTTGAAGGCTGGAGAGAGGAAAGGGGGGAAGGGGCTGTATTGTTTTACCAATATATTAATGCTGAGAACCACTAGCACAATTGAGTATAAAATTTAGTTCCTGGCATCCTGGTGGCCAAAACAGGGAAATACGATGAGTCATACGATTTTCACTACAGAGGGGTAAGGGGGAGAGAACTCCCTATTCAGGAAGGAAATAAATGGCCTCCTGACAGTGAACTGAAACACAGACTTCCTCCTAAGACAGATAGTGAAAAGCATGGTAGACCTCATCAGCAGCTCATTCAACAACAAACCAAAAACCAAACTCATTGCCGGTGAGTCGATTCTGATTCATAGTGACATTACAGGACAGAGAACTGCCCCACGGGGTTTCTAAGTAGCAGCTGGTGGATTCAAACTGCCAACCTTTTGGTTAGCAGCTGTAGCTCACCACAGTTTTTAACCACTGTACCACCTGGGCTCCATTCAACAAGTATCTAGTAAGTGCCTTCTATATTTCCAGGCTCTATTCTAGGAGCTTAGGATATACCAACCAACCATCCAGATAAAGATCCCTGCCCTGGGAAGCTCATATTCTACTGGGGGTGAATGGACAATAAACATAATCGGTAAGTTATAGAATATGTTAGAGGCTGATCTGTGCTGCGGAAAAAAGGAGAAAAGGTAGAGCCAGTAGGAAGGTCAGAAGTGCCAGAAGACAGATTACAGTTCTGAACAAAGTCTTGGCCTCCTGGTCAGAAAGGGAGTAAGGGGCATGGAGCCCCTGTGTGGGGAGTGTGTACAATTCCTGGCCTTCCCCTCTCCCTGATCATCCTTGAGTCCTACAAACAGGGTCTGAGGCTGATACCAACATTCCCCAGGATAGGAATGACTAGATTCCCCAGGGTAGGGATGACTAGATTCCCCAGGGTAGGGATGACTAGATTCCCCAGGGTAGGGATGACTAGATTCCCCAGGGTAGGGATGACTAGATTCCCCAGGGTAGGGATGACTAGATTCCCCAGGGTAGGAATGACTAGATCGGAGCATGAGCTACCACCACTCATCAACTTGTCTCACTGTGGGGGCTCATGCGTTGCTGTGATGCTGGAAGCTAAACCACGGGTATTTCAAATACAAGTAGGGTCACCCATGGTGGACAGGTTTCAGTGGAGCTTCCAGACTAAGACAGGTTAGGAAGAAATATCTGCAATCTGCTTCTGAAAATCAGCCAATGAAACAACATGGATTCCAACAGACCACTGTCTGCTATAGTGCTGGAAGATGAGCCTCCTAGGTGGGAAGGCGCTCAGAATTCATAGCAGACAATGGACTCACACATACCAACGGTCGGGAAGATGGGGCAGGAGCTGACGGAGCTTCATTCCATTGTACATGGGGTCGCCATGAGTTAGAGCCCACTTGACGGCAATTAACACCAATGACAAACAATAGGACAGAAATTTCCTCTTAAGGATATTAGCAACAGCTCAGCAATTTTACTTTCGAAAGAAAAATACCAGGGCAGACTTACTAAGCCGTAATAGGCAACAAGAAGCCCGGGTGGCTCAACTATTAAGCACTTGGCTGCTAACCAAAGGGTTGGCCAAGCAATTAGAAAATAACCAACCAGCCAATAAGACGGCAACAACCATGGAGAATAAAGGCATAAAAAAATCAAGAGAGAAGGGCAATTTCTTGGTTAAAATACAGATCTAGACCCTTGAAAAAGAACGAGTGGAAAGTTACCAAATCCTGGTACAGCTCTCAGCACATAAAAGATTAACCAGCTCTGTCCCAAAACCAAGACTCGTTTTCCATATCCACACAGGTTTCTAAAGCCTAACCTTTTCGAAAATAAACCTCCCAAATACAGGCTTAATTTTAAAAACTGTGTCTGAATCAGCATACAAGCCCTTAAACCTGCTTGAATTAAAAAAATACAGTATTCCATTGTGCCAGATGGTATTACTGTTTCCAACTCTAGGTATCCCCACACTTTTCGGAAAGTTCGCTTTACATCACTTCACTTTTATGAAAGGCCTACATTAGCACCTGTTTTTGCTAACAGAAAGAAATATGAAGAGGATTTTCGCTTTTACGAAAAAAGGCGTAACTCATGCTCAGCGTTTGTTTTGCAGCTGTCCATTAAAGACCTGACAGCAAGACTGACGTCACCAAGCTCCTTCCCCGGGAACTATACTGTAGTACATTGTTTCTACCTTATATAAGCTGTGTATTTATCACATCATTCCTGCTTTTACTATATGGTAGTGTTATTCTAGGGTTTATGTGTTATTTGCTATGATTTGGTAAGTTATTTCTGGGGTCTGGGAATGGTCAAAAAATTTTCCCATACAAATTAACAGTAATTGCTTCTTCGCTTTACGCCATTTTGGCTTACAAAGTTTCATAGGAACCCTCTGCCTTCAGATATCGGGGGAAACCTGTATTTGCTGCCCTGCCCATAAGCGGATTATACCCCCCACTGTCATGTGACTTACATCGTCTCCCGATGGAAGAGTTAATCATACCTCCCGACCCCATTGTGAGTCGGCTTCAGCCAGCTGAATGTGTTTGGAAGCAGAAGCACTAATTACTGTGGCTGGACTGGTCATTTCCTTTCTTGCTCTCTGCCATGGACCATGTCCCTGACTGTGGTGGTTCATTAAATACAAAGAAGACCGTGGGAGTGGAGCCACAGAGGTGTGGTCATGTGGGGTCATGTTCCGAGCCACTGAGTGTAACCCAGTCTAAACTGAGTGATAAAATGATTATTGCACTTTTAAAACTGCATTAACGATTAATGGGGTAATTAACATCTATTGTTGGTGTTGTGGAGTCTGTGGGTGGTCCAAACGGTTAACTCGTTTGATGCAGAGGTGCCTCGGAAGAAAGGCCTGGCAATCTAAAGAAAAGTCAGCCATTGAACCCTGTGGAGCACAGTTCTACTCTGTCACTCAATTGACTCAACGACATCTGGTCTGGTATCATTTTTTGGTGGCGGTTGTTGTTACTGCTCTTCAGTCAGCCCCTACTTACAGCAACTCCACGCACAACAGACCAACTGCTGCCCATTTGTGTGCCATCCCCAGGATCGGTTTTGGATTGCATTGTTGTGATCCATAGGGTTCTCGCTGGCCAATTTTCAGAAGTAGGTCACCAGGCCTTTCTTTCTAGTCCACCTTAGTCTGGAAGTTCCACTGAAACCTGGTCAGCATCATAGCAACGTGCAAGCCTCCACTGACAGACGGGTGGTGGCTGCGTACGAGGTGCCGTGACCAGGAATCAAACCCGGGTCTCCTCTCCCCACGGCAGGTGAGAATCTACCACTCAGCCAGCACTGCCCCACAGTCGACACCTGGAGCAGTCTAGAGAAGCCAGACAGACGTGTGGGACTTGCTGCCAGTAAACTTCCAAGCTAATAACCATCTGGAAAACAAATAGACTGAAAAGATTTTCTGCCTTTTTCTAATTAAAATTTTTACTCTATAAATATGTGCTTTGAGAAGAAAGAGGAAAACCTGAGTTACACGTTCAGGTAACCTTTCGAAGACCTTGAGGAGAACAATGGTAGGTTCAAAGACAAGGTTCAACCGCTCACCCGTCCACAGGCATGTAATTAATCTGTATCTGATGGGGGGGCTGGTAAAACAAGACTCAAGGTTATAAACTTAACCAGCATCCCAGTCTCCTGGCAAGACACGGAAATGTAGCTGTCTGGAATTTCATGATATGTAGAAATCATTCAAAAAATGTCAAGTTCTTTTCAGCTTTTTAGTAGTATTCCTTGCCTAGACATCTTCCCAACATAAGTTTAGATGGCACTAAAAGCTTTTCAACTATCAAGTGAAGCAGAACTTGATGAATACTACTAGATCTTTCAAACCTTTTTTTTCTAGAATCCAAAGAAAAACACCACCACCTGAAGTTAAGATGCCTCCGACGGCTTCTCTGATGAAAACATACAAGAATTCATTTAAAAACTTAAGTTCTGAGAGAAAAAGTTCAAAACCACATTTTGTAAATTTGTGGTTGTTGGTAGGTGCCGTCGAGTCGATTTTCAACTCATAGCGACCCCACGTGACAGAGTAGAAACGTCCCGTATGGTTTTCTTGGCTATAATCTTTACTGAAGCAGATTGCCAGGTATTCCGCCCGTGAAGCCACTGGGTGGGCTCAAACTGCCAACCTTTGGGTTAGCAGCCGGGAGCTTAACCATTGCACCACCAGCACTCCTGGGGTAGGTCTCACAAAATGGAAGTCCAGAGAAACCCAGAACACTTACCAGAAGTAGGCTGACAGGTCGTCCCATCCAGAGGTGGTGGTGAGGGTGGGTTTTAACTGGGAGAATGGGAAAAAAGGTACAGCAAGAAGGTGCCTGGAGAAGCTCAGAGACACTGCTAAGAAACCCGATGTGAGCATAAGGCACGTCAAGGTTTCCAGACAGTCCACGGCTTCCCCTAAAGACCGGAAGAAAGGTGCTGCTCTATGCTGCCTTTGAAAGTTCTGGATCTGGGCCCACGGTTCTCTCCGCTAAGGTCAGCAAGCCCGTGGAAGATATTGGGAAGGTGATTTGCATTGCTATGTTCAAACCAAGTTAGAAACATTATTTCCTACCATACTCAGAAGTAGATTGCCAGGCCTTTCTTCTAAGGTACCTCTGGGTCGATTTGAACCTCCAACCATTTTTATCAGCAGCCGGGTATGTTAACCATTTGTGCCACCCAGGGACTACAGTTTGGTACAAAAAGTGATACCCAGAAGGTGTGATTCTTCATGCATTTGGGAAATTATCCCAGAACTCCAAGATGACACAACGTAATGGCTCCCACTGCAGGACTGGTTAGTGGTACATCTTGTAGGACCAACACTCAGGGACACCCAGCAAGCAAGGAGGCTCAAGACGCTAGGCTAGGATACCCGTTCCGAAGAAGACTTAAGAGCGTGGCATTTGGTTGGCAGGGAACAAAGAATGCCTGGGGACTCTTCCTTGACACATCCAGTGACTGGAAAAGATGAGAAGAAGCAGACGTTTGGCAACAGAACAAATAGTAAGAGGTTAAGCTTTTTCATCCCACCCACAGCTCCCTTTTTAGAACACTCTACCCATCTTTAGGAGCCCTGGTAGTGCAGTAGTTAAGCACTAAGCTGCTAACCAAAAGATCAGCAGTTTGAACCCATCAGCTGCCCCAGGAGAAAGACATGGCAGTCCGCTTCTGTAAAAACTACAGCCTTGGGAAACCTACAGGGCAGTTCTATTCTGTCTTATAGGGCTGCTAGGAGTTGGAACCAAGTCGACAGCAACAGTCGTTTGTTTTAATCCCATCTTTAGCCTTGGCTTCTTTGTTTTATTTTATTTTTAAATGAGCTTTGCCTGTCTGGTCATCATTGAGTGTGTGAGAGAAAGACAGGAGAGACTGATTCATATTCAGATTGACTGACTGGGAGAGTTTAAACTATTAAAAAAAAAGTCATTCTCGAGCCAACTCCAACTCATGGCGACCTCTCAAGTGTCTGAGCGGAATTGTGCTAACTGGGTTTTCAGTAGGTAATTGTTCAGAAGTAAATCACTAGGTTTTTCTTCCGGGGTGCCTCGGGCTGGCTGGGCTCGAACCTCCAACCTTTTGGTGAGCAGCAGAGCACTTTAACCATTTGTGCACCCAGGGACTCTGACTGAACTATAAGGTATATAACAAAAGGGTCAGCTTGAAATGGAAGACCGTGATAAAGAGGGCTGATTGCAGAGAGAAGGCAGACAATGGGGCAGAAGCCAGAGACAAGACACTAAGGTGCCCAAAGAAATCACAGCCTCTGCACCTAACTCCCCAGCTCTCAGGGTGCTGGCTGGGCTACCATGCTCTTGGGTTCTCCTGGGTTCCTCCCAACAAATTCCTTATTGTTGATGCTGGTTTGTTTAAGCCAGTTTGAGCAAGTTTCTCCTTTTTGCAACTAAACCAAAACCAAAACAAAACAAACCCGTTGCCATCATTCCAACTGATAGTAACCCCATAGGACAGAGTAGAACTGTCCCATAGGGTTTCTAAGGAGTGGCTGGTGGATTTGAACTGCCAGCCTTTTGGTTAGCAGCCAAATTCTTAACCACTGCACCACCTGGGTTCCTTTTTGCAACTAGTAAGTCTTCATTTTAAAAGTGCTTGATCTCGGTAAATTTTTTTTACTGAAGAATAAGATTTGTGTACAAGGAGCCCTGGTGGCCTAAAGGTTAAGAGCGTGGTGCTAACTGAAAGGTTGGTGGTTTGAACCCACCCAGCGGCTCCGTGGGAGAAAGACCTGGTGATTTGCTTCTGCAAAGATTACAGCCAAGAAACCCTGTGGGACAGTTCTGCTGTCACATGGGGTTACTATGAGTCAAAACCAACTTGACAGCACCTAACGACAGTAAGATTTGCATACGTTACTGTACGCAAATCTTAAATGTCTCTCTTGACAAATTCTTACAAATGAACACATCTATGTAATCACCACCTAGATCTAAAAGAACATTACCAAGACCCAGAAGCTTCTTTGTGCAATGTCTCAATTAATAAACCCCCTTCCCCAGCCCTGTCCTATTCTGACTTCTGTCATCATTGATTTGTTCTGTCTCTTCTTGATTAGTTCTTGCCCTTTTCATGTCAGTGAATTCATACATGTGTGTACTTGTGTCTGGCTTATTTTACTCAATACGATATCTCTGAGAGTCATTTGTGTTCGTCTGTGTAGCAGCTGGTTCTTTTTTATTGCTGTGTAGTATTCCACTGCGTGACATACCACAATTTACTTACCCACCCAAGGACATTTGGATTTTTTCTAGTTTGGGGGCACTATGAACATTCTTGAAAACGCTTCTGGTTCACACATGTGCTCATTCCTGTTGGTTGTGTGTATGTCTGCATGTATACATATACAGGAGTAGAAAGGCTGAAGCGAAGGCTATGTGTTTGTTCAACTTTCAGCAGACAATACCAAACGGCCTTCCAAAGTGGTTACACCAATTTACACTTCTACCAACAGGATATGAGAGGTCAAGCTTTTCTACATTTCTGCTAACATTTGGTTTAGTTTGTTCTTTAATTTTAAGCATTCAAATGGTATTTTACAATAGTTTTAATCTGGATTTTGATGACTGATGATGTTGAATGCCCTTTTTCTCAGTTTTAAAAATGGGTTTTTGGCCCTTTCTTGTTGATTTGTAGTTGTTCTTTATATATTCTGGACTAAACATTGTTTGTTGGACATATGTTTTAGAAATTTCTTCTACTTTGTGATTTGTCTTTTTACTCTCTTAGTTTGTACTAGGGAATCAAAGTTCTTAATTTTAATGAACATGAGAACAGGCAAAAGGGTTTTTTTTTTTTTTTTTGTAAACCTCAGACAATAGATACAATGTTACTATCCTCACTTTCCCAAAGCTTCAGATACAAGGAATAAATTACCAACTTAATAATCAGTAACGTGTCCACAGTTTGTCAAGTGTGTTTATACACTGTGTCCTGGAAACAATGTGACAAGTGGTAAATGGGTTCGCCAGCAGCCCTTCCAATTCCCACTGCGTCTTCCAGCATTACCAGCATTCCCATAAGGAATTTTCCAGAAGAGATGTTCAGAGCACAACTTGGATCCCAAGAACCTCTCTCTCCCTGGAGACAAGGGCACCAACCTCAAACCCTCGCTGGGGATTACCAGGAATCCCTTCATCCTAAAGAACTAGTGAGTGTCCTTGGCCTGGGGCAGGAGGAGGAACAGGCTCCTGGAGGGATTCAGACGGCGACAACCCTTGTGTCGGGCTTCACATCCGCCACCTCACTGATGCCCGCGGCACCCTGTGTGACAGCTTTTGTTCTCACTATTGCACAGGCAGAGACGGTTATGTCGCTTGGTCCAAACTGGGTAGGAGATGGGAGAAGGGCGGTGGCCCTTCACAGAGTTTCTTGCTGGAACCAGGTCCCTGAGCCCGCTTCCTCTCCTTCACTTCCTTCCAGGCTCTTCCTCTCCCGTCCCACCTCTGCGCTGCCTGGGGAAACAGCCTTCTTGCTCCTCTGGCCATCAGCAAAGAGGAGAACACTCCTGAGATTCTTTTCCTGGTAAGTTTGCTACGCAGGAAATATGACCTCCGCGGATCTTCCTTTATGGTCTCTCTGTGCTCCCTACTCTCTCTCACACACACACACTAAGATGCACTTGAACGCCATGGCATAACAATATCAGTGTTTCTTTGCACCACCGAGAGGCAAAGGAAACACAGAGCTGGCAGGAAGTAGGACAGCTGAGACTCTAGAACGCAAGCTCCTAATCACTGCTCTCTATTACATCAGGCTCCACTCCTCAACTAGACCAGCCTAGAAATAAAGGGAAGAAATGGAAAAGGAAGAGGTGCCCTGGGTCATTGAGGGTCAAGGAGAGAGAGGAAGCTACTCCAACCCTAGGGATCCAAATCAGTGCCTCCAATCCCCTAAGACCCAAGCTTAAATACAGACATCTACGTACATGCGACCCACAGCCTTAGGTCAGGACTGAAGTCAGAAAGGCATAGTAAACAGGTGTTGTTGCTGGGTGCCAACTAATCGATTCTGACTCATGGAGACCCTATGTGTCACAGAGAAGAACTGAGCTTCTCAGGGTGTTTGAGGCTGTAATCTTTACGGAAGCAGATTGCCAGGTCTTTCTCCAGTGGAGCACCTGGTGGGCTTGAACCATCAACCTTTCAGTTAGCAGCTGAGCACTTAACTGTTATGCCACCAGGACTCCTTAGTAAAGAGGTAAGCGCAAATATTCGGTCAAATTGGATGTGAGGCCAGAGGTTCACAACACTCTTTTAAAGAGAAAGTTCCCAAGAAAATGAGTCATAAACTAGAAACTTTGACCCTCTTGAGCAGTATTTCAACACTTCGCCTAAGCTAGCAAACGTGACCCACCACTCATCTGTCAGCTTGGCCAACTGTGGTGGCTTGCGTGTTGCCGTGATGCTAGAGGCTATGTCACCAGTATTTCACATATCGACAGGGTCACCCATGGTGGACAGGTTTCAGCAGAGCTTCTAGACTAAGACAGACTATAGGAAGAAAGGTCTGGCAATGTACTTCCAAAAGTTAGCCAGTGAAAACCATGGGTGAATATAGTGCTGGAAGATGCGCCCCCTAGGTTGGAAAGCAAAAATGAACTCAAGCAAGCCAGAGATCACAGAAGTGCCACAAGACTGGGCAGCGTTTCGTTCTGTTGTGCAAGGCGTCGTTGTGAGCTGGAGCTGACTCAACGGCAACTAACAGCAACAACAAGGAGCAAAGTTGACAGAGCAGGAAAGACTGACTGCTTTTCCCGCTGTACTGAAGCTACATTAACGGCTCGCTTTGGCTGCTGAACAGCCTCAAGGTCTTATTACTCACTCTTGACTTCAAGAGGCAAACCGCTGGCCCGGCCCTCTCAACAGCAGGCGGGACTGAGCCCACGCAGAACATCACCTCCAGTTCTCAGTGAGAGGTACTTGGGTTCCCTATGTTGTTGGCGCCATCAGGTCGGTTCCAACTCAGGGTGACCCTATGTGATGGAGCAGAACCATCCCCATAGAGGTTCCTAGGTTGTAATCTTAACAGAAGCAGATCTCCAGGTCTTTTCTCCTGCAGAGCGGCTGGTAGGTTCAAACCGCTGACCTTTCAGTTAGCAGCCAAGCACTTAACCATTGTGCCTCCAGGTATATTGGCACATGAGGTGTCACTAACGGGACAACAAAGGCCTTCTAATTAGATTTTTCTTTTTTCCACAAGTATCTAAGCAGTAAGGAGCCCTGGTGGCATAACATGCTCACCTGCCAACTGAAAGGTCAGTGGTTTGAACCCACCCAGCAGCTCTGCGAAAGAAAGACCTGGCAATCTGCTCCCATAAGGATTGGAGCTTTGGTGGCACAGTGGTTAAGAGTTCGGCTGCTAACCAAAAGCTCAGCAGTTTGAATTCACCAGCCATTCCTTGGAAACCCTATGGGGCAGTTCTACTCTGTCCTTTAGGGTCGCTTTGAGTCGGAATCGACTGGACAGCAACAGGTTGGCTTTTATTTTTTGGTTTAGTTGCAAAAAGGAGAAACTTAACTCAAACTGACTTAAATAAGCCAACAACAGTAGCCGTTTGTTTCCCAGGGTTGGCAGAATAAACCTAAAAACAACAAACAAAAAGAAATAGTACTCTAGCCCAAAAATTGATCAGAACTGTCCTAATGAAACCCTGGTGGTGTAGTAGTTAAGTGCCATGGCTGCTAACCAGAGAGTCAGCAGTTCAAGTCCGCCAGGCATTCCTTGGAAACTCTACGGGGCAGTTCTACGCTGTCCTATAGGGTCGCTATGAGTCAGATCGACTCAATGGCAACAAGTTTTTGGAATGAAACCGAGTCCACTGAATTCTTGGAGGACTTATAGAGCCTCACTCTTTGTGCTCACGGGAGAAAGAAGGTAGAGGGGAGAAGAGGGGAGGATGCTAACCAGGCTCAGAGCACACCTGGAAGGAGGTCTCAGGACGAAACAGGACAGGCCTCTCCACAACCAAAATGTTCATAAACTGCAGTGGAGGAAAGCATGAAATTCCAAATTCCACCTCCAGGCTACATCACGAAGCAGCGGTCATCTGAGCTGCTGTATTGATCATGGGTGAGTCAGATTGGGTGGACTTAGTACTCTCCTGGTAAAATTACACACATCCAGTCAAAATGTATTTTTGAAAGCCTACGGAGTCCCTGGTTGGCACAAACGGTTAAGTGCTCGGCTACTGACTGAAAGGTTGGTAATTTGAATTCACTCAGAGGTGCCTCAGGAGAAGGGCCTGGCGATCTGCTTCTGAAAGATCACAGCCACCGAAAACCCCACGCAGCACAGCTCTACTCCGACGCACACGGGGTCATCACGAGTTGAAGTCACCTTCGATGGTGACTGCTTTTTTCTCTGTTTTAAATGAAGCGCAACCTGCTCTCCCCTACCCGCTCCCGCTTCCCTGGTCTGGCCATGCCATAAAAAGTCTCTGCTATTCTTGCAGCCAGGGACTCTGCACTGGACCTTCCAGCCACATCCCCGTAATTCCAAGCGCACAATTCTCAGATCCTGCTCTGTGGCCATAAACACTCCCCCTTCCCCCTCAATAAGACAGGTCAGATCACAAGAAAGTCCATGTGGCATTCCTAGAGGACTCACCTTGAATTCCTACTTTTTAAAAAAACAAAAACGATATGCAAAAACCAGCATCCATAGAAAATTACTTGAATCAGTTCTGCAGGTTGCTACTGAAACCCTGCCTCCTGCCACTGCTGAGAAACCCTGTGCTGACGCAAATAACCTCAACCATTTCTCTCTGTTATGCCTTAAACTGTGTCCCCTCCAAACAAGATAGGTTGAAGCCCTAACCCCCTTCCCGTGGATGTGATCCTCGTTTGTTATGTTAATGACGTCACAAGGATTAAACCAAACCAAATCCATTGCTGTTGAGTTGATTCTGACTCATAGCAACCCTAAGGGACAGAGTAGAACTGTCCTATAAGGTTTCCAAGGAGCGGCTGGTGGATTCGAACTGTTGACCTTTTTCATTAGCAGCCGAGCTCTTAACCACTGAGCCACCAGGGCGCCGCACGGAGTAAGGTGGGTCCTAAATCTAATCCCTTCTGAGTGGTGCCTTATACAGCAAAGCACAGACGCGCTCGGGGAAAGGACACCATGTGAGCAGCCATCTACAAGATCATGAACGCCTGGGGCTGCTGACAAGGAAGGGCCCTCCCCTAGAGTGGATGCCCTGACCATACATCAAAACACTTCTGTTCTTTAAAGAAGCCTCTTTGAGGTATCTTGTTCCGGCAGCTGCAGGAAACTCGGGCACTCTCCCAGCCTCCTGCCCAGATAAGGACTCAGCACACGCTCCTCCTATCTGAGTTAAAACTCATGAAGGAGATAAGAGCAGAGTGCCCCAGGAGGCAGAAAAATCTGATTCTGCTCTCAAGGTCAAAGGCTGGATTCTCCTAAAATCCCATAGGTGATGTGATCCAGGATTTAATCTTACCGTTACGGGGCCACGCAGTCCTACAGGTCATCGTCTAAGTACCCTACATGGAGCCCTGGTGGCACAGCAGTTAAAGCGATCAACTGCTAACCAAAAGGACAGCAGTTCAAAACCACCAGTGGCTCCATGGGAGAAAGATGGAGCAGTCTGCTTCCGTAGAGATTTACAGCCTTGGAAACCCTACAGGGTTGACTATGGGTCGAAATCAACTCGACAGCAAAGTTTATTTATTTTTTAGTATCTTTCAGGTATTTAAGACCACATGGCACCTACCCTTTGGTCAATGATACCCCTAATAACATCTAAGAGAATACAGAATCGATGCACTGAATAAGTGTTCATTGTAACTGCCTGTTCTGTGAATTCCACGTATATAAAGTTGAAAGGTAGACTTCATCTCCAACATTAGAAGGATGCCCTTGGCAGTGGGGCGCTAACTGGAAGAGGTAATACAAGGATGATCAGATTGGGTCTGTGGCTCCGTTTTGGGGAAGGAGACAGGGAAGTACTGGGCAGAAAAATCATCAAGGAATTTCACAGCAGGGACAACCATACACCCCGGGAAGGGCACTTTTTTTTTTTTTTTTTTAATTTTTCTTGTGCTTTAAGTGAAAGTTTACAAATCAAGTCAGTCTCTTACACAAAAATTTATATACACCTTGCTACATGCTCCTAGTTGCTCTCCCCCTAATGAGGCAGTACTCTCATTCCCTCCACTCTCCATTTTTGTGTCCATCCGGCCAGCTTCTGACTCCCTCTGCCTTCTCATCTCCCCTCCAGACAGGAGCTGCCCTCATAGCCTCATGTATCTACTTGATTCAAGAAGCTCACCCCTGACCAGTATCATTTTCTATCCCATTGTCCAATCCAATCCCTGTCTGAAGAGTTGGCTTTGGGAACGGTTCCTGTCTTGGGCTAACAGAAGGTCTGGGGACAATGACCTCCGTGGTCCTTCTAGTCTCAGTCAGACCATTAAGTCTGGTCTTTTTAGGAGAATTTGAGGTCTGCATTCCACTGCTCTCCTGGGGAAGGGGCATTCTTAAGTGGTTACTTTTACAGGGAAGAGACGCTCTCTTGAGATGACTACTAAAGGCGAGGAGGAGGGGCATGGAGAGGGAGGAGGAGGGAAGGAAGGAAGGATGGAGAGGGAAAGGGAAGTAGGAAGAGGGAGAGGGAAGAGGAGAAGCAGGAAGGGGAGGAGGAGGAGAGGGTGGGAGAAGGGAGGAAGAGAAAGTGAAAGCATTCCCCTTGACCTCTACTTTTGCTCTAATTATTTGTTTTCATATTTTTCCCCAAGGTCAGAAGAGGAAACAATTCTAGCCAAAAATGTGCTGCAGCTATCATATACTAACTTACAGTCTGGCCTCTGATCAAGCCACAGTGTATATAAAATCAACACCAGGAGAGGCTTTCCTCCATGTGCAATAAATGCAAACAGCAAGAACAGGGGTACTTGTGTGCTTCTCAGGGGATCAGATAATTAGGAAAAGGGATTAGTTTGTCTTCTGAGAGTTAAACTAAGCCCTGTTGCTCAAGTCCATTAACTAAATGAATTTAAAAAAAAAGGCTTGAACAGAGTTACAGGGCTCCTGACGCCATCTGAAATATATTAATTGCTCCCAATTAACTGGCTGGTGCTACAATGAAAAAAGCTTGAAGATACTTATTTCGGACAGGGTTTTATAACGTATACATCTGTGCACAAACACCCAACTCAGCAGTGTGCCTGTTAGATGATTCTTCATTAGTGAGAATATCGTTTGCTTCCAGCATCCATAATTTAAACACAAAGTGCAAGGAGTAAAAGGCAAACAGGTATCTAAGTTTAAAAGCCAAAGAGAAAAAAAACAAAGGATCGGATTAAGCCACCTGCTATGCCTGGGTGGTGCAAACATTAATGTGCCGGGCAGCTAACCGAAAGGGTAGAGGTTGGAGTTCACCCAGAAGCATCTTAGATCAGGATCAGGTCTGGTGATCTGCTTCTGAAAGGTCACAGCCTTGAAAACTATGTGCACCATAGTTCTACTCTGTCCATGTGGGGTCGCCGTAAGTCAGAAGTGACTCAGTGTCAACTAGCTTGGTTTGGGGTTATTAACTATCTGGCTAAAAGGTAAATTTATTACTCCCCTCCTTCCCTCTCCTCTCCCCTCTGCTTCCTAGTTTTTATTAGAAATGTCCTGTTTTCAGTTCTCTTCTTTTGGTTACCTTTACAATCTTAAATAAAGCATTCTATTCTTTAGAAGGCCATGGAGATGTACAAAACTCAAGTTTATAAGAGTGTGTGTAGGGGGAGAGGGGGCACAGTGACAGAGAGGGACAGAAGTGGGAGCAACGGAACTGTCTTGAGTGAGGCTCTCATTAAAAGACTCCAGCCACGAATGAAGAACACCAAAGACACAAGGTAATTACGAGCCCAAGAGACAGGGCCACGTAAACCAGAGACTCCATCAGCCTGAGACAAGAAGAACTAGATGGTGCCCAGCTACAACTGATGACTGCCTTGACAGGGAACACAACAGAGGGAGCAGGAGAGCAGTGGGATGCAGACCTCAAAGTCTCATAAAAAGACCAGACTTAATGGTCTCGCTGAGCCTAGAAGGACCCCAGAGGTCATGGCCCCCAGACCTTCTGTTAGCCCAGGACAGGAACCATTCCCAAAGCCAACTCTTCAGACAGGGATGGGACTGGACTATAAGACAGAAAATGACACCGGTGAGGAGTGAGCTTCTTGGCTCAAGAATTTCTGTGTGCAACTACTCAGAAAATTAAAAAATATAACAAAAAAACAGCAGACATATTTAGGACTTGCTGTGTAACTGGCACTGTTTCAAATGCTTAGTCTTTTAACCCTTTCATGGCTGAAATAAATATATATATATATGCACACATACTTTTGTTTTGGAATTTTTTGGTGGTACGTTTTTTCACTAATGGGATGGATGCTGAATCATTGTTTGTTGGTAGGTTTTTGTTATTTGAAAAAATGGGGGCCCAACTGCAAGCAGGTCATAGCGGTACCATGTTCCACAAAGTATACCACAAACATGGCACATATGGGTCCCGTGGCCCAGGAGCTGCAACACACTTCCTGGTTACACTTGAGCCATAAACTCTTAACTTTCCAGAAATACATATGAAATGCTAAATAAGCACTGCCCTTGCTGCACATAACTCTTATCCGTTTGATTTAGAGGAGGCCATGGCAGTACCACGTTCCATGATGCACAGCACACATGCGGGACATATCGGTCCCACGTTCCATGACACACGGCACACACGCGGGACATATCGGTCCCACGTCCCATGAAGCACGGCACGCACGCGGGACATATCGGTCCCACGTCCCATGAAGCACGGCACGCACGTGGGACATATCGGTCCCACGTCCCATGATGCACGGCACGCACGCGGGACATATCGGTCCCGCATTCCATGAAGCACGGCACGCACGCGGGACATATCGGTCCCACGTTCCATGAAGCACGGCACACACACGGGACATATCGGTCCCACGTTCCATGAAGCACGGCACACACACAGAACATGTCGGTCCCATGGCCCAGAAAGTGTGTAAAATGCGAGTGCCAGGTTTATCTACTAGTAACTATTAGAGGGTTAAGTTATGTACTCCTTACAATAACCCTGTGAGGTAGGTGGTTTTATTACCCCAGGTTACAGATGGGAAATGGGGGCACAGCGAGGTCCAGCAGCTGTGCTAGAGGTCACGCAGTAAGCAGCAAAGGCCTCGATTCAAACTAGCCAGTGCCTTCAGAGCGACACAACTCCCGCAGTCACGAGCCACTGGACAAAGGGTACAATCTCAAATTGCCATTCACCTGTGACTCCAAGCATGTGGCCACACTCTTAGGGGCCAAGCCCTGCACGGCCACATTCCCCATCAAGAGCTATTTCCTCAAACCACAATGGCCTGCATGACAATTCTCACTGGCACACACTTCTTACAGCCCCACCCCCTAAAGATCATCCAGAACTCTCCTGTGAGAACTAACTTATCCAGCCCCTACATTTCCAGAATGAGCCATTTGTATCCACATACGAAATTTCCGTCCTTCTGCCTCCTATTAGAGGAGCAGGCAGTTTGCGGTTGGCTGCTAATCCAAAGGTTGGCAGTTCAAACCCACCCAGTGGCACCAAGGAAGAAAGGCCTGGCAATCTGCTTCCGTAAAGATGAGTCTAGAAAATCCTGTGGGGCAGTTCTACTCTGTAACACATGGGGTCACCATGAGTCAAGGGCCAACTCGACAGCAGCTAACAATGTCATCTTTCTATCTCCCCGCTTGCTATGACCTCAGCGAGGGTCTAGATCTCTGAATTACCCCACCCAGGGCCTGGCATGTAATAAAAACACAATTATTGCTTATTAAGATTAAAAAACACCCCAGTGCCATCAATTATTAAGGTTTATTAAGATTAACTGACATGGACTTACCGAATGAGAGAAGAAAGAGGGCAGAGTTAAGAACTGGAGCCAGGTGAAGAAGTGGCCCGCTGCTGTGATCCTCTCTGGCAAGTGCTCACAAGCAAAGCCCGTGATGCTGACTGAACGTACAAAACAGTTCTCCCCCAAAAAGCTCCAAGTACTTCTACTTTATTACAGCCTAGAAAACCCTATGTGGCAGTCCTGCTCTGTCACACGGGGTCACTCCGTCACCATTTCCATTGTCCAGGGTGGCCAACTGAGGCTCCCTCTCCCTGGGCACTGCTAACCTCTCCCCTTGGCATGGCTCGGCCGGCTTCCTCTCTTCAGCGATACCTGTGGCCTAGCCAATTTCTAAAGCTTCCTTGAAGTGCGGCTCATGCCTTACGTTTTGGAGAAGGCTCCTAAACAAGAAAGACCTCTTCTGACTCAGAACTCATATGCTTTTGTCACTGTTGAGTGCCATCGAGTCGATTCCAACTTACGGCGATCCCATGTGACACGGCAGAGCTGCCGCATAGGGTTTTCTAGGCTGCAATCTTCACAGAAGCTAATCACCAGGTCTCTTCTCCCATGGAGACACTGGGTGGGCTGGAACCACCAACCTTTCAGTTAGCAGCTGAGCACTTAACTGCTGTGCCTCCAGGGCTCCTTGAACCCAAGTTGTGTGCTGTTGCTAGGTGCCATCAAGTCGGCACAAGTTTAGAGCTTAGCAATTCTACTCGCAAGTATGTACCCAATACTTATGCGTACACGTTTATCAGGACATGTACTAAAATGCTCATAGCCCCACACTGGAAACCAGTCAAATGTTTTCAATCGCTTCATATGCATGTGAAAGCAGGACAATGAACGCAGAAGACTGAAGAAGAATCGATGCCTTTGATTGTGGTTTTGGTAAAGAATATTGAATATACCGTGGACTGCCAGAAGAACGAACAAGTCTACCCTGGAAGAAGTATAGCCAGAATCTTCCTTAGAAGTAAGGATGGTGAGACTACGTCCCACATACTTTGTACACGTTATCAGGAGGGACCAGTCCCTGGAGAAGGACATCATGTTTGATAGAGGGTCAGCGAAAAAGAGGAAGACACTCAACGTGATGGACTGACACAGTGGCTACGACAATGGGCTCAAGCGTTAACAACGACTACGAGGATGGCTTAGGACCAGGCAGCATTTCACTGTTGTACACAGGGTCGCTATGAGTCAGAACCAACTGGACGGTACCTAACAACAACTCCAATGCTCGTCAGGCCTAGGATGGATAAATTGTGGACTATTGCACAGCAATGACAATGTCTCAACTACAGCCACATGCAACATGGCCGAAGCTCACAAACATTTTGAGGGAAACCACATACAAAAGAATACATACTGCATGATCCCATGTCTACAGAGTACGAAAAAGCAAAGCTGATCTGTGGCTGGGATGGTGGTGCCCTTGGGGAGGGGGCATGAAGGGTCTTCTGGGATGCTGGCAATACTCCATTTCTTAATCGAGGTGCTGGTTATGTGATGTTCCCTTAGTGAAAATATGTCAACTTGTACACTTAAGGTTTGTATGTATGTTATACTTCCATTAAAAACTCCTTTTGAAAAAATCGCATAAGCCAGGACATCCACCCAAATCAAGCGGAATGGGCATAAAATCTCCAGGAACATCTGAAACCGAGTTGATGTCTCCATCTGGCTAGCGGTGGAAGAGAAGTACAGTGGCTGTTGCATAATTCGGGTTGCTTCAAGTCAGCTCGCTAAATGTGACTCTGAAAACATGCAAACATTCCAACAAAAGGCCGTGAAGTGTGTGCAACTTTTCTCTGAAACCCCCAGTGCTGCTTCCAGGCAGCTCACCCTCGAGGTACTGCTCCTGCCCTAGCTCCCGGGAGCACAGCCCCCCTCATCTGCTCTTCCTGCAGCTTCCCCTCCCCCATTCCTTGGGTTCCCTCCAACAGGACCCTTACCCACCCTGCTCCTCTGTCTCCTCTTGCCCACCCATGAGCAGATTAACTCATGTGACTACTGTATTTGAGAGCAGATATTGATACTCATGAAATCATAGTGACCCTGTAGGACAGAACAGAACTGCCCCACAAAGTTTCCAAGGAGTGGGTGGTGGAATCGAACTGCTGACTTTTCCGTTAGCAGCCAATCTCTTAACCACTGCCATCAGGGCTCCGAACTGCCAAAAGGATGACTAAATCTGTCTTCGAAGAAGTACAGCTAGAGTGCTCCTCAGAAGGAGGATGGCGAGACTGTCTTACTTCGGACATGTTATCAGGAGGGACCAGTCCCTGGGGAGAAGGACATCAAGACTGGTAGAAGGTCAGCCAAAAAAAGGAAGACCCTCCACAAGATGGACTAACACAGTGGCTGTAATCCTTATGGGATCATATTGCCAAATCTTTCTCCCTCAGAGTGGCTAATCGGTTCAAACCACTGACCTTTCAGCTAGCAACCAAGTGCTTAACCACTGTGCCACCAGGGCCCCTCTGTGTATCTCTAGAAAACCAAATCAAACCAAACCCACTGTGGTCTAGTCAATTCTGATTCATAGAGACCCTATAAGACAGAGTACAACTGCCCCATGGGACTTCCGAGGCTGTGAATCTTTAAGAAGTTGACTGCCACATCTTTCTCCCATGGAGCTGGCTGGTGGGTTTGAACTGCCCACCTTTCGGTTAGCAGCCAAGTGCTTAACCACTGCGCCATCACGGCTCTTGTATCTCTAGAAGGAGGTAACTACTCCCCACTGGCGCTTCTCCTCTGCCATTGGATGTTTACTTTCACAGCAGCATAGTCCGAGCTTAACTGTCCTTCCACTGCTACACACAGCACCTTGCCCCAAATCTATTAATAGAAAAGGATCTAAATTAATAATCTCTCATTGTTGTCACTCCATCGGTGTCTTTGGAAAACTTCACAAATAGCTACTTTGAAATGAGGGCCTGCAGGGCTGGAGGATGGGGAGGTGGGAGTGACTTCCCCTGGGTCCACGTTTCTTTCGGGGGTGATGAGCCTGCTCTGGATTGGAGAGTGGTGACAGCTGCGTAATCTGTGAATACACTAAAAACCAGTGACGTGCACACACTGTGGGTGCTGGGTGCCCTCGAGTCGATTTCAACTCACAGCGACCTCGTGTGACAGAGAACTGCCTCACAAGGCTTTCCGGGCGGTAATCTTTACCTGAGCAAATCCCCAGGTCTTTCCCCCCGAGGAGCTGCAGGACAGGTTCCAACCTCTGACCTTTCAGATGGCAGAGTTAGCAGCCAAGTTTTCACCACCAGGGCTCCTGGAGCACATTTTAAAAGGATACATTTACGACATGGGATTTTTATCTCTCAGTTTTTAAAATAAATAAAATAAAGGAGTGCCTATCTTTTTTTTTTTTTATCAGTTTTTTTTTTTTTTTTTTTATCAGTTTAGTGGAAACCCTGGTGGCCTAGTAGTCAAGTGCTACAGCTGCTAACCAAAAGGTCGGCAGTTCGAACGCCAGGCCCTCCTTGGAAACTCTATGGGGCAGTTCTACTTTGTCCTATAGGATCGCTATGAGTCCGAATCAACTCGAAGGCAGTGGGTATCAGTTTAGTAGGCAAAACGCGATGAAGGAGCAACAAGCTGATGGACAACTAAGCGCAGACTAGGTCTAAAAACCAAGAATAAAGCTATGAATTAAAATGAGGAGGCAGGCCCTAATTTCCGACATTACCGGAGGGGGCGGGGGGTGACGGTGGCCAAGGCACTGCAGGGTTACAGATCTAGGGGACTGACCTCCTTAGTTTCAGGCGCTCGGTCAGCCCAACCACCTGGACACCATCATCAAGACGAGGTGAACCTGCGCCAGATGGAGTGCTTCAGCGCGGGGAATGCCACTGATTGTTCTTACCGCCAATACCGCCTCGCCAGGTCCCCCCTCCCCGGGTAGCACAGCTTTGCTGACCTGCAGGTCCCACCAGGAAGAGTGGCCTCTGAAAGTGCCAAGGAAACTCAGGTGGTGGGGAATGGATGGTCATGGAAGGTGGCTGCGGTGAGCACGGGATTCCCTGCTGCTGGCCGAAGAGGCGAGAAAGAGGGGGCCGTTCGGAGACCAAGCCCACCCCAGAGGGCTCGCACCCTCCCTCTCCTGACCCCACGGATCCGGCAGACCCCATTCTGTCCCCGGAGCGCGGGAGGGCCCACGCCCTCCCCGCCTTCTCAGCCCCTTCAGCCTTGGCTGGAGCCATCTGAGTCGGCCGAGGGCGCCCCGAGGCCACCTGCCGCTCCGGGACTCAGGGATAAAAGGGTCCTGACCCCACTCCTGCCTGAGGACTGGAGTCGCGAACTTCCCGGGAGAGCCTCGGAACGGGTTCCCCCCACGCCCCGGACGAACAGAGGCCCGGGTCACCCAGGGCCGGCGCGCCCGCACCCTCTCGCCGGCCGGCGCGGCCGCACTTTCCCGGGGCCGCAGCCCGGCGCGCCGCGCTCGCTCTTCCAGGCGCCGAGCCCGCCGCCGAGCCCGAGCCCCTCTCGGCCTCTCTCCTGGGGCCGCCTCCGCCACGGCCACGGCCACCGCGCGCGGAGTCTGCCGTGTGAGCGCTGGACCGGCTAGGGGAGGGCTCGGAGCGCGGCGCCCGGGACCCCGCGGGGAGGCGCGCCGCGCGCTCACTCACCTCGGGCCGCCGCTCCAACCTGCACCGCCGGACGCCGGCAGCCAGCGCCCGGCTCCGAGGGCCGGGGAGGGGACGGGCCGGGGGCGGGCCGGGGCGGGCCGGGGGCGGGGCGAGGGCCGCGGCGCCAGAATTGAACCCCGGCGTGCACGGTGCCGTGCCCTCGATGGCCGCTGCAGAGTTGGGGAGACAAGCGAGCCTCGAGGCCGCGTGAGGGACGAGCGTGGCTGCGCGCCTTCCTCCTCCAGCCTCGAGGTCGGGGGCGGGACGCTCCAGCGCGCGGGGCCCCAGGCGATCCCCCAAACCTGGACGCACCCCACTCTTGGCGGCGCGGCTTTGTAGGGCGGCGTGGCGACCCAGTGCGCCTGCGCGCGGCTCAGACTGCCCGCTACGCTCTAGGCCACCGCCCGGCCGGCGCCACTCTGACCCTGGCCCCCCGCGCCTGTGCTCTGGCGCGCGCCTCCTACGCACGTGTGTGCACGTCTCCCCTGGGAGGGAAAGAGTCCTTCCCCCCGTCAAACCTGCGTCAGTTGGTCCTGTCACCTCGGAGGGGACAGGCGCGGGAGGCTGGCACGGTGGACCCCACTGCCAGCGCCAGGAGCTGTCCCCACCCTCCAGGCCGCCGAGACAGTGCCCTGCGCTGAGGGTTTGACTTCTGTCCCCCATGAGGGCGGGCACTGATGTCCTGCAGGTGCCTCAGCAGGACGTTCCCTGGGGCGGCCGGAACACTCCAGCCGGGACTGGTCATGTGTCTGCCGTGCGTGCGCTCCAGCTTGGCTGCAGGACCCAGGTCTCGGTGGAAAGAGTGGGGGGTGGGGGGACTCCATGGAAGGCGCAGTCCTTCCTCGGGACCGAGCTGGGAAGCCAGACGCCTGATTCAGAGCAGCCTCCGTGAGTGCAAGTGAAATGATTAGGGACCCAGAGGCTGTGGCTTGAGTTCTGAAGACGGTTTGAATAAACAGCTTGGGCCAGGAGGACTGACCTTATTAAATTAAAAAAAACAACAACAACAGGCAAACAGGTATTGCCCAGTCAAAAAGTCCCTGGGTGGTGAAAAGATTTTGCACTTGACTACTAGCCTAAAGGAAACCCTGGTGTCCTAATGGTTAAGAGCTACTGTTGCTAACCAAAAGGTGGGCAGTTCGAGTCCACCAGGAGCTCCTTGGAAACTCTATGGGGCAGTCCTTCCCTGTTGGGTAGGGTCGCAATGAGTCAGAATCAACTCGACAGCAACAGGTTTTACTAGGCTAAAGGAAACATTGGTGGCACAGTCCTTGAGAGTCACAGCTGTGAGCAAAATGGTCACCAGTTGGAATCCAACAGGCGCTCCTTGGAAACCCTATGAGGCAGACCTACTCTGTCCTATAGGGTACCTATGAGATGGAAATCAACTCAATGGCGATGGTTGGGTTTGGTTACTAGCCTAAAAAGGAGCCCTGGTGGTGCAGTGGTTAAAGTGCTCAGCTGCTAACTAAAAGGCTCAGTAAAGATTCCAGCCTTGGAAACCCTATGGGACAGCTCGATTCTGTCCTATAGTGTCACTATGAGTCAGAATCAGTGGTCTCACTAAGGGGGTGTGAGGGGCCTAGACTGCACTGGGTGACACTGTTAGAAGGAGTGACACCAAAATGACATCTGTAAAATTTTGTATAAAATTTCAGCAGAAATTTCTTACTTTTTATAAAAATATCCCCGTAGATGGAACAACAAAAGAAATTTTTATAAGCCCAGCTTACATGTGTGGATATACCTACAAGGCTAAAACTTTGTGCTGATTGACTTTTTGAACCTTCTAGCACACTCTGGTCAGAGCTGTCATTATCACCCGATTACAGTGACGCTTCCAACCACGAGGTTTTGTCTGCTGGAGCTACAAGCACCACCGTTGTTTTCATTGCTGCCAATGTTTTTGTAGCCGCTGATTTCGTCAAAATTTCTGGTGTTTAAGCTACAATGGAGCCCTGGTGGAGCAGTGGTTAAGAGCTCAGCTGCTAACCAAAAGGTCAGCAGTTCAAATCCACCAGCTGCTCCTTGGAAACCCTATGGGGGCACTTCTACTCTGAACTATAGCATCGCTGTGAGTCGGAATGGACTTGAGGGCAACAGGTTTGGGTTTTGGTTTTCAGCTACAATACTGTGGTAATTAGCATAGAGGGTGACACCATGAGTTACTCCACTGGGCAACGCCAACCCTAGTGATGCCACTGGTCAGAATTGATTCGACTGTGATGGATTTTTTTGTTTTGTTGTTGTTGTTGTTTTAAATCTTTTTTTATGAAATTAAAGGTTGGAGGTTTGAAACCACCCACTGGCAAGTTCTTTCCAAGGGACTTTGATTAATACTACAGAACCCTAGAGAACTCTCCTACCTACTGCCCATGGCCCTACACCAAACAGCTTCAGCCTCACTCCTCTGGAGAGCAACAGAGAGAGACCAGACGAGGATGATCCAGAAGGCCTGCTCTGCCCCTTTCTACACCCCAAAGCTCAGAACTCAGCTTTCACTAGTTGGCTTGCCACTTAGTTATAAGCACTACAAAGCGTAGGAAATAAACATAAAATAACCCAGTTGCTGCCTGTCTCAGAAAACACATACGATAATCATTACCTAAATCTAGGAAGAAAACCGGAACCCTGCTGCCATCGAAGAAGAAAAGAGGACCCCATTTATTTTGACCTACAACATGAAAGCCCCACACTCCTTTCCTGGAAACAAATGTGAAAGATAAAGGCGACTTGGATTCCTTTGTTTTAGTTACTTTCAAAAGTAAGGGAGGGAGGGAGAAAGGGGGACCTTTGCTTAGGGGGTGCTGAATTTCCACGGATGGTGATGGAACAATGTAGAAAAGCATAGTGGCGATGGTTGTACACATGATGAACATAACCTCACTGAATTGTAAATGTGCAGATGGCTGAATTGGCAAATGTTATATATATTCTGACCACAGTATTAAAAAAGTAAGTTAGGGTTCAGTTTACATGAAGCTGAACCCTGTAGGGTTAAGTTTTATGCTATTGAAGGATATGGCCCTAGTTCAGGAAATTTGAGCTTAGGAGTGAATAATCTTTATTCATCATGATAGTCTTCATTATCCGATTGTCACTATTATAAAATATTTATGGAACATTCAAAAGTGTGTGACGGTCTACTGGGATCCTAAGTGAAGGGATTATGTGTACAACCTGTCCCTGCAGACCCACTATTTTTAGAACATTTATTTATTTAACAATATTTTCCGAGTGCTACTGTGCTCAAGGCATTGGGTTAGGCTTTATAAAGGATGAAAAACAAAAAAACAAACCTGTTGCCATCAAGTTGATTTCAACTCATGGTGACATCATGTGTGACAGAGTGGAACTGAGCTCCATGGATTTTCTTGACTGTGGTCTACACAGAAGCAGATCACCAGGCCTTTCCTCCTTGACACCGCTGGCTGGCTTTGAACTGCCAACCTTTAGGTTAGTAGTTGAGCATAAAATGTTTGTGCCACCCAGGGACCTTGGAAATAGGTTTCGGTGCCATAAATTCTTTATTTATTTACAAGCTAGGAAATCATGATTCCGCGTTGATAGTTTGGAATGTCTCTATGGTCACAGAGAAAATGACTGCAAACTGGAGGGGAGGCTCCTGGGGCCCTTTATCATGATGATGATGACACTATAATTACTCTGCCCCCACCTCTCCCCACCCCAGCCCCACTGCTCTTCTCGCTGTTCTTAGAACACCCCAGGCGTGTTTCTGTCTTAGGACAGCTGTGCTTCATGTCCCCCAGCTGTCCCCCCAGATCTGCATGGCCCCTTCACCCACCATCATAGCTCAAGTGTCACCCCCTCGGAGAGGCCTCTCCTCACCATGGTATTTAAAATCACACTCCCCCTATCAGGCTGGCCCACCTTCCTTCCCCTGCTCTTTCCCACTGCACTTATCACCGTCCACATCCTACGTGGGAATCTCTGGGTGGTGCAAATGGTTAATGGGCTTGGCTGCTCACCGAGAGGTTGGAGGCATGAGTCCATCTAGAGGTGCCTCAGAAGAAAGGCCTGGAGATCCACTTCAGAAAAATCAGCGTTTGAAAACCCTGTGGAGCACAGTTCTACTCGGACACACACGGGGTCGCCATGAGTTGAAATCGACTCAATGACAAAAGACAAATATCCTACATAATTCCCTTATTTATCATGTTCATGCTTGTCTCCCAACACCAGAATGTAAGTGCCACAAGGGCAAAGATTTTGGTCTCTTTTCTTCCTGACCCCTGCTTTGTTCACTGAGAATCCCTAACCCTAGAACAGTGCCTGGAATTGCCCTGCTTGTGGATACGTGTGTGCTGGATAAAATGATTAAATAACAAGAAACCAAACCCATTGCCGTGGAGTCGATTCTGATTCATAGCAGAGTAGATCTGCCCCACAGGGTTTCCAAGGAGCGGCTCCTGGATTTGAACTGCTGACCTCTTGGTTAGTAGCCATAGACCTTAACCACTTCACCACCAGGGCTCCCCAGCAGCAATACCAAAACCAAAACTAAACCCATTCTAACTCATAGCGACCCTGTAGGACGGAGTAGAACCGCCCCATATGGCTTCCGAGGAGCACCTGGTGGATTCGAACTGTCAACCTTTTGGTTGGCAGCTGTAGCTCTTAACCACTACACCACCAGGGTTTCCCCAGTACTAATAAAACAAAACCCAGTGCCGTTGAGTTGATTCCGATTACCAGTAGCAATAGGGGCCTTAAATTATCTTGGTATCAGAGTAGCTCAGTTGAAAATTTAATTGTCAGTTTATTTTCCAGCCATGCCACTTGAAATTTGGTAATGAAACTATGAAGAGACTTAGTCCAAATAGATGTTTCTGGAGAGGATTATCCCCTTTTAAAGAATATTTTCCCGTTTGCTGCAATGTTTACTTATTAGCCAAAGAAGATATGAAAATTTCTAGAAACAAAAGTTCTGAAAACAGACGACGCTTTTAACTTAACAGAGAGATAAACCAAGTCAGGAGTAAAGTGTTTCTACTGCCAAGTCATATTCTGTCTAGTGACCCTATAAAGCCTGAACAAATATTTATTTACCTTTGACATCAGGAAACTCACTTGAGCAAATGATATTTCATAATGAATGAAATCAAAGAACTTCCTTCCTTTATTTACTCTGGATAATCTACTAGTTTTTAGTATGGTTTTCTTCCCCCAGACACAGAGGAGGTATTGTGTGGTAGAAAGTTAGCACCTGTTCTAACTTTGCCCAGTTCTACCTAGAACTATTAACTATCATCTTGCTCATTTCAGAGTGTCAATTTACTAGTTGAGAGTGTATTTAATAAAGGTCTCATTAATACTGAATTTTTCTTCAAACCAACTTAACAGACCAGCTATAGTAATAAAGCTAAACGCCCTGGTAGTTCCGTGGTAGGATTCTCACCTTCCAAGTAGGTTCAGTTCCTGCCCGTTGAACCTCATGCGTGGTCACCACCCATCTGTCAGTAGAGGCCTGCACGTTGCTAGGATGCTGACCTGGTTTCCGTGGAGCTTCCAGACTATGATGGACCAGGAAGAAAGGCCTGGCAATCTACTTCCAAAAATCAGCCAATGAAAAACCTATGGATCACAAGGGTCCACACAGGTGGCCATGAGTCAGGGAGGGCTGATTTGATGGTAAACTAACAGTTATCAGGAGGGGTCAATCCCTGGAGAAGGACATCATGCAGGGCCAGTGAAAAAGAGGAAGACCTTCAATGAGATGGATTGACACAGTGGCTGCAACAATGGGCTCAAGCATAGCAACGATCGTGAGGGTGGCCAAGGACCAGGCAGTGTTTTGTTCTGTCGTGCACGGGGTCGCTATGAGCTGACATCCACTTGACAGCGCCTAACAGCAACGACAACAACAGCAACGAGTGCTAGGCAGCATGCCCGCATTATCTCTAAGTCTCCCAGTTCAAAGCATGCTGTACGCACTGTACACACTGTTCATACTTGTACATAGTGTACATACTTCGGTCACACAGGAGATGACTGAAACCCAGGAAGGTTAAGCAAGTTGCTAAGATCACAAGGTCAAGGCAGAGACACAAACTAAGGTGACCTGTCTGATTCCAAGGCCATCCCAGTTTCAGCATGTGCCTCCCTAACCCCGTCCAGCAGCCTGAACGGTGGCCTCATCCATTTATCTTTGCACTCGCGGCAGCAGCCAGCCTCTCTCCTGCGACAGTCTTGCCTATGCGCGAGATTGCAGCAGCGAAATCTTTTTCAGCTGGATTTCTATAGATTCCAGGAGATCCAAGGCAGATTCTTAACTGAAGAATAGTAGTAACTCTTGACCTAGAAATGGACCATACCTCTACAACCATCCACAACGCCTTCCCATTGGCCTAATTTAAAAAAAAAAAAAATTGTTTATTGTGCTTTAAGTAAAAGTTTACGAATCAAGTCAGTCTCTCATACAAAAACTGAAACACGCCTTACTATGTACTCCTAGCTGCTCTACCCCTAATGAGACAGCACACTCCTCCTCTCCACCCTGTATTTCCATGTCCATTTGGCCAGCTTCTGACCCCCTCTGCCTTCTCATCTCACCTCCAGACAGGAGCTGCCCACACAGCCTCGTGCATCTACTTGAGCCAAGAAGCTCAGTCCTCACCAGTATCATTTTCTGTCTTATAGTCCAGTCTAAATCCCTGTCTGAAGAGTTGGCTTTGGGAATGATACCAGTCTTGGGCTAACTAAGGGTCCTGGGACCATAACCTTGGGGGTCCCTCTATTCTCAGACCATTAAGTCTGGCCTTTTTACGAGAATTTGAGGTCTGCATCCCGTTGTTCTCCTGCTCCATCTGGGATTCTCTGTTGTGTTCCCTGTCAGGGCAATCATTGGTGGTAACCAGGCACCATCTAGTTCTTCCGGTCTCAGGCTGATGTAGTCTCTGGTTTTTGTGGCCCTTTCTGTCCCTTGGGCTCAGCTTTACCTTATGTCTTTGGTGTTCTTCATTTTCTTTTGCTCCATGTGGGTTGAAAACAATTGATGCATCTTAGATGGCCACTTGCTAGCATTTAAGACCCCAGATGTCACTCACCAAAGCGGGATGCAGACTGTTCCTTGATACGTTTTGTTATGCCAGTTGACCCAGATGTCCCCTGAAACCATGGTCCCCAAACCCCCGCCCCTGCTACTCTGGCCTTCGAAGCATTTGGTTGTATTCAGGAAACTTCTTTGCTTTTGGTTTAGTCTAGTTGTGTTGACCTCGTCTGCATTGTGTGTTGTCTTTCCCTTCACCTAAAATAGTTCCTGTCTACTATCTAATTAGTCAATACCCCTCTCCCTTGCTCCCTACCCTTGTAACCATTAAAGAATATTTTCTTCTGTTTAAACTTTTTCGTGAGTTCTTATAATCAGGTCTCATACAGTATTTGTCCTTTTCCAACTGACTAATTGGAAACCCTGGTGGCCTAGTAGTTAAGAGCTATGGCTCCTAACCAAAAAGTTGGCAGTTTGAATCCACCAGGCGCTCCTTGGAAACTCTATGGGGCAGTTCTACTCTGTCCTATAGGGTCGCTATAGGGATCAACTTGACAGCAATGGGTTTTTTTTTTTTTATTATTTTCACTCAGCATAATGGCTTCCAGAGTCCTCCATGTTATGAGATGGTTCACAGATTCATCGTTGTTCTTAATTGTTGCATAGTATTCCGTTATGTGAATACATCATAATTAAATCTTTTTAATTAAACATTTTATTGTGGTGAAATATCTATAACAAATGTTGGCCATTTTAACCATTATTTTTTTATTTTATTTTAACCATTTTAAAGTGTACAATCCAGTGACGTTAATTACATTCACCATGTTGTGTCGGAAACCCTGGTGGTGTAGTGATTAAATGTTAGGGCTGCTAACGAAAAGGCCGGCAGTTCGAGTCCACCAGGTGCTCCTTGGAAACTCTATGGGGCAGTTCTACTCTGTCCTGTAGGGTCGCTATGAGTCAGAATCGACTGGATGGCAATGGGTTCGGTTTTGGTTTTTTTATGTTGTTCCCATCACCACTATCTGCTTCCATGAGTTTTATATCACCCCAAAACGCAGAAACTAAGTACACCTTAAGCAATACCTTCCCGTTCCTTCTTCCCTCCTGCCCCTGGTAACCGCTAATAGACCTCAGTCTCTCTGCATTTGTCTATATTCTAGATAATTCATACAAGTGGGATCGTACAAAGCATACCTTTTGTACCTGACTTGTTCCACTTGGTATAAATGATCTCCAGGTTTGTCTATGTCATAGCATCTATCAGGACTTCATTTCTCTTTATGCCTGAATAATAACCATTGTGTGGATAGGCAACATTTTGTTTATCCTTCATTTGTTGATGAAACTTGCCTCCTGATTGGCTTTTCATTCTATGCATTCTATATGATGATTAGAACAACATCAACAACAAAAAGAAACCATTTGCTACAATGGTTTCTAATATCCTAAAGTATCAAGTTGGTTCTTTTCAGAGGAGTTGGCGTAAGGGGCATGCAACAAGAAAGTCACCATGACTGGCCATGGTTCATGAAATCACGAGTCGGAATAGGCTCAACGGCAACAGGCACCGGTATTCTGTGCTGAGTGTTTTTCTAGGTCTGCAGACACAGGGAGAATCAAAACAAAATGAATAAATTCTAACCTTGCGCAGTTTCCCAGGTGATTCCCAAACTCATCCCGATTAAGAAACAACTGATCAGCCACCATAATTTTACAGATTGGGAGACCTGAGGCCCAGAACGATGACATTATAGCTCAAAGTCACTGAAAGAGAAGGGCCTGGAGATCGATTCTCTTAACTCCTAGTCCAGTAATTTTTTTTTTTTTAAATATCTCCCTGTTGGCCATATGTCCTCAATTTTCCAGAATACTCCCCTTTTAAAATAGTCCATTATCCCCCAAGGAGACCCTGGATGATGCAAACAACATGCTCAACTGCTAACCAAAAGGTTGGAGGTTCAAGTCCACCCTGAGGTGCCTCGAAAGTAAGGCCTGGCAGTCTACTTTGGAAAAAACAGCCATTAAAAACCCTGTGGAGCACAGTTTTATGTTGACTCACATGGGCTTGCCATGAGTCAGAATCAATGGCCACTGGCATTGTCCTTAAAATTACAATCTTTGGTTTGCAAAATATGAACTCAAAAGCTATGCTATCCTTAAACCCAGCAAACCCAGTGCCGCTGAGTCGATTCTGACTATCCTTAACAACTAAAGAAATTTAATACTGCTTGGGGCTCTCTCTTGTCACCATGGCACCCTGACTGGGATCACAGATGTTAACAGAGAGTAGTGGCAGAGAATCCTGACCCCAAATGAAGGAGGCAGTCATTGTTGGGGCTAGCTTCATTAAGATGTAGCTGTAACGGCCTATGTGGTATGCGTGCTCATAGTTCATGGACAGGACCTCATTCATTCCCTTCATCAATGACACGGGAGGGATACTGTCGTAACTGCTCTTTTACTGTTGATGTACCTGAGATTCACTGACAAGTTCAAGTTCAAACAATTCATACACATGGCAGACACGGACTGAAATCCAGGTTTTCTGTCTCCATATATTGGAATGAAATAATCTGAGGGCAAATAAGAATTTCAGCTTATGTGTTTTTCTTCCTCTTCCAGCATGAATGGGCAACAAAGCACCTGCCACAAAGGTGGAAGAAACCTGTAGTTACTTTCCAGGCATGAACGTCCCCTCATGTGCCAAGGCCTCTCTTTTGCCAGCAGCTCTGTCCTCCTCTCAGGCTACACATTCCCACCAAATTGGACATGTTGAGGATAGGCCATTGCGATGGTTAAGGTTATGTGTCAGCTTGGCTGGGTCCTGATTCTCAGTGGTTTGGCAGTTGTGATGTAGTTTGGCAGCTATGTAATGATGTAATCATCTCCATAATGAGATCTGACATGATGTAACCATCTCCATAACGAAATCTGCTATGAGCAATCAGTTGAAAGGGAGTTTCCTTGGGGCTATGGCCTGCATCCAATATGTGTGTTCTTCCCTGCAAAGCTCAATGGCTTTTGCTTGCTCGGATCCTGCAGCTGGCTTGTCATCTGACCTCAGGTTCTTGGGACTTGAGCTACCAACTTACCTTCCAATCTTGGGACTCGTCAACCTCCACAGCCTGTGAGCCAGCAACCTGCTGTCTGATCTGCTGATCTTGGGTTCACCAGCCCCTGCAGCTACGTGAGTCAGGAGGAGCCTCCAGCCTAAACCATGGACTTGGGACTTTCCAGCCTGTACAACCGCATAAGCCATTTCCTTGATGTGAATCTCTCTTTCTCTCTCTCTCTATATAGATATATGCTTCACTGGTTTTGCTTCTCTAGAGAATCCAGCCTAAGCCATTTATTGCAGAGAACCTCAATTAAAATGTAAGCAAGTCACCCAGGGGCTGCACCCCAGTGGGCCCCAGTACTTGCAGGGATTAACAGAGCAGATTAACCAGTAAACACTGAATGCACAGGTAAGGGCCAGGATGGAGAGTTTTCCCACAGATAGGTATGAAATTGTACTAGGACAGGGAAGAAAAAACCAGGAGGTGAGAGCTTGGGTTAATCGAGAGGATGTTTGCTATTGTCGCTAGTTGCTGTCCAGCAAGTTCTAACTCATGGCGACCTTATAGGCAACAGAAAAAAACGTTGCCTGGTCCTGCGCCATCTTCATGATCGTTGGTATGTTTGAGTCCATTGTTGGGGCCACTGTGTCAGAGCATCTTGTGGAGGGTTTCCTTGTTTTCATTGACCTCCTACTTTAACAACCATGATGTCCCCGTTGATGGGAAGATGTTTACTCCTTGTTAAATTTTCAAGTACCCCCAACGCAGGCATACCCCTTATCAGGGAGTGAAATAAACTCCACTTGAATTTTTAAAATAAAACTGAAAGAGGCTGCTGACAGCTGTGGCCCTAGGCTCCTGTGGGTACCAGGCTACCTTCTGCAGTGACAAAGCTCTGGAGGGTTTGAGAAGCCCAGCTCTAGCCCACCTCCATCGTTTGAGGAATAGCCACGGTCATTTTCCCAGGTCTCAGCGTTAGTTTCTTCATTCCACACTCCAGCCCTCCACACACTCATCCCACTGTTTTCCAGGTTATCTATCTATCCCTTTAGCTCAATTATTTCCAATGCCCTGATGATGAGTACTGATTTCAACAATGGCATTAGAATGTGGAACAAAGTTCTGTTGTACCTAGGGTCCAAGTCAGGCTCAAGTACTGGTGCAGACCCCGTATGTTAAATAATTATATTTTGAAGTATTGCAAAAGCAATTTTGCAAACCGCTCTCCCCACCTACAAACCCACCTGGCCAACTCCCTAAACCCCCACGCCATCCTGTATACATCCACAAGCTGAATTTTCCACTACTTTTACCATGGCCTTTCCCGCATAACAGACTTCCACGGTGGTACTGCATTATAACAACAATGCTTATTCACCTGCTAATTCCTGGCCCACCACAGTGCTTAGGTAAGGATCAAAGGAGACAATGTCAGTGAAAACCATTTGAAGAGGATATTACGTGACATCCATACAGCATTTCCCAGAGCGCGAAGCACTTCATGTGTCTTGTTTAATTCCGAGAACCCAGCCAGGAAGGGCAGATGTGTTATTTTCCTTTTTTAACACATGTAAATCTTGTTTTTGGAGCCCTGGTAGCGCAGTGGTTAAGAGGTCTACTGCTAACCAAAAGGTTGGCGGTTAGAATCCAGCCACTGCTCTTAGAAATCCTATGGGGCAGTTCTACTCTGTCCTATAGGGTTGCTATGAGTCGGAATCAACTTGACAACAACAGGTTTGTTTTTTTTTTTTAATCTTGTTTCTCTAAGTAGGCTGCTAATTTCTTGAATGTGAATCAGGTCTTGTACTTTTTTGATGAAATTTTAAGATGCTTACTAAATTATGATATTAAATATCAATTACCATCTCCTATAAAATACCAATTAAAATTAATAAGGCAGAGAAGTCATCCATTTTACATCACAAACCCAAAACCAAACCAAATCTGTTGTCATCAAGTCAGTTCTGACTCAGGGCACGCCCATGTGTTTCAGAGTAGAATTGTGCTCCCTAGGGCTATTATTATTATCATTGTTATTACTGTAATTACAAAAGCACTTTGCCAGACCTTTTTTCCAGGGAGCATCTAGGTGGATTCAAGCTGTGAGCCTTAAGGTTAGCAGCTCGCTGATGGCAAACCATTTGCACCACCCAGGCAGGAATAAAAAATAAGACTTTTGCCACCATTGGTCCTTGTTCGCACTGGATGTTGAAAATAAAAGTTGTAGGAAACACAAAGGTGCAATTAGAACTGCAAACAAGTTGTTTGATTCCATGAAAAAATGGTTTTATATAATTAGAAGGGCTTGTCAAATATGTAAAGTACTTGTTTTATATTTTTATAGTGAATAAAGTCTAAGTTCAGAAAAAGGTGTTGTCTCTGAATGAAAAGCCAATGGAAGTCTGATTACTATGTGATGTAAGGCTGCTTCTTATTGACAGGAGGCAGGAAATGCATGGACTCTGGAACCTGTACAAAATCTGGGTTCTGGTACTTTCCAGTTGTATGACCTTGGACAAGCTAACCTCTTTAGACCTCTGTTTTCTCATCTGTAAAATGGGGATGATAAAAACACCAGCCCATGGAGTGGTTGAGAACATTAAATGAGTTAATGTTAGCAAAATACTTAGAACAGGGTCTGCCATATATTAAGCATTTTATAAAAGGAAATGGCTATAATTATTATTATTACTTGAGGAGAGAAAGACAGGATGAAACTCAGGTCACAGAGAGCTGAAGCCTTGTCCAAGTTCAGCTATGAATCCTGGCTACACAATGTACGTGCCTCTGCAGGACTGAATCTTTGTAAAAGAGCCTCTGTGATCATATATCAAACAAATCTGTGACAACAAGAGATCTGGGGGTGGCTCTCCCAGCTGAATAACCAGTTAATAAAGGTTCCAACTCTAGTCATTAGAGATGGATCAATAATTTTTGGAGTCAGTTGAAATTCTTCCCATTGCAAGAGATGGAAACCCCAAGTCAAAGTGGCTTAAGACAAGGGTGGATTTCTTGGCTAGTGTAACTGAAAAATTAAGGAGAAGCGCCCGCTTCAGGTTTGGTGTGATCAAGATAATCCACTGGTCTCACCCCTTCGGGAGCGAGGAAGAATGAGGAAAACCAAAGGCACAAGGGAAAGATTAGTCCAAAGGACTGATGGACCACAACTACCACCAGACTGAGTCCAGCAGAACTAGATGGTACCCGGCTACCACTGCTGACTGCTCTGATAGGGATCACAATAGAGGGTCCCAGGCAGAGGTGGAGAAAAATGTAGAACAAAATTCTAACTCACAAAAAAAGACCACACTTACTGGCCTGACAAGGACTGGAGAAACCCGAAGAGTATGGACCCTGGACACCCTTTTAGTTCAGTAGTGAAGTCACTCCTGAGGTTCACCCTTCATCCAAAGATTAGACAGACCCATAAAACAAAATGAGACTAAAGGGGCACACCAGCCCAAGGACAAGGACTAGAAGGCAGGAAGGGCCTGGAAAGTGGTAACAGGGAACTCAAGGTTGAGAAGGGAGAGTGTTGACATGTTGTGGGGTTGTTAACCAATGTCATAAAACAATATGTGTACTGTTTAACGAGAAGCTAGCTTGTTCTATAAACCTTAATCTAAAGTACAACAATAAAAAAAAAATTCTACTCAAAAATAAAACAAAAAAAAGTTAATCATAGAATCACCATATGACCCAACAATTCTACTCCTAAGTATATACCCCAAAAGAGGCGAAAACAGGGACTCAAACAGATGTTTGTATGTCAATGTTCATTGCAGCATGGTTCACAAAAGCTGAAAGGTGGAAACAACCCGAGTGTCCATCAATAGATGAATGGATGAACACAACATGGCCTATCCCTGCAGCGGAGCATTATTCAGCCATAAAAGGAATGAAGTTCTAATACATACTATGACATGGATGAAAACCTTAAAAACATTATTATACTAAGCTAATAAGCCAGACACAAAAGGAGTAATATTATATGATCTCACTTACATGAAGTATCTGGAATAGGCAAATGCATAGAGGCCAAAGCTTATTAGTGGTTCCCAGGGGCTGTGGGGAGGGGGAGGGAGTGATTGCTTAAGGGGCCCTGAGTTTCTGTTTGAGGGGATGAAAAAGTTTCAGGAACCAGTAGCGGAGTTGGGTGTACAACACTGTGAATATAATTAATGTCACTGAATTGTACACTTAAAAATGATTAAAAGGAAAGACCAAATTCACTGGTCTGAAAGAGACTGGAGGAGCCCCTGAGACCATGGCCCCCGGATGCCCTGCTAACTGAGAACTGAAGCTACTCCTGAAGTCCACGTTTCAGCCAAAGATTAAAAAAAAAAAAAAAAGACAGACCTAAAAAACAAACAGCACAGCTGAAGAACCTGCTTCTTAGTTCAACCGAGTGTGCGAGACCAGATGGGCAACACCTGCCCAAAAGCCAAGCCAAGAAGGCAGGGAGGGACAGGAACCCTGGACAAATGGACAGGACAAACCCAGGTTGGAAAGGCAGAGAGTGTTGGCACATTGTGGGGATTGCAACCAATGTCACAAAACAATCTGTGTATAAATGTTTGAACGAGAAACTAATTTGCACTGTAAACTTTCACCTAAAGCACAATTTTGAAACATGGTTGGAATGGCAAATTTTATGTTATAGATATTGTACCGCAATAAAGGAATTTAAAAAAGGCAATGAGACAAAAGGAAAAAAAAAAAAAAAAGGCCAGTGAAGGTGGGATGAACCATGCTGGAATTTTGTTCTTTGAAATACAGAGAGTAGCAATCCACACATAAATCCAGAAGGTCCTTCTCTCGGGACTTAAACACCTCAGCCCTTCCTGCTGTGTTGTTTGAGGCTCGGTGCTGCCCAGTGACCCGTGGGGCCCACAGGTGAGCTATGAGAGGAGCCCTATGGGAGAGACAAATCAGCACCTTTGTTTGCTGTCATTTTATACCCTCTATTTTTTTTTATCACATCTCTCACTGTCTCTTTCAGGCTTGATTCCCACTGCTTGGGACCATGGGTCAAAGGAGGGCAGAGGTAATGGGGCAGGGTGACAATATGGCTCCAGCTTACCTGATTTTCCAGGGCACAGGGAGAAACGGTGCTGCAGGCTCTTCTTTCTTAAAGGATGGCAAAATCACCACAAAATATCCAGGTGCCTCCTAAGAGCTAGGTATGTGCTAAGTGCTCTACATCATTGTTCTTTTAATCCTCGCCACCACTCTGAACACTGGATAGTCTTGTTGCCCGCATTTATGTGTGAGGACACTGTGGCTGAAGGAAGTTAAATAAGGCTGCACAGCTTGTCTGGGGTAGAGTCAGACTGGGGGCCGGGTCTGTCTGCAATGTGTGAGCTTTCAACCACCAGGCTGTTTGTCTACCTCGAACAAGTCTACAGGGACCTAGGTGTGTTAATGGTGTGTTCTCAGCTGCTAAGCAGAAGGTTGGCGGTTCAAACGCACCCAAGACACTGTAGAAGAAAGGCCTGGTGTTCTCCCTCTGAAAAATCAGCCATTGAAGCCTCTAATGGAGCACAGGTTTACTCTAACACACCTGGGGTCACCATGTGCTGGAATCCACTTGACGGCAATGGGTAAAAAGTCTGTGGATTGGCTGCAGGACCATTCACAGGGACGGATCGAAGGGGAAGCACTGCTCTTGGATCACCTGTGCAGAAGCAGGGAAGGGTCTGACCTGGATACATGTCACTGTTGGCAGCAAAGCTACAGATGGAGCTCCTGGAGGTACAAACTGCTAGCCCACCTGCTGCATTTGGAGGAGGTGGAACCGTTGGGCCAGCACCTTGGTGGTGGCGATGGCCATTATTAATGAATTTGAATGCGCTTCATCCAGGCATCTTCTCTCCATGCCTGCTTTCAGCTCTCCTTATTCTATAGTTATCTCAGCTACTTCACGCCTGTTACCTGCCTGGCTCTGAAAGGCATTTGTCTTCATGACTCTGAAACAGTGTGTGGGGGGGAGGCTAGCAAGTTACCAAGAATGTCTGCACAACCGCCTCCTCCACCCCACTGTCAAAACCAGGAAGAACCTTGAAAACATGAAGCTAACTGAAATAAGTCAGACAAAATGACAAATTTTATATGACCCCACTTATATGGAAAAAGAGGAAGACTCTCAACAAGATGGATTGACACAGTGGCTGCAACGATAGGCTCAAACATAACAACGATTGTGAGGATGGCGCAGGACCAGGCAGGGTTTAATTCTGCTGTATGTAGGGCGGCTGTGAGTCAGAACCGACCTGAAGGCACCTAACAACAACAACCATTTATATAAAATATCTAGAATAAGCAAATGCATAGAGACCAAAGTTTATTAGTGGTCGCCAGGGGCTGGAGGAGGGGATAAAAAAAAAAAAACCCAAACCTGTTGCCATCAAGTCGATTCTGACTCATAGTGACCCTATCCGACAGAGTAGAACTGCCCTATTTAGAGTTTCCAAAGAGCACCTGGTGGGTTCAAACTGCCGACCTTTTGGTTGGGAACCATACTTCTTAACCACTATACCACCAGCAATTCCCTAGGGAGTTACTGCTTAAGTGGTACTGAAGTTCTGTTTAAAATCCCATTGCCGTTGAGTCGATTTCAACTCATAGCAACCCTACAGGACAGAGTAGAATTGCCCCATAGGGTTTTCAGCTGGTGGATTTGAACTGCAGGCCTCTTGGTTAGCAGCCAAGTGCTTAACCACTCTGCCACCAGGGCCCCAGTTTCTTTTTAGGGCCATGAAAAAGTTTTGGAGATAGATAGTGGTAATGGTTACACAGCACGGGGAATGTAGTCAATGTACTGAGTTATACGCTAAAAAATGGTTAAGATGGCGAACTTTTTGTGACATATTTCACCACAATAACAATTTAAAAAATCAAACTATGAAAAACAACAGCAAAAAAATAAAAAGCAAACAGACAAACGAGCAGGGGATAGATCTTCTCACGCAAACACATGGTCTTTCCACGTGAACTTTGATTTCACTGTGGAGCAACAAGGCTGTGAAAGCAGACCAGGGCCTAACCATGGCTGCACACCCTCATTCCCGCCTAGCTCAGTCCTCGCATCAGCCCTGTAAGGCAGACACGGCTCTCACCCCCATATTACAGGTAGGAGGCTAAGGCTCAAAGAGGTGACAGTCAGCCCAAGCCCTGGCCCTCAGCCCCACTCACTGCCGGTGTCCTCACTCCGCCTCACGCTAGAGCCCAAGGCCTCTCAAGAGCACACCATCTCTGGTCCAAACCCAAACCTATTAAACCCAGTTCCCTGCTGGGGTTGTGCTGGGACCTGGGGAGTTTTTGTTTGTTTAAGCGCCCCAGGTCACGCTACTGTGGTGAGAATGCCTCACTAACAATTTGAAGAGTGGGTATCTTAGTACTTCAGCGCTGCTGTAACAGAAATACCACAGACAGAAATTTATTCTCTCACAGGTCAGGAGGTTAGAAGTCTGAATTCAGGGCGCCGGCTCTAGGGGAAGGCTGTCTCTCTCTCCGGGTCAACTCTATCAGCTCTAGGGGAAGGTCCTAGTCTCTTTTCAGCTTCTGGCTCTCAGGTCCTTGGTGAACTTCATGTGGGGTGGCATCTATCTTCTGCCATGTCTGCTTTCTTGCTGTTTGCTTAATCTGATCTTTTATATCTCAAAAGCGATCGCTTTAAGAGACAGCGTACTCTAATACTGCATCATTAACATAACAAAGAAAATTTATTCTCAGATGGTATTATAGCCACAGGTATAACCAAAACCAAACCCATTGCTGGGGAGTCAGTTCCAACCTGCCCTATAGGGTTTCCAAGGCTGTAATCTTTAGGGAAGCAGACTGCCACGTCTTCCTCCCGAGGAGCAGCTGGTGAGTTCAAACCGCCGACTCTTCAGTTAGTAGCCGAGCGCTTAACCACTACGCCACCAGGGCTCCTTTACCACAGGTACAGGGATTAGGATTTACAACACATATTTTTGGGGGGCACAAATCTGTAACAACGGGTGATACAAATTCACACACATCAACTGGGAGCTTTGCTTGGGCAGCCGGGGTGCACATCAAAGGGAAAGGGCAGAGCTCTGGGTACTGCAGTCTGTGTTTACACATGGAATGCCACACACACGTGGTTAAAGTGGTCAGTTTTATGTTATATACATTTTACCACAATACAAAAATCAAAAAGGAAAAAAAAAGGTAAAGAAGACAGGGGTTTGCTTCTCCCACCCTCGTTAGCTCTATGACTCTGGGCACATATGTTCTTTAAGTCCTCTGAGCCTCAGTTTGCTAATCTCTAAAGTGGGGATGATAATGGACCCCACCTCAGAGGCTGTTGTGCAGAGACGAGTGAGGACATGCATGTACTGAGCTCAGCACGGATCCCGGGAGCAATTATTCTCCTCAGCTACTGAGGGCTGCCTCCACCGCCACCAATGACGAGTACGTACTACAAATACCAAGTCGTCTGGAAGACAAACTCAAACTCCTAAGGGGATTCTGCTTCCTCACTTCTGATCACCTGGTTTTTAGAATTAACCCTCTTCACTTAAAAATTGAATTCATTTGCCTTGGTGGTTCAGTGGCAAGGGTAATTTTCCTAGAAGTGGCCCCAAAAGTCGGTCACGAAGGACAGATCTTATACCATCCCATTTATAAGAAAGAGCTACAATAGGCAGGAGGATAGAGACCAAAGTTTATTAGTGGTCACCAGCAGCAGGGGGAAGAGTCCTGGTGGTACAGTGGTTAAGCACTCGGCTGCTAACTGAAAGGTCGGTGGTTGGAATCCACCAGCTGCTCCGCAGGAGAAAGGTGTGGCAATCTGCTCTCTTGAAGCTTACAGCCTTGGAAACCCTGTGGGGCAGTTCTACTTCTATAGAGTCCTATAGGGTCACTATGATTTGGAATCGACTTGATGGCAGTGGGTTTGGTTTTTTGGGTAGGGGCAGGTAGAAGGGAGGGAAAAAAGGAGACTCATTGCTTATGGGCACTACCTTCTATTAAGGGTGATGGAAAAATTTGGAAACAGATAATGGTGTTGGTTAGCCAACATGATAAACACAATGAATCACACTGAATTGTACATGAGAAGAATATTGAAATGGCAAATATTTGCTACAGATACTTTTACCATTTACCACAATAGTAAAAAAAAGTTCTTCCCAGATGGAAATGGTACTTCACAGACAACCAGCTGAAACCAACCTGTTCCACATTAACTTCTTTAAATCCTTTTGGTGGCTCATGCTTCACTACTTAAGGCTTGTCCCACCCCTGAGCATTCAAGCACAAAGTTGATTTAAGCCTTTAATCAACATTAAAGATATAGTTACATGCATCTTTATATTATGCAAGTATCTCAACTGTATACATGTGGATACCTTTCCCAACTTGCTCTTTGGGAAAAAGGCAGGTAACCTGGATCACATTTGACTTTGTTCTTCAGCTACAGCTATTTACAAATGACGTTGGCCAACAGCCTCTTCACTTTTCTGGAAGAAGGGCTGCGTGAGTCCATTCAACCTTTTGTCCTTAAGAAGGAAATTTCTCTGTCATCTTGGAATAATCTTATGTTCGTCTTGGCTAGCCTGGCTGGGGGCGTTTTCAGAGTCGGGGAGGCACCAGCACTGCAGAAGTCGGCGCGGGGAGAATATGATGGATCTCAGGAGATCTTATCGCCCATGGCCCCACCAGGCCCAGACATTTTCACAGCTTGCCACATAGATGTTAGCGCCTGCCTGAATGCACAGGAATGCAACCCCAGCAATTATTTACCAGGTGGAATGCTGTCTCGGAGCTGCTCTCTGTCTTAAAGGAACTCTGTCAAAGTTTTCGGTTCTAGTTTTGCCTGAGTGGTTTGCAGATCTCTTATAACCTGATGAGGGGGAAAAAAAATTGAGATTTTTCTGTTTTTAGGAAAAACGATCACCCTAGGAAGGGCCATCTGGAGAACTGGCTGTAAAATAAATCACTGCTAACACCAACACCAACTATACTTACGGGGCCCTGTGGTTTTCTTGCAAGCAGAGACAGGAGGATATGGTATTGGCTCCCGAAAGCAGTATCGTCATGGACTTGCTTGTGGGAACACCAAAGTTTGGGAAGGCCCCAGGCTAGTCTGAGAAAAAGGACTTGCTGGAATGGCAGAAATGGAAGATCTTTTGAATTTTTTCTTTTCTCCTTGAGCTGTAAATAAATATCACAGCTTTACTCAATTGTAATACAAAATTAAATATGTTTTTATCCTACCCAGCTTTTTAAAATGGAGTCCCCGAGTAGAGCAAACGGTTAAGCATTCGACAATTAGCCGAAAGGCTGGCAGTTCAAACCCACTGAAAGGGGACTCAGAAGACAGGTCTGGTGATCTGCTTCTTAAAGGTCACAGCCTTGAAAACCCTATGGAGCAGTTCTACTCAGCACCCCTGGGTCGCCATGAGTCAGACTCGACTCGGTGCTAACTGACAGTATAGCCTATGTATAATTCTGAAAACTGTTGTCCTTTGCAATTTGCACCGACCCATTAATCCTGAGATGCAGATTTTCAAGTCAGAGACTCAGGTTCATGTTCTGGCCATGTCACTCATTCCTGGACAACTTTAAACGTGTCGTCCAGCGCCTTTAGCCTCTGCTTCCGTTTGTAAAAAGTGACTAGTGGAAATATGAGCAGCAGGGCTAACTTCTTGGTACAGAGGTGATCAATTAATATGGAATTCCCTTCTCGTGTAAGTAATGAGTCCAAGAGAAGAGGTGGTCTATATCTAAATAACTTTAAATCGGAAAATAATCGGATCCAACCTGAAGTACAACCTTGGAAGCAAGGATGGCGAGAGTACGTCTCACATACTTTGGCCATGTTATCAGGGGGGACCAGTCCCTGGAGAAGGACATCATACTCCGTAAAGCAGAGTGCCAGCGAAAAAGAGGAAGAACCTCATCGAGATGGATTGACACAGTGGCTGCAACACAATGGGTTCAAGCGTAGCAACAGTTGTGAGGATGGCTCAGGACTGGGCAGCGTTTCATTCTGTTGTACACTGGGTCACTGTGAGTTGGAACCGACTCGATGGCACCTAACAACAACAACAATGACCTAAATATTAAGCAATAGAATGTTTAAAGAAATTATGGAACATTTATGTGTGGGAGACCCAACATTTAGATATTATCTTTCTATTAACAGATTCCACCTTCTCCCTTGTGCTCATCAAGAACCAAACCAAACTCATTGCCATTCAGTCAATTCCAACTTAGGGTGACCCTATAGGACAGAGTAGAACTGCCCCATAGGATTTTTAACGAGTGGCTGATGGATTCGAACTGCTGACCTTTTGGTTAGCAGCCGAACTCTTAGCCACTGTGCCACTAGGGCTCAGGGCTTCTGCCCATCAAAGGGGTAGAAAATCAACTCAGAAAAGGCCATAGCATCCGTCCCTTCAGCCACAGTGATTGGGCCAGGACAGCACATGCTCCAAGCCAGCCAAAGGGCCTCCCCTTAGATTTTGTCTTCCTTTCCAGTGGAGAGCTGAGTGACAGAGATGTCAGCTTTGCAGGTGAACGTGGCCCTCATCATGTGGAGGACCTGGAAGACTCATGAGCCCTGAGGAGCCCTGGTGACATCCAGCCCTCAATCCCAGCACTCAGGCCCACAGGGCCGTCTGGCTCCTGGAGTTCTCATTCCGTTCAGTGGACAATGCTGGTATTCTTCCTTGAAATCCCCCCTTTCCTTAAGCCAGCTGAAGTTGGGCTTATGTGACTTGCAGCCCTCAGAGTTTTGACCATCAGCTCATCCATCTATTAACACTGATGATCAAGAAGACACACAGCAGCATGGAAAACTACTTGGGTGAATTTTAACTACAGCATGATATACAATTATGTGAGTGGTATGGTTACAACTATCTAACATGCATTACTAGTAGGGAACCCAGGTGGCCTAGGGGTTAAGCTCTAGGCCACTAACTGAAAGGTTGGTTATTTGAACCCACCAGCTGCTCCATGGGAGAAAGATATGGCAGTCTGCTTCCGTAAAGATTTACAGCCTTGGAAACCTTATGGGGCAGTTCTACTCTGTCCTACAGGGTCGCTATGAGTTGGAACGTACTTAACAGCAATGGGTATGCAAACCAAGTAGAAAGGAAATACCTTAAAAATGCAGTGGTCGTTTAGCGTGTTAGGGTTATGGATGAGTTCTATTTTTCTTGCTGTCGTTGTTGCCCGTTTGTTTCCCCTTCATATACTTGTTGCCGTTGATCGTTTCTGACTCATAGCAACCCCACAGGACAGAGTAGAACTGCCTTCATATAATGGGGTCAAAGTTTATCAAACTACGTTCAGCTGTGCTGAGTGTGTGTCACTGACTTGTTTTCCACAACCCAGCAAGTCTTCCTCAGGGGCTCTCTCCGTATTCACCACTAACTGTATCTTAGTCTCTGAGTATGAAAGAGGGTTTGGTTTAAAGAGTCTTCCTTTCTATTTATTTATTTATTTTCTTTTATTGTTCTCTGCCCTCCTTTCCAACATGGTGTCTTGGTGTCCTAGGCTGATGGCTGTGTGACCTGAGGCAGAGGATAGAGAAAGTTCTAGATGTGCACACCCTGGGCCTCATACTATTTTCAGAGTTGGTTCCCTGCATCCTCATTTTGTACTAAACCTGTTGCTGTAGTGTCGATTCTGACTCATAGTGACCCCATGTGACAGAGTAGACCTGCCCCATAGGGCTTCCGAGGCTGTAAGTCTTTAGGGAAGAACACTGCCATGTCTTTGTCCCGTGGGGCGGCAGGTGGGTTCAAACCTTTCGGTTAACAACGGGGCACTTAACCACTGTACCACTAGGGCTCCTTCCAGTTTGTACCAGCCCCTGCAACTTATACAGCGAGCTATTGTAGCTGGACCTCTTTCCACGGTGGCTCAGAGCTCCAAGAGGGTGAATACAGCTAGCAGCTGCCTTCTTTTTTTATTTTAACTTTAGTGAAAATACACACAGCAGAGCATATGTGCCTTCATCAATTTCTGCATGTTCAGTTCAGTGACACTGGCCACACTCTTCCCATTGGGTCACCATTCTCGCTGTCTCTACCCACCCTGTTCCACCACCTCAGCTTAGACTCCCTGTCCCTAAACTTCTCATCTATGCCTAAGAGTTACTGGGGACAACTGAATCTCATAAAAATAATTCCTGAAAAGACCACAATGCTCATGGTGAACATTCTTTACTAGTTTAGCTAAACATTTCATTAGTTTAAAGATGGCTTCAGGGGATAATTTTGGTTCATGGTTTGAAGAGTTTCTCAGAGCGACAGATTTGGGAGTTCCTCCAGCCTCAATAGATCCAGTAAGCCTGGATTCTGCAAGATTCTGAAATTCTGTTTCACATATTTTTCTCCTTTTAATCAGGATTCATCTATTGATTCATTGATCAGAATGTTCAGTAATGGAATCCAGGCACCACCCAGCTCTTCTGGTCTCACAGCTAAGGAGGCAGTAGTTCACGAAGGCAGTTAGACCTGCAGTCCAGTTTCCCCTCCGACTCCTTGGTCTCCTTTCTCTGCTGCTCCAGGTGAATATAGAACAATTGGCTTACCTTGGAAAGGCTGTTCCCAAGCTATGAGACTTCTTAAGGTCTAGGCTGGAACATCACAGCATCACTTCTGCCACACGCTCTTGGCCGAAGCAATTCTTAAGCTCACCCCCAAAATCAAGGCGAGGACCAGGAAAACCTTTTGACCATCCACTTCACCTCCATTCCGTTTCACTCCAGGTACACGTTTAGCCGCCATTTCTGGGTTCCCAGGATTCCATGAGTGGTATAAACAATTAACACACTCAGCTGCTAACCGAAACGCTGGAGGTTCTGGCCCACACAGAGGTACCTAGAAAGAAAGGCCTGGCAACCCACTTCAGAAAAACCAGCCATTGAAAACCCTATAGTTCTAGTCTGACACACACAGGGTCACCATGAGTCAGAGTCAACTTGACAGCAAGTGGTACCGGTCTGGGTTCCCAACTGGAGGGGCCCAGGAAAGGGATTTTAGAACTATATCCACCTGCCATACAGAGCTTTAGTGGGTTTTACTTGATTCCCAGGAGTTCCTGAATGGTGCAAACAGTTAAGTGCTCAACTACTAGCTGAAAGTTTGCCAGTTCAACCCACCCAGAGGCACCTCACAGGAAAGGCCTGGCGATCTGCTTCTGAAAGGTCACAGCCTTGAAAACCCTATGGAGCGGTTCTGTGCACACTCGGGGCACCATGAGGTGGAATCGGCTCTATGGTCACTAACAACAACAACCACAATTTGATTCCCGCTTCAACTCCTTTTCCTGCAGCTTCACAACTCTTGGGAGAAGCTTCGCCCAGCTTGCCGGAATCTCTGGGCTCCTGCTGTGCAAAGCCTCAGTTTCCCTGATTGCCAGCCGCTCGCTGATGATAGGCTGAAAGCAGAGAGCACTGCAGGGAACCCCGTGACCTGGAACCCCATTTAACTGTGGTGCTGCCTGAGGTAACCCTCGCTCAATTCTTGGTGGAATGGGGTCATTGGGTTTCTTAATAGTTGGGATCCTTGCAGGAGCGGAATAACCAGAGGCTTGCACTGAGCAAGGCACCCAACCCAGCCCAGTGCCGTCGAGTCGGTTCCGACTCATAGCGACCCTATAGGACAGAGTAGAACTGCCCCATAGAGTTTCCAAGGAGTGCCTGGCGGATTCAAACTGCTGACCCTTTGGTTAGCAGCCGTAGCACTTAACCACTATGCCACCAGGGTTTCCGAGCAAGGCACACAAGGGCTTAATTGTATTTACTTGCTAATCTGTGGTGAGCAATTTCGCATAGGTTTCACCACATCTTTAACGAAGTAGTGGGCTACAGGTGAAATTGTGCAGTGCAGATTGGTGGGAAGGCACAATTGGGCCCACATGTACCTTGCTTATTGGGTAATCCGGCCCTGGATCCATACAATCCTCTTTAGAAACTTTTTCTTAATATGCACCTAGAGACGTTCACCTCCTGGGTACTAAGTTGGAGCCAATGGAGCGCAGCAGGCGGGCTGCAGACAAACCTGGCTTCTACACGAGCAACGTCAGCTTCCTTACAGTAACTCTGCAATGGCTGCCCTGTCCTCTCTTTCTTCCTATTAACCGGGAGGAGCCTAGTGGCACAGTGGTTAAGAGCTCAGCTGCTAACTAAAAGGTCGGCAGTTAGAATCCACCAGAAGAAAGAAAGAGCGACTCATGGCTATTTCGCGGTGAAAAACCCGACGCTCAGCGAGGTAGAGACCAGGCAAATTAGAGGGCTGGAGGATGGGAGAAAAAGAGACCGAGGACCAGAGGCTTTGGGCAGTTAGAGTCTTCTTCATTATCTCGCTAATGTCACTGATAATCCTTTTGGATGACAGAGCAATTTATTTACCCATGCCATGTTCTCTCATTGCATAAAGGAGCTGAGCAGAGATGGGGTGGAGGAGCTGGTTTCTGAATCCTAATCTTTAGAGCTATGCTGTTACTGTTGTTAGTTGCTGTCCACTTGGCTCCGACTCATAGAGACCCCTCGTACAACAGAATGAAACACTGCCCGATCCCGTGCCGTCTTCACCATCCTTGGTATGCTCAAGTCCATTGTTACCACCACTGTGTATTCCAACCCAGGGGGCTCTCTGCCAGCACAGTATTAGTTAGTACTCAGTTGTGATCCATAGATGGAGCCCTCGTGGCATAGCGGTTAAAGCATTCGACTGCTCACCAAAAGGTCGAAACCACCAGCGGCTCCATGTGAGAAAGATTTGGCAGTCTGCTTCTGTAAAGATTTACAGCCTTGGAAATCCTATAGGGTCACTATGAGCTGGAATCCACTCAATGGCAGTGGTTTGGTTTGGGTTGATCCATAGGGTTTTCTCTTGCTGATTTTCAGATGTAGATTGCCAGGCCTTTCTTCCTAGTATGTCTTAGTCTAGAAGCTCCATCAAAACCTGTTCACCATGGGTGACCCTGCTGGTATCTGAAATACTGCTGGCATAGCTTTCAGCATCATAGCAACATGCAAGCCACCACAGGACAACACACTGACAGATGGATGGTGGTTCAGAGCTATCCCAGCAGTCGAGACAATTCTGACTCATGGTGATCCCATGTGTTGCAGAATAGGACTGTGCTCTGCAGGGTTTTCAAGGCTGTGACCTTTTGGATGCAGATTACCAGCCCCTTCTTCTGAGGCACATCTGAGTGAATATGAACATCCAACCTTTAAAGCAGTCAAGCGTTCTACCATTTAACCCCTTAAAAATTGCTTCCTTATCCTTGCTACTGCAGTGGTTAATATTGGCAGTCCAAATCCACCAGGTGCTCCTTGGAAACCCTATGTGGCAATTCTACTCTGTCCTATAGGGTTGTTGTGAACGGGAATCAGCTTGATGGCAACGGGTTTGGTTTGGTTTTGTCCTTGTACCAGTGATTTGCAATCTTCCGATTTGTGGGAAAAATAGTAAAAGTGAAGCCATGGAGCTGTCAAGTGATACCACAAAAATCACCATCAATGTAGGAGCAGAACTGGGTTCAGAAGCACCATTCCAGGGGAGCCATGAGGACCCCAGGATCAGGGAATGTGGACTGCTCTCCAGGTGTTTTCAACCAAGGCTATGCATCGCTTCCTCCACTCATCTCATGGCTGGACATCTACTGATCATCAGAGAGCTTGCTCTTCAATCAGGCTCCATGAGGCTGGGTTTAAGATTACAGAGAAGAGGAAGACTTACTACAAATAGCATGGCTCAAGGGAAAGTAGCAGAAAAAGGGGAAATCCTCTTAATTCTGGCCAACGCCCTGGTAATAGGCAAAGTCAACAGTGAATGGAAAGCCGTTCTTCTGGAGCCAATTGATCCTAGTAGCCTATCCACCATTGTAAAAATGATAACCAGTTGCTGGCAGGTCAACTCTGACTCACAGAGACCCCACGTGTGTCAGAGTAGGACTGTGCTCCATAGGTACACCATGACTGATTTTTCAGAAACTTGATCATCAGGGCTTTCTTCCAAGGTACCTATAGGTGGACTCGAACCACCAACATTTCAGTTAGGAACTGAATGCTTAACCATTTGCACCACCTAGGGACTCCTACCCTCTGTTAGGTGCTGCTCTTACCTCAGAGGTGCAGGAAGGGAATAGTCTGGCAGGAAGTGTCACCGATGGCCACCTTCACTCATTACTTTTGTCATTTACAAACATTCCTTGAGTACCTGCTGTGAGTCAGGCACTGGGGAGACAATGATGAGCAAGAGACAGTCCTGACACCTGACTTTTCCCTCTCAGCCCAATGTTCTTCATTTCCTGTTATCCTCTCTCGTCTCCCGCTGCCACTCCCCCTTCAGCTCTATAGTTGTGACTCCTGATCATTGGCTCCATTTCTGGCAGGACATTCTAGAAGATGAATTACTGGTTCAACAAGGACACCCCTCCCTGCATCTATTCCTGTCCCCACCCCAAACCGTGGCCTTTTCAATCATCTCGTATGCACGTACAGCCAGACAAAGAAAAAGGAAGACAGAGGAAGAATGGATGCATTCCAACTGCGATGCTGGCAAAGAATATTGGAATATACCATGGACTGCTAAAAGAAAGAACGTATCAGTCTTAGAAGAAATACAACCAGAATGCTCCTTAGAAGCGAGGATGGCAAGACTTCAGCTTGCTTACTTTGGACACGTCATCAGGAAAGACTAACTGCTAGAAAAGGACATCATATTTGGTAGAGGGTCAGTGGCAATGAGGGGAAACCCTCAATGAGATGGATCAACACAATAGCCACAACAATGAGCTCAAAGATACCAAGTATCATGGAGATGGCCGAGGACTAGGCAATGTTTCCTTCTGTTGTATGTGGGGTCTCCGTGAGCCAGAGCCAGCTCAGTAGCATCTAACAGAAAACTCCTCCTTCATATACTGCATGTCCTCCTCTAGGGAGGGTCCTGCTAGGCCAGTGGTCGAGAACATTCTATTCCATAAGCTGTAATCCTGGTCTCCACTCTTCTGAAGGCAGGCTGCTTTAAAGCCAGGTGCCTTGCAGTGAGGCCAGTGGTTAGCTTCCTTTCCCCTTTCTTCCTGGTTCCCTGATTAACCTCTAGTCCCCTACCCTCAACCATGTGGTTTGAGTGATATCAATCCCACATCTAGCTCCAGGGGAGAACCCTGATTGGCACGAAGCTCTCCAATCAGTGTGCACCCAATGAGTTCCACTAGGAACACTGGGAGACCTTCTCTTCTTTGTGGGACTTGGTGGTGCGAGGGTGTGACACTGAGGTCTGCCTTCGCCTTGAAGGGAGAGCCTTGAATTTCCATGGACCACTATGGAAAGTCTGAAGATAGAACCAACCAAAAGAAGTAGAGATGAAACTGGGCCCAGGATATTATTGTGTGCATCCTGAATCAAACTGGCCCTGAGCCAGCACTACCTCGGGATGGTTCTGTTAAGTGATCCAATAAACTCTATCACTGCCTCCCGAAATACCAACCTGAGTTTGGGTTTCTGTCACTCACAAAACATTCCCAGCTGAGACCTGCCCTTAGGCTAGTACTTCCCAAGTGGTATGCCCTGGTGCACCAGTGTGCTGGGTTATAGATATTCCGTGATGTTGACCACCCGTCCCTCTAGGAAGGACTGGGGCAGCCAGGGTGGTTATCTCCAGCAGCAGGTAGCCTTGTCCACTTACCCCAGTCAGATAACAAAAACACAAATTTTTAGCACATACCCGTGTGAATGGTTAAACACTCAACTACCAGCTGAAAGGCTATTGTTTTGAGTTCATCCAGAGGCACCTCGGAAGACAGGCCTGGCAATCTGCTTCTGAAAGGTCATAGCCTTGAAAACCCTGTGGAATACAGTTCTCTGCACACATGGGGTCATCATGAGTTGGAGTTCGACTTGACGGCAACTAACAACAACATGGTGTTTTTAAAATGTCCAAAAGTTCTTTGACACTCCTCTGTTCAAAATGTAGAGCCTATTTCCCCTCCCCTTCAATGTGGGCTGGATGAGGTGACCCCCTTGTACAAAACAGAATATGGTGGACATGGGAGTGTATGGCCTCTGAGGCTAGGTCAGGAACTATACTGCCACCTCTTTGGATCACCCCCGCTAGGAGAGGTCAGCTGCCTCCCCTTGAGGGAACTCAAGCAGTCTGTGGAGAAGCCCGCATGGAGAGAAACTGAGGTCTCCCATCAATGGCCAGCATCAACTTTCCAGCCATGTAAATGAACCACCTGATTCCAAGATCCTCCAGCCCCAGTCATGCCCTCAGACAGCTGCAGCTCTGGCTAGCATCTTGACTGCAGCCCCATAAAATGCCTTGTTACGGATTGAATTGTGTCCCCCCAAAATGTGTGTCAACTTGGCTAGGCCGTGATTCCCAGTATTGTGTGGTTGTCTACCATTTTGTCATCTGATGTGATGTTCCCATGTGTTGTAGATCCTACCTCTACGGTGTTAATGAGTTAGGATTAGTGGCAGTTATGTTAATGAGGCAGGACTCAATCTACAAGATCAGGTTTTGTCTTAAGCCAATCTCTTTTGAGATACAAAAGAGAGAAATGAGCAGAGAGACAGGGGGACCTCGTACCACCAAGAAAGTAGTGCCAGAAGCAGAGCGCATCCTTTGGACCTGGGGTCACTGAGCTGAGAAGCTCCTAATCCAGGAGAAGATTGATGACAAGGACCTTCCCCCAGAGCTGACAGAGAAAGCCTTTCCCTGGAGCTGGCACCCTGAATCCAGTCTTCTAGCCTCCTAGACTGTGAGAGAATAAATTTCTGTTTGTTAAAGCCACCCACTTGTGGTATTTCTGTTATAACAGCACTAGATAGCTAAGACCTCAAGTCCGACCACCCAGCTAAGAAACCGGGTAAGATAACAAATGTTTATCGCCTTTTTAAGATGCTGAGTTTTGGGGTAATTTGTTATGCAGCAGTAGATGTATTTACACCCATGATATAAAAAAGATTGGGAAACGTTGCCTTAAGCCCAAGAAAGAAGACACGGGACACTTGTGGACTTGCCCGGCATTCTGGAAATGTACTAGAGCCTTTAGTTTTTTTTGTTGTTTGTTTTTTGTAAAACGGTACTTAAACAATGGTAGCTTTACAACATTTGGGATCACAAGCACTTAAAAATACATTCAAAGGAAAGCAAAGATTCCCTGTCTTTGGAAACATACTTGCAGTTGCAATTACCAATGGCTTTTCTAAAAGGTTTTTTTTTCCAAATAAATCTATTGTCGTCGGAAGCATCCCTTACAGAATAGGATGATGGCATTTCGGACAACGTGTGGCATGGAAGCCCCATCAGATCTGTGTAGCATACCCACGTTCCATTTTCCTGAGATGTTAGGAGACAGAGTGGCGGTCATGACCTCGTGGAAGGTGAGTCATGGAGCTCATCAGAAGGGTCCCTTCTATAAGCTATGGTAGAAGGGGTTTCCAAAGTCAAGTCAAGATGGCTATTATGGCCTATAAGTTGCTGTCATTTTCAGGAGACAAAGGCCTTCATTTGCTTTACCCTTGTTGTTGTTGTTAGGTGCCTTCAAGTCAGTTCCGACTCACAGCGACCCTATGTACAACAGAATGAAACACTGCCCGGTCCTGCACCATCCTCACAATTGTCATTATGCCTAAGTCCATTGTGGCTGCCGCTGTATCAATCCATCTCATTGAGGGTTTTCCTTAGGAATGTGTAAAATGCTTCCTTCCTCACCCCATATTTAAAATACAAAATCAGATGACCAATGCCCAAGATCTTTGCTTGTGTCATTATTTAAACAAGTGCAGCAATGCCCCCACTTTATAACTATTACTTAAAGAACGGGCCCTTGGGTGGCGCATATGGTTTGCATCCTGGACTATTAACCTGAAGCTTGGCAGTTCAAACCCGTCCAGCAGTGCCATGGAAGAAAGACCTGGCAATCTGATTCCATAAAGATTATAGCTTAGCAAACCCCATGGAGCAGTTCTACTTTGTCACATGGGGTCAACATGAATTGGAATTGACTGCTGGGCAACAGATGCTTAAAGGACACCTAAACTACGTGGAATTGAGGAAAGAGTGGGGGTGGGGTGGGGTGGTGTTAGCCCAGAGAGCGTAAGAGCAGCCAAAGTCAATATTGACTCGTCCGTACTCCCCAATGCCATGAACTTCCTTCCTAGGCAAGCCCACGGGCTCTCACTGAGACCCTGTCATTCTTGCTTTATTTAGATACCCTCCCTCCTACTTTGGTTATCTATATGCTGAGCCAACAGATCACAGGCATCAAGTCTGAAAATCCGGAACCTTCTGGAACTGCTCTATCCAATATGATAGTCCCTAGGCATATGTGGCTATTGAGCACTTGAAATGTGGCCAGTTCCCATGGAGATGTGCTGTGTACGTGTAAAATACCAGATTCCGAAGACTTAGTATAAAAAAAGAATGTAAGATGTCTCATTAATAATTATTATGTTGGTTACATGTGGAAATAATATTATATATATATATTGGGTTAAATAAAATATATTATTAAAAGTAATTTTACCTATTTCTTTTTACTAGAAAATTTCAAATTGGGTACGTGGCTTGCATTTTCGTTCTGTCGAATGGCGATGTTGTAGAAGCAGGCAGACGCACCTTCCATTCATTTACACTTCATTCAATCATTTGCTCATGCAGCAGATATTTATTGTCTTCTGTGTGCTGGGAGCCCCGACGGTGCAGTGGTTAAGGGCTACGGCTGCTAACCAAAAGGTCTGCAGTTTGAATCCACCAGCCGCTCCTTGGAAACCCTATGGGTCAGTTCTACTCTGTCCTATAGGGTTGCTATGAGCCAGAATTGACTTGACAGCAATGGATTTTCTGTGTGTTGAGCACTGGGCTAAGGGACAGGAACATGACAATGAACACGGTTCTTCACTTAAGCAGCAAGTGGCACCCACCGTGGTATAAGAGAGAAAACAAAAAAATAACACAAAAACAAAAAAGTACCACCAGGGATCTAAACATAGGGGACATTTAATCAGGAACATTTTAGATCATTAGGGTCATGAGGGTTTATAGCCAGACTTACACAGCTTAAAAACCAAACCACCCCAGTTGCCACCCAGTCAATTCCAACCCATGGCAACCCCATGTGGGTCAGAGTAGAACTGTGCTCCATAGGGTTTTCAATGGTTGGTTTTTTAGAAGGGATAGCCAGGCCTTTCTTCCAAGGCACCTCTGGTGGGCTCAAAACACCAACTCTTCAGTTAGCAGCCGAGCACTTAACCATTTGTACCACCCAGGGACTTCTACATAACTCAGAGCCCCTTCTGTTTTCAGGCAGAATATAGTTAAGTGTTGACAATGACAGGCATCCCTGAGTCACTCAGAAAAGGTTCCTTTCTATGGGCTCTGCTCTGCTCTGTCTTGTGTTACGGACACACACATATGAACTGAGAGGCACTGGCGGGCAGCAACAATGTTTTATGACCACATGTCTCAGACAGTATATCCCACACAGAAGGTGCTAAATACATATAAAAATACACGTGGAATAAAATTTTGCTCTGTCTGCTCATTTAATCAATTAAATGTATAATGTATTTTAGAAAGAGTTCTTCCCCCAATGACTAAAAAAAGGCAGTGAAACTAGTAAGCTTTGGTTACTTTTTAAAAAATGCCCTCTTTCAAGAATATAAATTCATGCATACCTGATGCCATAAACAAACAAACAAACAAAAAGCTCTGTAATGTCCAAACTACATTCTTCCTCGTGGCCACAAAGACTAATTACTGAACAAGAGGAGCAGTCTAGAAAACACTCTTTGACCAAGGCCATGATTATGCCTCTTTCCTCTCTGAAGTGATTAAAAAAAAAAAAAAAGTTACGAGTTCTAAAAAAAAAAAAAAAATCAGTCAAAAGGGGAAACGTTTTGTTTGTAATTCTCATTACATTGTTAGTATAAGTCAAGATAGTCATATTAAAAATATATAATTTAATTCTCAAATAATAACTTCGTTCATCTGTTTTCTGAAATATGTTGTCCAAAAAGAATGCAAAGCTGGATATCATTTTGTACCTAGGCAGACACTCGGCACAGTGTTCTGAAAAGAAAGCAGAGATATTATCCTTTCATAGAACAAACCTGGTCCCAGAGGGGGCGGAAAAAAGGGAGAGTGAGTGAGAGCGAGCGTGTGAAAAGAAAAAACGCAAAGCACTGGGAACTGATTCAATTTAAGTGATTGCAACATCCACAAGCTTTGGCTGAGGGCTCAGAGTACCATGTGTCTCCGAAATCAATGTTTCTGGTGTGTTGCTCTATAAACACACATTCATTTAACTTAATAAAGCAAAAATAACCATGCAACGAGTCCACCATTACCAAAAGGGTAAGAACCCTGCAGGTAACGAATGTTCCCCTAAACTTGTAGCCATCAGGAGTTTTAGATTTCTAGTGTAGCCCTCTTGTCCTCTCACAAGTGTATGGAAAATGTTGCCCCTCCCTCAAGCTCCTTCTTCCTTCCCTGAAAGAGGGGATGAGTGAGTTCATTTGGAATAAGTTGATGGGCCAATTTTCCAATTTTTGCCTAGGCAATTTATCTTGTAAGTCCCAATCCAAGCCAGAGGAAGTCATCTTGCCATGCAGATGGTGAGTGACCACTTAGCAGGATAAGCCACTTAGGCCCCATGTGGTACAACCTTGTGAAAACATGTTTTAATAAATACACAGGCACCCTCAATCCAGTATGGCCTACTTCGGGTCAAAGTCCATTGGGTCTAATTCCCGTGGTCCCATAGACCCCAAAGCTCTCAGACTTGGTTTTAGGGAGCTTGCGGGCTGTCCTGGGTGGAAATGTCCTATCTCTCCAGGGCCCTAGCGCCTCCAAGGGTGAAGACGGCTTTTCTTAGCTGTCCTGTGACAACTGGGTCTCACATTTCCTGAAACTGGATCTGTGGAAGGAGTCTCTGAAACGAAGAAGAGGGAGAGAGAAAAAGAAAACAAAAACAAAAGCAGAGGTGAGTAAGATCAGTGAGCCTTTTACAGAGAAGGAGAGAGAGGAAAAATCACCCACCAGGAGAAGAAATCAGTCATAGAGGAAAAGAGGGAAGGGGCTGGGACCCCCTCGCGGATGCCAGGAACAACACAGGCGGTCATCTACCCTGGGAAGACTGCTGGCAGGGGGCCAACGCACAGGGGTCCCCACGCGGTCATGGGCAGGTGCCGGGGGATCACACTCTGGCTGTGGCTCTGATTCCAGGTGCCCGCTCCCACCCTGGAGGGTCTGCAGATGACAGTACAGCTGGGTATTCCCTGATTACGGGCCCCACGTGCTCACTCCCTGTCCCCAGGAAGACACCCCCCTGCCTGCTCTTACCTCTTTTGACTCTCCACTCGGAATATCGGCTTGTAGAGCTCCGGAATTTTCCGCTCCATCATGGGCCTGAGGTTCTCTCTCAGCTTGCTGTAGTTCTTTTTGAGTTCCTGCTGATACTCCCTCTGGTCGGCAGTGATGAGGCGCTTGTTTTTCTCCACGGCCTCACCACATCTGAGTTAAAAATATAAGGGTGGGGGCAAAACACGGATTCATTTCAAATGTGTTTGTTAGAAGTTTGGAGATAATGATACGTCTATTCTTAAGTAGGAGCCCTGGTGGTGAAGTGGTTAAGAGCCCGGTTTCAATCTACCAGCCACTCCTTGGAAACCCTGTGGGGCAGTTCTATGGGTTTTATTCTTGAGTAAGCATTCAGCTGCTAACTAAAAGTTGGCGGTTCGAAACCACCCAGTAGCTCTGCGGAAGAAAGGCCTGGCAATCTGCTCCTGTAAAGATTATACCCTAGAAAACCCTATGGGGTGGTTCTACTCTGTCACGTGGGGTCGCTATGAGTTGGAGCTGATTTGACAGCACCCAACAACAACAACAACACTCGTGAGTACCTCTGAGAGTGTTTCCAAAGCTGGTAACAATCAGGATGACCTGTGAGGCTTTTCAAACTACAGCTTTCTGGGCCCCACCCCAGATGTCAGAATCTCTGAGGGTCAGCGCCCATGAATCTCTGTTTTTGAACAGTTTCCCAGGGAACATCAATGCCTAACTAGCCAGAACTGAGAACTTCTGGCTTAGTATGCAGCAGGCAGAGTTTTACACGTCTTATTATCTGTGGTGAATAACGCTGACTATACCACGCACTGCCAGAAGAATGAACAAACCAGTCTTAGAAGAAATACAACCAGAAAGTTCCTTAGAAATGAGGATGGTGAGACTTCGACTCACTTATTTTGGATACGTCATCCCACCCATTGCTGTCGATTCCATCTCATAGTGACCCCATAGGGTTTCCAAGGCTGTAAATCTGTACAGAAGCAGACTGACGTATCGTTCTTCTCTGGGGCCACTGGTGGTTTCAAAGTGCCAACCTTTCGGTTAGCAGTGGAATGCTTTAACCACTGCGCCACCAGGGCTCCAGGACACGTCTTCAGGGGAGACCAACCACTAGAGAAGGATGTCATGGTTGGTGAAGTAGTGGGTCAGCGAAAACGAGGGAAACCTTCCATGAGACGGCTTGACACAGGAGCTGCAACCACACGCTCGAACATATCAAAGATTATGAAGACGGCCCAGGACGGGGCAATGTCTTCTTCTGTTGCCATACGTAAGGTCGCCATGAGTCGGAATCGATTTGACAACAACAAATCTTTATAACAACCCTGCAAAGTCTACTTCTATCTTAGTTTTATCTCTGTTGAAGGAGCCCTGGTGTAAGTGCTTGGCTGCCCACTGAAAGGCTGGCCTTGAAAACCATCAGGTGCTCTGCGGTAGAAAGATGTGGCAGTCTGCTTCCATAATGATCCCAGCTTTGGAAACCCTATAGGGCAGGTCTACTCTGTCCTGTAGGGTAGCTAGGAGTCAGAATTGACTCAATACCATGAGGTTTTTGTTTGGTTTTGTCTCTGTCGCTCAGAAGTGTTAAGTCGCTTGCCTAAGGTAACACTGTGAGGAAGCGGTGCGTCTTAGATTCAAACCCAGGTCGTGCAGATTAGGGCCTGTTGTTCTTACAAACAGCTCGCTGTGATTTAGGGCCAAAATGGTAGATGGAGCAGATGCCACTCAGCTCCCTCCCGCTACATCCACGTGGGAGCGCTGGGAAAGCACAGCAACCACTTGCTAGGAGAGAAAGCGAAACCCCCCCCAGGTGCCAGGAAGGAAGAGAACAATCAAGGCCAGAGTGATAGCAGGTGTTGACACCATGACAGTGGCCACTTGTTATTGCTGTGGCTGGGTGCCATCAAGTGGGCTCCAACTCATAGTGACCCCATGCACAACAGAGCCCTGCCTGGTCCCGCACCACCCTCATGGTCCTTGCTGTGCCTGAGCCCATCGTTGCTGCCACCGTGTCAATCCATCTCGTTGAGGGTCTTCTTCTTTTCGCTGACCCTCACTTTACCAGCATGATGTCCTTCCCCAGGGACAGGTCGCTCCTGACGACATGTCCAAAGTATGTGGGATGACTGCATGTAGGTCCTGGAGGCTGGTGGAGGCTCAGTGCCCACAGAGGAGCAGTGATGTAGCCTTGGGAAGGGCAGAGTATGGTCTGGTCCATGTTACCGACATATTAGTCAGAGTCTTTTAAAGCTGCCCCATCTATGCAAGGGACCTAGGAAAATGCCGTACATCGTCCAGACAGGTGAGTGGAAGCCTGAGGCCATTAATGAGAAAATCGCCTTGAGAAACTGAAGTTCTGAGCCTGCACCACACGCGGATGTGAGTTACACATTCACCAGATTTTATGCAAATAACGAGCACCTTCTAGGTTCGTTTGCCAGCGGCTCACTCCTTCCCCCTGCAAGGTATTTTCATAAGTGCTGCTGTGCCAAAAAAGTGGCGAAGGCACGCGTTACTTGCATAAAGTACGGTATATCCCCCTATGGGTGCTACTTAGGACAGCAGAGGTTCAGTAGTAGAATTCTTGGCTGTCCTATGAGAGACCGGGGTTCGAGTCCTGGTCAGTGCACCTCAAACGCAGCCACCACCTGTCTGTCCGCGGAGGTTTTCCTGTGGCCATGACGCTGAACAGGTTTCAGTGGAGCTTCTGGATTGAGACAGAGTGAAAAGGAAGGCCTGGCAATCTACTTCTGAGAAATCACCCAGTGAAAACCCCGTGGATCACAATGGTCCAATCCCATTGTACAAGGGGTCGCCATGAGTCAGGGGCCAATTTGATGGCAGCTAACAACAACAACATTGTAGCTACTCCAAGGTGGGAAATAAACTTAAAAACCAGTCTAAGATTATTGAAATTCCTGGATTCACACAGAAACAATTGTAAAGTTGCTTTGTAGGAACGTTTTTTGAATCAGGGCACTCAGGTCTCCTATAGAAGCACCAAACTCCGCCAAAGATAAGCTCACAACAACCATGACGACAAAATTACAAACCACACAAGGAAGCCAACCACCATGAGGGAGAGCCAACAGTTGCAAAAAGCAGAACAATCAGTCTGATAAAAATTAGAGACAATAGAGCAATGAAAAAAAACCCAAGTTAATAAAGAGATAAAAAGAAGGCATAAAATCTATTAGAACAGGACAGTATGAAAAAAGAGGCCAGGAAAATTCGAAAACAAATCAAATAGAACTTCTAGAAATAAAAAATGTAGTCACTGAAATAAAGAGCCTTGGTGGTATAATGGTTAAGTGCTTAGCTGCTTACAGAAAGCCACCCAAGTCTCTCCGAACTCAGAGGGTAGGATTGGTGGTAGGGGCAAAAAAAAAAAAAAAAAAAAAAATCCATACTACCCACCAAAAATTCAACAACGCTAAACAATTCGGCATGCTTCCATTAATGAAAACACATGGTATCAACACAAATTTCAGAGCAGAAAAAGTTGGGCCTTGAAAGGGTTAAAGACAAAGAGACAATCTTTAAACCTCATTGTGACTTTGTGGTTTGTGGGCCCTGAGACCTAATATTTTCATAGGCTTCCACTCAGTGTGTGGTGAATCTCCAAGAAGAAAATCATGTTCTTAAAAGACCATGAAGTCTTGCCTTTTATTTTACACCGTTCTACCCAAGGGAACTTACAAGTCAACAAACCTTAAAAAGAGCAATAAAATGGCTGAAATTAGGCTGACAGGCAGTAAGTAATAATTCTGTCATCTGTCAAACTATAAGATGCTGGTGATCAATGTGGTTTGAATTGTTTTCCTGGTGCCTGATTTGGGTTAAGTCATGGAGATTCCAGGCCTCGTTACCAAATCCAATTACCACTGAACACTTTCAGCGAAGAAGGGCATGTGGCTGTGGGGCAGGCGAAAGGTGCCTGGCCAAGGCAAAATTAACCCTCTGGCCTCAGCTCGTCATGGAATGAATCTTCACCATGGAATTAATCTGCTGTAGATAGAGGACTTGATTTAACTCACCCAGAAGCCAGAAGGACTCACTTAACTGGATTCTCACCTGTCTTTTAAGTCTGACATTAAACCAGTTGCCATCAAGTTGGCTCTGACTCACGGCAACCCCATGAGTTGAACTGAGCTCCACAGAGTTTTCAGTGGCTAATTTTTTAGGAAGTAGATTGCCTGGCATTTCTTCCAAGGCACCTCTGGTGTCTCTGACACACACGGGTCGCCATGAGTCAAAGTTGACTTGACAGAAACTGATTGGTTAATTCATCTCCAGCCCCAGCACCCCTCCCTGCATGGTGCCCCTTCCCCAAAGCCACAGAGCACTGACACGCTGTGAGGACCAAGATCCGACCAAGGGGGTGGGGGTGGAGCAAGGTAGGGGAGGACAGAGTCCCACTGCAGCAGAAGTGGATTTTATAACGCAGGTGAGATGGGAGGAAGGAGGGGCCCAGGTGTCTGCATGTGCCTGGGGGTGGTGTGTGTGTATGTGGTATCTGTACCTGTGTGTGGTGTGTGTGTATGTGGTGTGTGTATGGTATGTGTGTAGTGTGTGTGTGTGGTGTGTGCATGGTGTAGATGTGGTATGGGCATGTGTGTGGTATATGTATGTGTATATATGATGTGTGTGTGGTGTGTATGTGTGGGGTGCATGTATGGTGTTGTGTGTGTGTATGGGTATATGCATGTACACCCATAAATCCTCACAACTGGACCAATAAGCAACATCATGATAAATGGAGAAAATACTGAAGTGGTCAAGGATTTCATTTTACTTGGCTCCATGATCACCCCCATGGAGGCAGCAGTCAGGAAAGCAAACAATGCGTTGCATTGGGCAAATCTGCTGCAAAAGACCTCTTTAGAGTGTTGAAAAGCAAAGATGTCACTTTGAGGACTAAGGTGTGCCTGACCCAAAACAGTGTTTTCAATCCCCTTATATGCGTGTGAAAGCTGAACAATGAAAAAGGAAGACAGAAGAATTGACACCTTTGAATTATGGTGTTAGTGAAGAATATCGAACATACCATGGCCTGCCAAAAGAATGAACAAATCTGTCTTGGAAGAAGTACAACCAGAACGCTCCTTAGAAGCAAGGATGGATAGGCTTCATCTCCTGTACTTTGGACATGTTATCAGGAGAGATTAGTCCCTGGAGAAGGACATCATGCTTCGTAAAGTGGAGGGTCAGTGAAAAAGAGAAGACCCTCAGGGAGATGGATTGACACAGTGACTGCACAAATGGGCTCAAGCGTAACAGCGTTCATGAGGATGGTGCAGGAATGGGCAGTGTTTTGTTCTGTTGTACATAGGGTCGCTATGCGTCGGAATTGACTCGATGGCACCCAACAACACATATGGTGTGTGCGTGTGTACGGGTTTGTGTATGTGTGGCTTGTGTGTGGTATGGGTATGTGTATGTATGGTGTACGAACTATATGTGTGAGGTGTGTATGTATGGTGTGTACGTGGTGTGTATGTGTGTGTGGGTGTGTGTGTGTGGTATGTGTATGGAGTGTGTAATGTGTATGGGTGGTACTCTACTTAGTGCTCAGTTTTCTGCCCAGCATCCTTGGCCCCCTAACACAAGGTTCTGTGACCCTGGCAAAATGACAAAGGTCACATGTCCCCACTGTTGACCTGCTCTTGAGAAACCCCTCATGAAATTTAAGGCCTAAGCAGGCTTTGTTCTCAGATCTCTTTCCACACACTGCTTCTCTCAGGCGACACATGTTTGTCTTTCCTTTGGCCACTTTGGGCAAGTCCCCTCTCCTTCCTCTTTCCAGACCCCAACTTCAGCTTACGACCACCACTGCTCGACACCCTGTGTTCAACTCCATGGCCATGTAGGCAGCAGAGCCCTCTTCCGTTGTATCTTCCCTGCAAGGGGACCTGCACAGGTGCCATGGAGCCCTGCTGTCTTTTATTTAAATATAAAAGTGTGTTTTACAATCACATATTCTTTATAGAAACAAGAAATTTCAGAGAAGATGAAGGAAATTTAGAAACAGATTATGGTACCTAAAATGGTCTGGTGCTTTGGGGTGCAGGGGAGGGAAACAGGGCCTTGTACCTTCCCATCTTGGCTTTGGAAACCCTGAGGTGTTTTTTCTTATTGCAGGAAAAGGCAGGAGGGACTGAGGTCCCAACTTGGCAACCTCCTGAGAGCTGCAGGGCTGTCTGTGTGCATGTGTGGTGGCTGCCAGGTTCTTTAAGGCCGCTGCGGCTGAGTCAGGAAGGTGCTACTGGGGGCGGAACCCTGGCCGCCGTGTCCCTGGCAAGCGTGCAACGCCACTATTAGTGGTCACCATCAGAAGGCTCACTCCTGTCACCTCGGGAATGGGCTTACTGACCTGCAGCCCAAGTAGAACTCACTAAGGGAGAGGCTGAGAGCTTGTCCCCCCAAACGCTGTCCAGCTCTGCTGTCTGAAGGCAGCATCAGGAGGAAAAAAAGAACTGGTGCAAACAACTTGACCAAGCAGTTGTTCTTTCCATTAAAAAGCTGCAAGGGCAGGAGGGTGGGAACGGTCGCACAACGTGAAGAATGCAGTCAATGCCACGGAATTGTACATGTAGAAATGGCTGAATTGGCGTATGTTCTGCTGTGTGTATCTTCAACAACGACGACAAAAGTAAATTACTTTTTTTCAATAAAAGGGAAAAAGGAAAAAAAAGAAAAAGTTGCAAGGTGCTGACTGAACCCGAGATGCAATGAAGCAGTGGGAGAGGGAAGCTTTCCTCACTTGCCACTTGTACGGAGGTATACTTTTCACACCATAAAATCCCCCCTTTTTAAGTGTACAGCTTGATGAGTTTTAGTGAAGTTAGACAGGCATGCAGCCAGCACCACCATCTCCCCCATGATTGCTGATTTATGTGAGACGAAGTGGAAGGTAAGTGAGCCATGGAGGCCGGGAGCGGTACAAACAGTGAATGTTCTCGCCTACTAACCCAAAGATTGGAGGTTCGAGCCCACCCAGAGATGCCTTGGAAGAAAGGCCTGGTGAACCACCTCCGAAAAAATCAGCCACTGAAAACCCTATGGAGCAGTTCTCCTCTGACACACGTGGGTTAGCCATGAGTTGGAACTGACGTGACAGCAAGGGGTTGGTGTTGGGTTTTGTATCTGTTCTGTTGTCAAGAGCAGGGCTCTTTGCAGTCCTATAACCTCTGTTGTACCTGGGTCACAGAGTGCCTAGGAGACCTCTTACAGGTCCCCTCAGAGGCCAAAGAGGTCAGGCCACTGCCAACTTTGGGAGCCTTCAATCAAAATTTTAAACGAAGATACGTGAAAAAGCAAATAGGTCTAAATAATTTCCCCAAATATTTTCAGCCCTCTGTTCTGGGCAAATGTTACTACTTACTGAAAAAAATCTAGCTTTGGTGTAATATCAGAACTGCTATCTAATACAGGAAGCCAGTCAAACACCCACACATGAGTAAATACAGTCTCTGTGTGTGCATATCTCTGTATATACACACATACACAGGCAGACACACAGAGACACACACACCCATTCTACTGTGTATACACACACATACACAGGCAGACACACAGAGACACACACACCCATTCAACCACCAAGCAGCTGTGATTCCCTGCGGGGCAAAGTGTGCCTCCGCTAAACACCACCCCGCTACATACCTCTCACCAAAGCTGTCAGGGAAGAGATGTCCCTAACCTCACGCAAAACCAATATTATGGGATTGCATTGCGTCCCCCTCATCCCTCAAAATATGTGTGGGAATCCTAACCCCTGTATCTGTGGATGTGATTCCATTTGGAAAGAGAGTTTTCTCTGTTATGTTAGTAAGACCATATATATCAGTGTAGGGTGTGTCCTGAACCTACTTGCTCGTGAGTTATAAAGAGGGCAGATTAGACAAAGGAGAGGGCATAAACAGGGGAAGAGAGAGGCCACGTAAAGACCACCAAGAACCGAGGAACGCTGGGGTTACAGAAGCTGAAAGAGAAGAATCTTCCCCCAGAGCTGACAGAAAGAGCGCCTTCCTCTAGAGCTGGTGCCCTGGATTCAGACTTCTCATCTTCTCAACGTCAGAAAGGAGCCCTGGTGGTGCAATGGTTAAGTAGCTCAGCCGCTAACTGAAAGGTCAGTGGTTCAAACCGACCAGTGGCTGACGGGAGAAAAGACCTGGCGATCTGCTCCTGTAAAGACTGCAGCCTAGAAAACACTACGGGGCAGCTCTGTTCTGTCATGAAGGGTCACTATGAGTTGGAATCAACTCAACTGTACCCAACAACAAACTGTGAGAAAAAAAATGTCTGTTCATTAAAGCCACCCGCTTGGGGTATTTCTGTTACAGCAGCACTAGGAGACTAAGACAGTCTGCATTCTGATACGTTTTCACTAAACTTAGCAACCCTTACAGCTTTTATCTTCCTTCATCCCCATCTGCCAGGTGAGAACATCCCTATTCTTTATACGACACTCTAAGGTTCTGTTGTTGTTAGTTGTCATTGAGTTAATTCCAGATGAAACAAAATATGGGAGGGGGGTTTTCTAATGCCCGTTTCTCTCAGAGGTGAAATGCCACTATATCCTTCATAAACATTCTTTTTAGGACCCCAGGAACCCCGATATACCTGTCTGTATTACAATAACAGACTGTAAGATCTTGCCCAGAGACAAGATCTTGCCATTCATACCCGGGCTGAAAAGGCTGCTGGTGAAGGCCACTCCAACGCAGAGTTAAGGAGCAGAGAGGAGGCTTGTCTCACCCTGGGAACAGTGATAACGTGATACCTTTGTAAAAGCCTGGTTTTAGAATCTTGCCTTTCTCTCTCATCTTGAAGCTGCGTCTATTTTTACAGTCCTAAAAGTAAGTTATTATATGATATGGCAAATTACAAAGACTGCCAAGGCCAAGAACTTCCGGACAACTAATGCATCAGCGGGAGATCAGCCACGTCGATGAGGGTACGGGCTATCTGGGCTCAGAACATCTCGGCTTGCACTTGACTCTGCGGGTTACAGACTGTCTGACCTTAAGTTAAATCATCTCCCTTCTCTGAACTGCCAATTCCTCCTTTGAAAAATGAAAAAACAAAACAAAACCAACAAGCAAAAAACTGTTGCTATTGGGTCGACTCCAACTCACGGAGACCCCATATGTGTCAAAGTAGACTGTGCTCCATAGGGTTTTCGATGGCTGATTTTTTGCAAGTAGATAGCCAGGCCTTTCTTCAGATGTGCCTCTGGGTGGACTCGAACCTCCAACCTTTTGGTGAGCAGCTGAGTGTGTTAACTGTTTGCACTATCCAGGGACTTTTCTAAGTGAGGATGACCATGATAATAACTCTTACAGTGTGACCGTGAGACACAAAACCAAACCAGACTCACTGCCACTGAGTTGATCCCGATTCATACTGACCCTACGGGACAGAGGAGAACTGCCCCGTAGAGTTTCCAAGGCTGTAATCGTTACGGAAGCAGACAGCCACATCTTTCTCCCACAGAGCAGGTGGTTGGTTTGAACTGCTGACCTTTCAGTCAGCAGCTGAGTGGTTAACCACTGCGCCACCGGGGCTCCTTCGTGAGGCACAGGAGAGATGATAAACATGATGACACTTTGCAGTTGAAGGTCAGTTACTTATTAGTAATACAAGTAGCTGGCCGTAATGCCTGGCGTCCCAAATTTTGGATGTACCTGAAGGGCTTGTGAAAGCAGAGACTACTGGGCCCTGCCCCCAGGCTTTCTGACTCAGTTGGACAGGGTTGAGACTCTGCCTTTCTAGCAAATTCTTGGAGTCCCTGGGTGGTACAGACTGTTAACACACTCAGCTGCTATCCAAAAGGTTGGAAGTTCGAGTCCACCCAGGGGTGCCTGGAAAGAAAGGCCTGGCAACCTACTTCCAAACAATCAGCCATTGAAAACCCCATGGAGCACAGTTCTTCCCCGACACATGGGGTCACCACGGGTCGGTGAGTCGGTGTGGCCTCAAGGGCAGACAGTTCGGTCCCAGGTGATGCTGAAGCTCTGGCCCAGGGACCGTGTCTGAGAGCCACCGCCGTACGGGATGCCCAGCCATCTCCCGTCTTACCGCATGATGAACTCCTTAAAGCATAGCCTTAGCTTGTTGTGGTGTCTATAGAGTTTGGGGTCAGCTGGAATCTCGGCCAGGAACACTTGGGCCACTTCCAGGGGTCCCTGGTGGGAAAATAAAAAAAAAAACATACTGATACCGGAAGGAAAGTTAGATCATTTGGCAGAAAGTATTGGAGTGACTTCTTAGTTTGAACATTCAAGTCTGTAGTTGGTGTGATTAAAACAAGAAATCAAGGAAGGTCTTGGCTTTCTCAGGGAACTCTGAATTCTGAGGAGGAGTCTGGAGTTTTAGGAGAATACTTGGAAGTAAAAATGTATTTTCTCAGGGAAACACCACTACTCACAAGCTTTCCTTCATATATAAAGTTAAAACAACTGCACTAAAAGGTATGTGCTTTGAGTTGCTTCTCTAACGTGGGGATTGCCTTGATCCATCCATTCATATTTACCTGTCTAGCTGCCCTACTGAAGAACACCCGTTTGCATAATTCCTGACATAAGACAGAGAGAGGCGTCGGTATCTAAGCAGTCCAAGGCTGTGGGCTCACCAAATCTTCTATTTTCATCAAAGGACTGGGGTTTTACAGCAAAACCTTCCTCCTTTCTTTCGATTTGGAAAATAGTCATTTTCCCTCTCTGCTATTTCTGCTCCCCTGATGTTAAGTGGGCTCAGAATTCTTCTGGGGAAATTCAGTTGCGCTGAGCAAGCAAAGAGTCAGAGGCTAATTTAAATTCTGAGTGGGAATTTGTGGACAAGGGCTGGCCCGGAAGTGAAACCAAAGAGGCCTCCTGGGCAGAGACTACTGGGCTAGTTCCTCCAGCCACCTGAGAGTGGTTTTGTTCCTTACTGAGCTCGGCAGTTAGGATTCTGAGTCTGAGACCATCCAGCCTGGTCTAAAGGGGCCCAAGAAGCCTGGTCAGCTGAGGTCACATGGCTGACCACTCCTGCTTAGCAATCCCTGGCATGCTGGGATCATCTGGAAGTGACCTAGTGGCTGGGTGTTCTAGACCCTCTCTCCTAGACCCTTCTCTGCTACAGGCACGCTTAGGTTATTCTCAAGCTCTGCAACCCCTTTGTCTCCACTGGGTACGGATAAGCATTCCCCAGCAGGACCCCAGATCTACACCCTATTGCCAAGTCTGGTCCCAACATGAAGACTCCTCCAGGAAGATGGAGCTCCTGAGACCTGGTCCGCTCATCTCCAGGATTTCTATTCTGCCTCGAGTAGTTACATGAAGAAGAAGGAGCCAGTAGAAGTCTTCTAAATCTCACACCATCTAAGTGTAGGAGTGTCGTCTGCGTGCAGATTGGACTCTTCACCGACCCCAAGGAAGGTGTAGAAATTCCCTGATAACTACAATGACGAGGGTCAGAGGCTTTCCACACCTGGTTTACAGTTGTTCCCACTGAGCCTTGTAGCACCATCTGAAGCATCTTTGCGTCAGGGGGCTCCTGGTTAACGGCAACAGCTAACTGCAGGGTCTTCTTCTTCATATCTTCAATGGCGACTTCAATTGGTGTCAGCACAAACTGAACACAAAACACAAATGCAGGTGTCATGGTCCTGTCTCAGAAGCCATGGCCACACCTCGAGCTATGACCCAGAGGGCACCGGGATTTGAAGAAGCAGCTGAGGAAAGACTTTCAGAGTAATTCAAAATAACCAGAACAGGTTAAAGAGGCGGGAAGGGCCTAGTATTCCTTAGGAACTTACTAGGTTCCAGGAACTACACACACAGTTACCACTTACTCCCTTAAACAACCTCATGATTCTCCCCATTTTACAGTCAAAGGGGAATCTGTAAGGCTACGTTAGTTCCAAGGAGCCTGGGTGACTCGAGGTTGCTAACCCAGCGACTGGCAGTTTGAACCCACCCAGCAGCACCATGGAAGAAAAGGCCTGGCAAACTGCTTCCGGAAAGATGAACCAAAAGAGAAAAAAAAAAAAAGAAAGATCAAACCCATTGCCGTCGAGTCAATTCTGACTCATAGTGACCCTACAGGACAGAGTAGAACGGCCCCACAGGGTTTCCAAGGAGCGGCTGGTGGATTCTAACTGCTGACCTTTTGGTTAGCAGCTGTAGCTCTTAACCACTCCACCACCAGGGCTTCTCCATAAAGATTACAACCAAGAAAACCCTAAGGAATAGTTGTACTCTCTAACACATGGGCCGCCAGGAATCGGGGGCTGAGTGGACAGCAGCTAACAAGTCCCCAAAAATGACACCGTTAATAAGTGGGAGGCCAGAATTTGATCCCATTTCTGTCTAAACTTAAAGCTGTACTCTTTTTAACCTGGTAGCGAGGTTTCCTTCTATTCTCAACGAGTGATAGGCTCACACCTGGGGGAGCTATGAGAAGGAAGGTACTGAATTCCCTACCGTAACCAACTTGTGGCATCCCTGGTGCCTTCTTCAACGCGACCTGCAGGTGAATTCCTAATAAACAGACTGTTCTGAAGGCTCCATCTGCTAGTTGCTAAGATCTGCTGGTTTGGGGTTGGGTCCTTCCTGAAGGATGGCCAAGAATAACAGATAGCCAAGAAAAGTTTTGCTAATACTTTTTGGGACCATGAGTTTATTTCTGCACTATGTATAGAATGCCTAAGTCTTAAAAGTCCAAAACAATAAGAGATAGAGCAGATACCTTCTTAACCAACCTCCTTGTACCTGGCTCCCTGGCCAGGTCTCCTTTACCCTCTGTGACAGTCACCCTCTGAGGCTGTTGGCTGCTGAACCCTCAGCTGGTGGGTTCCTCAGCATAAGCTCAGGCTTTTCTGCTCCTCCCCAATGAGGCGCAGATTCCCCAAGACCCATCATATTGTTTACCAACCTGATTGTTCACCAACCTGATCACGCCAGTTACACTTGTTATTTTAATGACCTAATCTAATTAAATCATGTGTCATCTGATGGACGCTGGGTGTGGGAAAAAAAAAGAATTGGTCCTATGAAAACCAAGCGGGATGTTTGGGCAGGACGTTATAAAGATTCCTGTTATATTAGGTATGAGTAAGACAACTGTAAAAGCCTGGGGAGGGGGGGACCATTAACATCTAGAAGGATTCTGTTGTTACATTTTTAGTAAGTACCTTGAAGCTCTCACTCTGCTTTACAGAAACCAAAACTGAAAATCAGAGACAATGCATCACGGGTGTAGTTTATACCAGACAGACAATGCTGAACTGTGACCAGGGAACCACAATCACAGAGAATGCTGTGGCCCTGTACAAAAAGAGTGACAAATAAATGTACATGTATGTGTTTTAGGAGTCCCTGAAGGTGCAAATGGTTAATATGCTCAGCTACTAACTGAAAATTGGAGGTTCAGGTTCACCCAGAGGTGCCTCGAAAGAAAGGCCTGGTGACCTACTTTTGAAAAATCAGTCACAGTTTGTCATGGATTGAATTGTGTCTCCCCAAAATATGTGTCAACTTGCCTAGGCCCTGACTCTCAGTATTGTGTGGTTGGCCTCCATTTTGTGATCTGATGTAATTATCCTACGTGTTATAAATCTTAACCTCTATGATGTTAATGAAGCAGGGTTAGAGGCAGTTATGTTAATGAGGCAGGACTCAAATCCACAGGATTAGATTGTATCTTGAGTCAATCTCTTTTGACATGTAAAAAAGAGAAGTGAGTGGAGAGGAGAAGGACCCCCTACCACCAAGAAAGAAGACCCTGGAGCGGAGTGAGTCCTTTGAACCCGGGGGCCCTGTGCTGAGAAACTCCTAGACCACGGGAAGATTGATAACAAGGATGTCCCCAAGAAATGACAGAGAGAGAGAAAGCCTTCCCCTGGAGCTGGCGCCCTGAATTTGACTTCTAGCCTCTCCGACTGTGAGAGAATAAATTTCTCTCTGTTAAAGCCATCCACGTGTGATATTTCTATTATAACAGCACTAGTTGACTAAGACACAGCTCTGCTCTGATGCATATGGGAATGCTATGATTCGTAGCCCACTCAAGGGCAGCTTGTTGACTGGCATGTGTTTTAATGTAAAATAAAATGTTCGTGGTCTGTGTAATTCTGAGTGATCCTGTGGTTTGAGAGACCTTCTTAATCAGTCCTGTAACAGTAGCTGGGAAGTCCTCTACTGTACATAAAATCAGAGAAGCCACAGGGCCCCCTCCTGTCAACATACAGAAGAGGAAACTGAAGTGGCTTGTAGGGGGCCACAGGATGAGGTCACGAGTAAAAGCTGCCAGTCTCCTTGGCCATCTTGCATGGGGCCCCGCCTACGGTGTACCAGTGTCCCTAGGGACCACTCACTTGCTGCTCTTGTTCCTGATAATTAACAACAATGCTTGAATCACCTGAACACTTCTAAATATATACAAATTTTATAGAGAAAATTTAAATATATAAAATCTATATAAGTTAATCATTAAATATATACCATTAAAAAAAAAAAAACCTGCCTTTGAGTTGATTCCAACTCAGGGCAACCCCACATGTGTCACAGTAGAACTGTGCTCGATACGGTTTTTAATGGCCGATATTTTGGATGGAGATTGCCAGGCCTTTCTTCTGAGGTGCCTCTAGGTGGACTCAAATTTCTAACTTTTTGGTTAGCAGTTGAGTGTGTTAACCATTTGTACCATCCAGGGAGTCCAATTAAATATAGAAATATCTGATATTATGTATTGTAATTATGTATTTATATTAAGCATATGTGTTTAACATAAAAAATATTTAAATATACAATCATGCCATAGAATATGTAGCTGCCTAAATGAGATCCCAGGTCCCTGGGTAGCGCACACAGATTGCCCTTGGCTACTAGCTGAAAGGTTGGCAGTTCAAACTCACCCAACAGCACCATGGCTGTATGCTTCTGTAAAGACTATGGCCTAGGAAGCTCTATGGGAAGTTCCACTCTGTCACATGGGGTCGCTATGAGTCAGAATCGACTCAACAGCAGAGGATTTTTAGTTTTAAATGGGACTCCTGGCAGCACAGAAATAAGAAAGTAACCACCATCACAACATTTCAATATTTCCACTCCAGGCCACCAGGAAGGAGCCCTCAGGTTTGCGGTCACCCTGGGGAGTCTCCCGGTCCACTCACTCAGCGGTGGCTCCAAGCTGGAGCCCGGTCCCCCTGGTGCCATTACCTCCTCCTTCTGGATAACTCTGATGCGGGTCTTGATGTAGGGGAAGGCGTGCATGGTGGTCAGGACAGTGTTGCGCTGGTACTGCTCCTGCAGATCCCCCCGGGGGCGCCCCTCCAGGGTGAAGGGCGTCGTGTACATGAACCTCCGCAGGTTGAAGCTCTTCTCGAAGTAGGTCACCCTGTCTTTCATCTCATACTCATCAAAGTAGGGCTCCACAAAGGTGATCTGGATGTAGGCCTGAGGGGGAAAGGGAGGGGACGGAGAAGGTGAGGTCTCCAGGCACAGCACACCATGATGCACCTGAGGGCGCACTGGGACAGGGTGCAGCACACCCCTGCCCTGCCAATGCCACAGAAGCTGAGGGCGTCTGCGGGAATCCAGCCCTGCAGTCATATCTCCCTCCGCCACGAGGCAGGAGCGGAGACACGTGCACAGGTCAAGTCAGGCTACCAGCCGCCCGTCTGCCAGAACTAACCCAGCCAACTGGACGTTTAGGCCGGCAAACTACTTTTCTTCATTTTTTTAAGTTGTGGTAAACATAGTGTAACAGAACATTTGACATTTCAACAATCTTCCCGTGGGCCGTCCAGTGACATCATGTTCACCGTGTTGGTCAACCACCACCCCTATCTGTTCCCAGATTAAACCATCGCCCATAACAGAAGCCCAGTGTCCCCTGAGCAATGAGCCCCCCTTCCCCCCTCCCTCCCGCCCCTGGTGACCACTAATGAACTCTGGCCTCTACACACCGCTTGTTCTATGTATTTCATAGAAATGGGATCGTACACTGGCTGTCCTCTCGTGTCTTGGCACTCAGCATAGTGTTTTCAAGGTTTATCCATGTTGCAGCATGTACCAGGCCTCCATTTCTCTCTATTGCTGAGTAATATTCCATTGTGTGTGTGAACCATATTTCATTGATTCATTCATCTGTTGACGGGCATTTAGGCCGCTTCCACTTTTCAGCTATTGTGAAAAGTGCTGCAATGAACATGAGTGTACAAGTATCTGTTCACATGCCTGCTTTCAATTCTTTTGAAATTTCTAGACATGGAATTGCTAAATTCTATGGTAGTTCTACGTTTAAGTTTTTGAGAACTGCCAAACTGTTTTCCATAGCAGCTGTACCATCCTACAGTCCCACCAGCCATGGAGCAGGGTTCCCATTTCTCCACATCCTTGCCAACATCTGTTGCCTTCCATTTTTTTAATCATGCAGGCTGCTCTTCCATAGGGACAAACTCTCCTTTTCAGGACAACCAAGTCCGCGCTGTACACTCATTACAAGGGCTAAAGAAAATGGACGATACCAAGTGCTAGCGAGGGTGGAGCTGCTGGAGCATGCATCATTGGGGATGGGAATGCAAAATGGTACATCACGTTACAGAACAGGGAGGCAGTCCCTTTCACAGTTCAATATACACTAACCACACAACCCAGCAATTCCATTCCTACGTGCGTGTCCAAAAGAAATGAAAATTTAGGTTTCCACAGAAACCCAGACCCCAACGTTTATAGCAGCTTTATTCATAATTGACAAAACTAGAAACAACCCAAATGTCCCCCAAACGGAGGTACATCCCTACAATGTCGTACCGCTCAGCAATGAAAAAGAATGAGCTACTACACATGGGTGGACCTCAAATGCATTACGTTAAGTGAAAGACACCAGGCTCAAAAGGCTCCTGTATGATTCCATTTATAGAACCAAACAAAATGCCAAACCTGTTGCTGTCGAGTTGACTTCGACTCATAGTGACCCTATATGACAGAGTAGAACTGCCCCACAGGGTTTCCAGAGAGTGGCTGATGGATTCAAACTACCAATCTTTTGGTTAGCAGCTGAGTTCTTAACCACTGTGCCACCAGGGCTCCATTTATATGGCATTCTGAAAAGAGCAAACCTTCAGACAGAATACAGATCAGCTGTCAGGGGTTGAGGGGAGAGGGAGGGAATAGCCACAGAGGAACACAGGGAAACTTTTTGGGGCGATGGAGCTGTTCTACATCTTGATTGTGGTGGTGGTTACATGTGTTTGTTAAAACTCCTAGAACTAAGTACCAAAAAGAGTGAATTTTATTGTGTGTGAAGAAGGGTATTTATTAAATATAAGAAAAAGAAATCCAGTTGCCATTGAATCGATTCCAACTCATGGCAACCCCATATGTGTCAGAACAGAACTGTGTTCCACAGGGTTTTCAATGGTTGATGTCTTGGTAGCAGATCACCGGGCCTTTCTTCTGAGGTGCCTGTGGGTGGACTTGAAATTCCAACCTTTCATTTAACAGCTAAGCGCGTTAACTATTTTGCACCACCCATGGACTCCAAAAATATAATAAAAGCCCTCTTTATCCAAGATACAAAAATTGGTCTCTATTCACCTGGAGCAGCAGAAAAAGGAGACCCAGAAGTCGGAGAAGAAACTGGACTGGAGGTCTGACTGCCTTTATGAACTACTGCCTCCTTAGCCATGAGGCCAGGAGAACTGGATGGTGCACGGCTACCATTACTGAACGTTCTGATCATGAAATCAATACATGAATCCTGATCAAAAGGTAAAAAAACGTAGAACAGAATTTCAGAATCTCAGAGAATCCAGACTTACTGGATCTATTGAGACTGAAGGAGCTCCCGAATCTATCGCTCTGAGAAAATCTTCAAACCATGAACCAAAATTATCCCCTGAAGCCATCTTTTAGGAAAAGTTTAGCTAAACTAGTAAAGAATGTTCACCATGAACATTGCGTTCTTTTCAGAAATTATCTTTATGAAATTCAGTTGTCTGCAGTAACCCTTAGGCATAGATGAGAAGTTTAGGGGCAGGGAGTCCAAGCCAAGGTGGTAGAACAGGGTGGGTAGAGACAGCGAGAATGGCGTCCCAATGGGAAGAGCGTGGCCAATGTCACTGCACTGAACATGTAGAAACTGATGAATGCGCGTATGCTCTGCTGTGTGTATTTTCACCAAAAAGAAAAAGTCCTCTTTAAAACATAAAAAAGATTGGCCCGGGGCCATGGACTCAGGGATATCCAAGTTCTGAGGGCATGGGTGGGGTCACTGGCCTCAGTCCCAAAGTCATGAATCAGTGTAATGAAATGTGGTTGGAATTTGGGGTCCAGATCCTCATTCAAAGCTCTCACCACCTACCTTGGGCGTTTTAAAAGAGGGGAAAAGGCCATCTGTTCTGGTGATGTCACAGCTGATCCTACGCAGCACGTGCTGGGCACCGAGCACCATGACGCATGGCAGAGCCTATCTTCCAAGGACCTCAGGCGTTTTGTCTAAAGCTGAGCTCCACTGTACAACAGTCACTGCTTTTCAAGCCTTGACTAGGGAATGCATCTAAAGTGAGCAAGTGCTCTGAAATGTGCAGAAAACAAACCCCTCCGTCTAGTGCAGTCCTCCCTGCTTGCATCACTTTCATCGTATCTTGGGGGAGAGAACAGAGGGAGGAGCTTGGAGCCTGCATTTTACAAGCCCGCCAGAGGGGGACGGATCCTCCATCCTTCCCCTTATTATACCTTGCACTTGCATGGTTTCCAGCAGCAGAGAAAGCTCTTTCATGGCAGGTGGGCTGGGCAGTCAGGCATCACCCTGAAGCCCAAACCCTTTCCATCATACCCCCAACATCACAGTGACACTTCACCTGGCTGGAAAGAACACCTGCAGCCTAAGAAAGGTGCTGCTGAACGCTCGCTATCTGGGAACAGCCTGCATCTCTACAGCACGCTTTCAACTGAGAGCGTAGAGGTTTGGTAGAAGGCATTGGAGGGCAGAGATGATTAAGGGTCTAGGTTTAGAGACAACAGACCCGAAGTTCGAGTACTGGCTCTACCACTTGCATGAGCTTGGAAAGTTGCTTAACCTGACAGATTTTCTCATTTGTAAAATGGGAACAAGGAAACCTACTTCAAAGAGATGCTGGTGGATGAAATGAAATGATCCATGCAGAGGGCCTACTGTAGGACTGGCCTCCCACCCGTTGCAAAACCGGTGGTGCCCCACATGAGTCCGGCCTTTGAGTATGGTTTCTTTAAGATCTAACCAAATAGTAGTTGAGCCCTAGACAAGAATGTCTGGCTGCATTTGAATGACTTGGAGAGACCAGACAGAGCAGGTCATTTTATGTTTGGGGGTAGAATAAGGGGACTCAGAACCTGATGGTCATTTTGTGCAAACTGTTCCCATACCTTGTTAGGATCCAATTTAGCTTTGTCCACAGGTGTCGAGTCTTTGATCACTTCCACAAATCCTGCACCAAAACACTGCCCATAGAACCCCTGGATAAGAGGAAGCAAGAGTTTATTAAAGTCATTGTAATATAATGCACCTCTTCGTCTTCTCAGAAGTAGAATCCATTTGGAATAAGTATAAGGTAGCATTTGCTCATTGATTACTGAAAGTGCCTCTGAGCTCCTGAGCAGAGTTCAGCATTTCCTGAGACAAAAATAAAGCTAGAAGGAAGTGTAGCACCGCCTCCTACAATACGTAGGCTTGAGCTCGACTTCAACGAAAGTCATCATATCTTCTAAGGCAGCTCTTTCGAGATGGCATTATTTACTTCTTGCCATTTGTACTGTGGGAACTTGGAGGTCACCAGATTTCCCGTAACATGGCAAACCACAGTGCACACGTAGACAAAGTAGATGCCTCTAGGCCTTAGTAAGGCATCCTTGGGTGGTGCAAACAGTTAACGTACTCAGATGCTGAATAAAGTTTAAAGTTCAAGTCTGCCAGAGGTGCCTTGGAAGAAAGGCCTGGCGATCTACTTCTAAAAAATCAGCTATTGAAAACTCTATGCAGCACAGTTCTACGCTGACTCACGGGGTCACCATGAGTCGGAATTGACTGGACGGCAACCTTTTTTTGTGGTTGTTGTTGTTTTTTAGACTCAAGCTGTGGTCCAGGGTGGATGAGTGACTTGCCCAAAGTTGTTCAGCTCATGAGAAGGAGACCTAGGAACAGACCCCAACCACTTGTTTCTCTGTCTGATATTATTTCCCCTACTTAGGACTAACCAATTGCCGTCTCGTTGACTCCAGCTCAAGGCGATTGTGTGTGTGTCAGAGTAGACCTGTGCTCCATAGGGTTTTTGATGGCTGACTTTTCAGAAGTAGATCACCAGGCCTTTCATCTGAGGTGTCCCTGGGTGGACTTGAACCTTCAACCTTTCAGTTAGAAGCTGAATGCATTAACCGTTTACACCACCCAGGGACTTCTTTTTTCAGTCAAGTAAGGATAAAAGTCCTTTGTCTTATTTGGCATGGATGAATAGTGTCAAGAACAATTAAACAATAAATTTAAAAAGGATAAATTTAAAGCAGTAGCAAGAGAGCAGGGGGTATCAGCTCAGGGGACCCCAGTCATCCTGCCTGAGTGGGTTTTGTTTGGGGGGTACCCTTTGGCTTTCTTCCTGAGTTCTTAGAGCTTGGCTCTTTCAACTTCTGCCTCACTTCCTCTGACTCCCGTCCATGCTGTTTCTCTGTTTCCCCATCTTTTCCACCCTTTCCTCTAAGAACATGCTTCTCTATTCTGGGACATTAGGGATCTAATGTAAATGGCAGGTTGGAATTGGGGCCACCAGCCCGTGAAGAGGACACTGGCCCTGATTGTCCAAATAGCGGCCTCCTTGAACCAGCAGGACAAGAGCGCCAACCTACAGCCCCAGAGTGCGCTACTGTTGAGATCTCCTCCGTGTCAGAATTGGGGTCTATCCTGCAGTGACAATGAACCAACATTTGCTGAAGCCTTTTCTAGGGGTAACTCAGTAATTCGGCCTGATTCTAACCTTAAAGCTGCAAACATTATTACTAAAATCTGGACAGGGTTATAAGAAAGCACAAGACATGCATGGAATTTTGGATCGAGAGTCTGGAAAATAAATACTCCCAATATAAATCTACCAGTGTCGAAAAGCTGACCCAGGGATCTTAGGGGAAAGCTACCCAAATTGCTTTACCACGTGAGCCCAGCTAGTGCCTTCATACAGTAAACTCAGTGTGGAAAAAATTTCACGCAGGTCAGTGATGAACCCGTGACTTGCATTTTGTAACACAACCTCTGATGACCCACTGTACCTTGTTTATTCTGAAACAGACATTGTCAAGCACTCAGACCACTTTGCTTACCTCTAGCCTGTGGGAGATTTCAGGAAGCTTGGTAATTGCAGGCTCCTTGTACACAAATTCCTGGCCATTCAAATCCCCAAATTTGGATCCATAGAAACCAACTCGGAAGTAGGTTCCAAACATTCTCTTATGTCCCTGATGAACAAAATGAGAAATCTCCCCTTAGCTACGTAAGATCCATCGGGTTGCAAAGGGCAGGAGTCTTCTCTTGCTGTGTTACCAAGCATTTTATCCCTATGGTTAATATAAACAAGAATCATTCCTTTAAAGAGTATAATGATTATGGAATCAACTTTGGAAATAATAAGCAGAGAAATCCCACGAAAGGTTTCTAGGACTTCTTTTAAGTGAATTTAAAGTGATTCTCGCATTTCCTGGTCATAAGGTAATTCAGGCTTCTTTCTTTCATACACAGAATTCTGGCCCCCTGTCTACTCCCAGCCCTTCTCTGTTTGGTAGGTGAGAGCTACTGTAATGATGGTGTTGTTAATTGTTATCAAGTTGGCCCTCGACTCATGATGACCCCTGCGTAATGGAACTGCCCAGTCCTGTGCCATCTCTGTGATCGGCTGTGGATCAGACTGTTGTGCTCCACAGGGTTTTCACTGGCTAATTTACAGAAGTAGATCACCAGGCCTTTCTTCCTAGTCTGTCTTAATCTGAAAGCTCCACTGAAACCTGGGTAGCATCACAGCAACGTGTAAGCCTCCAATGACAGACAGGTGGTGGCTGTACACGAGGTGTGTTGGTCGGGAATCAAACCAGGGTCTCCGGCATGGAAGGCAAGAGCTCTGCCACTGAACAACCCCTGCCCACTTAACGTAATGATGTGCTGAAGGTACATCGCTTGCTGGAGAGGAAGGGGAGTGAGCATCTTCAGGTCACAGGAAGTGCTGGTAAAGATCTGCAGCTACCTTGTTTATGATGCTGTCAAAAGCCTTCTGCAGCTTGCTGTGAGTGGCGGTCAGCTTCCGGAAGTCTCGATGCGCTTCCAAGATGGGGATGACCAGCTTGTACACTTCATTAACCGTCTCGTACAAGCCCCCCTTGGAAAAAGAGGAAGAAGATCAACAGAATTCAATGCACTGGAAACATAAGAAGTGGACGCACAGTTCATTTTCCAAGCAGTGGACGCGAGAGCAGGTTTATTGCTGGCATCGCTGACTTTACAGGGCAGGTGTGATGTCAGAACCTACTCTTGTCTTGGGGTGGCCTTAGATCAAGCTGAACAAGGCCGGAGCTAAATGGCTCCGTACCCTGCTGTCAGTAGGAGAAGGGTTTTCACGGAAAACAAAATATCACACGAGGTGAGGAGACTGGCAGCAGGGACTAAAGGCAATTCAGAAAAGAAGCCTTAGTGCGTGTACATTTCACCAGGGAGCCTCCTGCATCTGGGTGCTTAGCATTTGCCTGGAAGGAGTTAGAAGAATCCCAAGGAGTTCATTTTCTTGAATTTCAGGCAAAACAAGAGTATATCAGACTTTCTCTGACTCCTGAAAAGAAAAGTAGGAAAAAAGAGAAAGAGAGAGGATAGCTAAAACAATAAATAAAATACACAGAGGTTATAGGGAAGAAACTGAGAAATGAAAAGTGAAAAGAAAGAATAATATAAGGATGAAAATGACCTTGGATCAGCTAAGTTTAGTAAAGTATTAAATATTGTTGTCACTGTTAGGTGCCGTTGAATTGATTCCAACTTGTAGCAACCCCATGTGAGAGCGCACAACTGCCCCACAGGATTTTCTAGGCTGTCATCTTTATAGGAACAGATATCCAGGTCTTTCTCCCACAGAGCCTCTGGGTGGGTTTGAACCACTGACCTTTCAGTTAGCAGCTGGGTGTTTAACCACTACGCCATCAGGGCTCTGTATTAAATATTAACTTGGCTTAAAATTTAGGGGAATGGGGATTATTAAAATGAAAAAGGGCAAGAGACTCTTTCTCTCCTGCCCTGAACCTCAGTGACTTAGCTCTCTAAGTTTTCTCACATCAGGAGTGTTAAGGCCCAGTGCTATTCAGTTGAGGGTCTCAGTGGTTGCCCACATGTCTCTGAGCTGGTCCTGAGTTGCAATAATTCTGAGATAGACACTGTCTAGTTACGTCTTCCCTCTAATCCCAGGGGCTCCTTTCCAAGTTTTTTCGCCATGAGACAGAAAAGGAGAGAGTGCGAACACGTCTTGTCATTTATTGTGTAACCCTGGGCACGTCACTTCATCTCTCTGTGGCTTCCTTTCCACCCTTATTACATGGAAATCATACAGTAAAATTATTGCCCAGTGACAAGCGTGCAGTGAGAACCAGAACGTTACAGGAATGAAGGCTCTGTGCCTCCCTCAGGGAGCTGACGCAATTTGCATACATCACCCACTTCCCAGCCCAGCCAAGCCCTCCACGCCCAGCCTGGCAGGTTGTCGTCATGAAGTGTGGCTGACCAGGCAGTGAAGACCACAGAAACCGGAGCTCAGCCTGAATGCGTGAGGTCACACTCTGGGTGGGTGCTTCATGCACTGTTAAGGATTGCGTTAAGTCCCCCCAAAATATGTGTTGAAATCCTAACCCCTGAGACCTCGGCTGCTAATCAAAACGTCAGCAGTTCGAATCCACCAGCCACTCCTTGGAAACCCTGTGGGGCACTTCTACTGTGTCCTACAGGGTTGCTATGAGTCGCAATCGACTCAACGGCAATGAGTTTTTTTACAGGTACCTGTAAATATGACCCTATTTGGAAATACGGGTTTTCTTTTGCTATGTTAATGAAGTCATACCAGGATAGTGTGAGTCCTAAGCCTCATCACTCCTGAGTTATAAAAAGCAGAACAGATGCAAACACACTCGGGGGAAGACAGACATGAAGGAACACCAAAGAACTCCGGAGGAAGGACCCTCCCCTAAAGCCGATGTCCTGAATGGACATCCAGCTTCCAGAACTGTGAGACCATACAGTTCTGGTTCTTCAAAGCCACCCGCTTTGGCGTGATGGAGGCCCCAGGAGACCAAGGCGGGCACTGACCGTGCTGAAGAGCTCAGCGGCCTGCTCCAGGAGGCCTACCAGGCCGCTCTCGGTGAAGTACCGGCCCGAGCACACGCCGTCTTCGTCGGGAGACAGGGTGTCGTCAGATACTGCAGACTCTTCCAGCACATTGGATGAGATGTTCTGAAAGGGACCAGAGGAGAACCAGGCTACAGAGTGGCTCCGACAGGAAGTCAAACAGAAGGGCCAGGGACACTCAAAACCCTCGCCGGCCTGTGGTTATGCAAGGTCTGTGATGCCACCCAGAAGAGATTCTGGTGGCTACACTTTCTGACAGGACACACTGAGCAACTGAGCAACCGACGACCATAACTCCGTTTTCTTTTCTAGAAACTGTACTTTCCCTGTTGTTGTTGCAGCTGCTGGTGAGTCGGCCCCCAACTCATGGTGACCCCACGTACAATGGGGTCACGCATTGTGGCCCATAGGCCTTTCACTGGCTGATTTTCAGATGTAGATTGCCAGGCCTTTCCTCCTAGTCTATCTTCATTCGAAAGTTCCACGGAAACCTGTTCAGCATCATAGCTACATGTAAGCCTCCACTGATAGACAGGTAGGTGGTGGCTGCGCATCAGGTGCATTGGCTGGGAATCGAACCTGGGCCTCCCGCATGGAAGGTGAGCATCCTACCACTGAGCCACCACTGCCCCCCATTCTTTCCCTAGGACCCTTAGTACACTTACCACCATGTAGCATCAGTTGATTTGGTTGAACTACCTGAAGGGACATATAGCTGGGGTCATGGTTTTTCAAAAGCAAAGACTGATTCACAGTTAACTGAGATGCCTTGTTTCAGCAGCTGAGGGAACCTCGACTTCTGGTGGTGGTGGGGGGGTTGTTCTGAAATAGGCTGCTGCTACGACTTGCCTTTCAGATGAACAGCCACAGAACTATATGACAACCACGAAGGAGAATATCTACTTTATGGATGTTTTTATGGTGATATAGCATTTACTGACGTTTTACCCAAAATATTCTATTCTTTTCTACACAATACACCTTTATGTAAACTACAGAGTTCAGAATCTCTGGCTGGGAGTCCAGTGCCCAGAACAGGACTGGGGGAGGCAAGTGACGCACCCATGGTACAAAATTTAAGGAGGCAATCTCTCTCAGGATAGCACCAGTGCCAACCCTGCACTTGGTCACCTGAGAGGGAGTACCTCCTAGGAGCTTCACTTGCCTCCCCCAGTCCTGGCCCCGGCAGTGACTCTCCATACGTTTGACAGCTCAAGAGTCATATTCTTTGACCTGGCTCACAGCTATGGAAGAAATGCAGGTGGATCAGGGGAGGAAGAGGAAGACCCCATATACAACAGAAGGAAACCCTGCCCGGTCCTGTGCCATCCTCACAATCCTTGTTATACTTGGGCCCATTGTTGCAGCCACTGTGTCAATCCCCAATGTTTGGCAAAAACTTTTACAGTTGTCAGTCTACTCTGCCAACCACAAGTCTTTGAGACCAAGAAAGACTTTAAATGACCTTAAACAATCGCTTTATCTCTCAGTTTCTTCATCTGTGGGAGAGTCGTACTAATATGTTCCCTATCTGTTTCACAGGCTTTGGGGAAGGTCAAGTGAAATCACACATGCAAAGGTGTCTGGGAGTTTCCAAAGTGCCTATCAACTCCATTATGAGTATACACAGTAAATCCTATTAGGACAGCATTATTAGTTATCATAATAGTCATAGCATGTAATAATATTATAAGGAGCAATTACGGTAGAGCATTATAATTATTTGGAGTCCCTGGGTGGTACAAACAGCTAATGCACTTGGCTGCTACCTGCAAGGCTGGAGGTTCGAGTCCATCCAGAGGTGTCTCAAAAGAAAGACCTGATGATCTACTTCTGAAGAACCAGTCGCTGAAAACCCTACGGAGCACAGTCCTACTCTGACACACGTGGGGTTGTCAGGAGTCAGAGTTGACTTGATAGCAATTTATTATTATTATTATAATGGAGCCCTAGTGGTACAGTGGTTAAGAGCTTGGCTGCTAACCAAAAGGTAGGCAGTTCGAATCCACTAGCTGCTCCTTGGAAACCTCATGAGGCAGTCCCACTCTGCCCTATAGGGTTGCTTGAGTCAGAACCGACCTGTCCACAATAGGTTTATTATTATTATAGCAAACAATAATTAAAAAAAAGAAAAAAAACACCAAAAAGAAGATGGCAAAGGGATTCATATTATAGACACTCGGGGCTAGATTTTTTTGTCGGAGGGATGTCCTGTGCACTGTAGGGTGTTCAGCAGCATCCCTGGCCTCTACCCACTAGATGCCAATAGCAGCCTCTCCCCACCCCTAGTTGTGACAACCAAAAAGGTCTCCAGACACAGCCAACTGCCCCCTGGGGGCAGCAAAATTACCTCCGCTTGAGAACTCCTGCTCCAAATTACCAGGGGACCTGGCTCCTCACCTGAAAGCTGACACTGCCCACGGGTAGGTAGCTGTGGTCCTCCAGCATGCTCAGGTACTCGGCCACCAGTGCGGCCGCGTGCACCAGGCACATGGCCGCCTCCGTGTAGCACTTCCTCTTGGTGTGCTTTTCTGCCATGTTCTGGAGCCAGGTCAGCCGCAGGTCAGGAGACGTCTGGTAGCTCTTGGCGATTCTGAAGACAGAGTGAGGAAGGCTTTCAAGAAAAACTGGCCTGTGACACTGTTCTTCTAGGGGGTGTGGTCACTTTTTCCCATGAGTTTTCCCCCGAACCCCCCAGGATTTTTGCTACATATATAGAAAATGAGAGAAAAGGCAAATATTTATCAATCCAACTGTTTCCATGCTGTGTCTAGGGTGTGCTAGAGCCTATGAAATAGCTTTTAGTAAAAACCTTATAGGAGCCCTGGTAGTGCAATGGTTAAGCACTTGGATGCCAATCGAAAGGGTGGCAGTTCGAACCCCCTAGCCACTCTGCAGGAGAAGACCTGGTGATCTGCTCCCATAAAGATTACAGCCTAGAAAACTGTATGGGGCTGTTTTACTCTGTCGCATGGGGTCACTTTGAGTCGAAATCGACTGGACGGCACAAAATAACACCAACAACAAAAACTTTATGGGAAAAAAAGACCTGCTAGATTTAGAATGATGCAGATTTGAATGGATCTTTAGCAATCTTCTTCCTTTTTTTCCCTTTCTCTCAAAATAATAACAGAAGACAAAACCATTTCCCTTCTTACGAGGTGTATCAGAATAGTTTTGTCTTTGAACCAGGACTGCAAAGCTAGGTTTTAAACTCCAGAGTCAAACACGATTCCTAAACTATACAGGCACATTTGAAAAAATGATTGGAAAAAAGCCATCCAGGAGATAATTTGCATAACAATTGATCACTTTTCTCTTTCATTCTGTGGTGAATAGAAGATAAACCAGTTGGCATGGAGTCAACCCCAACTTATGGCGACCCCATGTGTGTCAGAGTAGAACTGTGCTCCACAGGGTTTTCGATGGCTGTATTTTTAGAAGATCACCAGGCCTTTCTTCCAAGGTACCTCTGGGTGGACTCGAACTGCCAACCTTTTATTTAGCTGCCAAGCACATTACCTATTTGCACCACCTGAGGAATTCAAAAAGTAGAAGGCAGTGCTGTAAAATAGGTTCCTCTCTTTGAATTAGGGAGATGTTTTTGAAAACTTGTATATAAATCAACCCACTCTGAATGTTGAATTTCTTTTGGATGTCATTCAGAGCGGTGTATCCACACTGCCCGTGATAATCACGTTAGTAAAAACTCTGCAGTGACACATCCTAGACCCTCAAGTGACCCCCTCTTGATCTTTTTTTGAAAAGTTTACCTGTACATGAGATCCATAAGCATCTCAGGGTCTTCCTGAAATTCCCTCATTTTCACAGTGTCATATAAGATGCTATTCAGGTTGTACAGAAGTTCCTCCACCTGCAAAAAGCAGAAGTACCCAAACACCCTTGGCTTTGCAGTCTGTGGTAAGGAATTCAGATATCATTGGAAGTACAAGGGGAAGCAGAGATCAGAGCTGCAGGGCATCTAGACTGGACTCTCTTGGCCTTCATCTTCACTGGGCCATTTGCTTCTGAGGCCCGGTATGTCCATGAACTAGCCTTGAATCCTTATATCTCCCTCGCCACCACATTTTGGTTTAAATTAGTTTCAGTTATTTGCAACCTGAAAAGTCCTAAACTCTACCCTTGAACATCAGGGCTTCTTATACCAAGTAGGAGGCAGCTTAGGACCTCGGCTTGGGTACCACTTCTCAGGAGTTTCCTGGATCTTCCCGCTGACTCAGAGTCTGAGAACCTCTTGGTACCACTTGTTCTTAATTACAAAAGCCAGCAGAGGGGCCACCAATGGATCGTAAAGCACAGAGAGGGTCAGAGACTCTGGCTCGGTCTGGGGACCCTGACAAGAGGCTCCGCTGCAGAACGTCCATCCTGCCCACTCTACACCAGCTGGCTGAGGCTTCGAAACTTTCTACCACTGCCCTGGGCTAGGGCATTGAAGAGCTCCATTCAACTGTCAGCATTTTGCTTAGTCTTACTGGTAAATATCTCTACATAAATGATGACACTAGATAGAGCCCATGGCTGAGAGGAAATGGAAGAGAAGAGAAGAGGAAAAAGATTCTGAGAGGGAGGAAGCAACATTGCAGGCAGGACAGGAGAGACTCTGAGCAAATATGGCTTTTGGACCAAAGGAAGGAAGAAAAGCACTCACTCATTCATGTAGTACACAATTAGAACCTTCTACACCTACTCCTTACTTACCAACTATCTCATTTTCCAACATTTCACATTTACGACAACAGTAAAAAATTTACTATCTATTTTGTGCATTAACAACATGTCTGGCAGTGACAGACACCGAGGTGCGAGGTAAGAGTAACACTGGCTGTGACGGTTAAGGTTATGTGTCCACTTGCCTGGGCCATGATTCTCAGTGGTTTGGCAGTTATGTAATGCTGTACTTTGGCAGTTAAGTAATGATGTAGTCATCCTCCATTTTGTGACTCCATGGGTCACTATGAGTTAGAATCGACTTGACAGCAACAGGTTTGCTTTGATTTTGGTTTGATGGCCATCCTCCATTTTTGCATAACACCAATTTTCGTATAACAACCCAGTCTTTGGAACCTAACCATGTCAATAAGTGAGGAGTGGGTGTACATAGTAGGCTGTAGATTAGGAGCTGGAGTTAAAAGAGAAATGAGACATGCTAGAACTCCATCAGGCTTTGTAACGGACATGGAAGAGAGTATTGTTCCCACAAATTTCCAAGAAGCCTAGTGGCTCAATGATTAAGTGCTTGGCTGCCAATCGAACGGTTAGCGGTTCGAGTGGCTCTATGGGAGAACAGAGTAGAACTGCCCCACAGGGTTTCCAAGGAGCAGTTGGTGGATTCCACCTGCCGACCTTTTGATTAGCAGCTGAGCTCTTGACCACTGTGCCACCAGGGCCCCTGTATATGTGTGTATGTGTATGTATATATATGCATATATATGTGTGTGTGTGTATACCACATATACATATATATAACCAGTTGCTTTTGGGCCAATTCCAACTCATGGTGACTATATACATGTATCTACAAATTTATAACTGGTTGATGCCAAACCCTGGAGAAGACCAGGCCTGGCCTTCAGGCTACCTGCGTGGGGAAAAGAGTGGTCTGCATGGCCGTGTCCTCTTCTGCATAGGCCAAAATCGTCCTCAAGGATCTTCTCAGGTGCTCCTCATTAAAGTCTTGTGCTTTGCCCACCAAAGATGCCAGGGACATGGTTACCTGCATCTTTACTCTTGCAAAGTTCTAGACCAGGAGGAAAAAAAAAAAAAAAAAGGAACAAAAAAGAGGCACTCAGCTGTTAGACAGGTGAAGACCATCGAGCCAGACACCAACAGCGGTCTGATGTTTCTCACAAGTCTCCCTGGCTTCCTTTTCTCTCAATGAAATACGAGCTGTGCTCTGTACAAGAGTCATCTGATTGTTTAAATGGATAGCGCTCCGACATAAATCATGCTTATACCGTTGGACTCCCTTTAAATTTTAATTTAGGATTGGGCTGCTGCCATGCTCGCTGGCTGGAATATTCCTACAAAGTTGGGCCACAGGATTTATCCTTTTTCGCCAAGGTTCTTCTTCTTAGGTCTTTATTTAAACTGCAGGGAGAAATGGCGTCTCCAGGGCAAGGATTACTGAGATTTCAGACTCTAGGCAGGCAGCCACTTCCTGTTCTCCCTTTCCTTCCAGGCCCATGGAAAAACACGGCTATCCCAAGGGTCCCCGAGGAATGTCCTAAAGACTTTCAAACAGTGATCCCTGATATATTCTGAGGACCCTGCCTTTCTACCATGGGCCAATTTATCTTCTACTGCCACTCAAGCATGTTCATGAACATGACCCCAAATGGAAATTCCAAAAGAACAGATCCAAATCTAGACATACACAAGCAAAGGTTGACTGCCGGCAACCCAGCTGAACTCCAAAGGCTGCTAAGCTTTGTTGGAAACCTGGGCCCAGCGGATACTGATGATTTGGAATTCTCTTCCACAGTCTCCTCTGCTGCCAGCCAATCAGAGTCTAGACTACAGGACATCTTTGGAATTCTTAGCCTGTCTGTTGCATTTCCCTCCACAACTGATAGTTTTGAATCTACACAGATTCATTCATTTCCTGTTGAAATAGACCACTGGAAACAACTGTATTCCCCGTCTTGATATTTCACTTTCAGATGCAAATTCAAACCAAAGATGGAGGCCATCTCTACACTCAATTCTTTCTTTCCCCCGGGACAGATGTAAACGGCAATACTGCAAACTTTGGCTTATTTTTTGCCTCTGGGTCAATGCCTTGCATTGACTCTGTCTGTGGACACCTGGTCCCCAGCGGGTCTGAGCTCTTACACTGACGGCTCCAAAGCTGAACCGCATGAGCAGGTAGAGGGTGGCGCAGGCTTGGCTCCGGGTGACGTCCATGCTGCTGCTGCAGTGATGCAGCACACGCTGGCACAGGTCCGCACACTGCTCCCCCTCCTCCTCGAACAGCAGGTCTCCGAACTAGGAGAGACACAGGGGCCATCAGCCAGCACTTGGCACTCCGCCCGCTTGCTGCGCTAGAAGCCCGCTGAAGTGTGCAAATGTCTGCTTGGGAAAGCAGAAAGCCCAGAAGAGTTAACGCACAGGTCCGTAAACATAACGAGCCACCTGAGTCAGAAGATGGGCTGAAGCAACAGAGTCGACTCGAGATTTAGTTACGAATTGCACAACCAAAGTAAAAGCCAGTGGCTGACGAGTCGACTCCGACTCCTGGAAGACCCCATGTGTGTCAGAGTAGAACTGTGCTCCGTAGGGCTTTCAGTGGCTTGGCCTTTCAGAAGTAGATCGCCAGGCCGTTCTTCTGAGGCACCTCCAGGTGGACTCCAGCCTCCAACCTTTCAGTGAGCGGCTGAGGTTAGGTATTGCATTATTAACAGTACTGCCGGCCAGGCTGCATTCACTGGCGAAGTCACAGCTTTGAGGGGATTATCCTCAGTTTCTTGGGGCTCCTGGAAATGACTGGTGACTAGGAAGAAAGTGGCCTTGATGATGGAGAGCGGGAGAATTCCACTGTCTAAATTTAAAAGATCCCACGCAGAAGGCACCAACCAAGGCTTTTAATAAAGGGGAAAACGTAATCACCCCAGCACGTTTTACCTACGGATAATCTATATTCCTTAGGCTGTGGGAAGTTTCTTTCTAAATCTCCTGGCATTTTATGACCTGATATTTCGTAAGACTTATTAATAAGAGTCATGTGTAGGGCTTTCAACGCACTTGTCGTGTGCTGTCGAGTTGATCCTCACTCCTAGTGACCCTGTAGGACAGGGTAGAACTGCCCTGTAGGGTTTCCTAGGCTATAATCTTTATAGAAACAGATAGCCAGGTCTTTCTACTGTGGAGCCTCTGGGTGGGTTCCAAACGCCGACCTTTTGGTTACTAGATGAGCACTTAACCATTCTGCCACCAGGGCTCCTTTCATCACGCTTAGAGCAGATATTAAACAAGATAAAAGGCAAAGCTGCTTGACTGGCATCTGCACACACATCTTAGACCCTCCGTGAGCGGCTGTTGCAAATGTCTACGGCTGGGCCCACGTTCCAGGTGGGAGAGCCACTGTTTTCCTGCCTCGTGGTGACTTCCTATAGACTCGGTGCCTCTGCTGTCTCCTGGGAAGACATCCTGCCCCTTGATACACCCTGTGGGGTCTGGGTGCCCTGAAACAGATGGGTGAAGATAGACGAATGTCACTCATAATTAAGAGCCAGAAAACGAACAGCCCATGTTTACCTTAGCAATGAGAGCCCGGAGCGTGGCGAAGCAGTGCGTCAGGTACGTGGTGCTCTGATCACAGCTCAGAGAATTCACCAGGACCCTCAGGACACCTCCCAGCAGGTTGTCCTTACAGTCCAGAGCCGAGGTGGCCTGGGGGAATGGAAGAACAGCATGGCTGAGTCCTGCCTTCTGACGGCGCATCTGTCTCACGGGTTTGGTGAGCCACCACACTATCACCATCAACCATGAGAGCTGAAGACATATTTCCATATGATCTCGTTCCAAAGCTGCCAGTTGATCTGGGATTTACACCTGATTCTGGGCTCTCCAGCTAAGTCATAGGGCACACTGCCCCATCCTGGGCCACAGCCTTTGTAATGTTCTTTCTTCCCATACAAGGCACAGCTTTCCTCTTTAAAGACACAACTGTGGGCTTCCCGATACAATAGGGGTTACTTGGTGGCAGCAATATTTCTAAATCAAGCTTATTTATGAGCTACCAAACAAACAAACAAAACCTGTTGCCATCCAGTTGATTCTGGCTCATGGCAACCCCATATATTACAGAGTAGACCTGTACTCCGTAGGGTTTTCTTGGCTGTAATCTTTATGGAAGCACATCTCCAGGACCCTTTCTTCCACAGCACTGCTGGGTGAATTTGAACCACCAATCTTTCAGTTAGTTGTTGTTGTTAGGTGACATTAAGTCGATTCTGACTCATAGTGACCCTATGTGACAGATCAGAACTGACCCTTGGGTTTTCTTGGTGGTAGTCTTTATGGAAGTAGATTGCCAGATCTTTCTTCTATGGAGCTGCTGGGCTGCTGGGCAAACTTGAACTGCCAACATTTTGGTTAGCAGCCAAGCGTTTAACCTTTGCACCACGCAGGGACCTCTTATCAGCTACAATAGGACTAAAAACACCATAACCCCCAAAACCTGTGGATGATGCCAATTAAGTTTCAGCTCTCTTTGAAAACTGGGAGTGCATTTTGGGACTGATGTTAGACATACAGCTGTCAAAGTAGTGTCATGTAAAGATGTAGTCTACGTGATGTCAGGCATTTAAATTGTCAAAGGTATCAAAGTTATCAAAGATGCCACATTCTTTCTGTCTTAATTTTTCTATAATAATTACTTTGATTTTAGAAAACCTAAAAAGCTAGATAAGGAAGGTCGCACTGTGTTTTGACAGTATTTCTTCTAGCCCTAAAAATCAATACTAGATCTGTTCTAATAAATGATTTCTCAGCGGAAACATTTTTCCATTGGGCTTAATTATTAAGTTCCAGTGGACTCATTTTTCTGCAGAACTAAAAGCCCATTATTGCCGAGACTTGGGAGATTTGGAAACATCTACCTAGAAGATAAAATTAGGATGGTGAATTGTGTCACTGCAAAGTTCACGGTTACACCATTCTTCAGGCAAATACATGTGCACGGATACCTTCCCTTCCCTGAGTTGTGCCTGAAGCAGACATCATTAATCAAACTCAGCACTCTTTTCCTTGTAACCTAGCCCAGTCATAGCCTTACCTCCCAAACCAGGCAGGATTAACGGCTGCACCCACCCACTAGAGTTGACCCATCGGAAGAAACCTATTTGCCTTCCCTGTTCCAGATTCTGAACTATAAGCCCACCACCTACATTTATTATGCGCTTGGTACACACTCTGGCGTATTTAACCACAAGGGCCAGCCAGCTTGACAAGCATCCAAACTGTTTCCAAGTGAACAGCAACTCAAAGAAGCCAGAAAAATGTTCGGTATCTGTGGAATTTGTAAGATGGACACTATTGTAAACAGTAAATGTCCCAGCTTATATATATAAAAAAAAAGGCATTTTGGGATCATGCCTGTTTCTTTCACAATTCTGTATAAAGGATTCCTTATTAAACTCCTGTAAACACGTTCTTGTCGGGCCGATCAGGTGTTCTTTGGCCTCACCTGGATGATATTTTCCTGCATGTCCAGGATGATTAAATTCGCCTCGGTAGCCAGGTTGCCACTGATCAAGGCCTCTTGATCCAGCTCTGCCTTTGTCCTAAGATACAAAAAGAGATCAAAGTAAAGCCCATGTCAAACCTGGACACGGTCCAACGATGGCAATCTATGCACCAAAGTGTAAAGAAACCTCTAGAACAGTCAACCTCAAATAAAAACAAAGCAGCCAGTGACAGGTAACTGTGGAACGGCAGGCGTTTTCTGCGATTGGCTAGTCAGGTTAGAAGGATGGTCTAGGTAGGCTCCAGGCCATTATCACCCTCACTGTTACTAGCAATGATGGCAATCATAAAAACAACAAGAACGGAGAGAGGAACAATTACTGGTTGCTGCTAGCCATTAGGCTAGAGCATTGGGTTGTGGACTAGCGGCTGGGGCCATTCAGCATTTCATGTGGAGAACAAGCTCTGGATCTGAACCACAGGCTGGAGACGGTGAGGCTGGGTGTGGTGTGAATTTGGCAAACGGTGATGCTACCCAGGGTACGGGATGCTTCCAAACTGGGTCAAGGAAATGTCCGGCTTCAGACTTAACAAAGACCACCTGGGGGTGTGGAGTCAAGCCTGGCCTTTCGTCACTCCTCTCCATTGGCTGGGTCCGTTTCCATGGGAACCCAGGCTGCCTCCCTGTGGGGTAGGTCAGCTACCACCCTGGTGGGGGTTGCTGATCACTACCTATGACCAGTTGCCATGGAGTAGACTCTACTCATGGCGACCACACGTGTGTCAGAGTAGAACGGTGCTCCATTGGATTTTCTTGGCTGAAATCTTTATGGAGGAAACCCTGGTGGCGTAGTGGTTAAGTGCTACGGCTGCTATCCAAAAGGTCGGCAGTTTGAATCTGCCAGGCGCTCCTTGGAAACTCTATGGGGCAGTTCTACTCTGTCCTATAGGGTCGCTATGAGTCGGAATCGACTCGACGGCACTGGGTTTAATCTTTATGGAAGCAGATTGCCAAGCCTTTTTTCCAAGGCACCTCTGGGTAGACTCGAACTTCCAACCTTCTGTTTAGCAGCTGAGAGCCTTAACCAGTCTCACCAACAGGGACTCCCAATACCCACTAAACTACCCCATTGTGACTCATGGCGACCCCATGTGTTACAAAATAGAACTGTGCTTTTTCTTTTCCTTGACTGTAATTTTTTTTTTAATTGTGCTTTGAGTTTACAGCTCATTAGTTTCTCATACAAAAATATATACACACATTGTTATGTGACCGTAGTTGCTATCCCTATGGTATATCAGCACACTCCTCCTTTCTACCCCGATTTTCTGTGTCCATTCAACTGGCTCTTATCCCCTTCTGCCTTCGCATCTCACCTCCGGACAGGAGCTGCCCATTTAGTCTCATGTATCTACTTGAACTAAGAAGTACACTCTTCACGAATATCATCTTATGTTTTATAGTTCAGTCTAATCTTTATCTGAAGAGTTGCCTTCGGGAATGGTTTTCGTTCTGGGTTAACAGAGAGTCAGGGGTCCATGTCTTCCAGGATTCCTCTAGTCTCAGTCAGACCATTAAGTCTGGTCTGTTAAGTAGAATTTGAGTTCTGCACCTCACTTTTCTCCTGCTCCATCAGGGACTCTCCGTTGTGTTCCCTGTCAGGGTGGTCATCGGTTGCAGCCAGGTACCATCTAGTTCTTCTGGTCTCAGGCTGATGGAGTCTCTGGTTTATGAGGCTCTGTCTCTTGGGCTAATATTTTCCTTGACCCTTTGGTGTTCTTCATCCTCCTTTGTTTCAGGTGGGTTGGGACCAACTGATGCATCTTAAATGGCCACTCACCAGAGTTGGATGCAGAACATTTTCTTAATAAACTTCGTTATACCAATTGATCTAGAGGTCCCCTGAAACCTTCATAGGGTTTTCTGGACTGCAATCTTTATGGAAGCAGATTGCCAGGCCTTTTTCTGTGGTGTGTTTGAACCGCCAACTTTTTGGCTAGGAGCCAAGCGCAAACCACCCAGGGACTTCAAATTCCCAGTAAACCAAAAAAACAAGTCTCTCACCATCGAGTTGATTTTGACTCACAGTGACCCTGTAGGACAGAGTAGACCTGCCCCACAGGGTTTCCAAGGCTATAATCTTTATGAAAGCAGACTACCACCTCTTTTCCCATGGAGTGGCTGGTGAATTTGAACTGCAGAGCTTTCAGTTAGCAGCTAAGCACTTAATCACCAAGGCTCCTTCATTGCGCAGCCCATGACGGGAAATTACCTGGCACTGCTTTTCAATGAGGTTTCATTTTAAGGAATCAACGTTTGATGGCCTAGCTCATCTACCCTCATAAAACCCATGTGAGGCTGGAAAGGAACACTTCGTATCCCTGGCAAATGTAGTTGCCAGGAAGGGGTGTGTGAAGAGTTGACCTTCCCAAGATCTGCTGTGGCCACGATGTTGCCACAGGGGCTGGGACACCATGCATCAGCTCAGAAGTCTGGGACCAGGGCTGTCACTTAGTGGTTCTCTAGTCCCCTCAACCCAATTACGTACCCTTGTGGGCTCAAAATAAACCCTTGCGGGTGTGAAATGTTTTCACTGTTAGGATAGACTCTCCTGACCTGAGCTGCTGTACATTTTTTCCTCCACATTCTTCAAGTGATAGTCTTTGTGTGAAGTAAGTGAAATCTAAAAGCTGTTTTTTCTTAATTTACTGGTAAGTCACAGGAACCCTGGTAGTGCAGTGGTTAAGGCGCTGGGCTGCTAACTGAAAGGTTGGTGGTTTGAATCCACCAGCAGCTCCGTTGGGGAAAGATGTGGCTGTCTGCTTCCTTAAAGATTACTACCTTGGAAACCCTATGGGACAGTTCTACTCTGTCCCATAGGGTCGCTGTGAGTTGGAACTGCCTCAACGGCAACGGGTTTGGCTTTGATTGACGACAGCAACAAAAACATGAGAGAAAAAGCTATGGATCACAACGGTCCAACCCCACTGTGCATGGGGTTGCCATGAGCTTGATTTGACAGCAGCTAACGACGTAAGTGAAAAATACGCGTCGGATTTTGAAGACTTGGTACGAATGAAAGAATGTGAAATACCTCATTAGTAATTTTTGTATTGATTATATTTTGATGTATTGGGTTAGTAAAATATAAACCAAAACCAAACCCGTTGCTGTTGAGTCAATTCCGACTCACAGAGGCCCTACAGGACAGAGTAGAACTGCCCCATAGGGTTTCCAAGGCAATAATCTTCAAGGAAGCAGGCCACCACATCCTTCTCCCACAGAGCTGCTGGATACCTGCTGCTAACAGGAATAGGAGACATATGCTATCTAGTCAAACAAATTTAGTTTTAGTCTTCACATGTCTAATTTGCTGCATATATGAGATATAGATATATAGATCGATCTATCTATCTACTATCTATCCATCCATCCCTCCGTATATCCATCCATTGCTGTCTTCAGGTGCCGTTGAGCTGATTGACTCATAGTGGCTCCACGTGACAGAGTGGAACTGCCTCATAGGGTTGTCTGGGCTGTAATCTTCAGGAATGCAGATCCCCAGGTCTTTCTCCTGCAGAGCTGCTGTGTGAGTTCAAGCTGCCAGCCTTTCAGTTACCAGCTGAGCACTTAACCATTGCTATATATATACGTTATATGTATACACATAAAGTGTATAGTAAAGTCAAACAGGATTCTTCATTCTTTTTTCAATATTTTTTTCCTGATAAAAATACACATCCACTGTGGGAAAAATAGCCAAGAATAAAGAAGAAAACACTAATTACCTATATTTCCAACACTGAAGAAAACCACTGCTGCTATTTCCGTAAATTTCCTCCCAGCCTTTATGTAACTGCACACACGCAATTAGAGACTTGAGATGATGTGGCCCCCACCCGCCGTTTTTACAATTTCAAATAACACTGACATGAGTGTCTCTGAATGTCCACCTTTACACATGTCCCCCAGTAGAAATCTGGATTTGAAGTGATGTGTTCTTGTCCCCCTTACTCTGTTTCTCTGCCTTCCCCACCCCCAATGGCTGCTTTTGTCAAACTATCCAAGGTTGCTAGATATTAGTTTTTTTGAAATGTTTATCAATGTGTTACATTTTAAGAGCTGGAAGTCATAATTCCTTATGGTTTTGGTTATCCCGGGCCCCAGGGAGGAGCTGCATTCACACAGACACTGATGTTTTTATTTCCTACCCCTGGAAGGATGTCTTTGGTTGTTACAGTAACGCAAGCAGCCTGGGAAAAGTAGTTCTGGCCATTGGGGAAAAGCTGCACTACGACGCCGAGTGACTTACTTATCTAGCTTCTCATTAGCTTGCCGCCAATGTGTCTGCTCTTTCCGCCATCTCAGGTTCTCACTGAGGCCTGGAAATCGGTCATTCCCTAGGAGTTAAGAAAAGCACGAGAGGAATTTGATTAGCACGAGAGCCTCCCAGATAACCAGAAGTTCCGTAACAGAGCAGACTCAGCAGCTCTCCTCCCACTAATGGGCGGCCGTGCTGGATGCCCATGTTGTTTGGCCTGCTCTCTGATGGACAAGCTAAAGCTGCAAAAGAGCCCCTGCCCTGCCATTCCGGGGCACCGGGGAGCCCGTTTCTCATGAACAGAGGGTTCCTGTGAGGCTCTGGGTTTCCCACTGTCGTTGGAAAGGAAAGCGTTGGGGTTGAATGAGGGTGCCCCACCACCACTGAAAATGCGGAGCTGTCTCCAAGCGCCCCGCCATTGTGTCCCATGGAACAGGACAAGCTGTCTCTCTGTTCTAGTTGGAGCCCAGCCAACAAGCTGAAGGGACCTGAGCATTTTTCTATCTACAGCTCAGCCTTTTTCAGATTGTTCCGGGTGGGGTGGGGTCTCTGGGGGACTAGAACACTCTGAGATCATTTGGGGGACAGGCTTCCATCCTAAGAGTGCTCCCAAATGACTTGTTGGATAATCTTCAGACCAGAATTATCCACTTTCTTGGTCCTGACCTAGATTTTCATGGCGCCTCCATGTGTGTCAGAGTAGAACTGTGATCCATAGGGTTTTTAATGGCTGATTTTTTGGAAGTAAATTGCCAGGCCTTTCTTCCAAGGTGCCTCTGGGTGGACTTGAACCTCCAACCTTTACATTTAGCAGCCAAGGACGTGAACCATTTGCAACACTCAGGGACTAGATAGTCTAGCTCAACTAGTCAAATGCCTCCAGAGAGGCTGCTGCTTTGACGGACACGACTCTACCTCATCCTACAACTCAGCTCTTGACCTTTTACAACCACAAGTGTGAGTCAGAAGACGCCATCTGGGGCCATTTCCAGTGTTCCTGTGCTCTCAGGACAGTAGCTCCCCCTCAGAGGAGCAGGGCTGACGTTCTGTACATCACTCTCTGAATCCCAGAACCTGCTGTCTCTCTGATGTTGCCATAACATCTGAAGGAAGTGGTGGTGCCTACTCACCCTGGGGACAGCCCTACCCACAAAGGGCTCAGAGCTCTTCACCAAAGCTCTGCAGGGCCGGCACTGCCCTCACTCACACACCTGGAGCCCCACCGCCACCCACGCACCTGGAGCCTCATCTCCTACCTGCACACCTAGAGTCCCCCACACCCACATCTGGAGCCTCATCTCCCACTCACACAGCTGGACCCTACTGCCACCCACACACCTGGAGCCCCACCCTACCTACACTACACACCGGGAGCCCCATCCTACCCCCACCCCTGGGCCTCATCTCTCACACACCTGGAGCCCCACCCCCACTCACACACCTGGAACCCCACATCTACCTGTACACCTGGAGCCCCAGCCTCACCCACACGCCTGGAGCCCCACCCCCACCCCACCCACACACCTGGAACCCCACCCTCACCCACCCACCTGGAGCCCCACCCCCGCTCCCACACCTGGAGCCCCACCTCTACCTGTACACCTGGAACCCCACCCTCACCCACCCACCTGGAGCCCCACCCCCACTCCCACACCTGGAGCCCCACCTCTACCTGTACACCTGGGGTCCCACCCTCACCCACATACCTGGAGCCCCACCCCACCTACACTATGCATGGGAAGCCCCACCCCCACCCCACCCCTGGACCTCATCTCTCACCCACACACCTGGAGCCCCACCCCCACCTCCACACCTGGAGCCCCACCCTCACCCACCCACCTGGAGCCCCACCCCCACCCACAAACCTGGAGTCCGGCGCCGCATCATCTCTCCTCGGGCCCCTTCCCCACGCAGCAGTGCCTCCTCCAGCCGGGCCTTGACGTCCCTGGACTTCTGCAGGACCTGGGTGCTGACCTTATCCGAGCTCTGCTTTCCCTGGACATGAGAGAGGAGCAGAACATTTCACCAGGTGAGATCTCCATCCACAGAGAGAATCCTCCAAACAGAACACTCCCTGGTACCCACAGCCCATTTAGCCACATGCTGATAGCTACATGTGCTGCCGGGGGCAGAGGGGGGAATCTTTTGGACAAAATCCTGCTTTGGCTATTTACTAACCAAAGGGATGATCCTAATTACAACAACACTCTGAAATAGCTACACATAAAATGGTAATAATGGAAATAACTGGGGTTAGACAGAGACCCCCTGCCTGTGGAATGATCATGCTCACAATGTAAACAGGTTACAGGTGTGAGCACAGACACAAGAAAAGTTAATGGTGCCACCATGGCCCACACAAAGGGGGCAGTCCCAGGCCAGGCCTGAGCGTGGGAGACGAGAGCCAGCACACAGCCAGCTGCCCCACACTTACCTTGTACTCAAAACAGGAGACGCAGATGAAGAGCAGGTCTAGAATCCTGTTAAGCTGCATGGAGGGCAGGTCGGCAATCCACTTCCGGATGAGGCTCTGGTCAGCGTTCTTCATGACCCAGAGGAAGCAGATCATGAGGTTGCGGGTGGTGTCGGCACTCAGCACGCTGCACTGCTTGTAGGGCTGGGAAGAAGGCATGTGGGGACTTGAGGGTGAGCAGCAGAAACATGGACGGCTGCTGGCTCCTGAGCTCGTAGGGCACGGGCCTAGGTTTCTCCTTGGGCTGGGATCTGTTTGCAGAAACCCTGCCTTCCCCGGCCATTGGAAGCTATACTTTTTGTTTGTTTTGTAGCACAAACACATTTATGGACTAACCAAAGGGATGATCCGAATTCAATCAACACTTTGAGATAGCTGCATGCAAAATGTTTGTGATAGAAATAATTGAACTAAACCATAAATCAATAAATAAAAACGTGTTGCTGTCGAGTCAATTCCAATTCATAGTGACTCTACAGGACATAGTAGAACTGCCCCCGATAGGGTTTCCAAGGCTGTAATCTTTACAGAAGCAGACTGCCACATCTTTCTCCCATGGAGTGGCTGGTGGGTTTAGCTGTTAGCAGCCAAGCACTTAAACCACTGTGCCACCAGGGCTCCTTTTGAACACAGTAATGGAAAAGAAAAAAAAAAAAAACAGCAGCGGTACAGAGATTTACTCATAGAATTGAGCTTGTTCACTCTCATGACTTCCTGTCCAAAGTGATGATGGGATCTTTATTCTACTTTCTCATAGAAGAGAGACAGACGACATTGTTCATAACTCATGACCCCTGGACTTGGATTGTTGGAGTACACTGTGCCTGGGGTTGATTCAATTGTTCCTATCACAATTGTTCACCTTCTACTTTCCTTGTTGGAGCCCTGTGGTGAAGTGTTTAAGAGCTACGGCTGCTAATCAAAAGGTTGGCAGTTCTAATCCACTAGCTGCTCCTTGGAAACCCTATGGGGCAGTTCTACTCTGGCTGGAATCAACTCAATGGCAACAGGTTTACTTTCTTTGTAATTGTACTTTCCTCTCCACCCCACTCCTCCCCACGCCACTCCCAGGGTTGAAGAAAGCACTGCTGGGACTGCTGCAGACAGTCTCAGCTTTTCCGCCTTCAGCTGTAGCTTCTTCCAACTTTTCTCCCAGGTTACCAGGAAGCTTTGTTATTTTGGGTAGCTTTGTTCTGTTTTGCCACAACGTGAAGAATGTAACCAATGTCACTGAATTGTACATGTACAAATTGCCTAGTGGGCATGTGATCTGCTGTGTGTCTTTTCACCAAAAACAAAGTGCTCTCAGTTTTGTTGGTGAGGATCCTACAATCAGAAGAGATGACACAATCTGACATGGCCACTGCACCCATTTTCCGCATAGCCATCCCTGCTCTTTCTCCTCCCTGCATTAATCGGAGCCTTGCTCTCCCCCAGGTGCCATCTTCCTATCAACTGAATGGTGGCCATGGTGCGTGGATGGGTGGATGTGCATGGCGGACGCACAGGTCCCTGCACCAAGAGTGGGTGGGCTGGTAGTGTGTTCTTGGGCTTGGCTGCTCAGCAAAGGGGCCCCTCATGGGGCGTATGTATCTGGGTATGTAACTGGGCTCCCTCCATTGAGGAGGTTGTCTTAGTCCCTAATGCTCCTATTACAGAAATATCACACGGGGGTTGCTTTAATGAACAGAAATTTATTTTCTCACAGTTTAGGAAGCTAGAAGTCCAAATTCAGGCCTCTAGGGGAAGGTTCTGTCCTTGTCTGCTCCGGGGGAAGATCTGTGTCTCGGCCTCTCTAGCCCCAGTGTTCCTGGGTTCCCTGGCGATCTGTGTGTGGTGTCTATCTCTCCCTGTTTGTGCTTGTCTCTGAGTCTATGCTGCTCCTTTATATCCTAAAAATGCTTAGGGTTAGGATGCCCTACACTGATGTTGCTCATTAACATAACAAAGAAAACTCTATTTCCAAATGGCATTACATCCACAGGGGTGGGGTCAACACATATTTTGGGGGGATACGATTCAACCCATATGGCAGTGTGGTCTGGCAGTTTTCTCTAGTCTTTCATACTCCCCAATCTCAGTGATACAAAAGGGGCTTTCCTGTTGTGAAACTCTCCAAGTACTTCTCCTTCAACTGGACAGTGGAGGCTTGGACGTGCAGAAGAGGACTAGCCTGGCTAGGAGCCACCTATACTCCCATTGTCCCTGATCTAGCTTCTCGGTCACAGACTCCAAACATTGGGGTCATGACCTGCTTGGCAAATTAATCAAGTCCAGAACTCGGTGAAGTCTTCCGTCATAAGACGAGCCATGAATTATGTCTGCCTGTAGGTGGGGGTCAGCTAAGCCTATCTGCTTTAAGCCTTTGGCCACGAGCGCTCATTTTACAGCGCCAAGTGCAGTGTTACTCATCAAATCCACACCAACAACAATACACGTCTGCAGCCTCCGTTCAGGAGGCATAGCTAATATCTGGTGGAATGTGCTGGAGAAATTGCAGTGAGGTATTTGTGAGTAAATGAGGGCGGAGTCAGTTGTGGAAGGGGATATCAGCTGATGGAGGTACTTTGACTTGAGTTTTTCAGAGCAGGTTGAAAAGAAGAATGAAGTCTTTAGATACATTATAACTTTGCAGGGAATACGTTCTGACAGGTCATCTTTAGGCGGTGGAGTTTCTCCCTTAGAGGCAAACAATATCAAAGAGAAAAACTGATAGCAGATATCTTGCTTTGATTTGGGGGTTTTCTGACCAACAAAACCAAGTATTCACTTTAAGGAAATCCCTGACCAAAACGAATCCGCCTGTGGCTTTTCGTTCTCCCAAGGTGGCAAATCCTTTCTTTCCTGCTCAAAGTCAGGGTTACTAAATTTGAATCTGAAAAGATATGGTTGTCAACCAATGTCGCAAAAACAATGTTATTGTTTAATGATAAACTAATTTGCTCTGTAAACCTTCATCTAAAGCACAATTAAAAAAAAAAAAAAGGTATGGCTGGGTGGAGGGGCAGACACCATCTTGTGACCTGGTATCAACTGATCTCAGTAAAGGGACGAGGGCAGGGTTCAATCAATCATGTTAAGATTAGCCAATGGTCGATCATCTACGTGTATTTCTCCCACCTCTTCTCTTTATAAGCCTCACCATACCTAGCTGGGAAACCCTGGTGGCGTAGTGGTTCAGTGCTACGGCTGCTAACCAAAAGGGGGGCAGTTCAAATCCACCAGGCGCTCTGTGGAAACTCTATGGAGGTGTTCTACTCTGTCCTATAGGGTCGCTATGAGTCGGAATCGACTCGACAGCACTGGGTTTGGTTTTGGTTTTGCACCTAGCTTACTTTGAGCCATTTGCTTTTTCTGGAATTGAAATGGTCTCCCTATGTGCATACAGGAGCCCTGGTGGTGCAGTGGTTAAGACCTCGGCTGCTAACCAAAAGGTCAGCAGTTTGAATCCACCAGCTGTTCCTGGGAAACCCCATGGGGCAGTACTACTCTGACCTATAAGGTTGCTATGCTTCGGAATCAACTTTATGGCAACAGGTTTGGTTTTGGCTTTTATATGCATAAAGAGTAGCAGCTCAGAATAAAGTGTCTGTTCAAATTTTGCTGAGTTTTCATTATTTTTAACAAAAACAATGTAAAAGGCATGCAGTGCCTCAAGCAATTAACTTTCGGAAGACGGATATTACCATGGGGGAGGAAGTCATAAATCAAACAATAGCTATCCAACTGTAGGATCAGAGACATCAAATCTCCAAAGTCCTTTCTCCTTCCTCTGCCTCTGCCTGTCTGCACTCCAGCCCTCACGGGGTGTTTGGGGACAAGGAATTGCTAAGTGCCAGAGGGAAGAGAAGAAAGTTACCAGTAAAGAAGAGTTAGCCCTGGACCTGTGTTATGGATTAAATTTTGTCTCCCAAAAATATGTGTTGTAAATCCTAATCCCTCTACCTGTGGAGGAGCCTGGCAGTGCAGTGGTTAAGAGCTCGGCTGCTAACCAAATGTTAGTTCGAATCCACCAGCTGTTCCTTGGTAACCCTATGGGGCAGCTCTACTCTGCCCTATAGGGTCTCTACGAGTCAGAATGGACTCCACGGCAAGAGGTTTGATTTTTTTGGTTTGGTCTTGACAAAGAGATGGTCAGAGCTCATGAAGGGATAGAGATGGGTCTTACCTCAAGGGAATCAGAGGCTGCCTTCCCTGAGGAGCCTCTCTTTAAGCCCACACAGTCTGCTCAAAGGACAGAACCAAACAATTCCTTTTTGGCTCCGCCTTGTTGCTGTTAGCTGTCGTGAGCTGGCTCCTACTCAGGGCGGCCCCATGCACGACGGAATGAAGTGCTGCCTGGTCTTGTGTCATCCCCATGATCAGATGCAGAACGAGCCATTGTGTCCTACACTGTTTTTTAATTGTCTGACTCTCGGAAGTAGCCAGGCCTTTCTTCCTAGTCTGCTTACTCTGGAAGGTCTGCTGAAACCTGGTCAGCGTCACAACTACACATAAAACTCCACTGACAGATGGGTGGTGGCTGCACGTGAGGTGCACCAGCCAGGAATTGAACCTGGGTCTCCCCGTGGAAGGTGAGAGGTGAGAATTCTACCACTGAACCACCACTGCCCTCATGTAGGTTCCCTGGGGACATAGTAAAGCTGACTTCCTTTACTTAAGATGCGCTTATCCCAAGCTACAAGCCCCCTTCGTCTCTTTTTTTTGTAGGCAGACACAGTACAAGGAATGAATACACAGAATAAAACAGTCCCAGCGCCTGTCCTTGGGCAGCCTTCCTTTGATCTCCTTTGCAGTGATCTCAGATTTCCCAAGGCACCTCTTTCCTGGTTTCCTGAACCTTGAACTTGGCACCTTTGGGTCTGCAAGGATTTGACTGAGGATCTGCTCTTGCCAGAACCCTGACCTTGACCTGCCTGCTGCTTCCTCTGTGCCATCTCGGCCGCCAGCCTCGCGGTGATTCCTTCCGGAAACAAGCAGTGAGACAGACACCCCCACTGCCTGCTCTACACCAGCTTCTGGTCGTGAACATAAGAACAGACCCATCAGGAGGTGGGAGAAAGTGCGCAGTGGAAATCTGGCCATGGACACTGGCTGCACAACCTGATTAATGTAATCGACATCACTTACTTGAACACGTGAAAAACGTTAAATTGGCAAATATTATGCTACAGATGTTTTTGTTAGTGTCGTTGTTGTTGATTGTGGCTCATGGTGATCCCATGTGTGCTGAGCAGAGCTGCTCCATAGGGTTTCCAAGGCTGCGTCCTTTTGGAACCAGGTCACCAGGTCTTTCTTCTGAGGTGCCTCTGGGTGGGCTTCAGCAGCCAACCTTTCGGCTAGTAGTTGAGCGCTTCACTGTTTGTGCCACCCAGGGACTCCCAACAACAACAAAAAGTAGCCTGGGGGAGGGGAGAGGATAAACCAGAGAAATGGGCACCAACATACCAAAGAAGACAGGCTAATTCCGCTGGCCTTCAGATTAAAATTATTCCCAGCGATGGCCAGGGCTACATTCTGGTTAATTGGACTTCCTCCTTCCTGTTCTTCATCTGAGCCGTTGGATCGACCTTTTCCACTACGGGCATCTGCAACTGTAATTAAAACACCGTTGGTGATGCCAAGCCAAAGACACTATTTCCCCGTGTGTCCCCTGCCCAGCAGTCAGCAAATCTAAGTTCCAACTTATTGATGTTGCTGTGAGTTGCCCTTGCATCAATTCTGCCTCATAGCATCCCTGTGTGCGTGGAGTAGACCTGCTCCATAGGGTTTTCAAGGCTGTGACCTCTTGGAAGCAGACTGCCAGGCCTCTTTTTCAAGGTGCTTGTAGGAGGCTTTGAACCACCAACCCTTTGGTTAGCAGTTCATTGCTTAACCATCTGCCCCACTCAGGGACTCGACTTATTTATACTGATACTTACTAGTCACAGAAGTCGGCAGAATAATTTTAAACCTGAGGTCTAGCACTATTTAATCTGGTGCCATCTATTGGAAAAAGCAGGCCAGCTAGCAAGAGAGATAAAACGCCCACTACAAGATTAGGCTAGAATTTAATTTTTCAAACTGGTGAAGACAAAAGTTTTCAAAGCTTTCATGAAACTTTCCTGCAGTCTAATTTTTTTTTTTTTTTACCTTACCCATATATTTTAAATAATGACCACATAGAAAGGACTCCAAAGTTATACAATTAAATAAGCGCCTTATAGAGTAACAAGCCACATAGCTGTAAATTCAACAATAATTTATTAAATTTCAAAATGTTGGAAATGTTATTGTTATCTATGAGTTGGAATTGACTCAACAGCAACAGGTTTATACAACAGAAAAATATCTGTAAATAGGTATAAGGAGCCCTGATGATGCAGTGGTTTAAGTGCGTGGCTGCTAACCAAAAGTTGTAGGTTCGAACCCACCAGCTGCTCTGTGGGAGAAAGATGGCAGTCTGCTTCTGGAAAGGAAACCCTCTGGGGCAGTTCTACTCTGTTCTACAGGGTCTCTAGGAGTCAGAATCGATTAGGCAGAAACAGGTTTTTTTCTACATAGGTATAGATGCATACAAGCAAACAAAAGAAAAAGATCCTGCAATTTAAAATGTTGGTTGTTAAGAATGCTACCGGATATAGGCACAGAAACTGTTTGAGCAGTTCTTGGAAAAGTGTTAAAGAAAAACCTTGCTGCTGATTTATTATTAGAAACTCATTGTATTAGACCTGTCAACACCGTAACGATTTGGACCTTACATTTTCCAGAAAAATAACTGTGTAAACAACATTTTCATCTGGTAAAGCTGCTAAGACAGAACCCAATTTTTAATAATAATAATACACTATTGTGTTTTAAGGCAATTTCATCACACGGTACTTTGCATTTGGAGGGAATGGGAAGAGCTGGACGGTTTGAAATTCCAAGAATGACTTCCTGAAAGGATGGCTTGGCTCACGTAAACAATCCCCAGACCCCAGGCTCCTTCGTCAGCCAAGAGAGGAGCATGGTGATTTCCAAGAACTTCCTCTAAGTTGAGAAAAAAGCAATAACCACTCTCGGAAGTGATCAGAATCGTGTGTGTGTGTGTGTGTGTGTGTGTTTCTGTGTGTGCATGTGCGGTCGGCAGGCAGATAACTAGCTGCTGTCAAGTCGATCTCAACTCACGGTGACCCCATGTGCAGAGTAGAGCTGTGTTCTGTAGGGTTTTCATGACTGTGAGCTTTCGGAACCGGATCTCCAGGCCCTTCTTCCGAGGTGCCTCTGGGTGGAGTGGAACCTCCAATCTTTCAGTTAGTAGCCGAGCATGTTAACCATTTGCACCACCCAGGCACTCCCCATACGTATGTGCCTGTATGTAATTTCTAAGCAAACATATGTGAGGTTATATGCTTTTGGATTTTTTTTTTTTAATCGATTGGGACCTGTGTTCAAGAGGCTTTGGGGATGTGATGGTTATTGTTATGTATCAGCTTGGCTAGGCCAGGATTCTCAGTGGTTCGGCAGACATTATGTAATCATCCTCCATTGTGAGATCTGAGGTGAGCAGCCAATCAGCTGGAAGGGAGGTTTCCTTGGGGGTGTGCCCTGCCTCCAATATATATGGATGTTCTGGCAAAGCTTGCCATCTCCTCCTACACTCCACCCTGCATTTGCCTTGTCGTTCGCTGACCTTGGTTCTTAGGACGTGAGCCAGCAGCCTGACCTGCAGATTTTAGATTTTCTAGCTCCCACAACCCTGAAAGCCAGCGGCTGGCCACCTGACCTGCAGATTTTGGGTCCGTCAGCCCCTACAACCAGGTCGATTCAGGAGAAACCTCCAGCCTGTTGCCTGACCCACGGATTTGGGATTTGCCAGCCTCCACAATTGTATGAGCCATTTCCTTGAAAACAGTCTCTCCCTATGTATATATTTATATATATGCTTACTGGTTTATGCTCCTCTGAAGAACTCAGATGAGGACAGGGGACCACCAGTGTGGAGAATTGCTCATACAAACATGTTCACACTGGAGCTAATGTGAGTGACCTCATTCTGCTGGGTACGTGGCAGAGGCTCCCATCGATCTGGAGTCCCTGGGTGGTACGAATGACTGGTTTTTGAAATTCACCCAGAGATGACTCAGAAGAAAGACCTGGCAATTGGCTTCAGAAGGATCATAGCCGTTGAAAACCCTATGGAGCACAGTTCTACCTGAAACACACGGGGTGACCATGTGTCAGAGTTGACTCAGTGGTAACAGGTTTTGGTTTACCTGCCAGTCCAAGGAAGGAAACAGAAGGTGTCTTACCTGTAAAGTCATAGAACTGTGGCAGAGCATCCAAAATGATGCCGACCAAGGGCAGATAGAGGGAAGCAATTTTGACCTTCACGTCCGGTTTGACACACCGCGGGTCCAGGTCGTGACTGCTCAGCAGGCTGTGGATGGCGCTGACAGCCTTCCTTTGCACTTTGCTGATTCTGGGGGCACAACACAGAAAATAGAGGTTATGGTGCCCTGAGACTACCCAGAGAGCTCCTAAACAATAAGGACATCAGAGTGCCCCTCAGAATGAAGTGACAATGTGAAAAACAGGCAGAAAAGGGCAGAAGTTAATGGATTCCACAGCCAGGCCACGTGTGTTCCAGTCCTGGGTCTGCTGCTCTGCACACCGTTCTCGAGGTTCATCGTGTCGTAGCGTGAATCGGTACCTCTTCCCTTTGTACTGCCAAATTGTGCTCCGTTGCATGGATACTCTGCATCTTATTCACCCATTCATCAGTTGATGGCCGTTTGGTTTGTTTCCGCTTTTTGGCTACTATGAATCACGACTGCTGCCATGAGTATTCACATACAAGTTTTTGTGTGGATGTGTTTTCATGGCTCTCGGGTATCTACACGGGAGTGCAATTGCTGGATCATATGGGAGCTCTGCGTTTAACCTCTTGAGGAACTGCCAGGCTGTTTTCCAAAGTGGCTGCATCTTTTTACATTCCCACCAGCAATGGATGAGGTTACAATTTTTCCACATCCTTGCCAACATTTGTTATTGTCCATCTTTTTGTTGTAACTGTCCTTATGGGTATAAAGTGGTATCGCATTGTGGTTTTGATTTGTATTTACTTAGTGGCTAATTGAAGAAGCCCTGGTGGCACAGTGGTTAAGTGCTCAACTGCTAACCAAAAGGTCTGCAGTTCAAACCCACCAGCCTCTCCGTGGGAGAAAAACCCATTGCCATCAAGTCGATTGCAACTCATAGAGACCCTATTGGACAGAGTAGAGCTGTAGGGTTTCTAAGGAGCAGCTGGTGGATTTGAACTGCTGATCTTTTGGTTACCAGCCTGAGCTCTTAACCACTGCACCGTGAGGGCTCTTCCCAGGGGAGAAAAGACCTGTGATTTGCTCCCATAAATATTTCAGCCTAGAAGAGGTGAGAGCAGACATCTTTGTCTTATTCTTGATCTTATGGGGGAAAGCATTCAGCCTTTTGCCAGTAAGCATGATGTTGTTGTTGTTGTTGTTAGGTGCCGTCAAGTTGATTCCGACTCACAGTTACCCTATGTATGACAGAGAGAGACAGTGCCCAGTCCTGCATCATCCCCACGAACGTTGTTATGCCTGAGCCCATTGCCACAGCCACTGTGTCAATCCATCTTGCTGAGGGTCTTCCTCTTTTTCACTGACCCTCCTCTTTACCAAGCATGATGTCCTTCTCCAGGGACTGATCCCTCCTGATAACAAGTTCAAAGTATGTGAGACGTAGTCTTGCCATCCTTGCTCCTAAGGAGCATTTTGGTTGTACTTCCTCCAGGACAGACCTGTTCGTTTTTTTGGCAGTCCATGGTATATTCAATATTCTTTGCCAACACCACAATTCAAAGGCATTAATTCTTTTTCAGTCTTCCTTATTCATTGTCCAACTTTCTCATACATATGAGGTGACCGAAAAACAACACGGCTTGGGTCAGGTGCACCTTAGTCTTCAAGGTGACACCTTTGCTTTTTAACACTTTAAAGTGGTCTTTTGCAGCAGATTTGCCCAATGCAATGTGTCTTTTGATTTCTTGACTGATGCTTCCATGGGTGTTGATTGTGGATCCAGGTACAATGAAATTCTTGATCACTTCAATCTTTTCTCTGTTTATCATGATGTTGCTTATTGGTCCAGTTGTGAGGATTTTTGTTTTATCTTGAGGTGTAACCCATACTGAAGGCTGTGGTCTTTGATCTTCAACAGTAAGTGTTTCAAGTCTTCTTCACTTTCAGCAAGCAATACTGTATCATTTGCATATCACAGGTTGTTAATGAGTCTTCCTCCAATCCTGATGCCCTGTTCTTCTTCATATAGTCCAGCTTCTCAGATTATTTGCTCAGCATATAGATTGAATAAGTATGGTGAAAGAATACAACCCTGACGCACACCTTTCCTGACTTTAAACCACGCGGTATCCCCTTGTTCTGTTCGAACAACTGCCTCTTGATCTGTGTACAGGTTCCTTATGAGCACAATTAAGTGTTCTAGAATTTCCATTCTCTGCATTGTTATCCATAATTTGTTATGACCCACACAGTTGAATGCCTTTGCAAAATCAATAAAACACAGGTAAATATCCTTCTGGTATTTTCTGCTTTAAGCCAGGATCCATCTGACATCAGCAATGATATCCCCAGTTCCATGTCCTCTTCTGAATCTGGTTTGAATTTCTGGACGTTCCCTGTTGATATACTGCTGCAGACACTTTTGAGTGATCTTCAGCAAAATTTTACTTGTGTGTAAAATTAATGACATGCTTCTAGGTGATCCAATTTACAAGAGGTAAATGGACTTAGAAGGAGCCTGGTAGCGCAATGGTTAAGTGCTGGGCTGCTAACTGAAAGGTAGGCGGTTCAAACCCACCAGCGGCTCTTGCAAAGATTATAGCCTTGGAAACCCTATGAGGCAGTTCCATTCTGTCATACAGTGTCGCTTTGAGTTGGGATTGACTTGACAGCACCCAACAACAACAACAACAAATGGACTTATACATACTGAGCATGTGGCTTCTGTCTCAGCCTGTGAGAAACACAACCCAGACACAGAACAAGTCTTTGTCATCGGCAGCCATGTCTTTGGTCAGCTTTGAGTCATGTGCCACCTTGCTGCGGCCTCTGGGGACTGTCCCCATAGTTAAAAATGGTTTTGTGGACCTGTACATCAATGTTCACTTTAGCACTTTTCACATTAGCCAAAACGTTGAAACAATGGAAATGTCCATCAACAGACAAATGGATACAGAAAATGTGGTCTATCCATACAATGGAATACTACTCAGCCACGAAGAGGAATGAAGTCCGGACACATGCTACAACATGGACGAACCTAAAAAACACCATGCTGAGCAAAATAAGTCACTCCCAAAAGGACAAATACTGCATGATCTCACTTATATGAAATAAGCAAATATATAAAGAAACCAAAAATAATTAACAGTTAGCAAGGGAGGTGAGGAGGGGCAAAGGAAAACCATGTTTATGTGAATGGCGGTGGAATATTTTTGGGAAAGGATTGCAATAATGGTGGCGCAACACGAACAATGTAATCAACGGCATTGAATTGTAAACGTAGAAGTTGTTGTGCTGGCTAATGTTTTGGGTGTATATTTTCACCACAATAATAAATAAACGGCTTCGTTCCTGTTCTCAGGGAGTATACCAATCAAAGTATCACCGTGAAAGCTGTTACAATAGAGTTGGTAAATTCTCGCCCATAAATAAGTGACTGAAAGAAGTCATTCTGTGGTCCCTCTCCCGCCCCCCACACCTTTCCTGCATTCCTACTGGGACCTGTTTCTCAGAACACGAATGCATCTCCCCTCTGGAACTGGCAAATGGTAGAGTTTTACACCAAGCATGAGACGTTGGACTCCAAATCTTATTAAGGACATCTTTCAGCTCCGTATTTCCTTTTAAAGGTCAGAAACACACCCTTCCCCTTCGGCATCCAGAGCAGCAGCCAGTTCAGTAAAGAGAAGGCCGGTGAGGAAGTGCTGCTGGCGGTACTCGGGAGTCAGGTCGAACATGCCAGCGATCTTCTGGTCCTGGAGACTGGAGCCGGAGCTGGAGTTCTGCAGAAACACAAGGAGCAGCTGTAACTATAGGAACGAGTGTTCCTGTAACTATAGGAACGAGTGTTGTTGTAACTATAGGAACGAGTGTTGTTGTAACTATAGGAACGAGTGTTACTGTAACTATAGTAACAAGTGTTGTTGTAACTGCAGTAACAAGTGTTGTTGGGTGTCACAGAGTCCATTTCCACTCATAACAACCCCAGTGACAGAGTAGAACTGCCCCATCGGGTTTCCTAGGCTGTAATCTTTACGGGAACAGATCGCCAGGTCTTTTTCCCACGGAGCTGCTGGTAGGTTTAAACTGTTGACTGTTTCATTAGCAGCTGAGTGTTTAACCATTGTGGCACCAGGGCTCTTAGAGTAATGATTTTTTTTTTTTGTTAGTTGCCATGGAGTTGGTTCTGACTCATAGTGACCCTATAGGAGGGAGCAGAACTGCTGCACAGGGTTTCCAAGGAGCAGCTGGTAGATTTGAACTGCCAACCTTTTGGTTAGCAGCTGAGAATTTATTGAGGCGGGTACTAGTATTATCCCTACGTTCCAGATAAGGCAATGGTGGCTTAGGGTGGTTACTTTGTTTTACCATACCCACAGATGGAGGATCCCTAGGTGGTACAAACAATTAAGCACTCAGCTGCTAACTGAAAGGTTGGAGGTTCAAAGCCACCCAGAGGCACCTCGGAAGAAAGGCCTGGCAATCAACTTCCAAAACATCAGCTACTGAAAACCCTGTGGAGCACAGTTCTGCTCTGACATACTTGAGATTCATTAGTCGAAGTCGACTCGATAGCAACTGATTTGGCTTACAGATGGAGGACTGCTAATTGGGAAAATGAATGTAAAGCACTCAGGGTCTGGCAAAATTGATTAGCACTCCCTTCCCCACTGCAGATCACAAGTTGAAGATTCAAATCCCAAGACGCAATTTGGATGGGGAAGTGGGGACTGCGTCCCAGCCCGTGGTTGGAAACAGCAATTCCCCTACAACTAACTGCCCGCCTTTTGTAAGGCCCCCTTTACTCAGCTACGGTTATGAATACACTTAAACACACTGTCTGCATTTTGCCAGCCGGGACCTAGAGGTGGCATCAGGCACGGAGGTGTCAGATTTACATCCGGGGATTCCCTGTGTACTTATTGGGCACGCTGGGTAATTCACGAAGAGAAGCTAAACTGTCTCTCAGGTCCTTCACAGTGTGACCACACTGAGCCTGGCAACACTGAGCCTGGCCCTGGGCTTGTCAGTGCCAGAACGGGGGAAGGATCGGGTGCAAAGTTAACTCCTGCCTTCTTAGGAGGCGTCTGCGGGACAGGATGCTGCAGAAAGGCTACGCAATCGGAGTGGCAGCTTGTCAGTCAGACGCTTCCTGTTCACACCAAGATGGCTATCTAGCTAACATCTGGACCATGTCCTCTGGTATGATGAGTGGCTAGGATTTTTAAAAAAATTAATAATAACAAGCTTTTATGTTTGTGTCAGTAACAAGGGGTATGCAACAGAATTAGAAAGTAATATTGAGAAATCTTGTCTGTTCTGGGCTACTGAACTGTCCCCTATAATCAGAACATGGCTATAAAACAGCATTTCCTAAAGCTATTCTAGGGGAGGAGCCCTGCTGGCGCAGTGGTTAAGAGTTCGGCCGCTAGCCAAAAGGCTGACAGTTCAAATCCACCTGCCGCTCCTTGGAACCCTATAGTGCAGTTCTACTGTGTCCTGTAGGGCTGTTATGAGTCGCAATCCACTTGAGAGCAATGGGTACGGGTTATTCTAGAGGAAATACAATAGCCATTTCAGTGGAAGGTTGCGTGTCGCTACAATGCTGAACAGGTTTCAGTGGAGCTTCCAGACTAAGATGGAATAGGAAGAAAGGCCTGGCAACCTACTTCTGAAAATCAGCCAGTGAAAACCCTATGGATCACAATGATGTGATCCGCAACTGATCATGAGAATGGCACAGGACCAGGCAGCGTTTTATTCTGTCAGGCATGGGGTTGCCATGAGTCGGGGCCAACTTGATGGCAGCTAACAACAATTCTAGAGGACACTAGTCCCTTGAGATGATCTACGAACAAAAAACGTCCCCTTAGTCAATTCACTTTGGGAATCCCCGCTTATCATACACTTCCCCTCATTTCCTTCTCCGCCCCTGGGGCATTCATGATTTACACTCACAAGTTAAAGGCTCTTGGATGGACCTTTGCAAAGAAATCTATTTAACACTTAACACTGGGTTTCCAAACCTTATTTGACTATGGGACCCTGCATTTGTCTAATACCTCTTAATATCCTGCAGAAGTTGGAATTTAGGAAAGCTAACTTGGGAAAAACTACTCTACAAACAGATTGGCCACCTTCATCAAAGCCTTGCTTCTAAATATTCATACAAGTGCTACTTTCCTTAGCTTGTCAAGAAAAAGACTTGGTAGGAATACATTCTCTATACAACAGGCAAATGAGACCTGGGGGCACAGTGGTTAAGCACTGCTGATAACTGAAAGGTTGGTGGTTCAAACCCACCAGTGGCTCCTCAGGAGAAAGACTTGGCAGTCTGCTTCCGAAAAGATTGTTGTCATTAAGTGCCATTGAGTTGGGTCTGACTCATAGCGACCCCATGCACAACAGAACGAAACACTGCCCGGTCCTGCACCATCCTCACAATTGTTGCTATGATTGAGCCCATTGTTGCAGCCACTGTGTCAGTCCATCTTGCTGAGGGTCTCCCTCTTTTTTGCTGACCCTTTACAAAATGGCCTCAGAAACTCTACGGGGCAGTTCTGCTCTGTCCTATAGGGTCGCTATGAGTCAAAATCGACTCAGTAGCAACAGGTTATACAACAGGCCATTTGATTAACATAATGCGATCTTCTTAGTGCTTCAAGAACTAAAGTATCTGGAATATGATCCAAGAGAGACCGATCTTATACTGAACTCCGTTCTCTAACAGTGTCAACAGGGAGCTCTAGGGTAGTTCAAAGACATAATATCCATGTTAAAAAGCGCTGCTAGATCAGTTTGGAATCAACATGAAGTAACCCACATTTTCATAAATTTTATGGTACTGGGACCTAGGCAAAGAAGCTGTCAAGCTAACGTAGAGAGACGATTGATGGCAGAACTAAGGAAAATCGCCACACCTGTCTGTCAGTGTGTTGCACTGTGGTGGCTTGTGTGTCGCTGTGATACTGGAAGCTACACCACCAGTATTTCAAATACCAGCAAGGTCACCCATGGTGGACAGGTTTCAATAGAGCTTCCGGACTAAGACAGAGAAGGAAGAAAGTCCTGGCAATCTACTTCTGAAAATTAGCCAATGAAAACCGTATGGATCACAACAGAATGTTGTCCCGTACGGTGCTGGCAGATGAACCCCCTTGTGGCCACAGCAATGGACTCGGACACACTGACAATCGTGAAGATGGTACAGGACTGGGCAATGTTTCATTCTGTTGTACGTGGGGGGTCACCATGAGTCAGAGCCGACTTTACAGTAACTAACAACAACAACAAGGAAAACAGGTGACTTTTTGACGCATTTCTAAATGTTCATAGTGCTTGAGGGTTCTTCGTTCTATAGGCCTCAGCATTGCTTAGCTTATAAAGGATGAGTTAAGATGGGGCAACCTCAGGATCTGGTCTTGTCTATATCTGGATCAACTGATCTGGTGTGAATAGCTTGAGTTTTCTTCTAATTGGTAAGAACAACTGCAGAGTGGTGCTCTTCAGCTATATGCATTCCCTCCTGATGGAGTCACCTTTGCTCTTCCCCAAAGCGTGCTGGGGATGAACTCGGGATGGACTCGGGCTAAGGTACAAGGCTGGGAGTGGCATGACTGGGCCAGGGGCCAAGGCTGAGGAATGCCTTAGCGACAAGAAGAAAAACATCTGGGCCTGGACACGAAGTCCCTGGAAACGCTGGCTGCCCAAGGACTTGGGAAGAAAAACAAATGAGCCTTAGTCCCAGCTGGAATGGTATATAAGCTTGTGTCCCCTGCTAGGCGGTTGTGGAGCGCTCACCTGGTCCAGCTACCGCCCTGGACCCAGTGTCCCGTAAGTAAGCTCCCCGAATAAACCATATGTCATCATCCCTGGTTCCAGAGTCTTTCTTTGGTCTCTTGGAGATGCGGCCAACTTTGGGTCTGAGTGCCGCTGGGTTGTTACACACTAGCAACCTTTATAGAAAATGAATAAGCTGAACTAAGCTAGTTAAGTAAAGCAGCTTGAGGAATTCTTTCTGTTAACTGGTTACCTGGGAAGATATAGAGGGGCAGGGCGATGCTGGTGCAGTGTCGGCGTTCATGAAGAAGAGGTTCAGGTTGAGGTAATGCTCGTGGCTGCAGAGGACTCGCAGGAATTCCAGCCGCATGGAAATGAGCGTCGGAAGGTTATTGAGCTTGGCCGACAGCTGGGGACACAGCGGAGAAGGGAAAGCCGCATTTACTATCAGGTGAATGGGGTTGTGGTTGAAGGGCACAAAAATTCTTTTTCTCCCCAGATGAAGGCAGTCACTTTAATAAAAATGATTGGGACAGTACAGTGCAACAGATGGTAAACTGCCTTGCAGAGAGTTTCCACCCATTGCTGTCCCCTTTGATGCTTCCAGCCTAATGCTGCCCAAAATGAGGGTTCCTGCCTGACCCTTCCCATCGCCAAGTCTATAATGCCACAGCAAACCCGTGTTCCACTTGAACGTGGGGGATGTCTTCAGGGTAACATGCTATGGAGGAAAGGACCTAGTTTTACCCTAAGTAAGATGGCTTTAGGAGCCCTGGTGGCGCAGTGATTAAGTACCCAGCTGCTAACTGAAAGGTCAGAGGTTCGAACCCACCAGCTGCTCCTTGGGAGAACGATGTGGCTGTCTGCTTCCACAAAGATTACAGCCTAGGAAACCCTATAGGGTCATTATGAGTTGGAATTGACTTGGCAGCAGCGGGTTTTTTGTTGTTGTTAATCTTTACAAAAGCAGACAGCCACATCTTTGTCTTGTGGATTGGCTGGTGGGTTGGAACTGCCGACCTTTCAGTTAGCAGCTGACCACTTTAACCACTACGCCACCAGGCTCCTTCGGTAAAGATTACAGCCTTGGAAAGCCTATGGTGAAGTTCTACCCTGTCCTATAGGATCAACATGAGTCGGAACTGACTGGACGGCACACAACAGCAGCAACGACAACAACAGGAAAAGACAGCTCACCACAGCGAGGAGCATTACAGCAGATGAAAACCAAACCTGTTGCCACTGAATCAATTCCGACTCATACCGACCCTATAGGACAGAGTAGAACTGCCCCATGGGGTTTCCAAGGAGCAGCTGGTGGATTCAAACTGCCAACCTTTGGGTTAGCAGCACTGTACCCCCAGGGCTCCTACAGCAGATGAGAAGGAACAAAATGGCGCCCTCGGAAGCACACCCACCTGATTGCAGTAATGCCTGACGAGGTTGAACACGAAGCCCCGGTCCATGAGGGAGAGGAGGTCGTACAAGAAGAAAGCCAGGCTGATGTTGATCTTTTCCGCCTGGTCATTTTCCTTAAAAACAAGCCAACAGACAGACACCTGAATCATTTTGTGGTAAAACCCAGGATATGGACTCCCTGATCCCTGGTGGGCAAGGTGGGAGAAGGAGGCCCTATTATTTAGCCACCGTCCCACCGGGCGACACTGGGCAAATCAGGTACCCTTTCTTTTTTATTGTGTTTTAGATGAAGGCTTACAGAGCAAATTAGTTTCAAGCAGGTAACCTTTCTGTCAGTTTCTCCCTCTGCAAAAGTGTAGCAAATATAATTTAGCCCTTGCTGTTAGCTACTGTGGAGTTGGCCCCCGACTCATGGCAACACCATGTAAACAGAACAAAACAGCACCCAGTCCCATGTGATCCCCATGTTCAGTTTTGGGTCAGACCACTGTGATCCATAGGGCTTTCACTGGCTGGTTTTTGGATGGTGATCACCAGGCCTTTCTTCCTAGTCTGTCTTCATCCGGAAGCTCCGCTGAAACTGGTTCAGCATCATAGCAACACACAAGCCTCCACGGACAGATGGGTGGTGGCCGCACATAAGGTGCCTTGGCAGGGCTTCAAACCCAGGTCTCCTGCATGGAAGGGGAGAATTCTATCACTGAACCACCACTGCCCTCAATTCAGCCCTTAACTAATGCCATAGTGTTGGGTTGAATCAAATAATTCCTTGTCTACTGTTAATATTTAGGTACATTTCCTTCCAGTAGTTTTTTTCCCCCCACATGCATATTTCTGCCCGCATTTTTTCTGCATGTATATTCTACATATATGTGATCCGTCTCCCTTCTATATGCAGTGTCAGGTCCTGAATTTTATTCAACCTTTTGTTATGAACACTTTCCTGCATTTTTGAAACGTCTTCACAACCAGTTTTTAAAGGCTGCCTGACAGTTCTTCATAGGACTACCGTAATTTAATTCTGGTAAGGATTGTTTTTGTAAAACTCTTAAAATGTAGTAGCCACCAGATTCTTCATTTATAACGATTGTTGCAGAAAATCCAATCAGGATGAGAGAATCCGTTTTTACCTAAAGATTTTTTTCCTCCAATTAGGCAACATTCCCAGAGTAAGAGGTCAAGGGCGTACACGGCAGAGTGAACTCTTGGCACAGATCAGGCCAGAGATAACTGTTTCTTTTATCATTACTTCTCAGTGCTCATATTTATGAGGGCTTTTATGGCACATTTGAGCACCTGGGGATTCACCTTTTCAGGTTTATGTCCCTGATTCTCAGAATGATAAATCAGTTTCCTCTGACGCTATTGAAAACATGACTTGAAAATGTTTTCATCTTTGTTATGATGTGCAATTTGCAAAATTCAGGCTCAGCTGGCCAGCCATGGGGAGGGACAGAGGCCTGGGGGAGAGGCTTCACAGCACCAGTGGGAGGCAGGTCCTCTGCTCTCAGCATCGGCCACGTGGGCCACTTCTCCTGGGTTGTCTGCATAGGCAGTTGGGAATTCTGAGCTTGGAATCTCCAGTCTTGGCTTTGCTGCTGGCTGTGTGGCTTTTGGAAAATGGATCAACCTCACTGTGCCTCATTTTTCATACCTGCAGGAATGGAGATGCCATTCTTGCTCTAACTGAAGCTTTGCCAGGGGAGATAACCAAATGGAAATCATCTCCCAAGCACTTGGTATTGTATACTGCTGTTGTGGGCTGCCGTCAAGCCAGCCCCCAACTCATGGTGACCCCATGCACAATGGAACGAAAATCTTCTGGGTTCTGTGCCATCTCTGTGATTGGTTTTGGATAGGACTGTTGTGATCCACATGGTTTCTGTTGGCTGACTTTTGGACCTGGATCACCAGACCTTTCTTCCTTGTCTGTCTTAGCCTGGAAGCTCCACCGAAACCTGTTTGGCATCCTAGCAACACACATGCCTCCACTGACAGACAGGTGATAGCTGCATATGAGGTACACTGGCCGGGAATCAAACCTTGGTCTCCTCATGGAAGGTGAGAATTCTACCACTGAACCACCAATGTCCTCTCTGGGTACCTTATAAATTCTAAATAATGATAAAATTCATAATAAACACTGCTGCCTAAAATGTCATAGTTACCTTTTAAAATTTTGTTTTGTTTCATTTTACATATTTTTTAACTTTTTATTTTGAAACAGTTTCAAACTTACATAAAAAAAAAAGCAAGAACAGTACAAAAAACTCCAATATGCCTTTGAACCAGATTCAGCAGTACTTGACACCTCACTACATTTGCTTTATATCATTCTTTTTATATATATATATATATAAGAAGTCCCTGGGTGGTACAGATGGTTAACTTGGCTGTTAACCCAAAGGTTGGATGTTCAAATCCACCCAGAAGTGCCTTGGAAGAAAGGCCTGGCAATCTAGTTAAAAAAAATCAGCCATTGAAAACCTTATGGGGTATAGTTCTCTGACACACAGGGTCTCACCATCAATCAGACTCAACTCAATGGCAACTTTTTTTTTTTAAATATGTATCTATGAATTAGTTTTTTTCTGAATCATTTTCAAGTAGGCTGCAACTATCATGCCCATTTACCTCTCAGCATTTCAGGGTGTGTTTCCTTAGAATGAGAACAGTCTCTTCCCTACCTGCCTTTATACTATAATTCAAACTATAGGGTACGTTATAATTCCTTTGTAGCCCCCCCTTCTAATCCAATGTAACACACTGTATTTAGTTATCACCGAGAGTTACCTTCTAATCACTGTTTTAAAATAGTGCTCATTTCCCTCTGATTGTGAGAGTAACAAGTGCTCAGGGTGAAACGTTTAGAAAGCAGAGCGTAAAGCCCACAGGTACCTTCTGGGGTTTTACTAAGAGCGCCGCAATCTCCGAGGTGACCACGTTGACAATAGTTGTTATGTCATCTTTGAAGCGGTCGGAAAAGCGGGTCCTCCGAAAACTGTCCCGTTTGTCTGTGTTGTGTACATACTGGGCCATGCTTTTCACCTAGAGGAGGGGGTGAGGGACGTCAACAAGGAAATCGGTGACCAGCCTGCACGGCGCGGCAGTGGGGCACAGGCTTGAAGGAAAGCTCATTAACAATGGCCTTTCTGACACTGGATCTGTGCTGGTGGCTGCCCAAGCAGGCTTAGTGATCAACGTGCTCCTGACACACGAGTGGTTACCATGGTGGCAGAAGGGGGGAGGGTGTCCATCCTCTCCTTGACCCCAACACAGGGGACTCCCTTCTTGCTGCTGACAAAGCCAAGGAGCTTAATACTTTAGCTCCATTGTCAGCAGACACCCATTCTCTCTAGGTCCAGGAAGACAGACCTCGCCAGCTCCACACCCACCCAGGCGTCCCTCTGCCAAAGCTCAGAAAGCGAAACACTATGGACTGTGGCTCACGTGGACTGAAGCCCTTTCTGTCCTTAAAACTGTAGTCAAGAGAAGAAGGGGTACATGTTCCTCCTATGTGGAGAGCCAAGTTGAAATCTGGAGCACAGCTTCTCCAGAAAAAAATTCTACAGTTTGTAATAGTGTTATTTTCTGCTTCTGTACATTTCAGGTGTATTCTGGGTGGGGCAGGGTTTTGTTGGCTAGCTAGAAAGCTAGACTATTTAGAACATTGCATCTAGGGGAAATTATGTCGGATCTAGGGGAAATTATGTTGGAATATGTGTTGGAATCCTAACTCCTATACCTGTAAATATAATGTAACATAATGTAATTATGTTCCATAATGCGATCCGATGTTACATTAAGGAGGCCATACCTGAGTAGTCATAAACCTAATCACTTCTGAGTTAAAAAAAAAAAAAAAAGAGCAGGGTGGACACAGAGAAGCAAGCACACACAGGGGAAGACAGAGGCCATGGGAGGCTCAGCCACAAGCCAAGGAAACAATGAACACCTGGGCTACCAAAAAGAAAGGAATCAACACAGCTGAGACCCTGATTTGGACTTCTAGCTTCCAGAACCATAAGAAAATGGAGTTCTGTTCTTTATAGCCACTCACCTGTGGTATTTCTATTATAGGAGCATTCACAAATTAAGACAAGTTCTTTAAAACTAAATTGTAGTGATTGTTTTCTTTTTTAAAATAAAAACCCAAGTATCAACTGGTGACTGCTTGTATTATGACCAATGCAATATCAGCTCAAGCCTAGCCAAAACCCAAAACAAAACCCATTGCTGTAGAGTAGAGTCCAACTCACAGTGACCCTACAGGACAGAGTAGAACTGCCCCATAGGGTTCCCAAGGCTGTAATCTTTATAGAAGGAGACTGCCACATCTTTCTCCCGTGGAGGCTGGTAGGTTCCAACAACCAACATTTTGGTTAGCATCCGAGTGCTTAACCACGGCACTACCAGGGCTCCTTTCATGCCTAGCATACAGTTTTAAATCATGAACATGCTTGGTTTTTAGGCTGCTTTTTGGGGCCAGGGTATTTGTGGGCCAACACAGTCCACTTTGACACAGTCTGAGGTCGAGTCTTGTCTGTGTTGAAAGTTGCTTAGAGCTTTAAGGAACCATCTGGTGGGCAAGATTGGAAGTTCCTTGTGGCTGGGTGCCTATCTCTGAGGCTATTTTCCTGAGCATGTCCAGGCTGACCAGAGAATCCCCACATAAAGAAGTGGTTCTGTGTGCCACCACACGGACGAAGACATCGCGCTGAGCAAAATAAGTCAGTTGCAAAAGGACGAATACTATATGAGCACACTTACAAGAAAGAAGCAAATAGAAACCAAAGGTTATTAGTGGCTCCCAGGGGCAGGAGGGAGGGGGAAAGGAGGGGTTTTTGTATGGGGGCATAGAGTGCATGTGAGTGGTAGTGGAATATTTTTGGAAAAGGATCAAGATAACGCACAGCCTGACAAATGTAATTAATGTCACTGAATTGTAAATGTGGAAGTCATTGCGCTGGTGAACGTTTTGGTGTATACGTATTTTTACCACAAAGTTTAAAAAAACAAACAAGGAAGAAACGGTTCTGGAAATGGAACCACCACATTTGCCTGAAGGTGACACCAAGGTCAGGGCTGGAGGAGGAGAGGAGAAGACAGTCATGTGAGAAGCCCGCCTTCCACTCGCAAGGGCACTGAGGGAAGAACTCCTGCACACTGACAGCAGATTTCTGGTTCTCAGAATGTGCGACTGGCAATTTTCATGAGCAACGAGCCAGAGAGAAAAAATAAGGAAAAGCTAAACCAAGAACAGAAGGAGAGAGAGAGACAGGCTTTCTGTGTTTCTCATTTGAAGACAGTGCCAGGACTGGCTTGCAGAGGACTTGAGAACAACAATTCTGAAGGCCAGGTGAAGACTCTGGAGTTCCACTCGTACGACACTCGGATCCATCCCTACCCCAGAGAGCCACACAAATTTGATGGACAGACCTGATCCGGTGGCAAGAACCAAACCCCATTTTTTTCTGACTCAAGTGTCTCTCTCCCTTCACTCCTAACAAAGGACCTGAGAAGACAAGGCCTCTTTGTCCTGGGCTACCCCAATCCCAAGTCTCTGCTGGCTTTTAGAACACACTGCTGTTTTCGGCTCCTGCCTGCTGAGTTGGCCATCCTACGACCAAATAAATAATTCTCACAATAGCGTACTTCTAACAGATGGCCTCTTTCCAGACTGGCAGCAACTTGCCAGCTACTGTATCCTCTGGGTCCCAGGGAAGAACACCCAGTAGAAATATTAGCGAATGCTTGGCCCATTATTTGGGAGGTGGAGGGAGTGGAACGAGGGAAGAAAACACTTCCCCCTATATTGGCCTTCGTGGCTCATTCAAAGTAGGGGTGCCTCTAAAGGACCCATTGGTGTTGAACTTGAATAAGTAAATCAGGTCACCCATTTAGCTCTGGGTCCCGGAAGGCTGGCTCAGGAGTTTCAAGAAGCAGAGGGGTTCATTCATTAGCAAGTGTGAGATTCGCCAGGGACTAGTTCCACAGCTCTCCAGCCACAGTGGTGGCTCATTAGCACTTGGGCAACCCCACCACAGAAGGGTGTGAAGTTGTCCAGGTTGTTGGCCAAGCCCAGGAGGCTGTGGTTTCTTTCTCTTCAAGTTTCTTGGGAAAAAGCTGTCTTGGTTTTTAAATAACTTCCCTACCATCACTAAGGCAGATATCCATGAATAAAGAGGAACACTGCAGGCCCTGTCTGACATCAATTTCCTCGCGAGGGTCTAGCTGATACTTCTCGCTTGGCACCACCCATCCCTCAGATGGAATTCTTGCCTTCTCTGTCCGGCACTGAGCCCTGAGAAGCTGATCTATGGGCTGTATCACCAGGCCCCTTGCCTTCTGGCTCTGGTTGGGATTGGCCAATGGGAGGCACCAGCAAGGATCAGTGGGCGGAGAATAGAAAGGCTGGGGTATTATCCATCCTCACAGCCCTCATCCCTGCCTGCTATGGATTGAATCATGTCCCCCGAAAATGTGTTATAAATCCTAGCCCCTATACCTGTGGTAGCTACAGCTGCTAACCAAAAGGTCAGCAGTTCGAATCCACCAGGTGCTCCTTGGAAACTCTATGCGGGCAGTTCTACTCTGTCCTGTAGGGTCACTATGAGTCGGAATTGACTTGACAGCAATGATATGGGTATACCGGGGGTTAGAATCCCATTTGGGAATGGGTTTTCTTTGTTATGTTAATGAGAGTATTAGTGTAGGGTGTGTCTTAAGTCAATCTCTTTTGAGATATCAAAGAGATTGAACAAGCAAGAGAGCAAGCAGAGATGGCCGAAGAGAGATGCCACACCACACAGATCAGCAAGGAATGAGGACCTTCCTTCCCCCAGAGCCAACAGAGAGAGAGTCTACCTCTAGAGCTGGCACCCTGAATTTGGACTTCTAGCCTCCTAACCTCTGAGAAAATAAATTTCTGTTTGTTAAAGCCATCCAGGAGCCCTGTTGGTGCAGTGGTTAAAGCTCTCGGCCGCTAACCAAAAGGTCGGGGGTTTTGAACCCACCAGCTGCTCCATGGGAGAAAGATATGGCCATCTGCTTCCTGAACTGTGAGAAAATAAATTTGTTTGTTAAAGCCACCCACTTGTGATATTTCTGTTATAGCAGCCGTAGGTGACTAAGACAGGGAAGTGAAGGGTGGGGAATCCGAAAAAGGCCTTGAGGCTGAAAAGCCCTTGGCACCCTCAAAGAACCAAAAGGGGGACAACGTGGTGGAATAAGGAGAAAGACAGCAGGGGACGAGGCTGGAGACGGAGGGAAGTGACAGAATCACACAAGGGCTTTTTAGGCCACTGTGAAAATTTGTGTTTTTTTCCCAGTCTGCTGGAAACCATTATTATTATTTTTTTAATTTTAACTTTATTGTGGTAAGTTTCATATAAGAACTTTGTCATTTTAACCATTTTTAAGTGTACGATTCAGCGACATTAATTGTATTCACCGTATTGTGCAAATATCACTACTACGTTATTTCTGAAAATTGTTCATCACTCGGTACCCACTGAAGAAGAGTGCTAGGGGTGGTGACATGGTTTGTTTATACTGGCTGCCCCGTGCAGAATGAATGGGGAGGGGCAAGAATGGGTGCAGTTAGGGAAAGAGGAGGTGATAGCAGGAGGCACAAGAGACGAGATGGCGGCTTGGCCAGGTGGGAAGTGGCAAAGACAGTGAGAGGTGACAGGTTGGACATGGATTTTAAAGATAACATCAGTAAGACTTGGTGAAAGACGGATGAGGGGTCACAGCGTTAGATTCAAGAAACGAGTCCAGGTCTCTCAGACAAAGTGTTTCTGAACCAGGGAACTTCACTGCCTTTCTTGACAATGCGCTTTTCACTCCACACTGAGCACGGGTATAAACATGCAAGGGTCTCACCAGAAGCTCAAAGAAGAACCAGGCGTACTTGAAGACGTTTTCCCTCACCATCCCAGTGCTGACCACCATCTGCAGAGCCAGCTCCTCATGGAAATGCTGAAGGAAAACCACAAAGACCAGTCAGCGGCCACAAGTGCTCTGGGTCACCAACGCCCCCTTTCTTTTCACCAACTCTATCAGCTTGTTGGGAGCTCCTGGTTTATGTAAACGGTTAACACGCTTACTGGCAGTCTACTTCTGAAAATCCAACCGTTGGAAACCCTATGGAGTGCAATTCTTCCCTGACACACATGGGGTCGCCACGTGTCGGAGGTGACTCAACGGCAACCGGTTTGTGTTTTCTTTTAACCCCCACGAAACCTAGAATAACTATAGATAACCTCATTATTTACTGCTCAGTGGGTGAGAAAGCCAAAGCTACTTAAACACCATGGTGTTCTGAAGTTGCATCTTACGTGGAAGCTTTAAAGTCAACACCTAAAGCAAAAATTGCTCATGGCAAAGGTTGCCCATGACAATACCTTAAATGACCCACGACGTCCAGTATGGATGCAACCCAACTTGCTCACTCTTATGTGCACTGGCGCCCTGGTGACACAGTGGTTAAGAGCTGGGCTGCTAACCAAGAGGCCAGAAGTTTGAATCTACCAGCCACTGCTTGGAAAGCCTCTGGGGCAGTTCTACTCTATCCTATAGGGTTACTATGAGCTGGAGTCGACTTGATGGCAATGGGTTTAGTTTTTCAGTTTTGGTTTATGTACATTAAAAAGGAGCCCTGGTGACACAATGGTTAAGCACTTGGCTGCTAATCAAAAAGTTGGTGGTTCAAACCAACCCAGCGACTCCAAGGAAGAGAGACCTGGTGATTTGCTCCCATAAAGATTCTGGCCTAGAAAATCCTATGGGGCAGTTCTACTGTCACATGGGGTCGCCATGAGTCAAAAAATGACTTGACGGCACCCAACAACAAGATGTACATTAAAATGTGAGAACTACTTCATAAAAACCAAACTTGTTGGCGTGGAGTTGATTTTGACTCATAGCGATACTTTAAGGACAGAGTAGAACTGCCCCATAGGGTTTCCAAGGCTGTAATCTTTATGGAAGCAGACTGTCACATCTTTCTCCCATGGAGCTGCTGGTGGATTTGAACCGCCGACCTTTTGGTTAGCAGCCGAGCACTTAAACCTCTGTGCCAGTAGGGCTCCTAGAGAGCAACTTAGCTAAACCAAAAGGAGACAAATGGAAAACCCGTGTGCAGATGTCTGGGCGGCCTATCAATTTATACCGCCAGCTGGTGAGTGATGTTGATGGAGAATGTGTGTTTTAGCCCCTCAGTAGGTCTCTTGCCATTGGGTCAGGCTCATCAAACCTTCTCATCTTGATTCACGATCACGCAATACTAGCTGTTGTGAGTCTTACGAGGCTCTCCGGCCTAGGGGAGGCGTGGGGCTGAGATTTAAGCTCCCATTGTTGTCTGTTTACATGGTGTACCTCGGCTCCACCCCATTCCCACTGCAGGAAAGAAGGGCACACCAGCTTCCGGGGCAATCTCTGGAAAGTAGGTCAGTCTGTCTGCGGAGTCTTACGGCAAGCAGAGATTAGGAAGGATAAGCGCTTCTTAAAGGAATTTGTGCTGCTTCGGGGTGGCATCATTACAATACTTCGCTCCAGAGGTTACATAAAATAGCCATACAGCAAAACCCCGTCTGCTGAGCGATGAAGGAAAATCACCGGCTAAATATCCCTCTGAAATGAAGTGACTCTGCCGGTCCTTTCAGGTCAGAACAAAGCAATTGCAAAAACAAACACGAATGTTCCCGAGAGAAATTAGACGATGCCTTAATGAAGTCAGGCTGTGGGCAAAGGAAGGTTTTTAAGGAAGAAAATGGTGCTTGGAACTGATCACTGCAAAGGGGCTGTGTCAGCCTGATGCTAAGCTTTAGAATAAGGGAGACATTTATTTTTAGCACCTAGCCACATCTTTGTTCACCTCTGCTTTTCCAGTTAATTCCTGGGATCTCTCACCAGACATATGGAGTGCCTGGACCATTACAGTCTGCAGCACCTGGCCCCAGCTGGGCCTCCTGTGCTAGAACTTTCCCTCATTCAGTAGAAGTGAGCCCTCCTGAGGCTCAGTCCCTCCGTGCCTGCTTAATAGGCAAATTTCCCTGTGGTGTTAGTGGCTGCAAATGGCTTCCTGCATTTATCTTTCCTGATTAACATTTTTGCATTTTAACAAAAACCAGTTGTCCTTGAGTGGATTCCAACTCCTGGTGGCCCCATATGTGTCAGAGCAGAACTGTGCTTCATAGGGTTTTCATGGCTGTGATCATTTGGAAGCAGACCACCGGGCCTTTCTTCTGAGGTGCCTCTGGGTGGGTTCGAACTGTCAACCTTTCAGTTACTAGTTAAGCACATAACCACTTATGCCACTCAGGGGCATTTTAATAGGAGTCTTGAAAGACACTCAAGGCCTTAACTTATGCTGCTACTATAATGGCAAGACTTCTGGGTGCCTGGCGGGGAGAAAACTCGAGATGACAGCTTTTTTTCCCCTCATCCCTTAAACACACAGGAGCCCATGGGGGGAGCAAACAGTTAACACATTCAGCTGCTAACTGAAAGGTGGGAGGTTCAAGTCTACCCAGGGGTACCTCAGAAGGAAGGCCTGGCAATCTACTGCTGAAAAGTCAGTCACTGAAACCCCCACAGAGCGTAATTTTACTCTGACACACGTGGGGTTGCCAGGAGTTGGGGTCTACTAGAACTCCACTAGTTTTAGACCACACAGGCCATGACTCTGATTTGGACGTTTTAATTAACGAGCCTTGGTAAGCAGCTTAACAGCTTGTAAAGATTCTGAACTCAAAGCTAAGGCTGTCTATAGAGAATAACGAGGAAGCGTTCTGTATTATGTTAGGAACCAAAGAAACGAATGATAGCTAATTGCTGCCATTCACTTTGGTCAAGGATGAACTATCCCCGAGATCACCGTCTGCTAAAGGAAGACGCTAATGCAGTGATTCTGCAAGTGTGGCCCTCCGGACCATACACCAGGTGGGAATTTTTGAGAAATGCAAATTATTTGGCCCCGCTCAGACCTGAATCAGAAACACCAGGGCGGCCCCCGACCCTGCAATCGGTTCTAACAAGCACCCAGGTGCTTCTGATGCATGGTAAAGTTGGAGAACCACTGAGGAAACAGGCAGGTGTTTGCTGCCGTGGAGTTGGCCCCCTACTCATGGTGACTCCACGCACGAGGGAATGAAGTGCTGCAACGCCGCCTGGTCCTGGGCCATCCCCGTGATCGGCTGCAGGTCAGACCGCTGTGATCCACAGGGTTTTCACTGGTGATTTTCAGAAGTAGATCACCAGGCCTTTCTTCCTGGTCAGCCTTAGCCTGGAAGCTCTGCTGCCTGTTCAGCATCATAGCAACACCCGAGCCTCCAATGACAGATGGGCGGTGGCTGTGCATGAGGCGTATTGGCCGGGAACTGAACCCAGGTCTCCCACGTTAGGTGAGAATTCTAGCACTGAACCACCGTGGCCCCGATAGATGGCCAAACAATGGGGGCAAGGAAGAGGGCTGCAAAAGTGTGTATACGTGTGTGGGTATGTGTACATGCATGTACAGGTATGTGCACACGGGGGTGTGCGAGTGTGTGTACAAGCGTGTGTTAGGAGGCTGGGGAGCGAGGCGGGAGAGCACTCGGATGGTGGGTGTTTTAGATCATTTTCATATCCTTCTTCTCTCGTCCTGTGATTATCCTCGTGCTGTCTAGCACAGTACCTTTTTGTTGGCTGGCCTCGGGGCGGAGGTCGAATTCGGGACATCGTTGTTGCCAGAGCTGTAGTATGACACCCGGTTGCAGTTGCGATCAGCAATCTGAAATACATAAACCACAACTGAACAGTCAACCAACAGTGGCACCCCACAGCCTGGGCATCAGAACCTCAGAATTAATTTGTAATATATCTCTTATTTTATCTGGCTACAAAGGGAAAACAACTCTCGTAGATAAATATAAAATTTTTTGGGGTAGATAATCGCCATTAACAGTTTGATGTGTTGTATAGTTACAAAGTAGCTTAGAATCAAGGAGTAATGAATCATTCTTTAAACATTCTAAGATTCTGTGACTTTACTGGAAAACAAGGGAGAAAAAAATGTGTGGAAACAGCGCCTCTCTGTGGTAAAATATGGTACCGTACTCAGTCTCCTAAACACACACAGACTTTGGAAGGTACGGTCACGCTCTATTCTATTCCCACCCCTTGCTACAAAATAATTACAAAATTGTTAACCCAATTCACATAGGAATTTAATATTCTCATTTTTATTAAAAGAGATCATAAAGATCAAGGCTGTCCATCAGAGTTGGAATCAGAAATTGGTGTTGCTTAAAGGAGCCTTAAATATAAGGTTGAATTAGTAGTGTACCGGCAAATTTTAACTGTTGCGGTGGGGGATTAATTTGCCAATCTCCGTGGTGTAAATGCTTCCATCGTGGCCGGTTCCAAGCTTCCAACATGATGTCATTGAATGCAGAAGAATAAATTATACGATATTTTTACCACATGGATACAATAGGCATAAACAGCCTCAAGAACATAGGTAACAGTAGCATGTAGAAAATAATTAGGAAAGGTTGAGGTTGAGTATTTATTACCTTTTTGAAATAAACTTTTAATTTGGCGATAATTTTAGATTTACAGAAAAATGACAAAGCTTAGCCCAGAGATTCTTGTATACCCTTCACAGTTTCCCCCAATGTTAGTATCTTACGTGACTGTGGTACATTTGTCAAAACTAAGACATGAACACTGGTACATGTAGTTTATTAACCAAATCCCAGACTTTTTTTCAGATTTCACCAGCTCGTCCACTAATGTCCTTTTTATGTTCCAGGATCTAACAACCCAGGATACCACACTGCACTCAGATTACCTTTTTTGTTTTTTCAATGAATGTTGTGTTTTTAAACCAACTTTTTATTTTGAAAAATTTCAAACCCACAAATTGCAATACTCCGCACAAGAAGCAATCATAAACCCTTCACCCAGGTCTAGCGATTGTTAACATTTTGCCGTGATTGTTTCTCTGCTTCCTTCTCTCTCTCTGTGTATGTATGTATATAAACATATTTTAAAAAAACCACTTGAAAGATGTCTGTGTGTGTTTAAGTATAGATGGCATAAGCAGTTTGCACACAACTACCAACCTAAAGGTTTGCGGTTCGAACCCACCCAGAGGCTGTGGAAGACAGGCCTGGCAATCTGCTTCTGTAAAGATTACAGTCAAGAAAATCCTGAAGAGCACAGTTTTACTCTAACACACAGGGCTGCCACTGAGTCGGAATCAACTTGACTGCAACAGTTTTGTTTTTTTTTTAAATACACACAAAATGTATTTTTTGAACAATTTAGAGTTGCAGACATCATGAAGGATTACCTTTGTTTTTAATATAGTTTTTTAAATTGTAAGTTTTATAGTTTTAGTCATGTCTGTGTCCAACAAGTGCCTCAAAAAATTCCTGAAAACTTAGCAATCGCCTCTCCTGAATGGATACGAGGCAGTGTCAGCACACCACTGGGCTGACTGCTGAAAATAACAAACAGTAGAATAGTGACAGTTTCATTTAAAGGTGTAATTTAAAAAGATAGTCATTTAAAAAGATCCATAGATAATTCCTAAGTCCAACCAGGGCTCTAAACCTCTGCAAAGGTGAGGAAAACCACAGCCCACAGGGGGCAGGCGGGGTGTTGGAGCCAAGGCCCGAACCCTGGTCTGGGGATCCCTTTTCTCATTCCCCACTGACCCACGTAGGTGGCGTTTGTAAGGACGAACTATCTAAGCCTAGAGGTTTTGATTTATCTTAAGCAGGGGGAAATGATATTTCTCCAAAAGCTTCCACCACCAGGAGGCCGAAGATAACTAGAAAGAAAATTTAAAAAAGTAGTTCGGTGAATATGCAGAAAATCATTGAATTGTACACAATAAAAGGGTGAATTTTATGATATGTGACTTACATCACAAAATTATTATTTTTTTTAAAATTCCAGTTGAGGGACATTCTACAAAATACTGACCGATACTCCTCAAAAGTGTCAAAGTCAAAAAAACCCAAAAAACAGGGAAGGTCTGAGAAACTGTCACCCACACTAAAGAGGAGAGAGACCAAGGGGACATACTGATTAAAGATAACCTGGGGTCTTGGATGGGGTCCCAGGGCAGAAAAAGGCCAAGATGGGGAAGCCAAGGAAATCCGCGTGATGTATAAACACCAGTTAGTGACAATGCCGTAATATTGTTCATTAATGACAAACGTAGCCTTCTAATGTAAGATGTTATCAACAGGAAACTGGAGGTGAGGTGTACAAGAAGTCCTAGACTATCTTTGCAATAACTCCGTAAATCTAGAACGGTTCTAAAATAAAAAGTTTATCAAGAAAAAAACGAATTCACATAAGGAAAAAAAATGTATACTGCAAATCACCAACCCTCTCAGAATCTCAGTTGTAATTTGTTTACAAAATTTTGGGTTTACTCCTTGGGGTTATTATAGGGGATCATCAATCTATGGATGTTAATGAGTGTACAAAAACTAAAAAAAAAACAAAAAAACCCAAACCCGTTGCCGATTCTGACTCATAGCAACCCCAAAGGACAGAGTAGAACTGCCCCCTAGGGTTTCCAAGGAGTGTCTGGCGGACTTGAACAGCTGACCTTTCAGTTGGCAGCTGTAACTCTTAACCACTACACCACCAGGGTTTTCGAAGCAGGTATTAAAACAAAAATGACAAGACAAAAAACAACCTCCCTAGGCATCCAAAAAAGTGAAAAAAAATTTTTTTCCCTTGAAAATAAAATTCACGGTATTTATTGACTCAGTGTGGCTAAACCAGCTACCTGTTGCCATCAAGTCGATTCTGACTCACAGTGATCCTATAAGGCAGAGAAGAACTGCCCCATAGGGTTTCCAAGGCTCTAATCTTTACAGAAGCAGCTTTCTCCCATGGAGAGGCTGGTGGGTTTGAACCACTGACCTTTCGGTTAGCAGCCAAGCACTGGACCACTGTGCCACCAGGCTCCCACCAGAGTTTACTAACTCTGAAAAGACCCTCAAGTGCCAGTCTTGCCTCTGCAGCTTCAGCTCAAAAGAGAAGAACTTCAGAGCTGCTGAAGCTGGGTACGGAAGCATTTTACCAAAGCAGTGGGCAAAACAGCACAGAACAGCCTTCCTCTGGCTAGGGTCCTTCAGTGAAGGTTGATTTTGTGTTGTTTCCCCACGTTTTAACAAAACATAATACAGCCTGTGTGGCCATTGGGGTTTGACGTCTCCCTACCTTTGCCGACATGATGCTCTTTACTTCCTCGTCCGCTGCAGAGTGTGCCCCCGCGAGGTCCGGGTTGCTGCTACTCATCACCCGGGCCTGTAGCAGCTTTGAACTCACAACGGCGGCAGAAGTGCGTCCGTAAGTGTGGTAACGAGGATCAGGGACAGGAGTGAGGCCGCCTGCATGCCACCAGGGAAAGAATGGCAACAGACAGGGACCAGGGTCACTTACGTGGAGAGGGACTGGGTAGATGGTGGAATAAATACCTACTTGACAGGCCTTGGAAACCCTGGTGGTATAGTGGTTAAGTGCTGTGTCTGCTAACCAAAAGGTTGGCAGTTCAAACCCACCAGGTGCTCCTTGGAAACTCTATGGGACATTTCTACTCTGCCCTATAGGGTAGCTATGAGTCAGAATCTACTCGACAGCCAATGGGTTTGTTTTGTTTTTAGACAGGCCTTGGAGCCCTGGTGGCACAGTGGCTAAGAGCTCGGCTGCTAACCAAAAGGTCGCCAGTTCAAATCCACCAGCCACTCCTTGGAAACCCTATGGGGCAGCTCTATTCTTCCTATAGGGTCGCTATGAGTCGGAATGGATTCGACGGCAATAGCTTTAAAAACATTTTTTTTTTTTATTTATACAGGCCTTGGAATTAGGGTCTTATTATCAAATGCCTAGGGGAGCCAGCGAGGTTACGTTTAGGGTGTGAGGCATTAGGGAGTGGTGAGGACTGTGGTGAACTGGAAACACATGTCTCGTTCAAAGGCAGAGGCTATTACTGTATTTTTATGCAAATAATGCCCCTTTTTTTGCCAACTGTGCCCTCCCCCCAGCCCCTTCGAGGTATTTCCCGTAAGCTCCCCTCCCCTTTACATGTTGCTGTAAAAAAATTAGCATAGTGAGCTTACAAAAATACCTCGATGTGGGGTGGAAGGTGTGGTTGGTTAAAAAAAAAACTGGGTAAAGACCAGTGAGGGATTCTTAAGGGGGCAAAGTAAGTGCTTAAAGCGCAAAAAAGGGAGGAAGAAAGTGAGAGAGAAAAATCTAGAAAGAAACTTTTACTTTCAGCACTCATGTCAGTTTTTTGTTATTCTGAAAAAGGACACTTTGACTTGAGGTTTTTTTAAATTCTATTTTGAAGTTCATGGCCAGGGTGAGGAGTGGGGGCACCCTCCCCTCCTGACTCTCACCTCCGGCAACCCACCTGACTTGGGCACATCCCTGTGCAGCTCTGGGAGGCGGAAGACGTAGTGGACGTAGGAGGCGAGCAAGCAGTTCCGCCCGTGCTGGTCCTTGCTCAGGTCCTTGCTGTTGTGGAGACTGTTGACAATGGCCACCACGGACTCGAAGGCAAACTGGGAGAAGTTGGCTGAGGAACCAAGAGAAGGGTGGCGGCCCCATTAAAATCAGTTGCCGTTGAGTTGATCCTGACTCACAGCAACCCCACGTGTGTCAGAGTTCAACTGTGCTCCACAGGGTTTTCAGTAGCTGGTTTTTTGAAAGCAGACTGCCAAGCCATTCTTCTGAGATGCCTCTGAGTGGACTCGAGCCTCCAACCTTTTCCAACCTTTCAATTAGCAGCCAAGCATGTTAACCATTTGCATCACCAGGGACTCCAGCCTACAACATAGGACATCTCACCTGTGGAGCCACAAAAGATGCATCCCAGGATGCAATGGCACCTGGCAGATGAAGAGGAAACCCTCCTCCCTGGGACTGAAACCCCCATGTGGCTCAGCCCATGCGGTCAGCCTCAGGGCCCCGCCCTCACACTCATGTCACGCAGTCAGCCTCAGATCCTCCCCCCCCCACACACCCATATTCCATGGAGACCCTGGATAGTGCAAACAGTTAATGCTCTCCGTTGGTAAAGAAAGGGTTGGTGGTTCGAGTCCACCCAGACGTGCCTCAGAAGAAAGGCCTGGTGATTCCACTATAAGACAGAAAGTAGGTGAGTGACTGCTAATGAGTATGGGGTTTCTTTTTGGGGGGAGATGAAAATGTTCGGGAATTAGTTCCATTTTTTGAGATTCCCTGGATGTTAAAAAATTAAAGAAACATTAAAATAGGCTTCTTAAAATTATGGTATTTTAAAAAATAACCTTGATTAAATCACTAAGGAAGTCTTTCAAATCATGTTCTTAGCAATCTATGCATTTATTTTACTTCTGAGATATTTCTGTTTTCTTGGCCAACAAAGAAATATAACATTTTATATTGTGATAGTTGTACAACCTTGTGAATATATGAAAACCCACACATTAAATACTATATAACTAAAATACTGAATTTTATGGCATGTAAATTATCTCAATAAATAAAAAAGAGTGACCATGCTGAATTTGAACTCCGAGAGCTGATTCCTCTCCATTGATCATGGTCTGTCTTAGTCTTTTAAAATGTTTAATTTGCTTGTTGGTCAAGAAAACAAAAATAGAGGGGAAATAAACAAGTCCATAAATTACCAGGAATGGGATTTGAAAGGCTGCCTCTAGTCATTCAATAAAGTTTATTAAAAAAAAATACTGTCACCTTCCCACCAGTCGCTATCATCGACTCCAGCCCCTGGTAACCCCGAGCATCACAGAAGAACTGTGCCCCATGGGGTTCTCAATGGCTGATCTTTTGGAAGTAGATCCCCAGGCCTTTCTTCCAAGGCTCATCTGGGTGGACTCAAACCTCTAACCTTTGTGGTAGAAGCCAAGTGCATTAAAGGTTTCTACCACCCAGGGCCTCCACAATAGTCTTAGGAACCCTGCTTTAACATTTGTTTGTTCGTTTGTTCATTCATTCGTTTATTCATTTATTTTTAAAATCCAGAGAGTCACAGAACAATGCACCTGGGCTTGGCTTCCCCTGGAACTCACATCACCAGTAGAAGGGAAGATGACATTGCCCCTGCTCCCTGGGTTGCTGGGAAATCCTGTTTCACAGACAGAGCAAGGCCTCCTCCCAGGACCAGGCACCTCCCTGGCCCAAGCCTGGCCGCAGGCACGCCTCCCTGGCCCTAGCCTAGCTGCAGGCGCCCACCTGTCTGGCCTGCGATGACCATGGGCTGCACCGACAGCTGGAAGAGCTTGTCGAGCACCAGGTGCAGGAAGAGCACCAGCGGCTCCAGGCGGGAGGAGTTGAGGCAGATGATGCTAAGCTTCAGCTCGTGCTCCAGTGCGCCCTCGCTGATCTTCTGGTCCAGCACGCGCAGCGGGAAGGTCACCTGGCTCTCCAGGGAGTGGCAGAGGGTGAAGAACTTCTCCAGGTGGTTGTCCTGGGGAGGGACAAGCAGACCATGTGGTCTCATCCCACCCACGTTCCCCAGTGGACTCAGAAGCAGAGCCAGATAGCTCTTCCTAGGCGGAGCCTTTTAACCAGTGTTCCAGGCCAGGAGCTCTATGACAAGATGCTTCAGACCAAGTTCATGAACATTGCTGTGCACAGGCTATGACCTCTCCATGATCATGAACCAAAGAGAGCAACATTTCAGCTCTGACATGATCTGCAAGCAGAGGCCAGCACAGCAGATACACACTGTCCAGAAAGGGGTCAAGAACTGCCATAGGATGTTGCTGGACGGTATGTGCTCAAATCGTTGACTGGGTGCATGTTTTGCTTTGTACAGTTCCACCAGAAACAAAATTAATATTATTTAAAAATGAACAAAAAACTGCCATATGACCCAGCAATCCCAATCCTAGGCAGATACCCAAAAGAACTGAAAGCACGGATGCAAACAACACTTGTACACCAATGCTCACTGCCACTCTACTCAGAATAGCCAACAGGTGGAGAAAACCCAAGTATCTGTCAACAGGTGAATGGGTAAGCAAAATGTGCTGCCTCCATGCAATGCAATATTGCTCAGCCATAAAGAGAAATGAAGTCCTGATCCATGCTGCAGCATGGATGTACCCTGAAAACAAATTGCTGAGCAAAATAAGTCAGTCACAAAAGGACAAGTATTATATGATCCTACTTATATGAGGAAACCCTGGTGGTGTGGCGGTTAAGAGCAGTGGCTCCTAACCAAAAGGTCAACAGTTCAAATCCACCAGGCGCTCTTTGGAATCTATGGGACAGTTCTACTCTGTCCTATAGGGTTGCTATGAGTCGGAATCGGCTTGGTGGTAATGGGTTTGGTTTTTTTGGTTTTACTTACATGAAATATCTAGAATTTGGCAGATATGTATAGAGACCAAAGTTTATTAGTGGTGACCAGGGGCTTGGAGGAAGAGGCATGGGGAGTTATTGCTTAGGGGGCACTGAGCTTCTGTTTGGGGTGATGGAAAAATTTGGAAATGGATAGTGGTGACGGTCACAAAACATGGTGAATGTAATTAATGTCACTGAATTATATGTGTAAAAAATGTTGAAATGGCAAATGTTTTGGTATATATATTTTACCACAATAATTTTTTTTCAGGTTTAAACAGAAAATAAAGGGGTCTAAGCAGATGCAAAACTCAGACAGCGACAGGAAAAGGAAGGAACGTGGAGCTATAAGAAATGAAAAAGGCTGGTCAAATGGCAGAATTACGACCGGCAAGGAGACAGCAGCAGACAAATGTTTCAACAGGGTAGCTACTGGCTTCCTTCATTCTGGGGCTTGACATTTTTGTCGGGTCTTTCTATTTAAACCACAGATAGAACCCGAAAAGTCTTGTAAGTGCCCACTAAGAACTGAAGGTTCTTTTCATGATTTTAAATCCATATACAGAGGTTTTCATTTTTGCCTCTTCCTGGCTTGTCCCTGGAAGGTCTCCCCGCTGCCGCCCCTACCTTCATCACCAGCCTTCTGGTCTGATTGCAAGTTGACCTTGAAGTTTTTTACCTGGGTGTGAACGGAAGAAACAGCTTGCACTTCAATATTAAATACTCCCTTATGTCCTTCAGCCCACTTGACGGGAGGATTCTGTAAAGGGATTTTCTGTGTTAGAGAAAAACAAACAAACAAAAGATTAGCCATTCAGTCTCCTTTTCTGATTACTAATAAGCAGAGTGAAGGCAGTGACTGCAAATGTCAAGGCTACACAAATATAAACCAACCAGGTGCCTTGGTGACCGCATGTGTGCCAGACTCCAACTCATGGCAACCCTTGTGTCAGAACAGAACTGTGCTCCATGGGGTTTTCAATGGCTGCTTTTTTTCAGAAGCAGATTGCCAGGCCTTTCTTTCAAGGTGCCTGTCGGTGGACTTGAACCTCCAACCTTTGGGTTAGCAGCTGAGCATGTTAACTGTTTGCACTACCTAGGAGCTCCTTACAAACATAAACACCACCCCCTAAAATAAAGACCTTGGAGTCAGGAGCTGGGTTCAAGTTCAATCCTGCACTGAACTAGTCTTTTTACTTTGGCAAGCCAGTTAAAACGCCCTCAATGCATGATGACCCCACCCACAATGGAATGAAACACTGCCTGGTCCTGCACTACCCCCGTGACGAGTTGAGGATTGGACTGTTGTGAGCCATAAGATTTTCGTGGGCTGATTTTTGAAAGTAGATCACCAGGCCTTTCTTCCTAGTCTATCTTAGTCTGGAAGCTCCACCTAAACTTGTTCAGCATCATAGCAACACACAGGCCTCCGCTGACAGGTGGGTGGTAGCTGCCCAGGAGGTGCGGTGGATGAGAATTGAATCCAGGGCTCCCACATGGAAGGTGAGTGTTCTCCCATGGGCCCACCACTGCCCTCTCAGAGATCATTTCTTGCCTTCAAGTCCCATCAGAATTGTCTTCCTCCAGAGCCACTGTGCAGTGTGGAGTAAGGAGGGCCTCGGCTGATGCTGCCACCCATGTGGGGTTTTGTGTCCATTTCAGTTTTAAGGAACCAGGCTGTATCTCCAATGGTCGGTGTGTACATGGCGTGGGGGCCCTGAGAACCATCTAAGGCAAAGAAAGTGACAACCTGGGGCCCACCGGCTCGATCCGGGCCACAGAGTGTTGGAAACTTTTTTTGAATTTGTTGCCAATATTTGCAAGTCAGGAAATTTCACATAAAAGACTGCTTCTCTAACTTTGTTTAAAAGGTGGAAGATATGAAAACAGTGGCCTTGAATCCAGTGGAGGTGCAGCTGTGGCCTTCGAACCGGCAGGCAGCCTCCAGTGGGGACAATTTCCACCAGGACTGGCTCTTACTTACATTACCCGTCTGGCTCCCAGGGAAGCCCGAGTTTGCCATCTAAGATCCAATGCAGCGCTGTCATTAGAAATATGTCAGCCATAGATGCAAAAGTTAAAATTTTCCAGTAGCCACATTAAAAAAAAATGAAAAGGAACATACGAAAATAATTCTAATAATACATTTTGTTTAACCGTATATAGCCCAAAGACGATAATTTCAACGTGTAATCAAAAAACACGATTGAGCTATTTTGCATTCTTTTTTCTAAGTCTTTGAAACTTGATGCGTATTTTGTACGTACAATGCATCTCAGTTTGGACTGGCCACGGTCAAATGCTCAGTAGCCACACTGGGCAGCGTAGGTCTAAAGGATATTTTAAGAGGCTGGGGGTGTATCTATGAAGATAGCCTAAGGCAAGTAGGAAAAAAGAGCTAATATTTACTTCATTGACTTTGTTGCTTGACAGACATTATCTTACTCAATGCTCACAGCAACCTTACAGGCAGATATGGGTTCAGTTTCATCTTTGAGACTCAGAGAAGGCAAGCAACTTACTCATTGTCACACAGCTAGTGAGTGGCAGAATGTGGATTTTGGATCCAGGTATGCCTATCTTCAAAACATAGGTCTGTTCCAAACATTAAGAAGGTGATTGGGAGTTCTAGGAAATTAGCATGCGGGCAGTGGTGGGTCAGTGGTAGAACACTCGCCTTCCATGGGGTAGACCTGGGTTCGATTCCCAGCGGATGCACCTCATGCATAGCCACAACCTGTCTGTCAGTGGAGGCTTGCGTGTTGCTATGATGCTGAACAGGTTTCAGCGGAGCTTCCAGACTAAGACTAGGAAGAAAGGACATGTGATCTATTTCCAAAAACCAGCCATTGAATATCTCACGGATCACAACAGAATATTATCTGATACAGTGCTGGAAGATGAGCCCCCTAGGTTGGAAGGCATTTAAAATAAACAGTGGCTGCAACAATGGAATTGAGCATACCAACGAACATAAAGATGGCACAGGACCGGGCAGTGTTTCATTCTGTTGCATATGGGATCTCTGTAAGTCAGAGCCGACTTGACAGCAACTAACAATAACAACACATGAAGGAGGTTTCTCAACCAGTTACTCCTCCTGTCCTATCAGACCAATGAGTGTGTCCTGAGCGGTGCAAATGTTTGCACTTGATTAGTAACCTAAAGGAGCCCTGACGGCGCAATGGTTAAGAGCTCGGGCTGTTAACCAAAAGGTCGGCAGTTGGAATCCACCAGCCGTTCCTTGGAAACCCTATGGGGCGGCTCTACCCTGTTCTATAGGGTCTTTCTGAGTCAGAATCGATTCAAGGCAACAGGTTTGTTTTTTTAATGTAATCTAAAGGTTGGTGGCTGGAACCCCTCCGGTGGCACCAGGCCTGGCGATCTGCTTCCGAAAAGTCAGTCACCGAGAACCCCGTGGAGCAGTTACACTCTGTAACACTTAGGGTCTTCATGAGTTGGAGCTGACTCGACAGCAACAGGTTTGGTTGGGTTTGGGTTTTATCAGTCCAATGTGTCCTCAGAAAATGTGTCCTGACAGCTTACTGCTCCGAAAACAAGACGCGCATCCTGGGTCGTGTTTAAGGTGAGGACGTGTGGGTCTGGGAAGGTGGTTACCTCTGCAGAATGCATGGAGTAGTTGGGCGGCAGCTTCTCCAAGGCGACGGGGAGACAGAAGGATCCCATCTGCAGACGTTCATTTAAGAGCATTGGCAGCCACTGCAACAGAGGACGTAAACACGGAAGCGGCGTTGATCACAGCGCGTGACTCTGGCAATTTATCCCGCTCACAAGAATCAAATGCAACTAAACGATGACTAGATATTGACCATGGCTCTTTCAGGCCGTCATTTCTGTCAAGTTCTTTGCATTTTAAATCCCCTGAGCGCTCCTGAGGTGGAGGGTTTGCAAAGCCAAGGAGGTAGCGCTTTTCTCGAGAGTCAACATCTGTGTGCATCTGAATACCATCAATGTTTGTTTTTCCTTTTCTATATTTTTTAAAGAAATAACTTCTGTTTTCCCCCCGGAGAAGAAAGAGCTGAGTTCACCTACGAAGCACACGTATTAAACGTGCGACTCTTTTGCTGGGCCTGAGCACTCTTCCTCAATCTATCAGGCACTAGCTTTCCGTTCCTGTAATCCGTCGTTGGCTAAGACAAGGCTCTCCTGCTCTTTGTGAGAGTCTGGGTTAGCACATATGGCTCTGTCTGACCGGGAGGAAGCAGGTGAAGAGAAGTTAGCTGTTTACCTCTGCAGGGGCCCTGAGTGTGCTAACCGCAGGGTGGGTAGTCAGGTGAAGACAACTTACTGAGTATCCCAGGAGGCTCTCCACGGAGGCGCCCTGCTTCTGCTGGCAGCTGATGTGATAGAAGGTGAACAAGAGGTGGTGGTTTGCTGTAAGCTTGGCAGGGAGCTTGATTTTCACTTCTTCATAAAAGTCAGGAGACCTGTTTCCAAAGCACGTTAGACACAAATAACTTTTAGTGTGAACAAGGACTTGTCAGGCCGCAAGCCATAATACCACACACTCTGTGCCCCTCAGAATTTGCCGGCTTGCTGTTGGCTTTTCTTTTTACATTATCTGATTCCTATACCGGAAGTCCTTGGAGCTGCTCACAGAAAACTACTCAGAAACGAAAGGTGTCAACAGGAAAAAAAATCCCCCACACAATGGAAACACCCAACAACTTAATTTGAAAACAAGGTGAGATTCGAAGTCCTGCGGTAACCTCCTTTTCCATCTCTGCCCTGAGAACAGGCACGTGGTACACTCATTGGATGGTTTTCTTATTTGTGTTTTTTTTAATTTTTATTTTGTGGTGAAATATATATACCAAAACATTTGCTATTTCCACCATTTCTATGTGTACAAGTCAGTGACATTAATGACATTCGCCGTGTTGTGTGACCATCACCACTGTCTGTTAGCAAGTTTTTTTCATCACCCTTAACAAAACCTCATGGGTCCCTGGGTGATGCAAATAGTTAATGCACTCAGCTAATAACCAAAAGGTTGGAGGCTCGAGTCTACCCAGAGGCACCTTGGAAGAAAGGCCTGGCAATCTACTCATGAAGAATCAGCCATTGAAAACGCTATGGGGCACAGTTCTACTCTGACACACATGGGGTCACTGTGAGTCAGAGTCAACTCAATGGCAACTGGTATCAAACACTCTGGACCCCTTACACAGCGGCTCCCCATTGCCCCCTCTCGCCCACCCCTGGTTACCACTAACAAACTTTGGTCCCTCAGAATTTGCCTATTCTACATAGAAGTTTCCTAGTCATATCCAAACACCCTGAGGGCAGCGTGGCTGGGGCTGGGGGCTGGGGACCACAGTCTCAGGGGACATCTAGGTCAACTGGCAGAACACAGGTCATAAAGAAAATGTTCTACATTCTCCTTTGGTGAGTAGTGTCTGGGATCTTAAAAGCTTGTGAGCGGCCATCTAAGATATATGTATTGGTCCCATCCCACCCCAAGCAAAGCAGAATGAAGAAAGCCGAAGACACAAGACAATATTAGCCTAAAGGACTACATGAACCAGAGCCTCCACCAGCCTGGGCCCAGAAGAACCAGATGGTGCCCAGCTACTACCACCAACTGCTCTGACAGGGATCACAACGGAGTCCTGGACAGAGTGGGAGAAAAATGCAGAACAAAATTCAAATTCACAAAAAACAGTCAGACTCACTGGTCTGACAGAGGCTGGAGGAACCCCCGAGACTATGGCCGTTGGACACTTGGCTAACTCAGAAATGAAGCCATTCCCGAAGCCCACTTTTCAGACAAAGATCAGACAGGCCTATAAAACAAACGATAATACACATGAGGAACCTGCTTCTTAGTTCAATCAAACATACAAGACCAAATGGGCAACTCCTGCCCAAAAGAAAAATGAGAAGGCAGGAAGGAACAGGAAGACTGGATGAATGGACAAAGGGAACCTGGCGTGGAAAGTGTTGTCACATTGTGAGGACTGCAACCTATGTCACAAAGCAATATGTATATAAATTTTTGAATGGGAAACTAATTTGGACCGTAAGCTTTCACCTAAAGCACAGTAAAATTAAAGAAAAAAAAAAGAATTTGCCTATTCTAGATATTTCATATAAGTGGGATTATACAATATTTGTGCTTTGGGGCCTCAAAGAAGAAACAAATGAGTGGAGTGAGGAGGAAAAGGAACTTGAATTTATTGAATTACTAAGTACCAGATATTCAGTGCTTCATGTCTAAGACCTCATTTAACCCTCGTCCTAGCCCTGGGGGTTCAGAAAAGTATTCAAATGGGCCAAGGTTATCAGGCCAGGATGAAACCCAAACTTGTCTAATCCTGTAAAGATTTCCCTCCTCATCTGTGAAATGTGAATAACACTGTAGACTTTATTCTGTGACTCAGTTTACTGACAGCAATGAATGCTCCATTTCTACTTGGTCAAGTTAAATTTTCTTCAAGGAGGTAATGAGGCAGGTGTGAGGTGGTATCTACAAGATGAAGGGACGGCGTGAGGAGAACTGGGTTCTGTTTCTGGCTCCCTCCAGTACCTCAAAGGAAGCGATGAAAGTTATCTGCTTATCGAACACCATAAAACTTCCCTCCACCATACTAGAAGGTTCTAGAAAAGTCAAAACTATATTAGGTTCTTGAAGATTTGTTCTTCTTTCAGTCTTAGTTAGACTGCACATCTCCAACACAGGATCATGGAACTACCATGGATTGCCCCTAAATTATAACATCCATTGCGAGGAATGACCCAGAGAACTCAGAAAAGGCAGGAGATAATGAGCCAACCCTGGCAGACATTTACAACTCTGAAATGTACTTACTTATTATGGTAAGTGACAGCTGTGTACGCTTCCTGTAGAAATTCAGGCCCACTGGACTTTCCAAAGATGACCTGTCCAACAAAATAGAAAGGGCCAAATTAACATTTGGGTCTATCAAATCCATGGTTATCAGCCCAACAGGATGTTCTGGTCTCATGGAGCTGTATCTTGTAAAACAAGGCTGCTGGGTTGTACAGCTGGCCCAACCACACCAATGCAGAAGAATGGTTATGAAGGGCAAACTGAGGCACCAAAGAACTAAATTAGGGATCAAGGGCCCCAAGTATGTGAGGCTGAAACACCAGGGTCCTCTCTACGTGGTCTCACCACCTACAGGTGTACTCTACAGGGCAAACCCACATACTTTTGCTCTCAGTGATAGATCCCAAGTCCAGGCTCTTCTCCCTCCAAAGACATGGCCTGGTTGCTTGGGGAGAAGACTGGTGAACACGTATCTGTGCACTTTAGAAAAAGCTCCTTGAGGCTGACGCAGCTCTAAAGGCACCTGATTTGACAAGAAGGCTCACCTTTGGGCAAAGAACTAAAGAACCCTTTCCTCCAAATGAGGCCTCCTGGGAGGTGCTAACAGTTTGTTCTCAGGTTTGTAGTGAACGGGGGGCCCTGGTGGCACAGTGGTTAAAAGCATTCGATTGCTAGACAAAAGGTCAGCGGTTCAAATCCACCATGCGCTCCTTGGAAACCCTACAGGGCAGGCCTACTCTGTCCTATAAGGTCGCTATGAGCCGGAATCAGCTCGATGGCAGTAGGTTTGATTCGGAGCCCTGGTGACGCAGTGGTTAAGAGCTCGTCTACCAACCAAAAGGTCAGCAGTTCGAATCCACCACACGCTCCTTGGGAGACCCTATGGGGTAGTTCTACCTTGTTCAATAGGGTTGCTATGAGCCGGAATTGACTCGACGGCAGTGGGTTTGGTTTTGGGTTTTTATTAATCGAACAGTGGCTGCAACAACGAGCTCAAACATAGCAATGATTGTGAGGATGGTGCAGGACCAGGCAGTGTTTTGTTCTGTTGCACACGGGGTTGCTATGAGTTGGAACTGACTCGATGGCACCTAACAACAGCAACGTTAACTGAAAGGTTGGTGGTTCAAACCCATTCAATGGTGCCATGAAAGAAGGGCCTGATGATTTGCTCCCATCAAGGTTACAGCCAAGAAAACCCTATGGAGCTCAGCTGTACTCTAACATGCAGGCCACCGTGAGTGGAACTGACTTGGTGGCAACAGGTGTGGTGTTGGTCCTCCTTTCAATGTAGCCATCCCCATGCTGGGTGACTGGAGGACAGGCTGGAATGGAGCCCCCGCCTGCCCTCTTGGCTGGGTGCCTACGTGCACAACCACACCTGGAAGGCCTGAGGATGGTGTTCCAGAGGCCAGGGCAGGGACAGCCAGAGAGTCCCCTTTGAGCCACGCATTTCTGCCCATTGCAAGAGCACTCCTTGCATTGAGAAGGTAGGTGGGACATTGTTGGTGTCAACTGCTGTCGGGTTGGCCCCCGACTCACGGCCACCCCCTGTGTGACAGAATAGAGCTGTGCTCCACAGGGTTATCTTGGCTATCATCTTGACAGAAGCAGATGCCAGACCTTTCTTCTGCAGAGCTGCTGGGTGGATGTGAACCACCAACCTTGGGGTTAGCAGCTGATCGCAAACTCCTTGCACCACCCAGACTCCTATGGTGGGACATCAGAAAGATGGTAAAATAAGAGAAGAAAAAAGTAAACATTTGAAGAATGAAAGCACTGGAAAAAATCACCTCAGTAGAAAGAAATGTGAACTGAATTCCATGGCTTATGCCAAAACCAAACCAAACCAAGTGCCGCTGAGTCTATTCTGACTCCTAATGACCCTGTAGGGCACAGTGGAGCTGCCCCATAGGCTGTAATCTTTATGGAAGCAGATTGCCACATCTTTCTCCCGAGCAGCTGGTGAGTTCCAACTGCTGACCTCTTGGTTGCAGTTGAGCGCTTAACCGCTGTGCCACCAGGGCTCCTTCCACGACTTATGGGACATAGTAACAGCTTACTACCCATTTCATTTAGTGGAAAATGGTTAAGAAGTAAAAGTTCTGGCATTTTTGGTTCCTCAGAGAACAACTGCATTGTACTATGTATTTATTATTTAAGAAGCCCCGATGGTGCAGTGGTTAAGCGCCTGGCTGCTAACCAAAAGGTCAGCAGTTCGAACCCACCAAGCCACTCTGCGGGAGAAAGATGGGGCAGCCTGCTTCCTTAAGGATTTATATCCCTGGACACCCTATGGGGCAGGTCTACTCTGTCCTGCAGGGCCGCTATGGGTCGGAATCGCCTTGTACTTGCCGAGGACTGTAGACCCGTAATAGACACACTCTGTATACTGATGTGAGGCCCTGGGTGGTGCAAATATGCTCGGCTGTTTACCGAAAGGTTGGAGGTTCAAGTCTACAGTGAGGTGCCTTGGAAGAAAGTCCTGGCAATCTGTGTCCGGAAAAAGACTTTCCACTGAAAACCCTATGGAGCACAGTTCTACTCTGGCACGCCTGGGGTCACCAGGAGCCGGGGCTGACTCAACAGCAGCTGGTATAAAGGACAGGGACGAGCGCTCGCTATCGCCCGTGGGAATTCACAGGGGAGTTGAGCCCACCCTGGTCTGAAGCCAAGGCTCATTTCCCTCGTTACCGGCAGAGCGTTGCTAGCATCCTCTCCGCACATAAACTGGATCTTTATTGTAATGTTCCGGGCAGACGCCAGCTTGCTAGCAAAGTTCAGCCTCTGTGGGTAAACGTAGAGAAGGTTTCTGGAAAAGAAAAGATAAAGAACCAGTGAGCAAGGCCTAGAGTCTATTTTAACCAAGTTCTTCGTGGAATGCCGAGGTCTACGCTCCTGGGGTGATTATTTTGAAGGGGTCTTTCCTTTCAGGAGAGGATTATTTTAGGAGAAGCACGTGTGTGATTCAGCTTGTAGTCATGTGATAACAGGCAGCAGCACCATGCTCCCCTGTTTTGGTACATTTAAAGGTGTACCTGTATCTGGTGCAGCTCAGAAAGTCCTCGTGTTTAGGAATGTGGGACTCTGCCTAGAGGTGATGGTACCCCTGACATACGGAGAAGAAAGCAGAAAAGGTTCAGCTCATTTTCAACGAAATCCACAGCCACAAGGGATGGCCTAATTGCATCCCTTCTCTTTCTCGTTTTCTTCCTTAATCTTCATGGAGTTGTTTCGGTTGTCCACACTGGCATAGCTTTCTCTGCTGCTTTCGCTTCTCTCTCCTATCTCAGATGAGAGCTGAAACCACCAAGTCTCACTGAACTGTATGTCAGTAATAAAAACAAGCAAACGACAGCGACGATTCAAGTGACGCGTCCATTAGGTCACAACTATAGGGCAGGTACTGGGCTAAGCATAACTGTGCATGGTTTTTCTCTCCATTTGCGTGATTACTAATACCTTCCATTAGAAGGACGCCCTGGTGGTGCAGTGGTTAAGTGCTCAGACGCTAACTGAAAGGTTGGTGACTTGAAACCACCAGGTGCGCGGTGGGAAAAAGATGTGGCCGTCTGCTTCCGTAGAGGTGACAGCCTTGGATGCCCTATGGAGCAGTCCTACTCTGTCCCACAGGGTTGCTATGAGTCAGAATCGACTGGACGGCAGTGGGTCCATTAGAATGGAAGCTCCATGAGAGCAGGGATTTGTGTGTGTTTTATTCACTAACATACCTCCTGTAGCTAGAACAGTGACTGGGACAGAACAGGTGCTAAATAAATATTTGTTGACTTAAGGAATAAATACGTATATTTTGATAAGCTGTATTCCTGACTTAAAGAAAACAGTAACGCCACTAACATGACACTTCTCCTGAGTCAAACAATGTTCCGAAGACTTTTCGATGTACTAATTCCTTTAATTCTTAGAATTATCCTGCTGGGTAGGCACTATGATCATCTTCACTCCCTTTTCGCAAAGGAGGAAAAAATGAGATAGAGATATAAAATAACGTGCCCCGGATCATATGGTCAGGAAATGGCAGTGGCTGGAATCGAAGCAGATGGCCTGGCTCCACAGCCACCCTCTTCAGCACTAGGCTGCACTGCCTCAGCTAAGGCTCCCATGGAAAAGGTAACAATGCCTTTTTATACCAGGTTATCCTTTGTGTGGGTGTGTATGTGTATGTATGGTGAAATGTATCCCACAAAACATTTGTCCTTTTGTGTCTGACTTACTTCACTCAGCATTGTTTTCTAGGTTCATCCATGTGTAGCATGTATCAGGGCTTCGTTTCATTTCTTGGCTGACTAATATTCCATTGTACGTCTACGTCACATTTTGTTTATCCATTCATCTGTCGATGGATATTTAGGGTGTTTCTACCTTTCAGTCTGCCATCTCGTGAGCGCGTGTGTGTGTGTGTGTGTGTGTGTGTGTGTTAGGGGTAGGGAATGGATTTCCAGGCCAGTGTTTGCACAATCCATAGGTTTACCCCGCCATCCTTGCTACTACGATATCAGCAGTGACATACCTGTAAGTAACTACCACCCTGGGTGAGACCAAAGGCGGCTGCCTAGACCTGCCTCCTAGACACGTGGTGCAGACTGCTCGTGTAAATTACTGAATGGCAAATATACAAATGGAGGGCGCCCAGGTCACGAAGCAAAAGGGAGGGCTGGTTGAAACTGTCCTTGTGAACCACCAGGGCCAGTGGCTCACCCTCACAATGCCTCTTCTGCTCTGATGGGAGAATATGAGATGATGTCTGACCCGTTAGGATAGGAAGCTATCCTCAGAGCTAAGAAGGCACTAGACTAGAACGGCTAGTGCTGGGAACCAGGCCTCACTGTATCCTATTCCACAGTCTAGCTTCACTTTCAGAGTGAGTTTTACTTTTTTATTCTGTAGCCCACCCAGAGGCACTTTGGAAGAAAGGCCTGGCCATCTACTTTGGAAAAAATCAGCCACTGAAAACCCTATGGGGCACAGTTCTACTCTGACACACGTGGGGTGGTCATAAGTTGGAATTGACTCAATGGTTAGTTAGTGTATTTCACGGGCAATATTTATCATTGTTAAAAGCAAAGATACTTATTTAATTTAGCCTTCCAACAGGGATCAAGCTAAGGCCTCACCACAAACCAGCATTTCCCAGTGCATTCCGGAGAACCCCAGTGTTTTGTAAAACATTCCTGAGTGTGTGGGGAAGGGCTGGTGGAGTCAGGCACTGCTGGGAAAGATGGGTGAACCAAGATAAACAGGTGAACGTGCACTGCGACTCTCTTAGATGCTGCTCGTTTCCCCACGTTCTGACCTCAGGTTTCATTGTATTTATTTTTTCATCGTGTATTTCACAAGTTTAATATTCTGGGAAATCACTTAGGGAAACTTTGCAGTAAACCTTTCTGACTTCAAAAGAACATCCTACACCAATTAAGGAAAAATGAAAGCATAAGGTTTCCCTAGCAAAATATCTTGTACGATAACGAATGCTGTCAGGTACCCAGGGAGAGAAAACAATATGTACTTGGAACTATCAAGAACACAGGAGCCGCTACTTTACATGTACAAGGTCAGAGGCCATGACAGCTAGTCAAATAACATTGCTATGTCTTACTTTACCCCACTCTCTCTCGAGGCTCAACGACCTTCAAACAAGTGATTCACCACTCGTACTGTGGTGGCTTGAGTGTTGCTGTGATGCTGGAAGCTATGCCACCAGTATTTCAAATGCCAGCAGGGTCACCCATGGTGGACAGATTCAACAGAGCTTCTAGACTAAGACAGACTAGGAAGAAAGGTCTGGTGGTAATCTATTTCTGAAAATTAGCCAATAAAAATTCTATGGGTCACAATAGAAGACTGTCCGACAGAGTGCTGGAAGATGAGACTCCTAGGTTGGAACGACTGAAAACGCACAGCGGCCACAACAACAGAGATCGTGAAGATGGCGTCTAGGCGACATTTCCTTTTATCGTACACGGGGTCGCCATGAGTCGGAGCCAACTCAACAGCAATGAACAATTACTATGATTATGATTATGAGGTACATACAGCAAATAAGTCAAGATACACACCTCAACCTACACTGCCCACCTGCTCAGTCACTTCTCTTCTGGACCCCGGCCACACTTTCCTAATTGGCCTCTTGACTTCTACACTGGCCTCTTTACAATCTACCCACACCTGGGTCCTAGGAGCTTTCAAAGCTGAAAACATCTCACTTTCTTACAAGAGGTTCTCAACTTCTTATCATGAGTCCTACATGGCCTAGTCCTTGGCAATTTTTCTGACGTTATCGCTTATCACTTTCCCACACTGGCCATTTATCTGGACCTAGAACATTCCAAATCTACTCCAACCTCAGGCTTTTGTTCCTCCTGTTCCCCATGCCTGGAAGGACTTCTCCCCAGGTTTAGAAATGGCTGGCTCTTTCTCATCTCCTGGGTTGCAGTTCAAATGTCATATGCTGTTTCTCATTGGTCCACCTCTCTGCCTCTTAAAATCAGATAGATGGGTAGGTAGGCAGGCAGGCAGGCAGGCAGATAGACAGATAGATAATAGATAAGATAGACGATAGACAGGCATACACATGACGATGAAAGAAAGATATGACTAGGAAACTAATGCGTCCATTTTCCAGTCTTGAGTAGTTAAAAAGTCCCGGGAAGTATAAAGAAGAAAATAGCAACCATCCACTATCCCAGGACACCAAGAAAAATCACTGTTAGAACTTTAGCCTGTTTCCTTATAGTCTTATTTTTCCTGTACGTTAAATCTTTTTTTTAAATCACACCGTATACGCAAAGCTTTATCCTGTATTTGTGTCACTTAATCTTGTTCCATCCAGGCAATTTTACCAAAAAATATTCTTAATAAACATGATTTTGATGTTTGTGTATTATTCCATATTATGAATGTGCCATAATTTAAACTATTCTCAAAAAAAAAAAAAAAAAGCATGTAGGTTATTTCTCTCCCCCACCCCTTGTTTTTCCAACTATAAAGCTGGGATGAGCACTTTGTATATGTATCTTGCCCCTCTGCAATACAGTATACTTTGGGGGAAATTCCTTTAAGTTCTACGTGCTCTGAAGTCTCTGGGTGGTGAAAACGGTTAATGTGCTCAGCTGCTAAGTGAAAGGTTGGCAGTTCAAGTCCACCCACAGGCAGCTAGGAAGAACGGCCTGGTGATCTACTTCTGAAAAATCAGCCATTGAAAACCCTATGGGACACAGTTCTACACTGACACACACGGGGTCGCCATGAATCCGGATTGGCTCGATGGCAACTGGACTGGTCCCTATAATGCCGTTTCTCCATCTCTGAATTAACTGGATCAAAGCCTTTCTTTCTGATGCGTTTCAGGTATAAGGAGCCAGAGTGTGTTCAAATGCTCTGATGTAGCTGGATGAGAGGGGCTGTGTAAATGACCACAGCAGCAGCCTTGCCAGGCTGGACGGTCACGTAAGCAGTGAGCAGACTCCTCTCCTTCCCTCTTCCACAGGGGTACCAGCCCCCTGCCCCCCACACCCCCCAAAACTGGTCCACAACAGTGCACACTGCTTCCACAGTGGGTGCTGACCCCGTGTTCAAACCTCACCGGGAAGCCAAGGGTATTCAATGTCCTGCCGTCCTGCACGCACTTTCTGCATAAAAGCTGGAAGGGAGGGCCGAGATCATTCCATCCAACCTCCCTTTCTGCAAGCCAGGAAGCCGACTCCCAGAGGGGTTCAATGAGTTTGCCTAAATTTTTTCCAAGAAGATGCATTTCCCAAGGATCTTCATATTTCTTCTTGGCAAGAACGCAAAGTGATATGTTTTGCTATGTCTGCACGCTTTTTAAGAAATGAATATAAGAGAATAATAAAGTTTTCTCTTGAGAACAAAGACCTGACCTTATGGCCAGCAATCCCACAGCCTCCACCAGCTAGGAGTCACTATTAACAAACTGAAAAGCAGGCCTGCAGGTTTTGTATGTGATAAGTGCTTCACGTTAGCTGGAGAAAAGCCTAAGAATTATGTTATCTAAGGATTTTTGAGATGATAGCTCATGACCCAAGTAAGCATCGCTTATTACGGCCAAGTTATTTTCTGAGTTCTTTAGTAACTACAAGTCCAGCGTACGTGCAAGGCATCAATATAATCTCATCTGTCCCCAAATATGGACAAAACGGTTTTCTTCTGGACGTACATCTCAACATAGAACAGAACATTTGGGATTCATCAACAATTGTCCTTCCGGGGTCACTTCAGATGACTTCTCTTGATTACAACCTGTTTTGGAAACTCCAAATTCTTTCCACCGACTCAGCAACAACCTCTCAACTTACCTGCAATGTGCTGTCATTGAGCAGTTCTAAGGAGTTAGGGGTTAACTTCTGGACTTCGGTCATTCTTACATTGAATTGGTAACCAAACTGTCTGTGCTTGGCGTCTGGGACCTTCTTCTGCTTCCATTACTACAAACAGGTGAGAATACCCCAAGGACCCTGAAGTCCTTCAAAGCCACGATGCAAAAGACACCAGTGTGGCTTCTTCAAAGCGTCACCTATACTTCACTCAGTGCACTGAAAACAGAGAAACCTGCCCATGTCACTTTACACCCAAGATGGCACCAATATGCTCTTCCATGGGCTTCTCCAGCTTGGGGCTGAGCTCAAGCATTGAGTGAGCTACAGCAAAAAGCACACTGTTTCAACAACTGGACACGGTGAATGCCTCGCTAGGTGAGCTGCTAGCACAAGGCCTGGAGGGGAGAGCTGAGCAGCTGGAGCAGAGAACAAGCACCTCCACCAGCTGGTAGGGCAGCTCCAGCACCAACCAGCTGCAGGAAGAAGGTCCAGAGAGATTCAGTGACAAGCTAGCATCACTGGAGCAGAGGATGGAGGGCACTGTGATCTTCAAGGCGGGCGGGCTTTCTCTGACAAGGGGGATGGAGAACGTCATGGTGAGTAGGTCATTCTCGAAAATTTGAGTTGGCCATCATTTCAACAGATTGGCAAATAAATCGCAGGGAGTCAGATTCATGAAGTTGGGGTTATTTCTTCTGCAAAAAGGACAGGCTGAGAAGAGCGGTGGTAAGGACAGGAGTTGTATCATCCCATATATGAAATATCCAGAATAGGCAAGTGCATAGAGACCAACGCTGATTAGTGGTTACCAGGACTGGGGGAGCGGGAGGGGGAAGGTATTGCTGAAGAAGCACTGGGTTTCTGATCCATACAGAACGTGCTTCTTAGTTCAATCAAGTATCCAAGACTGAATAGGCAACACCTGCAAAAGCAAAGATAAGAAGGCAGGAAGGGACAGGAAACCTGGACGAATGGACACAGGGAAGCCGGGGTGCAAAGGGAAAGGGGGAGAGCGCTGACACATTGTAAGGATTGCAACCGATGTCGCAAAACAATTTGTGTATATATTTTTGAACGAGAAACTAATTTGTGTTGTAAACTTTCACCTGAAGCACGTTAAAAATTACGAAGAACTACTGAGTTTCTGTTAAGGGTGATGGAAAAAACGAAATGGACAGTGGTGATGTTTACACACCATGGTGAGCTGAATTGACACATAAAAGTGGTTGAAATGGCAACTGTTCTGTTATTTCTAGTTCACCTCAGTTAAAAAAAAGAGAGAGAAGGAAATTAAACCTTCATGATGTAAACGCTGATTTATTGTCCTCTCCTGATAACGGCAATGTCTGAATAAAAAAACATTTTTCGTTCCCTCTCACACCTGCCAAGGCACCCATGAAGGAACCATCAGCCAGGTTATAAAGCCACACACCTAGCCTTCTAGGCTCTGAGAACATTTTACTCATAGAAAAACAAACAAAAAAAAATAGGGCCTTGGAAATCCCAGAGTGACGAAAGGTCAACTGTGGTCTGTCAAGGACAATCTCTGATCCTTCTTTCCTTGCGCTTCCCTGAACACAGGCCTGGAGTCAGTTCAGGGGCTAACGTTCACCGCATCGTGGTGAGGGAAAATGCAGAATATACAGTTTTATCTACCACAGGATGTAAATACGCAGAAACTCAACGATTACCCCTTCCGACTCACAGCGACCTTGTAGGACAGAGCAGAACTGCTCCATAGGGTTTCCAAGGCTGTAAATCTTTACGGAAGCAGATTGCCACATCTTTCTCCTGAGGACCCCCTGGCGGGTTCAAAACGCCGACATTTCGGTTAGCAGTTGAGCGCTTAACTGCTGTGCCACCAGGGAAAACCCTGTGCAGCAGCTCAGCTATCACATGGGGTCACTCTGAGTTGGAATTGACTTGTTGGCACCTAAGAACAACAACAACAACAAGTCCTTATTCAAGGCTATCAAAACAGCCTTTTTCACGAAAAGCATCCTGCTTTTCTAAATAAACACTCTTTTCAACCCAGTTATTTTGGCGATTTCACAGTAGCTTCCTGTGCATTGATCTTACTCAGGTATAGACTGATTTTCCTTTCACCCAGAAATGTTATATCTTGTACAATCTCTACATGGTGCTTCAGGTAATTTTTATGAATGTTGTCGTTGTTAGGTGCCGTCAAGTCAATTCTGACTCATAGCGACCCCATTTGACAGAGTAGAGCTGCCCAACAGGTTTTCCAGGGTGTAGTCTTTACAATAGCAGGTCATCAGGTCTGTCTCCTTCAAAGCCACTGGTGGTTTCGAACCGGCAACCTTTCGGTTAGCAGCCAAGTGCTTAACTGTTTGCACCACCAGGGCTCCTTGGTTTATGAAATAAAACACTTGCAATGTCCAGTCCTGCCATTCCACGGTCTCACGCCATTCCTTGTGCTTATTCCTGTTTCCAGCGCTTTAGGTTAGAGCAAAGCACAAACTCACAAAGGCGCTGATGCAAAAATGGAAATGGAAAGAAAACCCCTGGTGGTCAGGGTGAAGGGGACGTTGCATCTTCAGAACTCAGAGCGGCCAGAACGAAGCACGAAACCTTCCAGGCACCCATCAGAGGCCACGCAGCCGCCTGCCTGGGAGACTCTGCAAGATGACAAGGACCCATTGGGGCCGTCACTGCAGCAGCTGGCCCTTCGTCACCCCTGTGCTCTGTGGACCGGACGGCTGCATAAATGCTATTGTCACTGCAGTGGGAACATCGGGACCTCTGCTGCCCCATAGACTGTGAATGGGGTTCAGGTGTTAGAGACAACACGCTACCAACTGTTTAGAAACACTAAAATAACGACTCCATCTTCTCTCCCAGTAACCTTCTGTTAAAAAAAAAAAAAAAAACACTCAAAAACAGAAACCAAATGAGAGAGGGAGAAAAGCAAAAACAAAAACCCAGCAAATCCTAGTACCTCTAATCACAACCTTGTAAAGTTTTTTTTGAAGAAAAAAAAAAAAAAAAACCGCTTTCTCAGTTGATGGATTACAATGTGAACAGGAAATATTGTGACTTTACACAGAATAACCACTATTACTACTAACCATTTGTCTTTGACTGTGAACTAATTAAATACTCTTCCCGGCCAAGAATTCACCGTCTGAGCCAACTAAAGTGTACAACTGTGTGGCTTTTAGGACATTCCTGGTATTGTGCAACCATAACCGCTAAGTCATTTCAAAAGATTTTCATCACTCCTAAAATAAACCTCAGGTCCATTCGGCAGTCATCTCCTGACCCCTTTTTATGAAACAAGCAAGAGTTCCTCTCACGTGACTGCTTGGCCGACCAGCGCTCCTCCTGTAAATAAAGGAGCACGTGAAGCTGGCACAGAAAGAAAGCTGCCTTTTCAAAGCAGCTGAAATGCCCTGAAACAAACCCGTTGCCGTCAAGTCAATTCTGACTCATAACGACCCTATAGGACAGAGTAGCACTGCCCCATAGGGTTTCCAAGGATGTCACCTTTATGGAAGCAGACTGCCACATCTTTCTCCCATGGCTGGTGGGTTTGAACTGCCAGCCTTTTGGTTAGCACTGGAGTGATAACCTTTGTACCACCAGGGCTCCTTGAAAGGACCTGAACAAAAAAACCAAACCCATTGTGGTCAAGTCAATTCCACTTGTTTAAGAAAAGTCTAACTATGCAACTAGTTTTCAACAGCAAAAGACTCAAGGAAAAGCTGGGGTTATGGTCTTAGGTCTCACCCAGATCAGACCTGCATCACAAAGAATCACAAATACACGAGCCCTTGGAACCTGCTGGAGAAAATGGCAGAACAAAGCACTCTCTGACCCAGACGTTATAGAACTGACTGAAATTCTACCAATTACGATACCCATCTTGGCAAACGTCCTTTGAAAACACTACTGAGCAAACTCATGGAATGAAGGGGTTTATACTCCCACCTTCCTACGAATTCGTTTACTCTGCTCTTCTCCCCCTCACGGAGCGGGGTGAGTGGGGAAAAGGGATAAAACAGAGGATGGGGAATTCCTGACCATGAGGAGCTGCTCCGGGGAAGAGCCGATGCTTGAGGGGGTCAAGGAGAGGGGGGAAGCAAGGGGAGATGGAAGGTGCCCAACCCCGAATTTCTTTATTCCACAAACCAAAAATACCAAGCTTGTTGGTGTCGCGTCAACTCTGACTCACGGTGGCCCCATGTGTTACAGAATAGAGCTGCTCTATAGGGTTTGCTTGTCTGTAATGTTTCCAAAAGCAGATCACCAGGCTTTTCTTCTGTGGCACCTTTCAGTGGATTCAAACTGCCAGCCCTTAGGTTAGCAGTTGAGAGCAACTTCTCTAAAACTTAAACTTGAGACTGACGAAATCGTCAAAAGATTCACTGGGCAACTGCCCTTCTTCTGATGCTCAGGCCCCCCCCCCCCCCATGGTACCCACGATGGGCTTTCAAAGCTGAGTTATCTGGATATTCCTGTTTTATTTGTCTTTATGATTCCCACCAGGGAGAGCTCAGACATTTGCTGAATAGATCGAGCCCCTCAGTTGGCTGTGAGAACCCTGTTTTCAGTGATTGTATGCCTAGGAAACATTTAATAAGAATTTTTTTTTTTCTAAATGGGCAGAGATTGGGACCCTTTTAATAGCATCCTGACCAAGCCAAACTCATCGCCGCAAGTTGATTCCTACTCATGGTGACCCTATAGGACTGGACAGAACTGCCGCATAGGGTTTTCGAGGCTGTAAATCTTTATGGAAGTAGGCCGCCACGTCTTTCTCCTGCGAAGCGGCTGGTGTGTTTGAACCTGAAACCTTTTGGTTAGCAGCCAAGTGCTTTAACCACTGCACCCCCAGGGCTCCCTTTTAATAATACATATTTCAGAAATCCTACAAAAACCACCGTTCCGTACCTACATTTTCCATTTCTGTCAGAATAACTTTATATATAGAATTAAATAGGGAGCCAGAGCTACACACACGCAGGAAGCGAGGGTGTGTGGGGGAAGGGGACAGGGCAAAGTCCTGGAGGCTGAGCAGGGAGATGATTGAGTTATAGTCTCAGGGGCCCCATTCCTTAATACGCACAGCTTAGGGCTATTTTTTAAAAATATTTTATTACTACCTATAGGAAAATATTCTTAATCTTAAAATAGCCTCCTTGGAGTCAATCCAGTCCCAACTAAGTATAAAAACTTGGGAATTTCTAATAATATAAATACTTTTTCTTTGGTCCTAGTTGTGGTTCTATTAAAGGAACTAACTAGGGTCTCACTCCTGAAGAGGCTGCGACAGTCCAGACAAAAGATGAGAAGGAAGCTGAAAAGTGCCTACCACAAACACCTTTCTTTCCCCCTTAAAACATTAAAATTTACAAGGCTTCCAACAAACTGGTGCCGGTTCGAATCCCCACCGAGAACCCGCATTTCTAACAAGTTCCCAGGGGATGCTAATAGTGCTGATTAGGGACCCATTCTGAGAACCATTAGCGGAGCAGCACATCTCAAAATTTATTATACATAAGAATCACCCGGGGAGCTTGTTAAACTGTAGATTCTGATTCAGTATATCTGTGAGGGACATACAAATTCTCAGCAAGGGTTTGAACCAGATCAAACCGGTTAGAAATGCTGAAAATTTTTAATGAAAGCCCTCCTCCCCCAATGAAAACAAAACAAATGCTTCAATAATACCTGGCTTTGTTCAAGACCTAAAATTCAAGTTTTAAGACACCATTTTGATGCCAAACCTGAACAACACAACATTTTAAAAAGCCACCAGACGGAACTGCCACGTGCAGGCTACCCACAGCCAGCCTGCCTGCTCCTTTAATGGACAGAGGGACACATTTCTTCCAGGCTTTGCAAATAGTTTCCGAAAACAAATCTGCCAGCTGACAAAAACACATGTCTGTACCTAAACAGTTCCAATTTTTGCTGCTGCTGAAGCGGATTTATTTATTTTTTGCTTTGGATACTCTTTTTTTTAGTCCTCTACCCATTCAAAGAAACAGCCCATGAGTATGTCAACAGCATTTGTTAGCATGCTTGTTTTATAGAAATACTTTCAAGTAACATTATAAAGCAAACACATTCAATTTAGCGTAAATTTATCAGATAGGTACTCAGTACGTGCCCACCAGCGCCTCACCTTCCTCCCTACCGGGGTGGTTAAGGCACAAACTTTCATAGCACCGTAAGGTCCTTGCCCAGCCAGGTGGCAGGTGTATTAGTGGCTGCCTCCTGCAGGTGTGGCTGCCTCCTGCAGGTGTGGCTGCCTCCTGCAGGTGTGGCTGCCATCAGAATGTTACGCAGACTGGGGTCATGGGCTCGCAGGGGTGCCAGGGATGGGCCACACCGTGCTGAGGGCCGACTCTACGGTACCTAATGACTAACGATTTCATCCTTCTTAAACTGGTGTCCTTGTTGTTAGCTGCCATTGAGTAGATTCTGACTCCTGGCGACCCCATGTGTGCAGAGTAGAACTGCCCCATAGGGTTTTCAAGGCCGTGACCTTTCAGAATCAGATCTCCAGGTCCATCTGCTAAGGCGCCTTGAGGTGGGTTCAAACCACCAACTTTTCAGCTGGTAGTCCAGTGCTGAACTGTTTGCACCACCTAGGGTCTCCTAACTCACAGCAGCGTCTCCTCATTACTGCCTCACCAGTGGATTCCAGGCACGTTCCTTACATTCTCTTAATTTTGTACACAGGGTAGAACTGGTAAACGTGTAAATATGTATAGTGAACAACCCAGACACACACGTACACACATCACCCCAAAAGACCTCTTTGTCTCTTTCTCTCCCGCTCAGCATCAACCAAAAACCCAAACCCACTGCCGCTGAGTTGATTTCGACTCACAGTGACCCTACAGGACTGAGTAGAATGCATTACAGGGTTTCCGAGGCTGTCATCTTTACAGAAGCAGACTGCCAAATCTTTCTCCCATGGAGTGGCTGGTGGGTTTGAACTGCTGACCTTTCTGTTCGTGTCTGAGCGCCTTACCACTGCGCCACCACAGCTCCTTTATTCAGCACCTCGGGGTAAATTTCTCATCCCCCTCCCCACTGCATCTTCCAGAAAGTGCCTGATTCCACAGCCCCACCCACTGCTATCCAGCCGATTTGGACTCTTGGCGACCCCACAGGGTTTCCAAGGCTGTAAACCTCTTTGGAAGCAGACTGACACATCTTTCTCCCTGGGAGCTGCCGGTGGCTTATGAACTGCTGACCCTCATGGTGAGCAGTTGACACCTTAACCACTACTCCACCAGGGCTCCTTGATTCTAGAGTCAGTACTCACTAAGGAAAGAAGACAGAAGCTAACAGGTTAGAATAAAATTCTTGGTAAAAAACGACTCCAGAGATCTCTCGGGGAACTGGAATATTTTTTCAGTTTTTCTCGGTCCTGCGTTTTAAGGGCAAAAAATAAAATGCGTGTTCTACTTCAATAATCCATGAATCCGTCTGTGTTGCAGCTGTAATGTCTAAGTATGCCTGAATCTAGAAAGTGAGCAAATTCTTCCCTCTAGTGGTGAAATGTTGTACTGGAAGGGTATTTTTGCAAAACCTACAACTATTTATTAACTTTATGTAATCGGCTTTTTTAATCGGCTTCCTCCATATTTTTTTCATCGTAATAAAAAAAACTTATGATAAAATAATAATAATAAAAACTCATTCATTGTGTTTTGGAGCAAGGCATCAGGAAAGCGAGGACTGTTTTCCGGATATTTTATTGAAACCAAGTAGCCACTAGCAAAGTCAAGTGATGGTGGTGTTTCCTGTTGTTGATTTACACTCATGAGGTTTCCATGGCTTTAATCTTTACAGAAGCAGACTGCCACATTTTTATTCCACAGAGTGTCTGGTGGGTTTGAACTACTGACCTTTTGGTTAGCAGCTGAATTCTTAACTGTCACACCACCAGGGCTCCTTGCAAAGTCAACTACCCGAACCAAACCCTCTGCTGTTGAGGCAATTCCGACTCATATCGACCCCACAGGACACAGTAGAACTGCCCCATAGGGCTTCCAAGGCTATAATCTTTATAGAAGCAGATCACCAGGTCTTCCTCCTGTGGGTAACTGAGTTCGAACCACTAGCCTTTTGGTTAGCAGCCCAGCGTGTAACCACTGCACCACCAGGGCTCCTTCCTATAGAACTGCTCTTCAGACTGTAGTGTTCAGTGAAGACGTCATGGTGCAGAGGAGTGTGTAGGTTATGCTGTACTGCTATTAACCCAACCAGCTGCCATCAAGTTGACTCTGACGACTATCCCACGTGTTAGAGTACAACTGTGCTCCACAGGGTCTTTAACGGCTGATTTTTCAGAAGTAGCTCACCAGGCCTTTCTTCCAATGCACGTCTGGGTGGACTCAAACCACCAACCTTTTGGTTATCAGCCTAGTGTGTTAACCGTTCGTACCTCCCATGGAGTCCATATTTGTATTAAGACAGGAAAAATACGTGGCTGGATTGGCCTGTGTAGACACAGTCTATGTCTGCAAGGATACACAAGAAGCCGATCTAAATGGCTGCCTCAAAAGGTTGGCAGTTCGAATCCACCAGGTGCTCCTTAGACACCCTATGGGGCAGTTCTACTCTGTCCTATAGGGTCGCTATGAGTTGGAATCGACTCGACAGCAACGGGTTTGGTTTTTTGTTTTTTAAAAGGAGGAACTGGAAGGCTGGAGGTCAGGAGTGGCAGGGAGAATTTTGACTACTTGCACTTTTGTACCTTTCAAATTTTGAACCATTAGAACAGGCTACCTATTCCAAAACATAATTCAAGCAACAAGGGAAACAATACAGAAGGAAGAGCTATTACTCTGACAGAGGTATAAGCAAGACATTGTTTTGAGAGTGATTTAAAGAGACAAGAGTCCATCACGCCAAAACCATCAATGTGTTAATGTGTGATAACGCTGAAGTACTTCTAGCATCAAGGGGCAGTGATGGTCATGGTAGAATTCTCGCCTTCCATGTGGGAGACCCTAGTTCGATTCCCCACCAGTCACCTCATGTGCAGCCACCACCCATCTGTCAGTAGAGACTTGCTTGTTGCTATGTTGCTATGTCCCTGGAGAAGGACATCATGCTTGGCAGAGTACAGGGTCAGCAGAAAAGAGGAAGACCCTCAACGAGGTGGATTGACACAGTGGCTGCAACAATGAGCTCAAGCATAACAACGATTGTAAGGATGGCTCAGGACGGGGCAGTGTTTCGTTTTGTTGTGCATAGGGTCACTGTGAGTCAGAACCGACTCGACAGCACCTAACAACAACAACAACATGTTGCTGAACAGGTTTTAGCTGAGCTTCCAGACTAAGAAGAAAGGCCTGGCAATCTACTTCTGAAATCAATCAACAAAAACCCTATGGAGTACAACTGTCCAATCTGTAACCCATTATGCAGAGGGTACACGGCTGGGCAGTGTTTTGTTCTGTTGCGACTGGGGGCCCCATTAGTTGGGGGCAGGTGACAACAGAAATAATCCTTTAAAACTGCACTGTGATGAGGGAGGCACTCCCCTGTCAGGCCAGATACCAGGTAGGCTCTGAGAATGCTGACTGCTGGTCTGGGGACTTTCGGCTGAAAACGAAGAGGCCTAGAAAACGGCTAATTATCCATCAAAGAAATCGTGTTTCCATAGATAGGCTTGTTCTCAGCAATCATGGTCCTCCACAGCAAGTCTGATAATTGGATAAACAAGACCTCTGAGACTCTCAGGGGCTGGGAGAGAGATGAAAAACACTTTATGTGGCTTTCTCGAATGTAATCACCAGTTAAAGGGCAAGCAAGTTGTTTAATGAGCTCATTACAGCCCCATCATCTGTGATCTCCACACAAAATCCTGTGGCAGCTGCAGTACCACAGGCCCATGAAGGCCTGGCTGGGCCTTGGCTCCGACCCTGCTGTTTTCCCTCGGCCTTCACCAGGAAACAGCTGGCATCTCCACGTCCAGCTGCTGGGCCACATGGAAAAGAAGCCCAGAGTTGGTTCAAACGTGTTTCCAGGCTCATAGCTAGTGTTTTCTTAATCTGGGCATGGAGAAAATAATGTCAAACTCAGGTTTGGCTAATCCTGTTTATCTGCCTGATTTTTCCAGCTGTTCGGCTCTACTTTCAGAATTGCTAGCTGGCTCGTGACTTCTCAAAGCCTCTTGCCTGGGCCTTTTTCAGGGAACATTAGTCTGCCTTCATGCCTTTGACCCATAGACAGTGGACTTGGCATGGCAGAGGAGCAAAGCCCCTGGTTTGGGAGACCCTAGGTATTCCTGGGATAACACTCTCAGCTGCTAACCGGAAGGTTGGAGGTTTGAGTCCACCCAGAGATGCCTTGGAAGAAAGGCCTGGCAATCTGCACCTGAAAAATCAGCCATTGAAAACCCTATGGAGCAGCTGCACTCTAACACACATGGGAGCACCACGAGTTGGAGGCAGCTGGGGAACTGGTTAGTCACTCTTTGGATCAGCACTTCTGGCTGTAGAAGCTAACTGCTCTCCCCAGAGCAGGTGTTGGTTGTACGAGTGCCCAGCCCTCACTGGCTCCCAGGGGTGGTTCCTGGAGTCCTGGGCAGGTCAGCTGTAACTGATCCAGCTCGTTTTCTCAAAGCAATCTGAGTACGGAGAAGGCAGCAGGGACACCACCCACAATGGATATAATCTGAATGGTGCCCCTTGAAGGACAACATGGTGGCTGTCCTAGTGGCCCAGGCTGCTGTCACAAAGTATCACAAAGTGGGTGGCTTGAAACGACAGGAACTTACTGCCTCACAGCTCTGGAAATTAGCAGCCAAGTTCAGGGTGTGGGCAGGGTCATGCTCTCTCTGGGGGCTCTAGGGAAGACTTCTCCCTCCTGGTTCCTGGTGGCCCCAGGTGTCCCCTGGCTTGCAGCTGCAGCATAGCTCCGTGTCCTCTCTCTCTGTGTCTTCTCCCTGTGTTGGGTAAGGGCCCACCATATTCCGGTACGGGAGGGCATTGGAGGTTTAGTGGTAGAATTCTCACCGTCCATGCGGAAGACCTGGGTTCTATTCCTGGCCAATATACCTCATGTGTGGCTACCACCCACCTGTCGGTGGAGGCTTGGATGTTGCTATGATGCTGAACAGGTTTCAGCAGAGCTTCTAGACTAAGACAGACTAGGAAGAAAGGCCTGGCAATCTACTTCCAAAAACCAGCCAGTGAAAACCCTATGGATCACAATGATCTGATTCGCAACCCGTCAGGGGGATGGTGCAGAACCGGGCAGCTCTCCATACATGGGGTCACCATGAGTCAGCAGCCAACCCAACGGCAGGTAAAACAACTCCAGTGTGACCTCATATTGGCATAACTGAGAACGTCATCAAAGACCCTATTTCTAAACAAGGCCACATTCACAGGTAAAGGGGTTAGGCCTTCAACATATCTTTGTGGGGGACACAATCCAACCCATAACAGTGACCCTGACTCAGGGCACCTGAAGAGTCAGGGAAAAGAAAGGAGACGTGTGAAGAGGTGGGAGGCTATTCTGGCTTATCCCAACTTTACCTGAGGCTTGAGGGTAGCACCCATTTAAGAAAAGGTAAAGGTGCCTGGGTTCTGCTCACTGTGTTAACTGGAAACCCTCCCCCAACACTAGAATCCCATAATGTGTGACTGACCGCCCCTCACGCTCAAGGCCAGACAACCCCTGCCATTAGAACCACGGAACAGTTCCCGCCAAGGAGCCCTGGTGGCGCAGTGGCTAAATACTCAGCTGCTCACCGAAAGGTTGGCCATTCAAACTCACCCAGCGGCTTCAAGGGAGACCTGGCGATCTGCTTCCGTAAAGATTACAGCCTAGGAAACCCTATACGGCAGTTCTACTCTGTCCTATAGGGTTGCTAGAGTCGGGATCAATACGGCAGTTCTACTCTGTCCTATAGGGTTGCTAGAGTCGGGATCAACTGCATAGCACCCAAAAATAGCTCCCTCTACCCAAAGGTGCCCTGCCGTTTATGTTAGAAGCACAGGGATTAGAGATTGGAATCCTGGCTTTGTCAGTGTAGGTATTTCCTGCTTGGCCCAATAGACGGATTCTCCAAAGTTACAGGTGGACCAGATTTTTATAAGTCAAGCCATATCTCAAATTCCTGAGGTGAATCCTCTATAAAACAAAGGCTTATACCTGAACATATCTGTTCTAGCAATCTTAACTGTCATTTATTTCCTTAAAGGTATACAGCTGTGACAGGGATAAAAAAAAAACCCAGTTGTGGTCAATTCCGACTCATGGAGACCTCACGCGTGTCACAGCAGGACTGTGCTCCCTAGGGTTTTCAGTGGCTTACTTTTCAGAAGTAGATCGCCAAGCCTTTCTTCCGAGGCACCTCTGGGTGGACTCAAACCTCCAACCTTTTGGTTAGCAGCTCAGCACTTAACCGTTTGTGCCACTCTGGGCCTGCTGTGACCAGGATTAGAGGCACGGAAATAGCAGCTGTCAACAGGAAAAAGTACCCCACATGCCACAGCCTATATAGAACTCTTCAACTAAGTCTTCAGCTTTTCTGCAAGAACCAGGAATGGCTGTTCCTACTGAAGTGATAATACTGTGGGAGAGATAAGACTGTACCTGTTATTGATACCATAGTGTGAGTGAGTATAGAGATCTTTCCTTGAGAAAAGCCTTTTTATTTATTTTTTAGGGGGTGTAGGGTAGAAAAGCTATGACAATATACATTTTTTGAGGCATGGGAAGATGATACCAAAAAACCAAACCCACTGCCGTTGAGTCGATTCCGACTCATAGTGACCCTATAGGGAAGACGATTGGAAGGGTCAAAAAGAGGAGGAGATAGACAGAAATGAGAAGATTAGGCCACCATGACAAACTTGGCCAACCTAGCAATCTTACCTAGTGTCATGGACTGAATTATGTCCCCCGCAAAATGTGTGTATCAATTTGGCTGGGCCATGGTTTCCAGCATTGTGTGGTTGTCCTCCATTTTGTGACTGTAATTTCATGTTAATAGGATTAGGATGGGATTGTAACACCACCCTCACTCAGGTCTCATCCCTAATCCTATGTAAAGGGGGTTCCCCTGGGGTGGGCCTGCACCACCTTTTATCTCTCGAGAGATAAAAAGGAAACTGAAGCAAGCAGAGAGTTGGGGACCTCATACCACCAAGAAAGCAGCACCGGAAGCAGAGCGCGTCCTTTAGACCCGGGGTTCCCGCGCAGAGAAGCTCCTAGTCCACGGGAAGTTGACAAGAAAGACCTTCCACCAGAGCCAACAGAGAGAGAAAGCCTTCCCCTGGAGCTGACACCCTGAATTCGGACTTTTAGCTTACTTTACTGTGAGAAAATAAACTTCGCTTTGTCAAAGCCATTCACTTGTGGTATTTCTGTTATAGCAGCACTAGATGACTAAGACATCTAGGGTTCAAACCTGACTTGATTCTTTCCATTTCCATCTTGTAAGAGCGGGGTGGAAATGTGGGAAGGGGGAGCGTTAGTCTAGGACTGGGTTCTGTTGAGACCAACCTAATCAAAACCACTATAAAGCATGTGACGGCTGGGGAAGAAATTTTTACAATAGCAGCGGAGACTGAAACAAGATGCCTTCTGAGTTTCTGTAGTGTTCCCATAGTAAAATTCTAATCCAAGTTCATTGTAGCTCTTCTGCCTTAAACAAGCCATAAAATTGATCAAAGATGCTATGGCAGTATCCTGATCAAAAGAGGGAAAATGCAAAATGGAATTTTAAAATCTCATGGAATCCAGACTTTCTGGATCCATGGAGGCTGGACGAACCCCTGAAACGATTTCCCTGGGTAATCTTTAAATCTTAAACTGAAAATATCCCCCCAAATCTTCTTAAAGCCAAACAATAGTTCAGCTTAACTAGTAAGGACTGTTTGCCTTGTGCGTTGTGCTTTTAAGAACTATCTATACAGGATCAAATTGACCTCACTAACTCAAAAGGTTAGACAGGAAACGAGAGAGGAACAACTCAGAGAAGGAGGGTGAGAAGGGCTGCACAACTCGAAGAATGTAATCAATGTCACTGAATTGTACATGTAGAAATGGTTGAATTGGTGTATGTTCTGTTGTCTATATTCTCAACAACAACAAAAATAAAATAAATTATATATATTTTTAAAAGTTATAAAACGTGATGGCCTGGGAGCCCAGAGAAAGGGCTGTGACCAAACCGGAGGGAAGGGTTTTCTTCTATCATTCTCAAGAGCAGCAACCTGGCTTCTGATGGGTGGTCTTGGCATTTCTACAGGGCACAGGACAGCTAAAGAATATTCGCTCCACACTTTTTCTTAAGATGCCCAATAGGGTCCCCAGTACTCTGTCCAGACTTGTCTCCTGCGCACGCCTACGTTTCTGAATCATCCAGTGCAGACTAGCCCACTCCCTGCCTGCTGTGATGGAATTAAAGGGTGATGCTTGCAGCCGGGAGGAGAGAGTCATAAATGCATCCCTGGGTGATTAAATGCTATGAGAAAGTTGACTAACTGTAGGATTCTCTCATGCAACCTTATTCCAATGTAACGCGTTTTTTTCAATCATAGGAGAAGGTTTACTAAAAAGAAACAAAGCGCTCCATCCCTAAGCAAACATTTTCACGCTTTCACGGGTTTGGTTTTGGTTTTTTTGGCTCTCTAGGAAAAAGAAGGTTAAACCTACTGCACCGTGGGGACCCTAGTGGGTGTCTTATCTGGGAGAGGGGTTTGGGCTGAGTTTGTATGTAAAAAATGGGGATAGAAAATGAAGAACTAGTTCAGGAAGGACTAAGTGGGGGGAAACGGGTGTGTACCTCATGAATCTGGGAAGGAAGAGGCATGTATCTAACTGTGTGGGTAGTTGGTTTTATTTCTCATTGTCATTTTTTACCTTGACTAACTGCTCACTTAAAAGTCCCGGGTGGAGCAGATGGGTAAGTGCTTGGCTGCTAAGCAAAGACTGGAGGCTCGAGCCCACCCAGAGGTGCCTCCGAAGAAAGGCCTGGAGATCTACTTCCAAAAAATCAGCCATTGAAAACCCTTTAAAGCACAGCTCTACTCGGACACACACGGGACCACCAGGAGTGGGAAGTGACTGACAGGAGCTGGCTACCTACTCACTTATTCTCTCTGGGTCTCAATTTTGTCACCCGGGAATGTCGGGGGTCGGGGTGGGGAGAGCTTGGATTCCTGAGCTCCGAGGTTCTTTGCATTTCAGTCCCACGTGTGTCATTCTGGAAAGTGTGAGGATCTGGGAAAATTGGAACTCTCATGCCCTGCTGGTAGGCTTGCAAGCCGGTACAATTTGGGGCAAAAAATAGCAGTATGAAGACAACTGGAAAGGCACATAACTGGTGCACCACTAATTTCAATTTTAGGCATTTTCCTTAGGGAAACTTCCACACATGTGCACAGAGACACAGACAAAAAGTTTTCAATGCACAGTGTAAGAGCAAAAGCTAGGGAAAACATGTTAGCTAGATAAACAGCTACTGATAGGGAAGGGGATAAATAGAACTGGGCCAGGTCACAGAAAGGAAAGCCATACAGCAGTTTAATGGAACGACGGAGCTTTTTGTAAAGCCAATATCTATATTTCTGCGAGTGACACACGCTGGTAAGGAGTCCCACGGGCTAAATTTGTGAAAATAATATAACTTAAAAAGAAATGAGTGCAACTGAGTGTCACACATTAACTCTTAATAGAGTTAACTCTTAAATTATTATAGACTCATGAATTAATAAAATTCATGAGTCTATAATAATACTCGACCGAGCCTTCGTGGCACAACGGTTGAGCATTCAGCTGCTAACCGAAATGTCAGCAATTGGAACCCACTCAGCAGCTCTGTGGGAGGAAGACCTGGTGATCCCCTCCCATAAAGATGACAGCCTAGAAAACCCTATGAGGCACTTCTACTCTGTCACGTGGGGTTGCTGAGTCGCAGCTGACTCGATGGCATACTACATCAAAGACCACAATAACATAGTAATAAACAAAAATCACATTGCTGAGTGAAGAAAAGCAAAGTGCAGTAAACAGGTACAGTGTGAACTCCTTTATGTAAATGGGATTGTGTAAAAATAACCCCCTCCAGGGTTCACAGATACACATATGAGTGTATAAAACCTGGGAATCTGTCATCTGAGAGGCAAGACAGAGGCCTGGGGATGAGGAGACCTGGGCTTAGTCAGCATTAGTTTATTTCTTTTACATAAAAAAGGCAAAAAACCTAACAACAAATGTTAACAACATAATACCATTTCTGGATGGTGGGGGAAAGGTGCTGGTTACAGCATTCTTCTCTGCATTAAAAAAATTTGTTTTCAAAATACATAAAGGGACGTGAACAACAATGTTCTGGGCAAGTGTGTCCTGGCAGTGGCCCTTGCCAGCCCTGCAGGGAGGCTTAGGTGGCACTATAAGGGGCACTGAGAAACAGAGACGGCCTCATTTTTTAAGGTCTCTATGGTGTGGTGTTGTGCTATCCCATATGGTAGCCACTGGACACATGCAACTACTTGAATTGACACCTAAATGAATTAAAATTAAATAAAATCAAAATGTCAGCTTTGCCGTCGCCCTGGCTAAATCTCCACATGTGGCTAGTGGCTATTGTATGGTCAGGGCAGATACAAATCACTTCTATCACTGAAGAAAACTCTACTGGACTGAGTTGGTCTAGAGAGAAATACCTGTCTTTTAAGGCCCTAGAACATTTTTGGTCCCATTATTCTTTTCCTGTTACGTCCTTCTGCACAGAGAAAAACCAAGATAACGACCAGGAGGTATTTTTCATTTCTGGAAAGATTATGTCCACTATGGTCCTAAATTATGACCGAAGTAGAGGGCTCTTGTTAAAAGAGACTTGGATAAACCATTTTTAGAAAGAGATCTAGCAATTATAGGTCTGGTTGCGCAAACATGTTTCATTTCCCCCAAAATTTAGGAAGCAGGAAGATAGGCTGCAGGACGATGAAAGCATTATCCAAAAAAAACTCGGGATGTGGGTGCCATGGCTTCCCAGAAGTCTCCGGCCCTTACCTGTACACAGTGTGAGGGACGTATACTTCCCGGGTTGGAAATTCCAAAATCTCTTTGAGTGGACGCGACCGGTTTTCAGAAAATGGTCTCACTGGCAATATTTCAGGAGTCAGACAGCAATTGAGAGTCTCTGGAGCTGGGGAAATTTCCAGTTTAAGTGAGCCTAAAGGGGGGGAAAAAAAAGACTGTTTTAGTAAAGAAATTGCCACGTGACAAGGGAACTGTGAAAGGTTGTTGTACTCCACATTCTTTTATGAGAATGAGTATAGGTTGGGGCAGTGTAAGAGTTTTGGAATTCTCAGGTATTTTCCTGTAGTTTGTCACGTTGTCACGGCAACATTTGAGCTTTGGAAACCCTGGTGGTATAGTGATTAAGGGCTACGGCTGCTAACCAAAAGGTCGGCAGTTCGAATCCACCAGGTGCTCTTTGGAAACTGTATGCGGGCAGTTCAACTCTGTCCCATAGGGTCACTATGAGTTTTGGAATTCCTAGGTACTTTCCTATAATTTGAGAAAAATGCACATCATGACAACATTTGAGCTTTAGTTTCTATAAGTTAAAAAGGAAGAAGCTGTAAAACGAATAGGGATGTGTTAGATAACCTTTAAAGTCTCTTCTGGAACTGCTACCCTATAACAGTACATAGTTAAGGAGCTTCCACACATTAAAAATTGGTGGTTTTCAAACTGAGCTCCCTGGTGCCCTAGGGTGCTACAGGAGTGCCTCAGGGGCTACTAAGCTAAGGATGAAGTCGGTGCCCTCACCTGCAACCACAGAATCGGACTCTTCATTATTTGTTTTTATAACAGGGTTCCATATAATATTTCATTTGACAAAAAGGGGCACACATAGGATTGCCATGAGTCGGCATCGTCTCTATGACAGCTAGTTTGGTTTTTTTTGTTGTTGTTGTTCAACTGGTTACCTGAGAGCCCTGATCTAAAGCATGGTCTCTATTTACAGAAGCAATCTTTAAAAAAATACAAAAACAGAAAACATTCGTTGCGTTGTCAAAAATGGAGACCAAGTCAGGTTTCTTAACCATTAAAGCAAAATCCCACGTTTCACTCGGCAAACGCGGTTTTATACATTTCAGCAGGAGACACGTAACGTGTCTGTCATCCTGGCTCTGGCACAGTGGTAGAGGATAAAGACCAGAATCCCCACCTGGAATGGACTTGACCCTCCTCTGTAAGGATGAAGACCTTTTGTAGTCAGCTAGGAACTTGAACAAATCTTCGTCACTCAGGCGGTCTCCCTCCTGCCAAGAGAGGCGTCATGTTAGCAAAGAGCTGCCGTTGGCTCTTGGGTCAGGAGCTAACGGTTTCTGGGTAGCCTTTTATCTTTAAGTGCTTTTTTTTTTCCCAACCTGTCTTTCAGAGAAATTAGAATTACAGGTAACTCTGAAATCATTTGGTTCAACCTCTTGTCAAATATTCCTGCTCTTCCCCTCCCGGCCCAGCCTCTTATCGTGCTGTCTAACACTTCCAACAGCCATGGAGGACGTGTCACCATCCCTGTTTGTAGATAATGACCTTGAGGCTTTGCTCCAAGCCCCAGCCCCATCTCTGTATCACTACCTATACCCCTCCCTTAGAGTTCCAGCACCCCTGCCAAGGTGGGGCCAAAGCCAGACACAGTGTAACGTGGAAAGGTACCTGCTTAAAAAAGCTGTTAACGTTCATGGGAGTGGCTTTGAAGTTGTGTCCAACCCCATTTTCCTCCAAGGACAGGGCTCGCTCAGAAAGCCTTCTGGATTGGGACAGAGTCCTCCGCTCCCCCACAGAGCTTCTCCCTTCAAGGAAAACGGTCATCATTCTACAGCATGCCCTTCTGTTCGAGCACGCGAGTAGTTGTTAACTTTACTGTATATACCAGTACCAGCTGCTGTGGGATCAGCTATGACTCACAGTGACAGGGACTCCTTACCACATAGAAGATACGTTTAAGGTCTTTGAGAAGGAGCCCTGGTGGCGTAATGGATAAGTGCTTGGTTGCTAACTGAAGGCTCAGCAGTTAAACCCACCAGCTTCTCCAAAGAAGAAAGATGTGGCAGTCTGCTTCTCTAAAGATTACAGCCTTGGAAACCCTATGGGGCAGTTCTACTCTGTCCTACAGGGTCACTATGAGTCAGAATTGACTCGACGGCACACAACAACAACAAAGTCATTGAACAAGAATGCTAAGCATAGCCACAATATTTTGAGTAACAGTTTCCCCCTGCTGGTTCTCACCTTTCCTAGTCCTCCTGTTGGAGTCCCACGTGCCCGCCCCTGCATGTCTAAGTATCTAATCCCACTCTGGCTGGAGCAGAGAGGCCGTGAGCAGCTCCTCCCACACAGAGATCAGGGTAGACCAGATCCACCAGCAGGACTCCCAGCTGTAGCTAGCCAAAGTCTGCAGAGATTACTGTTTGCTTTTGTTTTATTTTTACATTTGAATTCCACTGGGAGAGGCATGTACTCACATGGCCTTAAAGGCATTTGGGATTACCACCCAAACAGGCTAGGGTCAGCGTTGGCACCTTCCAAACCCCAGCTTTCCTCTGCTCTCACTCTGTGAACCAGGCAACAGAATGGGGTCCCTGTCTTGGTTGGCCTGCCCAGTGGGGGTCAGAACCCTGAATCACACCCCGATACTCTGGGCTGAGACCCCACACTCTGCTTCATTGTTTCTCATCCCCTTTTGGGATATATCTTGTTGCTTTTATACTGTTATACGCAGGGGTTCTTGTCAAATTCCTTACAACTCTAATATTGCTGATCCCTGTCTTTGACTATCTTCTCATCCTTATTCATGCCATGTTGCTGAAGTGGAACTCTGTGTCACCAGTGCTCGCCACACTGCCCCAGTATCGTACACTGCATCTTCTGATTGCTTCTTAAGAACCAGCCTCTGCACCTGGGTGAATTTATCCCTGAGCTGGCTTCCCTGTCCTCCCTCCCTGCCTGTTACGGAGGTCCCAGCATGCCCCACACCTGAACTTACCCTACTTACAGTGGCCTCTAAGCTCTAGGCGTAACACTTTCAAATAAGGCTACTGGGGTCTACATAGAAGTCAGCATTAAAAAAAAAAAAAAAAGTTGTGCTCTGAAGGTCAGGGTGCAATAAAGTGAGGTTTTTTATTAACAAGTCAGAAATAACCCAGGGATTCTGACTGGTAACTAACCAAAAGATTGGAAGTCTGAGTCCACTCAAAGGTGCCTTAGAAGAACTCCTGTTGATCTACTTCTGGAAAATCAATCATGGAAAACCCTATGGAGCACAGTCCTACTCTGACAGACATGGAGCCGCCATGAGTCATAATCAAGTGGATGGCAACCGGTCTTACTGGTTTTCATTATGCAACAGTGACTCCAGAATAGTGGCAGCAATGACAAAATACCCTTTTCTCCACTTCCCTGCTTAAATGGCAACATTTCAGAAGTGGCAGAGCGAAAGAATGCATGAGAAATGTGAACCTAGACTTAAAGATTTGCTGGACACCAAGACATTGAGGAAAACAGAAACTCCGCCACAGGTGGTGGGGTGGGTCTACCTGAAAATTCTGAAACCCTGCCATAGCTCCAGGCCCAAAAATTGCAAAGGAAATTAATGATTCAGATCCAGGCTGAGGTATGAAAAAGAGAGAAATATGCTGAATATATTGGAACAGTAACTAGATATTCTTTTTTTTTTTTAATTGCATTTGGCAAAATAAACACTCAGGGACTGGACATCGTGCCGAGAAGCCTCAGTTTTGCTTTCTGAAACCTTGAGACGGTTGGTTTTCTTAGGTTTAGGAGTCAGCCACGTGCCTTTGTTTAATGCACTGGTTACTAGATTTTCTTGCCATTTTTAAGAATTTTACTTTTGAGTGGGGTGGCTACTGAAAATTAATTTTTTAAAGTGTCAATCCATCCAGAACATTCTATCCAAAAATCTTACTATAAAAGAAGAATTTATTTAAGCTCCACAAATATTCGAGACAGTGTTGTGGGCCACTGTCTAATCAAGCATTTGTGGTTCAGTCACAACTGTTTCATCCTATCTCTCGCCTTCTTTTCACTCCCCAAATCCTATTGTCTTCCCTTGACCCCCAAAAAGCCAAACTAGTTGCCACCGAGTCAACCTCGACCCATGACAACCCCGTGTGTGTCAGAGTGGAACTGTGCTCCAGAGGGTTTTCAATAGTTGATTTTTTGGAAGTAGACTGCCAGACCTTTCTTCTGAGGTACCTCTGGGTGGATTCAAACCTCCAACCTTTCAGTTAGTAGCCAGTCCTGTTAACTGTTGCACCGCTCAGGGACTCTACTGCTTCCCGAGCCCCTCTAATGAGCAGTTGACCTTGGAGCTGGTATGAAGGTTGAAAATCTTACCAACCATGGTCTCCGCATCAGTTACCTCCCTTTCGAGGGTGTAGACATTGAAGAAGCTGCTCAGGCTTATGGGAACCCAGGCAAAGGGCATTCGGTACTTCCCTAAACGCTGGCAGAAGGACTCTGCTTGAAGTTTCAGTTTTTCAATCTTGTCTTTACTCTAGAGAAAAATGGAAAGAGACCATCAGAAACAAGCAACACAGTATCTACCCCAAGTCTACTGCCTCTGACGTGGATCTGACAGCCTTCTCTGAAATCCCCTGGTAACGCAATAGTTAAGCGCTACTAACCAAAAGGTTGGCGGTTTAAATCCACCCAGTGGCTCCATAGGAGAAAGACCTGACAATCTGCTCCCATAACAATTACAGCCTAGGAGACCTGAGGGGCCAGTTCTAACTCTGTAACACATGGGGTCACTAGGAGTCGAAAATCGACTCAATGGCACCCCACAACTACAACAACAAATGATAAAAAAGAGCCAACAAGCAGAAACATGACTCAAATGGGATCAGAAGCCTAGCTGGTAAGGAAATCAAGGTTTTTTTTTTTTTTAAAGGAAAGGTCTAAAGAGGGGCTACATTCAATTAATAAATTACACTTTCAACTTACAAAATATATATATATCTCCAAGGCTTGTTATCCCCGCTACTCAATTAATGCCTCTTTTGGGGGTTAGTTATATGATGCGGATTCATATGGGGGACTCTCAGGCTAAAAAGTTCTGTATGTCATCTACCAAGCTCTCAAGCTAATCTGTTTTTCAAAAGTTGCCTTGGGAAACTCCAAAAAGACACATAAAGGTTCTTAACAACTTCCTTATTAGGTTGACAGTACTTCCAAGGTCTTCTTCTAAATTCAGAATAAAAGGTGGATTCTTAAAAAAAAAAAAGTCTTTAGCTCAACAAATCTGACTTGAAATCTATGAGTCTGTAGTAGGATGCTGACTTTAAAACCCCAAACCCATTGCCAGCAAGTCAATTCTGATTCATAGTGACCCTACAGAACAGAGTAGAACTGCCCCATAGGGTTTCCAAGGCTGTCATCAACTGCCACATCTCTCTCCCATGGAGCAGCTGGTGGGTTTGAACCTCTGACCTTCTGGCTAGCAGCTGAGAGCTTAACTACTGCACCACCAGAGTTCCAGGATGCTGATTAGGTAAGTGCTATTCCAGAAAGACCAGGTTTTTACAATTATATTGGGGACCTTGGCAAATGAATACCAAGGAGCAGTGTCCTTTTCACAGGTTCCCTATCTGTATTGTGCTAATGACTTACGGTGTACATTACCACAAAGATCAGTTGCCATCAGGTCAACGCCAACCCATGGCCACCCCATGTGGGTTTGAGTAGAACTGTTCCATAGGGTTTTCATGGCTGTGACCTTCTGGAAACAGATCACCAGGCCTTTCTTCTGAGGAGCCTCTTAGTGAATTCGAATTGCCAACCTTTCAATTAGTAGCCGAGCGCTTATCCTTTTGTCCCACGCAGGGATCGTGTGCAGTGATCTCAGCCCTCCCCATTGCCCTATTAGACAGGACGGTGCCCCAGGCTGCTGAGGAGGCCAGTGGAGCTTTGGGCACTGGTGGGTTTCGTTGGGTCTCCACAGCCATCCCAACCAGCTGGGTCAAAGCCACAGACCCAATAAGACAGGAGGTGGCTTGCCCTGGTCAAGTTTTGTTTTATACTCTGGTGTGTATCATCATTGTGTTGTTGTTGTGACTTACCGCTGATACAATTTCAACTCACAGTGACCCCATGTGACAGGCAGAACTGCCGCATAGTGTTTTCTTGGCTGTAATCTTTACAGGACCAGATCACCAGGTCTTCCTCTCAAGGAGCCGCTGGGTGGATCTGAACCACCAACCTTTCAGTTAGCAGTTGAATGCTTAACTGTCGTGCCACCAGGGCTCCTCAGAGCATCATTGGTGAGTTCAATAATTTATGTCTTTTAAAATGTATCCTCAATGGCCAGTTTCTCTTGTTTCTTTTGTTTAAATACAATTAATTATGTCTCACCTGGGGACGCAGTATGGACCACGCCCCATTAACTATTTCATGGAACACACCTGAAAAGATCTGCCTATTAGAAGATGTCGATATTCAACAATGCGTGAAACAGCATACCTTTCCACCATCGCTTTCTTTGATAACCATGTAGGGTTCTGCACAGTCTCCGATCTCTCCTTGCTGAAGGACTTTTTCTATCTGCCAACAAAAATAATGTTAAAACAAAGCACATTCGTTGACATTCACATCATGGAATCTACGCCACCATCAAAATGATGTTTTATCACACGATTTAATAACATGGGAAGATATCTATGATAGGTTTTTTTGATTAAAAGATAATTAATATGAAGATTATTATCCAGTTTTGTTAAAAAAAAATCATCAAGGCTTATTAGAAGGGTAAGGGTAGATACACACCAAACGTTAACAGTAGGTGTCATTGTATGGCAGGATTATAGGTGATTTTTATTTTCTTCCTATTGCTGATGTCTACTTTCTATCTTTAAACAATAAACATGTATAATGTCTACGATAAAAATGCAGTGAAAGTTATCTTATAAAGCAAAGCACAGGAGACATATGTAGGAAGCGAGAAACTCATTTTCTTGACTATTGCTTACATCGTAAAAAAAGAGATACGGCCTCTCTGAAAGTCGGGGTGGGGACTGGAACCTTCCACTAAATGAATAAATGAACAGAATAAATTATCTGTAATTATCTCCCTTGTATTTCCTATTAGGGCTGCTTCTCTTGATTTAACAGACCAGAAAGGAAATGCGAAAGCCCAAGGATCATACGGCTTCTCTCTTTGGTAAAAAAAAAAAAACCCAGCTGGTTGATAATACCAATAAGTGCTATAAAAACTCAAGTATTTACAACACCACGCAATAAATACTCAAGGGTCTTCTTCCACTTTGCCTCAAGTAAAGGACCTGCCTGGCACCATGTTTAGAAAAAAGAAAGGGAGAATGAAATTTCCCAACCCTCTGCTCAAGGAAAATTCAGCCAAGTGCAATTAGCTCTATTAGCTTTGTGTCATTAGTTGAGATGGTTCTTGAAGAAGAAATGTGGGTCAGTATACTCCAATAGGAGAGGTCTATTAATTAGGCAGAAAGCATTTAAACCAGAAATACCCTACTGATGGAGGGACGTTTAGTGGGGTTTGTAAGGGGTTAAGTTGGGACTACTCAACGGACAACAACTTCAGGGACGCCTCGGGAAGGAAATCTCTCCTCACGCCAGACACTTAAGTCACTCTCACATTGTCAGAATATGAAAGGACGGCTGATCCCCCAGAGAGACACCCCAGGTGGGAACACACACATGGCCTTTGAGCTAGCACGCCAAAACACCCATTGCCGTAGAGTCGGTTCTGCCTCATAGAGACCCTGTTTGGCAGAGCACAATGGCCCTGTAGGTTTCCAAGGCTATAATCTTTATGGGAGCAGATCGCCAGGTCTTTTCTCCTGAGAAGTGACCAGTGGGTTCAAACCTCTGACATTTCAGTTAGCAGCCAAGTGCTTCACCACTGCGCCACCAGGGCTCCGTAGTTGAGCTAGAGATTCCCCAGTATCCCCACTAGTCAGCACCATTCACTTGCTCATTCATTCAAAAATTATGTAGTAGTTACTGGAGAGGGAGAGGGGTGAACAAGATGAACATGGCCCGTCTTCTCCCGAGGCTCATGGTCAAGCAGCTTGGAGAGGAAGTTGGACGGAAGCTCAGTTTCCCACAATGCCCATGGGTAAGGATGTGGTCTTTAAAAGTGAACTTTGAACAGAGGTGAGGAACTTTTTAATGAGGACGTTAAGCGAGAAGTGGGAACTCCATGGCTGAAGCACTCCTAGTGTGTAGCGACCCAGGTAGCCCTCGTGTGTCCTCCACGATTTACGTGTAAAAGTGCGTCTCATGAAATGCGCGCTTCCTCATAGCCATGGAGGGTAGGGGAAAGGCACGTGTCACAGTCACCTGGGAATTTTTTTTAAAACTTATTTTAAAATAATCTACAACTTTAGAGTAGCTGTAATAGTAGCTTCTTTATTCGCTAGTTGCTAACATTTTTCCACATTTGCTTTATCACTCCTGTACTCTATATTAGGAGCCCTGGTGGTGCAGTGGTTAAGTGCTTGGCTGCTAACCAAAAACATCAGCAGTTCGAACCCTCCAGCTGCTCCGTGGGAGAAAGATGTGGCAGCCTGCTTCTGTAAAGATTACAGCCTTGGAAACCTTGTGGGGCATTTCGACTCTGCCCTGTAGGGTCTCTGTGAGTCAGAATCAACTCGACGGCAACGGGTTTGGTTTGGTATTCTCTATATCAAAACATTTTTTTTCTTGAGACATTTTCTTATTGTGGTAAAAACATATGCGACAAAATATTTGCTATGTCAGTCTTTTTTCTCAAACCATTCAGTGACATTAATCACATTCACTGTGTTTGTAAACATCTTCACTATATCTTCACTACCCACTGCCAAATTACTTTTTCATCGCTTTTAATAACAGAGCCTCAGTGCTTCTTACGTTTAACTGCCCTTTTCTCGCTCCCACCTGCCCCTGTACCACTAATGAACTGTGGTCTCCGTACAAGTCGGTGGGCTCATACAATATTTGTCCTTCTGTGTTCAGCTGCTTTCACTTAGCATGACGTTTTCAAGGTTCATCCACGTCGTAACATGTATTGGGGCTTTGTTTCTCTTTCTGGGTGAATAATGCTCCGTTGTACATATCTACCACACTTCGTTTATCCATCTATCTGTTGAAGGGCATCTAAGCTGTTTCTATCTTTTAGCTACTGTGAATAGTGCTGCAGTGAACACTGGCGTACAAATACCTGTTTCAGTCCTTGCATTCAGTTGTTTTGGTATCTATCTAGGAGTGGAAATGCTGGGCCATATGGTGATTCTGGAGCCCTGGTGGCGCAGTGGTTAAGAGCTGGGCTGCTAAGCAAAAGGTCAGCAGTTCGAATTCATCAGCGTCTCCTTGGCAACCCTATGGGGCAGTTCTACTTTGTCCAATAAGGTCTCTATGAGTTGGAGTGGACTCGATAGTAATGGTGATTCTATGTTTAACTTTTTGAGGAATTGCCAAACTGTTTTCCACAGCAGCTATGCCATTTTACATTCCTACCAATAATGGATGAGAAGGCTCCAATTTCTCCACGGCTACTCTTTGAGATCTGTGTTATTATCCCCACCTGACGGATGAGGAAAGTAAGTCTCAGAGAGGTTAGGTAATTGACCAGAGTCATATCGCTACTAAGTTGTAAAACCAGGATTCAAACCTAGGGCCGGGAGAGTCCAAAACGCACTGTCTTTCCAGCTTCTGGCACAGAATTTTCTCGTATTGGGGAAGAAAGAGGGAAGTTGAGAAGGAAACAAAAAGAACCTTGCAGAAGACAAGCAGACACTCCCTGATATCTCTTTCACCCCAGACATGTGCTGGAGATGAAGCGGCCATGGGAACAACAGGATATGCAAATCAGATCATGTTTAATACCTTGATGACCAGGTAGATGTCGGTGGAGGGGTAGGTGACAGAGAACACCGCAGATCTCGCCTGGCTCGACGCCGCCACGGAGGGGGTGTGGGTGCGCAGAAAGCCTTTGAACTGGTCCGAGTTCAGGTCGCAGTGGAAAGTTTCTGAGATCTGTAAAGGAACCGCAGAGGGCACGGGAAGTCAGAACTGTTTTGTTCTCATGGTCTAAACATGGTAAAAAAAAAAAACAAAGGAGTGCAAAAACACAAAAACATCTCAACAGAGGAATGGGTGGAATCAAGGACATGGTTCAGAAAATCTGATCTTTTGCCACAATTTCTAGATATGTGGAAGCGATTTGAGAGAGACTCCCCAAAACATCCACATTCTTATCCAGCAGCCAGTATTTCCAGAGTGCCAATGATGTCAAGGCACAAAGACAGAAACTTCGTGTTCTTTAAGCAGGTGGTTCTCAAAAGGCTCTCAGGCCAGCAGCATCAGCATCGCTTGAGAGCTTGCTAGAAATGAAGATTCTCAGGCCCCACCCCCAAAAAGCCAAACTGGTTGCCATGGAGTTGATTCCAACTCATGGTAGCCCCACGTGTGTCAGAGTAGCACTGTGCTCCATAGGGTTTTCAAAGCTGTGATTTTTCAGTAGCAGATTGCCAGACCTTTCTTCCGAGGCGCCTCTGGGTGGGTTTGAACTGGCAAGCTTTTGGTTAGTAGTCAAGCCCTTAGACGTTGTTGGCACCCAAAGACTCAGACCTGCTGAATCAAGAAGTCTGCAGGTAAGGTCCAGCAATCTGTGATTTACTGAAGATTGGTAGTTCAAATCCACCAGGCGCTCCTTGGAAACCCTATGGAGCAGTTCTATTCTGTCCTTTAGGGTCAACTCGATGGCGATGAGTTTGGTTTTTCTTTTTATAGGGTATTCAGAGAGGCCCTGGTGGCGCAACACTTAAGTGCTCTGCAGCTATCTGCTAACCAAAAAGTTGGCAATTCAAATCTACTCAGCGGCTCTGAGGGAGAAAGACCTGGCAATCTGCTCCTGTAAAGATTACAGCCTAGAAAACCCTATGAGGCAGTACTCTGTCACATGGGGTTGCGACGAATCAGAATTGACTCAACAACACAGGGTATTCTGATATGTATTACAGTTTGAGAACCATTGCTGTAAACCACTGAATTTGAGGGTCTGTTTGTTACAGCCATTAGCCTACCCTCATACAAATCTCAGGGGTTATTAATATTCATTCAACAGACACATGTTTCCTTAAATCTACAAGGGTTATGGGTAAAGAGGGACTGAAACATCCTGCTCTGGTTTTGGTATTTTTTCTCCTTTGTCGTTGTTGTCAGTTGCTGTCGAGCAATTCACAGTGACCCTACATACAACAGAAGGAAACACTGCCCGGCTCTACACCATCCTCATAATCGTTGCTATGTTTGAGCCCATTGTTGTAGCCACTGGGTCAATCCATCTTGTTGAGGGTCTTCCTCTTTAAGTGTTACAAAATGACTAACCACAAAAACACTCAAGGGGATTTGTGGGTCACAGAATTCTTTTTGCTCAAAAGCACTTTGCACTTGCTGAGGTCTTCCCCAGTGGGGTATGAAGATTTTTACTGCCAAGATGCTTTGCGTTAACAATGAGCCCATTTCACGGTGCAAAACATGCCCAAGGTGAGGAAACTTTCTGTGCACACTCCAGCTTGTCAACAACGTATTTAAATGGCTTTGTTTTATGGGGACCCCATGTGCTATTTTATTTCTCTCTGTATCCCAACCCAGCCACCACCTCCAACAGACCTTTCCCTGAAAGATTCTGCAAAGAACATATATCACCAATGTTCTCAGATCATCCGTTCAAAAATTACAAAGGCAAGAGAACTGGATCCATCAGAGGTCGCATGCTCTCAAATCTGAGATGTCTTTGCTGCACAGAAGTGAGATTTAAAAACGGGAACCCGAGAATCATGGATGGTCTGTGTACCTCACAGATGGGCTATTCTCTGCCACCCTCAAGGTTACAGTGGCTTACCTTTTTTCTTTCTTTAACGTCATAGAGGGCAATGCTGGCAAACAGAGGCTCAATTTCAATCTCAAACCTGGGAGAGGAAGAGAGAGATAGTTGTAACTTGGCTAATTTTGAGTTTTCTGAAAGTACCTGGACATAAACCAAAACCAAACCCATTGACATAGAGTCGATTCTGACTCGTAGTGACCCCATAGGACAGACTAGAACTGTCCTATAGAGTTTCCAATGAGTGCCTGGTGGATTCCAGCTGCTGACCTTTTGGTTTGCAGCGGTAGCACTTAACCGCTACTCCACCAGGGTTTCCACCTGGACATAGGAAATGGTTAAAAATGCAGACGTGTTTGGATAACTCCATACATATGCGAATCTCACACACACACACACACACACATTGCCATCTAGTCGATTCTGACTCATAGCAACCCTATGGGACAGAGTAGAACTACCCTATAGGGCTTCCAAGGAGTGGCTGGTGCATTCCAACTGCTGACCTTTTGGTTAGTAGCCAAATGCTTAACCACTGTGCCACCAGGGCTCCATGAGAATCACACTGGGACTCTGAGTAGAACCTCCCCTTAGGGTTTCCAAGGCTATAATCTTTATGGAAGCTGAATGCCACATCTTCCTCCCAAGGAGCAGCTGGTGGGTTTGAACTGCTGACCTTTCAGTTAGCAGCCGAATGCTTCAACCACTGCACCATCAGGGAATCGATTTGACGGCAATGGATTTGGTTTTTTACTGGGATCTTGGTTGAGAAATATGAGAAGCTCGTGGAAAATTTATCATCAGTTGAGATCATGGTAGATGGTACATTCTCCCAAAAACTGCTTGGGACAAACTTCCAAAGAGTTTGTCAAAATGCAGGTTCCTTGGTTTCCACCCAGGACCTAAATGTGAACCAGCATCTCTTGGGGGAGCGGGGTGGTGTAGAGGGAGGTCTCCCAAAACCTGCATTTCAAATAATTTTCCTGGGTTAAATCTTACCCACACTGAAAATTCACCACCTAGAAGGCCCCTCCAAGCCTAAGATGGCATTAAACTTTAAACTAAAAGACTTTTTCCCTCCCTTGAAACACAAAATAGAAAAATATTTTTATTGTCTTCTTTTTTTTCTTGCTGCTACAAGCATTTGCAAAATCATGCCAGGCCTAATTCCTTCTGTATCCTTCAAGGTTTATATATTTCTCAAAAGCAAAACACAGACATTTGTATATCTCAATGAGTTTTTAAAAATTCCCTTGTTGATAAAACCTATAGGATTATAAATAGAACCCCGCTTATTAAGGTCAACGGGAAAATGTGTCTTTTTAACATTAATGCTCAATTTTTACTATTCATATTTTTAACATTCTAGGTTTATTATAAGAACTTTCTTCCTTTTATCCAGTTTACTCAAAGTTGTAGGACCTTATCTTTGGTCCATCACTCCTCTTGCAGGTCAGTGTGGGTATGGATGCTATTTAAGATACATACAGGGTCACTACGAGTTAGAATGCACTCCGTGGTAACTGGTTTTTCAGCAGGCCAGGTGTACTAGGCAATACCTCAATTCTACTTAATTTCATTTTTCAAAGTTGGAGGAAAAAATCGCTTGGCAATTTCCATTAAGAGAAATCCAAGTGACTCATTTTTTTTTTTTTTTTAATAGCACATGTGTATTAACGGGCCATGTTTGACCACCTGTGAGAATAGGTGCCGCTTGTTTACTGGAACGGTCTAGAAGGCTTGGTGATGAGCATCACCGGGGAGATTTCCTCTGTCCCTAACAGCAGAGCTACTCACTGCATTTAAAATCAACCTCGCCAGGCATCCTGTGGGGGCAGGGAGAGGGCTGACAATGGTGTCGGGCTTCCTGAAGGACGCTCTCTCTACTCTGGTCACTGTTAAATGTGCGTTGGCACGGAGGATGGATGACCCCTGAAACTATCACCCTAAAATAATCTTACCTTAAACCAAAAATATCCCCTGAAGTCTTCTAAAGCCCAACAATAGCTCAGCTTAACTAGTAAAGAATGTCTGTTGTGAACATTGTGCTCTTTCAAAGAACTATCTATATGGGATCAAACTCACAACAGCAACTCGAAAGGTTAGACAGGAAGCTTAGGGGCAGTGAGTTTATGTTAACGGGGGAGGAACAGCTCAGAAAGGGAGGGTGAGAGTGGTTGGACAACTGGAAGGGTGTCATCAATGTCACTGAATTGTGGGTGTAGAAATGGTTGAATCGGTGTATGTTCTGCTGTGTATTTTCTCAAGAACAGCAACAAGAAATAAAATCAATTATTTTAAAAATGAATAAAAATTATCTTTTAATAATGTATAATATAATAATATCATTCAAGATCTGATGATAAAGACACAATTTGTATCTAAAAGGCAAGATGAATCCTAATGTCATGGGTAATGTGTAACCGATACTTACTTCAGGGTCAGCAACTTGACCAGGATTCTGTTGCCCAGATGTTCCTTAGGACATTCTGGTACCGGACGTATTTCCACAGCATCCTCCTGTTATTAGTCACATTGCAAAGAGATCAGGAGTGAGTTTCCAGGAGGGGTGGCTGTCCAGCTGGACTCAACCCAGGGGAGGGAAGGCCACCCTCACTGCCCGAGTCAACTCGCATTTGCTTATTTCTAATGGCAGAAAAACATCCCGACTTTTACAAGAGACTGCTCTCCAACCCCCAGCCATCAGAGTCAGCACTTAGGCCAAAGCTTTTCTCCTTTCAGAAACCCACACACCGAAGACAAAGAGACTGAGGGAGGAAGGAAGGAAACGGGGCATGGGTATGGCTTAGTAATATCCACCAGATGGCATTGCAAAATCTTATACCTATTGTTTTTTGTTTTTTTGGCCTGCTTCAAGTACACACTCAGAATATTTCTCCAGCCAAAGGGCATTAGTTGTAAATACATGAGTTTCAGATCCGAGATCTGAATCAGAATAGTTTGCTTCAGGATAGAGACCTTCAGTGCTATCACAGAGCCTCTTTCTCCATTCATTGTTTTCATAAAAAGATAATAAGAGATTTGGGGTTGAATTTACAGATTCTATATAGACGTGCCCAGCTAGAACTCACTGAAATTCTAAGTATATGAAAGCCTAGTAATGACAAATTAAAAGATATGCCTGCCTATTTTACCACCCAGGGACGAACAACTTAAAGAGCTATATCAAGTCCTTATAGTAACATTTGCACCAGCCATTTTTTTATCTGTCAGTGTGTCATCCCAAGGTGGCTTGCATGTCACTATGATGCTGGAAGCTATGCCACCGGTATTTCAGATACCAGCAGGGTCAGCTGTGATGGACAGGTTTCAGCAGAGCTTCCAGACTAAGACAGAATAGAGAGAAAGACCTGGTGATTTACTTCTGAAAATTAGCCAGCGAAGACCCTATGGGTCACAAGCAAAGTTTTGTTATGCTTGTACATAGAGTTGCCATGAACCGGAGATGGCAACAACAACTGTAACTTTTAACCCTTAAATCGGAACTACCATTGCATCTTCGTTATATTCCTCTACACAAAGACAAGGTCCCCGGTGGCACAAACAGCTCTACACTCGGCTGCTAACTGAAGAGTTGGCAGTTGGAACCCACCCAACAGATGCCTCAAAAGAAATGCGTGGCACCCTGTTCCCGTAAAGATTGCAGCCTAGAAAACGCTATGGGGCAGTTCTACTCTGTGACACGGGGTTGCCATGCATCAAAATCAACTCGATGGCACACAACAACAACAGGGATCATACCCTGCTCTTGGGGTCTCCCCTGACATGCCCCAGCCTGAGACATGCACCCACCTCGTCCACCGACGGGTAGAGGGCGAACAGCTCGGCCTGCCGGTTGGTCTTCCGGGCCTCCTCATTCTGCCGCTCAAAGTCTTCGGCGCTGACATGTTGCAGGAGGTGTCCGAGCCGCTGGTCAGGCTGCAGGCTGCGGAGGTCGAAGTCACAGGCAGTGATAGGACCTTTCCCGGACACGTCACACAGCACACGCAAGCTCCGGGGGCCTGTCTGTGCGAGAAGGCACACCTTCGTGAGACAGCGGGGTGGAAAATGAAGACTAGGAATCTAGGATGTCCCAGTGCTGCTCCAGCTTTGGTCTACAGAATCTAAGGCCTCAAGGAGTTTGACAGAATGATGCCTTCACTTGCGAGCCTGACAATCCCAAAATGAAGTATCTCCTTCCTACTCTTTGGTTGGAGCCGTGGTGGCACAGTGGTTAAGAGCTCAACTGCTAGCCAAAAGGTCAGCAGTCTGAACCCACCAGCTGCTCTTTGAAAGCTCCAAGGGGCAGTTCTAGTCTGTTCTGCAGGGTTGCTATGAGTTGGAATCGACTTGACGGCCACGGGTTTGGTTTGGTACTCCTTGGTGGCATATAAGCCAGTCTTTGCGGAAAGGTTTGAAAACCGTACTATGTTCCAATGAGCTTGGGCCTTGTTCTTCTCTGGAGGTTGGCAGCCAAGTCTCTTATGAACCATGTCCAAGTCTCATGCTCGAGCAGGCAGAGAGGGAATAGGGTGCAAGCAGGACAAAGAGGCTGAACTGGGGCAGGAAGAGACCCCATGGCAACCTCAACTCCTGAACTGGATTTTCCAAATTGTAAAATAAGATCATCACTGAGGACCCTTCCAAATTAAACCTTATATAAACCCCAAAGCTGAACATTATGCTCCCAAAGACAGGAAGAGACCAGTCCCTGGAGAAGGACATCATGCTTGGTAAAGTAGTGGGTCAGTGAAAAAGAGGATAACCCTCAATGAGATGGATTGACACCCAAAAATGACACAGTAGCTGCAAAAATGGGCTCAAGCATAACAACAATTTAAGGATGGCCCAGGACTGGGCAGTGTTTCGTTCTGTTGTACCTAGGGTTGCTATGAGTCGAAACTGACTTGATGACACCTAACAACAGCAACAACAATAATAAAGACAGAGAGGAGGCTCTGGGAACCCTTTCCTACAGGACTTCTGTAACTCTCACAGGAACATGCACCTGCCTGCCCCCCAAAAAGGAGGAGGAAAGCCAGAGGAGGCAGAACATTTGTTCTTTGAGCAGTATCCTCTGTTAGCTGGAACACATTAAAAAAAAAACAAAAAAAACCGCATCTTAAATCAGTCACAGAGTAGATTTCTTCAATTAGGAATATCTTGGTAGTGGGAAATTGCATACCAAACAAAGATTTGGCAAAGAACAAGTAACTATATTCAATATGTGCTAAGAATATAGGTGGATCAGTTATAAATATCTACACGATTTACACTAAGATGCTATTCCTGAGGAAACCCTGGTGGTGTAGTGGTTAAGTGCTACGGCTGCTAACCAAAGGGTCGGCAGTTCGAATCCGCCAGGCGCTCCTTGGAAACTCTATGGGGCAGTTCTACTCTGTCCTATAGGGTCACTATGAGTTGGAATTGACTCGACAGCACTGGGTTTTTTTTTTTTTTTGCTATTCCTTAAGTTTCACTAAGTGGACGTGCCATTGCGTGTTTTTATACACTACACACTTTTTTGTGGCATGTGTCTACTCAGAAAGGGCTAATCAACCAGATTATAAATTTGACCTAAACTTAATGTGCTGGCAATAATCAATATTAATACCATAATTATTAACTCTTTTGCCTGGATTAGAATTCCTAAGAGCTTGGGGAAAATGAATTGAATTGCTTTTGGAACTTGCCTTGGAGATACTAATACCAGCAGGGCAATTCCTCCTCCTTGGCCACGCTTCCTCCCCTCTTTGGAGGTTCTAGGTTCTGCTAACTCCAATCTCTTCCCTCATGATATCAGCCTGGCCTCGTGGGAAGGTAGAGCGTTGATTCAATCAATCATGTCTATATAACGCAAAATAAACCCCATTGCCATTGAGTTGATTCTGACTCATAGTGTCCCAACAGGACAGAATAGGACTGCCCCTTTATGGTTTCCAAGGATCAGCTGGTGGATTTGAACTGCTAACCTTTTGGTTAGCAGCCGAGCTCTTAACCACTTCACCATCAGGGCTCCATGTCTACATAATGAAGCCCTAATAAAGTCTTAGGATCCCTGGGTGGCACAAACTATTAAGCGCTTGAATACTAGCCAAAGGTTAACAGTCTGAACCCACCCAGAGGAACCTCAGAAGAAAGACCTGGGGATCTGCTTCCAAAAGGTTGCAGCCTTGAAAACCCCACATAGCACGATTCTATTCTGCACTACTCCCACAGCAATAAAGGCTCTGGACATGGAAACTCCATGGGCTTCCTGGTTGGTGATAGACATCAACAATACATGTGGGAGGTAGCGCATCCCCTTTTGGGACATGGAGCTCTAAACAGGGAATCCTTCCTGACCTCACCCTCTGGGTCTCTTCATTTTTATCGTTTTTGCTATAGTAAAAACTGTAAACCTAAGTATAGTGCCTTCCTCAGTTCTGTGAGTCATCCTAGTGAATTACTGAACCTGAGGGAATAGTGGGAGCCAGTAGGTCAGAAGTGAGTAGGACCTGGGGACCCCCAAGCTTGTGAGTAGCATCAGAAGCAGGGCTTCGAACCAGTTCTTCCCGGTTCACTCACGGCCAAGGAAGCAAAACCGCAACAGACCCTAAAGTTTACAATTTGGGTACTCCAGAATGGTAACCAGAATGGGAAAAAATTATGCTTCGAAGCCCTGCTAGAAACCTAATGGCCTTCTTACAAAACAAGGGCAGTGTACACATTGCATAGCAACCGAACCTCTTGCCCCTCAGATTTGGAGCAGAGTCGGAAACAGCACTGCCCTGCTCAGAGATGGCAGCCTACTGCGCTGCTTTGAACGTGTGTGGCTCTCCGCAGTCCTGACAATAATCCAGTCTCCTGCATCAGGCTCCTGAAAGGGCTCACCACGCCTCTTCTGAGTACCCCATTTCAGGGATGTGACTGGTTATTTTTCCCGTTCCAGTCCAGAACACCCAAATTGGGAACATTAGGGTCTGTTCCAGTTTTGCATTGTCAGCCATGACTGAACTGGAAAGAACCAGGTCGAAGCCACGGTCTGAAGTCTTGGGCAGACCTGGCAGTCTGGAGGACGGTGTTCTTTAACTTGTGAGGTCTGGCAGAGCTCCAGGTGGTAAGGGTCAGGGAAGAAGTGCTGCAGGTGCACTTGAATTGGAATTGGATCGATTGCACTCACTCAGTCAGTGTCAGAATCGAAGTGGAGTTGACCGTGAGAAGTGGAATAGATTTGATGGACAATACAGTTACTATAATTATCGGGTTTTCCAGGGGAGGAAATGCAAGCACGTAGGGCTAAACATCTTGCCTAAGGTTATAGTGTTGGCATGTGGCATGGCCACAAAGAGAACTGGGGCAGACTGGCCTCAGAGCCTGGCTTTTTAATCCCTCTGCAGAGCCCTGGTGGCACAACAGTTAAGCGCTTGGCTGCTCACTGTAAAGATCAGCAGTTTGAACCCACCCAGTGACTTCGCACCAGAGAAAGACCTTGTGATCTGCTTCTGTAAAGATTACAGCCTAGAAAACCCTATGGGGCAGTTCTACTCTATCACATGGGGCTCCTATGTGTCGAAAATCAACTGGACAGCACCCAACAACAACACTGCCTAGTGGTCACTTAGAAGCCCTGGTGGCACACTGGTTAAGCGCTTGGCTACTAAGCAAAAGGTCTGCGGTTTGAACTCATCAGCCTCTCCATGGGACAAAAATGTGGCAATCCGCTTGGGTAAAGTAAAAATTACAACCTTGGCAACCCTGTGGGGCAGGTCTACGCTGTCCTATAGGGTCACTATGAGCCGGAATCGACTCAATGGCAACGGGTTTTTGGTGGCACAGAGTTTAAGTGCTGGGCACTAACCCAACAACTGGCAGTTAGAATCCGCCAGTGGATCCAACAACAACAACATCCTGCCTTTGGGACCCCACCGAGCTTCTGCAGGAATTGTCACAGCCCCATTTATTAGAGATGCTCCACTTTGATCTACTTTACTTATTGAGCTCCTGGGTTTTCACTGCAGTTACAAACAAGTTTGGGAAATAGGTGTCCCTGACTCAGATGTTGGAGTTCCTCTTCTAATACTCTGCGAGGCTATGTTTTATTTCAGCTAAGAACAAGTCGACAGCTTGCCCTGGGCAGAACCCTGCAGGTACCAGGTAACCCAGGTGACCTCGTGTTAACAGGAAGTACCTGAGCACTGGGTACAGCGTACTCCAAGGTCTCTGACTCAAATGTCTGCTTCTGCAGCGTCTTGTGAAAATCTTTTCGGGATCCAGTCTTCTTAAAACCGCAGGTCTCCGAGCTCCCTTGATTCCTTTTGTGGTTGTTATTATTCAATTTGTAAAGAGAGACAGAAAAGAGAGGGAGAAGGGCAAAACCATTAGCTTGGACATGAAAGTAACGGCCTAAGTTTGGACTTAAGTCTGAAAGCACTTGCAGAGACAGGACCAACTGTAAATGCTCACGTCTAATTATGCAGTGGGGCTACTACAAGGCTCTGTTGTCACGAGATCCGGGGTGGCCTTCTGGCTGGCCTGCTATTGAAGGCAGGGCCGGCCTGGGAGGATGGCATCCAGAGGCGCAGTCATTCAGCTGTGGGGCATTTGGCTACAAGCCAAAGTGTAAGAGGCCAGGATAAATCCAGCAGCATGCAGAAGAAGCAAATAAAGATTGTTTGAAGATAAAAATAGAGGAAAACATTTCATCTGCATGAATAAAAAAGGAGGGGCGTGGTTAAGGAAAAATAGAAATCCATGATGTAGCCACCAAAACTTTTGGCTAACATTCTTAATCTATGCTCCTTGAACTCCAGCAGAAGTTGTGTTTTAAAAAATGTGTAGCTATGGAAAAAGGGTATTGAAATATAATGCCTAGCACTTTCCCCTGGAGAATGAAATTAGAACATTCTGGAAAAGGCAACAGACCTAAGTGGCCAAATAATAACTACAGAAACCAGCGTATGTACTATTCCCCATTTTTATGACCCAAACCAAGGCCTGTTGTGCTGGAGTTGATTCTGACTCATAGCAACCCTATAGGACACAGCAGGATTGCCCCATAGGGTTTCCAAGGAGTGACTGGTGGATTCGAACTGCTGACCTTTTGGTTAGCAGCTCAGTTCTTAACCACTGCGCCACCTGGGCTCCTACGACTCAAAGGCTTCCCAGAGAATGTGCCGCAAAGCAATTGCGCAAACATGCAGGCATCTTGCTTGAATTCCCACGTTGCTAGAAACACTACTGAGTAAGCTGGGAGCAGGACGTGAAGGGAGGTTGAGGATTTATCAGGCAGGCCAAAGAGCAGACAGAGCAGAGAACGTAGGAGAGCTAGTGATGATCCAAATACAGCATTTCTAACCCTTTGGGGTGCAGGGTTATGCACCCTGGTGAACACAGAGCAAGTGTTTAATGAATTAAAGATAAATTAAAATGTCTCAGTGTCACCTGTGGAGCCCTGGTGGTTAAGTGGTTAAGAGCTCGGCTGCTAACCAAAAGGTTGGCAGTTTGAATCCACCAGCCACTCCTTGGAAACCCTATGGGGCAGTCCTACTCTGTCCTAGAGGGTCACTATGAGTCAGAATCAACTCGACGGCAACGGGCAAAGTGTCCCCTGTAGGGAGAGCAGCACTCTCTCCTTGGATATCATCGTGCTTTGAAGACAAGCAATTTGTTTTTAGTAAAAGGATACCAGGAACAGCCAGGAAGAGAGCCAAGACAGCTTGGGGACTAATTTCAGTTTCCTGCTGGCCATTTTCAATGTCTCCTGGCCACCTGAAATGCCCTAACCCAAACCTGTGGAGTCGTGGTCCCTGGGTGGTACAAACAGTTAATGTGCTCAGCTGCTCACCAAAAGGTTGGAGGTTGGAGCCCACCCAGAGGTACCTCAGAAGAAAGGCCTGGTGATCTGCTTCCAAAAAATCAGTCATTGAAAACCCTCTGGAGCACAGTTCTACTCTGACACGCATGGGGTCACCGTGAGTTGGTCTCAAAGGCAACTGTTTTACTATTTTTTTAATGACAATACACTGAGTCAGAGATGAGTTTTCCTGAAAAATTGACTTTAACGGGGGGGAAAATAATGCCCAGAGGAATGAACTAAGTAGTTCTAAGATTTAAAGCAAACAGCAAATTAAAATTCCATTTTCAGCCTTTGGTATTTGCCCTTGGCCTTTTTTAGGGTCTGTATACTCCAAGGAGTACTGAGGCATGTTCAATGCCATATGCCTCTTCACAGAAGACTCATCCGGGCCCCAGAAGTCCCAGCTGGGAAGGAGCCTCGCTAAAGGCCTGCTGTGTGGGGGGCTTAGCGACCAGAACCATATCTGCTTTACCTTGACTTTTCGTCTCATGAAACGCACCTATTTACTTGAGTGTTTATTTACAGGTGAACGTTAACCACACATGCACACACATGTGTATACACGTCCGTAACATGCATGTATGCAAACACACACACGTGCACATACACGCATATACACACGCACACAGGCAGACATGTATCTGCCTCCCTGAAGTTCAGTGCCCATCCTCTAGTCACTTTGCTCTGAACCTCTGTTTCTTTGTCAGGTGAGGCAGGGACCTGAGGTGGCTTCTAAGACTTCCCCACAGTTTTAAGATGTTCGCATAAGAAGTTCATACACTCTATCTGAAACACTTAAAATTCAATTTTCTGGGCAAAGGATGCACACATTTTGGGGACATGTCATTTATTCGGCTTCTGTCCTTTGCTGTTTTACACAAATGAGCACTCACTTTCATTTTTGTCTCCTGTTTTCCTAGAGTGCTTCTGGAGTTCTTTACAAGGGCCTTAAAGCCATGGATAAACGGGCCTTTAAATAAATTAGTTATAGGATATTATTAAAAGTTCACTTCACAATATACACACTCTAACCTATGTATGGAATCCCCTGGGTGGTGTAAATAGTAAACACGCTCGGGTGCTAATCAAAAAGCTGGAGGTTGGGGTCTACCCAGGAATGTCTCGGAAGAAAGGCCTGGTAATCCACTTCCAGAAAATCAGCCACTGAAGACCTCATGGAGCACACAGTTCTACTCTGAGACACACTGGGTCACCATGAGTCGCCACGGGCTGCCAGGAGTAGGCTTTTTTTCAACCTCCATATATACCAGGTTCAGGATTTTTGCTATAGAAAGCATTCAGACTGGTGTCTTCCATAGCTCTGTATGTCTGAAACCAGAGCAAACTTCTCTTCCTCACTCTAGGCTTAGCATCTACTTCCCCATTTAAAATCTCAGAAGGTCACAAAAGCTCCCTCTGGCAGCCAGGGTAGAGCTGGCTGGGAGGAGAGGACAAGGGCCAGCAGATGACTCATTTCAGAATTTCCAGCCACCAAAAACAGGAACCACAATGTGGTAGGTAGTGACATCCCTGGCTGGGTGCCCCTGGTGACAAGAGCCTGAGGCTTATTACCCCACCCTGGCATCTGTGCCAAATACGGCCAAGTTCCTGTCGAGCCTCTTCACAGACAAGAGAAAGATGGGGAAGTAGGCCAAGTGGTGGAGAGGCTACTCTCATGAAATGAACATAACCTATTGCTTCACAGGAGAACATTTTTTTCTTCAGATTCTTGTACCTTTGGGGACAACACAGAGACCAGACATATTGTGGGAGCATTCTCCTTAGAGGCGGTGTGGTGGGAGAGACAGTTACTTAATTTCTCCAAGACACAGTTTCCTCAGGTGTGAAATGGGAAGAGCATTGCTCATTGCAAAGGGCCTTTGTGAGGATGAGAAAATAATACATGTTCCTCTTCTTCTTTTTGCTTGTCCCCTCCCATTCTGTCATATTCCTTTTCCCCTTCCCTTCCTGTACAAACGGGCCCTAAAGCCATAAGATGCATCTGAACAGGGCAGCCATCCATGCCTGGGGTGGGAGAGGGGTAGTCCAGGAGACCCAGAATGGGAAGTTGAAACCCAAACAACGTGAAAAAACAGTTGCTATCAATTCAACTCCGACTCATGGCGACCCCGTGTGTGTCGGGGTTTTCAATGGGCTGATTTTGCAGGAGTAGATTGCCAGGCCTATCTTCTGAGGTGCCTCTGGGTGAACTTGAACTTCCAACCTTTCGGTTAGCAGCCCAGTGTGTTGACTCTTTGCACCATCCAGGGAGAGACCATCTATTTAGAAGGGCTGCCTGGGCTGGAAAATCAGAACCCAGATGGTAGAAGGAGGCATCCCAGCCTGGTTTCACTCATTCTCCCACGCAACAAATGTTTATAGAGCATCTCCTGAAAATAAGGTACTGAAGAGGATACAGACGGGGACACACAAGGATCCTGAGTCTAATGGAGTCCCTGTCCTAAGTAAGTCACACTCCATTGAGAAAGGTCACCTATTTAGCAGGGGCGATAACATTTAGACAAGTGATCAGAATTTAATGTACAGTATGCCAAGCGCTTCTAAGAGAAATACAAGCAATATGCTTGGAAATCCAGAGAAGAGGGCGATTACTGATGGCCAGGTCAGGGAAGGCTTCCTGGGAGTTTCGGCGTCTGACCTGCACCTTAATGGACGTGGACTTGTGGAGACTGTGGGTGTGTGCACAACAGGTCAAGAGCAACTCAGTGATGTCCGCGGCTGGTTGGCTCTTCATAACTGCAGAGATGGATGAGCCTGGCTTGCTTTCCAGACTTGTAGAAAGCAAATCGCTAAGCACCTTGACAGCCAGCAAAACAACTGTTTGTCATAATAAGCAATTTTTGATCAGGGAGACATTTTTATTGTGTTTTGGGAGTAACTGAATTATATGCACTGATGTGTTTGAATTTTAATTGTTTACCAGTTCACTGGGAGTAAAGGATGAAGTCATAAAACAGATGATACCCCGTTCCTTGATATCCCAGCTCTCCTTGAACTTGACCTTCCCGGGGAGTTAGCTTAATCGCCCAGGATGAAAGACAAAGCCTCCGGGTGTTTATGATGCTGCCCATAACATTCATGAAACGTTTCACTGTCGCTGGGGATAATACTCCAAGAATAAACAGCATGTAAACGAGTTTAATTACTGAAGAGTTCAGCCCTCCACCAAGACATCAGTACATCCTGAAGTTAATCAGCCTTTGGTTCATTTAGAGAAAACGACAGAGAAAATAATACTTAAAATATGCAATGTCACCCACAGGCTTGCCATCAAATTTCAATCCACACAAAGTTATCCAACTATATGGAAGTAAGACAAGATACACAAGCAATCATGACACCATTCTATTCATTAGACCAAGGGTCATGTTCCAAAGTCATGGAGAGAGTATTACCATAATTTGCAGAGCACAGACGTCAAACTTGATGCTACGGACATAAAGAGAGAAGGGAATTCATCCAATGAACCCTCCAGTCTAAGTGACACAGGCAAACATTTCAAGAAGGAAATACATACCCTAAAAGGAGATCACGTATTTTGTGTTTCTCTGTCGTTTAATCTTTCCCCATTAAGTTAACAAGAAAATCTAAAACGTGCCTCCACCCTTCATGGGCAGCATTGTTGGTCTGATTTAAAAGTCTCAATTATAAAACTTGAGTGAAAGATGCCTTGTAGAATTACGAGAGTGGGAGGGAATGCAAGCAGCCATTACTCAACTCCTCTGCCCCCTAAGTGGGACCCAAAGCCATTATCACAGCCAGCAAGAATATAAAAGCCTGTCCCCAGAGATTACAGAGAAATGCGGTAACAGCAAGGAGATAATGGAAGAATAAAAGAGCTAACTATATCAGTCTTTGACCGCTTGGTTCTGGATGACAAAGATGTTCATCAAAGGCAAGGTGGCTTTCATTAAACATGGTGCTCCAGAGAAAAGTAGTTATACAAATTACCAGAGGTATTTTTCCATGGAGCATTAAAGCATATGGGTTAGAGTTTTGGGTTGATTCCTCTGACATGCTAACACGAAGGCCTTTTCTGAAATCTTCAGATCTTATTTCACTTGGAAAAAAAAAAAATAGGTTGGATAGGTTGAATTGAAACTAGATAAGACTTAAAGTGTAAGTCTTATGATTTTCCAAATCTTTAATTCCATGGCTATATAAATCTATAGTGCCCTTGATGTAAAATCTACTCTGAATCATTGAATTAGAAGACACTTCAGTAACACTGAGTTGCGTCTTTATTTTTTTTCCTCCGTATATGATGTCTTATTAATCGGCCTAAATTAATTTGCCAACTGGGCGGGAACAACTGAGCCGTATTCTTTAATACTATTTCATAAACAGCAGAAATAGTAGCTAATATTTATTAAGTTATTACCATAAGCCAGGAAATACTCTAAACACTTCATACATGTTAATTTATTTTTTGGATATAACAAAACTCATGAGTTGGTTTTATTCTCATTCCTATTTTCCTGATGAGAAAACTGAGGCACAAAAAAATAATCTGCCTTAGATCACACAGCTAGTAAGCAGTGGAATCAGGGTCTGAATCCATTTACTCCGGTTCCCTGGGTGGTGCAAAGGGTTAAACATTGGACTATTAGCCTCAAGGTTGGCAGTTCGGATCCATCCAGAGGCAGCTCAGGAGACAGGCCTGGCAATCTCCCTCTGGAAGGTCACAGCCTTGAAAACCCTATGGAGAGGCTCTACTCTGCACACATGGGGTCAACATGAGTCACAATCTACTCGATGGCAACTAACAACAGCTTCTGCTCCAGGAAAATCACCATGCTATAAAATAGCATAATAAACCATGGCAAAGGCATAGATTTTACACTTAACGAGCCATTACTTAATGCCAGGCACTAGCCTAGACTTCTATCCATTGTTTTTGAGGTACAATTATAATCTGTCTTTTTTGACGTCACTACCACTCCAATCAAGATACAGTTCCAGCACTCCCCCAAACTCCCCACCCCCAGGCTCTGTCTCTATATAGCTCTGCCCTTTCCAGAATGTCATATACATGGAATCACACAATACGTGGTCTTCTGCGTCTGGCTTCTTTTTCCATTCAGCATAATGCTATTCATTCACAACGAGAGTCATCCATGTTGTTGTGCGTATCGGTAGCTGGTTCCATTTTATTGCTGAGTGGTGTTCCATTGTATGGATGGACCACAGTTTGTTTATCCATTCCCCGAGTACTCTGGGCTGTTTCTGGTTTGGGAAACCTTTGCATACGGGTTATTATGTGAACATTGATCGACATACCTTGCCTGTTATTTCACTCAGGTAAATAACTAGGAGTGGGATTTCTGGGCAGTATGCTTAAGGACTCGATGGCACTGGGTTTGTTTGTTTTTTTTTTTTATGCTTAAAGAGCCCTGGTGGAACAATGATTAAGCACTTGGTTGCTAACTGAAAAGTTGGCAGTTCAAACCTATCCAGTGGCTCCATGGGAGAATAGACCTGGCAATCTGCTCCTGTAAAGGTTACAGGCTAGAAAACCCTATGGGGCAGTTTTACTCTGTCACATGGGGTCGCTATGAGTCAGAATTGACTTGACAGCAATGGACAACAACACGGTAAGTGCTATTTAACTTTATGAGAAATAATCAATTTTTTTTTTTTTCTAAAGCAGCATTACAATTTTGTATTCCCAACAGAATGGATGAGAGTTCCAGTTGCTCCATTACCTTGTCAGCACTTGGTATTGTCAGTTTTTTTTTTTTTTTAATTCTATTGTGGTAAAATATATGTAAGATAAGATGTGCTGTTTCAAGCACTTCGAAGTGTACAATTTGGTGACATTAATTACATTCACAGTGTCGTGCAACGTTCACCGCTATCCATTTCCAAACCTTCTTCATCACCACAAACAGAAACTCTGAACCCATTAAGTAATAACTCCCTATTCTTTCCTCTCCTCAGCCCCTGGTAACCTCTCATCTGCTTATGTCTATATGAATTTGCCCATTACAGATATTTCATATAAATAGGCTCATATAATATCTGTCCTTTTGTGTCTGACTTATTTCACTTAGCTTAATGTTTTTAAAGTTACCCATGTCATAGCATGTATCGGGACTTCATTTCTCTTTATGGATGAGTAATATTCCATTGTAAAGATGGACCACATCTTGTTTATTCATCCGTCGATGGACACTTGGATTGTTTCCACTTTTCGGCTACTGTGAATACTGCTGCAGTGAACGTCAGTGTAAAGGATGTGTCTGAGTCCCTGCTTTCAATTCTTTTGAGTATATACCTAATAGGGGAATTGCTGGGTCATATGATAATTCTACATTTAACTTTCTGAGGAACTGTGACAGTGGCTGAACCATTTTGCATTCCTATCAGCACTATAGGGGTTACAGTTTCTCCTCAAAAATGCTTGTTTTTTTCCCTTGATTGATTGATTATAGCCATCCTAGCAGGTGTGAAATGGTAGCTCATTGTAGTTTTGATTTGCATTTCCCTAATAACTATTGAGTGAGATTGCAAGATCGTATGGTATTTCTATGTCTAGTTTTTTAAGGAGGCGCCATATTGTTTTCCGTAGTGGTTGCACCATTTTACATTCCTGCCAGTAGTGCATAAGAGTTCCAATCTCCCACCGTTTTAACTCAGTACCGAAGTCACTCTTGAGGTTCACCTTTCAGCCGAAGGTTAGACAGGCTCATAAAACAAAATGTGACTAAAGGGCCATACCAGACCAGGGGCAAGAACAAGAAGGCAGGAGAGGATAGGAAAGCTGGTAATGGGGAACCCAAGGTCGAGAAGACAAGAATGTTGACATGTCATGGGGTTGGCAACCAATGTCACAAAACAATATGTGCATTAATTGTTTAATGAGAAACTAATTTGCTTTGTAAACCTTCATCTAAAGCACAATAAAAAAAAAATACAACCCTAAAAAAAAAAAGTCCAATCTAACAAAGAAAATGCGAATCAATACTGAAAGTCACCCTTTTTCACAAAAAGGAAATTGGCAATTTTATTAAGATTCCTGAGGACTCAAGCAGATATAGTTAATAACCTCTCTGATACGTTATTGCCAAATCCCTAAATCTGTGCAAACCCTCGGATACAGACATTTCTCTTATAGGAATTTATTGCAAAGGGAAAAGTTGCAGATGTGCACATAGTATCCTTGTAGCTAAAAGGATGTTGCAGTATTTGGATATAACACTGAAATGATGAAAAACAGGTAACCGCCTAAATATTAAAAATGGTTAAATACATTTTGGTACAAATACAGTATGCAACCATTTAAAATATGTACTGTATTTTACATGAATAACACGCATGTTATACTTTTTTGCTGACTGAACAACCCCCTTGCGTGTTATTTTCCTAGGCATGTTATGCGTGTTATATTCATGGGTGCGTTCTTTACATGGGCGCCTTATTTGTGAAAATAGGTAATAACAAAGAGAGAAAATCATCACTTATGTGAAGACTGAAAAAGCGTGCAACAAAATAGTATTACAACCTGATTTACAAATACATATACAAAGAAACACAGCTTAAAGCCTATGTACAAAATGTTGGTGGTGGTCATCTATCTGAGGAAACTGAGTGAATTTTGTCTTCTTCTTTTGTTTCCTATAATCTCTAAAATTTCTACAATGGGTATTCTAAAAAAAGAGTCCTCTTTCCTTCCTTCCTTCCTACCTTTTCTTTCTTTCTTTTGTGTGCAAGACTGAGAAGGAAGAATATTCCAATGGACTTGCATTGCCATGGGGAATGGAGAAGTACAGTGTCCCAAACAGAAAATAAATGTGAAAACCAAATGTAGTAAAACAGACCTTTCTATTTATTGTTCCTTCTCAGATTTTTTTAGAACCTTAGTAGCCAGAAAGTACCTCTAGCTACAACAGCTAAAAGCTTGAGAACAACTTGTTCTAGAATCTTTTATTTATAAGCAGCAAAGCAGAATCTTATGTGACTGCCTGGTTGATTCAGTTCTCCATTCTCATGAAAACAGATGATGGATTACCATCTAACGTCCTCTTCTCTTAATTACTGTTTATAAGCTATGCTTTCTCTTTCTTGGCTACTGAAAACACTATACATAATGACGTTACTAAAAAAAAAAAAACTCAGCATAAATTCAATGACAATACTTGCAGGGGCTGGATAAGATCCAATCCCCAAAGTCTTTTGTATTAGCATCATTTATCCCATAGAACAGTAATTCTTACTAGAGTGTAGAGCTCCAATGAGATCAGAAATTCTGAAGGGTGGGGTTTCTTCAAACCATGCAGGTCTGGTCAAAGACTCCCTGAGGTTTCTCTAGTGAGGTGCGCTTGCCATTCTCTAGACACTCTCCACGCAACCCCCAGCACATACACACCTACAGACTGAGAATTTTATTGGCATACTGGTTAAGAGCTCGACTGCTAACCAAAAGGTCAGCAGTTCAAATCCACCAGCCGCTCCTTGGAAACCCTATGAAGTAGTTCTACTCTGTCCTGTAGGGTCGCTAGGGGTTGGAACCGACTTGACAGCACATAACAACAACAACAGATGTTTCTCTTGAGGAAATGCCATCCAGGTCAGTAGTGTGGAGGCAGGAAACAGATGAGAACAGTGTTCTAGAACATTCCACTAATCTAGGAGAGAAAGCCCCTTCTAACTGGAAGGGTAGCAAGTAATCTATTTCTTGGTCACAAATTTAAAGGTTACTTTTGAATTTGAGGCCAAGTTTCAATTCATTTATTTTTCCCCCCTTACGTAATGCATCAGAATAAAAACAAAACAAAAAGGCTCTACTCCTTTATGTTAAAACATGACTTACTTCCGGTTCACAATTAGCCATTCCCGAGTATAGGTCTGAACACAGTCTCTGACATGAGGATCCAGTTCAACCCTAATGAGATGGAAAATGAAATAACAACATGTTACTACTGAGCTAAAAAACACCAGTGAGTCAATTCCAACTTACAGTGACTCCATGTGAGTTAGATGCTCCTATACGATTTCCAGTGACTGATTTTTTTGAAGTAGATTGCCAGGCCTTTCTCCCGAGGCATCTCTGAGTGGACTCCAACCTATAACGTTTTGGTTAGCAGCCAAGGGCATTAACCATTCGCAAAACCCAGGGACTCCAAAATGCAAAACAATCCTTACCATGCCCAAGGATGGCAGCATGATTTCAAACCTGTATCAAACGAGAATGCAAAGGGTGTTCTTTTCCATTCACTTCAAGTCTCTGAAGTATTTCCAAGGCAACAAGAAATTTACTTTAATGAGACAAACATGTTGGCATTTTATGCTCTGTGGGTTTTCTTTATTATAGACAATCGTGTTAAATACAACCGTCCCTTGAGGCATTCTGACACAAGACATGTAGAACCTGCCATAATCCAATACAAGGCAAAGGAAGTGAGTATAAATACATATCTCCCACGGGGGCAATTTGGAAATATTTTTTGCTCGTGGGTAACCTTGTTAGGACATGCATATTCTACTTTTGGGAAGCCATGAAGAAGTCTAGCTGTCTTAGGCTTTGAGGAGTTGGCTGGCACTGGCTTCGGCTGGTGATTACTAAATCAGGTAGTTCGTGTCATACCTGTTCAGATGCGAGCATGCATGAGAGGTACTTTCACTGTTTCCGAGTCCAGAAATTGGAAGTAACTAATTTCCCCCGGTAGCAAAGCTTTTTACAGGAGCCTTTGTGGCATAGTGGTTAAACTCTGGGCTGCTAACCAAAGGTTGGTGGTTCGAACCCACCAGCGGCCCCACAGGAGAAAGACCTGGTGATCTGCTCCCATAAAGGTTACAGCCTAGGAAACCCTGTGGGGCAGTTCGACCTGATGGCCCACAACAACAGAAAAGCTTTTTACCGTTACTTGTAATTGTGTTGGTACTAGACTTAAATAGGTCTAAACGCTTGCTACAGGTCTTCATTTTCTCGTTTGTAAAATGGGGATAAGAGCAGAACCCGCCTGTGGGACTGCTAATAGCATTAGATAAGACGTTGTAGAGGTTAACGAGGTGGCCTCTGGGCCTGGACTGCCCAAAGCCCAGCTCCATCACCTACCAACTGGGGGACCTTACGTGAGCCACTCAGCCTTTCTGTGCCTCAGTTTCTCCATCTTAATGCAGTGATATTAATAGTAGACTGCCTACCTTAGAGAGTTGTGTTGAGGATTAAATAAATTAGTGTGTGAAGGGCTTAGGAGAGAGCCTGGCACATAAGAAAATCCATGTATGTGGTAGTGTACAGTCCCTGGGGGGTGCAGACAGTTAACGCACTCAGCTGCAACCCAAGAGGTTGGAGATTTGAGTCCATCTACAGCCCAACTCTAAAGAAAGCCCTGGCAATCTACTTCAGAAAAATCAGCCACTGAAAACCCGGTGGAGCAGAGTTCTACTCTGACACACGTGGGGTTGCTCAAAGTCGGAATCACTCAATGGAAAGTGGTAATATTGGCAGCTCACACGTACCATTTACTATGCGCTAGTGAACCCACCAGCTGCTCCTTGGAAACCCTATGGGGCAGTTCTACCCTGTTCTGTAGGGTTACTATGAGTCAGAACGACTCGATGGCAATGGATAAGCACTGATCTAGCCCTGCTGGTGCAGTGGTTAAGAGCTCAGCTGCTAACCAAAAGGTCAGCAGTTCAAATCCACCAGCCACTCCTTGGAAACCCTATGGGACAGTTCTACTCTGTCCTATAGGGTGGCTATGAGTCAGAATCAACTTGATGGCAATGGGTTTGGTTTTTTGGTTTAGGCGCTGATCTAATCATCTTATATGTATGAATTCAATTAATGCTCAATCAGCCTTCTTTGGTAGGCACTATTATTATTCTCATTTTGCAGAAGTACAAGATGCCCAAGGTCATACAGCTAGTAAGTGGTAGAGCAGGGCTTTGAACCCAGGGAGTTGGGCTCTGGAGTTCATGGTTTTAACCACTGCGCTATGGAAGCTGGACATAAGGTTCTGGCCCAGGTACAGGGTACTCAGTAGGAGTCCCCTGTTGCTTGCTCAGGTAATGAAACGGCACCTTCCTGTGCTTTAATTATACAACGGACTTCTTGGTAATGGTTACAGCAGCCAAGGTTGTTTTAAAGTCACCAGAGAGATAATGTGTTAGCTATAAATTCTGGTGGCAGGATAATATTAAACTCTAAAACCAAGGCTAAAGAAAAAAAGTACCTCCTCTTTCAAATTTCAAAAAATATCCCCCTACATCTAAATTTATTGTATTTTTTAAAGGATTTTCCCAAGATTCTGATCTCCTTTGAAGACAGCTAACCACACATTTGTATGCAAAGAAATAAAAATTAAATGATTCCCTACTGTGGGTGAAAATAATAGACTTTATCTGTGCTGACATCGCAGAAGCCTTGGTGGCACAGTGGTTAAGCTCTCAGCTGCTAACCAAAAGGTGGGCGGTTCGAACCCAGCAGTCGCTCCATGAGAGAAAGATGCAGCAGTCTGCTTCCGTAAAGATTTCTGTCTTGGAAACCCCATGGGGAAGTTCTGCTCTGTCCTACAGGGTTGCCATGAGTCAGAACTGACTCCATGATCATGGGTTTGGTTCTTGGTATACTAAAGTCATGCCTGAATAAATGGGCCAACAACAGAGAAAAACGGTTCCCAAGGATGACCATGGTTTTTTTTTTTGGCGGGGGGGAAGTATTTGCAAACTGTTAGAACTGAGCATAAAAGGTCAGCACCTTCATCATGAAAAGTTCCCTACTGGTGAATGACAGCTGTCTGAATGAGCAAGGAAAAGGCCATCCTAAGACCAAATCACTGTCATCCAACCTTAAAGTATGAAGAAGCAAATCCAAAGTAGAAGTAGACTATCTCAGAGCAATAAGGGTAGGGCTGTGTTTCACGATCTCCTTTCTGGGACTTTTTGGGGAAGACAAGAAGAATGAAAATGTCCAAGAGGATGTAAGTCTTAATTTTGTTTATAAAATGAATGCAAATAGAAGTTCGCCCTAACTAAACCGAAACCAAACCCGTTGCTGTCAAGCCGATTCTGACTCATTGCAACACTACAGGACAGAGCAGAACTGCCCCATAGGGTTTCCAAGGCTGTAATCTTTATGGAAGCAGTCTGTCACATCTTTCCCCCCAAGAGGGGCTGGTGGGTTCAAACTGTCGACCTTTCAGTTAGCAGCTGAGTGCTTAACCACTGCACTACCAGGACTCCTTAAAAGTTCACCCTACCAAAAAACAAAACCAAATCCATTGCTGTCAAGTCAATTCTGACTAATAGTGACCCTACAGAACAGAGTAGAACTGCCCCATAGGGTTTCTAAGCAGCGGCTGGTGGATTCGAATTGTCAACCTTTTGGTTAGCAGCTGAGCTCTTAACCAGTAGACCTCCAGAAAGACATTGAGTTTTACCCTATGGAAGCAACAGAATTTTGTTTAGATATAATTCCCTTGCTTGGTCCCAACAGCTGGTGCCCACACCTGTGAACACCTGTGAACATCTGACAAAACTTTCCTCAAGAACCAGGACTTCGCCTTGTTCGTCTTTTAACTGAGTGCCCAGCTCACAGTGGATGCTCAATGTGTGTCCAACTTCTGTTTACAGCTTGATCCAGTCTCTTATTTGCAAACAATTAAAATGCTTCTGGATGTCGGCATTTCAATGATCATTATTAAAAACCTTGATACTATAACAAATGGAGAAACTGAGGTCTTGGGAGGTCAAGTGACTCGCCCAAAGTCAGGTGCTGGTGACGGGCCCAGGCAGCATGGCTCCATAGCCTACCCTCGAGAGCTGCATTTGCGATACTGGGGCCCTTTAACTGGCTTAGTCCCCATATGGCTTTCAAAGTCTCTGGTCAAACCAGTTTTAAAAACTACCTACATCTAGATAACAGGACCATATCCGCGTATCTCAATGGATCTGAGTAATTTTGTTTGGAGTCCCTGACTACTAACTGAAAGGTTGGCAGTTCAAACCCACCCAGGGGGACCTAGAAGACAGGTCTGGTGATCCGCTTCTGGAAGGTCACAGCCTTGAAAACCCTATGGAGCAGTTCTATTCTGCACACACGGGGTAACCAGGAGTCGGAATCAACTGGACGGCAACTAACAGCAACAATTTTGTTTACTTTTAAAAGCAGACCTGGTAGAATTGTCCCCTTCTATATGGGAAACCAGGGTTCGATTTCTGGCCAATATCACGTGCAGTCACCACCCATTTGTCAGTGGAGGCTTGGGTGTTGCTAGAATGTTGAACAAGTTTCAGTGGAGCTTCTAGACTAAGATGGACTAGGAAGAAAGGCCTGGCAATCTACCTCTGAAAATCACCCATGGTCTGATCCCCAACCGATCATGGGGATGGCACAGGACCAGGCAGCATTTTGTCCATTGTTGCATGGGGTCACCATAAGTCAGGGGCTGACTTGACTGCGGCTAATGACTCCTTTACTCATGACAACCATGACAGCCCCCATCCTGACCACATTTTAAGAAAACAACTCACCCTTCCTCCGGCAAAGAGGGCTGCAGGGTCCTGCATTCCTTCGGCGTGAACACCACATCTAGGTCGTCATCGGTGAAGTCCCCCAGCTCCTGGGTCAGCTCCAGATCCAGGCTGTTCAAGTGGGTCATCAGAAGTCCTTCAAAGTCCACGGGCTCTACTGGGTCGTAAAACTGAGGCTGGGCATGGGGAGAGAAGAGACAAAGGGGTCCCCACCTGAGCGGCTGGAAGGGCCAGCTCTCAGGCAAGAGTAGAGGGTCGCCTCACTCTCCCTTTCACTCAGGAAGGGGTTCCCTTGCTGCGAAGGCCAAGCTGCTCTGTGGCGAGCTGTCAAACCCGAGGCAGTGGAATGGAAGTGGAAAGAAAGGCAGCAAGCAGAGTCAAGTCCTAACAGGATGAGTAATTAAAATCGCACCCCAGGGCCAAATTTTTCTCTGCTTAATTGCATCTTGATGAGGAATCCTGGGGAGATCCAAAATGAGATCACAAGGCTTTGCAGAATTTTTACATTTTCTCCTGCAAAATTCCTCTGAGGCCGTGTTTGCCCACAGCGCAGAAGAGATGGAGGCAGTTTTCCAGAAACACGGGCAAACCACCGCGCCTCCTGGCTGAGTGTTAATGCGGTGTTGCCTTGGGCCTGAGGGATCCGGCACACTGGCTCCCTAAAGCACTTCATACGTAATCACAGCCCCCGCTGACTGACTCAGGGGTTGAGACTCTGTAAGGGGAGACTCCAATGCCGCTACCTGACTGCTGCTGGTCTGGAAGAAATTTCCACCAGGCTGCAGCTAAGTGAGGAGCCCTGGTGGCACAGTGGTTAAGAGCTCAGCTGTGAACCAAAAGGTGGGCAGTTCAAATCCACCGGCCGCTCCTTGGAAACCCTATGGGGCAGTTCTACTCTGTCCTGTAGGGTCGCTATGGCTCGGAATCGACTGGAAGGCAGTGAGTTTGGTAGCTAAGTGAGCAAACTGAGAGCAACCTGCTGAGTTTTCCTGTGGCTAAACTCACCGGCTCTAAAGGATCATTCTTTGCTCTTCAGTTGCACCCTTCTACTACAGAAGAGGGACAGGTTAAAAGAACGAATAAAAGTTGATGAAACTTTAAATTGGCATATGTCCTGTTTTGTATATTTGCACCACAGTAATAATAAAAAGTAGGTGGTAATTTTAAAAGAGGAGTTCCTGGGTAGTGCAAACGGTTAAGCAGTGGACTGCTAACCGAAAGGCTGGTGGTTCAAACCCCGCCAGAGGCGCCTCGGAAGACATGCCTGGTGATCAGCCTTGAAAACCCTATGGAGCAGTTCTGCTCCGCATACACGGGGTCACCGTGAGTCGGAATCAACGTGACAGCAACTCACAACAATTTTTAGTGATTTTATTTAGCTGGCAAGAAGTTGGCCATCCTTTGTCAATACCCAATTAAACAAAATACTTTTTCCTTGCCTTTCAAATTCAAAGACTTGGGAACCACTGCCTTAAGGAAACAAAAGAATCAAAATCAGACCCAGTAGATCTGTACAACATCAACAGCAGTAGTCATAGCAGCTCTGTATAAACTATTCCCTTATGGTAGACTATTTAGAGCCATCGGAGCCCCTGGGTGGTGCAAACGCTTAATGCATTTGGCTGCTAATCTAAAGGTCGGAGGTGTGAGTCCACTCGGGGGTGCCTTGGAAGAAAGGCCTGGCGATCTTCTCCTGAAAATGAAAACTATACGCAGCACACTTCTGCCCTGAGGCACACAAGCTTGCTGTGAATCAGAGCTGACTTGATGGCAACTGGTTTGGTTTGGTTTAACTTTATGGCAAGAAATTGAGCTAGATCATTATATACATTATCTCAGTTAATCCTCACCAGAATTCCATGCAGCACGCATTATTATTATCCCCATTTCCAGACGGGGAAATCGAGAGCCAGAGACTTGAGTAGTTTGCCCATGGTTACAGAGCTAAAGCAGCCCGTCCGGAGGTAAAACCCAGGCAGGCTCACGTTCTTAACCAGGGGAGTGTTAACTGTTCTCTCCTGAGAGCTCTTCAGGTCTTTGCTGAGGATCTATCAAATGCCAGTCACGGGGTCGGGGTGAGGGCTACAGAGGAGAGCAGGTAGCCACTCTCATCAAGCATGCACTCCAGTCAGCCATGAGACAGGGAAGTTTGCCACATTCTCACATAGAGATAATGCCACCTTCAGGGGAGGGAGGGCTATGATAAAGAGCATACTATCACCACTAGGCACCAACTGAGTGGCCATGCGCCAAGAGCAATATATACACTTGATCACAAGGTCATAACCTTTCCCAGTCTGAATACATAGATCCTAGGACCTAACAGAATACAAATACAAATGTTAATGATAGAATTGAGTATGGTTCTAGCATTGCACACAGTAGGCATTTAATAATGTGCTACCCCTTGTACACAGTGCCCTGGTGGCGAAGCTGTTAAGGGCTTGGCCACTAACCAAAAGGTCAGCAGTTAGAATCCACCAGCCGCTCCTTGGAAACCCTTTGCGGCAGTCCTACAGGGTCGCTATGAGTCAAAATTCACTCGACAACAATGGGTTTGGTGTTTTGGTCCCTTCTACACGGAGCCCTGGTGGCACGGTGGTTAAGCACTCAGCTGCTAACCGTCGAAAAGTCAACGGTTTGAAACCACCAGCTACCGGGAGAAAGATGTGGCAGTCTGCTTCCGTAAAGATGATAGCTGTGGAAACCCTATGGCGCAGCTCTGCTCTATCCTGTAGAGTCAGTATGAGTCAGAATTGACTTGAGGGCAAGGGGTTTTACCTATAGAGGAGTCCTGGAGGTACAATAGTTATCGGCTAGGCTGATAACTGAAATGTTGGCTGTTAAAACTCACCCAGCAACTCCATGGGAGAAAGACCTGGTCATCTGCTCCTGTTCAGATTATAACAAAGAAAACCCTGGGGCAGTTCTACCCTGTCACGTGGGGTCATTATGAGTCAGAATTGGCTGGATGACACCTAACAACAACAACAACCGCTTCCATAGGAGTCCTGGGTGGTGCAAATAGTTAAATGCTCAACTACTAGCTGAAAGGTTGACAGTTCAGACTTACCCAGAGGCACCTCAGAAGACGGGCCTGGTGATCTGCTTCCAAAAGGTCACAGCCTTGAAAACCCTGTGGAGCAGTTCTATTCCGCACAACAACAACAACCCAACAGGCTGTCTATTCCAAATGTGATATAAATGTCTTGTGACTAGCAAGTGGATAAAGACTCCAATTCTTGTTAACGAGGCCTCCAAGCAGCTGTTCCTCTTGGCAAATTCAAATGATAGCTAGGAACCAAAAAACAAAAACAAACAATTCTGTTCTCTAAACTATCTAAAGCCTTAATCTCAAGAGCAGGTTTCCTAAGACCACTGGTGTTGCACCTAAACATGTTTACCCTCCTGGAGGGTGGTCCTTGTGTCTACTTGTCTACTGGGCTGCTCATGACAGACAAGCCTCCATGTTGACAAGTTCCATGGCCATTGCTCAGTCCTCTTTATCTACATCATTTGACACAGTTGATCACTCCCTCCTTGTTTTCTTTTGTTTTTTGTCCATTGAGGTGTTTCATTTGTATGTATTACATCCCTAGAAAAAAAATCCCAGGATTTTCCCCCCTGTGTGTTTTCGTCTTGCTTCCCCACGGTCCATGATACCAGCTGATGTAGTCAATACAAGGAAAACAAACTGATGGGATGGGAGCAGGTGATTCTGTTACTTCTCTAGGTCTTCAAGTTGCACGTCAAATCGGGGGCCCATCACTCCACACCTGTTCAACCTGCCTGTGAAGTTTGCAATTCTCCCAGCTCTGTGATCATCAGCAATTTCAAATTGACCATCATAAGCAGCTTCATCATCATAGTTAGAATCTCAACAATGACTCAGGAGCACAGTCTGTTAAGAACCTGTCATTTGCTTCTCTTCTCCCATCGCTGATGCTCTTAAGAGCCTTGGCCAGTACATTCATGTGCACCATAATGGCTGCAGGGAAAGATGGCGGAAAGAGGGTGGGAGACGCCATGCCCTCCTTCTTGAAACACTTTCCTTACACAGCGGTGACCAGTTGTCCAAGTGTGTACCAGCTTCCAGATTTAGCACCAAAAGTCTCCTGTACCAGGAAGCTCCCCAATCCTAGACAAATCAGGATGGTTGGCCACTCCACCTTTGGGATGCCCCCTTTTCTAGGCTCTCCTCCTACTATGCAGTGCTCCAGGGTTCAGTTTTAAAATGTCTTCTCTTCTCAGTCTACATTCACTCCCCAATGGTCCCACCCAGTCCCATGGCTTTAAAACACTATGTATTATTTTTTAATTATAATTTTATATCGATATCCTCAATATCTGCTGTGAACCCCAGGTTGACTTTTCCAAGTACACCTCGACATCACCTCTTGGTGATCTACTAGAACCTTCAAACTTAACAAATTTCAAACTCTTAATTTTCTTATTAATCTGCTCTTCCCATAATTCTAAGCCTTCACATCTCAGCAAATCACAATACCACTCCACTGGTGCCCAGGCCAAAAACTTTGCTGTCGACGTTGATTCTTCTCTTTCTCTTACACAGCACATTTAATCCACCAGGAAATCCTATCTGTGGTATTTCTGAAATATATCCAGAATCCAACTGCTTCCTACCTTCTCCACTGCCATCACCCTACTCCAAGCCACTGCCATCATTTTTCTGGGTTACTGTGATGTCCTCCTAACCACCAGCAACACCTGAGTCAATTCTCACCATAGTGGCCAGAGAGATCCTTATAAAAAGAGCTCTGTGGCCCAAGAAATAGAAAGGGCCACATGAACCAGTGACTACATCATCCTAAGACCAGAAGAACTAGATGGTGCCCAGCTACAATCGATGACTGCCCTGACAGGGAACACAACAGAGAACCCCCGAGGGAGCAGGAGAGCAGTGGGATGCAGACCCCAAATTCTCATAAGGCCAGACTTAATGGTCTGACTGAGACTAGAAGGACCCCGGTGGTCATGGCCCCCAGACCTTCTGTTGCCCCAGGACAGGAATCATTCCCGAAGCCAACTCTTCAGACATGGATTGGACTGGACAATGGGTTGGAGAGGGATGCTGGTGAGGAGTGAGCTTCTTGGATCAGGTGGACACTTGAGGCTATGTTGGCATCTCCTGCCTGGAGGGGAGATGAGAGGGTGGAGGGGGTTAGAAGTTGGTGAAAAGGACAGGAAAAGAGAGTGGAGGGAGAGAGTGGGCTGTCTTATTAAGGGGAGAGTAATTCGGAGTGTGTAGCAAGGTGTATATGGGTTTTTGTGTGAGAGATTGACTTGATTTGTAAACTTTCACTTAAAGCACAATAAAAATTATTAAAAAAAAAAAAAAAGAGCTCCGTGATCAATCCTTATTTAAAAAAAAAAAAAAAAATCAGGTTGTTTGGGGCCTGTAATCAATCCTTCCAGGGGCTTCCAATGTAAATCAGATTATGAGCCAAAGTTCTTCCATGGTCTCCGAGCCTATGACCCAACCTTGCTTTCTGTAGGATCGCATCTCCTGTGGCACACCCTGCTCAAGTCACACTCCGCTGTCTTGCTGCTTCTGGAACTTACCACACAGGCTCTTGCCCTGGGGGCTTTGCACTTGCTGTTTCTTCTCACCAGAATGCTCTTCCTTCAGGTAGGTATCTCTCAAGTTCATACAGTGTCCCTGTGTCTCCTTTTCAGATAGAGGCCTTCAGAGACCACCCAATCTAAACCAGCATCTCCTCCTGTCGCTCCCCATCCCCTTTTCCTGTTTTATTCTTCAGAGCACTGACCACCCCATGACACAGTCTGCATTTACTGGTTTGTCTCTGTCTGCCTCCCCTTTTAGGAGGTCATGAAAGCAGGCCCTTTGTTGAATCCAAAGGGCTCCGAGCTGTATCCCCAGCACCAAGTGTAGTTCCTGCACAGAGCGAGACTCAGTAAGTATGCTTTGAATGAATGAACCATTAGGACGATTCTCTTGGCTCTCTCCTATCTTTAAATAAACGGAGCTGAAGGTGGTAAGGTTCTTCTGGCTTCACGGACTTCAAAGTGCTCCATGGCCCAGATTAAACCATGCTTTCCTGCCTCCTCCAACTGCAATCCCCCACTGCTGCCATAAAGAGGAAGAGGCTGACAGGCCATATGGGCATCAGTCCATTTTTACTAAAGGCTGCTCTGCTTGGCTGGCTTTGCAAGACAACGATGACACTTCTGCTCCACCTGCGGGGTGCCTGCCACCCCTGCATTTAACTTCTGTTGTGAATTACCACGGAAACTAAATTGAGATCTTCACGTTCCATCAATAGAGCTCCGACGGTGCAAAAGTTAAGCACTAGGTTGCTGACTGAAAGGTCTGTGGTTCGAATCCACCAGCACCTCCACGGGAGAAAGACCTGGTGATCTGCTCCTGTAAAGATTACAGCCTAGGAAACCCTATGGAGCAGTTCTACTCTGTCACGTGGGGTCACCATGAGTTGGAATAGACTCAACAGCACCCACCAACAACATTTTCCATCATGTCGCCCCAAGTGAAATCAATGAAACCCAAAAACAGTCCAACTCCTTGAAAGATGAAGCACAAAAGAATAATGGACCCAAAAGACTCAGAGAGGACCACATTTACCAAGTGATGCACCATTGAAACCATTCTTAACCCTTGTTTACTGAACAGTAACCTAATGACACGACACAAAATGAACACCTTGCAAAGTACTTTTTTTTTTTACATAGATGTTACATATACAAATATGCCCTGTAGCTAGGGGCCATGGTCTTGGTGGACATATAGCTCAATTGGCATAACATAGTTTATAAAGAAAATGTTCTACATCCTACTTCGGTGAGTAGCATCTGGGGTCTTAAAAGCTTGTGAGTGGCCATCTAAGATACTCCACTGGTCCTACCCTGTCTGGAGCAAGGGACAGTGAAGAAAGCCAACAACGCAATGGAAAGGTTAGTCCAAATGACTAATGGACCACAAGTACTACAGCCTCCACCAGACTGAGTCCAGCGAAACTAGATGGTGCCTGGCTACCACCACTGACTGCTCTGACAGGGATCACAACAGAGGGTCCTGGACAGAGTTAGAGAAAAATGTAGAACAAAATTTTAACTCACAAAAAAAGACCAGATGAACTGGTCTGACAAAGACTGGACAAACCCCAAGAGTATGGCCCCTGGACACCCTTATAGCTCAGTACTGAAGTCACCCCTGAGATTCATATTTCAGCCAAAGATTAGATAAGCCCACAAAAAACAAAATGAGACTAAATGGACGTACCAGCTCAGGGGCAGGGATGAGAAGACGGGAAAGCTGGTAACGGGTAACCCAAGTTTGAGAGAGGTAGAGTGTTGACATGTCATGGGGTTGGCAACCAATGTCACAAAACAATATGTGTATTAATTGTTTAACGAGAAACTAATTTGATCTGCAAACCTTCATCTAAAGTACAATTGGAAAAAAAAAAAAATCAAATACACCCTGTAACCATGGTTTTTGGTTTGTATCCAGGATGTGGCTTTTTACCTTCTTCAGCCGGAGCTGTTACGGTCCAGCTGATGCATTCCATTTTACTTTGAAACTTTTCTATTCTCATTTTTTAAAACAGGATTTTTCCCTCTATTAATATGTCAGTTGAGGTTATTAACCATTTTACACAGTGGCTCACATCCTCCTTGCTCCTTTAGAGCAGAGAGTCCAACTCTCCTTTCCAAATTTCAATAATCAGAAAATAATTTTCGTAATTTAAAGTTTCATCTTAACCAAGACATCAAATAGAAGGAGCCCTAGTGGTCAAGAGTTAGCCTTTGGCTGTTAACCACAAGGTGGACAATTTGAACTCACCTAGTGGCTCCATGGAAGAAAGGCCTGGCAATCTGCTCCCATAAAGATTATAGCCTAGAAAACCCTAAGGGATTGCCATGAGCCAGAATTGACTCAACACCCAACAACAACAACAGGTGGCTGGCATCACAGGGTCTGGCCAGCCTACTTGGCCATGGCAATGTGGAATGTCCTAGACAATCGGTGATCCCACACACAGGGATATTAACTCCCAGAGCCACACTCTCTGTCCCTTGTTACCAAGGACCCTGGGCTGGATCGTCAAACAGACCTAGGGCAACACCCCATCATGCCTAGAGAAACAATTCGAAGTCGTGGGACTGCTTCTTATATAAAAATGCAAAATCTGAAGACATTTTATCTACTTTGAAAATATACATTCACGCAACCATCAGAGTTAATATTTACAAGTAGGGTTAAAAGACAAAAACCCAACAAACCAAAAAAAATTAGACTTCCTCGCTTCCTCTCCTTTGATGTATCAGGTTTCTGACAGCACCCAGATCTACCTGATTGCCTGTTCCCAACTCTAACAAAACAACAAGGGCCTGGTAGTCAATTGATCCTGCAAACGCCTGGGTTGTAAATAAGTTGACTCCAGTGAAATTCTTTTTTTGGTTGCTCACTTGTTCAGCACACAGGGCTGCTGAAATAGTGGTGATAGAAATAAAGGTAAGAGAAACGAAAGTCAAAATGCACTCTTTCTCATTTTGCCAGTCTCCAAAGAACACAAAGAATAGTCCCTGGCCTCTCACTTAAGTTTTCTAAAGCTGCTCCTCCGCCTTGCCAGAAATGAACCTTGCTCAAAGTTCCACTATTTTTCTACAAAAAAAAAAAAAAAATTTTTTTTAAGGCCAAGGGAAATCAGCATACTAAGTGGAGAAATTTTCATCTGGGAAGATTATCCCAGGAAGAAAATGGCTATTCCATTTTGGCCTTACAACATGACAGGCAGGTAAACACTGAAGTGATGGGATTTCCTGCACAGATCAACTACTTTAAAAATAAAAAAAAGGAATCAACTCCAGGCCTCTGGGCTTTCACATGCCCCCTGCTCTTTAGGCTGTTCACTGTTCACGAGAAGGGACAAAAGCAATAGATGACTGTGCCGATGCGGGAATAAAGAGCTGGGAAAAGAGATTCAGGAAATGAACCCAGGATAGGCAGGAGGAATATATTTTAAAAGATATTTATTTGCCAAGTGAGCCAGGAATAAATTATGGCAGGTAGGAATACATGATTCTTGGAGCGTTTAACACTTCTGCTACTTCTTTTTATATCTTCTTTTAGGAAACGGGTAGTTAAGCCACATGTCAATGTGACTACCTGGAAAATGAACTAATTCACAAAAATTCACTTTTATCCAAACCTACGGGGCAGGCTGCTTAGCTACCGAAAGAACACCTACAAATACTGAGCAATTTTTTGTCTGTAACTTTGAAGAAAAAAGGATTTCTCCCAAAAAAAAATTTTTTTTAAGCTGTAGCATAAAATAAAAGCTAGCACGTGGAGAAGGAAGGGGTCAAAGCCTCTGAGCTAAGCTTCCTTAAAGCCTTGTAACAGTGATGTTCAGTGATGTTTCCAGGACAGTCACCGAAGAAAGATGCACGTTTAATTTACAAAAAAGCAAAGCACCAAGACCTCCCTTTTGTTTAAAATATAAAAGCATATTCAGTCACTTTTTAACTATATTCTGTATATTTTAATGCAACTTGAGTCACAAGTTTAAAGAATAATAATAATAATCTTAGTTTTCAATTAAATATATACCCAAACAAAAATCCATTGCCGTTGAGTCAATTTCAACTCATAGCAACCGTATAGGATAGAGCAGAACTTCCCCATAGGGTTTCCAAGGCTGTAATCTTTACAGAAGCAGACTGCCACATCTTTCTCCCAAGAAGCAGCTCATGCATCCTTCTGCTGAGTAGCAGCTGGTAGGTTTGAACCCACCAACCTTTCGGTTAGCAGCTGAGCACTTTAACCACCGCACCACCAGGGCTCCTAATTAAATATTAGCACCAAATTCAGCCAAAAAAGCATACCTAATATATCTTTGTTTAAAGCTTATCTAATATATCCAAAAACACAAACATTATGCACTTGGAACACTTTTTATTATAATTTGCAATTATGCAACTGACCAAAAAAAGTGCAAATAAAAAGGACAGGCTAGCCAGCCTTCTAAGTCATAAATAGATTTTTGTTGCTGTTGAAGAAATGTTATCACAAGTTACTTCTTTGCAATAAAAGGTGCTATACCTTTTTCGGTCCTATCCATTTCATTTACGACCCAACACACAAATGATCCTACTGAAATATCATAAATCGCTCCAGTACACATACCTTTGAAAGAAACACAGTTACACGGCGTTTAAATTGGCACAGGCTGACAAAATGGCGGCCACAGGAAACAGTGGAAGGTTACAAAATCTCTAAGAGCAGAAGTGGTTCTGAAGTAGTAAGTGAGGGGGGAAAAAGAAAAAACAACTAACCTAGCCTCCTCAAGATAACTGCTAGAGCAAGAAAGAGCTGCAGTGCCGAGTGTGAGGAAGTGAACACCGAGGTGGTTGTAGCGCTCTCGCACAGGAAGCCAGTGCTCACTTCTGGTTTTACAAACCATCTCAGTTAAGTCAGATTTACCCCCACTTGGCACATATCTGGCGTTTAGTCCGCAAATAATATAACACATGTAAGCAACCTAATTCAACGATTGGTGTTAATATAAAAATGCAGGCAATCTTATCACCACCCATCTGTCAGTTTATCATTCTGTGGTGGCTTGCCTGTTGCTGTGATACTTGAAGCTATGCTACCAGTATTTCAAATACCAGCAGGTTGACCCATGGTGGACAGGTTTCAGCAGAGCTTCCAGACTAAGACAGACTAGGAAGAAAGGCCTGGTGATCTGCTTCTGAAAATGAGCCAATGAAATCCTTAAGGATCACAACAGAACACTGTCTGACTCTCTCGCTTTGGACGCATCATCAGAAAGGATCAGTCACTGCAGGAGGACATCATGTTTGGTAAGTAGAGGGCCAGTGAGGGCAAGAGAGTGCCTCGGTGAGGTAGATTGTCACAATAGCTGCAGTGATGGGCTTGAACATGCCGGCAATTGTGAAGATGGTCCTGGACCAGGCAGCATTTTGTCGTGTCATAGTTGACTCCATGTGGCAGCTAACAACAACAAGGCAATTTTCAACTTAAAAAAAGAGAATGTGTTTCAGAACTGAAGGTTTATGCATACTGCATGATTCCAGATTTTGGTTATATGACGTTCCAGAAAAGGCAAAATTATAGTGACCAGTGACTGCCGGGGGCCAGGGCTTGGGATAGGAGATCACTGCAAAGGGGCATGGGGTTTTTTTAGGGCAAAGGAGCTGTTTTATGTCCTGACTGTGGTAAATGACTATAAATTCCAAAATTCATCAAGCTGTGAAAAATGAGTGAATTATATTATATGTAAATTTTACCTTAAAAAACTATTTAAAAAAATGAGGGTTTGGAGAGTGTTGACATGTTATGGGGTCATTAACCAATGTCATAGAACAATGTGTATACTGTTTAATGAGAAACTAGTTTGTTCTGTAAACCTTCATCTAAAGTACAATAAAAAAAAAAAAATGACAGGTTGTAACTTGGCTTTTGGGACTTTGAAACATGTTCTTCCAATAAAAGTATGCTATAAAGAGTGGCAAGATTCCAAGCTAGTCTCTCCCCCCAAAAAAATATGAGCCATAATTTGGGTGATTATGAAGCCTGTGAACCCACTAGAAGTCCCTGGGTGGCCCAAACGGTTAAGTGCTCAGCTACTAACCAAAAGGTTGGAGGCTCAAGTTCACCCAGAGGGTGCCTCAGAAGAAAGGCTTGGTGATCTACTTCCAAAAAATCAGCCATTGGAAACACTACAGGGCACAGTTCTACTCTGAAACACATGGGTCACCAAGAGCTGGAATCAACTCGACACCAACTGGTTTGTTTTGTTTTGTTTTCGGCAACCCACTAGGTCCAGAAGCTTCAGAACCACAGCCCCGGAGGTCCAATTTCCACTCTAAGTCCAGGTTGCGGAAGGAGAGAGGGAAACTGCCTGAGGTCAGTAATCAGGCGTGGAGCCATGGGGTGGCCACTGGATAGTGTAAGGTGGCCTTGGAAGACCTACAGCAATTCAAGCAGCAAAGGTACAAGCTGGCAGCTCTGCCCTTGACCGTTCGCAAAGCACGCCTGCGACTCATACTTACTAGCTGGAGGGAGGGGAAGCCGGAGGTGCTGATGCTCTGTCGAGGGCACTGACCGAGGTTTGGTGGGAGAGTGAACTGCTTCCTAATTTCTGCTGAAGAATACCTTGGATTGAAAGAGAAAAACTAAATGAGGTGATTGTTTTTCAAGAGTTATTAGAATTACAGATACAACCTGTGGTACCATGTCATAAACCCTGGACCTTGGCTGGGCTCCAGGCAGCACCCCCTGAAATGTCCTTAGCGGACACCCTGGTAGTGTCTGTCTGATAGGCCATACTCTGGTGTAACTCACAGAGGCTGGGATGCCAGCTATCATAGCTCCTGCCCAATACTTAAAGGATCATGGCATAAGGAGGAGTCTGGGCCCCCCCAAAAAACACTCAGAAAAAGTACTTCCAGGACATTTGGAGAAATTGTCTCTACCTGAGGACATTTATTCAGAAACCCAAGAGGGTCCTTTAAATCCTAAGCCGCCATTTTGGTCCAGTCATTCTCATTATTCTGTTGGTGAAGAATATTGAATACACCATGGACTGCCAGAAGAACAAACAAATCTGTCTTGGAAGAAGTACGCCAGAATGCTCCTTAGAAGTAAGGATGGTGAGACTTCATCTCACCTACTTTGGACATGTTATCAGGAGGGATCTGTCCCTGGAGAAGGACATCATGCTTGGTAAAATAGAGGGTCAGCGAAAGAGAGGAAGAACTTCAATGAGATGGATCGACACGGTGGCTGCAACGATGGACTCAAACGTAACGATTGTGAGGATGGCGCAGGACCGGGCAGTGTTTCATTCCATCGTACCTGGGGTGTGGCTGTGAGTCAGAACTGACTTGATGGCACCTAATAACAACAATTCTCATTTCAAGAAGCTGAACCCTTCTGGTGAGCTGCCTGCTAGACACAGAGCGCTAGACAACTGATAAATGAACATGCAGTGAGATGGACTGACACAGGAGCCACATCAATGGGCTCAAACATACCAGAGATCACAAAGATGGCTTTGCAGGACTGGGCAGCGTTTCCTTCTGTTGTACATGAAGTCGACATGAGTTGGAGTTGACTTGAGGACGCCTAACACCAACAACAACCTTCCTGCAGATCCCTTAGATGCAATTTACTTAGGGAATTCCTAAGGACTTTATTCATTCAGGAGCCCTGGTGGCGCAGTGGTTAAGAGCTCGACTGCTAACTAAAAAGGTTGGCAGTTTGAATCCACCAGCTGCTCCTTGGAAACCCTGGGGGGCAGTTCTACACTGTCCTTTAGGGTTGCTATGAGTTTGAATAGACTCAACAGCAACCGGTTTGGGTTTTGGGTTATTCATTCAAAACTGCTTCCAGTGGAGTGGTCCTTCATGTCACCCATATTGACACTGCTGAATCCTCAGCCAACACCCCTGGTAGCCTGGAACCAGGCACAGGAGAGAAGGTTGTTTCCTATCATCTCCTCCCAAGTCCTGGTACGAGCCTGCCCACACCCAGCTCACAAACATGTTGACTTCAGGGCACTCGTTGTCAGTTCTATGTTTGGAACTCAGAAAACGTTTTCTCACTAAATCAGTTGCTGGTGGTTGGAGAGTCAGGCTAGTTCACAAAAGCATATGCAAACCACAAAGAGGCTGAGGCATACACTATTAATACCTCTATGCAATATAACTAGAAACCAGCAGAGATTAAACAAAAACAAACAAAAAACCCAGACCCGTTGCCATCGAGTCAATTCCTACTCATAGTGACCCTATAAGACAGAGTAGAACTGCCCCCTAGGGTTTCCAAGGAGGGGCTGGTGGATTTGAATGAATGACATTTGGGTTAGCTACCAAGCTCTTAACCACTGCACCATCGGGGCCCCCAGAAGAGATTACTAAGAATCAAATAATGAGATCATATTTTTGAAGCATGCTGTACACCCAAGAAGGGACAGAGAAATTTTAAAAATCATGTGTTTTTTAGTAAGGCGTATTTTATTTTCTCCATTATAACGTGTGCTGAGGCATAATTATTAATGACTCGGATAATAAGCTTTCTAACATGGTCTGCTTGGCTGCCAACTGTGGCAATGGAGTACACAGAGGAGTAGGAAGTCTGGATTTTGGTTCCAAATGTGGTATTCATTCTCCCTTCCCAAGGCGTCTCTGGGTGGTACAAATGGTTAATACACTCAACTACTAAACCAAAAGTTGGAAGTTCAAGTCCACCCAGAGGTACCTCAGAAGAAAGATCTGGCAATCTGCTGCCAAAAAGTCACAGGCCTGAAAACCCTATGGAGCACGGCTCTACTCCGACACACATGGCATTGCCATGAGTCAGAATCAACATCATGGCAACTGTTTTTGTTTTTTAATGTTTACCTTTTTGGTATCCCTTCCCAAGAGCACCTTAATTTCCTTGCAGGAGTTCCCCACTTCCATTGTACATTGTCCAGGCAGAGCTAGAGACCAAAGGGGCGGGCACCTGACCTGAGCAGGACAATCATCTCTCCCTCCCAGGATTCCGGATGGTGAATGGATACAAGCATGGAAGAAAACAGCTGGGGCACATTCCCGCTCTTGGTGGCCCCTTGCAGTATGAGGCAATGGAACTTGATGCCCTAGAGAAAGTTACACAGCCAGCACTAATTATATTCCTTCATTTCCTGCAGCATTTTCTTTCTTCAATTTCAAAAACTATTAGAAAATAGGAGGGTAAAAAGGAAGTATTCTATTCGCCATTGGGAAAGTGTAAATCAAAACCACAATGAGATACCACTTCACACTCACTAGGATGTGACCAAAAAGATGGACAATAACAAGTGTTGGCAAGGATGCAGAGAAATCGGATCTCCCATACATTGCTGGCAGGAATACAAAATAGTGCAGCCATCTGTTACTTCCTCAAAAAGTTAAACATAGGAAAAAAAAAGTTGAATTGGCAAACGTTGTATTATATATATATTCTTCCACAGTTAAAAAAAAAAAACAGTTAAACAAAGAGTTACCATATGACCTAGCAATTCCACTTCTAGGTATATACCCAAGAGAAATGAAATATATGTCCACATAAAAACCTGTACACAAACGTTCACAGCAGTATTATTCGTAATACCCAACAGATGGAAACAACACTAATGTCCAACATTATGCTAAGTGAAAGAAACCAGACCAAAAAACTACATGTTACATGATTCCATTTATAGGAAATGTCCATGAATTATATATATATAAATGTATATATATATTTGTTGTTATGTGCCGTTGAGTTGATTCCAACTCATAGAGACACTATAGAACATAGGGTTCCCAAGGAGCGGCTGGTGGATTCAAACTGCCAACCTTTTGGTTAGCAGCCAAGCCAGCAGGGCTCCATATATATATACGTGTGTGTGTGTGTATACACATATATATACTTATGTATGCACACATGAAGTAAGTATTCTTCTATAGAGACAAAAGTTGAAGGCAAAAGTTACCAAATTTAGTACAACAGACAGTCAGGAATGGAGGGAAAATGTCAGAATTTGTCTCTACTTCTCTACTAAACATTCTATACACTGATTTTCATTACCAGTCAAAGTCTAGTTACCTAGTGCTTCTATAACAGAAATATCACAAATGGATGGCTTTAACAAAAAGAAATCATAAAATATGTAGTTTTTTGTCTGGTTTCTTTCACTTAGTGTAATGTTGGACATTAGTGTTGTTTCCATCTGTTGGGTATTATGAATAATACTGCTGTGAACATTTGTGTACAGGTTTTTATGTGGACATACATTTAATTTCTCTTGGGTATATATCTAGAAGTGGAATAGCTAGGTCATATGGTAACTCTATGTTTAACTTTTTTTTTTTAACTGTTAAAATTTAAAAACTTTAATTTTTCACAGTCTATAAGGCTAGAAGCCCTAATTCAAGGCATCAGATCCAGGGGAAGGCTTTCTCTCTCTGTCGGCTCTGGGGGAAGGTCCTCATCATCAATCTTCCCTTGGGTCTAGGATTTTCTCTGTGTAGGGACCCTGGGTCCAAACGACGCTCTCTGCTCTTGGCTCTTCTTTCTTGGTGGTATGGGGTCCCCCTCCTCTCTGCTTGCTTCTCTCTTTCATATATCAAAAGAGACTGACTAAAGATACAAGCTAATCCTGTAGGTTGAGTCCTGCTGCATTAACATAACTGCCTCTAATCCTGCCTCATTAACATCATAGAGGTTTGGATTTACAACGCATAGGTTAATCACACCAGATCACAAAATGGTGGACAACCACACAGTACTGGGAATCATGGCCTAGCTGAGTTGACACACATTTTTGTGAGACACAATTCAATCCATAACATTCCACCCTTTGGCCCCCCAAAATTCATGTCCTTGCCACATGTAAAACACATTCACCTCATCATATCATCCCTAAAGTCTTAAATCAACTCCAAGCACAAATTCCATCCTGGGGCAAAATTCCTCTTCATCTGTGAAATCTAGAATACAAGTTATCTGCTTTCAAAGTACAATGGTGGAACAGGCACAAGCTAGATATTTTCATTACAAATGGGAGAAATTGGAGGGAAAGATGGGATAACAGGCACCTAGCAAGTCAGCAGAACACACTACATTAGCTCTCAAGGCTTGAAAATAATTCTCTGTTCTCTGAGACCATTTAGGCAATGGCCCTGTCCTCCAAACTCTCTGGATTCTGGGTGGAGGCCCTTCGGCCCTGGGCATCAGCTCCACCTTCCAAGCCCTCTGGGATGGCAACTCTGCTCCCTTGGATTTGGGCGTACCCATTCTCTTAATCTGTCCGAGTAGTGAGCCTACCCCCTTGGCCCGGGCAGGCCCCTGTTCTTCTGCGCCTTGGACATGGCAGCCCCGCCCCCTCACCTTTGGACAGTGGATCCAGCCGCATCCTGCTGGCATTTGTGAATGGCAGCCCCACACTCCAGAATCAAGTTTGTGAAGATCTGACTCTTTGAAATCGAGGAAGCTATGGCCCCACCTTTTGAGACCTAGCAGCCACGGCTCCGTCCTTTGAGACCCCAGAGGCTGTGGTCCTACCCTTTGAGACCGAGGCAGCTCTGCTTTCTGTGCTCCTTGTCTCTTCAGCTTTTGCTTCCTGGTCCCTTGAACTTTTGGCCCCTTGGGCATCTTGGGCCAGCCTGGCTTCTGTCTGGCTCAGGCAAGTGTTCCAAAGCTCTTTAGCTCTACCAATAAGTGCCTGGAGGCATCCCACTCTACCAGCAAACCTCGGCCAGAAGGCACTCAGCTGTTTTCCTCCATGGGTCAGCAAGCCTAGCTCCACTGATAGGTGCCCAGAGGCACTTCACTTTACCAGGAAGCCTCCTGCCTGAAGGCACTCAGCTCTCTCACTCCGTAGGTCAGCTCCAGTGCCATGGCATGCCCGTCTCCCAGTTCTGTTACTGCCATTTCTTTGCTGCTACTCCTCACCATCTGTGCCTTCTCTGGTGTTACAGCTCTCCTCACTTTCTTCTGAGTCCTCACCAAAATTGTTTTTAATATCCATAATTCCACCAACAGTCTCTTTGAGGCAAGCTAGGCTTTTACCATTAGATACTTTAAAACTCTTTCCAGCTTCTACCCATTACTGAATTCCAAAACCACTTCCACAATAGTAGGTATCTATTAGGTTAGCACCCCACTCCCGGTACCAAATTCTGACTTAGTTATTTAGTGCTGCTATAACAGAAATACCACAAGAGGGTGACTTGAACAAAAAGAAATTTATTCTCTCATTTTACAAAGCTAGAAGTCCTAATTCAGGGCACCAGCTCCAGGGGAAGGCTTTCTTTTTCTGTTGGCTCTGGAGGAAGGTCCTTGTTATCAATCTTACCCTGGTCTAGGAGCTTCTCAGCACAGGTGCAAAGGATGTGCTTTTCTCCTGGTTCTTTTTTTCTTGGCAGTATGGGGTCCCCCTCCTCTGCTCCCTTCTTTCTTTCATATCTCAAAAGAAACTGACTCAAGAAACAACTTGAGTGATTCCTGTCTCATTAACATAACTGCCTCTAATCCTGCCTCATTAACATCATAGAGGTTAGGATTTGCAACTCATAAGATAATTATATCACATCACAAAATGGTGAATACCCACACAATATGGGACTTATGGCCTAGCCAGGTTGACACACATTTTTGGGGGGCACAAGTCAATCCATAACAGACAGTTACCAACATTGAAATCACCAGATTGTTGTTGTGGTTATTAACCACTGAATCAATTCCAACTCACAGCAACCCCATGTGACAGAGTAGAACTGCACCATAGGGTTTTCTTGGATATAATCTTTATGGAAGGTGATCGCCAGGGCCTTTCTCCTGCGGAGCCGATGGGTGGGTCCAAAAGATCAATGTTTCAGTTAGCAGCTGAGCACTTGCTGCTGTTGTGCTCCAGGGCTCCTTAGGCCACTATAAAGATCCATCTTGCATAAACGACATTGCATCTTGTGTTGGGCACCAGAGAAACCCAAACCAAAGGTGCAATCATTTATTTACTCCCTTTAGGCGATGGCCATAAGTCACAAGGACCAAGACAACCAAGCAAATGCCCTCTTGTGTGGTCAAGCTGCTCCATTCACAGACAAGACTGACTTCTCCTGAGACTTCTGCTTCCAGGGTTTTCCCCTAAGATCTCTCAAATAATGCATGTTTGTTTCATGGCCACCCTAAAACCTTCCTGTTGTGGAGCAGAGGCTGGTGGAGATAGTTGAACGTGTTCAGAGAGGAAATGGCACTGTGAGAGAATCAAAGGGTGGCACAGGATGACAGGTTTTTGCTTTCATTTTGAGGCTAAATCTACTGTCCTGAGCCAAAGCCACAGTGTTCTTGTCATGCTGAAATCAGAATGTGCCTGCTCTCCATTCCTTCTTAAACAGGATCAACTGGTATTTCTTTTCCATCCCTCCAAGTAAGAGTTTTCTAACTCAGAGTTTCACAACTGATCTTCTTCCCTGATATCTCAAGCCCGATCCCGTACCTCACGCCAATCTTGTTTCCCATCCACAAAGAACCAGTTATACAAAAGGTAACTAAAACTGCCACTGCAAAATTGTGAAATATGGAGATGAACTGTCTGTCCTTAAAATGAAAGTAATGAGTCACCCCACATGGGAAAGAATTGCTTTGTTGTCACTTGAAGAACTTCACAATAAAGTATCTTGAGGTCCTCAAGTCCCTGGGTGGTGCAAAAGGTTAACAGGCTTGGCTGCTAGCCGAGAGGTCCCCGGAAGAAAGGCCTGGTGATCTACTTCTGAAAAATTAGCCATTGAAAACCCTATAGAGCACAGTGCTACTTTGACACACACAGGGTCACAGACAGATCGACTCAATGGCAACTGGCAGACAGGGCCTACAAAGAGGGCCTACAAATCTGTCTTGGAAGAATTATAGCGAGAATGTTTCTTAGAAGCAAGGATGGCAAGACTTTGTCTCGTGTACTTTGGACATGTTATCAGGAGGGACCAGTCCCTGGAGAAGGACATCAAGCTTGGTAAAATAGAGGGTCGGTGAAAAAGAGGAAGACCCTTAAAAAGTGGCTGTAACAATAGGCTCAAACATAGCAACGATTGTGAGGATGGCGGAGGACTAGGCATCGGTGTTTCATTCTGTCATACATGGGGTTGCTTTAAGTTAGAACCGACTCAATGGCACCTAACAACACCACTCTTTCATCTCACCTTCTCACTTTGGAGAATCCACCCCCAAAGAATTCATGCAAACAAAAACATAATTTGAGCAGAAATGAGCATAAGAATGCTACATATGAGAGCAAATCACTGAAAATAATCAAAGTATATTTAATTCCATTTTGCATTTAAAATGACAAATATATGAATTAGGCTGGCCGTGAAAACTTGCATACAAAATAAGTTACAAGTAAACAATAGTGCCGCCGTGGTCTCTCAGTTTGTCACACTGGGGGGCTCGCGTGTTGACGTGATGCTGGAAGCTCTGTTGCCGGTGTTTCAAACACCAGTAGGGTACTCATAGTAGACAGGTTTCAGTAGAGTTTCCAGACAAAGACAGACTAGAAAGGCTTGGCAATCTACTTCCAAAAATTAGCCAAGGAAAACTCTATAGATCATAACAGTATATTGTGCAATATAGTGCTGGAAGATGAGCCCCCTAGGTTGAACCCAAAAAACCCATCGCCATCGAGTTGATTCCAACCCATAAGGAACCTCCAGGACAGAGTAGAACTGCCCAGTAGGGTTTCCAAGATTCTAAATCTTTATGGAAGCAGACTGCCACATCTTTCTCCCTCAGAGTAGCTGGTGGGTTTGAACCCCCGACCTTTTGGTTTGCACCTGAGTGCTTTAAGCACTGTGCCACTAGGGCTCCTTCTCCTTGAGAAACTCAAAATACACAGTGGCTCGAACAATGGACTCAAGCACAATCATGAAGGCAGCACAGGACCAGGCAGCGTTTCATTCTGTTGTACACAGGGTCACCTTGAGTTGTAGCCAACTGGACAACAGCTAACAACAACAAACAGTTGTATAAGGAATCAAATACAAATACGTTCCAGTGTATGTGTAAGTACACCGTAAGGATCAGAAGTCCTCTCAGTAATCACATAACTTTAGTAACAGCTCTTTCTCCTGAAAATTTTCTTAAATTCCTAATTTAAAAAAAAAAAAGATGTATACAAATAAAATAACATGCAGACATGGGAGAACTACTTGGAGTTTTTAAAAACTATGTGTTGTTGTTAGGTGCCGTTGAGGTGGTTCCAGCTCATAGCGAACCTATGCACAACAGAGTGAAACACTGTCCAGTCCTGTAGCACCCTCACAATCGTTGTTATGCTTGAGCCCATTATTGCAGTCACTGTGTCAATCCATCTTGTTGAGGGTCTTCCTCTTTTCCGCTGACCCTCTACTGTACCAAGCATGATGTCCTTCTCCAGGCACTGGTCCATCCTGACAACCTGTCCAAAGTATGTGAGGCATAGTCTCACCATCCTTGCTTCTAAGGACCATTCTGGTTGTACTTCTTCCAAGACAGATTTGTTCGTTCTTTTGGCAGTTCGTGGTATATTCAAGATTCTTGATGAGCTAGTGTTACAGCATGCATTGTGGCCCCCAAAAATCTGTGTTGGATTCCTAACCCCTGTAACCTGTAGAAGTAATCCCACTTGGGAATAGTTTTCTTTGTCATGTTAATGAGGCCATTCCAATGTAGGGTGTGTCTTAAACCTACTCACTTTTGAGATATAAAAAGAGCAGAAAAGGCACAGAGAAGCATGCACTGATGGTGGAAAGACAGATGCCATGTGGAAATACCCAAAGAATGCCAAGAAGACAGCTAGAGAAGCTGAAACAAGGATTTTCCCCCTGCGCCAACAGAGAGCGTCTTCCCCTAGAGTGAGCGTCCTGAATTCTGCTTCCAGCCTCCTAAACTGTGAGAAAGTAAATTTCTGTGTGTTGAAGCCACCCACTGGTGGTTTTTCTGTGATAGCAGCACTAGAGAACCAAGACAGCTAGGATACCCTTCTTCTAAGGAGCTCAAAGTGCACTATAAGTATTATTGTCTTTATTTTCCCAGTTTACGGGAACGGAGCATTGAGGTTTGTTTAAAATATCCATACTCATACTAGGGGGTCAGAATGGTGGGTCAAGGGTGGATCAAGAAGCTCTCTGTTTTTATCAACAGATAACTGGGTACCCAGTCAGGACGAAGAACCAGTGAAACAAATGAAAGAGCAGAGCTTCCCAACTGTTTGCATCCAACCATCAGCTGCTTCATAAAAATGCAGTCCTGGATCTCCCCACCCCCTCGCCCCCACCCCCCGCCCCACTGCCCCAGCCCTGAATCAGCATCTCCTGCTAAACTGCACTTTTAACCAGAAACTTCAGGTGAGTTTTATGCCCACGAAAGCATAAGATTCACTGATAGTGGAAGACTAAGAGAGAGGGGTGTGTTTGTTCATTCATTCATTCATCCGTTCATCAGGCATGTCTGGCTTACAAAGCTCCAGACTCTCAGACAAGCACGAGGCGGGTGGGGGATGAGGTAGAGGAAGACACTCGCTGCTCCCGGGAAGCTCCGTCTGGTGGCATGGGTGGGTGGGTGGGTAGATGGGTGGCTGGAGGGTTGAGGGGAGAGAGCAGATGAAAACTGAACTGAAAACTACAATAACTATAATACAGGAATGTGCACAGTGCCTGTGAGCAAAGAAAGCCAAAAAAAAAAAACAAAAAACAGTTGGCTTTGAGTCAACTCCAACACATGGCAACCCCATGTGTGCCGGAGTAGAGCTCTGCTCTACAGGGTTTTCAATGACTGACTTTTTGGAAACAGATCACCAGGCCTTTCCTCAGAGGAGCCTCTGGGTGGACCTGAACCTCCAACCTTTTGGAGTACATTAACTGTTTGTACCACCCAGGGACTCTGTGAGCAGAAAAGGGAACTACTAATTCAGCCTAAGAGTGCTTCTGAAATTTCTGAGACAAAGGGATATTTGAATAGGATTTTTTTTTTTTTTTGGAAGGAAAGCCTGATGGAAAGACAATGAATTTCAAGCACCTTCACCATCTCATGGCACCTAGGTATGCAGCTTCCTCATTCCTACCTCAAGTATTTCAATCATCACACCACCCTGCTTCTTTACAATAGATGTGGCTAGAAAAGCAAATACAAATACGGATCTCTTCCAGTTGGTTGCCCAAGTATTTGCATTGGGCAAATGTGCTGCAAGAGACTTCTTTAAAGTGTTGAAAAGCAAAGATGTCACTTTGAGGATTAAGCTGTGCCTGACCCAAGCCATGGTGTTTTCAATCGCCTCATATGCATGTGAAAGCTGGACAATGAATAAGGAAGACCAAAAAGAACTGATGCATTCGAATTATGGTGCTGGCAAAGAATACTGAATATACCATGGACTGCCAGAAGAATGAGCAAGTCTGTCTTGGAAGAAGTACAGCCAGAATGCACCTTAGAAACAAGCATGGTGGAGAGACTTTGTCTCATGTACTTTGAACAGGTTATTAGGAAGGATCAGTTCCTGCAAAAGGACATCATGCTTGGTAAAGTGGAGGGTCAGTGAAAAAGAGGAGGCCCCTCATTGAGATGGATTGACACAGTGGCTGCAACAATGGGCTCAAGCATAACAATGATTGTGAGGATGGCGCAGGACTGGACAGTGTTTCATTCTGTTGCATACAGGGTCACTAGGAGTCAGAACCAACTCAACGGCACCTATCAGCAACAACAGAGGAGCAAAGACAAAAGAAGAGCAAAAACTCAGTGGCTCAATCCTGGATTTTGCCATTTGCCAGCTGTTGGAATTCAGGTTAATTAGCTAACCAGGTTGGGTCTTTGTTTTGTCCCACGTAAAATGAAGGGGCTAGGCTGTGGACATAGGCACCTTTCCAGAAAGCTCTAGCTGGCAAAGATGCTCACGAATCCCTACGTGCACAATGGGCTCCATGGACTACACCAGCAGCTCTGCCAAGGACCAAACTGCCCAAAGGCTGCGCTCTGGCTTCCACCCTAGGAAGAAAATTCTTTCACTGTATGTATGGCCAGTAGCCAAAATAGTTGGAAGAATTTTAAAAAAGATTCAAGGAAAAAAGCTTGCATAGAAGTCCTTAAAGAGATTTGGGGGAAGCCTGAGGTTTCCCTAAATCTGACATGTTCCAAACAACAGTGAAAGGGGTAAGCTAAAAAAAAGCTAACATATCGTTTTAGTAGCTAACAACTGACTACCAAACCCTCAACGAACACACAGTGTAAAGCACACAGCTGGTAATAAACAATAATTATAGGCATTTGTGGGTGGCAAACACAAGCATATGGTTTAACTACGTGCTGCTGTCAAGTCAATTCCAACTCATAGACACGGTAGATCTGCCCCATAGGGTTTCCAAGAAGCAACTGAATTCGAACTGCCACTATTTTTGTTAGCGGCCTGAGCTCTTAACCACTGTGCCACCAAGGCTCTATGGTATAGCTAAACCTTGCAAAAGCAAAATAGCCATGGTTTAAGACTAAAGATGACTTACAACAAGCAAGCAGTGAAAGAATGCTGCCCCCAAACAGGCACTTCATTAAAGAAGATATTCAGGTGGCTAACAGACACGTGACGAAATTGCTCGTGAGCACTAACCATAAGAGAAATGCAAATCAAAACACTATGAGAGACCATCTCACCCCAGCATTTCTGGCACAAATAAAAAAGAAAATAACAAATGTTGGAGAGGTTGTGGGGAGATTGGAACTTTTTGTTTCTTTTTAATTTATTATTGTGCTTTAGATGAAGGTCTACAGAACAAACTAGCTTCTCATTAAACAATTAATACACTTACTGTTTTGTGACACTGGTTGCCAACCCCACAACATGTCAACACTCTCCCCTTCTCGACCTTGGGTTCCCCATTACCAGCTTTCCTGCCCCCTCCCACCTTCTCGTCCTTGCCCCTGGGCTGGTGTGCCCCTTTTGTCTCGTTTTGTTTTATGGGCCTGTCTAATCTTTGGCTGAAGGGTGAACCTCAGGAATGAGTTCAGTACTGAGTTACAATGGTGGGAGACTGGAACTCTTATACGCTGCTAGTAGGAACGTAAAATGGTACAATCACTATGGAAAACGATATGGCGCTTCCTTAAAAAACTAGAAATAGAACTACCATTTGATTCGGCAATCTAACTCCTAGGAATATATCCTAGAGAAATAAGAGTGGCCACACAAATAGACATATGCACACCCATGCTCATTGCAGCATTATTCACAATAGCAAGAAGATGCAAACAACCTAGATGCCCATCAACAGATGAATGGATCAAAAAAATTATAGTACATACACACAACGGAATACTATGCAACAGTAAAGAACAATGACGAATCTGAGAAAGATCTCTCAGCCTGGACAAATCTGGAGGTCATTATGCTGACTGAAATAAGTCAATCACAAAAGGACAAATATTGTATGAGACCACTATTATAAAAATCCAAGAAAAGGTTTACACACAGAAAAAAATAATCTTTGATGGTTACAAGGGAGGGGAGAGATGGGAAGGGGAAATCACTAACTAGATAGTAGACAAGTGTTAACTTTGGTGAAGGGAAAAACAACACACAATATAGGGGAAGTCAGGACAACTTGACCAAAGCAAAGTCGTAGAAGTTTCTTGACACATCCAAACTGCTTGAGGGACCGAGTTACTGGTGCTGAGGACTGGGTACCAAAGTCTCAGGGGACATCAAGGTCAATTGGCATAACATGGTTCTTAAAGAAAATGTTCTATATCCTACTTGGGTGAGTAGTGTCTGGGGCCATAAAAGATTACGAGCAGCCATCTAAAATACATCTATTGGTCCCATCTCATCTGGAGCAAAGGAGAATGAAGAAAACCAACGATACAAGGAAAATATAAGTCCAACGGACTAATGGACCACATGAACCATAGCCTCTAACAGCCTGAGCCCAGAAGAACTAGACGGTGCCTGTCTACCACCACCGACAGCTCTGACAGGGATCACACTAGAGGGTCCCTGTGCAGAATGGGAGAAAAATGTAGAACAAAATTCAAATTCACACACAGAAAAAAAAGACCAGACTTACTGGTCTGAGAGAGACCAAAGGAACCACCCGACACTACGGCCACTGAGACACCCTGCTAACTCAGAACTGAAGCCACACCCGAAGTCCACCTTTCAGCCAAAGTTTAGAAAGGCCTATAAAACAAACAGTAATACCCGTGAGGAATGTACTTCTTAGTTTAATCAAGTATACAAGACTAAATGGGCAACATCTGCCCAAACGCAAAGACAAGAAGGCTAGAAGAGACAAGAAACCTGAACGAATGGACACAGGGAACCCGGGGAGGGGGGAGAGAAAGGGGAAGAATGCTGACATATTGTGGAGATTGCAACCAATGTCACAAAACAATTTGTGTATAAATTTTTGAATGAGAAACCTTCACCTAAAGTACAACTGAAAAAAAAAAGAATGCTGCCCCCCAAACCTCTCAAATTACGAGGTTAGGGCAGTTTAGGATTTTAAAAAAATAAGCTCATTTTTTAACTTGTTGTATGCAGAAACACTGGCCGTGAATAATCCGAATATAGGCTTGGATCCTAGTGCACAGGACACATAAGGTCTGAAAATGGCTGGAGTTGACCACCTAAACGTGATCTAAGGGTTTTTCTGAGATGCACCCTCAGATATCTTAGTAAAGTACACTTTTAAATTTAATAGGCTACAGATTGATTTCTGTAGCAAATGTGTGTGTGTGTGTGTGTGTAGCCCCTGGGCAGTGCAAGCAGTTGAGCGCTCGGCTACTAAAAGAAAGGCTGACAGTTTCAATGCACCCAAAGGCATCTTGGAAGAAAGGCCTGGCCATATGCTTCCAAAAGATCAAAGCCGCTGAAAACCCTATGAAGCACCGTTCTATTCTGACACACACACCACGTTGCCGTGAGTCAGAATACACTCAACAGCAACTGGTGTGGGTATGTACGTTGTGTGGGTGTTTCTCCACACATAGATGTACATGCGTACACGCTTTGAGGGAGAAAGTCAGGAATAAATTCCTCAGAAGTTCTTCAGCTGGAGGCCTCATGATAGATTACTTCCGGTTTCAGAGTGGCTCATATTTCCCACCTCTTCTCATAAAGAGATGGGCCGTGAACGTGTAACTTCTGCAAAACTGATTCAACAGGTGGAAACATGACTACCAGAGAAGACTACCAGAGAAGCTTGCCTCTTATTAACAAGCTGTGGAACTTATGTTTCTTCCTCACAGGGGAGTCCCAAACCCCTTTCACTTGGAAAATTCCTCTAAATACGGAAGAACAATTTATTAGATGACTTAAGAGTCTGAGAGAAGGTTACTCAATGTTGCTAGCATCTAAGCCAGCTTCTCTCTCCACCCTCATCATATCATTATACAAATGAGTTTCCCTTCTGACACGGTTGCCACCTACTGAGGAGGCAGCAACGTTCCCCAGAAGAACAACGGTAAATACCGAGGACTTTTTTTGGGCGGCGGGGGGCGGGGGGGACTGTTTAAGAAAAAAAAAAAACGTTTCTCCAGAAAACCATGTAGCGACATAAAGAAACATAAACACAGAGGAGGTGAGAAACATGGCAGCAGAAGGAACATTTAAACTACTATGTTTGACAGAAATAGCAAACCTTCAGATTCAAAAAGCTCTACAAACCCCAACCAAATAAACGCAAAGAAAAATCAAACCTAGACACATCATAGTCAAACTGGTGAAACTCAAAGAGAAAAAATTTTAAACCATCCGGAGAAAAGGTTTAAACACATGATTTTCAAAAGTGCAATAAGACTGATAACCGACTTTGTAACCAAAAAAATGAAAGCCAAAAACCAATGCAACTCCATATCGAAGGTGCTGAAAGAAAACAACTACCAATCCAGAATTTTCAACCTAGTGAAAAATATTCTTAAAATATAAAGGAGAAGTAAAGACTCTACAGGATAAATTAAAACCGAGACAATTTATCACTCGTAGACCTGTATTGAGGCCCTGGTGGTGCAGTGGTTAAGCATTTGGCTGCTAACCAAAAGGTCCCGGCGCTCCTTGGAAACCCTATGGGATAGTTCTACTCTGTCCTATAGGGTCGCTATGAGTTGGAATTGACTGACAGCAACAGGTAGACTGGTATTAAAAGAAGTACTAAACAGAGGTCTTCAGGCAGAAGGAAAACAATTTCAGACAGAAGCCAGCGGCGCTGAAGGCAACGAAGTCCCCAAAAGGGTAAGCGTGTGAGTATAGCTAAATGATAAGGGTTGTACAGATGTCTCTTCTGCACATTTTTCTTGTTTCCAATTTTGGCCAATCAGAATACTGATCCGTACATCACACATAGGCCAATTCATTCATTCATAAATATATCTGCAGCATAAAGTCCTACAATTAGAACTGCTGAGTCAAAGGATTCATGCACTTGTCCTTCTCAGTGTTTTACTCTAAGCAGCAATAGAGGAGAGAGTGCAAAATGGTTCATCCAATGGAAAGTGAACCAACTGGCTAGTCTGCCTGTCGCTACCTGTTAACTATCCTTTAGAGTCAAGAATCTGTTTATTGGAGAAGCAAAACCAAAGCCCCCGCCAAGGGGCTCTTTTCTTTCCCTTATGGGCAGGAAGTTGCTATCTTCTAATGTCAGCTCCTTTGATGATGGGGCAACTGTACAACTCAAGACAGGTTGGTGACCTTTCAACAGGCTGAAAATTTGGCTTAGACATGTTAACGCTGAGGTATCGATGAGGACTCTACATGGGAGTCAAGTTAGCACTTGGATAAACAGGTCTGGAGCAGAAAGGAGAGGTCCAGGCTGTGAATGTAAATTGGATCAAGCTTGAACTGGGGGTGAGAGATCTACACCTCTCCACCCATGGTTTCTTGGCATCTCTCTAGCCACCTATCACCTAGATTACCAAGATGGCTGTGGGTGGTGCCTGCAAACGAGCCCTTACAATCTCCTGTCCTGCAACAAAGCCACTCGCCTGGCTAAAGGGCGACAGAGTCCATCTCTTACTCCAAGCCCTAAGGATCATTTGTATATTTTGGCTCGGACCCCGAGTCTAATTTCTGAAGGAAACTCAGGTGACAAAAGCTGCCAAAGAGCTGTACTAAGATGATCTTCCTGGAGCAACTGCTAAATCACAGAAGAATTTGTGGAATGAAATTTTGACAAACTCATAGAGCAAAAATAAGTACTCTTCTAGACATAAAGAAGAACTTCCCTAAAGATTAGACACGTCTACAGGGTCGTTATGAATCAGAATCGGGCTTTTTTATAGGGCAAACAATAACATGTGTGAGGAAGGTGCTTTGTAGTTCAGTCAGGTATACAAGACTCAATGAGGACACCTACCCAAAAGCAAAGATGAGAAGGCAGGAAGGGACACGAAAACTGGACAAATGGAAATAGGGAATCTGAGGTGGAGAAGGGGAGAGTGTTGACACATTGCGGGGTTGGCAACCAATGTCACAAAGCAATCTGTGCATTAATTGTTTAATTAGAAACTAATTTGCTCTGTAAACTTTCATTTAAAGCAGAATTTAAAAACAAGAAGAAAAACTTCCCAATTATTAGGATTGTGGAAGGTTGCCATATCTTTTTAGGGGAAATGGAAAATTGTGCCCTATTTATTGAGAGTTCACACTACGTCACGCCTTGTGCCACCCACTTGATTAGCAGCATTTCCTTTAACCCACAGAGCAGAACTAAGAACCAGCTTGTCTTAATTCTCTACTGCTGCTATAACAGAAATACCGCAAGTGGGGGGCTTTAACAAACGGAAATTTATATTCTCACAGTTTAGGAGGCTAGAAGTCAGAATTTAGGGCGCTGGCTCCAGGGGAAGGCGCTCTCTCTCTGTTGGCTCTGGGGAAAAGTCCTTGGTTCAGGTTCTCTAACGTTCTAGTTGTTCCTTGGCGATCTCCACGTGGCGTCTGTCTTTTCCCCACTCATGCGGGCTTCTCTGTGCCCCATCTGCTTTTTTAATATCTTGAAGGGAGTAGGTTTTGAGGGTGATGCAATTTAACCCATAACACAGGCTTAATATCCTCATCCAGCAAACACAAAACTCAGCGCTGGACACATCTGTAGTCAGGATTTGAACCCCAGGCTATCTACTACAAAGACCATGCTTTTCATCATAGCTTTCATAAGTTTTTAAAAAATAGATTCAAATCTAACTACACAATTGAAAAATACATAGAAGAATAGAATCATAGGTGATTTTTTTCCCTATTCTCTCTTAATTTTCCAAAATGTGTGTACACTGGTTGCCATAATGACAGAAATTATACACACACACAATTAACCTACCATGTGGTCACCTTTCTGAATAATGTACATTCTCCCATTGAGACAGAGGCATAGGCTTAAGGGCCTCTTGAGGGCTCCTTTCATCTGTATTAGTCTAAGTCTTGGGGAGTTTCACAACAGAACTGTGTTCTCAGCATACTCTGAGTTCCTATGCCCCACTTCTAGGGCTGCCTGCAGTTAACTCTGGCAAACACTGTTGGCTGCTATTGGTGAAAAGCACCTCATTTTCCCACTCTGATTTGTGATTTATCTAAGTAATTCATCCTGAAGCCTGACCAGCTTCTTTTAGTGGGCCTATTTTTATTTACCACAATAAAATTTAAAAAAAGAAGAAGAAAATGTACCAAGACTAAATTTAACTAAATGTAGCCATTCACACAGCAAAGGAAATCTCCCTGAGATGTCCAAATCTTCTGTCTGCAGGGGTTCCAAGCATCACGCACGTTCTTAAAGCAGAATCCATTTGCGTAACAGCTCTCCTGCGGGAGAAGTAATGTCCCCATTTCACAGGCAAGGAAAATGAAGCACAGAAGAACTGGGTAACTGGGTCACATTCTGGAGCTGATTGTGAGTGGCCATCTAAGATACTCCACTGGTCTCATCCCATCTGGAGCAAAGCAGAATGAAAAAACCCAAAAACACAGGGAAAGATTAGTCCAAAGGACTAATGGACCACAACTACCACAGCCTCCACCAGACTGAGTCCAGAACAACTAGATGGTGCCCGGCTACCACCACCAAATGCTCTGATAGGGATCACAATAGAGGGTCCCAGACAGAGCTAGAGAGAAGTGGAGAACAAAATTCTAACTCAAAAAAAAAAAAAAAAAAAGAACAGACTTATTGGCCTGACAGAGACTGGAGAAACCCTGAGAGTATGGCCCCAGGACACCCTTTTAACTCAGTACTGAAGTCATTCCTGAGGTTCACCAATCAGCCAAAGATTAGACAGGCCTGTAAAACAAAACAAGACTAAAACAACACACCAGCCCAGGGGCAAGGACTAGAAGGCAGGAGGGAACAGGAAAGCTGGTAATAGGGAACCCAAGGTCAAGAAGGGGAGAGTGTTGACATGTCATAGGGTTAGCAACCAATGTCACGAAACAGTAAGTGTACTAATTGTTTAATGAGAAGCTAGTTTGTTCTGTACAAGTTCTGTTCATCTGAAGTACAAGAAAAAAAAAAAAATTCTGGAACTAAGCCTGATTCTGAGCTAAGGACCCATGTCTCACTCACACAGGTTTTCCTTGCCTGGATGGATATATTTATACTTACACTCACTTGGTTTTACCACTGATCGTTTTCCTGAGGTGAGGCCCAATCTTCTGTCAACAGTCTTCCAGGAAGCCACCACATCCTTTATTATTTCTTCAGATATTCTTCCCTGCTTGCCTCAGGTAGAAAGAGCTTCCTTCCTGGGTTCCATCTACTATTTGCCATAAAAATCCTCATGTTGTTGTGTGCCGTTCAGTGAATTCCGACTCATAGAGACGCCATGCCCCATAGAGTTGCCTAGGCTGTAATCTTTATGGGAGCAGATCACCTGGTCTTTTCTGCCACGGAGTTGCTGTGTGGGCTCATACTGCCAACCTTCCAGTTAGCAGCCAAGTACTTAACCATTGTGCCACCAAACTAAAACCAAATCAAATCTATTGCCGTCAAGTCAGTTCCAACTCATAGCAACTCTAAAAAACAGAGAAGAACTGCCCTACCCAGTTTCCTAGGCTGTAATCTTTACGTGAGCAGATCCCCAGGTCTTTTCTCTCGAGGGGCAGCTGGTGGGTTCGAATCACCAACCTGTTTGTTAGCAGCCAAGTGCATAACTGTTGCGCCAACAGCACTCCTTAAAAATTTTTGTGCTGAACCTTTAATAAGATTTCTATCTAGATATAAAAATAAGTTCCTTTTCTCATCTCTTGTTAAAGTGTTGGTCACACTAGTGTAAACTATGCAGAAGTAAAAGCCCCTTCAATCGCTTCCCAATCAATGGAAGTACATCCTGTGCTCTACACAGTTTTTCAAGATGACAGTTATTAGCGTATTTGCTTTGGTAAAATTGTGAGGCCTGAGTTATGGACCAAGAGGGTATTTTAAGTCAAGATCTCTGGATAAAAATGGCAACTCTCCTAGGTCTCTGGGAAGAGGTGTCTTGCAGTTATTTCCCCATGTGCAACATTTGAATAATAATACTACACTTACTGTATGAAAGTCTAGTAAAATGCTTTTTTTTTTTTACTGTATGAAAGTCTAGTAAAATGCATAATAAGAGATATAAATTATTAATACTGAGAAATGATAAGAGATTAGAGCACACGAAGGGTAAGGTTATATGAATATTAGAAAAAAGTTTTAAGAGACATGGGCAAATGTGAAGACTGTATAAAAGAAATGTGTTTCCTTCTTCATTAATTGATTATTTCTTCCTTATTACCTGTTATGGATTGATTTGTGTCCCCCAAAAGTGTGTGTCAACTTGGCCAGGCCATGATTCCCTGTGGTGTGTGACTGTCCATCATTTTGTCATCTGATGTGATTATCCTACAGGTTGTAACTCCTACCTCTATGACGTTAATGAGGCAGGATTAAAGGCAGTTATGTTAATAAGGCAGGACTCAATCTACAAGATTAGGTTGTGTCTTAAATCAAACTCTTTTGAGATACAAAAGAGAGAATCAAACACAGCGACAGGCAGACCTCATACCACCAAGAAAGCAGAACCAGAAGCTCACATCCTTTGGACCTGGGGTCCCTGGGCTGAGACACTCTTATATCGGGGGAAGACTGATGACAAGGAACTTTTCCCAGAGCTGACAGACAGAAAACACCTTCGCCTGGAGCTGGCACCCTGAATTCGAATTTCTAGCCTCTTAGACTGTGGGAGAATAAACTTCTGTTGTTAAAGCTATCCACTTGTGCAACTTCTTATAGCAGCACTAGATAACTAAGACAGAGGCCATTTTAAAGTCAAAAGGAAGATTTGGAGACATTCAGTTCAGTCTCCTAGAAGACTATATAAGATACTAGAATTGGGCGCATATATAACAACGTGTCCTTTTATATATTGGGACTGTTGTTTTGTTTATATATTTTTTTCTTTCATAGAAAACTTTGCTACAAAACTTCCTGACATATTGAAGACTGTGACAACAAGGCTACCTTCACCAAACTTTGAACACCTCCTCTGCAGTCTCCATCCTGGGATCCTCTTCCTCCCAGCAGTCATTCTGTGCTTGAGTGGACATAAGAATCAGCCAGAGCTGGTCAGCAATGCAGATTTCTGGGCCTCTCCTCTGGATTTTTTGATTCAGGGGTCTGGGCACAGTGGGCAGGAATCTGCATTTTAACCACCCCAGGGGTTCAGATGCACCCTGAGAACCAGCACCAACTTCCTTATGTGCTCAAGCCCGTGGAAAACTGACCGAGAGACCTACCTGGCCATCCGACCCATCTCAGGTATAACACCTACTTAGATGGTGTTTAGAACTGTGGTGCTGGCAAAGAATATTGAATATAGCGCGGACTGCCAGAAGAATGAACAAATCTGTCTTGGAGGAAGTGCAGCCAGAATGCTCCTTAGAAGCAAGGATGGTGAGACTTCATCTCACGTACTTTGAACATATCATCAGAAGGGCCCAGTCCCTGGAGAAGGACATCATGCTTAATAAAGTGGAAGGTCAGCGAAAAAGAGGGAGACCCTCTTGGCACAGTGGTTACAACAGTGGACTCAAGCATAACAACGATGTGAGGATGGTGCAGGACTGGGCAGTGTTTCGTTCTGTTGCTCATAAGATCACCATGACTTGGAGCCAACTCAATGGCAGCACACAACAACAGACGGCCCTAAGAGGGGAATGCGTATCAATGTGGCTCTGTCTGTAATTCCCACTTCCCCCGGCAGGGAAGTGATTTACCCATAGTGCTATGAGGTCAGATTTCCCAGGATACCCTAAGTTAATACATTCCTCCTCACCATTATGTAAGGAAGTTCGAGGCAGTTTAGATTAGAGAAGTTTAGAAAAAGGAAAGAGAAAAGAAGAAGAAAAGGAATTTTTCACAGGGGAAAAAAAGCTAATACTGCTCACGTAACTAGACTGAGCTGGACTGTGGACACTTCAGAAGGCAACATGGATTCAGCTAAACCAGGCTCACTGGCCAAGATCCAAATAGCAAGAGTTAGGAATTATTATTGTCTGTGCAGGCCTTTCCGCCTAGTGTGTCTTAGTCTGGAAGCGCCTCTGAAACCTGTCCACCATGGGTGGCTCTGCTGGTATTTGAAATACCAGTGGCATAGCTTCCATCATCATAGCAACGCGTAAACCACCACAGTACAACAAACTGATAGTCCATGATGAACAGGTTTCAGCAGAGCTTCCAGACTAAGACAGAGTAGGAAGGAAGGCCTGGCAATCTACCTCCGAAAATCAGCCAGTGGAAATCCTATGGATCACAACAGAACATCATTCAATACAGCGCTGGAAGGTGAAGCCCCTAGCTAGGAAGGCACTCCGAGTACACAGCGGACTCCAGCATACCAATGATGTGAAGATGGGGCAGGGCCAAGCAACGTTTCACTCTGTTGTACTTGGGGTCACCATGTGTCAGAGCCAACTCGACAGTGGCTAACAACATTCTCTGCAGAACTCATGTGGGTTTAGACTGATCTTTTTCAGAAACCATAATCCATAACAAATTGTGGAATGAAACTGCCCTTCTTGGTGCTATCTGGCTGATAAAACTCTTCATCTATCCTATGCCTACCCAGGGCTCGCAAATGGTGCCCTGGGGCTGGTTATTACACTAACAACACCTCCTACTTTGGATATTATGGTCCCTCTTAATTTATTATCCTCTGTACAGCACCGGTGGTTAAAAGCTCAGGCTGCTAACCAAAAGGTCAGCAGTTCAAATCCACCAGCCGCTCCTTGAAAACGCTACAGGGCAGTTCTAACCTGTTCTATAGGGCTACCATGAGTTGGAATCGACTCGATGGCAATGGGTTTTGGTTTTTTGGTAGTTCCCAAATATTAAACACACCAGGAAAAGCACTTTCCTAAAAATAGCTTCACTTTTTACTGTCAACGAGGGAATAACATTTTAGTTGTACCTTTCTACAATTCTAGAATACTTTGTGTTGTAAAAACCTCCAGGGCCCATGTGTGAGTTATGATCCCTCAGGGTGTCCAAACGCCTTTGCACCAGGTGACTGCACACCAAACCCTCCAGGGTGAAGGTGGTGGTTGTTGTTAGGCGCCGCCGAGTCGGTTCCAACTCATGGTGACCCACGTACAACAGAAAGAAATGCTGCCTGGTCCTGCACCATCCTCACCATCGTTTGTATATTTGAGTCCATTGCTGTGACTCTTGTGTTAATCCACCTTATTGAGGGTTTCCCTCGTGTCTGCTGAACCTCTACTATACCAACCACAATGTCATTTTTTAGCGATTGGTCTTTCCTGATAGTATGTCCAAAGTAAGCAAGCAGAAGTCTTGCCATCCTTGCTCGTAAGGAGCAATCTGTTTGCACTTCATCTAAGACTGATTTGTTTATTCTTCTGGAAGTCCATGGTACATTCAATGCTCTTCACCAACGCCACAGTGCAAATGCATCAATTCTTCTCCTTTCTCCCTTTTTCATTATCCAGCTTTCACATGCATACCGAAAGTATCAATAGTCCTTATAACCTGGAAAAGCCTACTACTAACTTTACTGTAGGGTCACTACGAGTCGCAATCAACTGGACGGCAACGGGTTTGGGTTTTTTGTATTTTTTCTTTAAATTTACTATGGAGTTCCTGGGTGGCACAAATGGTTATACACTTGACTACTAGCTGAAAAGCTGGTCATTCAAAACCACCCAGAAGAGCCTCAGCAGACAGGCCTGGTGGTCTACTTCCATAAGGTCACGCGCCCTCGAAACCCCCATGGAGCAGTTCCACTCTGCACACACAGGGTGCTGTGAGTTAGGATTAACTCAATGGCAACCACAACAACAACACTGCTATTCCCATAACTAACAGGGATAACTGACCCTTAGTGGGTACTTACAGTCTGACAGTCACTGTTCCAACTAACACATTTTATTCTCACAACAACCCAGTGAGGTACGTTTTATTACACCCAGTCTACAAGTTAGGAAACTGAGGTCAAGAAAGGTCACATAGCATGCGTAGGCTTTATTCTCAGGCACAGAAAAGGAAGGAAAGTGCCCTGATGGAAAACCTTATCACCAGGAACATCTCAGGAGAGTTTCTATAGGACTTAAACTTCCGGCATTTTTCTTCCCCAGTAGCTTTAGCCATGGAAAGCTTAGCATGTGAAAGCTTTCCAAAGAAAGGATATTAAACTTCACCCTGACAACGGAAAAGAACAGGTTTTGCTCTGTTGCCGAGACTTTGAACCTAGCTCCAATGTCGTTAATCCTTCCACAGATAAGTAGCCCTGGAATATGTCCCAAAAGTAACTGAAATGCCCGTGTTAACAATGGGTAAAAGATTTAAGGGCAATCACTAAAGCTTCACTTTTCACTAGCCACGATTCTCTTTTTGGATAATATGTTGTCTCTTCACGTTTCACCAAGGAACAAATCTCAAATGCAACAACAGGGAAGCCCTTCGAAATCCAGGATGTGTTTTTGTTGTTGTTGGATGCTGTTGAGTCAATTCCCATTCATGGCAACCCTACAGGACAGAGTGAACAGCCCCATAGGGTTTCCAAGGCTGCAATCTGCCTTAGAAGAAGTACGGTCAGAATGTTCCTTAGAAGCAAGAATGGTGAGACGTCATCTCACGTACTTTGGACATGTTAACAGGAGGGACCAGTCCCTGGAGAAGGATATCATGCTTGGTAGAAGGTCAGCGAAAAAGAGGAAGGCCCTCGACGAGATGGATTGACACAGTGGCTGCAACAGTGGGCTCAAACAGAGCAAGTACCGTGAGGATGGTGCAGGACAGGGCAGTGTTTCTTTCTATGAGTTGGAACTGACTCAGTGGCACCTAAAAACCTCACAACAACAATCTTTACAGGGGCAGGTTGCCAGGTCTTTCTCCCACGGAGAGGATGGTGGGTTTGAACTACCAACCTTTCAGTTAGCAGCTGAATGCTTAACCACTGCGCCACCAGGGCTCCTTCCAAAATGTGTTAACACACCAAATATGCTTCCGGAATGTGGGATGGGAAAGGCAGAGGAGGGAACTGGAACAGAAATTTCAAGTTTTTCCTGGAGACCCTGGCTCATCAAGTGTTTCATGTTACCCTGATAATCAGTCCCCACTTCTTGCCATCTCTCTTCTTCCTATAAACCTGCTCAACTCATTCCCGTCAGAGGACCTGTCTTAATGCCCTGTCTCTCTCACCCTTGACCACCATGCCTTTTCTCCCTCCACTCCTCTCATTCCCTAACCCAAAGCTCTCAGCCTCCGTCCTCAGGCCTCTGCTGGCGCTGCTCTGGACACAGCCTCTAAGCATATTCCACTGCACGACCCAGTGACGTCCATCCAGTCCTGTTCTACCTTGTCCTTTCTGTGCCATCAGACACTGTTGGCCTTCTCCACCCTTTATGAAACTCCTTCCTGGGATTAAACACATACTACCCACCAGTTAGGAAACTCTGGTGGCGTAGTGGTTAAGAGCTATGGTTGCTAACCAAAAGGTCAACAGTTGGAATCCACCAGGCACTCCTTGGAAACTCTATGGGGGCAGTTCTACTGTGTCTTATAGGGTCACTATGAATCGTAGTCGACTCGATGGCAGTGGGTTTACCGACCAGTTGCTGTCCCTGGGTGGCATAAACAGTTAAGCATTCTGCTGCTAAACAAAAGGTTGGCGGTTCAAATTCTCTCGGAGGTATCTCAAAGAAGGCCTGGCAATCTACTTCTTGAAAAATTAACCATTGAAAACCTTATGGAGTGCAATTCTACTCTGATACACATGGAGTCGCTATGAGTTGGAATTGACTGATGACAACTGGTTTGATTGTTCTCAGTTTCCTTAACTAGATTCTTCTCCCCTTGTAAGCCCCTGAAATGTTCATTCCCATGTGGCAGCTCTTGGCCAAACTTGGGGCTGAGGGTGGAGGAACCAGATGCCGCTCCAGGTGAGTCAATATTGGTCCTAAAACACATGGGGAAATGTTAAAAAAAAAAAAAAAAAAAGGGAGAGGGAACAGGGAATCTCAGCAAAAACAAAACAAAAAAAAACCCAGCATTATGTGGCAACAGAGGGCTCTTTTGCGATGACCCTACTGTGGCTATTTTCCAGACGGTGGATAAAAAACCAGTGGCTACTGAGTCAGTTCTGACTCATGAAGATCCCCTGTGTGTCAGAGTAGAATTGTGCTCCACAGAGTTTTCAATGGCTGATTTTTCAGAAGCAGATCACCAGGCCTTTCTTCCAGAGTGCCTCTGAGTGGACTTGAACCTCCAAACTTTTGGTTCACATCCAAACACATTAAGCATTTGCACCACCCAGGAATAAGTACAGTGGATAGATTATTATAAATGGCCTTTTCTCAGAGAAAAGCAGTTGCTTTAATGGTTTCATTCCTTCAAAGGACAATGTCAAAGCTGTTGAGCCCAAAACTGCCCCTCTTGATCATTTAGCTCCCATGGAAAATTTTTCCCCTAAGAAAAAAAAATGCAGAAAGGAGTTTCTACAAAGCCACAAATTTAGCCTCTTTTGCCCAGCTGAAAGCACTTGAGTCTTGGCTGTTTCCTGCCAGTTTAATAATCAACAACTCAGCCCTTTCATGCCCTCAAGTCTTGAACCACATACTCCTGATGACATGCTTGTGGCCGAACACGATGACAACTTGAAAGGTCCTCAGTGTGTCGGACACGGGCAGGAAGTTCGGATTCTTGCAAGCCATGGCTCCTCCTTACAAAGCCTGTGTTTTAAAAGTGGGGCCAGCGGCAACTTCATAGAGCTTTGGGGCTACTATGAGTTGTTCTGATTAAAAGTAAAATGATATCCTTTTATTTTTCTTTAATTTAGGCAGTTTCTTTTTTTTTTTTAATTGTTGTTGAGAATATAAACGGCAAAACATAGACCCATTCAACAATGTTTACACGTACGATACAGTGACAAGGATTACATTCTTCCAGTTTGCGACCATTCTCAGCCTCCTTTTCCCGACTGTTCCTCACCTGTGGATACAACCCCACTGTCCCCTAAGCTTTCTATCTGACCTTTCCAGTTGCTGTTGCCAATTTGATCCCATATAGACAGTTCTTCAAAAGAGCACAATGCTCACGGCAGACATTCTTTGCTAAATAAGCCAACTTATTGTTTGATTTAAAGATGACCTCAGGGTACAAATGATATCCTTGTGAAGGGCCAAAATGGCACGGCTGACACGATACACTCTAAGCAGCCAGTGACAAAGAAGAAAGGCTTGGATACTGTAGGTTAAATTTTTGAAAGATGATTTATTGAGGCTGTCAGATTGGTGCTGACGGGACATAAATCACTGACTTTTCTCTTTTCATGGATCTTTGTGGAAGAGTGGGCTGCGGCCAGAGGTGGGTTCAGCCACGGGTGGGGACTTGTTGCATCTCTTCACAGATTATCCTCAGGATACATGAATGCTCTGGGGAGGGCACGTCTGTCCCCAAAAGTCACACCACAGGGCTACATCTGGGCTTGAAATTTTGTGAGTCCTTGGCATTGGCCGAGACCCTGGGGAACTCCCCGGTAGCCCTCTCCCTATACCTTCATCCCAGGTAAGGGAAGATGCAACAACGGTTATAAAGATAACCAGGTACAAAGAGGAAAATGAGATGGGATGCTGGATTCACCTCGGGGGAACGTGACTTCACCGTGACCTCCTGCTGTCTACGTGGAGGCGACCCCCCTTCACAGCATGCCTGCAGGGTCGCCCTCACCTAACTCAGTCACCAAGAACAAAGTGACATTGTTGCTGTCAGTTGCTGCGGGGTTGGCTCCAACTCACGGAGGACTCAGGTATAACAGAAGGAAACGTTGCCTGGTCCTGTGCCGTTTTCACAATCGGTGGTACGCCTGAGTCCATTGTCGTCACCATTGTGTCAGTCCATCTCATCGAGGGCTTCCCTTGTTTTTGCTGACCCTCTATTTTACCCTCAGTGAGGTGGACTGACACAGTGGGTACCACAATGAACTCAAGCATAGCAACGATCGTAAGGATGGCGCAGGACCTGGCAGTGTTCCGTTCTGTTGTGGACAGAGTCGCTATGAGTCGGAACCGACTCGACGGCACCTAATGATAACAACGACTACTTTACCAGCTGTCATCGACTGAATTGTGTCCTCCAAAAATATGTTTTATCTTGGCTAAGCCATGATTCCCAGTATTGTGTGACTGTCCACCATTTTGTCATCTGATGTGATTTTCCTCTGTGTTGTACATCCTACCTCTGTGATGTTTAGGAGGCAGGATTAGAGGCAAATGAGACAGGACTCAAGCTACAAGACTAGGTTGTGTTTTAAATCAAACACTTTTGAGATATAAAAGATAGAATCAAGTAAAGAGATGGGGGACCTCATACCACCAAGAAAGCAGTGCTGGAGCAGAGTGCATCCTTGGGACCAGGGTTTTCCTGCTCTGAGAAGCTCCTAGACCAGGGAATGATTGATGACAAGGACCTTCCCCCAGAGCCAACAGAAAGAGAAAGCCTTCCCCTGGAGCTGGCACCCTGAACTCAGACTTCGAGCCTCCTGGACTATGAGCAAATAAATTTCTCTTTGTTAAAGCCATCCACTTGTGGTATTTCTGTTAAAGCAGCACTAGATAACTAAGACACCAACCATGATATTCTTTTTTAGAGGCTGGTCTTTCCTGGGGGCCCTGGTGGTGGGCACAGTGGTTAGGAGCTTGGCTGCTAAGGAAAAGGTTGGCAGTTTGAATCTACCAGCTCTTCCTTGGAAACCCTATGAGACAGTTCTACTCTGTTGTATAGGGTCGCTATGAGTTGGAATCGACTGGATGGCAATGGGTTTAGGTTTTGGTCTTCCCTGATGATGTGTCCAAAGAAAACGAACCAAAGTCTCGCCATCCTCATTTCTGAGGAGCATTCTGGTTGTATTTCTTCTAAGACTGATCTGTTTGTTCTTCTGACAGTCCACAGCATATCCAATATTCCTTCCTCACCAACACCACAGTTCAAATGCATCGGTTCTTCTTCTGCCTTCCAAGTAACAATTCCAGGTCACAAATGTCCGTCCATAGGTTATTATGTTTCTGGAAAGTCCCTATTCTCCAGAGTCAGGTCTGCTTCTTCAGGGCAGCAACTGCATTTGGTAAAAGCATTTTCTCAGTAAAAATGCAACTACCTCTATGAGCAAGAACCCACTAAGAATTTACCCACTAGGAACAAATCCATTCCTGTTGAAGGATGAATCAGCTGAGGGCAGGTTTTGAAGGCAGTTGAAGGGAAAAGAAGGAAAACAGGTATAGATTGAAGCTTTGGAAACCACGTCTGGATGGAATCCCAGAAAGTACTAGAAGTGGGTGGAGCCATGAGAAGGTATAGCTAAGAAGGAGAAGAATTCTAAAGACAACATCACATATGTCCCAGTTTTCTTCAGACCCTGATAGCTGAATCAGATAAAAGGAGAAAAGACAAGACAGAGAAAGGTAACACTTGTTAGGTGAATGGTATTTCTTTGAAGGGAAGAAAGGTAAAATATAAACATGACTGGAAAGGAATCAGGCAGTACAGGGGTAGAAAGTTCAGTGTTGAAGCTGTGTGAAGACACGTTAAATGACAGGGTGATGTTAATCTGTTTGTAGAAAAGGCACAGGCTGAGGAGAGCATAGGAAGAAATCGCCAAAGCCAGAGAACTGAGGGGCCCCTTGGGTCCCCAGGGACACAAGCCAGCGTGGACAGTGAGTTGGGCAGTAGGTAACACCTCAGGCTTGGTGTCCACAGAAAATACACCTCAGATGAGGCCCTCAACCCACCAAATTATTGGAATCTCTCTGCTGTACATGGTGTCCCTGTGTGGTGCAAACGGTGAACGCACTCGGCTGCTAACCAAAAGGCTGGAGATTTGAGTCTACCAGAGATGCCTTGGAAGACAGGCCTGGTGACCTACTTCCAAAAAATCAGTCATCGAAAACCCTGTGGAGCACAGTTCTACTTCGACTCACATGGGGTCACTGTGAGCTGGGATCGACTTGAGAGTAACTTGGTTGTATTTTCCTCTGTTGTATACAAGAGTCTTTTTCTTGAATGTGTTCAAGGTGTGCCTTAGTTATCTAGTGCAGTTAAAACAGAAATACACAAGTAGATGGCTTTAACAAACAGAAATTTATTCTTTCACAGGCTAGGAGGCTAGAAGTCCGAAATCAGGGCGTCAGCTCCAGAGGAAGGCTTTTTCTCTCTTTGGGGAAAGGTCCTTGTCATCAATCTTCTCCTGGTCTAGGAGCTTCTCAGAGCAGGGACCCCAGGTCCAAAGGGCGCATTCCCCTCCCAGTTCTTCATTTTTGGTGATATGAGTTTCCTCTCCTCCCTGCTCCCTTCTCTCATCTATACCTCAAAAGAGATTGATTTAAGATATAACCTAATCTTGTAAATTGAGTCCTCCTTCATTAACATAACTGCCTCTAATCCTGCCTCATTAACATCATAGAGGTAGGAGTTACAACACATAGGAAAGTCACATCAGATGACAAAACGGTGGACAATCACATGGCCTAATAAAGTTGGGACACATTTTGGGGGCACACAATTCAATCCATAACAAGGCACGACACAAAGTTTGCACAGCCTGTTTACTCAACTTTTTTTCCCCTTAATTCAGAGATCAAAAAGAACTTTTTAATACAATTCATTGAGACAGTGAAACAGAATTAGAAATACTTTAGTTTATTTAAAACCTGTCAGCAGAACTTAGAGTAGATATATTTATTTCCCCAGAGGCTGCCACACTTTTGAGAAAAGGTTTCTCTGAGGTAAAACTAGCTGGTGCATTTAAAAAATGACAAATGGACTCTGTAAAAATTTTTCTGTCAAAAATACCCTTTTGATTAAAAGATTAGCAAATTCAAGTAAATTGTGTATAGGCTCTTAACGAGTCATGTTTGATTAGTTTATGAAATGTAGAGGCAGTGGAGAGATATAAAATAACAGTTCATAATCTGGTTCTCCGGCTGAATTTAAAGCATCATGAAGAAACAAACAGCAAATTCACAGTGTGGTAAATAAACATGCATCTTTCTATGCATCAGGTGTGAGTAACGATTTATGCAGTGCTTTTATACTCTATTCTGGCTGTAAGTCTGAAAATATTTTTGTTATATGTCAAAAGAAAAATATTCAGGCCATTTAAAAGTGTCTAAATACTCAATCATCCAAATTCATAGGGATCCCGTAAGGACAGGGTAGAACTGCCCCCACAGGATTTCCAAGGCTGTAATCTTTACAGAAGCTGACTGCCACATCTTTCTCCCAGGGAGTGGCTGGTGGGTTTGAACTACTGACCTTTTGGTTAGCAGCCAAGCTCTTTAACCACTGTGCCAGCAGGGTGGCTATGAATCAGCTAATGGAAGTAAATTTGGGGGTAAATATTCAATATTCCATATCCATAGTTTATATGTGATCGTCAAATTAAGGAATTCTAAGTTCAATATTCAAAGGAAAAAAATATGCTGTAAATCCAGTTTTTTTCTGTGTTCCCAGGCTTTATCCAACTTTCCTGGAATTGTTGAAGGTCTTATATTTAAAAACTAGTCGGTTACCTGTGAATTACATGCCCGCAATCTCTGGATTCACCAGCAAGGCCAGTTAGAAAATGGATCATTTTATAGGTATATTTTAAAGGTTTTAAAGAGAAATGTGCTTTTCCTTCTACCACAAGGAAATAACCCCATAAACATGCCTACATTCCATTTCTTGTGCCCCTCCCACCTCTGGCAGAGAAAAAAAAAAAGGTCAAAAGGGAACAATTTTTGGATGCCTTTGTAGGAGTTTTGTTTGTTTGTTTACCTAAATTGAATAATGATCTCAAAGCTCCAGACCCTTGGTCTACTGAGTTTGAAGTTTTAGCATCTCCATCTCAGTGCTCTAATAAAGAACTGCCCAGCAGACTTTGGTTTGCATCCCAGCTCCGCCACTGACCCAGAATTTTTGAGGATAAGGAAGATATTTGGGGAAGTGCCTGGAACCTGGCATAGAACAAATGCTTCCTGATACAGGTTTCTTCCCTTATTCAAAGCAACAGAGCAAATGAAGCCGGCCTGTGGTAGGAGTGGGGTAGGGGTCAGCCTCATTGGGGGCTATTGGGAGAATCCTTCAATTTCTTCACTGTTTGTCAAGATGCCTAGTGCTTTCATCAATGGAGATGAATTCCGAAGTCTTTCTTGTTAGCTACCTGACTCATAGGGAGCCCATGCACAATGACATTTGACTGTTGTGATCCACAGGGTTTTCCCTGGCTGATTTTCAGAAGTAGATCACCAGGCTTTTCTTCCTAGTTCCTCTTAGTCTGGAAACTCTGCTAAAACCTGTTCGGCATCCTAGCAACATGCAAGCCTCCACCCATAAACGGGTGGTGGCTGCAGATGGAAGGCGAGAATTCTACCACTGAACCACCAAAGCCCTCCTCTGCTTCTCTACTTCTCCCCAAAAGAACCATTGCAGATGGAACCAATGTTTTCATCTCAAGGAATTTTCTCATCAAGGACCCTGCTTCTAAACCCAGATTGAAGTGAAGGTCAAGGAGGCAGGGAAGCCAGAAGGGTAGCTGGAAGTACCTAAGTGCCATTGAGTTGATTCCAACTCATGGTGACACCATGTGTGTCAGAAAACCACAGGATTTTCAATGGCTGCGACAATGGACTCAAACATACCAGTGATCATGAAGATGGCACAGGACCTGGTAACATTTAATTCTGTTATAGACAAGGTTGCCATGAGTCGGAACAGACTCAACAGTCCCTGACAACAACAAAGGAGAGACTAGGAGCCAAGGTCTAGTCACCAGGGTGGTGTTTTTTCATACACCATGATATAGTCCTAGAGAAAGAAAATACCGTCCAGTTCTGTGGGTTTTCAGTCATGGTTCATAAGGTCAACTGCACTCAGAGTCCACAGTATCTACCATAGTGAACGGGTCAGATGCAGATGGAACTGCATTTTTTACACATAGAAAGATCCCTTCCCCACCATCCCAAACATTCTCTCTCCCTCCGGAAATCAAGTTTCATGCTTGATACCACTGAGGTGATTAAGCCCACAGAGGCTGGGCCGAACTTTTAGGGGACTGTTTCTAATTTTGATAATGTGATGGAGGGAAAAAAAAAGCCTAGAATCTTTAGTTTGAAAGTGCATCTTTGTGACAGCTCATTTCAGAGTAAAATCAAGTCAGTTTTGGCCTATTCCAACGGAAATAAAGAACAAATTTAAAATCATAGTCCAAGCTCTGGTGAAGAGAAACCACCACGAGGTTTGTAGAAGCCGTCAGGCTACGTCTTGTTGTGTTTGGAGCGGACATGGCCCATCTCTCCTGAAAGTTAACCCTCTGACCCATCTGAGGTGAAGCCAACCATACTACAGCATACGGAAAAAACTACTGTGGCACATTCCAAGGCAAGAGCGTGACGAAAACTTACTTCAGCAGGAAAGTCGGCTTGTTGGTAGCAGTTGTTGGCAAGAACAAAAAGCACACAGTTAAGGGCATGGGTTTGGTTTCAGCTAGTCCTTGGTTTCCACCACAGCTCTGCCACCGACAGGCTGTACTCTCGTGGGCAATCTGCATATCCTCACTCAGCCTCAGTTTCCATATCTGCATCCTTGGGATAACAAAAGCATCTTTCACCTTCTGTTCCACCACCGTCTCTCAGTTTGTCCTACTGTGGTGGCTTGCGTGTTGCTGGGATGCTGGAAGCTCTGCCACTGGTATTTCAAATACCAGCAAGGTCACCCATGGTGGACAGGAGTCAGTAATGCTTCCAGACTAAGACAGACTAGGAAGAACAGCCTGGCGTTCTACTTCTGAAAATTAGCCAATGAAAACCTTATCAGTCCCAACAGAACACTGTCCAACTCACTTGCTTTGGACACATCATTGCTAGAGGAGGACATCACACTTGGTAAAGTCAGTGAAAAAGAGGAAGATCCTCAACAAGATGGACTGACGCAGTGGGTGCAACAATGGGCTCAAGCATAGCAACAATTGTGAGGATGGTGCAGGACCAGGCAGCATTTCCTAACAAAAACAACAACAAATGACTTGGAAAGGTCTCCAGCTGAGAACCAGTAGAGCCGGAAATGGAATCCAATGGGTTTGCCTCCCAAACATTCCTCCTCAAAAGTCTATGTTGTTTTTGCTCTACATTAAGGATTCTGTGACTTATTGGGTAGCATAAATAGTTAAGCACTTGGCTATTAACCAAAAGGTTAGCAGTTAGCAGTTAAAATTCACCCAGAGGTGCCTAGAAATAAAGGCCTGGCTATCTACTTCTAAAAAATCATCCATTGAAAACCCACATAAGGTCGCCATGAGTCGGAGTCAACTCGACAGCTGCTCATTTGGCTTCCTGTTGTTGTTTTAACATGAATAAGAAAGACGTGTTTAGCAGGTTGTTAAAAGAATAAAACAAGAAGATTCGACAGACCCCCATTGAACCAGTAGTGTAAAGTGAGCCCTCATCATCTAACTTCTCTCAGAGGACAGACGTGGGAGTGAACATTTTAAAATGCTTCTCTCTCATACTTTGGAAATATCTTGTTTCCCGTCAAATAAGATATCCTAAATTAATCACTCAGAAGCTATTTAAAACGATCTCTTAATCTTGTGTTGTTTTTTTTTCTAAAATATTTTAAATGGATTGTTCTCAGAAAAAATGCAACTTAGCTCCTTATCAATTTGTGGGGTTTCTAGAAAATGTTCAGTTCCACATAACACTTCTGGTGTCCTCGGTTGAAATTTGTGTGTGTGTGTGGTAAAAATATATATAAAAAAACATTTGCCATTTCAAAACAATTTTTAGATGTACAGTCCAACGTAGCATGTAATAAACCCACCGCTGTCGAGTCGGTTCCGACTCATAGCGACCCTACAGGACAGAGCAGAACCACCCCGTTGGTGGATTCAAACTGCCTACCTTTTGGTTAGCAGCAGAGTTCTTAATCACAGCACCACCTGATCATAACAAATTATGGATAACGTTGCGAAGAATGGGAATTCCAGAACACTTAATTGTGCTCATGAGGAACCTTTAGATAGATCAAGAGGCAGTTGTTTGGACAGAACAAGGGGATACTGATTGGTTTAAAGTCAGGAAAGGTGTGCATCAGGGTTGTATTCTTTCACCATACCTATTCAATCTGTATGCTAAGCAAATAATCTGAGAAGCTGGACTATATGAAGAAGAACGGGGCATCAGGATTGCAGGAAGACTCATTAACAGCCTGTGTTATGCAGATGACAGAACCTTGCTTGGTGAAAGTGAAAAGGACTTGAAGCACTTACTAATGAAGATCAAAGATCACAGCCTTCAGCATGGGTTGTACCCAAACATAAAGAAAACGAAAATTCTCACAACTGGACCAATGAGCAACATCATGATAAATGGAGAAAAGACTGAAGTTGTCAAGGATTTTATTTTACTTGGATCCACAATCAACAGCCACGGAAGCAGCAGTCAAGAAATCAAAAGACGCATTGCATTGGGTAAATCTGCTGCAAAGGACCTCTTTAAAGTGTTGAAGAGAAAAGATGTCACCTTGAAGACTAAGGTGCGCCTGACCCAGGCCATGGTATTTTCAATCGCATCATATGCATGTGAAGGCTGGACAATGAATAGGGAAGACAGAAGAAGAATTGACGCCTTTGAATTGTGGTGTTGGCGAAGAATATTGAATATACCATGGACTGCCAAAAGAATGAACAAATCTGTCTTGGACGAAGTACAACCAGAATGCTCCTTAGAAGCAAGGATGGAGAGACTGTATCTTACATACTTCGGACATGTTGTCAGGAGGGATCAGTCCCTGGAGAAGCACATCACGCTTGGCAAAGTACAGGGTCAGCAGAAAAGAGGAAGACCCTCAATGAGGTGGATTGACACAGTGGCTGCAACAACGAGCTCAAGCATAACAACGATTGTAAGGATGGCGCAGGACCGGGCAGTGTTTGTTCTGTTGTGCATAGGGTTGCTGTGAGTCGGAACCAACCTGATGGCACCTAACAACAAGAACAACAACACGATCCAATGACATTGATTATATCGTGCAACCATTACCACTATCCTTTTCCAAATTATTCCAACACCATTGACCCAACCTCAGTGCCCCTAAACACGGACAGATTACCCGATTAGCAAGGTACGCACAGGCTTATTTGTGCTTACTTACTAATCCGTAGTGCACAATTTCACCTCTTACATGTTACCCATGTAAGCCTGTGCATAGCTTGCTTACTGGTTAATCCGCCCCTGCCCCTAAGCAATAACTCCCCCTACCCCTCTCTGCTCTACCCCTGGTAACCATTACTAAGGTTTAGTCTCTATACATTGATTGCAATTTGATTTTAGTGAAGTAGAGGGGCATCAAAAAAAAAAAAACGGAGACCCTCAACCACATAGATTGCACAGTGGCTGCAACAATGGGCTCAAACATAACAACGAATGTGAGGATGGTGCAGGACAACAAAATGTCTTATTTTGTTAAATGTGAGGTCACTATGAGTCAAAACTAACTCGATGGCACCTAACAACAACAATTAGATTTTAATTTTTTGGTTTTTTTTGGTACCATTAGCCAAAACAATGGGTTCAAACATATCAAAGATCATGAAAATGGCACAGGACTGGGCAACGTGTCATTCTGTTATATACAAGGCCTCGCAAGGCAATTACATCTTGTATTCTCACTGCTTCCTCCTAGAATCTCAGGCATTTCAAATGCATTCCCTTGTACCTCCATGCGGCATGTCCCTGTGACTCAGAACTGCATGGTTTGTATCTATCCGCCAACAGAAAACAAAACCTATAGGCTGGATATTTTGTTAACGGCTCCTCTTCTGTGGTCAGGACCTAGTGGCAGAGAGAGCTAGCTGATCCCCAAACATTCACGCTCCCCTTTCACAGTGAAGAGTTATTGCTGGAAAGTGACTGCCAATCAAAGCTTGTATTTCCCAGCCCACCTTGCGTATCTGTGGACCTTTGTGAGCAGAAATCACCAAGCAAATGTGAGTGGATGTGGCGTATACCATTTTCGAGCTAAAGTATTTAAAAATTGGATGCACGATCTTCCACTCTCCCCTCTTCCTGACCATTGACAGAATGATGCCAGAAAACCTTAAGCTGCACGATGGTAGGTAAAGTCATAATATGGCAGCAGCATGGGTCCCTGAGTCACTGCCTGGAGGACAGCCATCTGGCCTGCATCAATCTGTGACATGAACATGAAATAAGTTTTTGTTAGGTTGATCCACTGAGATCCGGGGATTGTTACAGTAATTAGTTACTTTGATTAACACTGGATCTGTGTTGTTGTTGTTGTTTTTAGCTGCCTTCGAGTCGGCTCTGACTTACGGAGACCTTATGTATAACAGAATGAAACGTTGCACCATCTTCGTGATTGTTGGTATGTTTGAGTCCGTTGTTGGGGCTCTTGCATCAGTTTATCTCACTAAGGGTTTTCCTCCTTCTCACAGACTCTCTACTATACCAGACACGACGTCCTTTTTTTGCAATTGGTCTTGTCTGATGGCGTGTCCAAAGTAAGCAAGACAAACTTTCACCATGCTCACTTCTAAGGAGCATTCTGATTTTTTTCTTCTAAGGCTAATTTAAGACCAGAACTCTAGGCTCCAATATTCCTCTTCATTAGCCCAGGCTCCTAGGACTTAGATGAGCCTGGCTTGGCTACATGTATTGATGGAGTGGGGGCACTGCAACAATGGAAGTTCTGTCACTAATTCATACCTGCGGCAATTGTTGGGGGCTGTGACAAAGACTGCTAGTTGCCTATGAATAAGACAATCATATCCATTACCTCTTCATTCTAATTCAACCCCAGCTCTGTTAGGGGTGGTAATGTGCTGGGTAATATAAACCAGCAACGAACTGCCCTTGAATCAGTGCCGACTCATGGAAACCCAATGTGTGTCAGAGTAGATCTGTGCTCCACAGGGTTTTCAGTGGCTGATTTTTCAAAAGCAGATGGCCAGGCTTTTCTTCTGAGGTGCCTCTGGGTAGGCTCAAACCTCCAACATTTCAGTTAGCAGCTGAGTGTGCTAACCGTTTGTACCACCAGGGACTCCTGATATAAGCTACACCTGCTAAAGTCCCTTATGGACAGACACAGCTCTGGCCAATGAGATATAAAAAAACCAAAAAGCCCATTGTCGTGGAGTCGATTCCAGCTCATCGTGAACCTATAAGACAGAGTAGAACTGCCCCATAGAGTTTCCAAGGAGTGGCTGGTGGATTTGAACTGCCAACCTTCTGGTTAGCAGCCAAGCTCTTAACCACTACATCACCGGGGCTCCAGAGAGTGTTATGTAGGCTTCTGGAGAAGTTCCTACAAAGGGGGCAAACTCAGCTGGCCTGCCTCTTTTGCCTTTCTTCTTCTTCCTGTTTCCAACTCTGATTCAATGCATACAGTTTCAGCAGCCATCTTGTGACCATGAGGATTACAGCCACATGCTGAGCATGGTGGAGTGCAAAGACACCAGGAGCTTGTGTCCAGGGGCATCTTGGGCCATCACACCAAGCCCAGACGGCCAACACCTGGAATTCTTGCTAGGTAAGAAAAAAACAAAAAGCAAAAAACCCTGATTTGTTTAAACCACTTTTTTAACTGGGTTGTCTGTTACTTGGCTGTCGTCAAGTTAGCCCCCGACTCGTGGCAACCCCATGCACAACAGGACTGGACCACTGGGATCCACAGCGTTTTCACTGGCTGATTTTCAGAAGCAGATCACCAGACCTTTCTTCCTAGTAGTCTGGAAGCTCCTCTGAAACCTGGTCAGCATCACAGCTACACACAAACCTCCACCGACTGACTGCTGGTGGCCGCATATGAGGTATATTAGCCCAGAATCGAATCCAAGCCTCTGCATGAAGGGCAAGAATTTATTTTGGCGTAACTGAAATTTTGAAGAATTGTTTATTTTTCAAATCCAGATATCATTATTTTCTGTAATACTGAAGTGATCCTTCTAAGACTGCCCATACACATATTTTCCTGATGTGTTTTTTTCTCTCTGTCTTCTTACTTCACTGTCTTCTTCTCGCTTTTAATTCTTCCCAGCCTAGAATTTACCCTGGACAGCAGTGGTCCCTGGAAATTTTTTGAGGATAAGGAGCTCACATACTTTTTCTAGTCATTTACTTCAGCTTCAAATCCTGCTCCTTTGAGAGATAACTGGCAATTTTCAGGCACCTTCTCTCCCTGATCCTCAAACTGCTGCTTCATCTCTGGACCAGACAACATTGTAATCTAGGCTCCATCAGTGTAATTATGGGATTTCAGAGAAACCCAAGATGCTATTAAGTTCATCCACCTGCCTTCTAGCAGGACTGTCTTTAACTCTTCCAGACACATAATTGTGTTCCATGGCCCAAAAAAGTCTCTCACAAAGCATGACTCACTTGGGTACCTTTACAGGAGTCAACTTAATAGTCCTCAGTTTCCCTACCAATAAAATGGGTATTTTGATCTGAGCATGGAATGAGAAGACCTTCCACTTAAACATTCTGAAGTTTGAAATGGAATATGATTACTTTCTTTGAGTGGCACCAATGGGTTAAGTACTCATCTACTAACTCAAAGGCTGGTGGTTCGAACCCACCCACAGGCATCTTGGAAGAAAGGCCTGGTCATCTACTTCTGAAAGGTCACAGCCTTGAAAACCCTATGGAGTGCAGTTCCACTCTGCAACATATGGGGTCTTCACGAATCAGAATCGACTCGATGGCAACTGGTTTGGTTTTGGTTTTGGTGATAGACTAACATAGCCACATATTTTGAAGGTCCTCCCAACAAGAGGTTGAGTTTGTTTCCCTATCCCTTGAAACCAGGTTGCCTTGTGACTTGCTTTGACCAACAGAATGTGGCAGAAGTGATAGTGAGTTACAGACTTAAGAAGCCTTGCAGCTTCTGCCTTTATGCTCTTGGAAAGCACCTTCACCATGTATACAGCAGCCCTGGCTAGACTTCTGAGGGAAGAGAGACCATGTGACAATGGTAAGACCCAGCTGACAGCCAGGACCAAGGACCCAGACTTGCGAGTGAGGCCATCTCAGACCCCCCAGCAAAGCTGAGTCAACAAGTAATCATGACCACATGAATAACCACGGGAAGACCGGCAGAAGAACTGCCCAACAGAGCCCCAAATTGCCAACCCACACAGTCGTGAGAAATAATAAACTGCTGTTGTTTTAAGTCACTAAATTTTGGGATGGCTTGTTAAACAGCAAAATATAACTGATAGAGGCACTCTTTCCTATAATTTTTACACTTCAAAAATATGAAGATAAATGTAAAGATAATAAAATAAAAAGGATCACATTATTAAAGCTAATATATGGCAGTGCCAATCAGAATTTCAATATCCCTTTTTAAGAAAACACCTAAGTAGAAGATTTTACTAATCATTAGAAGTCAATGTTAATGTCAAGCAAAATGTGTTATACATTACACAATATCAGATAACCTGAATATCTTTAGCCTCACGGAGGTATTTTGGAGTCCCTGGGTGGTACACATGGTTAAAACAGTTAACGCGATCAACTCTTAGCTGAAAGTTTGGTGGTTCGAACCCACCAGAGGTACCTTGGAAGAAAGACCTGGCAATCTAATTCCAAACAATCAGCCATTGAAAACCCTGTGGAGCAGAGTTCTACTCTGACACACATGGAGTGACCATGAGTCAGGATCAACTTGATGACAACTAACAACAGCAACAAGGAGTTATTTTATGGGTATAAAACACGTTCTTTCTCTCTAAGGCCAGAGCCATCCTTTGTTCGGCATTCGTGTGCTGTATCTGTGTAAATGTCACAGCCTTGCAAGAGACTCTGGTTACCACTGCGCCACTTCTCTTCTGCCACAGCCAAACTTTTTAAAGGAGTGTTCTCACGGGCTTCCTCTATTTCCTCTGCACAGACTTCCTCCATCGTCCCATGAAGTCTGACTTCCTTCCCCACGGCCCCACTCAACCTGCTGTCTCAGAGGTTTACAATGACCCCTTCAAGGCAAAGCCAACAGCTCTTCCTTTGCCCTCACAACTCAGCACCTGGCCTTTCTAACCACCCGTCAGCTCCCTTCTCTAATGCTACACCAGTCTGCTCGATCTTGGCCAAATTCTTCCTCGTCTCTCTTTGTAAGTCTTCCCCTTGTCCTGACTGGCAGGGGCTCTTCCTCAGGCTCAGTCCTCTTCTCTTCGCACTATACATTCCCCCTTAGAAAATATGTCCATTCTTCAATCCCCACCCTGGAGATGACAGCTTCGTGGCTTTTAAAAGGCTTGAAGGTATTGTCAGTATTCCCTTTTCCTGCATTAGGTATCCTCTCTACGCTAATGGGGAGTCCCTAGGGGACACACACACAGTTCTTGTGCTTGATTGACTATGAGCCGAAAGCTTGACAGTTCAAACTTACCCAGAGACACCTTGGAGAAAAGGCCTGGGAACCTGCTTCTGAAAAAGTCACCCACTGACTTTTTCAGTTGGAGCAGTTCAACTCTGACACACCTGGGGTCGCCATGAGTCCGAATCAACTTGATGGACACATGACAACAACTATAACAGTGCCTCAAGAAAGTCACAGGCGATCAAAAAAATTCTTATTGAGCTGAATGAAATCGTTGGGTGGAAAACAAGATATAACAGGTAAACTGGATATCTCTTCCAAATGGATGTCCCTGCGTGGCACAGATGGTTTTTGCTCGGCTACTAACCTAAAGTTTGGTGGCTTAAACACACCCAGCAGCTCCAAGGAAGAAAGGCCGGGCGATCTGCTTCCATAAAGATTTGGCCGAGAAAACCCTATGAAGCAGTTCTGTTCTGTAACACATGGGGTCACCATGAGTCGGTTTGATTTTTTTTTTTTTTTTTTTGGCTTTTTAAATGGATCCTGTGCAAACAGGGGAGTGATTTGGAGTGAAAAAGGAAGATACCAGAATAAAGCAAGCCAGCCAGAGTATCAGTCCATCTCTTTTCTCTTGCATCTGAAACCACACGGCCCTTCAAGATCTTGCTTAGAAACCTCCTCAGCCAAATATCCAAGTTCGTCACTTCCCAGTTCTACCTTCCACCAAATATTTGAACATAATCCAGACAAGTTCTTTGCCGTTGCATAAAAAGCACCGCTCTTCCTCCATCGTACTATCATATGCTTATCAATTTCTTATACGGCCTCACCCGAAGAACATGGAACACCCACATTTCTGGCAACATTCTGTTGCTGGTGCCATATGTATTCTCTAAGACGACAGAGACTTTCTCTATCGCTCTCTTCACTGCCTTCGGAGCCCTCACCAGAATTGCCTTGGATGTCAGGGAGGCAACCATCTTGTCCTTACAGACAGATGGCCACCATTGCCTTGAAATATTTATTTTAAACAGTAGGATAAAGGACCTGTGAGCACTGTCAGTGGACTTTGAACCCAAGGTTTTCTGCTTGCATAAGGAAAGCAGACTGTCATCCTAGTGTAAATTACTGAGTGGTGACTCGTAAGAACCCCTAGAGGAATTCCAGCTTGCCTCCCTCAGGTATCTTGTACCCCAGCTGTGGAACTTTCTGACGGTGCTCAGCTTCTTTCTGCTGCTCAAAGTACACAGCTGAGAGCGAAGAACCAAGACCTGAACCCACTCCACCAAAGAAGGTGGCTGCTGCTTGCCAAGTATTGCCCCGTGGGGCACAAGGTAAAACAGAGATTTAGGAGAGAGCAGTTCTGCCCACAGCCACTCTTCCCAGTTTGATTTGGGAAGTAGGTTGCCAGGCCTTTCTTCCTAGTCTGTCTTAGTCGAGAAGCTCTGCTGAAACCTGCTCAGCATCACAGCAACACACAAGCCGCCACTGAGGGACGGGTGGTGGCCGCACGTGAAGTGCACTGACTGGGAATCAAACCCAGGCCTCCCACACAGAAGGCAAGAATTCTAACGTCGAGCCACCACCGCCCCGGCACCATTCAGTCACAACGTGTTGCCCTAGAGTCCATTCCGACTCCTAGTGACCCTATAGGACAGAGTAGAACTGCCCTATAGGGTTTGCAGAAGCAGACGGCCACACCCTTCTCTTGCCAAGTATCTGGTGGGTTTGAACTGCCGACCTTTCCGTTAGCAGCCGAGCGCTTAACCACTGAGCCATCAGGGCTCCTTCATTCAGTCACACCAAGCCCAAAATGATCTGCACAAAGACTTTGGCGCAAACACTACCCCATCTTTTGCTGATACACATTCTTTCCCTAATCAAGTGTCCAGGCAATGAGACAAAATCTTTCTATGCTTTTAAAACCACATATTTAAAAATAAACATAAGATCAACTGCTTACCTCAGGCCAAATGCAAATCATGGATACATTCATCTGATGGAGGAAAAAAAAAAAAAACTTTCTTTTTTTAATTTCCTGGCCACCCCAGGAAATACACCATGTGATAATCAAGCAAAGAGTGATTTAAAAATTTACCAGAATGAACACATCCAAGTAACTGTTTTTCAGAATTTGACAGGAGAAGCGCCACGCAGTTTATTTGGACAAAGCCATCTGTCCTGAAATTGTTTTTGGAACTCCTCTTTTGCAACTGTTCTCAGCGCTCTTGCTGAGGTGCCTCGTAAAAGCGTCCCATTACTTTGCAGTGACATCTTTAACTCAGACTGGTAGTACTTCACTTGACAGGCTTGCTTGGGCGCTAATGATGTTGGCTACTTCCAGAAATGATATTCGATATACTGTTTATGAACGCGTGTGTACACACGGAGCCCTGGCAGCGAAGTGGTTAAATGCTGGTTTGCTAACCGAAAGGTTGGAGGTTCAAACCCTCCAGCTGTTCCGTGGGAGAAAGATGTGGCAGTCTGCTTCGGTAAAGATTACAGCCTCGGAAACCCTATAGGGAAGTTCTACTCTGTCCTATAGGTTCCTCTGAGTCAGAATCGACTCGACGGCAATGGGGAGGGGGGTGTACACACACACACACACACACACACACACACCACACACTCTAAAAGTACAACTTCATGAGAATGCTTACATTGAGACAGGGGAGAACAGGTCTGGACAGCAGAACAAAGAGGACTTCAAATTTGTCTGTAGAGTTTTCTTTTTTTATTTAAATATACCTAAAGCAAATATTAGGAGTCCCTGGGTGGCGCAAATGGTTAAGTGCTCAACTGCTAGCTGGAAGGTTGGCAGTGTGAACCCACTCAGAGGTGTCTTGGAAGACAGGCCTGGTGATCTGCTTCTCAGCCGCATAAACCCTCTGGAGCAGTTCAGAGTTGACGCGACGGCAACTAACAACGACAAAGCAAAAATTATAAAATGCTAACAGTTGTTCCTTCTGGCCAGGGGACCCACAGAGAGTTGCCGCATTATCATCTCTGTTTTCTATATTTTTGAAACTTTTCAAGAGATAAAGGAAGCATATTCTTCCTCAAGGGAAAAAGACTTCATTCCATTGAGCTTATCTTAGAAAGTAAGTGTGCTGCAGTCTCTGAGAACAACCCAAAGAGGATTTCTAAAAACGTTTTGGATGCTGGTGTTTATCCAGAGACCACCAATCGGAAATCACAGTAACACTCAGCATGGAGGGCTAGGAAGGGGTCCCCCCGTCTCAATCCATTTTAAATTGACCTTCTTGTTCCTTCAAGACAAGTTCCATGACTCGCTTGTCCTTGTACCTAGCACAGCACTTAATGCAGTGACTCTCAAAGCAGGGGTGAATGAATGAGGGAAGGAACCAACTTTCAAACTGACCAGCCTAGGACTGCAAGCCTGCTGACTTACGCCTGGGCCGTAAGGTCAAGACATAGGAGAAAGAGAGAGGGGTTGATTGCCTCACAGTTCAGCATTTCTGAATTTAGTTCAGTTTAGCTTGAGTATCAGTAGGTTTTTTTTTAGGGGGGGATCATTAGGTAACCTAGTTTTTTTTCCCCCCTCTAGCATAAAAGACCACCCACCCGTCTGTCAGTGTGTCATACTGTGGTGGCTTGTGTGTTGCTGTGATGCTGGAAGCTATGTCATCGGTGTTTCAAATACCAGTAGGGTCACCCATGGTGGAGAGGTTTCAGCAGAGCTTCCAGACTAAGACAGACTAGGAAGAAAGGTCTGGTAATCTAATTTCAAAAATTAGCCAGTGAAAACCCTATGGATCACGACCGAATATTGTCCGATACAGTGCTAGAAGATGAGCCTCCTAGGCACTCAAAATACACAGTGGCTGCAACATTGGGCTTAGGCATCCTAATGATGGTGAGGATGGTGCAGGACTGGGCAAAATTTTGTTCTGTTGTACATGGGTCGCCAGGAGTCGAAGCCAACTCAGTGGCAACTAACAAGAAGAAGAAGCAGAGGAGAACAGGGAACTTTGTCCTTTGGATCACAGGAATGATAGGGGAACTCATAGTCTTTTGAGGTTTCTGAGCAGAACAGTACTAACATATTGTGTTGGCCCCAAAAACCAATCCCAGAGGAAAAGGAACACAAAGACGTATGAGACACGTCAGCACTCTCTGATCCAAGTGAAAGCACGTACAATGAGCCCTATAATCTGGAATTTGATTTTGGGATAGCTCAGGATTCTGGTTTTCTGTGTGCCGTTTTATTTAAAGGGCTAAAGTTTACACACTCCAAGGAGAAATGGATTGGATGAGGTTGTTAAACCAAGTAAAAAGTACCAGCACAGGTCTGGCAAACAGAGTCTAAAACGAAATCAAAGAAGAACCAAGTTTAAAAAAGAAAAGCAAAGCCAAGAACTAAGTTGTTAGAATCAATCTTTATCATCAACCCACCTATTCAAGGGACAGAGACAGAAAGTAAGAACCGTAAACGTTACCACCATCTTTGATTGCGTAGAAGGGAAAGGAGAAAAAAAAAAAAAGATGCTGACTATCTTAAAACCTGAAGGATGACTTCAGGGGTTGTGCAGAGACCTGGGAGACAAACTGAACAAGAAGATGTTTCAGAGAAGGGATCAAGGGTGGCAAATAAAGATTTGAGACCAATAAAACTCAGTGCTGGGGTGAAGGTGGGCCCTGGTGGGGCGTAAGCAGGTGGAACCTTCCCGAGTGACAATTTGGCAATGTGCATCAAAAGCTTGGGAAATGCTTCTTTTCTCTGACCCAGCGACTCCACTCCTTGGAATTCTTTCTTAATAAATTTTAATTTTGGTGAAATATATATTACAAAACATTTGCCACTTCAAGCATTTTTTACTTGTACTACTCAGTGACACTGATTACGTTCGCCACGTCATACAAGCTTCACCACCACCATTTTTCATCACTTTTAATAGATGGTTTGTACCCTTAAGGTAATGCCTCCTCATTTCTCCCTCCCCAAGCCCTGGTAACCACTAACAGACTGTGGTCTCTACGCATCAGTCTTTTCTAGGTATTTCACGTAAGTGGGATTGTACAAGATTTATCCAGTTGTGACTGACTTATTTCACTAGCTTAATGTTTTCAAGGTTCATCCAAGTGGTAGCACGTATAAGAACTTCATTTCTCTTTACGGGTGAACAGTATTTCGTTGTACGTATATACCACGTCCTGTCTACCCATCCATCTGTCGAAAAACATTTGGGTTGTTTCCACCTTTTGGCTATTGTGAATAGCGCTACATTGAACACTGGTATGCCGGTATCTCTTTGAGTCCCTGCTTTTGATTCATTTGGGGGTCTACCTAGGCCACTCTTAGGAATTTTTAAGGAAGTATCTTTGCTAGCACATAAAGATGTCCATAAAAGGCTTTTTCATCAAGCACTGTACATCATTGGGAAAAACTGGAAGCTATTTTTTTTTTTATCTTAATGCCCAGTGATAATTATTTCAATAAATCCGGTATATCCAGTCAATGGAATATTACATGAACAATGTAAATTAAAATTTAAATTGTAATGCAGATCTACAATGATTGACAACTAAAAGGTTGGAGGTTCAAGTCCACCCAAAGGTGCCTCGAACAAAAGACCTGGCAATCTACTTCCCAAAAACCAGTCATTGGAAGCCCTGTGGGGGGGCACAGTTCTGCTCTGACTCACATGGGGTTGTCCTGAGTCAGAATTGACTTGACAGTAACTGGTTTATGTGCAATGGTCTCATTTTGTAAAGGTGGAAGCATATACATCCAGATGTTAACAGCTGTAATTGAGGGCTGCTAGAAATGTGGGTGATGCCTTTTCTTTTTCTCACTCTATTTTTCTATTTTTGATGATGAACATGGGTGGAAAGAACACAGGGCTACAGAAACTCTGGTCCCGCCACTACCATTTCTACTTTTCTCCTTTTGCCCTTGATCTGAACGCAGCAGAACATGATACAATGATCTTACATCCTAGGCCAACTTCCCCAGTTGATTTCACCAGAACCCAGCATACAGATGTGTTCGTGTACACTTTCTGAGACATCAATCTGTTTTTGTTCTGAGTATCCCCAAGTTAAGGAGCCCTGGTGGTGCAACAGTTAAGCGCTTGGCTGCTACCTGAAAGGCTGGCAGTTCAAACCCACCTAGTAGCTCTGCAGGAGAAAGACCAGGCGATCTGCTTCCATAACGATTACAGCCTAGAAAACCCTATGGGGTAGTTCTACTCTGTCACATGGGGCCATGATGAGTCAGAATCGAGATGACAGCACCTAACAACATCACCAAGTTTTCAGTACAGCAATCCGTTCCACTCCAGTGCCAACTCCAGAAGCAGGAGAACCACACTTAACCACAACCACACAGTCTCAGCTGTATTTACCTAGAGCCTGGAGAGTCTTTCTGGCTGCTGCCTGGTAATAAATTAGACTGGACACTTGTAGGAACAGGGATAGCACGTCCCATTGTTTTATCTCTAAACACAGGCCAAGCCATCAACAGGCACCTGTGGTCAGCTTTTGAAAAGAAAAAAGACCTCCTGTTTCTTAGCCTTCTGTCAGCCCTGACTTCTCCAGCTATTGTCATCCCTGTCTTCTCAAGATCCCCAATAAGGAGGATGAAAAGTCAGGGTGAGTGTGACATCATCCCCCTCCACCACTAGCTCTGCGTCCCCTGAGCTTCGCCTCTCTCCCTAAGGAACCACTTGATGTAATTACATTTTCTTCCCACAGGTCCATGCAGACGTAAACATTGGCTTCACACATAGATGTAAATTGTGGAAGCTCAAAGAACTCCTATTGAAGAAAATATCACCCTGATGGAAGGTTCTCTCAGTAAATGTTCCATAAGGCACCTTTAGGAGCCCTGGTGGCACAGTGGTTAAAGCCCTTGGCTACTAACAGGAAAGTCGGCAGTTCAATCCCACCAGCCACTCCGAGGGAGAAAGACCTGGCGACCTGCTTCCGTAAAGATTACGGCTTTGAAAACCCTATGGGGCAGTTCTACTCCATCCTGTAGGGTCACTATGAGTCAGAATCGACTCCATGGTAATGGGTTTAGTTTAAGGCACCTTTACAACTGCACCAGATGTCTGAATTTCCAGTGGTGCTTTCCAGAGTGTCTAGATGAAAATGATCCTAAACATGAAAGACCAAAGATTCTGAATTTGATTGTCCCAAGGCCCCTGCTAGCCTTGGGTTCAGAACACATCAGACATGAAGCATTAACATAGCCCCAATCGCTATGTAACTGGACATAGAGAACACAACACCTTCCCACAGGTGTCTCTTATACACAAAGCAATTGTGCTGCCAGACGTATAATGATACAGTACATATATAACCTGCAACACATGTCTCGAGTCATAATAAACGCCTGTGTTACTGGCTTATGTATGTACTGTACTTTCTATTGCTATTTTAATGTGATCATAGGCAGTAGCATTCAATTCTTGATGGCAATGGGTTTGATGTTTGGGGGTTTTTGAAAGCATAGGAGAGTCAGGGGAGCCATGGGGAAAAGCCATGGGTGGGTACTCCCAGGTTCCGCTCTGGTTTTGGCCTTGCCCTTAAACTGTGCAATGACGCTTGCAGGAAGCCACAGAATTTCAGAACAGTGAGGAACGCGCATTCCTACTGTGAGATGGTCTGTTTCCTCCCCTTGAGGTTGGTGTGGGCAGAACTGAGCTCTTAAATAAAATAAAATGTTTAATATATCAGATTTGAATATTTCCTGAATATTCAAATATTTGTGGTCTCATCCCACAAATATTTTTAAGGGATAGTTTGTATCATGTTACATAGTAAGGTGAAAAAAATACGAACACCTGCTGAAGTACCTGATGGCCCTATTTCAACACTGTCTTATGTTTGTAACTTGATGTATTGTAAAAAATAATAGGTAGGCATGTGAGAGAAAATATTTTCTCTTCCAACTTCAGAATTGCAAAACATCACATTGTTGGTCTGTTTACATATTGCACACCGATCAGAACACAGGACGATTTGCCCGTGCCATTACTGAAATTCAAAAAAAAAAAAATTAGTTCCCCTGCTTGCTTTTAAAGGAAAGTCTTCAGCTACGTGGATCAAATAGCACAGGCCCAATTAAGAGCACCATCTCTGAAGTCGTTTGGAGTATCAGCTCTGCCACTGCTTATTGGGTGGCCTTGGACACATTCCGTGGCCCGTTCAAGTACATCTCCAAGCTCGGCTTTCCTCCTCTGTAAAGTGGACATCATGTGAGTTTCATAGGGCTTTTGATAGGATCTAATGATATATATATTTTTTAATGATATAACCCATTAAATGAATTACAGTGCCTGGGACATATTAAATGAACCATAAATGGTGAACTTTAATATGATATTGTGTTGTTGTTGTTAGGTGCCATGTCAGCTCTACTCATAGCAACCTTACATACAACAGAACAAAACATTGCCCGGTCCTGTGCCATCCTCACAATCGTTGCTGTTTGAGTCCACTGGGGGAATAGCCTGTCAACCCAGGATTATATTAATACTAAAAAAAAAAAAAGTAGTTTCTGTTGAGTCGATTCTGACTTATGGCGACCCCACATGTGTCAGAGTAGAACTGTGCCCCATAGGATTTCCAATGGCTGATTTTTTGGACATAGATCACCAGGCCTTTCTTTTGAGGTGTCTCTAGGTGGACTCAAACCTCCAGCCTTTCAGTTAGCATCCAAGACCATTAACCATTTGCATCACCCAGGGACTCCTACAGTGATACCAGATAGGTCTCTATTAACCCTTTCACGGACCATGGGATGTATATGTCTGTGTTACAGTTTCCACCCCTGGAGGTTTATTGCAAGCATTTGATCCACTTTAGTATATGCTCTGGTGTCATGGCGGATACTGGTGCAACTTCCTAAAAAACAAGGAAGTTGGTCTACACCACATTGGAGTGTTGTGAGCCATTTGTATGAGGGGATGCTTCCTGCAGGAGTGACTGTGTGAAACTTTTGTGTCTTGGCTTATGTACAGTGAGGTAAGGGTTGCAGGTATGTTCACTATCTCCTTTGTGTTACGGGGAAGGTACGGTTACCGGCATATGGAAATACTCAAGTAAATGAGTTATCCTGGGGGTGAAAACAGCTGGTGATGCACTTCCTGGGCCATGGGACCAATCTGTCCCATGTGGGTGGGATGCTTCGTGGAACATGGTACTGATACGGCCCACTCTATATCAAACTGGTAACAACTATGTGCAGCAAGTGCAATGTTTATTTAGTGTTTCGTGCATATTTTTGTAAAGTTGAGTAAGATATTTTATGGCTCAAGTGTAACCAGGAAGTGTGATGCACCATGGAACTGATATGTCCTGCATGTGTGATGTACTTCATGGAACGTGGAACTGATACCTCCCACTTGCAATTGGCACCCTCATTTTTTCAGACAAAAAAAAACTACCAACAATGATTCAGCATCCATTCCATTAGTGAGAAAAACATGGCATCACCAAAAAATTCCCCCCCTAAAAAAAATTCATCCATGAAAGGGTTAATCCATTCCTTTAAATAATAATTTCTGCCAAGTTCCTTACCATAAGTCTTCCAGCCAACACACAAAATGCTTCAAAAGGGAGTACTGAACTCCAAGAATAGGAGTCATCGCTCCGTATTCTTGCCTGAAGGTTAGGGAACATTTTATATTTTATTTAACTTGAGTGGGGCTCCTCTTGGCCAGATTCCATCACATGTTCTGTTCCACTGAGTGCGTTTCATGTTCTCAGCACAGGAATGAAAGGCATATTGGAAGAACACTGGCCCCAAGACAGTTCTAATCAACCACTGGTACCTAGTTACCCAGCCCCAAACCGGCCTCTGCCTGAAAACCCCTCAAACCTTCCTTTCTCGGAATCTCCAAGACAGTGATGATGAGGTGACAATGACGTTGACAGCGGTGATGATGACGACAGTTAACATTTATCTAGCACCGATTCGAGTCAGGCACTACAAGCACTTTGTACGTATTATCTCTCTCAGTCTCACAACAGTCACGTGAGAGTGGTGCTATGATCCTCTCCACTTGACATATAAAGAAACCAGAGTTCAGCAAGGTTAGGTAACATGCCCAGTGTCACACAGTTATTTGGTAGCAGAGCAGATGTGCAAGCAGGTCTGACTCCAGCTGGTGGTGTTACTTGCCATCAAGTCAATTCTGATTCAAGGCGACCCCATGAGTAGAACTATGCTCTGAAGGGTTTTCAATGGCTGTGACCTTTAGGAAGCAATTTGCAGGCTTATCTTCCAAGTCACCTTTAAGTGGGTTCAAACCACCAACCCGCAGGCTAGTAGTCCAGCGTTTAACCATTATCTTCAGCCCCCAGGGCTAACCAACCCCACAATTGCTTTCAGGTCCCTGAGTGGAGCAAACAGCAGGCAATCGACTGCTAGCCTAAAAGTCGGTGCTTCAAACCCTCTTAGTGGTGCCACAGCAGAAAGGCCTGGCGATCTGCTTCCATAAAGATTACAGCCTAGAAAACCCTATGCAGCAATTCCACTTATTATGGATTGAATTGTATCCCCCCAAAATATGTGTCGACTTGGTTAGGCCATGAATCCCAGTATTGTGCGGTTGTCCTCCATTCTGTGATTGCAATTTTATGTTAAAGAGGGTTAGGGTGGGATTATAACACCCTTACCAGGTCACATCCCTGATCCAATGTTAAGGGAGCTTCCCTGGGGTGTGGACTGGACCACTTTTTATCTCTCAAGAGATAAAAGGAAAGCAAGGGAACCAAGAACGCAGTGCCAGGAGCAGAACGAGTCCTTCGGACCTGGGGTCCCTGCCCAGAGAAGCTCCTAGTCTGGGTGAAGATTGATGAGAAGGCCTTCCCCTGGAGCTGACGCCCTGAATTTGGACTTTTAGCCTACTTTACTGTGAGGAAATAAACTTCTCTTTGTTAAAGCCATCCACTTGCGGTAGTTCTGTTACGGCAGCACTAGGTAACTAAGACGCTGCTCTATAATACATGGGGTCACCGTGAGTCGGCAATGGGTTTGGTTTATAGGGTCAGTTCAGGTCCTGGCTACTCTCCCCAAACTAACTCCACCCAAACTCACAGTCACAATTCCTGTCCTAAACATCACTGGGATGGACAAGTAGTGCCTATGGCAAGTGGTACATCCACAATAATATCAGTCGATCCCCCATTACCCCCAAATGAACTGTCCCTCATGGCATGCCATAGCCATGAGACCCCGTGCAGGAAAAGATCCCCACAGGGAAATCACTAATATGCTTTATGCCTTCTGACCTCCAAATTAATATCCAGGACACATTAATAATTAAACTCCGTTTACAGATGAAGAAATAGTAAGGTAAAGGAAATTGTGTGCTTCCAGCTACATAGCAAGTAGAAATCAAATCACCAATAAAGCTCAGCATACCCTCTAGAAGTCCTTCAACCAACCAACCAGTTACCGTGGAGCCGACCCCGCCTCATGGTGGCCCTGTGTGTGTCAGAGTAGAACTGTGCTCCATAGGGTTTTCAATGGCTGATTTTTCAGAAGTAGATTGCCAGGCCTTTCTTCCAAGGCACCTCTGGATGGACTGGAATGTCCCACCTTTCAATTACCAGCCAAGCACTTTAACTGCAAGACCCAGGGCCCTGGAAGTCCTTACCGCCTCATTTTTCTGGACTTCTCATTCCTTGTGGCTCAAGCCTTTTCACAAAGTAGCAGCACAGAGATGAAGGTACTGTGGAGCCAGCCTTTGGTGGGCTCAGCTAAAAGGCGACTTTAGCAACTTCTAGAGCAGTGCAGGACTACAGTGATCCCTGGACCCTTCAAGACTAGCTGCATATTATCTTTTAACCAGACAGTCTCCATTTCTCAGGGCAAGACCAAATGCCCCCAAATCCTTGTCAGCAGTTCTTAGCAGAGGAAAAATTGCAATGAAAGCACCTCTGCGGAGAACTTTGAGCATTCCACCTGCCTCCACTGAGTCTGTCCAATTTCCATTACAAATGGCCCAGGGAGCTGGGGTTCAGTCTGAGTTCCTCGCTGGAGCGCTACAAATGTAAAAATAATGTCAGCTCCAGGCCATTCCTCTGTGTTTATTTAAACGGAGGACTTTAAAAATCACTTTTTCCACTTCATAGCTCCTCTGGACCCAGGCATAAAAATAGCGAGGGCAGCAGAAGCCAAACTTTTCCTGGAATAATAAAACGGCAGGGGAAGGAGAGCCCTACTCAGGTTCATAGACGTCTTGCAGCAGCTCCTCAAAGCAAAACTGTCACTTCAGCCACCTCGTTTCTAACCCTTGCTCAGAACAGCTTCAATGGAAGGCGCAGTTTATAAGCAACTCGGTGGCGTACCCATCAGCTCCCTAGGCCAGCCACCTGTCAGACCCTGCAGATGGCCCCGGCGAGGCCAGGCGGGGTGGGGTGGGGAGGTGTCTGGGAGGGTGCTCGGGGAAGTGACAACGGTGGCGGAGAGCAGCCTTGGGAAGGTGGCCAGGAAGTGGCTGGGAAGGGGCTCCAGGAAGGGGTGCCGGTGGCAGAGTGCAGCCCTGCGGAGGTGGCTGGGAGGGTGCTCAGGAAACGGACACTGGGAGCGAAGCGCAGCCAGGAGGAGGTGGCCGGGAAGGTGCTCCGGAAAGGGACACCGGTGGTGGAGTGCAGCTGCGGGGAGGTGGCTAGGAGGGTGCTCAGGAAAGGGACGCTGGTAGCAGAGTGCAGCCGGACGGCTGGGCTCGGGGAGAACCTGGCTGAGCCCAGCGTGCGGGCCCTCGGGCAGGGTCGTGCGCGCAGGGACCGCGCGCCCGAGTTTTAGGCGCGTCCCGGGGCCTCCATCCGGCTGCCGCGGCGCTGCCGCCCGGGCGTCGGGGCGCGCTTACCTGTTGAGCTTGAGCGCGAACGCCCTGCGCTCCGCGCTCGGCAGCGTAGCCATGGCGTCTGGGCTCGTGGGGCGCGGGGCGCGGGGAGCGGGGCCGCGGGGCCGCTGGAGCGCTGGCTAAGCCGGGCGCCCGCCTCATCTGTCCGCCGGGCCGGAGACTTCCGCCTTTTCACCTTCTCGCCGCATTCCCCGGGGGAGGGCCCGACGCGAGCCGGGTCACCGCGCCCTGACCCCGGGCAGAAGGAGCACGGGCGACGACCCAGAGACCACGGGGCGCAGCCGGGAAATTCCCTGCGCCCAAGTACCCCCGCGCCTTCTCCCCGTCCCACCGCGCTGGCGCGTCCGGGAGCCCAACCTAGACCTCCGAGTTCTTGGTCACATGAAGGGTTAACACCATTCTTTGGGAAAGGCAGGTTTTTACAAAGAAGTCAGTGCACTTAGGAGACAAGGCGACTTTTGCAAGAGCTATGCCAGCGGTCCTTCCTGCGTGGCCTTAAATAAATATCATGACTCCATCCAATTTATGAGTTAGCAAAAAACATTTTTACCAACCTGGGGTTAGATGAATACTGTTCCAGGGGAAAACACTGCACTTCACGTCCCTCTATTTCAAGAATAAGTTGCACCGGGTTCCATTGTCAGTTTCTAGCTTGTAACTGAGAAGCCCAGGCCTGAGCTCAAGGAAATCGCTGCGCTGGAAAAGCCCGTGTTTTTTATTTCAAGTTGCTGGTTTGCCATCAGCAAGCTGTGTTATACTAGAGCGCTCTCTTCATGATGCCTCTATTTGTCACTTTGTCCTTAAGAAAAAATACTCAAGCAAGTTATTTGGGCTTCAAAACTGTACTATTCAATACGATAATTGCTAACCACCTGTGGCTGAGCACTTGAAACTGTGGCTAGTTCCGGCTGAGGTGTGCTGGAAATGAAAACACACTGGGGCTTTGAAGACATGTACAAAGATAATAATAATGCAGCGACGTATCTTAGCCATACTTTTTATATTGATTACACGTTAAAATGATATTTAGATTATGTTGTTCGTTGCTAGCGGCCCCGTGCGTGCAGAATAGAACTGCTCCATAAGGGCTGTCAAAACTGTGACCTTTTGGAAGCAGATTGCCAGGCCTCACTTCTGAGGCACCTCTGGGTGGGTTCGAACAGCCAACCTTTCAGCTAGTAGTCGAGTGCTTAAGTGTTTGTGCCACCCATGGACTCCTATTTTGAGTATAGTAGGTTTGAAAATACATTTTTTAAATTAATTTCGCCTGTCTGCTTTTTCCTTTTTGGAAAATGTGACTCTCAGGAAAGGACATTTACGATTACATCTGTCTCACATTTGCGGGCCACATTATACTTCTGTTGGGCAGCGCTGGTCTGAAACATTTCATCCAAAGCAACCTAATACCAAAATGCCTAGGGGCTGGGTTCTTGCTCTTCCTAGTGGTCTTCCTTTCTATGGTTTCTGCTGCTGCTGGTTGTTCACATTCCTCTCCGCCCTGCCAAATCAATGCCTTTTAGCATATAAGGCAAACTTCCTAAGTATAACATTACTTAAAAAAACAAAACCACTTGCCTTCAAGTCAGTTCCAACTCATGACAACCCCATGAGTGTCAGGGTAGAAATGTGTTCAATGAGGTTCCGATGGCTGATTTTTTTTTGGAAGTAGATCACCAGGCCTTTCTTCCAAGGCACCTCTCTTTGGATGGACTCCAACCTGGAACATTTCAGTTAGCAGCCAAGTGTGTTAACCGTTTGCACCACCCAGCGACTCCATAACACTACATGGGCTGCGAAAATAGCTCCACAGAAAGGAAAGCTTTTTGAAATTTGGGGTTTCTGACTTTGAAAATTTGCCAGAGTGTATTTACTGGCCTGGAATTTATAAGCAAACATTTAGACAGGAAAATAGTAACAGAACAGTTCTGTGAGTACCACTTCAAACTGGAAAGAAACAAAAGATTCGTAGAAAACTTCTGACGTCAGAGTCTTCGGTGGACTGTATCCTAAATCAGCCCGACTAATGGGCTTCTCTGAGTTTCTGAGAATGTTTGTGACATACCGCTTTAGAAAGAGCAAAGACGTTATTCTTGTTTCCACATAAACTCATATAGAATATGATGAGAACACCTCAAATTTTCAGAATTTTCAGCTAAGAAAACTGAGAATTTTTTTGGGCGGGGGGGGGGACAGAGGATCATGAAATCTTCCCCTTTATGTCAGACCGTGGTGCGTTCAAATGAGTATTTGGTTCTTAACTACGGTGGTCAGGCCAGCATTGTTCTCTTAGAGTTGACCCCATATTTCCTTCACAGTCTCTCAACAACTCACCATGAATGTATTCCCATTAATTTAGTCAAACGCCTATTTCCAAGCATTATCTGGTCTTGGATGCAGTCCCAAACCACCAGCAAACTTCAAAAATAGCCATTTCAAGGCCAAAAGGGACAGGAGCTGGTTGAATGGACACAGGAACTCTGGGGCAGAAAGGAGGAGTGTGCTGTCACATTACAGGGATTGCAACCATGTAAGAGGCATAACAATATGTGTATAATTTTTTTGTATGAGAAATTAACTTGAGCTGTAAACTTTCCCCCAAAGGACAATTAAAAAAAAAAAAAAAGCCATTTCAGCATCTTGCCTCCGCGTTCTTACTGCCTCTTTAATTTCCTGTAGTTGGGTGTCTCCTCATTACTCCTCTGTCCACAGAGCACTCTGGAAGGTCTCCTTCTTTCCACACCTCTTGGCCTTTCTCAGCCTTCCTTTTTCTCTCTGTCTCTGCATCACGCAGTTTTGCTTTTCACCTTCATAAAATTCCTCCCTTGGCTTCTATGACCTACATTACATCAGTTATCCTAAGTTCTCCTCCTGGTTTTCCCCACATCATCTTCTTAAACCCAAAGGCCAAACCCATTGTCAATTCTGACTCATAGCAACCGTATAGGACAGAGTAGAACTTCCCCAGAGGGTTTCTGAGACTGTAATCTTCACCGAAGCAGACCACCACTTCTTTCTCCTGAGAACCACTGGTGGGTGTGAGCCACCAACCTTTTGGTTAGCAGCCAGGCGCTGAACCACTGTACTCCCAGGGCTCCTTGTCGTCTTCTAACTTCCCCTGAAAGCCAACTACTCTGTTTACTTTGCAACTGACCTATTTTAGATAACAATTAAATAACTTACCTTGTACCACACACTCTTACAAACCCTTTATAAGTATTAATTATTTCCATCCTCATAACAACCAATAACATTATCCCCACTTTACTATTGGGGAATCTGAGGCACAAAAACTTTTAGCGACTTATCTGGGACCGCAAATAAGGGGCGCAGTCATTTCCAATCCTGAAGTTTTGCCTATCTCTCAGACATTTCCATCTGAACGCCTTAAAGTTCCACAAATACAGGACTAAAACTCCATCTTCTCTACCCAGCTGGGGCTAACTATCCCTCCATCATCACGCGTTCCTCTCAGTGGCACTGTTTCCAGTTTCCAGGTTTAAAACTTCGGAGTCACCTAAAACCCAGTACCCAGTGCCGTCGAGTCGATTCTGACTCATAGCAACCCTATAGGACAGAGTAGAACTGCCCTGTGGAGTTTTCAAGGAACGCCTAGTCGGGGTGGGGGTGGAGGGGGGAGGCAGTAGTAGTTCAGTGGTAGAATTCTCACCTTCCGTGCGGGAGACCTGGGTTCGACTCCCAACCAATGCACCTTATGTGCGGCCACCACCTGTATGTCTGTGGAGGCTTTCGTGTTGCTATGGTGCTGACAGGTTTCAGTGGAGCTTCCAGACTAAGACAGGGTAGGAGGAAAGGCCTGGCGACCCACTTCTGAAAAATCAATGAACACCAACATCTGCTTATGTTATCTTTTCTGCCGCCCTCACCCTGCATCAGCCCCTCCACACCCTTCAAAGTTTGAGTTAAATTGTCAGGTTCCACCTCCACCTAAACAATGTTAACTCACAAATATTTCTTTGTACCTGACAACACCCTTAAATGAGTTAAAAATTGTAGATGGTCACTAAGAAGTAGCCTAGTGGGGTGCACATCTCCTCTCCATCCCCCAAATCTTCAAGACCTCCGTCAGATTTGGTCCAAACGCGACCGTTCTGGACCTTCTATTTAATGTTGCGATGCCCTCCTCTCTTGTCCTAAGATTTCCTCACTCCTTTTCCAGCTCTGTATTTCTCCAGAGCACCTAGCACTACATGCCATACTGTGTATTTGATTTATTTGTTTGTTATCTCTCATGCTTCTAGAGTGCAAATTTCTTGAGTGCAGGACTTCGTTTGGTTTTCTGATCTATCTCTAGTGCCTAGAACAATGCCTGGCACGCAGTAGGTACTCAACATGTATTTCTTGAATAAACGAATGAATAACCAATCCAGCGCTGAACACAGAGCAGACGCATTAAAGTGAACTTGAACAAAGGACAGGTTTCATGTGTTCTTCAGAAGTAAGTCTTGAGTTTTTTACCCTCTTGGATGTTTTAGTTCTAAATTCCTATGGAGATCTTCTACCTCTGTGTTGTATTTATTTCCCAGCTTGAGAAATCAGACCAACACATGGATTATTATTAGACAGTAGATATTGTTATTGTTGTCTTATATCCTTATAACTAAGGATAGATAAAGAAAGATTTGTCCATTGGTTTCTAAAGCCAGCCAGAGTTCAGACTTCAGAATCTGGAGTTCCTAATTTTTTCCTCTTCTTTCCTTGTTTTGTCACAAGAAACCTGTAAACATGGAAAGAATAAAGATTAAGAAACTTTCCTTTAAAAAGTTATCATGACGTCTCATATGCATATACGTACACACACATATATATATATATATATATATACACGGAGCCCTGGTGGCTCGTTGGTTAAGAACCATGGCTGCAAAAGGTCGGCAGTTTGAATCTACCAGGTGCTCCTTGGAAACCCTCTGGGGCAGTTCTACTCTGTCCTATAGGGTCTCTGTGAGTCGGAATCGATTTGAGGGCAACAGGCTTGGTTTTAGTTTTATATATACATGTATATGTATATAAATATATGTGTGTATACGTGTGTGTGTCTGTGTGTATACCAATTGAGATGTTTCAACAAACGTATACAGTGCTAGAAGTGCCCACTTGTCTATGCTGAGAAATTTGGAAGATAGCCACCTAACCAACCAACTGGAAGAGATCTACATTTAAGCCTATTCCAAAGAAAGGTGATCCAACCGAATGCAGAAATTATTGAACAATATCATTAATGTCACACGCAAGCAAAATTGTGCTAAAGATCTTTCAAAAGCAGTTGCAGCAATACATTGACAGGGACCTGCCAGAAATTCAAGCTGGATTCAGAAGACGATGTGAAACGAGGGATATCATAGCTGATGTCAGATGGATCCTGGCTGAAAGCAGAGACTATCAGAAGGATGTTTACCTGTGTTTTATTGCCTACTCAAAGTTATTCGACTTTGTAGATCATAACAAATTATGGATAACATTGAGAAGAATGGGAATTCCAGAACACTTAATTCTGCTCATGAGGGACCTGTACATAGATCAAGAGGCAGTCGTTCCAACAGAACAAGGAGATACCGCATGGTTTAAAACCAGGAAAAGTGTGTGTCAGGGTCGTGTCCTTTCACCATACTTATGCTGACCAGATAATCCAAAAGCCTGGGCTATATGAAGAAGAACAGGGCATCAGTATCGGAGGAAGACTCATTAAGAACATGAGTTATGCAGATGACCCAACCTTGCTTGCTGAAAGTGAAGATGACTTGAAGCACTTACTGATGAAGATCAAAGATCACAGCCTTCAGTATGGATTACACCTCAAAATAAAGCAAAAATTCTCACAACTGGACCAATAAACATCATGATAAACAGAGAAAAGATTCGAGTTGTCAAGGACTTCATTTTACTTGGATCCGTCATCAATATCGTCATCAATATCGACAGAAGCAGCAGTCAATCAAAAGATGCATTGCATTGGGCAAGAGACCTCTTTAAAGTGTTAAACAGCAAACATGTCACCTTGAAGACTAAGTTGCACCTGACCCAAGCCATGGTGTTTTCAATCACCTCATATGCATGTGAAAGGTAGAAAATGAATAAGGAAGGCTGAAGAAGAATTGACGCATTTGAATTACGGTGTTGGCGAAGAATATTGAATGTACCATGGACTGCTGAAAGAATGAACAAGGCTGCCTTGGAAGAAGTATAGCTAGAATGCTCCTTAGAAGCAAGGATGGTGAGACTTTGTCTCACATACTTTGGACATGTTATCAGAAGGGGTCAGGCCCTGGAGAAGGACAGCATGCTCTAGTAAAGTAGACGGTCAGTGAAAAAAAGAAAGACCCTCAACAAGATGTATGGACAAGGTGGCTGCACCAACGTGCTCAAGCATAACAATGATTGTGAGGATGGCGCAGGACCAGGCAGTGTTTCGTTCTGTTGTACATAGGCTCATTATGAGTTGGAACTGACTAGTCAGCACCTAAGAACATCAACAATTTATGTACACACACACACACACACACACACGCACACACACCCGGGACTCTGCTGGTGCGTTGGTTAAGAGCTTAGGCTGCTAACCAGAAGATTGGCATTTCAAATCCACAGGCCACTCCCTGGAAACCCTATGGGGCAGTTCTACTGTGTCCTATAGGGTCACTATGAGTTAGAATACAGTCTATGGCAATGGGTATATATATATATACCTTCTCCTCACTTATAGACATAGTTAAGTTCCAAAGACCAGATCTTTATGTGAAATCTGTGTTATACTCAAATGGAGGATGACCACATCAGATCACAAAATGGAGGATAATTACATCATTAGGTAACTGCCAAATTACATCATTGCATAATTGCCAAGCCACTGAGAATCATACCCCAGCCAAGTTGACACATAACTTTAACCATCAAATCCAGTGTTACTCTCACCTCACACCTCAGCATTCATTACTGCCAGATCTACATCGTTAATGCACAAAATAGAAGGACAGTAGATTTTTTACTACTGTAAATTCAAAACGCCAAATAGATAGTCCATAAGTGAGGAGAAGGTGTGAATGTTTGAGCTCAGGCTGCTAACCAGAAGTTGGCAGTTCAAATCCACCAGCCGCTCCTTGGAAACCCTATGGGGCAGTTCCATTCTGTCCTATGGGGTCACCATGAGTCAGAATCAACTTGAATGCAATGGTGTTTTCATTTTCCAGATATATATATATACATACACACACATATACGTGTATATATATAATATGTGTGTGTATATACATATATGCATACATAGCTCCTGGGTGGTGCAAATGGCTAAGTGCTTGACTACTAACCAAAAGTTTGAGGCTTTGAACCCACCCAGAGGCACCGAGCTGCAACAATAGGCTCAAACATAGCAACGATTGTGAGGATGGCCCAGGATTGGGCAGTGTTTCATTCTGTTGTGCATAGGGTCGCTATGAGTCAAGACCAACTCGACAACACCTAATAACAACAGAGGCACTTTGGAAGAGAGGCCTGGCAGTCTGCTTCCGAAAAGTCACAGCCATGAAAACCTCACGGAGTGCAGTTTTGTTCTACAGCACGTGGATTTGTTGTGAGTCAAAACAGACTCGAGAGCAAACAGTTTGGTACACCCGCAGAGATGCATAGAAAAGATCTATATGGGTACATATATATATGCTTTAGTACATATATTAGTTTTTTAAAAAAAATCTGTGCTAGAGCATATTCTAATGTACACTTCATATTTAATAGGAATATTTATACCATAGGATTTTATAACTAGAAGGACCTTAGATTGATTGATTGAATGACTCCTTATCGTTTATGTGGCTTGTAGTCATTCCCCAAATGTTGGCCAAGGGCTTACACTGTGTCAGGCACTGTACCAGATGATAGTGGGGGCCACGTGATCAGCAGAACTTGCTTCCTGACTTCCAAAACTCAAATCTAAAAATGAGACAACAGCAGAAGGAAAGAGGAGACTGGAGTCCCAGGTGGCCGTGCAGGGGCATCCTGCTGTACAGACTCTGTGAGACTGAGGAAGTGTGGAGAGGAAATGGTTTAAGCGGGTGGGGAGGGCTGGTGGCAGAGAGATTGGGGCTGAGGAAGGATGACTTGACAGGCCAGCCACATTGGAACCTGGTCTTAAAGGGCGAGGAAACTCTGGCCAGGTTAGGAAGAAAAGCTTCAGGATATACTCCAGGGAAAGGAGCACTATGTGCAAAGGCAGGGAGACGGGAGACAGCACTCCCCGCCCCAGAAATTCAAAGTCTGACTGGAGCCCAGGGGCGCAGAGTGAAGTGGCAAGAAATGAAGCTCTAAAGGTGGACAGGGCCTGGGTGTGAGGGTCACATCTCTCACGGGCTATTGAAAAATCACCAAAAAGATTATACAGATATGTAATTTTTTCCGTATTAATCTTACTTCTGTGTTTAATCTTTTGTATCTTTTTTTTTTAATCCTTTACCTTCAACTTTTTTTGAATATTTCGTTGTGCTTTAGGGAGCCCTGGTTGCGCAGCGGTTAAAGCACTTGGCTGCTAACCAAAAGGTTGGGGGTTCAAAACCACCAGGGGCTCCTCAGGAGAAAGATGTGGCGGTCTGCTTCTGTTAGAGGTTTAAAGCCTTGGAAACCCTGAGGGGCCACTATGAGTCAGAACTGACTGGACGGCAGTCAGGTGTTGGGCTTTAGGTGAAGGTTTACACAGCAAATTACTTTCTGATTCGTTAATTTGTATACAGAGTATTCTGTGACATGGGTTGCAGTCCCTGCAATGCGTCAGCACTCTCCCCATTACCACCCTGGGTTCCCCATTTCCATTCGTCTGCTTTTCCTGCCCTTTCCTGCCTTCTCATCTTTGATTTTGGGCAGATGCTGCCCTTCTGGTCTCATATAGACGATTGTTCTAAGGAGTACGTTCCTCATGGGTGTTTATTTTATAGCCCTGACTATTATTTGGGTGAAAGGTAAACTTCAAGGGTGGTTTCATTCCAAATTAGAAGGGTATTGAAGGGCTATAGTCTTGGGGGTTCCTCCGATCTCTATTGGACCAGTAAGTCTGGTCTTTTTTTTTTAATTTCAGTTTTGGTCTACATTTTTTTCCTACTCTAACCGAAACCTATTGTGATCCTGGTCAGAGCGGTAGGTAGTGGGCACTAGATGTTGGGCACCATCTAGTTCTTCTGGTCTTAGGCTTGTAGAGGATATGGCTCCTGTGGTCCATTAGTACTTTGGAATAATTGCTTCCTTGAGTCTTTGGTTTTCTTCACTCTCCTCTGCTCTTGACAGAAAGAGACCGATGGTTGTATCTTAGATGGCTGCTTGAAAGCTTTTAAGATTCCAGACGCTACTCACCCAAGTGCTTTATCTTCATCTTAAGGAGCCCTGGTGACTTAGTGGTTAAGCGCTTGACTGTTAGCCAAAAGGTCCGTGGTTCACCCACCAGCAGTTTCATGGGAGAAAGATGTGACAGTCTGCTTCAGTAAAGATTACAGCTCTGTAAACCCTATGGGGCAGTTCTACTCTGTAGGGTCCTATAGCATCACTATGAGTCAGAATCAACGTGATGGAAATGGGTTCTAAATATATAATGTTTCTGAATTGATCTTACTTCTGTATTTATTATTTTATATTCTTTAGCTTCATCTTGATGCCTTCAAATATTTTCAACCTTTTTTTTTTTTGATTGTATGTGCTTGTATGTCATCTCCAGCTCTGTGGAATGAGGGGTGAGTATAGCAAACATATATTGCTGTATCGGTCCAGCACTCATTTCCCTCCTTTTCAGGTAACAGTACCTCCATTTTCCATGGAGAAATATGCGTCCTCTTCTCAGGCCATCATTTGAGCAGAGCTGCCTCCACTCCAGGCACCCAGGGTGGGTATGTGACCCCAGCCTGGCCCATCAGAGTGTTACCACCCCGGTCCAATAATGAGGTCAGAGGACACACAGGAGTCAGTGAGCCTCACACCCAGAATTCTTGTTGGAACTTTCTGGAACAGAGGTGTTCTCTCATCCCATGAGAATGAAACAGGATAAGACACGGACGTGGAGCTGCCACCACCAGGCAAGAGCATCCCTAGATGGGAGGGCAGAAGAGCTCTCAGGTGGGGAGAAGGAGGAGACTCTTGATGGCTGCACTTGACCAAACCTGGGCTTTCAGTTATGTGGGTAAATAGTAGGAGCTAACATTAAGTGAGTGGTTCTTTTTTTTTTCTTCAGTCCCGGGTATTGTTCCAGTTAATCCTTGCTCTAAAAGATACAGAATAGGCACCATCATAGGTCCATTTTACAGAGGAAGAGATCAAGGCACATTAAGTATCATGCCCAAGGTCACATAGTTGGTGGTTCACAGCATCAGGATTGGAACACAGAAGGGTGACTGACTTACAACAACTATACTATGCTGCCTTCTGATAGTCTTTTTTGTGTAAACTGCTTTTTGCTCAAATTGTTGCTCTTATTGCCTGCTGTTAAGTGGGCCCTTAACTCATGGTGACCCAAAAGAACCAAGTGCCATCACCATGATTGGTGGCAGATCATACTGTTGTGAGCCATAGAATTTTTATTTTCAAGTAGATCACCAGGCCTTTCTTCCTAGTTTGTCTTTGTCTAGAAGCTCCTCTGAAACCTGGTCAGCATCCTAGCAACATGCAAGCCTCCTCTGACAGAGGCTATGAAACGCATAGGCCGGGAATCGAACCTGGGTCTTCCGCATGGGAGGTGAGAATTCTACCACTGAGCCACTACTGCCCCCACTTAGTGAGCTGCAAGGACACTTGACAAGTAAAATGGAGCATAAAGAATGAAATAAGTAAAAGAGCCATATTTTCTTAGAGCATTTCCACTTGCTCTTTCTTTGTTGTTGTTGTGTTGTTAGGTGCCATTAAGTTGGTTCTGGCTCATAGCGTCCAAAACAATGCCCGGTCCTACACCATCCTCACAATCTTTGTTATGCTTGAGCCCCTTGTTGCAGCCACTGTCAATCCATCTTGTTGAGGGTCTTCCTCTTTTTTCGCTGACCCTTTGCTTTACCTTGGCTCTTGGTTGTCATTCTTATCACCTCCTGGTTGCAAGGTGACTCCTGTGATTCCCAGCAGCCACAGCACACACCAGCCTCCCATGAAAGAAGGAAGGAGACCAAGCTTTCACCATGTACAACTCCACCTTTCCCCTAAGTCCTCCAGGAAACTTACCTTCAGAGGCCACAGGTCAGAAATGGGAATCCCTGCTGGTGCAAATGGTTAACATGCTCTGCTGCTAACCAAAAGGCTGGAGGTTTGAATTCACCCAGAGGCACCTTGGAAGAAAGGCCTGGCAACCTACTTCCAAAAAATCAACCATTGGAAACCCTATGGAGCACAGTTCTACTCTATACATGTGGTGTCTCCATGAGTCGGAATCAACTCAATGGCAACCGGTCTGTTCTAGAATAGAGTTCATTCATTTCTTCCATTCATTCATTTATCTCTTCAACAAAGACTTAATGAGTGCCTACTATGCAAAAGAGTCCCTGGGTGGTGTAATCAGTTAAGTGCTTGACTACTAACTGAAAGGTTGGCGGTTCCAACCAGCCCAGGGATGCCTCAGAAGAAAGGCCTGGTCATCTTCCAAAACATCACAGCCATTGAAAACCCTACACAGCACAATTCTACTCTGACACACACCGGGTTGCCATGAGTTGGAGACTACTTGGCGGCATCAGGTTTTCTGGCCAGAAATGGATCAGATGCTCCCCTCAGTTTCAAGTGAAGCTGAGAAAGAACCTAGCAAAGAAGAATGGATAACCCTGGTTATTCTCTTGAGCTTCCTAAACAAGGTCGGGACAAAGGGAGAATAGTTATTGAGTAGACATCGAACTTTTGAACAGAGGCTGCCATACCCATTTTATTGAGAAGATTAAATGAGAAAATGCTGGTAAACTACAGAACATTATGGTGGATATCCAGTACGCACTCAGAACATGTTGGCTGGGATTTTATTATTATTTGACATTTGTGTTGCTTTAAAGACCTTTTTTTTTTTTTTTTTAACATGTTTATTATTATTTCCTCGGAACGGATTCCCAGAAGTGGAATCTGCTAGGTCAAAAGTTGTACACGCCTGCCAAAAACGCCTGAATCTAATCATAAGGAAATAGCAGACAGGCCCAAACTGAGGAGCATCCTACTAAGCAGCTGCCTGTATTCTTTACAACACACTGTGTCCCGAAAGGCAAAGAGGCGCTGAGGAATTGGTGCAGATTTTTGTAAAGGAAGGCTAAGAGGCACAGCAGCTAAGAGCAATGAAAGACCAATGTCCCCAAACCGACGCCTTGCCCCTTAGTGATTTATGCCTTTTAAGACAGTGGTTCTCCAACATTTTGAGTATCATAACTGCCTTTTACCCTTTTCTTACCCTTGGGTTGGCTGCAGGATCCAAGAGTCATAGAAATGGTTCTGGGAATTTCCTAGATAGATTCTGCATATGGTGACTTGGCTTTGGAATGTCATATTTGTGGTGTTAGGCTATCCCAATGGAACTTACATTTTAACATTCTGTAAATGTCATTGTAGGTATCCTGCCATGAAGCCACATTTAAGTAGACCGCAGTTCAGGGAATTTCGTTCCGCAGACTAAGAGCTTCTAGGAGAAAAGAGAAGATTATTGGAAAATAGACAATTTGTGCTTTATTTTCTTTTATTATTTTATTAGTACCTTTTTCAATGTATAATGACATACAGACAAGTGCCCAAAGGATAAATATATAGCTCAATGAATTTAGCAAAGTAAACACACTCATGTAACGAACACCCAGCTCAAGAAAAGAATGTTACCAGCTTCCAGAAGCCCCTTCATACCCTTTCCCAGGAGAGTTTCCCAAAGGTTGACTAATATCCTACTAACATCATAGATTAGTTTCCTCCATTTTTGAACTTTCTGTAAGTGGAATCTTTTCTGTCTGGTCAACATTGTGTTTGTGCCCAATGTTTTATGTGTGTGTGTGTATGTGTGTGTGTGTGTGTGTGTGTGTGTGTGATTCATCCATATTATTACCTCTAGCTCGAGACCGTTTCTTATGAATAGAATTGTGTCCCCCAAAAAGAAATGTGGACGTTCTTTTTGTACCTGTAAATATGACCCTGATTGGAAATAGACATTTTCTTTTGTTATGTCACAAGGACAGTACCTGAACAGGGCGGTTCCTAAACCTAACCACTTCTGAGTGTTGTTTTATAAAAAGAGCAGAATAGTCACACACACACACCATCTGTCTTAGATGCCATGCAAGGATCACCTATAAGCCATGGAATGCCAAGGATAGCCAGAAACACCAGAAACTAGGAGAAAGGCCTACAAAAGGTATTGACAAGGAAGAAAAGTAGTCAACAAGGCTGAGAACCCGATCTGGACTTCTAGCCTCCAGGACCGTGGGAAAATAAATTTCTGTTCTTTAAAATCACCCACTTGTGGTATTTTATTATGGCACCACTAGGTAACAAAGACATCATTCACTCTCATTACTATGTGGTCATTGTGTAAATATACCTGGGCAGTTAATGTTGGATGAATGGATCTTTTCTCTCAAGGGAAGCTCAAAGGTGACGGTGGCCTCCCCATGCCTTCCCTTATGCCAACTGGAATCCCTAGTAGGCCTCATAAGTCACTCCATTGACTTGCCTCGGGTGTCTTGACAAAGCAGTTGATTTTGTTTCAAACCCACCCAGTGGTGCCACGGAAGAAAAGGCCTGGCAATCTGCAGTTCTATGGAGCAGTTCTACTCTGTAATACATGGGGTTGCCATGAATCGGAATCGACTTGATGACAACTAACAATAACTACATGTGCAAGTTCAGGCTGTTTCAGGGAATGAGCGTATTGTGTCTCCCCATTCCTTTATATTTTAATCTGTTCTTTTAATTTGGCTGACTTAGACTCATAGAATGTTTGAGCTGGAGAAAACCAAGTCTCTTGAGAAATATTTTGCATAAATTCTGATAAGAATTATTGTGTGACTTGCTATTTCCTCAGGAATTATGTAAGAAGTTTTCACTTAGGCCCCAAGGAAATTCGCAACAGATCCATTTACAGCAACAATTGGGGATCAAAATCCTTTTGTGGGTATTTCTTGGATTGTGCTTTCTAACTGTGTATGGGAGTTTGCTAAATTAAAGTGAACGTTTCAAAGCATGATAGATTTTTGTCTGAGAATAAGATGACCTTTCAGTTTATATTTAAATAAAAATTCACGTTCTAAAATTTCACAATGAAAGTCAATAAGTATTTTGAAGACTTGTCAGCGTACTTCATTGATTAATCTCTACTTTGCAGTTTAAAATACAGCAGTTAAAATAGTATGTATGCTCTAAATAAGGAGCCCTGGTTGGTACAATGGTTAAGTATGCAAATGCTAACTGAAAGGTTGGCAGTTCAAATCCACCCAGCGGCTCCGCAGGAGACAGACCTGGCAACCTGCTCCTGCAAAAATTACAGCCTAGAAAACCCTATGGGGCAGTTCTTCTCTGTCATATGGGGTCACTCTGATTCGAAATCGACTCAACTGCGCCTGACAACAGTACCCAAATCTGAAATCCACTGCCGTCGAGTCAATTCCAATTCACTGCAACCTTACAGGACAGAGTAGAACTTCCACATAAGGTTTCCAAGGCTGTAAATCTTTGCAGAAGCAGATTGCCACATCTTTCTCCCAGGGACAGGCTGGTGGGTTGAAACCACCGACCTTTCTGTTAGCAACTAACCACTGCACCTCCAGGGCTCCTCAACAACGGTAATGTGCTCTAAATAATCAGTGAAAACCACTAAAGACAGTTCTTTTATGAAATGCTGTTTGACAAACCCTAAAATGTCATTAGAACATCATTTTAACTGGTAAAGTCCTTTCATTCTTGCAAAGGTCATTCATTCAACAAAATATCTAGCTAGCATCTGCTATGTGCCAGACTTCGTGCGAGGCCATTGATATGCCACATGAATAAGGTGAATATTGCCACAGTCCTCAAGGGGCTTCTAGTCTAGGGTAGCTGGAATGTAGACTTGTAAACAGATGATTCCTGCACAAGGGAATTACTGCTTTGACAGGATCGTGTGTGTGTTATGGGACTATAGGAAAGACACCAAGCCAGTCCTTGGGAGATAGTGAAGTCTTATCCAAGGGAAGTGACATGAAGGATGGAGAGAGGTAGTCAGATACATGTCAGAAGAGGATGGTCCAGACATTGACAAGGGCTGAAGCAACTCGATGCCTTTACACACACAGGGTCTACAGGAGAGAGGACTGGATTGGAAAAGAAATGGAATGTAAGTTAATGAGCTGGTGACATGAAAACCAACACTCAAGAAGCCCTGGGAAATAGTCACCCATTGTGAAGGCAGTGTAGCATGCTGGAAAGGGCCCGGGAGACAGGCTGACTTGGATTCAAACCCTTTTCAACGCATAACACACGGGTGAAGTTGAACGAATCCTTCAACTTTTCAGGGACCTGGTTTCGCCTTTTTAAAGAGAGATAATAGTGTGGACATTATAGGGCAGAAGGGAGGATCAAATAAGATAATCCATGTAAAAGAGCCTGGCAACCATTACTGAACTTTTTGATGAAGGGCCCAACAGCTGGATCTCAATCAAAAGGAGAAAAAATTGTGGAACAGAACTTCAAATTCTTATTGGAAGCCAGAAATACCGGATCCATTGAGGCTGGAGAAACCCCTGAACCTATTGACTGGAAACAAATTTTAAGCCTTGAACCAAAACTATCCCATAAAGCCATCTTTAAACAATTTAACTCTTTTAACAAGGAAGGCTTGCCTTGAGCATTGAGCTCTTTTAAGATTATTTATATGAGTTACGACAGTAACTCTAAAACAAAGATGAGAACTTTAAGGGGCAGGAAGTATATGTTAAAGATGGCAAAAAAAAAAAAAAAATAGGGGGAGAAAAAAGATAGGGAGAATGCTGACATGATGGAGAATGGAACCCTGGTAGCACAGTGCTTAACAGCTCGGCTGCTAACCAAAAAATCAACAGTTCGAATCCACCTTGGAAACCCTATGGGGTAGTCTACTCCATCCTATAGGGTCACTATGAGTTGGAATCACCTTAACAGCAACGGGTTTTAGTGTTTGGAGACACAAAGTATGTAACCATTGCCAATGAATAAGACGTGTTAAAATTGTTTAATGGGAGTGTATTTTGTTGTATAAGTTCTCATCAAAAATAAAATATACAAAAAGGGCCACATAAACCAAAGATTCCATCAGTCTGAGACCAGAACTAGATGGTGTCCGACTACCACCAATGACTACCCTGACGGTGAACAGGACAGAGAGTCCCTGACAGAGCAGGAGAAAAGTGGAGTGCAGAACTCAAATTCCAGTAAAAAGACCAGACTTAACAGTCTGACTGAGACTGGAGGAACCCCAGAAGACATGGCCCCCAGACTCTCTGTTAACCTAGAACTATACCATTCCTGAAGCCAACTCTTCCCACAAAGATTAGACTGAAATGTGATACATAAAATGATACTCGTGAAGAGAGTGCTTCTTAGCTCAAGTAGATAAATGAGACTAAATGGGCGGCTCCTGTCCAGAGGCTAGATGAGAAGGCAGAAAGAGACAGGAGCTGGTTGAATGGACCCGGGAAATCCAGGGTGGAAAGGAGAAGTGTGCTGTCACGTTATAGGGGTAGCAACTAGGGTCACATAACAATGTTTTGTATAAGAAACTATCTTGAGCTGTAAACTTTCACTTAAAGCACAATAAAAAATAAATAAATAAAATATAAATTAAACAAAACAAAAAATACTTTTTAATAAAAGTATCTCAGTCTCTAAAAAAAAAAGTGCCTAACATGTACTGAGCATTCACCAATTGGAGGTGTTATTTTAGAAGAAAATGAGAGGGGGAGAGGTGGGAAGAATCAGTGGATTAGTAGTAACTGTAAACCACAGTCAAAGACTACACCCAGGAAGATGGGAAAAGCTTTACAGGATCCCTCTGGCTATAGTTAGAGCTATTAGCTGTTGGAGTTCCCTGTTCAGCTGCCAAGTGAACCATAAACGTGAATGGAGTTACGGTTGCTCAGATAAAGTCAAGAGTCTGAGTTGTAATCTCCGTTCCATGGACACAATTGCTAACCAGAAAGCCAAGGTGTAGGGACAGCCAGTAGCAGAATTGTAACACAGGCCTGTTTGTCTTCAAACACGCCGAGCCAGCTTTGAGTTCCCTCGTAAAAACGCAAAACAGGTTTTTCGTGTAGAGGTCATGGATTGAATGCATGCATTTACTTTGCCTTTCTCCTGAAATCTAGTAAAATGACAATAGAGAATTTTTTTTTAAGGCATAAACCCAAATTAGCAAAGAGATAAGGAGGGAAGACCACTAAAGCAACACCAACCCAGAAACCAAATGTGTGTGTACAATTAAAGACCTTTTCAGATACACAAGGTCTCGAAAAATGCACTTATTATGGACCCTTCCTCAGGAAGCTACTGGAGAATGTGCTCCACCAAAGCAAAGGAGTAAACCAAAAAAGAGGAAGACGTGGACTACAAGAATCAAGAGAATTCAACACAATGACATGTCACGGTGTTGTTAACCAATATCATAATACAATACGTGTATTAACTGCAAGAAACTAGTTTGTTCTGTAAGTCTTCATCTAACATGTAATAAAAAAAAGAAAGAGAGAGAGAGACTCAACACGAGAGAGAGACAGGTAATCCCCAGCACAAAGGAGATCCTTCAACTGTGCACCAGACACAAGGGCAACTCGTCCAAAGACAGTGGATCAAATGCCCTCAGGAAAGCTTTCTTTACAAATATGAAATTAAAGGAATTCCTCATCCATCTGAACACATGAAAAGAATATTTAAATAACTGTTTAAGGTTTGGGAATGAATTTGTAATTAAGCTAACAAAATAACAATAAAGCCAAGAAAATTATTCATTTCAGGGAAAGTGAAAAGTTGAGTTCTTGTTTTGTTAGGTGTTGTTGAGTTGGTTTGGTCCCGCGCCATCATCACAATTGTTGCTATGTTTGAGCCCATTGTTGCAACCACTGTATCTATCCATCTCATCAAGGGTCTTCCCCTTTTTTGCTGACCTTCTACCTTACCAAGCACGATGTCCTTCTCCAGGGACTGGTCCCTCCTGATAACCTGTCGAAAGTATGTGAGACAGAGTCTCACCATCCTTGCTTCTAAGGAGCATTCTGGCTGTACTTCTTCCAAGACAGATTTCTTCGTTCTTCTGGCAGTCCGTGATATATTCAATATTCTTTGCCAACACCATAATCCAAAGGTATCAATTCTTCTTCGGTCTTCTGCGTTCATTGTCCAGCTTTCACATGCATATGAGGCAATTGAAAACACCATGGCTTAGGTCAGGTACATCTTAGTCCTCAAGGTGACATCTTTTTTCTTTAGCATTTTAAAGAGGTCTTTTGTACCCAATTTGCCCAATACGATGCTTCTTTTGATTTCTTGACTGCTTGCTTCCATGGGAGTTAATCGTGAATCCAACTAAAATGAAATCCTTGACAACTTCAATCTTTTCTCTGTTTATCATGATGTTGCTTATTTGTCCAGTTGTGGGATTTTTGTCTTCTTTATCTTAAGGTTTAATCCATACTGAAGGCTGTAGCCTTTGATCTTCATTAGTAAGTACTTCAAGCCCTCTTCATTTTCAGCAAGCAAGGTTGAGTCATATGCAAGTCGCAGGTTGTTAATGAGTCTTCCACCAATTCTGATGCCATGTTCTTCTCCATGTAGTCCAGCTTCTCAGATTATTTGCTCATCATACAAATTGAATAGGTATGGTGAAAGGATACCACCCCGACGCATAAAAACCAAAAACCCAGTGCCGTCGAGTCGATGCATACCTTTCCTGATTTTAAACCACACAGTATCCCCTTGTTCTATTAGAATGACCGCCTCTTGGTCTATGTACAAGTTCTGCATGAGCACAGTTAAGTGTTCTGGTATTCTCATTCTTCTCAATGTTATCCATAATTTGTTACGATCCACACAGTCAAATGCCTTTGCATAGTCAATAAAACACGTGAAAACACCTTTCTGGTGTTCTCTGCTTTCAGCCAGGATCCATCTGCATCAGCAATGATACCCCTCGTTCCATGTCCTCTTCTCAATCTGGCTTGAAATATAGGACACTAAGAAGCTCTATTATGAATGTCATTTACACAGTCATAATAGGTCTCTAGGTGTTGCAAACGGTTTGTTCTCAGCTGCTAACCGAAAGGTTGTTGTTTCAAAGCCACCCAGCAGCACCATGGAAGAAAAGGCCTGATGATCTGCACCTATAAAGATTACAGACAAGGTATTGCTAAGGAGCAGCTCTACCCTGTAATACATAGGGCCTCCATGAGTAGGGATTGACTTAGTAACACTAAACAAAAACAACAACAAATAGTGCTAAAATAAACATTAATCTAACCAGAATAAGCACATTGGAAGTGTTGTTGTTAGGTGTCGTCAAGTCGGTTCCGACTCATAGCGACCCTATGCACAACAGAACAAAACACTGCCCAGTCCTGAGCCATCCTCATAATCGTTGTTATGCTTGAGCTCATTGTTGCAGCCCTTGTCAATCCACCTCGTTGAGGGTCTTCCTCTTTTCCGCTGACCCCGTACTCTGCCAAGCATGATGTCCTTCTCCAGGGACTGACCCCTCCTGACAATATGTCCGAAGTATGTAAGACTCAATCTCGCTATCCTTGCTTCTAAGGAGCATTCTGGTTGTACTTCTTCCAAGACAGATGTATTTGTTCTTTTGGCAGTCCATGGAATATTCAATATTCTTCGCCATCACCACAATTCAAAGGCGTCAATTCTTCTTTGGTCTTCCTTATTCATTGTCCAGCTTTCACATGCATATGATGCAATTGAAAATACCATGGCTTGGGTCAGGCGCACCTTAGTCTTCAAGGTGACATCTTTGCTCTTCAACACTTTGAAGAGGTCCTTTGCAGCAAATTTACCCAATGCAATGTGTCTTTTGATTTCTTGACTGCTGCTTCCATGGCTGTTGATTGTGGATCCAAGTAAAATGAAATCCTTGACAACTTCAATCTTTTCTCCGTTTATCATGATGTTGCTCATTGGTCCAGTTGTGAGGATTTTTGTTTTCTTTATGTTGAGGTGTAATCCATACTGAAGGCTGTGGTCTTTGATCTTCTTTAATAAGTGCTTCAAGTCCTCTTCACTTTCAGCAAGCAAGCTGTGTCATCTGCATATCGCAGGTTGTTAATGAGTCTTCCTCCAATCCTGATGCCCCATTCTTCTTTATATAGTCCAGCTTCTTGGATTATTTGCTCAGCATACAGATTGAATAGGTATGGTGAAAGAATACAACCCTGACGCACACCTTTCCTGACTTTAAACCAATCAGTATCCCCTTGTTCTGTCCGAACACCTACCTCTTTTTCTATGTAAAGGTTCCTTATGAGCACAATTAAGCATTCTCAAATTTCCATTCTTCGCAACGTTATCCATAATTTGTTATGATCCACACAGTTGAATGTCTTTGCGTAGTCAATAAAACACAGGTAAACATCCTTCTGGTATTCTCTGCTTTCAGCCAGGATCCATCTGACATCAGCAATGATATCCCTGGTTCCACGTCCTCTTCTGAAACCAGCCTGAATTTCTGCCAGTTCCCTTTTGATACACCGCTGCAGCCGTTTTTGAATGATCTTCAGCAAAATTTTGCTTGCGTGTGATATTAATGACATTGTTCTATAATTTCCACATTCGGTTGGATCACCTTTCCTGGGAATAGGCATAAATATGGATCTCTTCCAGTCAGTTGGCCAGGAAGCTGTCTTCCATATTTCTTGGCAAAGTCGAGTCAGGACCTCCAGCGCTGCATCTGTTTGTTGAAACATCTCAATTGATATTCCATCAATTCCTGGAGCCTTGTTTTTTGCCAGTGCCTTCAGAGCAGCTCGGACTTCTCTCTTCAGTACCATCAGTTCCTGATCATATGCCACCTCTCGAAATGGTTGAACATTGACTAATTCTTTTTGGTACAATGACTCTGTGTACTCCTTCCACCTTCTTTTGATGCTTCCTGCGTCACTTAATATTTTCCCCAGAGGGAAACCAAAAGGGAAGAACACATTTGATGTTTCTCAGGCTGAAAGAACTGAAGAAAAAATTCAAGCCTCGAGTTGCAATAGTGAAGGATTCTAAAAAATAAAAAAAATTTTCAGCTTGAGAAACGCTGAGCGTGTTCTTCCCTTTGGTTTTCCATTTCCAGCTCTTTGCACATGTCATTATAATACTTTGTCTTCTTGAGCCGCTCTTTGAAATCTTCTGTTCAGTTCTTTTACTTCATGAATTCTTCCTTTTGCTTTAGCGGCTTGACGTTTGAGAGCAAGTTTCAGAGTCTCCTCTGACATCCATCTTGGCCTTTTCTTTGTATCCTGTCTTTTGAATGACCTCTTGCTTTCTTCATGGATGATGTCCCTGATGTCATTCCACAACTCATCTGGTCTTCGGTCACTAGTGTTTAATGTGTCAAATCTATTCTTCAGATGGCCTTTAAATTCAGGTGGGATGTACTCAAGGTCATATTTTGGCTCTCATGGACTTGCTCTGATTTTCTTCAGTTTCAGGTTGAACTTGCATATGAGCAATTGATGGTCTGTTCCATAGTCGGCCCCTGGCCTTGTTCTGACTGATGATACTGAGCTTTTCTATCATTTCTTTCCACAGATGTAGTCAATTTGATTTCTGTGTTTTCCGTCTGGTGAGGTCCATGTGTATAGTTGGCAGTTTATGTTGGTGAAAGAAGGTATTTGCAATGAAGAAGTCGTGGGTCTTGCAAAATTCTATCATTTGATCTCCAGCATTGTTTCTATCACCAAGACCATATTTTCCAAAGACTGATCCTTCTTCTTTGTTTACAACTTTCGCATTCCAATCGCCAGTCATTATCAATGCATCTCAATTGCGTGTTTGATCAATTTCAGACTGTAGCAGCTGATAAAAACCTTCTATTTCTTCATCTTTGGCCCTAGTGGTTGGTGCGTAAATTTGAATATTAACCGGTCTTCCTTGTAGGTGTATGGATATTATCCTATTACTGACAGTGTTGTACTTCTGGATAGATCTTGAAATGTTCTTTTTGACAACAAATGCAACACCATTCCTCTTCAAGTTGTCATTCCCAGCATAGTAGACTATATGATTGTCTGATTCAAAATGGCCAATGCCAGTCCTTTTCAGCTCAGTAATGCCTAGGTGATCGATGTTTATGCATTCCATTTCATTTTTGAGGATTTCCAATTTTCCTAGATTCATACTTTGTACATTCCAGGTTCCGATTATTAATGGATGTTTACAGCTGTTCCTTCTCATTTTGAGTCGTGTCCCCCATGTGTCTGTCAGTTTGTCGTACTGTGGGGGCTTACGTGTTGCTGTGATGCTGGAAGCTATGCCACCGGTATTCAGATACCAGCAGGGTCACCCATGGAGGACAGATTTCAGCTGAGCTCCCAGACTGAGACAGACTAAGAAGAAGGACCTGGCAGTATACTTCTGAAAAGCATTAGGCAGTGAAAACCTTATGAATAACAGCAGAACATTGTCTGATACAGTGCTGGAAGATGAGCCCACCAGGTTGGAAGGCACTCAAAAGATGACTGGGGAAGAGCTGCCTCCTCAAGGTAGAGTCGACCTTAATGACGTGGATGGAGTAAAGCTTTTGGGACCTTCATTTGCTGATGTGGCACAACTCAAAATGAGGAGAAACAGCCATGCATATGGGGTGATTGAAAATACCGTGACTTGGGTCAGGCATACCTTAGTCCTCAGTGTGACATTTTTGCTTTTGTACACTTTAAAGAGGTCTTTTACAGCAGATTTGCCCAGTGCAATATGTCATTTGATTTCTTGGCTGTTGCTTCCATGGAAGCTGATTGTGGATCCAAATAAAATAAAATCCTTGGCAACTTCAAACTTTTCTCTGTTTATCATGGTGATGCTTTTTGGTCCAGTATGAGAACTTTTGTTTTCTTTATGTTGAGGTGTAATCCCTACTGAAGGCTGTGGTCTTTGATCTTCATCAGTAAGTGCTTCAAGTCCTCTTCACTTTCTGCAAGCAAGGTTGTGTTATCTGCATATCGCAGGCTAATGAGTCTTCCTCCAACCCTGATGATACGTTCTTCTTCATATAACCCAGATTCTCCAGTTATTTGCTGAGAAGGCAGATTGAATATGTATGATTAAAGGATACAACCCTGATACACACCTTTCCTGATTTTAAACCACACAGCATCCCCTTGTTCTGTTTGAAGGACTGCCTCTTGTTGTACGTACAGGTTCCACATGAGTACAATTAAGTATTCTGGGATTCCCATTCTTTGAAATGCTATTCGTTATACAGCCAAATGCCTTTGTATAATCAATACAACACAGGTAAACATATTTCTGGTATACTCTGCTTTCACCCAAGATCAATCTGACATCAGCAATGATTTCCCTGATTCCACGTCCTCTGTTGATTCTAGCTTGAATTTCTGGCAGTTCCCTGTCAATGTACTGCTGCAACTGTTTTTTAAATTATCTTCTTAAGAAGTGATTTTACACATTAAACACTAATGACCGAAGACCAGATGAGTTGTGGGACAACATCAAGGACATCATACATGAAGAAAGCAAGAGGTCATTAAAAAGACAGAAAAGAAAGAAAAGACCAAAATGGATGTGAGAGGAGACTCTGAAACTTGCTCTTGAATGCAGAGTAGCTAAAATGAATGGAAGAAATGATGAAGAAAGAGTAAAAAAAAGTTTAAAAAAATCTTCGGCAAAATTTTATTTGTGTGTGATATTAATGATACTATTTGATAATTTTCAAATTTGGTTGGATCAGTTTACTTTGAAATAGCCAAAAATAAGGATCTTTTCCAGTTGTTTGGCCAGGCAGCTGTTTTCCAAATTTCTTGGCATAGACGAGCGAGTTCTTTTAGTGTTCATTCATATGTTGAAACATCTCCATTGGTATTCCATCAAATCCTGAAGCCTTGTTTTTGTCAATGCCTTCAGTGCAGTTTGAATTTATGCCTTCAATACCATCAGTTCTTGATCATATGCTACCTCCTGCAATGGATGAAAGTTGACCAATTCTTTCTGGTACAGTGACTTTGTATTCCTTCCATCTTCTTTTGACACTTTCTGCATCATTCAATATTTTGCCCATAAAATCCTTCAAAATTGCAGCTCGAGGCTTCAATTTTTTCTTCAGTTCTCTCAGCTTGAGAAGTGCCAAGCATGTTCTACCCTTTTGGTTTTCTATCTCCAGCTCTTTGCACATATCAGAATGATACTTTACTTTTTCTCAAACTGCCCTTTTAAATCTTCTGTTCAGCTCTTTTACTTTATCATTTCTTCCATTCGCTTTAGCTGCTCTACGTTCAAGAGCAAGTTTCAGAGCCTCTTCTGACATCCATTTTGGTCTTTTCTTTTTTTCCTGTCTTTTTAACGACCTCTTGCTTTCTTCATGTATGATGTCCTTGATGTCATCCCACAAGTCATCTGGTCTTCGGTCATTAGTGTTCAGTGTGCAAAATCTCTTCTTAAGATGGTCTCCAAATTCAGGTGGGATATAGTCAAGGTCACACTTTGGCTCTTGTGGACTTGTCCTAATTTTCTTCAGCTTCAGCTTGCACTTGCATAAGCAATTGATGGTCTGTCCTGCAACTGGGCCCTGGCCTCGTACTGACTGATGATATTGAGCTTTTCCATTGTCTTTTTCTACAGATGTAGTCTATTTGATGCCTGTGTTTTCCATCAGGTAAGGTCCCTGTGTATAGTTGCCGTTTATGGTGGCAAAAAAAAAAGGTATTTGCTTTGAAGAAGTTGATGGTCTTGCAAAATTCGATTATGCAATCTCCGGTGTCATTTCTATCACCAAGGCCATGTTTTCCAACTACCGATCCTTTTTCTTTGTTTCCAACTTTTGCATTCTAATCACTAGTAATTATCAATGCATCTTTATTGCATGTTTGATCAATTTTAGACTGCAGAAGCTGGCAAAAAAACTTCAATTTGCTCATCTTTGGCATTAGTGGTTGGTTTGTAAATTTGACTAACAATGGTATTAACTAGTCTTCCTTGTAGGTGTATGGATATTATCCTGTCGCTGACAGCATTGTACTTCAGGATAGATCTTGAAATGTTCTTTTTGATCATGAATGCAATGCCATTCCTCTTCAATTTGTCATTCCCATCACAGTAAACCATGTGATTGTCTGATTCAAAATGAGCAATACCAGTCTATGTCAGTTCACTAATGCCTAGGATATTGATTTTTATGCATTCCATTTCATTTTAGATGACTTCCGTATTCTGATTATTAATGGATGTTTGCACCTGTTGCTTCTCAGTTTGAGTCAAACCACATCAGCAAATGAAGGTCCCGAAAGCTTGACTCCATCCAAGTCATTAAAATGGAGTCTGCTTTGAGGAGGCAGCTCTTCTCCAGTGGTGTTCTGAGTGAGTGCCTTCCAACCTGAGGGGCTCATCTTCCAGCACTATATCAGGCAATTGACCTGCTGCTATTCATAAGGTTTTCAATGGCCAATTTTTTCAGAAGTACTTTGCCAGGTCCGTCTTCCTAGTCTGTCTTAGTCTGGCAGTTCATCTGAATCCTGTCCACTATTGTTGACCCTGCCAGCATTTGAAATACTGGTGGCATAGCTTCCAGCATCACAGCAACATGCAAGCTACCTGGTGGTAAAGTAGAGGGTCAGTGAAAACGAGGAAAACCCTCAAAGAGGTGGCTTGACACAGTAGCCACAATGATGGACTCAAACCCAATCATGGAGATGTCACAGGACTGTGCAACATTTCATTCTGTTGTACACCATGAGTCAAAGCCAACTCGACGGCAACTAACCACAACAAACAACGAATGACTCATTTCTCTTGACTCCCAGTCAGTGTCCTGTGTCATATACCAACAACGTGATAGAAATGGAAGTCTTCTCATTCTGTACTAGCTAATGTCTGTCCGTGTGCAGATCAACAGAGGTAAAAAGTCAAGCAAGTAAATAACAATGAGAAAAGAAATTGATGTTCTGTGTACATTTAAACAGAAGACAGAAAGCCAATCAACGGTTGGCTGGGCCTGAGGTAGAGGGAGGACTGATCGTAAACAGACACAAAGGAACTCTTCAGGATGTTGGAAGCGTTCTAAACCAGGTGGTGGTGACTGGTGCCCAACTGAACACACTTACCAAAACTCGGTGAATTGCACACTTAAAGTGGATGAATTTCAGGCTCTGTAGGTTATACCTTAATAAAACTGTGTTCATTAAAGAACGAATGAAGAATGGATAATAGTTAGTGGATTGAAAAAAAATAAGGACTGAAGTATGATGAAAAACAAGATATTTGCATAGTCTCAGGGGATCTCCCCACAAGTTACTTATTAACTACAGAGGGAAAAACTTAACAGTGGGGAAACCGGCAGACAACATTTTAACCAAGTGATCAAAAGTAAATGTCACCAGTGAAGGGTCATATGGGTATCACCTCAGAGAAGACATGACATCACTTGTGTGGTCTTCCTGCCAAAAATGCATAACCTGAATTCTATCGTAGGAAACATCAGCTGAACCTACACTGAGTGACATTCTACAAAATAGCCGTCACTCTTCAAAAGGATCAAGGTCATGAATGACAAAGACTGAGAAATGTGCCCCATTAAAGTGGACTATGGAGACGTGACAACTAAATGCAATGGCAGATCCCAGATTGGATCCTGGTCCAGAAAAAAAAAACTTCAGTGGAACAACTGGTAAAACAGGAATAAGGCCTATCAATAAGTTGATAGTATTATATCAAGGTGCTACTCCTCTTTCAGCCCTCTAATCAGACAATATTATGACCCACAGAGTTTCCACTGGCTAGTTTTTAGAAGTAGATTGCCAGGCCTTTCTTCCTAGTCTGTCTAAGTCTGGAAGCTCTGCTGAAACTTGTCCACCATGGGTGGGTGACCATATCGGTATTTGAAATACCGGTAGTGTAGTTTCCTGCATCACAGCAACACACAAACCATCATAGTACTGCAAAATGACCGATGAGTGGTGGCTGAAAACCACATACCAAGCTAGAAATGAGGGGTTCTGCTACTATTAAAGAAGGGTAGGGTGGGTAATAGAGACCCTAACTCGAGAACTTTCAAATGATAGACACAAGCCTGGAGGACTGCTAAAATGGCGTCAAAATATGCTGAATGGTGTTGATTTAAAGGTAGTTCCCTAAAGAAAGATGAGGTAATTGAGACTGAGATGGGGAAGTGGCTGGGATGCCCAGCAAATATACACTGCTATGTATTTAGAGCAGTCTACACTGAGAGTCAAGGGCAGAAAGTAAACGTTAAAGCAATAGCAGCAAAGAAAGTAAACTGAACTAAGGACAGAATTCACGAATCTTTCTCCTTAAATGAAAATCTGGTGCCCAATGGCTTAAGGTACCAGAATGAAGGGACCTGGTTGGAGCCCTGGTAGAACGGTGGTTCAGCGTTCAACCGTTAACCAAAACACCAGCAGTTCGAATCCACCAGCTACTCATTGGAAACCCTATGGGGCAGTTCTACTCTATCCTATAGGGTCACTATGAGTTGAAATCGACTCGAGGGCAACAGGTTTTGGGTGGTGCAGTGGTTAAGTGCTCGTCTGCTAACCAAAAGTTGATGGTTCCAACTTACAAGCCACTCTGCGGGAGAAAGATGTGGTAGTCTTCTTCCATGAAGATGACAGCCTTGGAAACCCTATGGGGCAGTTCTACCCTGTCCTATAGGGTTGCTATGAGTCGGAATCAACTTGATGGCAATAGGTTTGGTTTTGGTTGTTTTTTTTTTATGGCTTAAGATACAGAGCTACAACTGGAAACAGCACGGGTCTCGAAGCAGGAAGACCTGGCTTTGCCAACAGTGCAGTATTTCAATGAAATGCCAATGACCATTCATGGAGGGAATTTGGGGAAATAGAAGCAGGAGGAAGAGTGAGGTGTTTCATTTGTTTCTGTGTCTTATATTTACTTTTAACAAACCACGGGCAGGCGCCTGTGGATTTTAGAATATACTTCTCTCAAACCAGAAAAATTAGAAAGTGAGATTAAATAAAGCCACAACTGTCAGTTTCAAATTTCTATGGACAAAGGAAGAGGGTGTTTAGATGGTCTCCTAAATGACCACAACATAAATCATCGCACAACATTTTTTTAGTTTAACCATGTGAGGTAATGAATTCAAACAATATTACTGATGGTCTTTGAAATGAAAGCCACGCCCCCTAAAAACACCAAAATGTACGTATTTCATGTGCCAGCCACCTCCAGTTTTCTGGGATGGAAATACTATTTCACATCTTGCAGTATTTGTACAAATTCACAGAAGACCCTGTGGTGGTTGAGTATTGACATTCTACCTGAACTTGGAGTCACCAGGTGCTGCAAGTGATTAAGTAGCTCAGCTGCTAACTGGAAGCTTGGAGGGTCGAGTCCACCCAGGGGTGCCTCAGAAGAAAGGCCTGGCAATCTACTTCTGAGCAATCAGCCATTGAAAACTCTATGGAGCACAGTTCTACTCTGACACACACAGGGCTCATGAATCAACTCAACGCAACTTTTTTTTTTTTTAACCTAACTAAAGCTGTTGCAAGCACAAAAGCTGTTGGTCTCTGGCTTTTTAGCGATGTTCACGATAAATTCATGCTCTGCTAATGAAAAGTATCAAACAAATGAATAAACATTAAGCTTCTTAAAATTAATTTGTTGGTTTGGTTTTTTGCCACAGCTACATAAGAGGAACTGGGTTAATTCTGAAACCCTGGTTTCCTTTCCTGTAAACCAGTAGCTCTTGCTGGCCCCTAGTGTGTTCCTTCCACTGCAGGAAGTTGCAAAAATGAGAGGAAAAAAAAAAAAAAACAAAGTTGGCTTTATTTTTAGCTTCCTTATGATTTAGATATTGCTGCCGTCCTTACCATTTCTCAATGTAACTGTCGTAACTATTCAAGGGAGGAAACCGAGGTAAAGGGGAGCAGGAGGGAATTGTGGCCAAGGACACATGGCAGGGTTATTGCCAGGAAGCTGAGCTTTGGGAATCCAGGCAGAGAGAGGGCCTATCTGCTCTGCTGTGCCCCCACCGAGAGGCACTCCTACCACTACACAAAAAGTCTAAAACCTACCTGTTGCCATCAAGTTGACTCTGACTCATGGAGTCCCTGGATGGTGCAAATGATGGACAAGCTTGGTTGCTAACTGAAAGGCTGGAGTTTTCAGTCCACCAGAGGTGCCTTGGAAGAAAGGCCTGGCAATCTACTTCTGAAAAATCTGCCACTGAGAACCCCGTGAAACACAGTTCTACTCTAACACACATGGGGTCACCAGAAAGACTCAAGTGCTGCTCAAATTGGGTTTCACAAGGCCAAGATCAGTGCCTTGGAGAAATAGCTTAAGCTTCTCAGCTTCAGACCTTCCTCAGGATATTAGTACAGTGGTAACTGTACCACCTGATACTTTAGGGAAGAGAGGTTGCTGGAATCGTGAGTGATTTACAAACAGAGTTTAAAATAGTAAGGACTATTTTTGCAAAGTATCATTTCATTCAGCTTATGAAGGTACATGTTCTCAGCTTAGAGCAGGGGTTGGCAAACCACGGCCCACTGTCTCTTTTTGTACGGCCCACAGGCTAAGAAGGGGCTTTTACATTTTTAGTAGATTGGAAACAATTTTAAGGAGAATAATATTTCATGATATGTGGGAATAATACAAAAATCAAATTTCAAAAGTTGTGGAAATTTATTTTTCCCCTTCTAGGTAGCTACACAATATCACCAATTTTGTCCCCTGGCCTGTAAAACCTAAAATATTTACTATCTGGCCCGTTACTGAAAAAGTTTGGCTTAGAAGGGGAAGGGATTCAGTGCCAGGCAGATCCAGGTTGAGTCCCAGGACTGCCACTTACTGATTGTATGACCCTGGGCAAGTTAATTAATCTTCCTAAGCCTCAGTTTCCTCATCTGTAAAATGGGCATACAAATAGTAAAACCCACCCAGTGCCGTATTTACTTTGAATTGTTAAATGAAATAATGCATTTAAGGTGTTTAGCACAATGCTTATGAGATGGTAAGCTCTCAACACATTATGGGCTTGGGTTTTAAAGAAAACAGCAATGAAGGCTCACTCGAAATAGAACGGATAAAATTGTCTTATAATAGAAGGAAAAGAGACTTCTTTTTTACATCCAGAGAGAGCTGAGATTGCAAGCCGTATATCAGAATAAATCAAAAGCTACACCATTTCAATCACAGGCTTGCTAAGTTCTGTCCAGTTACTGGAGTCAGAAAAGAAATTGGCAGGATTCCACAGAGCCCATGGCTAGGTATCCTCCTGAAAATATAGAAACAGACTAGAGGAAAAGTTTTATCACGCTGTAATCTTTACGCTCACTTTTGTGGATGGCTTAGGGTCCCTCGGTGGCACAAAGTTTTGCTTGACTACTAACCTAAAGGTTGGCAGTTCAAATCCACCCAGCAGTCCCTCAGAAGAAAGCCCTGGAGATCTGCTTCCATAAAGATTACAGCCAAGAAAACCCTATGGAGCAGTTCTACCCTGTAACACATGGGCTTGCCATGAGTTGGAACTGAGTAGACAGCAACAAGTTTTTTTTTTTTTTTAAGTTTTAATTATTGGCTTAATCTGGGAATCACCACACATAGGTTCTGATTTAACTCTGCCCAGAAGGCTGGGTCTTGAAACTGCTGAGGGCAGGACCTGAGGGCAGGGTTTCTCTGCAAATGTATGCTGGTACTAACCACACTGTGATGCACAGGTGCGCCTTGAATTTTCCTTTTTAATAGTTGCATTATTAAGAAATAACTCACATGCCATACAATTCACCTACTTAAAGTGTGCAGTTCAGTGGTTTGGAGTACATATATTCATGGGTTGCTCTATCATCGCCAAAATCGACTTTAGAACATTTTCCTCACCCCAAAACGAAACCCTGGACCTGTTAGCAGTCACTCCCTATGCTTGTCTGCTCCCAGCCCCTGGCAACCACTAATCTGCTTTCTGTCTCTATGAATGTGCTTACTCTGAACATTTCATATAAATGGAATTATAAAATATGTGGTCTTTTATGTCTGGCTTCCTTTACTTAAGGAGTCCCGGGGTGATGCATTGACTGGTAACTGAAGGGTTGGAGGTTCGAATCCACCCATAGGTGCCTCCAAAGGCCTGGAGATCTATTTCTGAAAACTCAGCCATTGAAAATCCTGTGGCGCACGGTTCTACTCTGACTCACAAGGGGTCGCTTTGAGTCAGACTCAACTTGACCGCAACTGATTTTATATATAATCATGACAAAAACAAAAAAAATTCAATAACCCTGATTTCTTTTTATCCAAGTAACATTGTAATGTTATAGCCTTCCATCCTTGCCCCTATGAATTAAAAACTATTTTTAATGAGACTAAAAAATGTCAAGTTGCGAAAGTTTATGCCATACAGGCACTCTTTTCAGATCAGGGCGCTCGCTTCTGCTTCCAGCTGTCCTTTCCTCAGCTCTGCCAACAGCCAGTAGGCACTTAGGCTGAGAGGCCAAACAAATGCAGCTTCAGGGTGGGCTTGCTCCCGCGCCCTGACGACTCCGCCCTGTCTCCCTCGGGTTCTGCGGCCACGCCCCGGGGGTGTGGCCAGGATTCCAGCGGGGGCGTGGCCCAGAGGGCGAGGCCGGCCTCAGCATGAGCGCAGGTAGCCGGGGCGGGCCTGGGTGGAGCTACGCGTCGCGGCGTGATGACGTACACGGACCTGGCACGGCGTGCTCCGCCTGCGCCGCTGCGGGTTGGGTGTTTTGGTTCCGGCTTCTTTCCGGCCCCCAAGCTGAGGAGGAGGTGTGCGTGCGGTAGGGCGAGATGTTACAAGCTAATGGCGCCGAGGATGAGGAAGAGGAGCAAGCGGAGGAAGACTGCCCTGAATTGGTTCCCATTGAGACGAAACGCAGAGAGGAGGAGGAAAAGCCCGGTCCCGGCGCCAAGATCCCCGTCACAATTATCACCGGGTATTTAGGTAACTAATCCTCGGGGTCAGAAAGTCGTGAGCCGGGGTTTGGGGAGCTGACGGCGCCTCTCCTGGGCACCGGGCCTCCTGGCCGCGAGCAGGTGTCTCCGAGGCCGGGGCCGGGCCGCGCGCGCGCCCACGGTGGACCCTCGGCGCCGCGCTCCCGGCGCTCCGACCCCGCTGCCCTCACGCAGTCTGTAGGGTGCGCCGAGGGCGCGTGGCCGCCGTGAAACACGCGCTGCCTTTGGGGTTGACGCCGGTGCCGCCCGGTGGCCCTGCGAGCCCTGGCGAGGTATGTCGCCTTTTTCTGAATGCCGCCGTCTTCACGGGAAAGTGGAGACAGTACCGGTCACCTGTCTGAGCTCGTTATCTCATCGCCTGCCGTGTAAGCCTGGTACCGTCGAAGGGTGTCCTGACTGTGTAAGATGCCCGGTCCGTAAGGAGTGCCCCTCAGCAGGGTCCCCTTCCCCGGGAGCCAAGCCCTGCTAGCCATCTGTGGGAGGCACTGGGCTCTCAGACGTTGTTGGAATGTTTGCAGACACTGTGGGAGAATCCCCGAATCTAGGGATATTTTCAGACCTTCTTCTTGACTATTTTTCCTTTTTTTATTATGACTTAAGTGAAAGTTTACAGAGCAAATTAGCTTCTCATTCAGCAGTTAATACACAGATAATTTTGTGACACTGAGTGCCAGCCCCACAATGTGTCAACACTCTCCCCTTCTCCACCCCAGGTTCCCTGTTTCCATTCGTCTAGTTTTCCTGTCCCTTCCTGCCTTCTTGTCTGTGCTTTTGGCCTGGTGTGCCCATTGGTCTTGTATGCATAATTGAACTACGAAGCACGGCCTTCGACCATTTTTGCTTTTTTTTAAAATAATTTTTACTGTGCTCCAAGTGAAAGCACACAAACCAAGCCAGTCTCTCACACAAAAACCCCCACACACCTTGCCACACACTCCCAACCACTCTCCCCTAAATGAGACAGCCCGCTCCCTCCCTCCACCTCCCCACCCCATCTCGCCTGCCTCCAACCCCCTCCACCCTCTCAACTCCCCTCCATGCAGGAGACGCCCACACAGTCCCAAGTGTCCACCCGATCCAAGAAGCCCACTCCCCACCAGCATCCCCCTCCAAACCACCGTCCAGTCCAAACCACATCTGAAGAGCCGGCCCCAGGAATGGCTCCCGCCCTGGGCCAACAGAAGGTCTGGGGGCCATGACCGCCGGGGTCTCCCCAGTCCCAGTCAGACCATCAAGTCTGGTCTCATGAGAATCCTGGGTCTGCATCCCACTGCTCCCCCACCAGTTTTGCTTTTTTGAAGCACTCTTCCCTTGACTTCCATCACATTTTTTTAAAGGATTTTTCCACCTTTTTCTTTGGCTTCTCCTTTTTAAGTTTCTTTCCCCCTCACCCCATCCTTTAGCTTCACACCCATATGGCATACTTCTCTTAAGTTATGCTTCTGCTCTGATGCCCGATAGACTTCTCAAACTCAACACGCCTGAAACTTCACGTTACCATCCCCTCTAACCCTGCTGCTCCTGTGATATTGTGTTGTTATTGTTGTTGTTAGTTGCTGTCGAGTTGATTCCAACTCATGGTACCCGCTGTGTGCAGAGTAGAACTGTGCTCCATAGGGTGTTCAAGGCCGTGACCTTTTCAGAAGTAGATCCCCAGGTCTGTCTCCCAAGGCACCCCCGGGTGGGTTTGAACTGCCAGCCTTTCGGTGAGTAGTCCATTGATTAACCTTTCGCGTAACCCAGGGACTTCTCCTGAGATCTCAAGTACCTGGAATTCTTTAAAAGTCTCTATCCAGTCGTGAGTCTTACTGCCTTTTAATATATTCTCTGTATCTTAGGCCGAATGATCTTTGTAAGTGTCTGTCTGATTGTGTCACATCCTTCAGTGACTTCCATTTAAGTTAAAGCTTAAATTCCTTAGCAGGAATTACAAGGTCCTACAATCTGGCTCTTCCCAGTTTCTCCAGCTTGCCAACCTCTGTGGCCCAGCCACATGGAATTAATTTTACTTCTTCTAAAAGGTGCCAGCTATTTTAGGCCTGGATGCTTTTCTTCCTGCCGTCCCTCCTCTTGCTAGCTGTCCGTCCTAGGTGCTCCATGGCGTCTTGTACATCTCGTGTGGGATGTGTCATCCTGTGACCTGGGCACCTCCTTCTTATCTGAGCACACCTCTCAGCCCAACTCCCACAGTGTCTCTAAGCCATCCCGTGAAGGCAGAGGCTTTTGTCTCCACCTTGTTCATTTTCGCCAAGGCCCAGCATAAAATCTGGTCCACAGGTACTTTTGAATGAATGAGCTATGTCTTAAAAGTCTTTTTCTTCATAATGTGGTCAGTTATCAGTTATTAAACCCTAGTAATTCTACAACCGATAGTCCCCAACTTATGATGGGGTTCTGTTCTGATGACTCCATTGTAAGTCCGTTCTGATGTACGTCAAATACCTCTTTTTTTTAGTTTTCATTATTAATGCTTTTTGTTATCAGTATCTTTATAAATCGTAACATTTAACATCTGACAGTGAACTTCTGAGAATGTTAACGCCAGTAAATTATGCACCATAGCATTGTACTGTTAGTACATATTACTAAGGATAAGATGTAAAAAAAAAAAAAGGTTGTAACATTGTAACTCAAATATGTTGTAAGTCGGGGACTGCCTGTATTAGGTCTCTTACGTGTACCCCTTCTTTTTGATTTCCATTGCCACCACCCTGTGTCGCACCCATGTTTAGGACCTCTTTATCTCTGACTTGGACTGGTTTTAAGTCCTGCCATTCTGTACTTCACACGTTTGTATATTCAGCCTTTCACCTCTTCTAAAGCTTTCAAAGGAATATTATCTAAAAATGCTAAAGATACTCGTACTCTCATTCTCTCCTAGTTATATGCCCTAGAAAACTTCGAAATGTTCTCCAAGAGACATGTACAAGCTTAGATGTTTGTAAGCACTGTTTGTAATAGCAAAACACTGGAAGAGACCCAGATGTCCACCAACAGAAAAAATGGATAAATAAATACTATAGGGATACAGTTGAAATGCACTACTATGCAAGTAACTTTTTTTTTTTTTTTGGGTATGTGAACTTTGTTGTGTGTGGTTCATAATTAAGCCAGGTTGTCCTCCTTGAGCTGAGTGTATTAGGTTTCGTATGCCACCTACTGGATGAGGTTAGTGTAACCGTATGAATTTATCTCTAAACACTGAATATTTTGTTCCTTTGTCCATTGTTAATACCTCCTGCATCTACCTCTCACTTCTTAGATATATAATCAGTTTTATACCTTGTTTTAAGTATACTAAACCTAGCCAGTCTGGACTTGTGTCTGTTTAATGTTGGATCTTGTAATGAAAGATAGGTCCTTATATGTAAATTTTGGGGAAGTAGACCACGTATGCTTGGCCAAGAAACATTGTCATCTGTAAAGGAAGTGGTATATTTTACAAACTACATGAATATTTTATTCCTTGGAACCCATTAGCTCATTATTTCCTTATTTTAATAGAAAATTCAAATACCCTTATATTATTGTGTTGTAAGTTATGAAGAAGGCATATTATTTTTGCCATATGAGGTTGAAAAAAAAAACTATGTGATCCAACTTATAGGAGTATTTGTAAATGTTTATAGGATTTTGTGTCTGCCTAAGACATTTTGTAACACTTTTCAAAGGATGCTTTCATATTTTCCTACCTTCTATACCATAAACCAAAACCAGTTGCCGTTGAGTCAGTTCTGACTCACAGCTACCCTATAGGTCAGAGTAGAACTACCACGTAGGGTTTCCAAGGAGCGGCTGGTAGATTGAAACTGTCAGCCTTTTGCTTAGCAGCCAAGCTGTTAACCACTGCACCACCAGGGCTCCGTCTGTACTGTAGTTAAGTACTATTTGAAAAACAGCACGAAAATTCTTAAGAACACCGAGACTCTTTGTGTGCTTTTTTGGAATTAGTCTTTGAATTTTGTTATTTAAAACAAATATATTTTCTAGGTGCTGGGAAGACAACACTTCTGAACTATATTTTGACAGAGCAACATAGGAAAAGAATAGCTGTTATTTTAAATGAATTTGGGGAAGGTAAGTAAAATTTTCAGCGAATGCTGGGCTACAACAGTTTACTGGACAGTTGATTCCACTGATCAATTGATATTCCATATTGAAAATGAAAATACAAGTTTTTATACTGTGAACACATAATGCATATAGCTTTGGAAAAATTGATCACTGTCTACAAGGCTTTATTTTACACAGTTTGGGATACTGAAATCAGATAAACCTAGTGCCGTCGAGTCGATTCCGACTCATAGCAACCCTATAGGACAGAGTAGAACTGCCCCATAGAGTTTCCAAGGGTAGTTTCTACAAAATAGTATTTTGTGTAATTTTGGAATTCATATCAACAGAATTATATTTTTACATGAAATATATAACTACAGAAGTAAACATCTAAACATATGAAAAGAAGTTTTTTTTTTTTTTTTATTTTGTTGTCAAGTCAGTTCCAATTCATAGCGACCCTGTAGGACAGAGTAGAACTGCCCTGTAGGGTTTCCAAGGCTGTAAATCTCTAAGGAATCCGACTGTCACATCTTTCTCCCACAGAGCTGCTGGTGGGTTAAGCCTCTGACCTTTTGGTTAGCAGTTGAGTGCGTAACCCCTGTGCCACCAGGGCTACTTATATATGGCAGAGTTAGACAGAATACTTTGATTACTTTTCTAGGGGTTTTTCTTCTCAAGTGTGAATTTTAATGCAGTCAGGAAAGGTGTGGGTTAGAGTTGTGTTCTTTCACCATACCTATTTAATCTGTATGCTGAGCAAATAATACGAGAAGCTGGACTATATGAAGAAGAACAGGGCATCAGAATTGGAGGAAGACTCATTAACAACCTACGTTATACAGATGACACAACCTTGCTTGCTGAAAGTGAAGAGGACTTGAAGCACTTACTAATGAAGATCAAAGACCACAGCCTTCAGCATGGATTGCACCTCAACATAAAGAAAACAAAAATCCTCAAAACTGGACCATTGAGCAACACCATGATAAACAGAGAAAAGATTGAAGATGTCAAGGATTTCATTTTACTTGGACCCACAATCAACAGCCATGGAAGCAGCAGTCAAGAAATCAAAAGACACATTGCATTGGGTAAATTTGCTGCAAAGGACCTCTTCAAAGTGTTGAAGAGCGAAGGTGTCACCTTGAAGATTAAGGTGCGCCTGACCCAAGCCATGGTATTTTCAATTGCATCATATGCATGTGAAAGCTGGACAATGAATGAGGAAGACCGAAGAAGGATTGACGCCTTTGAATTGTGGTGTTGGTGAAGAATATTGAATATACCACAGACTGCCAAAAGAACGAACAGATCTGTCCTGGAAGAAGTACAACCAGAATGCTCCTTAGAAGCAAGGATGGCGAGACTGCATCTTACATACTTTGGACCTGTTGTCAGGAGGGATCAGTCCCTGGAGAAGGACACCATGCTTGGCAGAGTACAGGGTCAGCGGAAAAGAGGAAGACCCTTAACAAGGTAGATTGATACAGTGGCTGCAACAATGAGCTCAAGTATAACAATGATTGTAAGGATGGCTCAGGACTGGGCAGTGTTTCGTTCTGTTGTACATAGGCTCGCAGTGAGTTGGAACTGACTCAGTGGCACCTGACAACAACACCGTATTTCAGTTGTAGTAAACTAGTAAAAAAAACCATAGTTAACCCTATAGGACAGAGTAGAACTTGCCCTGTACGGTTTCCAAGGAGCAGCTGGTAGATTAGAAATGCTAACCTTTCGGTTAGCAGCCATAGCTCTTAACCACTGTAAAGAAGGTGAGTTTTATGAATAGGATGGGAAGCCTGTTAGTTAAACCTGGTAACTGGTTTGCTGCCCTTCTCCTCTCTCAATAAACTTAAAGAGAGAAGTATTATAGAAATCCTGGGGCTTCTAATCTTTAGTCTTTCGATTTCTCATTTACTGACCTTCCGTTGAACCCTGTGATTAACCAAACCAAAACTAGACCCACTGCCATCGGGGTTGATTCTGACTCATCGCGACCTTATAGGACAGAGTAGAACTGCCCCATAGAGTTTCCAAGGAGCGCCTGATGGATTCGAACTGCTGACCTTTTGGTTACCAGCTGTAGCACTTAACCACTATGCCACCAGGCTTTCCACCCTGTGATTAATCCTGGTTCTATTTATTATTATTTCTTCCTAGTTTTTTTTTTTCATTTTTTCTGGGTCTTTTTCACAGTCTTGTCCTTCACAGCATTCTTAATACTTTCCTTCACATTTTATTAACTTTCTCTGCACCATGAATTCTATAGCAATGCCTCTTAAAGCTCTTTATCACCACCTAGCTAAAACATGAACAAAAAAATATGAATTAAAAACTCCTTTTTTTTTTTTTTTTTGGCCATTTGCTTTACTAAACATCTAGAACTCTCTTCCTTGGCTTCAGTATACTTCTTTATGAAGGAAAAATAAAACATTTTAATTGTTTTTATATGATAACACAAAACATCTCAGACTCTCAAATATCCTTTAGCCTTTCTCAAGTTAGCTTTATTAGGAAACTTGTGTGTATTTGACTGAAGTTTAGTTTTTAAATGAGCGAAAATAAATGAGAAAATCCCTTAAGAGGTTGAAGGGTGTCAGGATGAAAACCCAAATATGAAACATAGTAGTCCATCTAGAAAGTTAACCAGGGACAAGAAAGAGCACCTTCAGATCGCTGCCTTAGGAAACGGGCGCTGGGGTGTCAGAGGCCTAAAAAGGACACAGGTAGGAGTCATAATTTTGGACTTTCCCCTTTGTGGGCATAAGGCTTATTTATTTTAAAGAAAGAAAAAAAAAGCTGAATTAATCGAGAGTCCTGTAATTTAAATATTGAGTTTATATAAATAGGATGAAAGAATAATAGTTACAAAGTGTAATTTCTGCCTTGAGCTCTGCTTCATTGTTGAGTGTCCTCAGCTGTGTTTTTGGTTGGCTAGTGAACATGATCCGAACAATGCTTCTTGTTAATTTTTCTAGGAAGTGCAGTGGAGAAATCCTTAGCTGTCAGCCAAGGTGGAGAACTCTACGAAGAGTGGCTGGAGCTTGGAAACGGCTGCCTCTGCTGTTCAGTAAAGTGAGGAGCGTGTCGTGTTGGCTTCCTGTAAACGCTTATTGATTCTGTTACCAGCTTTGATTTTCTCATGCTATTTAACTGAATCTATAAAGTCTGCTTCATTGCATTTTTTAGTAGAAAATAGACTTTTTAGAATGTGTTTTCTTAAAGTGTTTCTTGCTATTCTATTTATTTTTCTCTACCTGCACTAATGCTTTGTTGGTTTTACTGAGCTTTTCATTGTTTCCGATGGCATGGTTTATAAATTTATAATCTCTGCATGCATGAATGTCTCATTTCCTACATAAAAGTGGTTATTCTGGTTTTAGGAAATCACCAGATTTACTTCAAAGCGTTTAACCTCCCTAAAAACAAAGATGAATGGCTAACAAGAAGGAAAAGCCTCGCACATGTTCTACCAGTTACAGTAGCCTTTCCATGGGTGATGTCTCTCTTGTGCACTAATACAGGCAGTCCCTGGGTTACGAATATCTGATTTATTGACAACTCATACTTAAGAACGGACTGCCATAAAGCCTATATTATTAAAAATTTGAGTTAAATACAATGATTTGTAATAATAAACGAACGCACTATTACTTTGCGGTGCTCATGGAAACAGTGCACAGTTTGGAAGCGTTTCATATGCATTAAAAACCCAAACCCATTGCCACTGAGTGATTCTGACTCACATGACCCCATAGGACAGAGTAGAGCTGCCCCATAGGGTTGGTTTCCAAGGAGTGGCTGGTGGATTCGAACGGCTGACCTTTTGGTTAGCAGCTGATCTCTCAACCATTTCCCCACCAGGGCTCCTTAATATACATAAAATACGTACTACATATAAAGACAAACATTTGACTGACACTAAATAAAAACTGTGTGTAGCTGTTCTGACCTGCCTACAAATTTGACTTAAAAACAGACTTAGGAACGTATCTTGTTCGTAACCCAGGGGCTGCCTATTTATCCACAGACCCTAGATGAGTGCCTGACACACAGTAATTACTCAGCTGTTTGTTGGATGAATTATGAAAATTAATTCCCATACTGTCGATTTCGTGTATTCTGGTGCCATTAAATGTACTCTACATCATTTACTACCTTGGGAGTTTGAGTCAAATGTGTTAGCAAGGCTAAAATCATAACACTTTTTTTTAAATAACAATTTTATTGAGATATAATGTACATTCCCTGTAATTCAGCTGTTTAAATTGTACAGCTCAGTGATTTCTTTAGTGTATCCACAGGGTTGTGCAAGCACCACAGTCAATTTTAGAACGTTTTTATCTCTCCAAGAAGAAATCCTGTACCGGCACCAGTCACTTCCCACGTTCCCCAAGCCCCTCACCACAGCCCTGGCGCCCAGCAATCTACTTTCTGTCTGTATGGACTTGTCTGTTTCATATAAATGGAAATACAATATTTGGCTTTGTCTGACTTCTTTCGGTTAGTGTGATGTTTTCAGGGTTCATCCGTGTTGTAGCACGTATCAGTACTTCATTCCTTTTGATGGCTGAATAACATCCCCTTGATATGGATATACATTTCGTTTATCCATCCATGGGTTGATGGATATTTGGGTTGTTTCTGCTTCTTAGCTATTATGAATACTGCTAAAAAAAAAAAAAAAAAATTCTGTTTCAATTTCAAGGGTGGAATTACTGGGTCAGATGGTGTTCTATGTTTAACTTTTTGAGGAACCACCAAACTGTTTTCCACAGGGGCTGCACCATTTTATATCCCCCACCAGCACTGGGTGAACGTTCCAATCTTTCTAAAGCTTTACTAACACTTGTTGTTTTCTGTCTTTTTGGTTCTAGCCATCTTGGTGGGTATGAAGTGATATCTCGTTGTAGTTCAGATTTGCATTTCCCTAGTGACTAATGAGATTGAGCATCATTTTATGTGCTTATAGGCTGTTTGTGTATCTTTGGAGATACAGCTATTCAGGTCGTATGCGTATTTTTTAATTGAGTTGTTTGTCTATTTATTTTGAATTATGGTTTGACGGCAACTAACAACAACCACAATCAGATCAGTGCCCTTTGACGTGCAAAGATTTTCATTTTGATGAAGTCCAGTTATTTTTTTCCTTTTGTCACATGTGCTTTTGTCATTTACCAAGTTGCCATTGCTTAATACAAGGTTATGAAGATTTACCCCTGTTTTTTTCTGAGAGTTTTATAATTTTAACTATTTATGTCTTTGATCCAATTTGAATTACTTTTTGTATATAGTATGGGCAAGAGTCTAAATTTGTTCTGCATGTGGATATCCAGATGTCCAGCACCATGTGTCCAAAAGACTGTTGTTTGTCCCAGTGAATGGTCTTGGCACTCTTATAACAGACTATCTTGAACAAGCAAAATGCAATCCATTAAGTATTTTCTTTCACTTTTGCTACTCTTACAAGAAAAAAGGAAAATTAAACCCTGGTATCCTAATTCAGAATAGAATTAAATAGTATTTAATGACAGTGTCCTCTTAGATGTTGTATTGGACTACAATAATTTATAAATTTTATCTGTATTTTGGATGTTGATTCTTTTTTCTTTCGTAAACCTATTAAAATAACAGGAACTACTTACTTTATTTAAAACCCATTGCCATCAAGTTAATTCCAACTCATAGCTAACCTGCAGGACAGAGTAGAACTGCCCCATATTGTTTCCAAGGAGCAGCTGGTGGATTCAAACTGCTGACCTTGGTTAGGGGCCTGAGCTGTTAACCACTGCACCACCAGGGATCCTACTTTAGATAAGTAAATTAAAATTCCCTCCGATTTTGTTTTTAATAAAATTATAGTATTAACTCATCATATATATGATTTCTTTTTACCTATCAGTATACATACATTGATCTGTTTCTCCCCACTAGTAAATATTGGATGGACTTTTAATTAGAAGCTTACTTAGTAAGTTAAATGTTCACATGCCCAAAGGTATTTTTGTCTTGACACACTGAATATATTTCAAAATGTTTGTAATGATTGCTTTAAAATATTCAGGTAATCAGCTGTGTATTATATTTTGGTATTTTTCCAGGGACAGTGGCCTTAGAGCTATTGAGAATTTGATGCAGAAGAAGGGGAAATTTGACTACATATTGCTGGAAACCACTGGATTAGCAGATCCTGGTAAGAAATGATATTATTGATAACCAGAATATGATTCTTAGGCATTTAAAACTATAGAGGAATACCTAGAATGAGTATTAAAGTTTTACTTTAGATTTTAAAAATATATCTTGGTTCAAAATAGGGAAAATACTGGGTTGTCATGTTTTCTTTGGCAGATAAGTGATGATAAAAGCACTTTATAGCTGTTAATAGAATTTGATGTTTTATTGGTTGATTTAGGGTCACTGGTGAGAACAAAAGTTTAAATATGGAAGCTTAGGGAAAAAATGAGATATCCCACTTGGTTATACTATATAGAATTTACTTTCTAATCTAACTTCCTTAGAAGATCACTTAGAGGTATTTAAAGCCTTTTGTATTATAGTCTCAGCAATACTTACACCCATTAATCGTTAACATCTTGTTTTTCTGCTACTAAATTTGAATTCATAAATTGAAAAAAAATTGAATTGAGATAACAGATGCTTTCATAAGATATCAAAGAGGAGACAGTTAGTTATATCAAGCCTACTAGTCTTTTTCCTGGTATAGAACATTTGACGTTTTTCACCTGTAAATGAAATTACGTGGAAACGTTTCCATTGAAAGCTGCACGCAGAATCTACTTGTTCCTAACAGTCCATGTTTGCTGCCTTCTTACTAAACTCTAATTCTAAATATAAAGTCTGCTTATTTTCTGCACATACCCGTATAGGTGGCATCTTTATTCCTAGTTTGCAATACATTTAGCGTTCGTTCTGAGCCTGACGCATACCGTTACTTCTTTTTTGATCTGGGCCCGTGGCATTGGGCTGATTTGCTAAACTATATTAAAGTACTGTTTGGAGATAATTTATTAAAAGGGTCATAGCAATCCAAAAGAAATGTGCAGAATCGGTGTCTCTAAATGTGGGGCATGAAAATCTGGGTTTTCACAAACTCTCGAGGTGATTCTTACTTGTACATACTCTTGGGAAGCCCACCTCTATGAACTTACGAAAGCTATATGGACATACAGCAATAATTTTATTAAAATGGGATCACGTTCTCTGTGCTACTTTTAATAATCACGTGTTTAGTTGTACTTGAATCTGACAGAAGAAAGAGAGCCCGAAGGTGAGCGAGTGAAGGGATGGCTGAGCATCAGATACATGCCAGTCAGTGCAAGAGATAAGATAACAAAAAGATAGTAAAGAGCACAAAAACTGGAGGAGTTACTTTTTAAACGACACATTTCCGTTTTTAGGGTAGTGTCTGTTGACTCCTTGGCATAAAAAATGAGGGAATTAACATTTTACACGCTGCCTTACCTGTGGTTTTTGTTCATCGTATGCTTTGTTGTATCGTTCAGGTTTCTAACGCTCTCTTCTGTCATCATTCTTTTAGTTCTGTGTTTCAGTGGCTGTAGTGCTCATTACGAGTCCTTTTACTGTGGCTTCTCTGTTTCTGAGTCTGTCAGTCACTTGACTGACTGAGTCTCATGGCTAGGTATTCTTCTCAAGTCATAGGTACCGTATGCCCTGAGTTCTGGCACACTTCATTGCTTGAGAATTTTTATCTCTTGTTTTTATACTTGATGGGTTAGTTGGCCAGGCCTAGATTTCTGGGTCACAGTTTCTTTCCTTCAGAGGTTTGCAGATGTTGCTCCAGGATCTCCTGGTGTTTTTTGACTGGCTGGATTTCCTCGCCCAGTGTTTTCTCTTTTAACTTCCTCAGTGAGGACCTATGGGTGCTATAGGTTTTGAGTTCCACACGTGCTGTTTCCTTTAATGACGGAGAAGGTCTTGCACTTGCTTTCATTCCTGAAAAATGACTTGGCAGGAGGTAATATCTTTAGGGAACACTTTAATTAGAACTTTTGGGGTCAGTATTTGACTGTATCGGGGCTGTTTTCCACAGAGGCTATACCATTTTGCATTCCCACCAGCAGCGGATAAAGGCTCCAGTTTCTCCACATCCTTGCCAACATTTGTTATATTCCTTTTTTTTGATCTTAGCTATTCTCAAGCCATTGCTGTCGAGTCGATTCCTACTCATAGCGACCCTGTAGGACAGGGTAGTACTGCCCTGTAGGGTTTCCAAGGAGTGACTGGTGGATTTGAACTGTGGACCTTTTGGTTAGCAGCTAAACCCTTAACCACTGTGCCACCAGGGCTCCTTAGCTGCCCTAGTGGGAGTGAAGTAATAAATCATGGTTTTGATTTGCATTTCCTGGCGCCCTGGCGGTGCAGTGGGTAAGCATTCAGAGGCCAGCGGAAAGGTCGGCAGTTCAAACCCACCAGCAGCTCCAAGGGAGTCTGCTTCCACAAAGATTACAGTCTTGGAAACCCTATGGGGCCGTTCTACTCTGTCCTGCAGGGTGGCTATGAATCGCAATCTGCTTGACAGCACACCACAGTAACACTAGCAAGTGTTAGCATTTTTTTAACTATTTCCTTACACCCTTGTGTTGGAGGTGAGGTGAGAGTTAGGAGCTACCGTAAATGACATCGAACTTCCTGTTTCTTCTTTGACAGTTTTTAATATTTATAGCAAGAGGTTGTCTGCCTTTTTGTATTTGGTTGCTGCTGACGAAATTTTGGCTTTTTTTTCTTAGTTTTATTAGGTTTTGAAGAAGGGGGATTTTATAACCTACCTCAGGGTTTCTCAACTTTGGTACAGATGGCATTTCGGGTTGGATCATTCTTTGTTGTGAGGGGCCATCCCATGCATTGTAGGAGCTTTGGCAGCATCTCTGGTCTCCACCTACCAGATGCTACTACCTGCCACCCACCAGTGGCAAAAATACCTGATATTGCCCCAGACTGAGAACCACTGATGAACTAACTTCTCTCACATTTATTCTTCCTGCTAAAGACCTGCATCCGTATTTTAAATAGTTCTTATGCAGTCTGGTAATTATTGTACCAAAGATGCCCATCAAATTTAGAATGAAATACGGTTCAAGGTAATAATAGGTAAATGTTGTTAACTGTGGTTCTTACAAGCTATTTTTCTGAATAGGGATCAATGAATTTTAAAAAATTATAAAGGGGTTTATGTATGATGTTAGGTAATTTACTGAGTGAAGAAAATGAATACCTTTTTATGACTTATTGTTGGGAGTAGTGACATTCACGGTAGATTTACTTTTTTCTGCCCCGTCATTAATTAAATCATGTTTTTAGCCAAGAAAGTGAGGAAGATTCTTATTGGCAATTGCCATTGTTTCCTGTTTAGGAGACCAGTGCTCTCCAGTTGTAAGCTAAATAATGTCGTGGTAAAGTAATTTCTTTGAAGAGGACAGACATTGATTCAGCCCCTGTTACTCACAAATCCTATTTCAGTCAAATTGGAAAACTATTAAGTTTTTGGGAAAAAATCAATAGGTATCAGGAAACCATTAGCTCTCGTGGCCCTGGCTATATCTTGCATGAGTAATCACTGTAAGCAGCTGACAGGTATTTCATTGTTGACACAGAGTGATGCTTGGGGGACCACATCTCGTCGGGTGGGCGGACAGCTTCAGACACTGGAATGAGTTCAGTTACCCTTGTTTTTCTCCGGGCTTCATTCTTCTAGACAGCCCTGTCACTGACAGGACCTGTGATGCTTTGAGCAATCAAATCCTTTCCTTGTAAAAAAGACTGTCCTTGCTGTCAGTTTTCTTTTTCATGTGTTATGGCATACTAATCAGGGTGAGTGGTCTGCTGCTGAACCAGTTTCTGACAAAAACAAGTTATAATTTCTTATTTAGAAATATATTTTTCTCAGCCCCCAATTTTTAACCAGTATTAAGTAAATAGCATAAGGAATTATTAGTAATCTCATAAAGTGTATATCATTTTATTTTTTTTCCTTTGAATGTGTGTGTGTCCATTTTGTTGTTATTGTTTTTGAGAATATACAGGAAACAAAACAAACAAAAAAACCAAATCCATTGCCGTCGAGTTGATTCCAACTCAGAGTAACTCTACAGGACAGAGTAGAACTGCCCCATAGGGTTTCTAAGGCTGTAATCTTTATGGAAGCAGGCTGCCATACCTTTTCCTGCGGATCGGCTGGTGAGTTCGAACTGCTGACCTTTTGGTTAGCGCCCCAGCACTTTAACCACTGTGCTGCCAGGGCTTCTTATACACAGCGGAACGTACACCAATTCAACAGTTTCTACACGTGCAATTCAGTGACATTGATTACATTCTCACCCACCTTTTCCGAGTTGCTCCCGCCATTAACATACATTCACTGTCATTATATTTCTTGTTCTTTTTCTTCTACAAAAATTACAAGTAAATTTCTTTATGACAAGTGATCCTGGCCTTGTCTATGTTTTGTCTTGCCTTTCTTTTAGAGGTGTGATTCATTATTTGTGAGCCATAATAACTGTCATATTAGGAGAAGAAAAAATAAAAATAAGCCCTGTCTAAAAAATAAAAAATAAATTTTTTTTTTTTTTTTTTGTGTACACACAGCTATGCTGCCAGTTGTTACAGCCTGAGCAGATGCTTGCCATTCTATTTGTATGTAGTGAGAGATGGTCCGGATTTTTTTTTTTTTTTTTGAGGAAATAGGGAGAGTGAGGAAAAAATGCGTGTAAGTAGTGAAAGATGCTGTCACTGAAATCCCCATAAGGAGATTGGAATCCCATATTTAATTTGTATATGTCTTTGTTGATTCAACAGAATCATATTTCTCAATTTAAGGAAATATTTTTACTGAAGGAATATTATGTATTTTCAGGGGCTGTGGCATCTATGTTTTGGGTTGATGCTGAATTAGGGAGTGATATTTATCTTGATGGTAAGTTAAAAAAGCTCATTTTCTTTTGTTTTCAAGTACAATTTTATTTCTGTGGTTAAGATCGTTTTTGTTCATTCCTATTATAACACTGACCTCTCGTGTTGTTGTCCTTTGCGGACTTACATAGCCTGATTCTGCAGTAAGTTCATACAGGTGGGAAAGCCCCAGACCCGGGTAGGACTAGATGTCAGATCTTCATCTCAGCTCCCAACGTCCTCTGTTGTTTGATTTGTGCACTTAGTATAATGTTATTGAAATTGGCCAGACGATATGAAGATCACATTTCTGTTTTCATTTTCCCATGAAGGTAAACCAAGCACCCCCTTCTTCTCACCCCGTCCTTTTTCTGCCTTAACGCTTTTGGGCCATCTTATTTGTAGACTTCATTTAAGACATTTTGGAAACTTTTTAATTAAGCAACTATGTTCCCTCCCCCTCTCTGTCTCCTTTAAGAATCTTTGAAGGCTGGTGCGATGTAGCCATCACATAAGGGCCCCTGTGTTTGGCGCTGATATATGTGACAGCTGGTTAAATTCCTTAGACAGCATCAAACTCATTCTGCTGTTTTCCTTTGAAAAAACTATTTAGAATGTAAATTTGGTGTTTGCTAAATGAATTGATTGTTTGGACACTTAGGTATGTGTTATATAAAACATTCGTGTAAGTAAGATTTAGTCAGAAATATGAGGAATAAGATACCCCAAAACATCTGAGATTTGCTAAGCAATAATCTTAATGTTAAGAAAAGTGTTAATTTTGCATCATGTGAAAATATACTAAAAATAACCTTTCTTATGTCATTTATCACATTTGTCTTATTGCATTTTAGAGCATAAGCTCCATAAGGGCCAGAAAAATCTTATTTTCTTATTTATTTATGTATCACTTACTTAACTTTATTTGTTCATTTATTTAAAATCCTCTCTAGTCCCTTCAAACTGTGCTTGGCAGTAGGCACATAGCCCACGTTTGAAATGCGTTGACTTATTAATGGAATTGAATTAGCTTGTGGCGTTGACAAGAGAAAAGGCAACGCTTTGTTTTATTGGGTAGCATTTGCAAACTGAAATGGTAGATTTGTTTTAGTTGTCATTCTCAAGTATGATTGCACAATAATATTAATAATCATCTTTTTTTTGAAAAGGTGCTTAAAATGTTTATTCCTTTGTAGGTATCGTCACTGTTGTGGATTCAAAATATGGATTAAAAGTATGTTGGAAGACTGTTACTGTGAACTGTTAATTGTTTGGTTGCAGATGGGTACATGGGATATTAGTCTCTCTAGTTTTGTATCTGTTTGAAATTTTTCTTAACAAAAAACTTTTTTAAAAAAGTATCCTGAACGGTAAATGAAATTTATGTGTATTTTTAAATGATTATTTTGTGGAGTTTTTTAATGTAACTATTTCCTTTCTATTACTCTTGTTTGATATGATGGTACAATTTTGAATTGTATAATTTTGTTGTAAGGATTGAGATCAGGTTAAGTTTGGATGTGGGTAAGTCCTTACTGGGATGTATCCCAGAGAAGTATTCCTGCCTGATACAGAACTTTGACCTCGAAAAAACTCACAGGATCTTATTTCTCTTGTTAACTGCTATCAGACACAAGCGGGAGTTAACTGAATTTTTAAAAAATACTCCTTTACCTTATTTTGAGGAAATCAAATAGGATCAGTAAGAAGAAACACTCCAGTAAGAGGCATCTTGCTATGGATATTTTTGTAACTACCAGGGTCCTCAAGTGCGTTTAAAATGGCTTCAGTTGATAAAATGTATTTGGTAAGAGTTTTCAAGGCCTGCTGTTACGTAAAGTGTTTTCTCAACTTTCCAAGTTCAGTATCACAAAGGGCCGAAGAACATGAACTCCCACTCCCTCCCCTAGCCCTAACCAGGGATCCATGGATAGGACCCACAGAAGTTATTTCTTAGAAGTTTAAATTTAATATTTAAAAATTCATGTCAGTTTTGTATTCTATCCCATAATAAATCTGAATTTATTTTAATTTTTTAAAGTTTGCTTTTTTCCTAAATCTTGAGTAAAATTGTGCTCTAGAAGGATATGTCAGGTTTACCATATGACTACCAAAGCCCCTTTCACGGGGCCTTCAGCCCCTCAGGAATAAACCCATTGCCGTCAACTCGGTTCCAAGTCGTATTGACCCGACAGAGTATAACTGCCTCATGTGGTTTCCAAGGCTGTAATCTTTATGGAAGTAGACTGCCACATCTTTCTCCTGCGGAGCAGCTGTGGTTCAAACCACAGACCTTACAGTTAGCAACTGGGTGCTTAACCACTGCACTACTGGGGCTCCTTCCCTCAGAGATAGAGCACCTTAATTTGAGAAGTCTGGAAGATGATTCGATTTTAGATTTTTAAGTCCAAACTTATTAATATTCTTAGGGATCAAAGAAAGAACCCAAATATTACAGTTTTACTTGGAAAAATTTCAAGGACTGTTCTGAAATCATGATATTCCTAGCAAAATGTTTATAGAGGTGGCCAAAAAGAAAAAAAAAAAGGTCATATTCTTCATTCCGAATGTTTAACATAGGCATGTTTGAATCCATCTCCTGTGTAAATTTATTGCCAGATTTAGAATATCTTTTTTTGGGGGGGGGGGGACGGATAGATTGCACCTAGGACATTTCATTTGTGTGTGTGTATGTGAGCTTTGTAATAGACTTTAAATACCATACCCAAAGTCAGAAGTCTTTGGTATTCCATATATTGTATGTTTATAGGAATTCCTTTATATGTGTATTTGGGTGTGGAGAGGCCTTAAATAGAATCTATTATCAATGTGAAGGAGGTAAAAAAACATAGGAACGTTAAACCGCTTGCCACCTTGATAAAACCTCTTAAATTATTAAATCAATATACCTATACAAAACTGACATTCTGTCAGGATAATGGAAACTTTAGATTTTCTAAGTCGGATGCCAGATAAATAACTTTTCCTTTATATAAAGAATTTGCCCGCTTGTCCAATTCCTTTGGTTGCAGAGCTTGACCCCAGTAGCTGCTTGTGATTCAGAGAATTCGGAGGCAGCACAAGCAATGACACTTGGATAATGGGCAGCAATTTAAGGGTGTCATGCTTCACGGAGCCAGCCCATCACAAGCAAAGCTGAGAAATGGCACCCTGTGGCCGGCCAGCCAAATTGAAACTGAAGTGGTAATTGATATCATGGGCTATCACTCTAATGGGATTGTCACCCATTGATCTGAAATATTCATTTTTTAATCACGGGCAAAGAATTGGACACCTTAAAATGACAGCTCCCTATACTTGGGACTTAACACCCGGGCTGCTGACACTGTTCTCTTCAGGTCTACAAATGTGACAGCATCTAATGCTGGAGAATCAATGAATGAAGTTACACGGGAAAGGTCAAGCCAGAGCTTTCCCGTTCGTTCCCCTGTTATATTGCACAAGCTGTTGAAACAATTCAGTCAAAAACAGTTTGACTTAGAAAGGGTCAGAAAAATAGACTGACATTATGCAGTAATTTTTTTTTAAATCTAAAATAGTCTTAGATCTATAACCAATCCGTTTAAACGAAATTGCTGCTGCGTTTTTTTAAATGACGCCTGACATCTTTGACACTAGATTTATTTCTACTTTGGTCCACAACAGTGTTCTTTCTTAGCCAGTGAGTTTTAAGATCGTTTTTTTGTTTTGTTTGCCAAGCTTGTCCAGCTTGGCAAACAAAAAGGATACCCCGTAGTTCTTACTGCAGTTGTGTCTATAGTGGTGTTATTTTAAAGGGTTCCTTTGTTTTCTTATGATAGGCTAAGTTGAGAGGTTGAATCTTACTTAACCTTTTGAATGTATTGGATTAGTTAGTACCAAAATTATTTTTATCTTTTTGATATGTAATCAAAAGCCACAGTCTCTAAGCAAAAGGGAGAATCCTTTGGGCATATGTATGATCTAAAACGTTTTGCAGAAATTTCTTTTTCATGTGCTTATGCAGGTAATTTTAGGAAACCCTGGTGGCGTAGTGGTTAACATGTATGACTGCCAACCAAAGGGTTGGTAGAGTCCACCAGGCACTTCTTGCAAGCTCTGTGGGGCAGTTCTACTCTGTCCTGTAGGGTCTCTATGAGTTGGAATCTACTCAAAGGCAACAGGTTTGGTTGGTATACAGGTAGTTCAGCATGTCCGGCAATGGGGTGTTAACTAGAATGCTTTCAGCAAACACTCATGGTGCCTGTGTGTTGCACACTGTAAAAATGAAGTAATGGCATCAGACCTTATCATCTAACTTCACGAGAGGGAGGATCACCATCAGCACCAGCCCAGGGCTGATTCCTATGAGGCGGAGGTCAGGCACATCTCTACTCTCCAACCTTTTTACCAATTCTGACACCAGCCATCCCTCTCTGCTTGTCTGCTCGTTTCAATAATTTGCTGCAGTGACCACACAGAACTCACAGACCATACTCATGATTACCTAAGTAACAGCTTACAATTCAGGATCGGGAATCACTCAGGATACAGTTCTTCCATCAGGACAGTCTCTTTTCAGCCATGCCCACAGGATTACTTCTCTCTGGCTCTTGGTCCCTCAGCTCTCAGCCTGGCCTCTGCCCTGCTCAGACAAGTGTTACAAAACTCTTTAGCTCAAGCCAACAAGAATCTGGAGACTCCCCACTCTGCCAGCGAGCCTCCTGACCAAACGCGCTCAGCTTTCTCACTCCATGGGTCAGTGCACACACCGTAGCCGCCTTGCTCATGGGCTGGGAAGCCCACCGCGCCACTTCACGCCAGCCTCCTGGTTCTGCCACCGTTCCTCTCCCACCACTTCTTGCCATGTCTCACTGTCTCTGATGTTACAGCTCTCTCTCTGTCTCCTGGGCCTAGGAGGTTCTCAGCACAGAGACCCTCTGTCCAAAGGACACGCTCCACTCGTGGCTCTTCTTTCTTGGTAGTAGTGAGGTCCTCTTTCCCCATCTCTGGGATGGCTCATTTTAAGCCTAGTGGGATGGCAAAACTGACCAGTCCCCTCATTAGGGCTCCATACACCTTATTTGTGTGGTCCCACCTCCACAAAGGTGCTGTGTACCGTATTTGCATTGTTAATAAGCTGTCCAATCCCTTTGGTGGGCCGCAGCACCTTATTTGAATAGTCCTGCCCAGTCATTTTGCAGAGAGTTACAAGACCATGCGTGGCTCCGAGAGCCACTTTAAGTAATCCACTACACAGCAGACAGTATTTCAGGCTCTGGTAGCAGCCTTATTCTCTAGATGTGGAGGACATAATACTAGGATTTATTGTAGGCTCAGGGTAAGAATAATTATGAAAAAATACTAAACTTGGCCTTTTGGCCTGGAGTAATTTTGATATGGCACTCTGTAAGTTCAGTGATTTCCATAATTGCACAGTGGATCTGCAGTTAGATTTGTAGGATTGGGTCTGAAGTGGAAATCAGCACGTCATTGCCGGAGTTTTGGTTTAGTCTTATTTTTCCCAAAATAGAATTTGGTAAAGTTTTAGAAGAAAAAAGATTTCCTCTATGGACTTAAGGAGCCCTGGTGGCACAATGGGTACAGTAATCGACTGCTAAGTGAAAGGCCGGTGGCTCCACGGGAGAAGATGTGGCACTCCACTTCCATCAAGGTTTACAGCCTTGGAAACCCGGTGGGGCTGCTATGAGTTGGAATAGACTCAACGGCAGTGGGTTTTGGGTTTTGGTCTGTAGACTTAAGATGATCAAATAAAATTGTTATCAACTTGCTCTTAGATTCCAGACTCTTCAAATACCTTAATGATTCACCTCCCCCACCCCTGTGAATTGTGAAACTGATTAGGTGACATAATCTGGAATGTGATTTTTAGATAATCTTTATACATACGCTCTCACGTGGTTATTAACCCTTGTATATTGCTGTATTCAAGACTGATTTTACATAAAAGGCTTTCACTTCAATTTTAAAATTATGTTAATTTTACTTCTATTGAGCACATTTTCGGGTTTTTTTTTACATGGCCTTATAATACAGCATCATGTGCCGGTGAGGGTATTAGATTTAGCTTCTTCTTCTCAGGAGGACAGTAGCCCTTTCACAGAGTCGTTATAAGGTGAAATGAGATTGTGTAGATAAAAGGATTAATAGCTTATAAAGTTTGAGTCAAATATGAAGCGTATGACCGTGATTTATAAACTTGCTTCTCCAAGCAGCAGGCAGCTCTTTGTTGTAACAGGGAAACACCGACTGTGGTGATGAGGGTGAGAATGTGACTTTCCAGAAAAGAACCCTGTGGAATTGATGACATTAGGGATATAAATAGGATTATGGGGGGAAAAAGAACTGCTCCCAGAGAGATGAAAACTATTTCATGGGCCTCTTAACCCAAAAACTCATTGCTGTCGAGTAATTTCGACTCACAGCAACAACGTAGGACAGAGCAGAACTGCCCTATTGGGTTTCCGAGGCTGTCACCTTGACAGAAGCAGACTGCCACATCTTTCTCCTGTCAAGTGGCTGGTGGGTTCCAACTACCGACCTTTCAGTTACCAGCCAAGCACTTAACCACTGTGTGACCAAGCCTCCTTTTTATGGGCCTTTTAGTCAATATCAGAATTTTTTTTTTTTGGAGCTAGCCTGACCTCTTCAGAGTCAGCAAAATAAACAGTTGTACTGATGGGCCAGATGACTCTAGTGTCAATTTCTAAGTGATAAACTGTCTTTAGGCTAGAATTCGGGCTGATTTGTTTCTAGGCAATCTGAAGCACCCAGCACTGAGCTCATCCTGTGTATTTCAGATTTTGGGTGGGGAGAGTGAAGATGAAGGAGGAAAGCATATTCGATTTTAAAAAAGTACTATTTCAGTGGCCATTCCTTTTATATAAGGAATAACGAATATTTAGAACAACTGAGTAAAAATGAAAGTACCTCGAATCTGAACTATAGTTTTCTGTGTTTTTATGAAAAAAGCAAAGGGTGAAAGGGGCACAATCCTAAGGCTCCCCTTCACCCCGAAAATAAAACCTCACAGGTTCAAGGTAGAGAAACAATTGCAGAGGGAAAGAAAAATGCTTTCAGATAGCAAAGTTAGTTGTGACTATGCTTGTCAGGAATGGAACTTGGTGAAATCTTTGTCAGAGGCAAGAAAGTGGTATCTGGAGTAACGTTTGTGTGGACATTCGATTTTGTGTTACCTTCCAGTAACCTTTCTCAAATTGTCTTTTTATTTAGCATTTAGCAGAAGACAAAGCTGATGGCCTTATCAATGAAGCTACTAGGTATTCATATTTAAAGTATATATTGATTGCTGGCTAGTTGAATACAGAAAATCAGTAATATGAAAACCGAAAGCAAAGTAAGAAATGTAAAAACCGTAGGCAAGGAAAATGTCTATTCTTTTTTCCCCACAGTTGAATTATTGCTAGTAATTCATTCTGGCCTGGTAACTAAAATTTTATTTAAAACTGTTTTTTATTAAGGCATAAAGTGAGTACTGAGCACGGGAGTTCCTTGATTCCGAGGGGCTTGTGAAGTGCTACCATTTTAAAGCATTTCTTGTTCCAGTACAATTCCTTTGGGATCCAAGATTGTAAAAAAGAATAGGCTCACCTCCTGCCATCCTTAACTGTTCACTGTTATTCAGAACAACAGAGAAACCAATAATGAAATTGTTTTCAACTTGGCATTTAGAATGCCATGTTTTATTTAAATATCTTTAAGTTCCTAATTGCTTTATTTTTAGACTTATAAATATTTAAATTAGTTTGCCTACAGTGAGCATATTCTTGCTATTGGGGTAAAGGTTCTCTTGGAGAGATGACAGTCACTGAATGTGCTGCCGGTGTGAGAGGGAGCCCCCGGGAGTTACTGCAGATGGTCCAGATGTAGATAATAAGCAGGGAAGCAGCGACCGACTCCCAGTACGTGGTGCGAAGCAACGACCGACTCCCTGTCCTTGGGAGTGTGGTGTGAAGCAACGACCGACTCCCCGTCCTGTCCTTGGGAGTGTGGTGTGAAGCAGCGACCGACTCCCTGTCCTTGGGAGTGTGGTGTGAAGCAGTGACCGACTCCCCGTCCTTGGGATTGTGGGGCGAAGCAGTGACCGACTCCCCGTCCTTGGGAGTGTGGTGCGAAGCAGCGACCGACTCCCTGTCCTTGGGATTGTGGTGTGAAGCAGTGACCGACTCCCCGTCCTTGGGAGTGTGGTGCGAAGCAGCGACCGACTCCCTGTCCTTGGGAGTGTGGTGTGAAGCAGTGACCGCCTCCCCGTCCTTGGGATTGTGGGGCGAAGCAGTGACCGACTCCCCGTCCTTGGGAGTGTGGGGCGAAGCAGTGACCGACTCCCCGTCCTTGGGATTGTGGGGCGAAGCAGTGACCGACTCCCCGTCCTTGGGATTGTGGGGCGAAGCAGTGACCGACTCCCTGTCCTTGGGATTGTGGGGCGAAGCAGTGACCGCCTCCCCATCCTTGGGATTGTGGGGCGAAGCAGTGACCAACTCCCTGTCCTTGGGAGTGTGGTGCTAAAGCAGTGACTGATTCCCTGTCCTTGGAAGTGTGGTGCGAAGCAGCGACTGACTCCTTGTCCTTGGGAACGTGGTGCTCTCTTATTTGTGATCCTGCCGAAACACCGCATTTGGTGTACAGTTAGGATAGAAGTGAACAAGAACTGCAGTGGTTTTGTAACCTGTCTCCTTATTATAAAACATGTTTATTATAGAAAATGTAAATAAGCAAAATAGAAAATAGCAAAGTGTTATAAAAATAAAAAAGAAAGTCAAATATAGAAGTCCTCCAGTTCAGAGATTACCGCTGTTTTGAGATACGTACATTTAGCCTTTATTCATAGAAAATTTACTTTAAAATGAGGTTCTGTTGTACATACTGTTGAAACCTCCTTTTTCACTGAGTTAAAGTTAATTTAGTTTTGGGATTTTGGCTGCATTCTTTGAAATAACTGGCTGATCCTTCAGGTAGCCTAAGGCTTGGGAGCGGATAGTCTAGTGATTAAAAATTCCTGAAGGACTGAGGAAAATGTAAAACATCTTCAGCTTTACTGTTAACAGGAAAAAAAAAATCTGTTAATAGAAAAGAGAACTTCTAGTTCAAGTATTTTGTTATCCAGCATCCTGTCTGCTGGATTCTTTAAATTTTCTTTCTGTGAATCTGTTTTACAAGAATAGTATGTATTCGTGGTGTCAAAGAAAGCATTTGTGTAAGATCCTGAAATCATTTCTGAAGTGGACTTTTTAAAAACCTGTTTAATGTAGGGATAATGTTATGTGAGCTTGTTCTCTGTATTTTTTTGAAAGTTATGGTAATTGTTAAGGGAATATCCGAGGAAGTAGACTGTCCTTGTCCCTACTGTATTGGCTCTCTGGATCTTATGCCCTTCCTTACACAGAAAGTGATGAGCTGAAACCACCATCCTCTGGTAGTAGGTGCTCCGAGGCTTACCTTTGAAGCTCCAGAGTGCCTTGTAAGTAGGAGCACTCGGTAACTATTTTTCGAATGACTAATGTGAAGTGTGGATTCATGTAGCGATGACTATAACTCGTCCTTACATCTGAAGACTGATAAGCAGATTAGGGGTAAACTCAGTCACTATTATGGAGCATTATATAGTTCTTAACTGATAATGTTGGCCTGAATGAGGTGTTCGGTTTGTTTTTAATTTCTAAGCATTTCCCTTTTGACTTCTGCTCTGTTTGCCAATTTAGGCAGGTTGCTTTGGCGGATCTCATCATCATCAATAAGACAGACTTGGTTCCAGAAGAAGATTTAAGCCAATTAAGGATGACGATTAGGTACAAAATTACGAGTGCGTTGAGTACCTGTAAATCGCGAGTGCACTGCACAAGATGTCTGTGCCGTGACCACTGCCTGGGAAACTAAGGGTTCAAGGTTGACCTGCTTCAAACAGGAGTCAAACAGGAAGAGCTCCACTTCTGAGACACATGATTCAGTCTTCATTCATATAAAATTTACTTTGAAATGGGATCGTGTTGTCCACACTGCTGAAACTTGGTCTCGTTGAAAAGGTTGTTGGCTGCCGTCCAGTCGGTTTTGACTTGTAGTGACCCCACAGGACAGAGTGGAGCTGCCCCGGAGGATTCCCTAGGCCGTAGTCTTTACAGGAGCGGATTGCCAGGCCTTTTCTCCTGTGGAGATTTAAACTGCTGACCTTTCGGTTAGCAGCTGAGTGCCTAACCACTGCACCACGAGGGCTCCTTTTCAGGCGCCATTAGAGAATTACCTATTTGATTGTTAACTAACTGACTGCTAGGAAAATAATAATATATAAAATGATTCCCCATGTCTTACAGAAGATGGTTCAGATGTTGTAGACTGATGCTCAGGCCCTCTGAGGCCATCTTCCTCCTCCCGCCTTCTCTCTGACTCTTTCCCCATGTGGAGCCCCCCTAACTGTAGCCACAGTGATTAGCTTACTCTCCCATGGATATGGCTTGCAAATCCCCTTGTTTACTCATGGTATGTTCTCACTCTGGCAATCCCGGATTCCTTCATCGTCTCTCTTTTTTTTTTTTTTTTTTTTAACAATTTTATCCATTCTCTAGTGCCCATTTTAAAAAATACACATATCTAATTACCTACTCTGTGCAGTCTTCTCTGATTCAGGGGGTCTCACTTTTTTCTGAAGCCTCATTGCTTTGACGTCTTCCTTGTCCGTGGCCTAGGATGTCAGCACGGGACAATACGAACGATGTTGGTGCTCAGATACGTTAAATGATCCAGCAGTCATTTTACTGACGGTTCCGGAGACTCTGTTCCTTTTTAAAGAAGGGGGACTTTTCAAATGAGGTTACAGTTCAGGGCCTTTGTTTTCAGCTAATCTGTAAGACCTAAACGAACTAGTGCCTTCTACAAAGCCTTCATCATTAGGCATCTTTAGGGGGCACAGTGCCACGTGCAGCGTGGCTCGGATTTATCATTTCTAGTTTTTATAATTCCTGCTGACTTCAGATTTTGAGTCTGTCAGCGCCAGCTATAATATATTATGTGTTATAAATTGAATCAATAAAGACAAGGCTCGTAAGGAGATTGGTTGTAGAGATTAATGCTTGTGGTAGAAAGAAATTCGTATTTTTTACATATTTGATCTTATTTAGATAGTAATAGTCTTGATCTTTACTGTAAAAACTTTAATACTGTCTCCATGTGGAGGGCAGGTAGTCTTGCGTACGCTTAAGATCATGGACTTTGGAATCTTCTTGGGCTCTGGTCCTTGGTCTGCTTCTCACTGTGTTCTTAGGAACTTATTTAGCCTTTTTAAGTCTCATCTCTACAGTTGGAATAATGCCTACCTCCTAAATTTGCTTTGCTGTTACATGAGACAGTGGTGGTAAACTTCACACACTGCCTGGCCCATACTCAGTGCTCTATCAGCTGTTATTATCACTAATACAATGTAGTTTTTTTCTCAGCTTATATAGTAATTTCAAGTCACAGTGAATTAAAAAAATGAAAGGAAAAGAAAGATGGCTGATACTTTTAAAAAGTCTACAAAGGGGAAAGTGGTGAATGGAGATTACATCTTTCACGCTCTTTGACACTGGCCTTCTAAAATAAGTTTCTCTTAATCCTATGCATCATCGTAATTGCTAGAAAGGAGAACACAGTCTGCTTAGCGGGTGTTTTTGGTATAAAAGGAGTGGTTGTTACGACTTAACTTTGACTCTCAGCTCAGTCTCCAGCACTGGCAGCCTCGACTGTTAGCCAGCTTGCTCCAGCCTGTATGCTGAGCACCAGAAAGGAATGCGGAGGAAGCAGTCTGATGGATCACCCACCCTTTTGGCTTTCTGCCCTCCGTTGTTCTTCAGACTTGCTGTTGACTCACAATTAGCCTTGGGGAGTTAGAAGGTGGTAAACATGTTTGAGAGAAAATCACCATCAGGCTGTAGAGGATACTCCGAATAATTTTTTATGGTATAGGAAAAAGAAATAGTGGAGAGACATGCCTCAGAATCATTGTGTGTGGGAAGCCTTACCCATGAGAATAAGCTTGAGTAAGTAGCAAATGTCTTGGGCAAGTAACCCTAAAAACAGTGGAATTGATGATACAAATAGATGAGGTATGCTGAAAAGGATGTAACCAGGACTTTGTGGTGTCACACAGAGTAAGCCGTATTTCATCATGTTAGTGACAAGGGGGAGGACAGGCACGGAGGGTGGAGAGCTGAGCTAGGGAACGGAAGGCAGTGTTCTACACAGGACCCCGGTGAGCAACTTGGAGTTAGTGTGAATACTGAGGACAAGCCAAGGTCAAAATGCTCACAACTAGGTTTTATTTCTAGCGTGTGTCTAGCCATTTCCACATGTCTGGGGAAAAACTGGCTATCTGTAGACACGTTGAATGTCTCCTCATTTTAAGAACACTAGAATTACTGGCTATTTAGAATCATTGTGTAAAGGGGAAGGCCGTTGTCTAGATCACATAGCAGCTCCTAGTCTGTCGGTTGTACAGTAGATTTTTGCATAACATGTTTTCTTAAAGTGTTAAGTGGAGAATACCCAGTTTATGGTTTGAAGGAAAAGAATAACTAAACTGTCAAAAAAATAGAAGCTTTGCTTTTCTGTTTTTCTAGCTCCAGATAAATTTGTATGTGCTTATTTTTCTCTTGTAGAAATAATGTACTGTGCTTTTTAAAAAAATTACTGTACCTTTTCTTCCTTTTTATTTCAGATCAATAAATGGACTAGGAAAAATTTTGGAGACACAAAGATCAAGGTACTTTTAAAAAGCTATTACTGGTATTAATACTAAATAATATTAATTATTAATAATAAATCTTAAGTAATTGACAAATGTGCTTGATTCTAAATATAAGAAAGATGCAGGTGCATTTTTTAAAAAATGGGACCCGAAAGGGTTGTTTTTAGTACTTTTTCTGAATGAGTTTGGTATATTTGGTAATCACATTTGCTTCTCCTTGTAACTAAGTCTGCAAGTCCAGAGTAACACCATGTAATTGTGCTTTTGCCAAATGGGGAAGAAAACCACTTTTGTTAAATTAGACTTTCCACCTCTCAGTAAGATGACCAGTACGGAAGTCCAAAACTGTATACTTTTAGGAATCTTCTCTTAATTCGAGGTATTTCAGTGGCTTCTTAGTATTTTAAAAACCTTCTTACTGTTTCATAGTTGCCAAAAAATCTGTTGTGTAAAAATATATGGCGTCTTTACCTTTAAGTTCTGGATCTATTCTTTTATTTCAGTTTCCACTTTGTGTAGGTTCTTCTCTCTTGTTGTGTTCGTTATAAAGTAGATGTGACCTTAAAACACCTGTAGCTTGAATTGTTTCCCACAGAGCAACTCTGCTGGCAGAGGGTTTTGGTTAAGCACTGTCTTTAGGGACAGTGGCCCAGCAGCTGGCGGGCCTACAGCCCCAGCTCGGAGGCTCACACCTGGCCACCTGGTCCGCCCGGCAACTAGTGCAGAGACCCTCCCCTGCCAGTGCAGCAGAGGCCTCGCTTGAGTGGCTCTCTGTGGGCGCAGGGATCAGAGGTGCTGACAGACTGCCCCGGTGCTCACAGGACCAGCAGCAGCTGCCTGTGTGCGTGTGAACAGCTGGGGAATTCATCTGGTATGCCTTCTCAGAAGCCGCTCTTGTGTTAGCCGAGGTGCCAGAAGAATGGCCTGGTATAGGTCCTCTGGAAACAAGCAAACATCCAGGGCACGCTGCGTCTCCGTGTAACCTCGCTTCCACCACCAGCCCGTCCTCAGCAAACACCCGCTGTGCCCTGCAGTCTCCATGTAATCTCACTGCCACCACCAGCCCGTCCTCAGCAAACACCCAGTGTGCCCCTGCCTCTCCATGTAACCTCACTCCCACCACCAGCCTTTCCTCAGCAAACACCCAGTGTGCCCCTGCCTCTCCCTGTAACCTCGTTCCCACCACCAGCCCATCCTTAGCAAACACCCACTGTGCCCTGCAGTCTCCATGTAATCTCACTGCCACCACCAGCCCGTCCTCAGCAAACACCCAGTGTGCCCCTGCCTCTCCATGTAACCTGGTTCCCACCACCAGCCCGTCCTCAGCAAACACCCAGTGTGCCCCTGCCTCTCCATGTAACCTGGTTCCCACCACCAGCCCGTCCTCAGCAAACACCCAGTGTGCCCCTGCCTCTCCATGTAACCTCACTCCCACCACCAGCCTTTCCTCAGCAAACACCCAGTGTGCCCCTGCCTCTCCATGTAACCTCGTTCCCACCACCAGCCCATCCTTAGCAAACACCCACTGTGCCTTGCAGTCTCCATGTAATCTCACTGCCACCACCAGCCCGTCCTCAGCAAACACCCAGTGTGCCCCTGCCTCTCCATGTAACCTCACTCCCACCACCAGCCTTTCCTCAGCAAACACCCAGTGTGCCCCTGCCTCTCCCTGTAACCTCGTTCCCACCACCAGCCCATCCTTAGCAAACACCCACTGTGCCCTGCAGTCTCCATGTAATCTCACTGCCACCACCAGCCCGTCCTCAGCAAACACCCAGTGTGCCCCTGCCTCTCCATGTAACCTGGTTCCCACCACCAGCCCGTCCTCAGCAAACACCCAGTGTGCCCCTGCCTCTCCATGTAACCTGGTTCCCACCACCAGCCCGTCCTCAGCAAACACCCAGTGTGCCCCTGCCTCTCCATGTAACCTCACTCCCACCACCAGCCTTTCCTCAGCAAACACCCAGTGTGCCCCTGCCTCTCCATGTAACCTCATTCCCACCACCAGCCCATCCTTAGCAAACACCCACTGTGCCCTGCAGTCTCCATGTAATCTCACTGCCACCACCAGCCCGTCCTCAGCAAACACCCAGTGTGCCCCTGCCTCTCCATGTAACCTGGTTCCCACCACCAGCCCGTCCTCAGCAAACACCCAGTGTGCCCCTGCCTCTCCATGTAACCTCACTCCCACCACCAGCCTTTCCTCAGCACCTCTCTTCTTTCTGTTGCATTTGACCATTTCCTCTCCACTTTTTCTCTTCTTTACAGAGTGGCACACAGACAACTACGTAATTACTAACTAAGCATCTAAGTGATATCCATAAATAGGCACGGTTGTGTCATAAGAGTGTTTTTTCGGTTCATGTTTACAAACATCTTAAATTGATTTATTAAAGACCCCCGGATTTATCTTGCTTCACTTCTTGTTGATTTTAATTTTTGGAAATACCCATTTCATCTTGAATAGTTTATTATGTAATGATTTTGCTGTTTATGTGACAGTTCTAATATTAGTTCTGTTCACGTTATAGTAAGTTCACATGCAGTGATTAATTTTTGTTACTTAAAATGGATGAGAACAAGGGAACAAAATCCTTTTCCTTTTGTTTCTTCAGTGTCTGTGTTTTCCAGCATGTCTTAAAATCTAGGGGGCTCTGAAACAGTACTTCCTTGTTGGGAGGACGGAAGTTGGATAGGATCCTGTTCAGTGAGGATCAGACATCCACGGTGGAATTCTTACCATTGGGTCAAGACTCTTATATTAAATATTCCCCCACATTCCCTGAGGCATGGCAGATTGAGCTTCCCAGTTCAGGAACTAGAGTTTTGGTTCTTAACACAATAGTTGGAAATCACTCTGATGGAAGTTTCGTTTTACCTTAATCTCTTTAGCAATCGGTGGTTATAAAGGACCTGACAGTAGTAAAAACTGCTGTAAACATGCGTATTGTGTAAGACTAAGGACTAAGACTGGCACATAGCACTGTCTTGTTGGTAAGACTTGAGCTGCTAACAGGGTGTGAAATACCAGGGTCCTGTAAGGACAGGAATACAGAGGAAGGACTGTCGGCGCCTCTTGATGGAGACTCAGGAAAATGTTGACCGGGGAGGCAACCGTGGACCTGGGTCCTGAAGAATGAGTAGTTTTCCAGGACCGGACTAGAGAGACTTTCCAAGTGTAAGGAATAGTATGTGCAGAGATTGTGTACTCCAGGAACCTAGGAATATTTTTAAATGGTTAGGGGGAAAAAAACAATTGTCATTGGGTCGATTCTCACTCATGGCAAGCCTGTGTGTGTGTCGGAGTCAAACTATGCTCCATAGGGTTTCTGTGGCTGTTGTTTTGGAAGTAGATCGCCAGGCCTTTCTTCCAGGTTCTTCTGGGCAGACTTGAACCGTCAACCTTTCAGTTAGTAGTCAAGCACATAAAGCATTTGCATCACCCGGGGACTCCAGAATGGCTAGAACACAGGGAATTATCTGGCAGAGAGAAGAAGAGGTATGGCCGAAGGGATGGAGAAATGATCACAAGGGGTCTTTAACGCCAAGGTACAGTTTTCGAATTTTCTCCTGTAGGCAGCAAGGAGTTGGTGAAGGATTTTCAAAGCAGCATAACTCTTAGGAGATGGGTTGAGTGTGTTGCCATTCTCCAAGCTAGGAAATACGGGAAGGAGGAGCAAGTTTGGGTTGGGGGTGTGTGTGTGTGTGTGTGGGTTTGTAAAAGGTGATTAGTTCAGTTCTGTAAACACTGAGTTTGAGGCCCCACTGAGTGATACATTCACGAAGTTAGTTCTAGATTCAGGAAGGAGCTATTGGACCGTATCTGTGACGCATAGAGCAGGGATTGGCCGTGGGGCCTGTTCATTAGACCCGCTGGGGAAAAGATGACCTAGACAGAGCCCCCCTGGGTGCAGCTGAACCCCCTTCCCACCCTGGACAGCCCAGAGCCTCTCCCCTGCCCCTGGTTTTTGACAGGCTTCTTAAAGCAGTCTGTAAGCAGAGGGAATATCGAAAGTAGCTCTTCACAGGGAAAAGATTAGGCTCTCCTGGCATAGATTGTGCCAGAAATGAAGGGGAAAGATGACCTTTTGAAGTTTTTTTTCTTCCCCCTTTTTGTTTGCATCATTCTCTTAATTTTTAAATAATGGTAGTCTTTTTTTTTTTTTTCTATTTTAGTGTTTTGGAAAAGATCTGATGCTTTTACCTCTGAAGGAGGACAGCTAAATACTCTGATGCTTGGGAGGCTAGTTCTCTAGTCATAGGCCTTGGCTGAGGGAAGGAATTTCCTTTTCATGGGTGTGCCAGATGTGGGGAAAGTTCGTAAAGACCTCCACCTGGAAACAGACTTTTTCCTCTGTCATTCTCCGCTGAGAATCTGGTGAGGGGCAGTGAGAGATTTTGATATTTTATTGCCCTTAGTGGAGACCAGTTTTTTGTCCCGACCTGCTGCTGACCCTGTCTCTGTTAGAAGAACTGGAGACTCCGTCTCTAAAGCAGAGTCCTCCCTAACCCTCTGCCGTGTACTCTCAGGGCCGCTGTCACAAAGACGGTCGTTGATTTCGAAGCTGGTGGTTCATAGCTGATTTTTGGTCTTCGCACCATGGGCGTCTGTAAGCTTGGTTAAGCTTAAAGCTGTTTTCTGGGCCCTGTCAATATCTGTATCTGCTCTCCTGTGCGCGTGAAGAAGGGAAGATGTTTAACATTAAGGCTTTGGTCTCCGAGTGTAAATTGACACGCAGAAATGTCATCGTGGAACATTGACTTTGATCATTTTCCTAATTCTGGGCATCTAGAACGTCTGGAATCTGAAATGTCGTTATAGCCTGTCGACATGGAACTTTGGAGCCTTCTTTTAGTGGACTGGGACTTTGTCTTGCCAGGATAAGTGCTCATAACCGGGTGTTGTTGCCACTGGTGTGAGTGTGTGGCGGATGCTGAGAACCAGCAAGGCGGCCACAGCTGGTCGGTGCTGAGCTAAAGCAGGGACGTTACCCTCTGTGTTGGTGTATTTTTAGAGACTCTCGAATTTGACAAAGTTTCATTGTGAGAGAATTATAAACATTTGACAAGCTCTCAGAGTCTGTATTTGAAATCCAGTCATTCTGCCATCATTTTCCTCAAATACCCCTTCATTCTAGCATTGGTTGTAGAGAAAACACTGACCTCTGCTGTGTTACAGTTGGAATTCGGTCACCAGCTTTTCTAAGTTTACTTAAGCCAGATGTAATGCTAATTGTGATGTGCTATTCGTATCCGATTTGAGTCTCTGCGCTCTCATGAGGTTACTTATCACCAAGTAGTCCTAGCAGAAATAATGTTTATTCAGAGAGGGTACTAATTGCGAAGCTTCTGTCTGTGTGCAGCCCCATTCTGAATGAAAGAAAATCAAACCCCACTCTTTGGATGTAGAGAAGGGTCCAGGCGTGAGCTAATATTTATATATCGGTTGCTTGATGCCTCATATTCTTGTAATATTACCTGGTGTATACCATGGGGTGAGGGAAAAAAAAACGTGGGGTGAGGGAAGACGGACGAAAAGAAACACAGATGTTCCTGTACCCTGTGTTATTCCTCGGTTCCATTTCCCTCTTCTCATCTTTCGGTCATTAATTGCTGCTTGGAGCAGTTTCACTTCTTTAAAACGGATTTTTTATTTTTCTTCCCTTTTTTTTTTTTTTTGCTATACAAACGTATTTGAAAAGCTTATAAATTTAGTTTCAGGATTGAAGAGACAATTGAAAGTGAAAAAAACCTGTGGCTTGTCGAAGTAATAAATAACCAAGTACTTTTCTGCCTTGATCTTACGCCACTCAGTCACTTTTACAAATTTTATGTATAACAATTTGTTAAGCATTTCTGTTCATTGTCTGTAGTTTTTAGATGTGTTTCCAAAAACAGTATAATATGCTGATGAATCTTTATGTCTACATTTTTTGGCAAAAGATTCTTAGAGGGTATTGTTGTTCAATTGTATACATTTCACAGAATTTCACTGTTCTCATTGGTTTTCTTCCTTTCAGGGTCGACCTCTCTAATGTGTTAGACCTTCATGCCTTTGACAGTCTCTCAGGAATAAGGTGTGTTCTCTGCATTGTGGTCACTTTTACTGTCATAAATCTTTCATTCCACAGGTACAGGACTGCTTTACACAGGCGTCCACATGATTTACGCTTCTTTCATTCCCTTGGCATACAGAACCATTTTTGAACGTTCTGTTTTTGGTCATTTGGAAATCAGAGTGCATGTGCCTATAGAAATTATAGTATAAATCATTGTTAATTTAGAGGCTAACCGTTAACACTTCCATGCCGATAATGTGCCATACTCTTTCCATGGAAAAATGCACCAAGTAAGCAGGCAGCTTGAACTTCAGGCGTTCGTGCAGATGCCTCCTTTCTTCAGAGTGACGGATGCCTTGCCTGACTCTTTCTCAGAGGCGTCTTTTTGACACAACAGGGGAGCTGTCTGAGCCTCACCTGTGTATCCACAAGATGACAAATGGGTCCCCTGGGGTGTTTTGAATTGGTAAGGCACTTTTGCTTAAGGGTACCAGTCATAGGTAATTCTTATCCCTAGACTTCTAATGCACGTTCAAATGCATACGTTTATTAATATCTAATTTTACCTTTAAAAACTAATGTTGTTTTTCAACTAATGTTTTTTCTTAGTCTTTAGTGTCCTTAACATTTAAAATAGCACCTAAAATAGTCTATGGAGATGGGTAATCATGGTGTTTTATTGGGTTTCTTACCTTGTAAATTTGAAACTTGAAATTCATGTTTAGGTTGTAAAAAAAACCAAAACCATTGTTTGGGATTGTTTCTGTAAGTCACATGTGGGAAGATAGGGAAGCTGGCCCCTCCTCCTCGGTCGGAAACTGAGAGTTGAGCTCATTTGGAAGTGACACAGTCATTCTCGAAGTCACACCTTTTTCTTTGTTAAGCACTGTTACACCTGCAGCCTCTGGTCTCAGATCAGCCGCTTCTTAGAGAAGACGAATAACAGGTTGAAATTGCAAAAATAGCTTTGGGGTACCCGGGGAAAGTTAGCCTTTGTCCTTCCGGTTCCAGTTAGTAGAAGGGCAGGAAAGATTGGTACACCTGAATTACCTATGATATGACTCCTGTTTGTTTTGTTTTGTTTTTTACCCCCGTAAATTAAAGTCAAAGTGCCTGTTTCTTGCTTTATGACAAAAAAATAGTTGTATTCTGATCGGGCACTCTTGTACAGGGTTGTGAAATCTATGTCAGCACCCTGAATCCTTTTCCTTTACATCAGTGTTGGATACCCAGTATTGTGTGCTTGATGAAGATTGGTTGTGCAGTAGTAAACTCATTGACAACTACACCAAGTATTTTCAACCAAAGGCTCATGGTAAATATTAGCCCAAAGGACTAAAGGACCACATGAACCAGAGCCGCCACCCACCATCTAGATGAACTAGATGGTGCCTGGCTACCACCACCGACCACTCTGACAGGGATCACAACAGAGAGTCTTGGACAGAGTGGGGAAAAAATGTAGAACAAAATTCAAATTCACAAAAAAAGACCAGATTTACCAGTCTGACAGAGACTGGAAGGACCCCCGAGACTATTGCCCCAGACATTCTACTAACCCCGAACTGAAACCACTCCCAAAGTCCACTTGTCAGACAAAGATTAGACAGGTCTGTAAAACAAACAACACATGTGAGGAACGAGCTTCTTAGTGCAAGCAAATACACAAGAACAAACGGGCAACTCCTGACCAAAAGCAAGACGAGAAGATAGGAAGGGACAGGAACTAGACGAATGGACACAGGGAGCCCAGGGTGGAAAGGGGGAGAGTGCTGTTATATTGTAGGAATTGCAACCAATGTCACAAAACAATATGTGAGTAAATTTTTGAATGAGAAACTAACGTGAGCTGTAAACTTTCACCTAAAGTACAAATAAAATTAACAGCAGCAACACTGTTATAGTTGAAAGCTATAATCTCCACATCGTATCATGAAAGTAAGTTGAAAATGTATGCTTGTTAACGAGAAAACAAAACAAACAAAAAAAAGCTACACCAAGTGTTTTTATATGAAGATTATTCATTTCTAATTTCAAAGGAAAGACTTTACCCCCATTGAACAACTCTGGCCTTAAATATAACTTGGTTTGGTCATTTGTAAAGGGGGCCTTTTCCCCCTTCTTAGTTCAGCTGAGGCTGTCACCTAATTCTGGGAGCTGCTGGGAGCATAAGAAAGAGCCTCTGTCTCCTGTCACCCATTCCTGAAGTGACCTGAAGCCCAGCCCTTCCTAATCTTTGCTGCTCCGTCTTTTTACTCCAAGACTCCAATACGTTTTATTTCAGTATTTAGCGCTTTTTCAGCAGTTAACCCATCTCTCTTTCTGTCACTTTTTGCACCTGGCTTAGAACCGTATTATTATTTTATGGGCAGTTTCCATGGTTATAGATCCTGTGATACATTTAAACATGTTTACGGGGCGGGGAGGGGAATTTTAAAAATACCGCCTTTCTTAAACCTGTCTTTGTTGGGTCTAACTAAGAGCTTGGAAAGTTGGTTGCATTTAGTATGTAGAACACTAAAATATCTCTTAGTTACAGTCTTTGTTTTTCCTCTTCATAAAAGTTTTATTCCTGTTTTTTTACTTAAAAAAAGAGAGTTCTGTTTATAGTATGAAATCACTTCCCACTTTGATATGGAACACATCTTAAAGTTTTATTTTTCCTTTCTACTGTCTGCTTTTGCTATAATTTGCTGTAATAAAGGTACTTTTTTCAAAGAACCCAACTCTTATATTATTCTGTATTTTTAGTTGGGAGAAGTATAGGAAAAGATGTCAGTCCCATCTCACTGTGAGGAAAATTCAATTATTGTTTTTGATAAAAGCATAACAGGTTATATACAGAACACTATGTCACTATGAGTCAGAATGGACTCAGCAGCACACAACAACAACAACACTGTTTTAGACTTACACACAGTGTTAGTGTAGACACGAAGGGGGTTACGAGATGACAGCGTGCAAAGTCAGGATTCTGATTCATGAATTTGGGTTTTGGCTATTGCAGGGTGCCCTTAACTAGATCACACTTTCCTTTATTTGTGTGAGTAAGGGCAGAGAAAGCAGAGACTTACTGTGAACGAAACTTAAATATTCATTGTGAAATGTTTGACTTTTTGCTTTCATACACAGTTTAGGCCTCTGATTTGTCTAAAGCAATCTCGTTCCACACTTGCTTAACAGCAGTATAATGCATTAGTGACACTCCAGGAAGTGGCTGTTTAACATGATCCCACCACTGTGGGTAAGGCCCTTGCAAAACTTTCCTTTGTGCTTTGAGCTGAGCAGGAGACTTTCCCTGAGCACCAGCTGGGAAGGATTTAACTTAACCTTTCCCCCTGCCAAGGCCCCCAAGCGAGCCCCACTCCCTCCACCTGTTCCTCCAAGCCCCTACTCTTTCCTAAACTTGATGCTACTAGTTTGCCCCCACCATCTTCAAGGCAAAACATCTGCAGGGTTTTAAGTCGTGTTCTGCCTCCCATCCTACCCCTGCCAAGGTCTAAACATACGCTGCAGTTGTTATGGCTATAATTGGTTATGCCACATTGATCTTCTTGCACTTTTTACGTCAAAACAAGGCATTTTTGAGATTCTGACTTTTTGTTCTCACTTAGCCAGCAACTAACCCTATTAAAAAAAAAAAAATTTTTTTTATATTTATGGATACTTTTTGTTTTTTAATAAGTAGATATGTTCAAGGGATCACATTGATAAAGGAAAGTTTACCATTCTAATAGATCTTTCTTGAGGCACCAGCGTTGTTTGCATATTACGAAGCATGGGGAGAGTTGATAAAATCTTAAATAATATTAAAATGCTTATTTTTTTCTAAGTTGGTATTAGACTTACTGGAATTAAAAAAAAAATCTACTGGCATATTTAACCATATAAAATAGTGTTGCTAAAAGATTAGCTTTTCTCTTTACTGTGTGTGTAAGGTATACATGTAACGTGTGTACATTTATTTAAGAAAAGTTTTTAAATACCTAGTCTGCCAGCTTTTCTCAGTTAGAACATGAGAACAACACGTGAAATTGGAACGATGGAATAGATTCGGTGGTGGAAGGTCTCTCCTTGTTTCTTTTTGTGTCTCAAGTCATGAGTAAGGTTAAGCCAGAAGTGCACTGACCTCTGAACTTATAATCTGTTGTTCTCAGTTTGCAGAAAAAACTTCAGCATGTATCAGCCACCCAGCCTCACCTTGATCAGGTAAAAAGCATTTAAAAACTTTTTTTTATTATTATTTCTCTTTAATTAAGTTGGCTATGTTTATGGTGTTTTATTAAACTCCTTCTAAAAATGTATTTTTGAACTATGTTGATGGCTTTCAGAATTTTGAATGCTTTTGAGATCCTCTGACCCTACCTTTTAGCATGTGATAGGAATCCATCAAACCAACGTGGTCGGGGTAGGCAAGGAGTTTTGGTGTTATTTGTAGTGATTGCCTCAGTGAAGAAAGAAAATAGTGTCATTTTGTCTAAATGCTTACTAGTACCTTAAGCTTATGAAGACAAATAATTTAAGAGCAGAGTACGCCTTCTCCTCACTTATCGACTGTCTCATTAGCTGATATTTTGTGTTTACTAGAATAGTAAAAAAGTCTACTATGTCTGACTAGTCTGCACATTAACGATGTACATCTGGCAGTAATGAACACTGAGTTGGGAGGCGAGAGTGATGCTGGCTGTGATGGTTAAAGTTATGTGTCACCTTGGCTGGCCCACAATTCTCTGTGGTTTAGCAGTTATATAATGATGTAATTTGGCAGTTATGTAATGATACAATCATCCTCCACTTTGTGGTCTGATGTGGTCATCCTTCATTTTTGCGTAATGCTGATTTTCACGTAACAACCTGGTCTTTGGAGCCTAACCATGTCAGTAAGTGAGGAGTGGGTGTATGCTTATTAGGATTTTAAAGTAAATACTTCTTGTTATCTGACATTTTAATATCCGAGTTGAGACTTCTTTTTAGTTGGTTCACACTTGTGATATCTGAGCAAAAAACACTGTGTGCTTTTCCTATTTCTAGCAGCAGTATAGACCAGATTTCAGTATATTTTGTGCTGAAATTGGCCTTTGCTACTTGCCTTTATCTGTTCTCTAAGTACACGTGATAAAAAACAGTTCTGGCCTTTCTGTGTTTTCTATCATGTTATGCCGCTCCTTGGGTGTTTTTATCACAAAGGCCAAAATTTTGGGTTACAGCAGCAAACAGAGGTCTGGGTTTCAATTATGTGACCTGCCAGAGGAAATCTGCAGTTTCTGGGTGGTGTGGAGAGTGAGACGTTTATCAAGATCGATCAGGAGGAACGATAACCTCCACGTTAATCGTCTGTAGAAAGCAAAGATGGCGGCGTCACCGTCATTCTCGTCTCTGGGACTCCTCTTCCGTGGCACAGGCTCAGTCAGTTACCGTAAACTGAACCTTTCTCCTCTGTTCGTTTTTCCAAGAGAAAAGAATTGTGCTTTTGATTTCGAGGGGTACTCCTGGCTCTGGGTAGTTTGTTTACCTGAGCCTCACCTCCTCCGGTTTATAAACTGGAAATAGTCATCTGTACCCCACAGGATCGTTGAGAAGAGTGAATGAGAAGCAGAGATGATGGGACCGTGTGAATGTCCAGGCTCAGCACATAGTCAGTTTGCTGTACGTGTTACCTCCCCACTTGTCACCAAGAATCCTGGGAAGAATGAGTCAATAAGGAGTCACCGTTGGGCCCCTCTCAGGAGGGTTTTCTGTGTGAAAATAGGACCATCGATTAACTCTGCAGAATGTAGAAATGGGGCTGCTGATGCCCCAAATCAGCAGATAAAGGGAAAAGATAACACAGTACAGGTTGTCAGGCAACACAAACTGTCACGTGCTCCTTACTGTTCATCTTAAAACTTGTAATTAAAAAAAAAAATTACAGTCATGTCTCTTGATTTACAGAATATTACTACAGTCACATTTGAAGTACCGGGAAATGCAAAGGAAGAAAGTCTAAATGTGTTTATTCAGGTGAATGCCATTCGTAACCATTAAAGTCGACTGTTTCCTTACCTTGTTGTTGCCATGAGCAATGGTTGGTCTTATTAAATGATGCCACTTGACAACAGAATCTGCTGTGGGAAAAGAACGTGAGAAACAAGGATGGTCACTGCATGGAGGTCGTCCGATTGAAGGTGGGTACGCCCTTTACACACTTGTGTACCATCAGGCAAAGAAAGCCCATTTCTTGGGGCTCTATAAACTCTATTTGGTTTTATGTCCTCTGAAGTCTTCTTGGAGCCCTGGTGCCTCAGTGGTTAAGAACTCAGGCTGCTAACCAAAAGGTCATCAGTTTAAATCCACCAGCTGCTCCTTGAAAACCATACGGGGCAGTTCTACTCCGTCCTGTAGGGTTGCTATGAGTCGGAATCGCTTGACGACGGTGAGCTTGGTCTTGGTTTTTAGAAGTCTTCTTAAAACCATACAATAGTTTAGCTTAACTAGTAAGAAATGTCTGCCTTAAGCATTGTGGTCTTTTAAGAACTATATGAGATCAAATTGACAACAGCAAATTGAAAGACTAGGTAGAAAACTTAGGAAGCAGTGCGTTTATGTTAATGGTGGAGGAACAATTCGAAAAAGGGTGAGAATGGTTGCACAACTCAGTGTCACTGAATTGTACATGTAGAAACTGTTGAATTGGTGTATGTTTTGCTGTGTGTATTCTCAACAACAAAACAAAAAAACCTGCCATATTTGGTTTTAAACAGAAGCATTGGTTTTAGTACAAACGCCCTTTGTCTGTTTTCATTTTTCTTTATCACCTCCATGGCTGCAGAGGAGCTTTGGAAATCACTGTGTAAGTCAAGGTTGATTGGCACAGTTTAATTCAGTGTTGAGTTAAAAAAGCAGCCTGTAGGCTTTGAAATGTCACCCCTGTCCTCCACTCCTGGTGTGTGAGCAGTTACTTGGCTGATGACCTGGACTCTTGAAACTTCCCCTTGGCACGTGCTTAGAGAAAACCAAGCCTTCCTTGAGCTTAGTTTTCCAAGAAAACTTCATTAACAGAGAATAATATTGAAAGTCTTGCTGCCCCTGAGCCTTATCTTTTGTTTATTGATGCACCTAACAAACACTAAACGTTTTCGTACTCTAAACAAGTTGCGGAAGACTAGAAGAATTCCTGCCCAGCGTTGGGAAGCCCATTAATTTTACTGGACATTTGGGTATCTGTGTCACCAAAGGTGTCTCCCAGGGCCAGCAGTTGGCGGTTGTGCACTTCACTAACAGCAGTCACTTGAGTGCCCACTCTGGTGTGCCCAGAAGGTGCATGAAGTTTTATTGTCACTGCTTATGGTTGGTAGTAACTGGATCCTCTCTCCAGCCAGTGACAGACTTCCTGAGGTCCCTAGAATGACAGAGATTGAGACTGTTGAGAAAGGTTTCGGGGTTAGATTTTTTCACCCGCCTGCTGGCACTTGTGTGATTGGCTCTGCAGAGCCACCTGGTGAGTCCGGTCCCCTCCCAGGTCACACCCCCAGAGGACTAAGCCAGCTCCTGCTGCTGCGTGATGACAGTAGCCTCATCTCTGTTCCCTGGGCCTCCCTGATAGACATGTCTCATTCTGTGGCTGCTTTGTTCCCCATGTACTGAGTCGGGGGTGTTTACCCTACACCCCCTGCACAGAGTTCAGCGGCTCCTCCTGGACATCCCATTGTGGCTGTTGTCCTTAGGCTGTGACAACTCTTTCGCAGTTGTCCCCTTTGGTTCTTCCTCTGGCCTTCTTGTGTACACAGCAACAGCAAACAGCCTTTAGCTTCATCACTTTCCTTTTCTGTCCTGCTACAAAGTATCAATCCTCTAATCATCAACCTGCCTACACCCTTAACCCCAGTAGTAGCTAATGGCCAGAGTCTATACAGGCAACACAAAACTGATGCTTCAGTAATTATTTCCAGAGAGCTTGTTATTATATATTCAAATTTACAAATCAGGCAACAAAACTGGGCACAGGGAAAGAAAAACTGGGAGGAAACACCAGAATTTTAATAGGGGTCACCTTTGTGTGGTCGGGATGACTTCATAGTCATTTGTCTCTTTCTGTCTGTTTTTTAATGTACATCTTAATTTTTTAAACAAATACATATAAGAAATGTTATTTTAGAGAAATTAATTTCATCCCCCATTGGAACCGGTTTATCAATTTGCTCATCATTCCTGAAATCAATATAAAATCAACTTTTATGCAGAGAAATATAATGATTTTTCTTGATTTTTTCACTCTCCACTCCATTTATTGTAGCCCATTTTAAGAACAGTGTATTTAACTGTAGCCAAAATCTTTTAATGTCTCAGATTTTCCCACAAAAACTGTGAAAAAAGTATAAGATCTTATGAGTAGGAGAATAATCAGTAGAACCTGACACATAACACATTTCGTTGTTTTCAGTTTTTTTCGTGATCAGTGACATTGTCGTGCATGTATTCATGTGATAATTAGAAATCTCCCTGCAGTAAGACCTTTCTAAAAAGGAATAAGGATAACGGCCAACAGTTACCTTAAAACAAAGATAAGAATGTAAGGGGGCAGGAAAACTAGATTAATGAAAATGGGACAAGCAGTCGGAAGTAATGAGGATATTCATGAAGTGTGAAGAATGGAACCAATGTTACTGAACAGTTGGTGTAGAAATTGTTGAATGGGAAACTAAACCGCTCTGTATGCCTTTGCCAAAAACACAATAAAGTAGTATCCAGAAAAAAAACTTGTGTAGCACAGCTCTACCCTGACGCACATGGGGTCGCCAGGAGCCGGAGGCGACTCGACAGCAACTTTTTTTTTCTTGACATGTTGATTATAAATGTTATTCAATTTGAAAAGAGAAAAGGAAGAGGAATAATTAACCCATTAACATTGATGCTGAATTTCTGCTTGTAAATGAAAACTGAGGCCGACTGACCCTTCTCTCGGAGCAGGGGCTGGTGTCCATCAGAGACAGAGCACAGCAAGTGATCGTCCAGGGTGTGCATGAGCTCTATGACCTGGAGGAGACCCCTGTGAGCTGGGACGATGACACCCAGAGGACAAACAGATTGGTCTTTATTGGTAGGTTACAAATGGTGAACCGTAAAGCAAAGAGAAAACCAGACTGGAAGTGCTGTGTGTGCTACTTAAGCAGTCTGAACCAGTCAGAACCCCCTCTGTAGACCTCAGTAAGCTGGCGATGACTGTACTTGTTCCAATCACGTGATAGCATTCATAAGCACACGTTAGATCTTTTCCTTTTTTTCAGACAGCTTTAGAAAAGCAATTGATCCAAGTGCTGGTTTGGTTCCAAGAGCTTCAACTCAAAAGTTGAGGGAATCACTTAGTTACCATTGTGTTTGTAAATGTATGAAGATCATTAAACATTCAGTGATCTAGAATTGGTCAGGAAACTCTACCAATTTAATAAGTATGAAGTAATCCTATTTTGTTCTGTTTGCAGGCAAGAACTTAGATAAGGATATCCTTAGACAACTATTTATGGCCATGGTGACAGAGACAGGAAAGCAGCAGACAACACACTGCAAGGAAGGTCGAGCTTGTCCATAACAGAAGCTTTTCTTACTGAAAGAATCAGGTGATAATAAACAGGAATGCATTTCCTACTGGATGTCCTTCAGGGTCCTGTTTCTTGGCAGTACTTACTTACGTTATGAATCCAACGTGTTATTTTAGGTATTTATTTTGTAGACTACACCACATACTGTCAGTCAGTACTGTGAAACATTTGACCTTCATGTGGTGAAATGTAACATCTTCGGAAGTGTTTTTTGTTGGTTTTAAGACAGGTGGTTCACAAAAATTGTCTTCCAGAATTGACTTTGCAGTCCACGTAATGCCGAATCACTCACCTGTGCGAGTTATTTGTAATAATAATGATAAAACTCACCTGAACGTTGTCTTTTTCACTTAGAACTTGAGCTGATTGCATAGATATAATGATTGTACGGTTATTAATAAAATGTTTTAAAACAATTAAATGTCATCGTTTTTATTAAAGGAAATAAAAAGGTTGTTGTGGCCAGAAGCTTGGTAAGTGGAAGAAATGTGAGTTGAACAAATTAATTTGAATCGTCTTTTAGTCACCACTGAGCATTCTTATACGCAGTGTTAGGAACCTTGAGCTGTTCCTTTGTAACATATTCAAGACATTCCAGTCCTAAAGCTTTTAAGTCAATTTTACCACTGCTACTAAATTTATCTTGGTGTTTTTGAACTTCTTTAATTTTCAGTATCATCTAAAAAAGTGACAAGGTACAAGATATCAGATATAACTGCAGATAGTTTTTGAGAGTTTAACAGTCTTAATATAAGTGGTTGGTGTGTAAGTACACAATTCCTGTTTTTCTCCTGTTCCAGTGAAAGCTGGGTCAGCGTACGTTTACTCACATGGTAGCAGAAAAAGTGTTAGGTTGAATTTAAAGATGAGCTTGTCCAGTTAATGATGTGTTAAATATCAGACAAGGCTATCAGAATGGCTTTTGGAATTTCTTTTTCAGAATTTTAAATAAAGGAGCTGCATCTGTTTATCTTGAATGGTTCCAGTTCAGTGCTCGGAGGCAGGCAGCTGTTTGATTAAATCAACTCAGGTTGGTTCTGTGTTTAACCTTTGGCTCTGCCAAGGAGACTGCTGGTCCTGCCCTCTGTTCCCCTCCCTTACGTACTTTATGTATGTAACTTCCCTGTCCTCATCCAGTTGCCTGCTGACCCCATTCTCTCCGTTATGATTCAGAGAACAGGCTTCTTTTGTAGTGCAACACTGCCCAGGAGAAAGGCAGCTGAATTTTAGTCAGTCTGGGCTTTAATAGCAGCTTCGCTGCTTCTTGGCTGTGTGATCTCGGGCCAAGTATTTGCTCTGAGATTTGTGACGTGGCTGGTCAGGACTGAGGAGGTTTGTAAAGCATCCACCTTAGCTCCCAGCACACAGCAGACCCTAGCACGTTGCTTTCTTCCTAAGAATTTAAGTTTGCTTTATTCAGTGAAACTGTGGTGGTGCAGTGGTTAAAGTGCTGGACTGCTAACCTAAAGGTTGGCAGTTCGAAACCATCAGCTGCTCCGAGTTAGAAAGATGTAGCAGTCTGCGTCTGTAGAGATTTACAGCCTTGCGAGTCAGAATCAATCCAAGCTCTTAAAAAGTGCGTATTTATAAAACTCATAAACATTTGCCTTGACTTTAAAGATGCGTTAAATTCACCGTTCATCACACAAGCATGGCATGAATACACTTGTGTTGTAAAAGTGCAGACATTATGATGTATTTGGTCTCCCCTGACCCTCCCTCCCCCTTCAACCCCTGTCACATCTTAGTGGTAAGCTCATGTTGTCAGCTCAGTCTCTATCCTTGTAGATGTTTCATTTCCACACAAATGTACACACCATGAAGTTTATGTTATGTTTCCTCGAGTGAATTATCTTGCAGTGATTGGAGTCATTGTTTAACCTGCTCTCTCGGGAATCTTTGGAACTTGCCATAGGTAACAAGAGAAGCCTTGCAATGCAAAACATAACCTGGGCCGTTCTTGTGCAGTGTTGCTAGAGAAGATATGCAAGGTATTAAAAAGAAAAAACAGGGTTCGGGCATGCCTTCTCTAAAACTGCGGTTCACCGAGTGATGGAGGGCAGAGTCCTAGATCTCCGTTTCCTCACTCGTGAAGACAACAAGGCGGATCTCTGTGGGGTGCTCCAGTACCTGAGTTTTCAGCACCAAGGACACTGAGTCCCAGTAAGTGCTCACTCCCCTTTTCCAGCAAGGCTTGACAGGTAACTCAGCTTCTGCACGCCTTATGAGAACAAATGGGCCTTTTCTCTACAAGTGAAAGGAGCAAGGCAGTGGGTACCGACTAGGATATGGCTGTGTGTCAGCAGAGTGTGGAGGAAGATGGGGAGACAGAAGGGGGCAGCTTGGTGACAGACACTCCCCTCTATTAGCTGCCCTCAACAACGTGTGAGCTGGAAACAGCCTCCAAGTAACGCTGCTTCTTGTTAGTCTCCTAAGAAGGCTTGGAACCCCATGGGTGTTTGAATTACTGTCCCTCGTTGCTCTCCAGGCTTCTTTTTTTTGGTGGTTTGCTGCAGCCAGAAAGAGAGCATTTTGATTTTTTAAAAGTGTAGACTCATTCATGAGTAGAAGTTGAGAATAAGCAAAAACATCTCTCTTCCCAAGGTCTGTACTCGAATTATCAACAAATAAAACTAAAAGATTTTAAAGCAATGATAAACAAAACGTAACATTTATGGGCTTGGTTGCTCTCTTCGTGTTTAACCATTGTTTCCTTTGGATTACTTGTGTAGGGGGGAGAACTTTCTAACTGCTTTGAAATGACTTTCCCAGATGTAGAAATGCCATGCATTGGGGAAGGTGATGTTAGAGACATGAACCTTGCTTTGAATGTCCAGCAACTTGTCCTGCTTTTCTGAGAAAGAAATACTAGATTTCGTTTTCTCAGAGTTACACTTAACACTAGACTCAGCCGTACCTCCTACTGCTGTTGTTGACCAAAGACTAGGATGGCGTCTTGTGAGTCCCTGATAGGTTTGCTGAGAAGGACCTACCCGGCAGTAGGAAAGAAGTCACCGAATATTTCCTGAGTGGCTGCAATGTGATAGGCCTCCTGTTAAATGTTGCAGAAACTACAAAGTAAGACTGTTTTGATTCCCAAGCAACGCCAGGGAATTGATGAGATGGAATAGTAAGAGTGCCTTTCATCTTTTCAAGCATTGTGCCATGACAGAGTCTTTCCAAAGTATTCAATTTAGTTTTTCTTGGTACACCTCTTTGTTTTAACATTGATGTATTTTTCATAACAACTTTACTAAGATATTCACATACCATAAAATTCATCCTTTAAAAGTGTACAATTTGTGGTGGTTAGTATATTCACAGTTGGGCAGCCATCATCACTGTCTCAGGCCATTTTCATTTTCATCCCTCCAGAAGGAAACCCCATACCCACAGCAGCCACCCCTATTCCCCCTTGCCCCAGCCCCTGGCAACCACTAATCCACTTTCTGTCTCTGGATTTGTCTGCTCCGGACGTTTCCTGTAAGTAGAATCGTACAGTACCTGGTCTTCTGTGACTGGCTGCTTTCTCTTCGTGTTCCATGTCATAGCGCGTATCAGTACTTCCTTTTTACTGGTAAATAATATTCCATTGTATGACTAAGCCACATTTTGTTTATCTATTCCTCAGTTGATGGCATTCAGGCCGTTTCTACTTGTTGGTAGTTAGGGCCTTTTGTTTCTGGTGTTTGTTTTTTCCTCCATGCTTAATTACTGAAATTGTATTAATAGGCTTTTTATAAGAACAGTTTTAGATTTACAGGAAAGTTCAGTAGATAGTACAGAGTTCCCCCAGAATGCTCCCCCCACACAGATTCCCTATTAATATATTTGAAAACCCATTGCTGTTGAGCCGTTTTCAACTCCTGGTGACCCTCTAGGACAGAGCAGAGCTGCCCCATAGGGTCCCAAGTCTGCCATCTTCACGGGAGTAGACTGCCAGGTCTTTCTCCCACGAATGGACTGGAGGGTTCAAACTGCTGAGGTTCGGTTAGCAGCCAAATGCATAACCATTGTGCCACTAAAAAAAAACAAACCTAACCCACTGCCATCGAGTCGATTGCCACTCATAATGACCCTATAGGACAGAGTGAACTGCCCCATAGGGTTCCCAAGGCTGTAATGTTTATAGAAGCAGACTGCCACATCTTCCTACTGAGGAGCAGCTGGTGGGTTCAAACCACCGACCTTTGGGTTAGCAGCCGGGCACTTCACTGTACCACCAGGGCTCCTTACATTAGCATAGTGCGCTTGTCACAATTAGCAAATACTGATACATAATTGTTACCTCAAGTCCACAGTTTCTCCCAGTTTCCTTAGTTTTTACTCCATGGGCTTTTTCTGTCCCCAGATCCCTCCAGGACTCAAATCACATTTGGCTCTCCTCCTCTCCTTAGGCTCTGCGTGATTGTGACAGCTTCTCAGCCCATCCTTGTTCTTGATGACGTTGGCAGTTTTGAGAAGCCCTGGTCAGGAATTTTGTAGAATGCACCTCAATTGGGGTTTGTGTGATGTTTTCCTCATGATAAACCTGGGTTATCGTTTCAGGGGAAGAGGACCACAGAGGTAAAGTGCTATTTTCACCTCATCAAAGGTACATGCTCTCAGCATGACTTCCCACTGCAGATACTAACCTTGACCTGCTGGTTGAGGTGGTGTGGCCAGCTCTCTCCCTTTCCAGACCCTCCTCTTGGGAGGATGGCACTGCACAGCCCACACCTATGGGTGGGGGTAATGCTTCTCTGTCTTACTCACTTGGGGTTCTGCACAAGAGGTTTGCTCTTCTCCCCCATTTACTCATTTATTCACTCATATCTGGCATTCTGGACTCACGGAGATTTATTTCAGACTTGGGTTGTAATGGAGTACTACATTATTTATTTTGTTGCTCACATTGCTCCAGCTTTGGCCCTTGGGAGCTCCTTGGCTCCTCTGCCCTGTGAGGTACCCCTGTCAATATGGTTTGTTTGTTGTCAAGTTGTTTTTTATGCACTTCCTTAAATTCTGTGCTTTCATTTTTTAATTACCCAAATCCCCAGAGAAGTTGACTCCAGGCAAGCTAACAGTACTCCCTTTTCGGGGAAAGGACTCCAGTGCTAATGGAAGAAACGTCCTACCTGCAGGGGTGGAGGGAGAGCGTCAGGGACATAAAAGTCAGACAGGACACCTGTCCTGGCCCTCCCGGAACTAAGTATTCATAGCACCTTGGTGGCTGGTCAGTGTGGGATCCCAACCCAAATCTGTTAGGCCCCAAGCCTTCTGTGTGTCCTGCTTCCCGCTGCACTTGACTGGGAGCCTCAGAGGGTAAAAACCGCAGGGGTAGAGGGTAAGGTTTAAAAACTTGCAAAAAAAGCTGTTTTCCAAATCGTATCCTGAAGGCACTAGCTACTTTAAGAGAACTATTTTTTGCCCTTTTAGCTGACTGCTGATTTCTCACTGAAAATTCGTTGTCATCTTACAAACACAAAGGGAAGGTTTACTGTGTGGCAATTGACGGCCTAATACAATATCTTTTTATAACTGCGTTTTTATTAGATGCCACCTCAAATTCTTTTCAGAGATAGGAGAGCTTTAAATGATAAATGAGCATGTGGGCCACTATTTTACTGCTGTTGTTAGTTGCTGTCAAGTTGATTCTCACTCACAGCGACCCCCTGTGTGCAGCGTAGAGCTGCTCCACAGGGTTTTCAAGGCAGTGACCTTTCTTCCAAGGTGTCTCTGGGTGGATTTGAACAGCCAACCCTTAGATGCTTAACCATTTGTACCAAGAGGAATAGAATTTAATGTTTGTTACATAAATAGGAGTCTATTTATGTAACATTATTCCTCTGGGCTGCTACTTCAGTCTCAGGTCTGATTTAAGTGAAGCCAATCAAAATCTGGTTACAGGGCTGTCAGGGGAGTGAATGTTAGTATTTGGAGAAATCTAGTTGGCCATAGCCGTTACATTATATAGATATCAGCAACCACTTAGTGTAAGTATATCCTTTGTTGAAGCCCATTTTAGCTCTACATGTCTGTGTGTGCAGGATCGTGGTATAAAAACTTATTTCCTTCTGTGGTTAAATGTTCCAAAAAGTCTGAGAATCGCCGCTGTAAGGGGCCTCGTGCCTTCCCGCCACCCTGAGTTTCCACAGCTTAACCCAGGACAGTTCAGCCTTTTCTGAAAAGGAGTCAGGGAGAAGATTTGGGGGAGCTGGGTAGAGGCTGGTAGGGACATCGCAACGCCCCCCTGACCCAGGGATGCAGTGAGAACGTCAAACTATTTCAGCGCATTGTGGGCGGGGACATAATCCACCAGGGAAAATGGGCGGTTAACCAGCTATGAAACACAAAACCATACTTTTACTGCCTAACCGCCCCACCGCCCCCCAATATGTATACTCCAGGGGGGGAGGCCCGCATATGGATGTGCCATACATTGCTGAATAGCTTGTTTTCCCAGTCTTTTGTTTATTTATTTCTAGCCATTTAAAAAGTGTTAGCAAACCCTGTACCACACGGGGTCCGGATTGGCTGGCCAAGCCCCAGCCGCCTGGAGCGTCTTCTTGGGTGGCGGGTGGGTGAGCGGAGGAGGGGACCGAGGGCTCTTCCCTGGTGGAGTGTTTGTGCAGCGGACCCTCATCTTTGGACTCCGTGGGGGGGGGGGGGGAGGGTATAGGGACAACGCCAGGGGAGATAAGGGAAGAGGGACTTAACGGGGAATCCACCACGCCGGGAGGGACTCAACGAGGCTTTAATAAAAGGCCAAGTGAATCTCTGCAAGACGCTGTTGGAAAAGAGGAGGAACCAGTAGAAGGAAAGGACACCTACAAGAGTAGCCCCTGGCGTCCGCTCTTTTCCCTGGCTTCTAGCGCACCCGGTCCTAAGCCAGGTGAGCGGCCGCCACCTCGTCAGCATCTCCACGACTGGTTCCTCCATGAACTTGCCAAGAGTCAAGCGCCTCCCGGGCTCGGACGGGGAAGACGGCGAGGTCGACATCCTGGGGGAGGAGGATGAGGGCGAGGAGGAGGCCAAGGAGAGCCAGCCGTTCCCTCCGCAACTGGCCTCGCCCCGGCGGCAGGGCGCGCGTCCCCGGGAGCGCACCAAGGGCGCCGCCTCGGAGTCTGACAGCAAGTCGAAGGCCCCGGCGGGGAGCGCGGCTGCCTCCGGGGACGCCCTGCCGCGGGCAAAGCCACCCTACTCGTACATCGCGCTCATCACCATGGCCATCCTGCAGAGCCCGCGCCAGCGCCTCACGCTCAGCGGCATCTGCGCCTTCATCCGCGGCCGCTTCCCCTACTACCGCCGCAGATTCCCCGCCTGGCAGAACAGCATCCGCCACAACTTGTCGCTCAACGACTGCTTCGTCAAGATCCCCCGGGAGCCGGGCCACCCGGGCAAGGGCAGCTACTGGAGCTTGGACCCCGCCTCGCAGGACATGTTCGACAACGGCAGCTTCCTCCGGCGCAGGAAGCGCTTCAAGCGCGCCCAGCAGCCCCCGGGGGCCCACCCGCCCTGCGCACCGCCCGAAGCACTGCCCTGCCCGCCCCCGGGGCTCCCGCTCGCGCCCCCAGCCCCGACGCCGCCGGGCCCCGGGCCCTACTCTGCCGCTGCCGGGCGCCGCCCGTGCGCTCTGCTGCACCCGCTCCCCATCCGCTACCTGCTGCTCCCGCCCCCCGCCTGCGCCCAGGCGCCCGGGAACGCGGAGGGGGCTGCCCTGGGAACCCCCGGCGCCCTCCCGCCGCAGCAGCTGTCGCTGAGCTCCTGGACCAGGGTGGAGGGGAAGGCGTCGGCGGCGCGGCCAGGGGGCGGGTGCACATCCTTCAGCATCGAGAGCATCATGCAAGGGGTCAGGGCAGGGGGCGCCGGCGCCGTGCAGAGTCTGCCCCCCGCCCCGTGGGGCTACTGCCACCTGCTGCAGCGCCCGTCGTGCCTGGCGCATCCCCAGGCCGCTGCGCCCTGGCTGCACGTATCCGCCGCCGCCGCTGCCGCCCGGACGATTCTGCAGCAGGACCGGGCCGACGGCTGCGCTTCCGCCAAGGGCGCGCTGCTGGGCCGCCACCTGTCCGCAGCCGCGGCGCTGCTGGGGTGTCAGCCTGGGGCAGAGAGTTCCAGGCTGATGCCCCTGGGGGCTCCTGCGGACGGAGAGGGGACCTCGCCAGCCTTTTGAATAGCACCTCACCCTGTCCCGGGGTGCACTAGGAGCCAGGTGGGAGGGCAGCGAGACTGGGGTCCCCTCCATTCGCTGCTCTCCACTTCAAGCCCCACCTGCGCTGCCCGAACCAGGAGAGTGCGTGGTGGTTTCTGTTCGCGGCAAAATGTTTACAAACGAAAAATTGGATTTCGTCCCCTGGAGGACAACCTGATCGTAGTGTCGCCTTTTCCCGCCTCCAGCTGTGACTTCCGCGGCTTCTGCTGTTTGCATATTTCCCAAGAACTATGAACGTGAGTGGGGTATTCTGTTCTGGTTCAAAGAAAAGCAAAGAAAATGCGATGTCCAGTGTGTAACACATTTCCCCTCCTTCGCTCCCTTGGAATTGCAAGTATTTTTCCCAAATCCAGTGCGAAACGCTTATGCCCTCAGGGTCTTCCTGAAATGATATATACTATAATTAGAATAATGAATTTCAGAACATTCATTTCTTATCTGTGTATCTAACGTGACGTCTTCCGTGGAGAGGGATTCAAATTAAACCTAGGAATCGAGTCTAAATAAACGTGATAAATCACTACATCGTTTATTTTCTATTCTCATCATTCACTTTCTAAATTGAGCTGACTTTTACATTATACTCTTTCAGTGATTTAAACAATATACGTTTGCCATTCAGGTTCATTATGGAAATCAGAAACAAATCATGTTCGATAAGGCTAACAAAATGCCAAATATTTGAAATTGATCCAGTCTTGGTTTTTAAAATATGAGATTTAGTATTTATGAAACCTCAAAAAGAAAAAGAATTGGGTGAAATATAACTATACCTTCCATTTATTTTCCTCCTTTCCGAAAGTGCTGATTTTTCTCATTAGTAAGGTGGAAGATGATTTGATATCAATTTGGCCAATATTTATTTGAGGGAAATAAAAGTAATATTTTTCAGAAAGCATTAGACTTTTCAAAACCAGACCCAGAGAAAAGAGCAGCAAAGGGAAATAGCGTCAAAGGGACTGTTTCCAACGGACATTCCCAATTTTAAAAAATCTCTCTCCAGGCAGGTACCTTCTAGTGCCCCCGCATGCCTTCTTTAGAACAGAAAGGACTCCCCCCCCCAAAAAAAGAGTTAATTTCTCAAAGCACTTTGTAACCAGAAAGGTTTCACTATGCCTGGCTTCAGGTGCCTGGGTGCGAGGGAAACAAGGCGAAGGTGCCAATCACAACATCCTCCCTGCAAAGAAAGCAACTTTCAGGGGAGCCTGGGCTCCCCCTTTCCTGAACAGTGTTCATATTTCAAAAGAATAGCAACCTGTGCTGCTTTTTGGGGAATCGTTCTGTGCCGGCGAGAAAGTCTCTCCTCCCCTGTGCCCCCAACAGGTCCGGATTATGCAATAACCAATGTCCGCATGGGCTTACTGCGTGTATTTACTAACCTGTAGTGAACAATTCACCTGTTATTTGCAAGGTCAAAAAGTGGTGAAGCCCATGTGAACTTGTTCACTACAGATTTATAGTAAACAAACACAGGTAAGCCTGTGGGTACCTTGCCTTTTGTAAACCGGTGTAACTTGCTTTATGTACACCGGTGGTACCTTGTTTAAGGAGTAACCCGCCCCTACCACCAAGTATGCATTTCGCATTTCGGGAGGCAGAGAAAACACGGAGACACGTTTATACAGCCACTCAACTGGTTGGTTTCCACTCCAGCTTCTTGCCTCCATCACGTGGACATCCCCATCACCCTCAGCTTCTTGGCACACCTGCCAGAGATCCTTGCCCCCTCCAGCCTTGTGATTTCCAGGTTCTGGGGGCCGTTCTGGAAGGTTCCCAAGTACAAGCCTTGGTAGCCGCAGGACCCGGGCTCATGGTTCTACTCCCTCCTCCCCGCCCCCACAGGCAGCCTTCTCTGGTGGCACCAGCAGTTGCTCACATAGATGCTGTCCTCACACTGCAGCGACCAAATGCCCCCTTCTCCCCTCCATCCTTCATCGCTACTCGTCTTCCCCAGGCTTTGCCCAACCATGAGTTCAGGGGCTTGGGAGTCTCCCAGCTGTCTCACCCTCAGATGGAGTTTTTTTTTTTTTTTTCCCCAGCTGTAGGGCAACCCTAGGTGTCTGGGTGGCACAAACGATTTGTCTTGTCTACTAACCAAAAGGTTGGTAGTTTGAACCCACCCTGCAGCACCATGGAAGAAAGGCCCGGTGATCTGCTTTCATAAAGATTACAGCCAAGAAAACCCTATAAAGCAGTTCTACTCTGTAACACATGGGGTCACCATGAGTTGTAATGGACTTAACCAGACTGGTTTGGTTTTGGTTTAGGGCAGCCCTTGTTGGGTGCTAAACTCCGGTGACCCTGTGTGACAGCGCAGAAGTGCCCCCACAGAGTCTTCTAGGTTGCAATCTTTCCATGAGCAGATCGCCAGGTCTTTCTCTCTCAGAGCCACTGGGTGGTTCAAACTCCCAAACTTTCCCTTAGCAGCTGAGCACTTAACCTGATGTGCCACCAGGATTCCTAAGGATTTGGAAACAAACCCAGAATGGGGGAAGGGCTATTTCATGCCAAGTTCTAGGCCGCTCAGCTTCATTTCCCAGTTGCCCTTTTTGCAAAAATGCCTCTGGGCATGTGTTCTTGCATTTGTTCAGTCAACAAACCTGGTCTGAGTGCCTAGGAGCTGCAGCGGCTGAGCCCACAGCAGCCTCTCAGGTCTCCTGGCGCCCTCGGCTCCCGCAGGAGACACCGGCCTGTTTTCCTTCCACAGTCCAGACCAGCACAGCCACAAGCCTGCCCCAAAGCTCCTAATTTTTACCTAATGAAACTACACCAAACCAAGAATTTTCAAAGAAAACATGGATTCAGTGGCAGAGTAAATTAAACTTTGTTTTCTGCTAACCTAAAGGCTGGTGTTGGAGCCCACACAGTGATGCCAGGGAGGAAGGCCTGGCAATTGGCCTGGGCAAAGATTACCAAACCCAGTGCCATCCAGCCAATTCTGACTGATCACAATCCTATAGGACAGAGTAGAACCGCCCCATAGCGTTTCCAGGGCTGTAAATCTTTGCGAAGCAGACTGCCTCATCTTTCTCTGGCAGAGTGGCTGGTGGATTAAACTCGCTGACCTTTCGGTTAGCAGCCCAGCGCTTTAACCACTGCACCACCAGGGCTCCGATCGGTAAAGATTGCAGCCAAGAAAACCCTATGGAGCAGTCTTACTCTGTAACGCACCGGGTCGCCATGAGTCAGATTCAGCTTGATGGCAACGGATTTGGCGCGTCACGCGGAGATCTACCGACAGGTCAGGCCTTCCAGTGGGGCCCTCGTGGGGTCCTCTGCCCGACTCGCTAACCGACTGATGCTTGGACCGCTGTGATCGCTTCAGTTACGACGAACATTGCTGGGCCCTAGATGCTGGCTCGGCCGGCGCGTCCCTGGCCTTGCGGCCACCGGAATGCGCAGACGGCGAGCCCTGAAGCGTCGTGCGCCGAGGGGCTATAGGCTCTGGCCGCCTTGGGATCACGCACTGCGCGAGGCCGCTGTGGCTCCCAGGCCCGCTCCCGGCTGCAGCTCTGCGCAGGTGGCCCCGGTGTCTCTGGGGTCCCGGCTCCTATCTGAAGACGTGCGCCCGCTTTAAACCCCAGTGGGCAGGGTTCTGGTTTCCGATTTGCGCGCAGGGTCGTCTTTGATCCTCGGGCTCATCTCCTGTTGGGCTGGGTGCCTGGCCGCCTGGGACGCGGGGCTGGAAGGCTGCCTGGAGGCCCGCAGAGGCTGGAGGGCCGGAGGAAACCGAGGAAAAACGACCCCTCGGGCCCTCCCAGCTAATAATAATAGTGACAACAGCGACGGCTCTCTGCGGCCGGTATGGGTGCCCCTCCAGCTCTCACAGCAGCGGGCACCACGGAATTCCACGGTGTTGTCTGTGCTGGTTGCCAATTGAGTGGATTCCGACTCCTGGCGACCTGATGTGCGCAGAGCAGAGCTGCTCCACAGGGTTTCCAAGACTGACTTTCGGAAGCCAGTCTCCAGGCCTTTCCTCCCAGGCACCTCTGAGTGGGTTTGAATCGCCAACTTTTGGCTCCTAGTCAAGCTCTTAGCCCTTTGCCACCCAGAGACTCCTTAAAGAGTCCTCATTACAGAGATCTAACAACTCAGAGAAGTGACGAGCCCTCCGCAGGTTCCTGGGCGCTGCCCGCAAGGGACCTGCCTGTCTGGTTTCTGAACCTCAACAGCACCGGCGTCCGCGCCTCCCCCTTCCTGGACCCTCTCCTGCCCCGGCTCCCCTCTCCCGCCCAGTTCCCTTCCTTCCTGGGCCCCTCTTCCCGACCCTCCTGCCGGCCCCCTACTCGTAACCCCCTACGCCCACTCTCCCTCCTTCCTGCGCACCTTCCCCCCCGCCCCCAGAAACGCCCTCTCGTGCCGGTTCCCCTCTTTCCTGGGTCTTCCCCTCTCGGGTCGCGAAGGCCGAGGCCCACGGGTCCCGGCGCGTCCCCCTCCTTCTCACCTCTGTGGCCGCGCGGGCTCTGGCGCCCCTGAGGGCGCCGCGGAGGCACGGGAAGGTGGCGGCCGGGACAGGACGCCACTCGGGGCGTCGGACTCTAGTCTAGGGTCGGCTTCCCAGGAGAGCCCGTGCGCTGTCCCGCCCCTGCGTATTTGACCTCCTGTCTCCTTCGCAGTCCACAAGAACCCAGGCAACCCTCCCAGCGTTCCCCCGGCCCGAGGGGTGAGGGTGATGACATGCCCAGGCCCAGGGAGAGGGACATGGAGGCGATGGCGAAGCGGGTGGGGAGGGTTAGTTCTGAGTGTGCCTTAGGTGATATTGGTCTGTTTCCAAGAGATACTAAACATCTAAGGAGCCCTGGTGGTAATGGTTAAGCGCTGGGCTGCTAACTGAAAGGCTGAGGGTTGGAACACACTCAGCAGCTCCATAGAAGACTTCTGGTGATCTGCTTCCATAAAGATTACAGCCTTGGAAACCCTATGGGGCAGTTCTACTCTGTCCTATGAAATCTATAAATTGAAAATAGACTCCACAGGCCCCTAACAAGACTAAACCAACCAAAACCAAACCCAGTGCGGCGGAGTCAATTCCAGCTCATAGCATCCCCACAGGACAGTGTAAAAGTGCCCCATAGAGTTTCCAAGGAGGACCTGGCAGATATTAACTGCCAGCCCTTTTTTGGTTAGCAGCCATAGCACTTAACCACTATGCCACCAGGGTTTCCTCTAACAAGACTAGGAGCCAGATAAAACTCCTGTCCTCCGCTGCATTTTATTGGAAGTGTGGTGGACTCCTGGATCTCGTTCCTCTAGAACTTAGGAAGAAGCTTCAGAAATTTCTCTCCAAATAAATATCTGCTTTGTATCCAAATATTTATCTTGCTCTAATTGCTAATCTCACCATCCTGCAATTTTTATAGAAATGACTTAGTCTTAATGGCTTAGTTTTTTCATATCAGCACTGAAATTATTTAGATGAGTTTAAAGAGTTCATTGATTCTATACACATCGCCAAGAAGCCCTGGTGGCACAGTGGCTAAAAGGGTTGGCTGCTAATGCAAAGTTCGGCTGTTCGAAACCACCAGGAGCTCCTAGGGAGAAAGACGTGGCAGCCTGCTCCTGCAGAGATTTACAGCCTCAGAAGCCCTATGGGGTCTCTATGAGTCGGAACTGACTGGAAGGCAGTGGGTTTGGTTTTTCTGGTTTATACACAGCACTAGCTGCAAAGAATTTAAATAGGTGTTGGCTAATAATACCAAAATTTCCCCCAAAGGAGGAGAAGTTAGTTAAGGAAAAGAAAAACATTTTGAGAACCTAGTATTAAAGTTCAGCTCGGCACCAGGCTTCTGTTACTCAGTTACCTTAGCAACATCAAGGCTTGCGTGTTAAAACGGATGCTGATAGCAGAAATACCTGAATATAAACTCCTTTTTCTTGTTTGTTCCTAGAACACAGAGTGTGCTTACAGAAATCAGTAAGTAATAATTTTGAGACAGTTATGACTTATTCAACAAGTCAGGCAGTTTGTAGTCCCAAATCCAGGTAAAGAGAGCATTGCAATTAAACACTGATTTCCTTTTCTTCAGAGACTGCAAATTTGCTATCGATAACTGTATCTAGATTTAAAGCCATCTCTGTGACCAGTGGAGCCCTGCTGGAGCAGTGGTTAAGAGCTCAGCTGCTAACCAAAAGGCTGGCAGTTCAAATGCACCAGCTGCTCCTTGGAAACCCTATGGGGCAGTTCTATTCCGTCCTACAGGGTTGCCATGGATTGGAATCGACTCGACCGCAGTGGGTGTGGTTTTTGGTTCACGCCCAGTAGTTCTTAAATTAAGGTAAGTATTATTGTGTTATCTGTGGTATCTGTTGTTGAAGATATATTGTGCCATATTTGAAGCAGTGCTTTTTTAAAAAAATATTTTATTGTGTTTTAGGTGAGAGTTTACAGCACAAATTAATTTTCCATGAAAAAATTTATACACAAATTGTTTTGTGACATTGGTTGCAATCCCTGCAATGTGTCAGCACACTCCCCTTTTCTACCCTGGGTTCCCCTGTCCATTTGTCCAATTGTCCTGACCCTTCCTGCCGTCTTCTGTTTTTGCTTTTGGGCAGATGTTGCCCATTTGACCTCTTATACTTGATTGAACTAAGAAGCATGTTCATGTGTGTTATTGTTTGTTCTATCCTGTTGCTGTCGAGTCGAGTCTGACTCATAGCCACCCTATAGGACAGAGCAGAGCTGTCCCATAGAGTTTCCAAGAAGCAGCTGGTGGATTCGAACTGCCAACCTTTTGGTTAGCAGCTGAGCTCTTAACCACTGCCTGTCTAATCTTTGGCTGAAAGGTGCAGCGGTGCTTATTTTTGCACTTAATTTTAAAAACTATTTTAATAATGGATGCTTCCAAATCTAAACAAAGAGGGATTAGTATATTTAAACTCTGTGTACCCATGGGAAACCCTGGTGGAGTAGTGGTTAAGAGCTTTGGCTGCTAACCAAAAGGTCAGCAGTTCGAATCCACCAGGCACTCCTTGGAAACTCTATGGGGTGGTTCTGCTCTCTCTTATAGGGTTGCTATGAGGCAGAATGGACTTGATAGCAGTGGGTTTTGTGTTTTTGGTTATGTACCAATGGGGTAGGAGCCCTAGTGGCACAGTGGTTAAGCACTCTGCTGCTAACCAAAGAAGATCAGCAGGTTCGAACCTACCAGCTGCCCTGGTGGAGAAAGATGGGGCACCCTGCTTCTATAAAGATTTCAGCCTTGGAAACCCTATGGGGCAGTTCTACTCTGTCCTATAGGGTCACTATGAGTCAGAATTGACTCAATGGCGATGAATTTTTTGGGTGTTCTTATGGGCTAGGCCAAACCTTTCCCTGGTGGATATCCTATCATTTTATCCAAAATTTTTTTTGAATATTTCTCTGAAATATAAGAACACCAACAACAGAAGCACAATACCATTGTCACACCTAAAACATTAATAGCACCGGTTAATCAAGTCAATGCTTCAACAATCTCAGTTGTCTCAAAAATGTCTTTGTTTAGTTGGTTTGTTAGACTCTGAATCCAAACAGGGGCCACGCAAGCGATTTGGTTGAGACCTCTTCAGGTTTCCTTGAGTCTCTCTTTTTGTCTTGGAATTTCTGTTGTTGTTTGAAGAAACTGGATTGCTTGTCTTGAAGAATTTGTCCTTCTGGATTTTGCCAAGTATTTTTCCAGTAAAATATTTCCATGGATAAAGTAATTTATTTAAACTTTTGAATGTTAGCAAATAATATTGTCTGTAGAGAGCCAGAGAGTAGTCAAGATATGCTGAAGAGTCAACTGTTGAGAAAACACGTTTTTATTAGGGCGGCCACGGGTCTAGGAAAGCTTCTGTGAAATTTTCCTAAATGTATGTGTAAATTTTTCTTACATCGTTTAAAAACAGATGGCTATTTTCCATGTAATATTAGTTATTTAGTCCTGCTACAGAAATACCACAAGTGGGTGGCCTTAACAAGCAAATTTATATTCCCACAGTTTAGGAAGGCTGTCTGAGGGTGCCGGCTCTAGGGTGAGGCTCTCTCTCTCCGTCTGCTCTGAGGGACGGTCTTTGCCTCTAATTAGCTTGTTTCTTGGTTCCTTGGTGATCCTCATGTGGCTTGGCGTCTGCCTTCCTCCATCTTGGCCAGCTTGCTGCTTGCTTAAAACCTGCTCTTTTATATATCTCAAAAGACATTGATTTGAGACACACCCTACACTGATACTGCCTTATTACTATAACAAAGAAAACCTATTCCCACATGGGATTATAACCACAGGTATAGTAGAATTTATAACACATATTTTTGGGGAACACAATTCAATCCATAACACATGTATTGATAAACATATAAAAGTTCCATTCAAATATTTCATCCAAAAATTTAAATCTTTCAGCTTACCTTGCTGCATGGGTTGGCTCCCCCCACCCACAGCTCCTCCAGCTCCTGCCCCTCTCCTCCTTCAGCCTCTCCAAGTCTGGGGCTTGGCACCTGTACCGCCCTGTGGCATGGAACATCAGCTTCTTCTCCAAGCTGCCATCATGGATGAGATGGGAGCAGGGAGGGACAGACATTTAGCATTCCATTTAGGGCACACAACAACAACAACATTGATTATTTGGAAATTATATCATTGGCAGGTTCTTTTATCTATCAGTCTCATTTAAAAATAAGTAGGGCATCCCAAAATAGTTGTTAAACAAAGGGAGTGTCTTAGCTATCTAAACCAAAAAAAAAAAAAAAAAAAAAAAACACCAGTTATCGCTGAGTCAATTCTAACTCATGGCAACCTCGTGTGTTGCAGAGTAGAACTACTCTACATGGGAGTTTTCAAGGCTATGTCCTTTTGGAAGCGGATAGCCAGGCCTTTCTTCTGAGGCACCTCTTGTGGGTTCAAACTGCCAACCTTCTGGTTAGTAGTCAAGCGTTTAGCCATTTGCATCACCCAGGGGTTCCTGAAATTACCTGGCCCTGCTGAAACAGAAATACCACAAGTGGGTGTCTTTAAAGAGCAGACCTGTATTTTCTCACAGTCTGGAGACTAGAAGGCCAAACCAGGGTCTCAGCCACACTGACCCTTTCCTTGTTGGTAACCCTGGGAGTTCCTTAGTCTTTCTTGGTTTATAGATGATTCTCACACGTTGTCTGTCTTCACCCGTGTGTGTGTCTGTGTGTGTGTCTCTTGTGTATCCTGGTCCTTGTTTTTTTTTCCCCCTCACTTTTGGCTTTTAATTATGCAATAATAAATATCTGAGAAATACTGTTTTTAAATATGAAGGTTCTTCATTGCTTAACAAAATGAAGATGAAGTAAACAATTATGACACAGTTTCCCTAATTCTCACCTAAGAATTTTCTTGGAGCTTTGCTTTTTTTTAAATTGTACTTTAGATGAAGGTTTACAGAACAAACTAGCTTCTCATTAAATAATTAGTACATATTTAGTATACATATTGTTCTGTGACATTGGTTGCCAACCCCACGACATGTTAACACTCTCCCTTCTCAGCCTTGGGTTCCCTATTACCAGCTTTCCTGTCCCCTCCTGCCTTCTTGTCCTTGCCCCTGGGCTGGTATGCCCACTTAGTCTTGTTTCATTTTCCGGGCCTGTCCAATCTTTGGCTGGAGGGTGACCCTCCAGCGTGACTTCATTACTGAGCTAAAAGGGTGTCCGAGGGCCATACTATTGGGGTTTCTACAGTCTCTGTCAGACCAGTAAGTCTGGTCTTTTTTTGTGTGTGTGTGTGAGTTAGAATTTTGTTCTACGTTTTTCTCCAGCTCTGTCCAGGACCCTCTATGTGATCCCTGTCAGAGCAGTTGATGGTGGTAGCTGGGCACCATCTAGTTGTACTGGACTCAATCTGGTGGAGGCCTTTGAACTAGTCTTTCCCTTGTGTCTTTGGTTTTCTTCATTCTCCCTTGCTCCAGACGGGGTGAGACCAGTGGAGTATCTTAGATGGTCGCTCACAAGCTTTTAAGACTCCAGATGCTACTCCCCAAAGTTATTCAGCTCTGTTTTATAACTCAGAAGTGATTAAGTTTAGGATCCACACTATATTGGTATAACCTCATTAACGTAATGAAAGAAAATCCTATTTACAAACAGAATCCCATCCACAAGTACAGGGGCCAGGAATTCAACGCATATTTTGAGGGCATGCAATTCAATCCGTAACAGAGAGCGTTGAGTCTGATAATGTAAGAATCATAGCTCAAATAGCTAGAGTGGTCTGTAGTTTATTATCCAAATGGAGACACTTTTGGGAGTAAACACCAAACCTATCACTGTCCAGTCGATTCTGACTCACAGTGACCCTATAAGACAGAGTAGAACTGCCCTATAGGGTTTCCAAGGAGCGGCTGGTGGATTCAAACTACCGGCCGTTTGGTTAGCAGCCGAGGTCTTAACCACCACGCCGCCAGGGTTTTGGAAGTAAACAAGGGTGCTGTTAATAATTACCTCAGTCCCCTGAAGTCTTCTTAAAACCAAACAGTCGTTAGCTTAACTAGTAAAGATTGTCTGTCTTGAGCAATGTGCTTTTTTAAGATCTATAAGAGATCAAATTTAAAACAGCAACTGGAAAGATTAGGTAGGAAGCTTAGGGGCAGTGAGTTTATGTTAATGGAGGAGGAACAACTCAGAAAGGAGGTGAGAATGGCTGCAGGACTTGAAGAATCAATGCTACCGAGCTATACACGTAGAAGCTGCTGAACTGGTTTATATTCTGCTGTATATACTCTCAACAACAACAACGACAAATAAATTATAAAAAAAAAAGTTACCTCAGGATCATGGCCTAACCCAGCCCTGCCCCAGGCCACTTGGGACATATCTATACACTATCTTTACTCTAAGGAGCCCTGGTGGTGCAATGGTTAAGCACTCAGCTGCTAATTGAAAAGTTGGTGGTTTGAACCCCAGTGGCTCTGCAGGAGACAGACCTGGCGATCCGCTCCCTTAAAGATTACAGCTGGGGAACCCTATGGGGCAGTTCTATGCTGTCACATGGGGCCGCCATGAGCCAAAATTGACCGGATGGCATGCAACAATGACATCTCTACTCTGTGTCCCTGTGCAATTTGTTACTTAATTCTACCAGCCTTTACTGAGCCTGGAGCCTTGGCGGTACAGTGGGAAAGAGCTCGGCTGCTAACCAAAAGGTCGGCAGTTCGAACCCACCAGCTGCTCCTTGGAAGCCCTATGGGGCAGTTCTACTCTGTCCTACAGGGTCACTATGAGTCGGAATCGAATCGACAGCAACGGGTTTTTGGGTTATTGATTTCACTATCCTGCCAAGTGGTAGGTGCTGGGACTGCCACGTTCAATAAGGCAAAGTCCTAGCCTGAAGGAGCTGACAGAAAGACCAGGGATGGGTCATGAATATCCAGGTCATCTGTGCTCAAATAGATGGAAGCACAGAAACGTAGGAGGCACGAGAAAGAGCCCGTCTAACAAGGGGAGGCCTGGCTAGGGCACCCTCAAGGTGGAGAGGAGTGTTGAAGCGGGCTCGTTGGGTACCTGGGACATGGGGTGGGAGGGAAAGGTATTTCATGTAGCTTGCATTGAGGTCAAGAGCCAAGAGAGCACAGAGTATGTCCAGAGGATAATTCTGATGAGCTGCAGCACAGCGCACAGGTGGGGCTGGGAGAAAGGAAGTGAGAAAGGTGGTGATTATAACAATGTTGTTGTTAGCGGCTGTGGGTCGGCCCTGTCTCATGGTGACTCCAAACACGGTGGAAAAAAACACTGCTTCATCTTTCATCATCCCCATGATCAGTTATAGATTAGACAGCTGTGCTCCAAGGGGCCCTTATTGACTGAGTTTTGGAAATAGATTGCCAGGCCTTTCTTCCTAGTTTGTCTTAGTCTGGAAGCTCCGCTGAAACTTGTCTACCATGGGTGACCCTGCTGGTATTTGAAATACTGGTGGCATAGCTTTCAGCATCACAGCAACACGCAAGCCACCACAAGACAACAAACTGACAGTCAGGTACTATTTTTTAAAGATCGGGAGAGGCTTAAACTTGTTACTATGTTGAATAACAGAAGAGCCTGTTAGATGGAGAGGTTAGATTCCTGACTGAGAGCAAGTGACGGACGTGCCAACTCCCAGGGAATGGAATCTGGAGTGCAGTGGACAGAATTGGGGGGGTACAGATGCAGATGTGTGGGGGAGGACGGGTCAAGAAGCTGAGTGGGACAGAACATGACAGCGCAGCTCTGTGCGTATTGGAGGTGCTCAGCACATAAATCACCAGCAGATGTTGGCATGAGCAGCTGAGATAGCAGCTTGTGAACCTAGCCCTGGTGGTGGGCAGAGGATTAGTTAAGGATCCTGGCCCTGGGAACCCAGGAGAGGTGGGGCGTCTGCTCCTGCCGATTAAGGGGCTGTGGGGGAACGGTTTCATTGTACACCTGGAGAACATCCTTGGAGGCCAGAGAGAAGCCCTGCCTGCAGCTCCGCCAGACGGCCCCTGGCCTTGAGACCAAGTCTTCACACAGCAGTGAGGTTATCCTCCAGGTAGTTGTCCAAGAGGGTGACAGTCTGGAAGACTCATATGGACAAGGGGCAAGGGACAAGAAAAGGACTGACGGTTAGGGAATTAAGAATAAACGTCATGGTGTTTTATATATATAGATAGAGATACATATAAAGATATATATACAGAGATAGCTCTATCTATCATCCATCTATATCTATCTATGTGTGTATATATATATATCTAGAAAAATATAAAAATCTATTTATAGATAAAGATATGTATGTATAGAAATAGAGATGTCTATCTCTATACCACCTGTCCACCATGGTGATATATATATATATATATATATCACTGCTCATTTGTCAGTTTGTTATACTGTGGTGGCTTGCATGTTGCTGTGATGCTGGAAGCTATATCACCAATATTTCAAATACCAGCAGGGTCACCCATGGTGGACAGGTTTCAGTGAGCTTCCAGACTAAGACAGACTCAGAAGGAGGACCTGGTGACCTGCTTCTAAAAGAGTTCCAGAGTGAAAACCTTCTGAATGGCAGCAGAACATTGTCTGATATAGTGCTGGAGAACGAGCCCCTCAGGTTGGAAGGCACTCAACGGATGACTGGGGAACACCTGCCTCCTCAAAGGAGCGTTGACCTTAATGACGTGGATGGAGTGAAGCTTTTGGGATCTTCATTTGCTGATGGACACAGCTCAAAATTAGAAGAAGTAACTGCAAACTACCATTAATCATCAGAATGTGGAATGTGTGAAGTATAAATCTAGGAAAATTAGAAGTTGTCAAAAATGAAATGGAACGCTTGAAGATTCATATCCTAGGCATTAGTAAGCTGAAATGGACTGGTATTGGCCATTTTGAAACAGACAATTCTATGGTCTACTATGCAGGTAATGACAAATCGAAGAAGAAATGACATCACATTCATTGTCAAAAAGAATATTTCGAGGTCTATCCTGAAGTATGCTGCCAGTGATAGGATAATATCCATACGTCTACAAGGACGACCAGTTAATACAAATATTCAAGTTTGCGTACCAACCACTATGGCCAAAGATGAAGACATTGAAGATTTTTACCAACTTCTACGGTCTGAAATTTGTCAAACATGCAACCAAGATGCACTGATAATTACTGCTGATTGGAATGCAAAAGCTGAAAACAAAGAAGGAAAAAAAAGAAGGATAAGTAGTTGCAAAATATGGCCTTGGTGATAGAAATGACACCAGATATTTGTATGATAGAGTTTTGCAAGACCAAAGACTTATCCACTGGAAATACTTTTTTTTTTTTTCCAACAACATGAACAGTGACTCTACATGTGGGCTTCATGGGATGGAATACACAGGAATAAAATCGACTATATCTATGGAAAGAGACAATAGAAAAACTCAATATCATCAGTCAGAACAAGCCCAGGGGCCAACTGTGGAGCAGACCATCAATTGCTCATATGCAAGTTCAAGTTGAAGCCGAAGAAAACAAGTCCATGAGAATCAAAGTATGACCTTGAGTATGTCCTACACGAATTTAGAGGCCATCTCAAGAGTAGATTTGATGCATTGAACACTAATGATTGAAGACCAGGAAGACATCAAGGGCATCATACATAAAGAAAGCAAAAGGTCATTAAAAAGACAGGAAAGAAAGAAAAGACAAACATCGATGTCAGAAGAGACTGAAACTTGCCTTGAACTTAGAGCAACTAAAGTGAATGGAAGAACTGATGAAGTAAAAAAGCTGAATGGCGATTTCAAAGTGCAGCTTGAGAAGACAAAGTATTATAATGATATGTGCAAAGAGCTGGAGATGGAAAACCAAAAGGGAAGAACACACTCAGTGTTTCTCCAAGTGAAAGAACTGAAGAAAAAATTCAAGCCTCAAGCTGCAATATTGAGGGATTCTGGGGAAAATACTAAACAACACAAGAAGCATCAAGAGAAGATGGAAGGAATACACAGAGTCACTATACCAAAAAGAATTGGTTTACATTCAACCATTTCAAGAGGTAGCATTCGATTAAGAACCGAAGGTACTGAAGAAAGAGGTCCAAGCTGCACTGAAGGCATGGGCAAAAAACAAGGCTCCATGATAACTGGGATCTTCTAAAAATTAAACATTTGTGCTCATAAAAGACTTCACCAAAAGAGTAAAAAGAGAACCTACAGACTGGGAAAATTTTTTGGCTATTACAAATCAGACAAAGGTCTAATCTCTAAAATCTGTAAGAAAATCCAACACCTCGACAAAGAAAAGACAAATAATCCAATTAAAAAATGGGTAAAGGATATGAACAGACACTTCACCAAAGAAGACATTCAAGCGGCCAACAGACACATGAGGAGATGCTCATGAACTCTAGCCATCAGAGAAACACAAATCAAAACCACGAGATACCATCTCACCCCAGCATTACTGGCACGAATCAATAAAACAGGAAATAACAAATGTTGGAGAGGCCGTGGGGAGATTGGAACTCTTATGCACTGCTGGTGGGAATGCAAAATGACACAACCATTTTGGAAAATGATATGTCACTTCCTTAGAAAGCTAGAAATAGAAATACCATATGACCCAGCCATCCCACTCCTAGGAATATATCCTAGAGAAATAAGAGTCATCACACGACTAGATAAATGTACACCCATGTTCACTGCAGCGTTGTTCACAATAGCAAAAAGATGGAAATGACCTAGATGCCCATCAACATCAATTCTTCTTGAGAAATCAAGGCAGGAGGGGTTTCTAAAGAGGAGGCAGCCAAGGCTTCAAAGCAATTCAAAGTTTGAGTTGGCTCGGGACCAAGGGGCTGGCTTTGTGTGTCACTGCGGGAGGGGCACCCTGACTGCAGGTGGCCGACGGGAGAAAGGAGGCGAGAATACAGAGGGTGTGAGCAAGACAGAGCTTTCCAGACACCGGCTGAAGCAGGGGAAGAGAAGGACAACGGGCTTTTGCAGGGGAAACAAGTCAAGGAGCGGATCTTTGAGAGAAGGGAGACATGGGGGCCTTTTTTGGCTGGGAGAATAAGTTAATCTTGAAGAAAGGGACTCCACGTTTCCTTTTATTTCACCTCTGAGATCGACGTCTTTCATCTTTAAAACTGAGATAATAAAATCTATGTCATAGGATTATGAGGATTAAATGGGAAAACACAGAAATTATTTCTGATTACAACTCATAGTGGTTCTGTAGGACAGAGTAGAACTGCCCCAAAGGGTTCCCAAGGCCCTGGTAGCAAAATGGTTAGAATGTTCACCAGCTAACCAGAAGGTTAGTGGTTCCAATCCACCAGCCACTCCTCGGGAGAAAGATGTGGTAGTCTGCTTCCGTAAAGATTTACAGCCTTTTACAAATCTGCCTTGGAAGAAGTACAGCCAGAATGCTCTTTGGAAGTGAGTTTGGTGAGACTTCTTCTGGAGTACTTTGGACAGGTTCTCAGGAGGGCCCAGTCCCTGGAGAAGGAAATCATGCTTGGTAAAGTGGAAGGCTAGCGAAGGAGAGGAAGACCCTCAATGAGATGGACTGACACAGTGGCTGCAACGATGGGCTCAACCATAATAACGATTGTGAGGATGGTGCAGGAGCAGGCAGTGTTTCGTTCTGTTGTACACAAGGCCCCTATGAGTCAGAATTGACTTGACAGCAGTGTGTTTGGTTTTTTGGAATCTTTTCAGAAGCCGACTGTCACGTCTTCCTCCTATGGAGTGGGTGGTGGGTTCAAACCACTGACCTTTGGGTTAGCAGCCAAGTGCTTAACCACTGTGCCACCAGGGCTCCTAACCACAGACATAGGGGTAAGGAATTAAAATACACATTTTTGGGGGGCACGATTCAACCCATAATAGTCACTACGAGTGGGAATCAACTCGATGGCACGCAAGGCAACAATAATAGTGCCTGGCACAGTGTCAACAGTTAATACACGGTAGTTACCGTCACTATTTCATTACTACAAGCTTGTAAAGTACTGACCCTAGACTCCTGAGGCCTAGGAGAATATTACTTGTTTTAAATCTTAGAACCTTACATTTCTCACTTTATAGGGTGAGGTTGATTAAGAAATACCGTCCCATAGTTTGAAAGATTGTAGCTGGAAACTCACCCAGAGGAGCATTCTTTCCATCTCCCACGTACATGTGGAAAATACACGTTTTAATTAAGTGTTATCGTGTGAGCCGAATTCCCTCTTCACAGGTGTTGGCGGAAGTTTACCTCCTGGGAGCGAGAATTTGGTTTTGGATTTATTACTTATTTTATTATCTGCAAAACAAACAAGGAAGAGAAAAGCTAGGAAACGCTCTGATAAGCAGTATGACTTTTTTTTGCTTGTTTTCATTTGAAACCTTCTGTAACCCAAGGTTGAGGTAACTTTTTGTATTTTTTAAATACCTTCCCATAGGCTGGAATTATCTTACTTAAGCAAGGCTACATCATACAGGATGGAGAGATTTTTCTCTTGGAATCCATCTCTGAACTTTTTTTGGCGTGAATTTCATGAAAAAGAGCCAAAAGAGACTGCCAGGAAATCAAGGGGCAAGTTCTTTTTACTTCTTAAAGAAGTCCCCTGTGACCAACAACAATGAAGTATGTGTGTGGTTACACAAATCTGACTATACTCATGTATATATGAGTATGAACGTGTGGCTGCGTACGTATGCAGAGGTAGAAGCATCTACAGGCACACAGACAGGTATGTGTGTGTAAGCATGGGTGTCCGTATATATGTATAATATACCACATAGCGGACACAGTTATAGGTACTCCCTAAACATAACCAAACACCTCATGAGATTGGTTTTCTGGGATTAAGGGCTGAGTCTTGTGGGACAACTCAGTGAATTGGCATATTATAGTTCATAAAGTGTATGTTCCACATCCCATTGGGATGAGTACTGTCTGGGATCTTAAAAGCTTGTGAGCGGCCACCCAGGATATTGGTCTCTCACTTGTCTGGAACAAAAGAGAAAGAAGGAAACCAGAGACTCGAAGAAGAAACTAGCTACAGGATTAATAGTCTACGTGAACCACAGCTTCATCTACCCTGAGACCAGAAGAGCTAGATGGTGCCCAGCCACCACTACCTGCTGTTCTGAGCAGGGCCACAATAGATGGATCTTGATAGAATGAAAGAAAAATATGGGACAGAACTCACATCCTTAAAAAGTCCAGACTTACTGGACAGATTAACAACTCCCTGATACTATCGCCTTGTGGTACTGCCTAAACCTTGAATCAAAATTTCTCCCCGAGGGCAGATTTTAGCTAAATAAATGACTGGCTCATGAAATAAAGAATATCACCTGTGAGTAAGGAACTCCTTTAAAAAACCATCTATAGGAGACCAAAACGTCAAAAATGACTCAAAGATGATGCAAAGATGAGAGGTAAGGGGGCAGGGAGACTAGAGCACAGGAAATGGTACAACCAGAACGAATGAATGAGAATGATGACACACAGTGATAAACGTACCCAATATCACTGAACAGCTGTGTAGAGATTGCTAAATGGGAACCTAATGTGCTGTGCAGACTTTCACCTTAAACACAATAAAAGATTATTAAAAAAAAATAAAGACACGTGTGAGGCCGGCCAGCAAGCGTGGCAAAGGGAATGGAAAGGAATTCGTTACAGCCCTAAAGCTGGGCTACGTGCACCTGGTGTCAGACAAACAGCCACGAACATTCTTGCTTTGTCCTGAACAGTTGGACTCGAATGCACGCTGATTTCAGCGTGAGAACCAGATGTGCACAGACGACTTCTCAGTAAGTCAAACATGGCGGGGGCACCTTAGTTATACATAAAGCAACACGCGCAGGTCTTCAAAATGTGGGGCTGAGGGTAATGATAAGGGGGAAAAAAATTACAGTATGATGCCATTAGGAGTTGGAATCCACTAGCAACAACAAAGTAACCTAAAGGCCCCTAGAGGGGCCTGTTTGCACCCCACTGCTAGCCTCAAAGTTGGCAGCTCGTACCCACCCAGTGATGCCTCGGAAGAAAGGCCTGGCAATCTGCTTCTGTTAAGTTTACAGCCAAGAAAACCCCGTGGAACTGTTCTACCCTGTAACCTAGGGGCTTGTCATGAGTTGGAATCAACTCAACGGCAACCAAGAACAACAGCAACACGCAACTTAAAACCATCTGTGTGCATGAAACGACCTTGCCTATTTTTGCAGAGATAAATGCATATTTAAAGACACATCTTGAACATATCGGAGCCCTGGTGGCACAGTGGTTAAAGCATTCTGCTGCTAACTAAAAGGTCAGCAGTTCTAATCCACCACCTTGGAAACCCTATGGGGCAGTTCTACTCTGTCCTATAGGGTCACTGTGAGTCTTGATGGCAATGTTTTTTGTTTTTTTTTTGCTGGGGGGAGTTAAACAGTGAGCCAATTTAAAGAAAAAATATAAATTAAGAATAGTAGACATAGTTGACATAGCCCTCAGCTTTACGCTGACTGAATCAGATCCCATGTTAGTTTATTTATGGGGTAGGCATTCCACAACACTCATGTACTGGGTTGCAGAAATCATTTTTACTCAAAACGTATTTATTGAGTACCCACTTTGGGCATTATTGCAGTCCCTGGGTGATGGCAATGGTTAACACACTTGGCTGCTAACAGAAAGGTTGGAGGTTCAAGTTCACCCAGAGGCACCACAGAAGGAGGGCCTGGAGATCTGCTTCTGAAAAACCAGCCATTGAAAACCTTTTTAGCACAGTTCTACTCTGACACACGTGGGGTCGATGAAAATCATAATTGATCTGACAGCAACCTTATCCTTTGTAAGGAGCCCTGGGGGCACAGGGGTTAAACGCTTGACTGCCAACCAAAAGGTCAGTGAGTTGGAACCCACTAGCCGGCCTGTGGGAGAAAGACGTGGCAGCCTGCTGCTGTGAACACTGCAGCCTTGGAGGCGCTGAGGGGCAGTCCTACTCTGTCCTATAGGGTCGCCATGAGTCAGAATCAGCTTGATGGCAATGGGCTTTTTGAACCAAGAAGGAAAGAGCCCTGGTGGTACAAAGGGTTAAGTGCTGAATTGCTAACCTAAAGGCTGGTGATTGGAACCCACCCAGCGGCTCCATGGGAGAAAGCTGGAGATCTGCTCCTGTAAAGATCACAGCCTAGAAAACCCTACGGAGCAGTTCTACTCTGTCACCTGGGGTGGCTACGGGTTGCCCAGAAGGAGCCCAAAGGAGCATGGAGGCCTGGTGGCTTTTTTGCTTTATCGGGAAAATAAACAGATCGTGACTCTGAGTATAATAATCCCTAGGCCAACTTTCCGGGTACTTGTCTCGGTCAGGGGTAATTCATCACCGTTTGGCCTAGCAACATGTGAACATTTTCTGCTTTTATTGCTCACATCTGTGTACGCCCTTGATGTGATAAGCTGCACTGGCTTCCTGTCCTCATCACGATCTTTCTGCAGCAGCTGGAGGTTGGGTGGAAAGGAGTGGTGGTTGGGGGTGGGAGGAGAAGTGGGGGGCTTGGGGAATCTTTGCTGATATGGTCCAGCTCCACTGCAGTGCTAGCCTCTCACTGTAGGTGGCGCTCTTTGACCATTTTCTTCGTGCGACATCTAATCAGACATAGGCGGGCATTCGGAGGAGGATGTAGCAAAAGGGCTGCTTGCTTCTTCACAGGACAGCTCCTGCTGCTGAGATATGGGAGGCAGCTCTGCCTCCTTGTAGTTCGCAATCCTGCGATTTCTCCCACCTGGGGCAAAGCATGAACTAACGCAGTGCGAGCGTTGCAGGATGCCTGCTGGGTCCTGGTTCTCTGTTCAAACCTGACCGGGAAGCGGGTGGGCGTGCGGACGCCCCGCAGCCGGTGGCAGGAATGGAGAATGTGTGGGGAGATGGTGGGTGGGGGGGCGGTCTACAGGTCACAGACTGAATAGATAGTTTATATACAAAAGAAGCCAGAGGAAGGCACCCTGAACAGTGCAGGAGAAACAAGAGAGGGAGGTTTCCCCTCATTAACCAGGAGAGACAATTGTGGACAGATTACACATGTGAAAATCATGTGATTTTTAGAAATTTGTATGTATGTACAGATGCGAGTTGTTTTAGTTGTTGTGAAATCGACTCTGACTCACAGCGACTCCATGTACAACACAATGGAACGTTGCCCAGTCCTGCACCATTGTCACTGTCTTTGGTTTGCTCCAGTTCACTGCTACTGCCACTGTGTATTTAGAGTGCCTTCCAACCCCAGGGGGCTTATCTTCCAGCACTATATCGGACAATATTCTGTTGTGATCTACAGGGTTTTGGTTGGCTAACTTTAGAAAGTAGGTCTCCAGGCCTTTCTTCCTAGTCTTAGCCTGGAAACTACACTGAAACCTGTCTACCATGGGTATTTGAAAAGCTGGTGACATGGCCTCCAGCATCAATACACAAGCCACCACAATATGACAGACTGACGGATGGGTGGTAGACAGATGTGTGTCTAATTTTTATGATAAAAAAATACATTCACTTCCTTTTCTCTCATGGTCTCCTTCCCTAAGTCATTATCCCCTGGCAAGCCCTTTGACCTTCTCCCTCATCCCAGAACACCTAGCAACAGCTGAGCCTTCTAACCCTGGCTCTGGGAGTGCTCTGCGATGCAAACATGTAGCTCATTGCTTAGAGAAAGTGTGTTGCATTTTCAAACTGCAACTCCTTGGTATTTTGCAGGGCTTTATTCCATAAGAATAAAGTTGGAGTCAACTCAATGGCAGTGGGTTTGGATTTTTTTTTTTCTAAAGTGACATTAAGCTTGTTATTACTATTTTTTCATGCAGGAATGACTTCAGGGGCTGATGTCATTGGTAAGCTTGATTTTCCTCCACTGACATTATCCAAGTTTCAGGGGGCACCAATAAGAGGGTGACACTGGGTTGAGTCCCTGCACAGCACATTTGGACTGTTTTCTGGGAATGAACCTGGCCAATCTAGCAGAGGAGGGCTGCTGTAGGTGGTTTCCTTCTGTGGTGTTTTTGGTGAAACGAATTAGACTTTTAAATTGGGAAACTCAGTGAAATGAGATAGACCTTTACACAGAAGAAGTGGAGGGGTTCCAGCTGGTTGGGGCAGGATGCGGAAACGGCTGGCTAAATCCGAGTCTGGTGGAATGTTACTCTCCTGGCAGGCTCCCTTTCTCCACGAGCAATCTGTGGGGCGCACGTGGGGTGGGGAAGCAGAAAACATGGGCGAGGGCTTGCTTGCGGGGAGACCGGGTGGGTCAGATGTTTGTCATTAGGAGCTGGGTGTGGGCTTCTTCAAGCTAAACGAAAGCAACAGCTCTAGGAGGCAGAGGCTTCTAGATCCCAGTCTTCTGTCTCTGGACACCCTTCAGCAGAGAGCCAGATTTCAGCAGAAAGCGTTGTTAGCTGGTCAATGTTGTGCAATGAAAACCCTACAGGAGGAGTGGGAAAGCTGGAGGAGGAGGTAGTTATAGCATGTACTTAGACACTTGATTTAGAAGCTGTTGACTTTAGAACAAGCCAAGACAAAGAAAAGCACTTGCTTTGAATGATAGTGTTGTCTTACCTTGCAGTTATAGAGAACCAAGTCCTAAGATGCACACAACAACACATTTTCCTCTCTGGTGAGTGATTTTTCGATTTTACAAGCTATATCCAGATTGTCAGGCAAATATTGGACTCAGGGACAGACACTATACACCACGCTGAGTCAGTCACCAGCGCTTTCCAAGGTAAGGCCTGACCTCTCCTTTCTCTCCGTCTTGTCATTCCTGTTTGTTGGGTATAGACTCTCTGTTTGAATGTTCTTTAGCAAAGTTTTCCTTGTGTGCTGCTCATCAGGAACCTGTACGTAGACCAAGAGGCAGTTGTCTGAGCAGAACTAAGGGATGCTGTGTGGTTTAAAGTCAGGAAAGGTGTGTGTCTGGGTTGTATCGTTTTACCATACCTATTCAATCTGTATGCTGAGCAAATAATCTGAGAAGCTGGACTATGAATAAGAACCAGGTATCAAGACTGGAGGAAGATTAATTAACAACCCTCATTATGCAGAAGACACAACCTTCCTTGCTGAAAGTGAAGAGGACTTGAAGCACTTACTAAGGAAGATCAAAGACCACAGCCTTCTGTACGCATTATACCTCAACATAAAGAAAACAAAAATCCTCACAACTGGACCAATAAGCAACATTATGATAAACGGAGAAAAGATTGAAGTTGGATTTCATTTTACTTGGATCCACAATCAACAGCCATGGAAGCAGCAGTCAAGAAATCAAATGACCTGTCACATTGTGCAAATCTGCTAAAAGACCTCTTTAAAGTGTTAAAAAGCAAAGATATCACTTTAAGGATCAAGGTGTGCCTGACCCCAAGCCATGGTATTTTCAATTGCCTCATATGCATGTGAAATCTGGACAACGAGTAAGGAAGACTAAAGAAGAATTGACGCCTTTGAATTGTGGTGTTGGTGAAGAATATTGAATATACCCTGGACTGCCAGAAGAATGAACAAATCCGTCTTGGAAGAGAAGCATGGATGGTGAGACTTTGTCTCACATAATTTGGACATGTTATCAGGAGGGACCAGTGCCTGGAGAAGGACATCATGCTCGGTGGAGTAGAAGGTCAGTGAAATAGAGGAAGACTCTCAGCGAGACGGACTGACACAGTGGCTGCAACAATGGGCTCAGGCATAACAACGACTGTGAGGACGGCGCAGGACGGGGCAGTGTCTTGTTCAGTTGTGCGTAGGGTTGGTATGAGTCAGAATTGACGTGATGGCACCTAACAAAAACACACTTTCTGTTGGTTCCCTGGATCGGTTCCAGTGTAACCTGAATGAAGTTCTTAACATCCTTCTGAGACATAAGCGTAGTTTGGCTCATTGTTACTGAGTCCACAGACAGGTTTTCCTGTCTCTGGGTACCTTTTGCACCTGGACTTTCGTGTCGGAGAGCTGGATGTTGTTGCATTAAAGCCTTTGTTAGATCAAAAACTTGAGTCTTGAGAGGTGTGTTAGCTGCCTCACACTTCCGTAACCGTGCATTTGGGTGGCTTAAAACAACAGAAATTTATCATGTCATAGTTCTGGAGACTAGAAGTTCAAATTCAAGGTGTTGGCAGAGTCGTGCTCTCTCTGAAGCCTTAGGGAAAGATCTTTCCTTGCCTCTTCCCAGCTTCTGGTGGTTCCTGGTGATCCTTGGCACTTCTTGCTTGTAGATGCATCATTCCAATCTCTACTTCCGTCTTCACGTGGCCATCTTTCCTCCGTGTCTCTTCTCTTCTCTTAAGGACACACTCATACTGGAGTAGGACTCACCCTAGTTTTGTATGATCTCATGTTAACTGTTAATAGTTTCAAAGACCCTATTTCTAAACAAGGTCACATTCTCAGGTACAGGAGTTAGGATTTCAGCATATCCCAGAAGAAGGGGTCTGCTCGGGACTTGGGATATATCCTGGACGGGTGTTAAGGTGGGATATCCTGGTTAACTCAGAGCCTTCGGACTGGTTTAGTTTAGCTTCCAGACTAAGACAAACTAGGAACAAAGGTCTGGAGATGCATCGTTAGTTGCTGTGCGGTCAGCTCCGATTCATGGCAACCCCATGTGCGCCACAATGAAAAGGTACCCAGTCCTGTGCCACTTTTACAATCGTCAGCGTGCTCGAGTCCATTATTGCGACTACTGTGTAGTGCCTTCCAACCTAGGGGCTCATCTCCCAGCACCGTATCAGACAGTGTTCTGTTGTCATCCACTGGGTTTTCATTGGCTAATTTTCAGAAGTAGATCACCAGGCCTTTCTTGCTAGTCTGTCTTAGTCTGAAATCGCCACTGAAACCTGTCCATCATGGGTGACCCAGCTGGTATTTGAAATGCCAGTGGCATAGTTTCCAGCACCATAACAACACCAAGCCACCATGGTATGACAATCTGGCAGACGGATAGAGTTTCCTTTATTAGCTTGGGTTCATTTTCAAAGTAGTGTGCCAATTTTGCTCAGCTGTGCTCGAAAGGAATGAACAAAAGAGAGGAAGATTCCAATGGGGAAAACTCATCAGGCAGGGAAGATAGAATTGCTGGCAGGATGATTCCTGGTGACACCGGGCGGCTGGTGAATAAAACCTGAGCTAGGCTGGACTGGGCTGGGTGGGGGAAGGTGCGGACTGGCATCTGCTCACAGCCCCCAAAACGGACTCCTGTTGTTAGATGCCGTTGAGTGGTTCTGACCCATAGTGACCCCATGTGCAACAGAATGAAACACTGCCCGGTCCTGTGCCATCCTCACAATTGTTGCTATGTTTGAGCCCATTGTTGCAGCCACTGTGTCAATCCATCTTGTTGAGGACTTTCCTCTTTTTTGCTGACGGTCTACTTTAGTAAGTATGAGGTTCTTCAGGGACTGGACTGGTCCTGATCATATGAGACTCCATTCTCGGTCATGCAAAGTTACTCAGACATCACAGCTGAGAAAAATCTATTCATAGCATGGGAATATGGGCTTGTGTATTTGCTCCATAACACAGATGGATATAAAATAGTTTTTAAAAGTCAGCTTTACATAGGAATGTTAAAATATTTATACGGAGATTTGTCATATGCTGGGGATCCTCTCCTAAAACGAAAAGAGAAAATTCTGTATAGGCTAAGATTTTGAATGATTAAATGGAAGGTAATTTGAGCTAAAGGTGGAAAATATATTTCCTTTTTCATAAAAATTTAACTTGGGGTTTGCTTTTTTCTTGAAGCCTAAAGAAACAAAGTTCAGCTATTAAGAAGAGTCTAGAGATTATTTGAGAAAAGTAAACTTTTTTGTCTTATTTTAAAATTTAAAAACTGGATATGGATATTTTAAAAGTTTCTTATGTTACTGCATAGTATCGATGTCTCTGGTGTTAAAAATAATCAAAATTCACCCGAATTTGAATAGAAGGTTTATTCTGAGCAGTTATTCTATATGCCTATAGGGAGGCCATTTTGATTCCAGAAAAAGCAAACGCCTCAGAGAAGGTAGGCACAGCGGGACTCATAAAGAGAAGAGAAGGGAGAAAAATAGACGATAACCATTCTCTAACCTTAACGTGATTGATTGGACCCTGTCTCCCTCCTCCCTTTACGGACATCAAGGGATATCAGGTCACAGGATGGTCTCTGTCTCTCTGCCCAGCCATATCTTTTGAGATTCAAACTTAGTAAGCCCGGCTTTCGAGCCCTGGTGATGTAGAGCTCCGCTGCTAACCAAAAGGTCAACAGTTCAAATCCACCAGCCTTTCCCTGGAAATCCTATGAGGCAGTTCTACTCTGTCCTGTAGGGTCTCTGTGAGTTGGAATCCGAATCAACAACAACGAGTTTGATTTTGATTAAGCTTGGCTTCAAAGACGGGAGAAAGGATTTGCGACGCTGGGAGAAAGAATAGCCTCTGGCAGATTAATCTTGGTCGGGGATTTCTTTAAAGCATATACATATTTGGTTCTGTGGGTAAGAAAACCTGCAAACCAAAGCAAGATACCTGCTATCAGTTTCTCTCTTTGACACCAGGTACTGCGGGGGAGAAGCTGAAAACTGGACCTTTATCCTTGGCTAGCAAATCAGAGGCCTGTTCTTTTTTTTTTTTTAGAAAAATGGAGTTAGAACAAAACCTATTGCTTTTCAAAACACACAATTCTTAAAAATTAGTCAACTAACATGAAATACTTTTCAAAGTCAGGGCCAGTGCCTGCAGGAGCCGGGAGACCACACTGGTATTATTTCTGCCCATCACCGCTGTGTGCGCCTCAGGAGATCCAGCAACAGCGTGTCCATTTTCTGGGCATCCGATGGCTACCTCCTGAACCAGGCCCCAGATGGACTGGATGGCTCCTTTTGCACAGTTAGCTGGTAAGCATTTAGGGATCAGTAAAAATAGTTTTTTCATCCTTAACAATACTATTTACTAATCTGCATATGAAGTTACACAGTGGCCAAAAGGTTAAACACAGCCTCTTGTGCTGGTGGTAGTTGCTGTCAAGTCGATTCCGACTCATGCTCCATGCCTGCCCTCAGAGAGAATACTATGTGATGCAGACCAAACTCGCCGCGGTGGAGTCGATTCCGACCCATAGTGACCCTACGGGACAGAGTAGAACTGCCCCGTAGGGTTTCCAAGGAGCGCCTGGTGGATTCCAACTGCTGACGTTTTGGTTAGAGCCTTCAAGCTTAACCACTGTGCCACCAGGGCTCCATCTGATACAGAGGAAAATAATAATTATTATAGTAATAATAATTATATTAATAACAATCATAGTACTAATTATCTTAATAATAATCACTGCAGCAACAATTATTAGTTTAATAATAGTAATAAATAGTCAGAGTCCCTGGTTGATGTAAAGGGTTAAGAGTACCAGTACTGACCAAAAGATTGGCGGTTCAAATCTACCCACAAGCTCCTTGAAAGAAAGGCCTGGCAATCTACTTCCAAAAAAGGAGTCATTGAAGACCCTCCGGAGCACAGCTCTATTCTGACACGTGTCGGGTCGTCACGAGTTGGAGTGGACTCTACGGCGGGTGTCTTTTTGTTTGTTTAATAAATAATCATCATGATTTCATTAGACATTTGTTAAGCCCTTATTATATTGGAGGCACTGTGCTAAGCAACTTCTACGTATTAACTCCTTAAAAACTCTCATCAAACCTATGAGGTAGGTAGCATTATGCCTATTTCACAGATGGAAAAACTGAGGCTTAGAAAGGATAAGCAACTAGTCCAAGGCCACACAGTGGTTATTGGCTAAGGGGGCGATAAAGAGTTGAAGGCTGAGATGTAGGGACGCAGAGACAAGAGCACAAGTATTCACCGATACACGCATTACAGGTGTGTTTACGTTGCTTGAATGTGTAGTGGCCTCCCGTGAAGGAACGAGGAGCAGAAAATTCTGCTGGAATTGCTGCTATCTGTTTACTGGGGAACAGAAGGCTTAGTGGAAGGCGGTATTTTAGGAATGGTTTGAAATATCCAATTGGCTTTCCTCATCTCCAGAAGATTTGGGGGCAGATTAAAAAGGGGCCCAGAGCCCACTTAGAGGACTGCCTGAGCCATTTTCCCACCTGCTTTCCTGCTTCTTGTTCTGTGCTTTTGGGATGCCTTCTGCTCTGAGTCAGTGAGTCACCGTGTTGTCAGCACTCCCTGCGTGCGCGGAGTGTTCCTGGGTGGTGCAAACGTTTTCAATCGCTGAAAATCTGGAGGTTTGAGTCCACCTAGAGGCACCTCAGAAGAAAGGCCTGGCAATCTACTGCTAAAAAAAAAAACAGCCATTGAAAACTCCATGGAGACAATTCTATTCTGACACTCGTGGGGTCACCATGAGTTGGGGTTGATTTGACGGCAACTAGTGCTGGTGTGCACAGAAGTGAACCCTGACTCTGCGTAGAACTACCATGGGCCAAATAGATGTGTGTTTTCCTGCCAGCTGGGGGAGGGGGGAGGCGAGACAGGGGTAGGGGGAGTGTGGAAGAAGAGAACATATAAGATGAAATGTATGTACACCGGCAGTTTCCTGGGTTACAAGCTAGATCCATTCCTAACTGTGTCTTTAAGTCGAATTTGTAGGTAAGTTGGAACAGGTGCGTTTGATTCTTGTTTAGCTTTACTTTAGTGGAGCCTGAAACCCTGGTGGCGTAGTGGTTAAGTGCCATGGCTGCTAACCAAAGGGTTGGCAGTTCGAATCCACCAGGTCGTCCTTGGAAACTCTATGGGGCCGTTCTACTCTGTCCTATAGGGTCTCTATGAGTCGGGATTGACTCGACAGCACTGGGTTTTTTTTTTGCTGGAGCCCTGGTGGCACAGCGGCTAAGAGCTTGACTGCTAACCAAAAGGTTGGCAGTTCAAATCCACTAGCTGCTCCTTGGAAACACTACGGGGCAGTCCTACTCTGTTCTATAATGCAGATATGAGTTGGAATCGACTCCACGGCAATGGACTTGGGCTTTAGTGCAAGAAAAGGCTCGAAGCTTTTTCAATGATTTAAAAGCTGCCCCTGTAGCAAGTGAAGGTGCTCGTGATGAGGAATTCGTTGAGGGGCTGGTTGAATGGTTTCAAAGTGAGGGCAAATTTACGCCACGGTAAAGGGCAAGTATTAGTTGTCAGTAAGTCAGATGTTCCTAACCCAGGGACTGGCTCTACAGAGAATTCAGTTAAAGTCTCACAATCACAATGGGTTTTAAAACACTGGACAGTGTGTACCTGACTCTTTTGAGGTGGTGCAAATGATTAAGGGCTCAACTACTAGCTGAGAGGTTCGTGGTTTGAACCCATCCAGAAGCACTTCGAAAGAAAGGCCTGGTGATCTTCTCCCGAAAGGCCACAGCCTTGGAGACCCTGTGGAGCAGTTCTGCTCTGCACATGGGGTCACGGTGAGGTGAGTCGGAGCTGGTGCCAAGACAACCAACAACAAACAACTGGTGAGAAAGAGAATGACAGAATGGTGTAGCCGGAAGGGACCCTGGAGGTTGAAGTGTTTCATGGAATGTAAATGCCCTTGATCTGCTAACAGGTGTTTTGGAAAAGGGCTCCATGGTCAAATACAATCTGGAAATACTGGGCTAAATAAAGCTAAATAGCTTTCTTTCCTGCAGGACTTCTCAGAGCCTGTGATATGCTAATACGCTTTGTGAATGAGAGGGAAATAAGCCAGGAAGGGTTTCAACGTGTGCTTTACTCAGGCCCCCTTCTGGGAAATGTTGGTCCAGCCTGCCAGTATGTCCTCTACACGAAGATGGCTGACACCTTTTCTAGACCAAGGAAGTCTCAAGGGAAGGAAGGATGTATCAGTTGCTTCTGTTTCCTGCCAAGACTTCTCCAGGAGAGGCTCAGAGAAGGCTGAAAAGATCTCTAGGCAAATAGGATTATTCCGCAGTGTGACCCACACTGCAGAAGAGCTCTGAGCTGAGCACAAAAATAGAATCAGAGTAATGGAATGACCTCTGACCTAGCCCCTGGGGGACATGCAGGAGGGGCAGGCAGGGGCACTAGTTGTGTTTACAAAGCTGGTCCTAGTCTCTTTCCCTGGGCGGTGCAGATGGTTAAGCTGTTCGCTGCTAAACTAAAGGTTGGAGGTTCAGTCCATCCAGAGGGGCCTCAGAAGAAAGGCCTGGCAATCTACTTCTGAAAAAATAGCCGCCGAAAACCCCGTGGAGCACAGTTCTGCTCTGACACACATGGGGCCACCATGAGCCTGGGTTGACTAGATGGCAACTGGTTTGGCTCAGGTGCCCAAAGACTGTGTGCAATGATGGCCTGTTGTTGTTGCTGCTGGGTGCCGTTGAGTCGATTTCAACTCCTAGCCACCCTGTGTGACAGAATAGAACTGGTCCATACGGTTCTGTAGGCTGCGATCTTTACGGAAGGAGATGGCCAGGTCTTTCTCCTGAGGAGCTGCTGGGTGGCTTCTAATTGCCAACCTTTTCGTTAGCAGCCGAGCGCTTAACCGTAGTGGTTCTTGCTATATAGGAGGTCATGCTAAGGATAAACAGGATGTTGATGGCAATGATCTGAACAGCTAACATTTACCGAATGCCTTTCTACTTACCAGGCTCTGTGCTAAGTACTTGAAGCTTCTCGCCAAATTTAACGAGGTAGGGATGAGAAGAATCCTCATTTCCAACTTCTAGTGAAGACACTGAGGCTAGGAGAGGTTAAGGAATTATTCCAGCGTCACATACAGCAGGAGGAGAAAAGACATACACAGAAAGCTATGTCGGCATGTCATGAATTTCTTAGAGTGTTACAAAGTGCTATGTTAATTCAGAGAAACAGAGTTATTCAAAAGACATGCTCAGCAGAAGTGTCACCTGATTTATGGACAATTACTGTTTTCTCACTCATCTCACTTTCCTTTGGAGAGTAAACCAAACCAAAGCCAAACCAAAACAAAACAAAAAACCTAAACCCGTTGCCATCGAGTGGATTTCAACTCATAGGACAGAGTAGAACTGCCCCATAGGGTTTCCAAGGAGTGGCTGGTGGATTCGAACTGCTGACCTTTTTGGTTAGCAGCCATAGCTCTTAACTACAGTGCTACCAGGGCTCCTTACACAGAATAAAAAAAAAAAAAATTTTTTTTTTTATAGCACCCCCTTATTTGGAGGAATTCCCACTGAGAGGTTGTGTGGCTGGGCACATGGACTCAAAAGGGACCAGAGTACTTGGGAATTTGGAAAGGGAACCAAGGGAAATGGCTTTCCTCTTGGGTGGTAAAACTGTACGGTCTAGTATGAGATGGGACTCCTTGTCCCCTGCCCTGTGGAAGGAGAGAAGGATGGTGATGGAAAGAGAGAGGCAGGCGCTAGAAGTGGAGAGACGGCAGCCTGGCCATACTCTGGTCACCATCAAGGCTTGGGGATTATATCCTTGTCTTCTTTACTGGGTGTTATAGATAGAATTATGCCCCCTTCCAAAAAAAAAAAAATGCTGAAATCCTAACCCTCGAACTTGTAAATGTGATCCTGTTTGGAAACAGGGTTTTCCTTTTGTCATATGTCTTGGTTTCTTGGTGCTGCTGTAACAAAAATACCACAAGTGGGTGGTTTTAAAGAACAGACATTTATTTTCTTACAGTTTAGGAGGCTAGAAGTCCAAATTCAGGGTGCCGGTTATAGGGGAAGGCCCTCTTTCCCTGCTCTGGTGAAAAATTCTTGTCTTAGCTTGTCTAGCGTCTTCTTGGCGTTCTGCAGAAACCTCACCTTGGCGTCTGTCTTTCCCCCATTCATGCTTGCTTCTCTCTGTGTGTAATCTGCCCTTTTTGTGTCTCAAAGGATTAGGTCTAAGACACCCTACATTGATATGGCCTCATCGGCATAACAGAGACAACCATATTCCCATATGGGATCACTGCCACAGTTATAGAGGGTAGGATTCCAACACATACTTTTGAGAAACCCAATTCAGTCCGTAACATTATGTTAACGAGGTCATACCAGAGTAGGGTGGGTCCTAAACCTAGTTACTTCTGAGTTGTGAGGTGCCATCGAGTTGATTCCGACTCATAGCGACCCGACTATGTACAATAGAACGAAACACTGCCTGGTCCTGCACCATCCTCACAATCCTTGTTATGCTTGAGCCCATTGTTGCAGCCACTGTGTCAATCCATCTTGTTAAGGGTCTTCCTCTTCTTTGCTGATCCTCTACTTTACCAAGCATGCTATCCTTCTTGAGGGACTGGTCCCTCCTGATAATGTGTCCAAAGTATGTGAGACAAAGTTTTGCCCATCCTTGCTTCTAAGGAACATTCTGGCTGTACTTCTTGCAAGACAGATTAGTTCATTCTTCTGGTGGTCCATGGTCGGAGTAGTGTCTTATAAAAAGAATAGAATACACACAGAGACCTGTGGGGGAAGATAGACTCAAAGTGAGGATTTGTTACAAGTCTGGGAACACCAAGCATTGCCTGTGGATACAGAAGCTGAATCAGCCATTTCCCTTGATTCCATTTCCAAATTCCCAAATACTCCAACTGATCCCGCTTGAGGCAATATGCCTAAGGAAGGACATATGTTGAGGTTCTGACTACTTGGTCCTAAGCTAAGACTCTCAACCATACCATTAAAGTGAGGAACTTTGCATGGAATGGGCCCTTGGAAGCCGAGGAAAAGACATAAGCAAAAGGACAGTCTTTACATTTAAGAAAATGGCTGGAAGTCTGGGCAGGCTTCAGCTGATGTCTTCAGTGGCTGTCCAGTTATACTCAGTGATGTTAATAAAGAGTGAGAGGGCATTACAAGAATTTGGGCTGGCTGCATCTTGGCCACTTCCCTGACCTCACAGAAAGCTTTCCTTTCCTCATCTGTAAAATGGGGGAAGCCATGAATAGCATTCCTACATTTTTTTTTAGTTGCTTTGAGCCTCCAAGGAGACAACAAATACAAAGCCTTTTATCAACTGCAAAGCAGTGTACGAGCGTGAGCTATTACTCACACGTGTCTCACTATGATCAAACACCTTGTAAGCCTGCAGAAAGTCAGTTTTTGCCCGAGGATGTGGACATTATTTGAGGGAGGAGATGAAGCAGATTTCAGGACAGTAGTCTTACTGGGTGCAATGATGCTTTGAGGGTGAAAGGAGACAGAAGCAAAAATAAGAATCGTTTCTTCTCTCTTTGGGGTTTTATTCTGTTGGTCAGTTCTCTCTCCACTCCTGTTTTTTGTGGGATATATGTGTTTTTGACTGTGGTAAAAATATTCACAACAAACCACCAATTCAACAATTTCTACGTGTCTAATTCCTGGCCAACTGATGGGAAGGAATCCATATCTGTGCCCATTCCAAAGAAAGGTGATCCAACAGAATGTGGAAATAATCAAAGAATATCATTAATGTCACATGCAAGTAAAATTTTGCTGATCAGATGGATCCTGGCTGAAAGCAGAGAACAGCAGAAAGATGTTTCCCTGTGTTTTATTGCCTATGAAAAGGCACTGGACTGTGTGGATCATGATAAATTATGGATAACATTGTGAAGAATGGGGATTCCAGAACACTTAATCGTGCTCATGAGGAACCTGTATTTAGACGAAGAGGCAGCAACTGAACAGAACAAGGGGATATTGCATGGTTTAAAATCAGGAAAGGTGTGCTTCAGGGCTGTATCCTTTCACCATACTTATTCAATCTGTATGTTGAGCAAATAATTCGAGAAGCTGGACTATATGAAGAAGAACCAGGCATCAGGATTGGAGGAAGACTCATTAACAACCTGCGTTATACAGATGACACAACCTTGCTTGCTGAAAGTGAAGAGGGTTTGAAGCACTTACTGATGAAGATCAAAGACCACAGCCTTCAGCATGGATTGCACCTCAACATAAGGAAAACAAAAATCCTCACAACTGGTCCAATGAGCAACATCATGATAAATGGAGATTGAAGTTGTCAAGGATTTCATTTTACTTGGATCCATAATCAATGCCCATGGAAGCAACAGTCAAGAAATCAAAAGATGCATTGCACTGGGCAAATCTGCTGCAAAAGACCTCTTTAAAGTGTTAAAAAGCAAAGGTGTCACTTTGAGGACGAAGGTGTGACCAAAGCCATAGTATTTTCAGTCACCTCATATGCATGTTAAAGCAGGTCAATGATTAAGGAAGGCCAGAGAAGAATTGATGCCTTTGAAATTACGGTGTTGGTGAAGAATATTGAATATACCATGGACTGTCAAAAGAATGAACAAATCTGTCTTGGAAAAGTAGAGCCAGAATGCTCCTTAGAAGTGAAGATGGTGAGACTTTGTCTCACATACTTTGGACATGTTATCAGGAGGAATCAGTCCCTGGAGAAGGACATCATGCTTGGGAAAGTAGAGGCTCATTGAAAAAAAGGAAGACCCTCGATGAGATGGGTTGACACAGTGGCTGCAAAAATGGGCTCAAACATAGCGACGACTGTGAGAACGGCGCAGGACCAAGCAGTATTTCCTTCTGTTGCACACAGGGTCGCTAAGAGTCGGAGCCAACAGGATGGCACCTAACAACAACAACATAATTCAGTGACAGTGATTACATTCATCCAGTTACACAATTATCACTATCTTTCTCCATGCTTTTCCTCCACCATTAACATAAACTCAATGCTATGGGGTATTTCTTAGTTTCGGATTTTAAGTAGTCCTTGGGTGGTGCAAAAAGAGCCTGGGTGATGCAAGCAGTTTTGCAATTGATTGCTAACTTAAAGGTTGGTGGTTCGAATCCACCCAGCTGCTCTGCGGAAGAAAGGCCTGGTGACCTGCTTTCGTAAAGACTACGGCCGAGAAAACCATATGGCGTAGTTCTATTCTGTAACACATGGGGTCGCCATTAGTTGGAATGGGTTCACAGCAAAGGGTTTGGTTTTGGGTGGTGAAAATGGTTAGTACCTTTGGCCTCTAACCAAAAGGTTGGAGGTTTGAGTCTACCCGGAGGTACTTTGGAAGAAAACAAAAATAAAAAAACCAAACCCGCTGCTGTGAGTTGATTCTAACTCATAGTGATCCTATAGGACTGAGTAAAACTGCCCTACAGGCTTTCCAAGGCTGTAAATCTTTATGGAAGCAGATTACTGCATCTTTCTCCTCAACCCAGAAGGAAGTTCTGGCTGTTTATTTCTGAAAAAATCAGCCATTGAAAGCCCTATGGAGCACAGTTCTATTCTGACACACATGGGATTGCCATGAGTCAGAACTGACCACAGTAATTGGTTGGTTGGTTGGTTTTGGTTAAGGAAAGGAGGCAGGGAATCTGTAGCCCCTGCAGAAGGAGAGGAAGCGTGCAGAAGCCCCAATCCAGCTCCTGGTCCCCAGTCCTTGTTTAATCTGGGCTTGTTTATTCCTTCCTGGTAGGACGTTAAAAAAGACTTTGTTACAATCCAGCAATTCCACTCCTTGGAATATATCATACAGAAATAAAAGCCATCACATGAATAGATATATGCACACCCACGTTCACTGCAGCACTTTTCACAATAGCAAAAAGATGGAAACAACCTAGGCGCTCATCAATGGATGAATGGATAAACAAATAGTGGTATATTCACACAATGGAATACTATGCAATGATAAAAAACAAGGATGAATCTGTGAAACATCTCATAACATGGATGAATCTGGAAGGCGTTACGCTGAGTGAAATTAGTCAGTTGCAAAAGGACAAAAATTGTACGAGACCACTATTATAAGAGCTCAAGAAAAGGTTTAAACACAGAAGAAAACACTCTTTGATAGTTATGAGGGTGGGGAGGAAGGGAGAGGGGGAGTCACTAATTAGATAGTAGACAAAAATAATCTTAGGAAGAATTATCTTAAGAAGGGCAACATACAATACAAGGAAGTCAGCACAACTGGACTAAACCCAAAGCTAAGAAGTTTCCTGAATACAACCAAACACTTCAAGGGACAGAGTAGTAGGGGTGTGGGGACCATGGTTTCAGAAGACATCTATGTCAATTGGCATAACAAAGTTTATTAGGAAAATGGTCTGCATCCCACTTTGGTGAGTGGCGTCTGGGGTCTTAAAAGCTAGCGAGCGGCCATCTAAGATGCATCAATTTGTTCCAACCTACCTGGAGCAAAGGAGAATGAAAAACACCAAAGATACGAGGAAAATATTAGCCCAAGAAACAAAAAGGGCTGCATAAACCAGAGACTCCATTAGCCTGAGACCAGAAGAACTAGATGGTGCCCAGCTATCCCCAATGACTGCCCTGACAGGGAACAAAACTGAGAGTCCCTGACAGAGCAGGAGAAAAGTGGGGAGCAGAACTCAAATTCTAGTAAAAAGACCAGACTTAATGGTCTGACTGAGACTGGAGGAACCCCAGAAGACATGGCCCCCAGACTCTCTAACCAGAACTAAAACCATTCCCGAAGCCAACTCTTCAGGCAAAGATTAGACTGGACTATAAGGCATAAAATGATACTGGTGAGGTATGTGCTTCTTGGCTCAAGTAGGCACATGAGACTAGACGGGCAGCTGCTGTCTGGAGGCAGGATGAGAAGGCAGAAAGGGACAGGAGCTGGTTGAATAAAAAAAAATTTTTTTTTTTGGGAAATTCGGGGTGGAAAGGAGCAGTGTGCTGACATAGGGATAGCAACTAGGGTCACATAACAATGTTTTGTATAAGAAACTAACTTGAGCTGTAAACTTTCACTTAAAGCACAATTAAAAAAAAAGACTTTGTTGTTTTAGGTGCCGTGGAGTCAATTCCAAGTCATAGTAGCCCTATGTGACAGGGTAGAACTGCCCCGTAGGGTTTCCTAGGCTGGAATCTTGAGGGAAGCAGATCATTAGGTCTTTCTCCCTGGGAGGGACTGGTAGGTTTCAACCACCAATCTTCTGGTTAGTGCCTAGCAGCCGGTGCTTAACCGTTTTACCATTAAACCCCAAAACCAAACGCCTTGCTGTGGAATCGATTGATTCTGACTCATAGTGACCCAGGGATCCTTAAAAAGGACTTTAACCAAAACAAACAAACACAAACAAACAAAAAACAACAAACCAAACTCCTTGCCATCTGGTTGGTCATAGCGACCCTGTAGGACAGAGTAGAACTGCCCCATAGGGTATCCAAGGAGCGATTGGTGGATTCAAACAGCAGACATTTTGGTTAACAAAGGCTAAACCACTGCGCCACCAGGGCCCCAAAAGGACTCTAGCCTCCTCCTACTAAAAGAGATTTTGGGGGGTAAGAGTTCAGCAGTGTGGACAAGAGCAATGTGGGACAATCTGTTCCTAAGCAGGAGCTGGGCTAGGAAGCGGGAGAAGGGCACGAAGAGGAGCGAAATATGAGTCTGTGTCGCTGCAGTTGCAACCTTCACAACAAACAAGTAAGCAAAAATAAAAATAAAATAAATCCTTTTTCCCCCATATTGAAAAGAGTGCCTCCTTGAGCAGGCTAGGGAAGCGAGATGGCCTGGGTGGGTCCCGCTGGACCGAAGGGCCTGACAGTCGGTGATTCCCAACAACAAATGGTAGCACAGGGCGTGTGCGCGCACACAGACACACACGCAGCCCTGGCCTCCAATTTCAGCGCTGGCAGAAGATAACAATTCCCAGCTCGCCTTTCCAGGGTTATTTTTGGCCGGGGTTGTTCTCTGATGGCAAAAGGTTTCAGACCCCTCCTACCTCCCTCCTAGTCCTGATTGAAAAGAGAAACGTGTGCGTGCAAACTGCTCATTCCCAGGGCGCCGGGGAGAGAGGGCTGCTGGCGGGAGGGGAAGGGGGCTGGGGGTGCTGGAAGGACCCCGCACCCTGCTCAAACGCCTATCACTATTTCCTAGCGGAGGGTGCGCCTTGGAGGGAAGAGAGCGCCAGGGAAGGCTTGGGCCAGGCGCGGGAGGTGGCTAGCACTGGGACCTGCCTTTGGGAAGCCCCGAAAGTAAGTCCAGCTGGGGGAAAACTCTGGGCGCCTGGAGCAATCGGAAGGGAGAGAAAGTTGGGTCGGAGAGCTCAGTCTTGGAAGGCGGCGCTGGACTCCCCCGGAGTGGCGAGGACGCGTGGAGGGAGGGTCGCCGCGGGAGGGCGTAGGGCGCGGGCTCCGGCGCACAGCTTGGGCGCAGCGCGCAGGGTGTGGGCTCTCGGAGGCCCCGCAGGGCGTAGCTGAGTGCTCAGAGAGGAGGGTGGCTGTCGCCGCGGGAGGGCGCAGGGCGCGGGCTCAGGGTGAGGGCGGCCGCTCCGGGACCCGGCGGGGCGGAGTCGGGCACGGGGCCAGCCAGCAGGGCCCGTCCCCGGCACAGTCGCTCGGCCGGCGGAGCCGCGGCAACTCCGGCCAGGAGGCGCCATGGAGGGGAGCCCCATCCCGGTGCTGACGGTGCCCACGGCGCCCTACGAGGACCAGCGGCCGACAGGAGGCGGGGGCCTGCGGCGGCCCACCGGGCTTTTCGAGGGCCAGCGCAACTACCTGCCCAACTTCATCCAGAGCGTGCTGTCGTCCATCGACCTGCGCGACCGCCAGGGCTGCACCATGGTGGTGGGCAGCGACGGCAGGTACTTCAGCCGCACGGCCACTGAGATTGTGGTGCAGATGGCCGCGGCCAACGGGGTGAGTGACCGCGAGCCCCTGCGTGCTACCGCGCCCCCGCCACCCCTCTTTCCCAGGCCTCCCTCCTGCCCACTTGTCCTGTTGGAGAGGCTCCCTCGGCTCCCCGGCGCTGCCACTTTGCCGGGTCCCTTGTCTCCGGCGTTGGCGTCCCACCACTGCCACTCTCGGTAGCTTCCTCGTCACGCAGAGACCTGGGCTCTAGCAGTGCTCACTGCCCGGAGAATCCCTGGGGGTCCCCACCCTTCTTCGAGCCCCGTCGGGCACCCAGAACCTGCAGTCTCCCTGAACTCTCCCCAAGTCTCCCCACCTACCGCACCTGCTTGTTTTTCTTTTCGAAGTTTTCTCCCCATCCCTTTCCATTCCAGGGCAGCTCCGGGTTTTAAATGTTTATTCCAGCCACTTTTGCTCCCCACCCTCCCCTACACGGGGCCAACATAGCTCTTCTGTGCCCTATTTTGCAATCATCTTCTTTCCCCCTAAATCTTGGCCCTGCCAAATTTCACAGTAGGGTTGTCTCAGAAAACACAATGCCACACGCACGCATGCACACACACACACACACAAGCACACAGACACACGCACACACGTGTTGATCCCCGACATATTTGGCAAGTGTGGACCCTAAAGGTTTTTAATACCTGTTTTTTTTTTTTTTTGTTAACCCAGCGGAATTATTTAATGCTGAATTTGACTAGGGTGGGGTGGGGTGGGATCAGTTGGCGGCTGTGTAATAGCCGGGGCTCTCAGTTGGAGAGGCAGAGCTGTAAATGGTCCGAAGTGAGATACGCAGCATGGCTTGCGGAAAGCAGCAATTCCCAGCTCCTCTCCGATGCCTCTCGGCACTGGACAACATTTCATGCCTCTTCCCTTTTCAAATGTCATCCTCATTTCCGCCCCCCTCTCCCATGGTCTCTGCAGTCTTTTTTTGCAATCTGAGTTCTCAGACCTTTTCTCCCCTCTTTCTCCCTATCCAAAACTAGAAAGGCCTTTGGGCGTCTGCCCCCACCCTGATGGCCTCCTTTCCAAACTCTGCTACACCTCGAGGACCTCTGCCAGAGGAATACCTACCTTCAGGGGTCTCTGAATTACCTTGTTAATGCAGCCAGAAGGAGCCCTGGTGGCCCAAAGGTTAAGCACTTGGCTGCTAACTGAGAGGTAGAAACGTCAGGGGTTCAAACCCAGGAGCCATTCCATGGGAGAAAGATGTGGCAGTCTGCTTCCATAAAGATGACAGCCTAGAAACCCTATGGGGCAGTTCTTCTCTGTTTTACCTGGTGGCTAGGAGCCAGAATCGACTAAATGGCACATAACAACAATACAGTCAGACCCACCCACATCTAATCTCTCTTAAATGAAATCTCTTTTGCAGACATGTAAATGAGTGGGGACATCTTTAAAAGTGAAACTAAACAAGTGTCTGGCACTTGGCTCCTCTCCCTCCTTCCCATCCCTCTCATTTCTTGTTAAATGCTTCGCTCTTGTCCATTGAAACTCCTCCTTCTCAGTGCTTCAGGGATGGGGAAAGAAGTTGTTGTTTTTTTAATAACCAAAGCGATTGGTAGAGGCGGGGCTGGGGGGCCAGTAGTGGTCTCTGACCCCAGCAGACAAAGATGTTGGGATCTGGGACTTGGATTTCTCCATAGCTCCTTACTTGGGATCGAAGCAAATGGGCTTGAATCAAGGAGTTGGAAAGAAGTTGATGGATGGTCTCTTATTCTTGTCTGACAAAGCTTTTCCAGGAGAATGACAGGGAATAACGAGCCCTGGGAGCAAGGGCAGCTTCCCTATCCCTTCTGGGGACAACTTTTCTAAGGGGTGAGAGAAACATAGCCTGTTCAACGTTTGTCGTGGGTCGGGCTGTTTTTGCAGCTACAGTTGTTGTGTTGGCAGGGCGAACTCTGATCATGCTTCCCTGTTCCTCGCCATGCTTTATCATCAGCGTGCTTCAGTCTCTTACTTCAGTGGGTCTTCTCCGATAAAAACATTTTATTAACTTTCAGAGTGGAGATCTTTAACGAGATAAACCCTTTGCCATCTAGTGGATTCCGACTCAGAGTAGAACTGCCCCGTAGGGCTTCCAAGGCTGTAATCTTTACTGAAGCAGGTCACCAAGTCTTTCCTGGGTGGATTTGAGCCACTGACCTTTCTGTTAGCAGCTGAGCTCTTACTCTTGTACCACCAGGGCTCCTTCTACCATATTCCACAACATAACCTCTGGTTGTCCCCCCATAAGAAATACTAGGATGATCACAGGGTAAAGGTGACTGCCTGTATCTTCCATTATGTCTCTCTTGGGACCAGCCAGTAGTCTGTGGGATAAACTTTGGTGCCGTGGAAATATTCTGTTCCTTATTAATCTTTACCCCATTTAGTGTCTGTTGGTTATCCTTGCCTGAGCTGATTATTTCATTAACCTGTTGCCGTTTAGTCGATTCTGACTCATAGTGACCCTATAGGACAGAGTAGAACTGCCCCATAGAGTTTCCAAGGAGTGGCTGGTAGATTTGAACTGCTGACCTTTTGGTTAGCAGCCGTACCTTTTAACCACTATACCACCAGGGCTCCTGCCATTTCACTGGGGGTTTCAAAATGATGATTTTTCTAAATCTCTAATTCATTGACACATTTTAGCTGATATTTTTCTATACAGAGAGCTTTCGCATGTGATAGGGGCTATGGGGTACCTGAAATATATTTCCTCTGTTTAATTCTCTCTCTTTTTTAAAGAACAATTTTCAGTGAAAGGCTTAGGTAAAATAGCCAGCCCACTGGTGGCAAAGGAGTTCTGTTTTGTTGGATTTGCTTCCCCTCTTTTGAATATCACTACGACTCTGGGAGTATTGCGATGAAAATGTGAGAGCCGGAACTTGACGGGACTGCCTTGTTTTTCCAGGTGTCACAAGTTTTCTGCCTTTGAAAGGGTGCAGTCTTACCACTTCTCTATCGCTTGTCTTAGTAGAAAATATTGGTGTTTTCCTTCTCTGACAGGTTTCTGCCTTATATGCGTTCCGGTTTTTGCAGGTTTTACTGTATACATTCGATTGAATGAATTAGTGAATAAATGAGAAGATACTTTTTACCTGCTTTTGTAGGTTTTATGTGGCTCATATGAATTTATCTAAAAGATCTCTAGAAATGATTTTAATTTCCCTTTTTGAGTTACAAATGACACCATTCTATATAGAATAAAAGGAAAAATAATTTCTAAGTACAAAGTTTAGTTTGTAAACTGTTGGGGTTCCCCCCCCCCGTTTGAATCTTCATATCCTTTTTGGTGGTTCAGACTCTTTGTATGTCGGTTCTAACTCCTTAAAGAATTCAAGAGTGGAATGCAACATAACGCTTCAAGAATGCCTTCCTCTTTTTCTAGGTGGATTCACCCGAGACTATGGGCATCTATTTCTCCTCTTTATTCTAATCTTTTTTTTTTTTTTTTTTTAGTCCTAAACTACCTGGTGGCACAGTGGTTAAAAGCGCTCAGCTGCTAACCGAAAGGTCAGTTGTTTGAACCCACCAGCTGCTCCGCAGAACAAAGATGTGGCAGTCTGTTCCTGTAAAGATTGTTGCTGTTGTTAGGTGCTGCCCAGTTGGTTCTGACTCATAGTGACCCTGTGTACAACAGAACGAAATGCTGTCCAGTCCTGCACCATCCTCACAATCGCTGTTATGCTTGAGCCCGTTGTCTCAACCACTGTGTCAGTCCATCTCCTGGAGGGTCTTCAACTTTTTCACTAACCTTCTTTTTTTTTTTTACCAAGCATAATGTCCTTCTCCAAAGACTGGTCCTTCCTGATAACATATCCAAAGTATGTGAGACGAAGTTTCGCCATCCTTGCTCCTCGGGAGCACTCTGGCTGTACTTTCCAAGACAGATTTGTTCGTTCTTTTGGCTGTCCACGGTGTACGTTAAAAAAACACACACACACACAAAAAAAAAAAAACACAAAAAAACCAAACCTGCTGCCATCGCGTTGATTCCAACTCATAGTGACTCTATAGGACAGAGTAGAATGGCCCCATAGGGTTTCCAGGGAATGCCTGGTGGATTCAAACTGCTGACCTTTTGGTTAGCAATGCTATAGCTCTTAACCACCAGGGTATATACTTCCTTAGAAATCCTGTGGACTGTTCTACCCTGTCCTACAGGGTGACTGTGAATCTGAATCGACTTGATGGCAGTGAATTTTTTTGGTTTTGGTAAACTACCTTTAATATAAACAAATCTGTCTTGGAAGAAGTATAGCCAGAATGCTCCTTGGAAGCAAGGATGACGAGACTTCGTCTTACATACTTTGGACATGTTGTCAGGAGGGATCAGTTCCTGGAGAAGGACATCATGTTTGGTAAAGAAGAGGGTCGGCAAAAAAGAGGAAGACCCTCAATGAGATGGACTGACACAGTGGCTGCAATATTGTGAGGATGGCACAGGACTAGGCGGTGTTTCATTCTGTGGTACAAAGGGTTGCTATGAGTTGGAACCAACTCGATGATGCCTAACAAAGAGAGCAACAACCTTTAGTATTGGACAGATGTCAGCACTGCTTCTGCCTGAGATGTTTCTCACTTTTTCTAATACCTGCTTTCTCTGAAGATGTCGGTCTATAACAACACTGTCCAATAGAACTTTCTTTGATGATGAAAATGTTCTAGAACCAGGGCTGTCCTACCCACTAGCCACATGTGACTACTGAGCACTTGAAATATAGCTAGTGCAAACAAAGAAATGAATTTTAAATTTTATTTAATGTTAGCCAGTTTAAATTTAAATAGTCACTTGTGACTAGTAGCTGCCATATTGGACAGCATAGCTCTATAATTTAGCATTTAAAATCTCTTTTTTATTTTTATTTTTTAGTTGGAGCTATACTTACAACCAAAAGTAACCACAGGTCAAATAAAGGTTAAAAAAACAGATTAAAAAATGTTGCCATTGAGTCGATTCCTGACTCACAGTGACCCTATAGGACAGAGCAGAATTGTCCCATAGGATTCCAAGGAGCAGCTGGTAGATTTGGACTGCCGACCTTTTGGTTAGCAGCCGTGCTCTTAACCACTGCGCCACCAAGGCCCCCAAATAAAGGTAGATCACCAAATACTATAAACACTCACGTGGCGAACCCAGAGCAGTTCTTCGTAAGAGGTAACCACACCGTCTTTTGGCTTCAGCCTTGGAGGCAGTGAGATATGGGGTGGGGGATATGTTTCTCTCCAGCTGCTGGGAGGCTCTTTTTCTTTTCCCAGCCCTGCCATTCAAGCTGCAGGACAGATGCCTGGACTCTTGAAATGCCTTGAAGCCTCTTGTTTCCTCTTCTATAAATTGGGTATGACAGCATCACGGAAGTATCCCGGAAATCAAATGATGCACTTTGAAAGCACTTTGTCACGCCTACAAAGCTAAGAAATGGCAAGGTTTGTTATGATGTACGGCAAGCTGAATGCATCTCAGATTGTCTTAGTTCCTTAGCGCTGCTATAACAGAAATACCACAAGTGGATGGCTTTAACGAATAGACATTCATTTTCTCACAGTTTTGTTGTTGCTGTTGAGTTGATTGCCCCATAGGGTTTACTAGGGTTTAGGGGAGCCGAGCGCTCAAACATTGTGGCTCTAGGGCTCCTTTTGTCACAGTTTAGGAGGCTAGAAGTCTGAATTCAGGACACCAGCTCTAGGGGAAGTATCCAGACAGGTACTTGCACTGATTTTATTTGATCACAATGGGCCATGAGGGGCTGGTTGTGGCAAAGAACGAGAATACACGTGCCTTGGCACTTGCTACACGTATCTGGGGAACAAATCTTGGTGTGACCCCAAAGACAAGGGAGGACTTGAAAGGGGAAGCAGTGTGAGAGGTGATGGTGGGTGAGAAGTAGGGAGGGAAGAAGAAGGAAAACGAGGGGTGAACTGCTTCAGCACCTGGAGCTTCTTCTTTGGAAGGATCTGAAGATCCGGAGTTGAGTGCTTTCGGTCTTGTCTCTATCAGGACAAAAGGGCTGGTTGTGATTTCTCTGTGTTTCTTACTGGTGTTCACTTCAGAACAGGGAATGGAAAGAGCTGCTCTCTCTCAGACACTAGGAAGGGGAGGTTTGGTGGTACATAGCTGCCGGCGAGTCGGCCCCCAACTCATGATGACGCCATGCACAATGGAACAAAACGCTGTCCCATCCTGCACTACTTCCTTGATCAGTTGTGGATCAGACTGTTGTGGTCCATAGGGTTTCCACGGGCTGATTTTTAGAAGTAGGTTGCCAGGTCTTTGTTCCTAGTCCATCTTAGTCTAGAACCTGCACTGAAACCTGTTCAGCATTATAGCAACAGGCATGCCTCCACTGACAGACGGCTGGTGGCTGCTCATGAGGTCATTGGCCGGGAATCGAACCTGGGTCTCCCACATGGAAGGTGAGAATTCTGCCACTGAGCTGCCACCGCCTGATGGAGAGAACTGTAAAGAACCTTCAATAACTACATCCTGTTTCCTCTTCCAGACCCCCACGCCTGAGCTGTAGAATTGGGAAATACATTAAGTGAACAAGAGCAAACTTTAGGGAGCCCTTGATGCCTATCTCCTTGTTTGGGTCAGCTCCTTCTTAATACTTTGAGCCTCTAGTCTTCTGTCACTCTTTATGGGGAGGTAAAGGGAGTGAAGCGGAGTTCTGGTGCTGTGGAGTTTAAGCGCTCGGCTGCTAACTGAAAAGTCAGTGGTTCAAAACCACCAGTCAGTGGTTCAAACCCACAGGGTTGCTATGAGTTGGAATCAACTTGACGGCAGTGGGTAAAGGGAGTGAGGAGGTTTTGAGAACAGCTGGGCCCTCCCAGTTGCTGGGGTGGGTTATTTTAAGCTTTGTTTAAAGTGTGCAGAGCCCCAGATGGCATTTTTAACCGAGCCGCTTTATTAAATCCTGTGATAATGCATAATGTTTATTGAAAAGGCAGACATACATCCGAAACATTATGTGTGAAAGTTTTGAGAATTTCCTATATAACATCTCTTGGAGCCCTTCGTGAGTGCCACAAGTTTTCTAGTTTCTGTACAGACTTGGAGAACAGAAGTTGGAACCCAGTATTGGAGGAGTCCAAACATAGGTCCTGGACTCTCCATCTTACCCGTCGTCTTTTGGGCCTCAGCCACTCTTCCGTTAGACAGTGGGAATAGGAGCAATCATTGTAATAAAATTTGAAAGAGATTATTTGGGGATAGGCGTGCCTGGGTAGTGCAAATGGCTAAAGTACTCGGCTGCTAACTGAAAAGCTGGTGGTTTGAGTCCAGCCGGAGGCACCTTGGAAGAAAGGCCTAGTGATCTACTTGGAAAAATCAGGCATTGAAAACCCTATGGATCACAGTTCTACTCTGACACACAGGGGTCTCCATGAGTAGGTGTCAACTGTATGGCAACTGGTTTTGGTATCTAGGAATAAGAGGCAGAAAAGAAATAGGCCTAAACTGCTCAGGGCTTTTTAAATTGAAGGTAGAAAACGAGGGCGGTCATGTCTTGGGTCAGTCTGCAGTCTTGAGAGTTAATTTGCAAACACTCACGTATGGCCAGTATGCCTTTGTTGTTCATACTTGCATAGCTGAAGGAAAATTTTTATCTCATTTGACTCTCATTAGTTATGAGTGAAGTGGTATCTAGAACACACAAGGCTTTTTAAAAGCCACATTTTTTTTTCATTTTTATATTTTTCATCTCTCACATTTTTAGTGGTGTCAACTTTTGGGGGTAATGGTGTCTGTACTTGTATGATGAGAAAATTTTCAGGAGACATTTCAACCCCAAAGAAATTATTTATTTATTTTGGCCTAAAGTCATGGAAGTTTTTGACCTTTTATCTCCCTATCAAAGTTTTTACTAATAGGTATTCTGTTCAAATATAATATATAATTATTGCCTTTTTATTGTTTTTCTCTAAATAAGATTTCTATTTTTTTTTTTTTTTTAAGTTATGGGTACCTAGTTTTCTAGTTAGGAATTTCTAATTGAAAGAGAAAGGAATTTGAAATCAGACTAGAGTTTATCCTATTTGGTAAAAAAAAAAAAAAAAAAATTTGGTAAAAGACTCTATAAAATACTGGGAGGAGAGCTTTACAAGTGGTTGATAGCCACAATATATAAAAAGCTCTTCCAAATCAATAAGAAAATTTAAACAATTCAATAGAAACATTGTCTACAACACCACCAAACACATGAAAAGGTGATCAATCTCATTGCTAATGCAAGAACTATAAATAAAAAGTTTATTAATTTGAAAAAAATTAGAAATACCCACAGTTGGAAAATTGCCATGGTTGCACACTGTTTGTGGATGTTGATACAATTTTTTGGTTAGGCAATTTGGCAGTATATATCCAAATTAAGAGTGTTTTTTCAATAACCCAGGACTTCCTTAGTCTACGAACCTATCCTGCAGGTTTTCTAGTACAAGTGTCCAATTACCTAGGTACAAGAATGCACACAGCAGGGTTCTGTTAAACAAAAAATTGGAAACAATGTATAGGTTCAACAGTTGAGAACAGGTACATGGTTTATGAGACAGCCACACAATGGGTACCATTAAAATCCATAAACAGAGGAAGTAGACCTTTATATGACATAAGAAAGCTTTGAACGATAGCTTGTTAATTAAATTAAGAAAACAATTAGTAGAGCATTGTGGATAGTATGATCCCACTTTTGTGTATACAATATAGGCATAGAAATAGGCTTAGAAGAACACACCCCAAAGAGTTAACGATGGATCTATTTGGCGCGTGTGTGTGTGGGGGGGGGGCGGGGGGGAGAAATCGTGTACTTTTCTTTGTTAAAAAAAGATACGTGTATGTGCATTGCTTTTGTAATTACAACACGTCAGTAAAAACTAATGAGAAAAAAACTAGAAGATCTAGATTGGAGTTAAAGTACTGCCATTCGCAACTTGTATGAGCATGGGGAAGTCACTTAGCCTCCTGGAGTTCGTTTCCTCGTTTATGAAAATAGAGAAGGTCATAGCATTCACCCCCACGTCTCCCAGGGCTGCTGGGAGGACTGAATGTGGTGGGGGGTTATTACTAATTATTGTGTTTACTCGTATGACACAATCAGTACTAGAATATTTTTCCCCGATTAAAATACAAGAAGCAGCACATGTATGTTTTTTGCTCTTAGGAGCTTTTCTGTCGGAAGGCATCTGTCGATGTGCTGGTCACAGTTGCTTTGGTGGGGCTTCCTCTTGACTTTTGGCATTCCTCCACGCTGCTGGCAAGTCTTAGGTGGTGGCTGCTGAGGTCAATACCCTCCTGGCTCCCAACACACACACACACATATGCACACATACACACACTCATGCACACACAGTAGGACATAGTCATGTACAGCACACAAGCACACACACCACAACACTCATGCACAATCACACACTCACACACGCACAAGCACACACCCCTACACACAAGCACACATTCATGAACACACAAGCACACACATATGCACACTCATCTGCACACAAGCACACGCACAGACATGCACACACAAGCACACTCACACTCACACATTCATGCACACACAGGCACAAATAAAAAGCACGCGCTCATATACAAGTACACTCATGCACATAGCACAGCCTCATACACACATGCACACACAAGCAGACACAATCACACCCATGCACGTACACCACACACACACACTCACACACGAATTCACAACATACGCACAGGCACGCTATCATGGACACGTGCACACAGTCATACACACTCACACGCATACGCACACCCGCGCACACACACTCGCTCCACCAGGGTACTTGCGGTGGCAGCAGCGGCTTTGGCCTGAGACTGAGCTCTGCAGAAAGGACCTTTTTTGCACGGCCCGCACATGATTTCATTATCTCCTGCTGAGGATTGGCTGTCTCAAGGCCCCCTTTCCACTTTCAACCTCTCTGAGGTTCAGGCTGTGCGAAGAGCAGAGCCCCCCCACCCCACTGCACCCCACTGAAGCCAGGTCATGATCGGCCCGTTTCACCAGGATTTCCAAGCCTAGCGGGTGAGCCACGTGAGAGATTACTGAGGGGAACAGACCAGGAGAGGCTAAGAGACTCCATGGTAATCTGCTAACTCGTCTGCGAGGGCACAGCTGCCCGTACCTGCGACACGTCAAAGTCCTTTGTCAGATGCTGTCAGGCACCTGTCCCTGCAGCACCCCCCCCCACCCCAGTGAGGGCTAGAAGGTATGATCTCGGAGAGGACCTCCCAAATGTAAAGTGGCAGATGCATGGTCCAGAAGACCCAGCCTAGCTGTCACAAATAACGGAAATGGTTTAATCCTGGTGAGCTGTAAACCTGACGCCAGAGGCTGCTTGTTCACTGGGACATCACACACAGGGCGGGGGTGTCTAGCTGACCGGCAGCCGTTACCTGACAGCCAGGTGGAACTGCATCTGATAGGGTTTGTTTAAAAATCCACGCAAATGTGTTTTCTTTGATTGTGAAACCTACTCCAAGATAACATAGCTCTAAAGAGACCCTGTTGTCTTTGGAGATTTTATATATAAGTGTGTACATATAATATAGTATAATAGAATGTAACATAATTATAGTATAAACAAAAACCAAACCCATTGCTGTCAAGTCGATTCCGACTCATAGCAACCTTATAGGACAGAGTAGAACTGCCCCATAAGGTTTCCAAAGAGCAGCTGGTGGATTTTAACTGCTGACCTATTAGCAGCCGAGTTCTTAACCACTGCACCACCAGGGCTCCATATAATAACATATCATAACATAGCATGGTACAGCATGGCACGGCACACAGCACGGCACAACAAGCCCTAGTGGTGTAGTAGTTAAGAGCTTGGCTGCTAACCAAAAGGTCAGCAGTTTGAATCCACCAGCCGCTACTTGGAAACCCCGTGGGGCAGTTCTACTCTGCCCTATAGGGTCCCTATGAGTTAGAATTGATTCAGCGGCAATGGGTATAACCAAGGAGCCCTGGTGGTGTAGTGGTTAAGTGCTCGGCTGCTAAATGAAGAGTAGGCAGTTCAAACCCCACCAGCTGCTCCGTGGGAGAAAGGCGTGGCTATCTGCTTCTGTAAAGATTTACAGCTTTGGCAACCCTGTGGGGCAGTTCTGCTCTGTCCCATACGGTTGCCATAAGTTGGAATCGATGGCAAGGGATTATACCGTAACCCAAAGCCCATTGCCATCAAGTGGATTCTGACTCATAATGACCCTATAAGACAGAGTAAAACTGCCCCATAGGGTTTCCAAGTCTGTAAATCTTTATGGAAGCAGACTGCCACACCTTTCTCCTGTGGGATGGCTGGTGGATTTGAACCATTGACCTTTCAGTTAGCAGCCACAGCACCACCAGGGCTCCTTTTTACTATACCATACATACCATATTACATTATATTACATTGTTGTTGTTTGGTGCCCTTGAGTCAGTTCCGACTCATAGTGACCCTATGTACAACAGAACAAAATACTGCCCGGTCCTGCACCATCCTCATGGTTGTTGTTATGCTCAAGCCCATTGTTGAAGTTACCATATCAATCCATTTCCTGGAGGGTCTTTCTCTTTTTCACTGACCCGCTACTCTACCAAGCATGATGTCCTTCTCCAGGGACTGGTCCCTCCTGATAACATGTCCAAAGTATGTGAGAGGAAGTCTCGTCTGTCTTGCTTCTAAGGAGCATTCTGGCTGTATTTTTCGAAGACAGATTTGTTCGTTCTTTTGGCTGTTCATGGTATATCCAATATTCTTTGCCAATACCGTATTTCAAAGGCATCAACTCGTCTCTGGTCTTCCTTATTCATTGTCCAGCTTTCACATACGTATGAGTCGACTGAAAACACCATAGCTTGGGTCCGGCACACCTTAGTCCTCAAAGGTGACATTCTTGCTTTCTATACCTTAAAGAGGTCTTTTGCAGCAGATTTGCCCAATGCAACGTGTCATTTGCTTTCTTGACTGCTGCTTCCTGGGAGTTGATTGTGGATCCAAGTAAGATGAAATCCTTGACAACTTCACTATTCTGTCAGTTTATTATGATGTTGATTATTGGTCCAGTTGTGAGGATTTTTGTTTTCTTTATGTTGAGGTGTAATTCATACCGAAGGCTGTATCGTCTTTGATCTTTATCAGTAAGTGCTTCAAGTCCTTTTCACTTTCAGCAAGCAAGGTTATGGCATCTGTATATCGTAGGTTGTTAATGAGTTTCCTCCAATCCTGATTTCCACGTTGTTTTTCGTATAGTCCAGTTTCTTGGATTATTTGCCCGGCATACAGATGGAACAGATATGGTGAAAGGATACAACCCTGACACACACCTTTCCTGATTTTAAATCACGCAGTATCCCCTCATTCTGTTCAAATGGCTGCCTCTTGGTCTGTGTACAGATTCTTTGTGAGCACAATTAAGTGTGTTCTGGAATTCCCATTCTTTGCAGTGTCATTCATAATTCGTTATGATCCACACAGTCGAATACCTTTGCATAGTGAATTAAACACAGGTAAACATTTTTCTGGTATTCTCTGCTTTCAGCCAGGATCCAGCTCACATCAGCAATGATACCCCTGGTTCTATGTACTCTTCTGAATCCAGCTTGAATTTCTGGCAGTTTCCTATTGGTGTACTACTGCAACCACTTTTGAATGATCTTCAGCAAAATTTTACTTGTGTCTGATATTGATGATATCGTTTGATGATTTCCACATTCTATCGGATCACATTTCTTTGGCTACAAATATGGATCTCTTCCTGTCAGTTGGCCAGGTAGCTGCCTTCCAAATTTCTTGGCAGAGATGAGTGAGCATTTTCAGCACTGCATCTGTTTGTTGACACATCTCAATTGGTATTCCATCAATTCCTGGAGCCTTGTTTTTCACCAATGCCTTCAATGCAGCTTGGACTTCTTCCTTCAATACTATTGGTTCTTGTTCATATGCTACCTCCTGAAATGGTTGAATGTCGACCAGTTCTTTTTGGTACAGTGACTCTTTGTATTCCCGCCATCTTCTTTTGAGGTTTTCTGCATCGTCAATATTTTGCCCGTAGAATTCTTCAATGTTGCAACTCAAGGCTTGATTTTTTTCTTCAATTCTTTCAGCTTGAGAAATGCTAAGTGTGTTCTTCCCTCTTGAGTTTCTGACTCTAGGTCTTTGCACATTTCATTAAATTACTTTGTCTCCCCAAGCTGCCCTTTGAAATCTTCTGTTCAGCTCTTTACTTCATCATTTCTTCCTTTCCCTTTAGCTACTCTACCTTCAAGAGCAACTTTCAGAGTCTTTTCTGGGATCCATTTTGGCCTTTTCTTTCTTTCCTGTCTTTTTAAATGACCTTTTGCTTTCTTCATGTATGGTGTCCTTGATGTCATCCCACAAATCATCTGGTCTTCAGTTGTTAGGATTCAGTGTGTCAAATCTATTCCTGAGATGGTCTCTAAATTCAAATGGGATATACTCAAGGTCTTACTCTGATTCTTGTGGACTTGTTTTAATTTTCTTCAGCTTCAACTTGAGTTTGCATATGAGCAGTTGATGGTCTGTTCTGCAGTCGGCCACTGGCTGATATTGAGCTTCTCCATTGTCTTTCCCCAGATGCACTTGATTTGATTCCTGTGTATTCCATCTGCTGAGGTGCTCGTGTATAGTCACTGTTCATGTTGTTGGAAAAAAGTATTTCCAGTGAATAAGTCGTTGGTCTTGCAAAATTTTTTTTCATGCAATATCTCGCATCATTTTTATCACCAAGGCCGTATTTTCCAACTACCTATCCTTCTTCTTTGTTTTCAACTTTCACATTCCAATCATCAGTAATTATCAGTGCATCCAGATTGTATGTTTGATTAATTTCAGACTGCAAAAGTTAGTAAAAAAGCCTTCTTTTTTGTTTTCCTTTAAGCCCCAACACATTTGCACAAGGAGTACAGACCTATTTAAGTACTGACATACTGTAATCACATAATCGCACTGTTCTTCAGCAGTGAGACATGTTCCTGCTTACACGTCATTTTTCACAAAGTTGGTGTGTGGTCAGTGATTTCAAATCCACATGCACAGTGGGATGTTTTCTCACGCAATTAACAAGTATTTAAACGACTGATGCTATCTATGTATCTAGCTTTAGCTCAACCACAAAACCTTCTTTCAAAACCAGGAACTACAACATAAAGAAATTATATTCAAATAACAGGGATTCGTAGAAAATCAAAGCTCATTATGCTAACCATAATTCTTCATTGTCGAGGACCCAGGCAAGTCAGAAGGGCTAATTTATTTGTTCCCACCCACTGCTGTTGAGTCTTATAGTGACCCTATAGGACAGAATAGAGCTACCTTATAGGGTTTCCAAGGCTGTAATCTTTCTGGAAGCCGTCTGCCACATCTTTCTCCCACCTAACAGCTGGTCGTTTTGAACTGCCAACCTTTCGGTTAGTAGCCAAGTACTTAGCCATTGTGCCACCAGGGTTCATAATTGATTTGTTAGAATAGTGTTTTCCGGCTACCAGCTGTACAAAGAATGAATAAATGTACAAAAAAGGAGATACCTTAAAGGAGATGACGTACGTGAATGAAAATAACATGGGTCTAGCCTATGGTGGGCACATGATAAATAAATGACACGGTAGTTTCTTAATAAGTGGTAGGGCTTTGCTCTCTGTTAAATAGAAAGCAGGGTTCAGCTTGAAGCTCTTCAGTAATACTTGGCTATAAGCTTAATGGAAGCAGATTGCCAGGCCTTTCTTTCTCAGTACCACTGGTTCAAACCTCCAAACTTTAGGTTAGTAAAAAAACAAAAACAAAAAAGCCCAAACCCGTGGGGTCGATTCTGACTCATAGGGACCCCATAGGGTTTCCAAGGCTGTAAATCTTTACAGAAGCAGACTGCTACATCTTTCTTCCAAGGAGCCACTGGTGGTTTTGAACTGTTGGCCTTTCAGTTGGCAGTCAATCACTTTAACCACTGCACCACCAGGGCTCCTTAGGTTAGTAGTCAAGTTCAAACCATTTTTGCCACCCTGGGATCTCACCATGAGGGGTATAATTTCTACAGCAAAACCTTCAAAAGCCGGAACCTGTGTAAGGGGAGCCCTGTTAGAGAGGGAAAACTCAAATAAATTCCCCTAATCGCAGTAGAAAAGTGGTAAGAACACACCTTGTCAAAGGCGGAAAACTTGTGAGACCCAGAGAAAAAAGGCAGTCCTGACACGTTCTGGCTCTCAAAGGTTTCATCTTATTTTCATCCTTCCATCCCCTACTTTGTAGCGGAAAACTAGATTTCAGACTGTAGAAAGCTAGATTTCCTGATCTTCTCAGAGACACCTTGAGAACTGGCGAGCCGACTGAAGAGGACTCCGCCAAACGCCTGGATGCCGGCGACTTTTCTGCACTTGTTCAGATGTTAGGAGGTGAATGTGAAATCCATCTCGGTGTGGTTCTAACAGCTCTCATTTCCCCCTCCAGTCCCTGAGTGTGTGTGTAAAGACTTCCAGGGCTGCAGGAAGTGGAGGATGGGCTCTAGTTCCCACCTGGCCTCCCTGTAACAAAGCGCACAACTGCACAACTATCCCTGTGCCAGTGGAGCAGGCCCTCGACGTTCGGATAACCACCTCCATGCCGAGCGCTTGTTATTTCTCAAGATCCCACTTAGCCGTCCCCTGCTTCCCCATATGGGCTGGCACCCGTCTTGCGCAGCTGTGGCTGAAAGGTTTAGTCTTCACCACCATGGCTGCTTAGTTTTGGGCTTCCTTTGCAGTTTTTTTTTTTTTTTTTTTTTTTTAACCAAGAAGACGAGAAACAGACATCTTTTTGTCTACGCCTTTGCACAGCACGTTGCTGGAGATGGCGGTGGCCGTAGGGTCCTATAGAACACGTTCACTCTGAGAACCATGGAGGACATTTCTGTTTGTGGCTCTCTTTGCTCTCTGTGGTTCAGTCTGGGAATTAGAGGGGTATGTCTGGAAACCCTGGTAGTGTGGTGGTTAAGAGTTCGGCTGCTAACCAGAAGGTTGGCAGTTGGAATCCACCAGGCGCTCCTTGGAAACCCTATATGGCAACAGGTTTGGAGTTTTTTTTTGGTCATGGTAAGAGGAGGATATTGAGGGATGCCATGCTTACTTTTTGTTTTCTCTCTTTTGGATTCCTCCCTCCTTTTTATAAAATGACTTATTTAAGAGCTAAAAGGGAGTCATAAAGTAGACATCTTATTTAAGAGAGTTCGCACATAAAAAAAAAAATCCTGCTTTCACTGATGTTGTATTGTTGTGGTTTTAGGTGTTATGGTGTTGATTTCAACTCATAGAGACCCCGTGCAACAGAGTAGAACTGCCCCATAGGGTTTCCTTGGCTGTAATCTTTACAGGAGCAGATCACCAGGTCTTTCTCCCACAGAGTCATGGGGTGGTTCGAACCAGCAACCTTTGGTTTAGCAGCTGAGCACTTAACTGTTGTGCCGCTAAGACTGTTTACCTGCTTTCATTAGTGTGATATTACTGGCGGAAAACTCAACTGGGTGTCAAAATTCTGAATCTACTCTGAGATTCTAGGCTGAGGGTTTAAATTATACATCTTTGCTCTCTTGGCCTTTAATTTGAGCTGGTTGAAACTGAAGTCATCCTCTACCTAATTTAGAAGTGTAGCCATTAGCATTCTGACAGAAGAGGAGCCATCGGAAATAGTCATTAAAGCAAATAAAAACTTGGTTGTATATGGCACCTTATGTAAAGGAATGAAAGTGCTGGGAGAAAGCTTTATGTAAGAAAATTTCCTCTTTATCAAGACACGTGCCTATGGCACATGGAAGGATAGATGCATTCCCTTGTCGTTGCTGGGTGTCGTCTAGTTGATCTCGACTCATGGCAACCCATGCGACAGAGTAGAACTGCCCCATAGGGTTTTCTAGGCTATAATCTTATGGGAACAGATCGCCAGGTCTTTCTTTCTCAGAGCAGCTGGGGGGGTTCCAACTGCTGACCTTTTGGTTAGCAGCCAAGCATGTAACCATTGCACAACCAGGGCTCCTTACAAATTCTTTTAGTGCCTGCCATGTCCATTAATGGTTGGAGAAAATAATTATACAATCTCAGTGAGGTTTAGAGTTCATGGAAGCCATTGTTATCAAGTTAGAAGGATAGACACAGAGACCACGGGGAATCACATCATGGGAAATGATGGTCATTGCACACTGCTCCCCGTATCACTCCCCTTCCCCATCCACGTGCAAGTCAGGCCTGGGCAGGAACAGCGTCATGTGTCCCTGTGTCTGTATGTCTCACATGTGTGTCTGCAGGGGTCTGTGTCATGGTGTTTATGTGTCTACCTGTGGGTCTTGGGATCTGTATCTGTTCATCTCCACATTCTGTTCCTATGTGTGGGTAGTTCCTGGGTGGTACAAACATTTAGGTGCTCAGAGACTAACTGAAAGGTTGCAGGTTTGAATCCACAGAGGTTCTTTGGAAGAAAGGCCTGGCGATCTGCTTCTGAAAAATCAGCCACTGAAAACCCTGTGGAGCAGTTCTACTCTGACACACATGGGTCGTGATGAGTGGCTATAAGTCGGAGTCGACTTGAAGGCAACTGTTTGTCTTTTTAGAAGCGACAATGGACTAGGGTCTCCCTTGCCCGACTTTCTAAGTGGAAACTTAAGGAAAAGCTCCTCAGTTGCCAGTGAAGCCCACCTCGCTTCATGCATCTTCCTCAGGGCTGGCTGGGGTTCCCCGTCCAGCCAAGTGTGGGCGTAGGATCTCTGCAGCACCCTCTTTGGGACGGTTGGTGAGGATGCAGCAGAAGGCCCTGGCTGGGACTTATCAGGCTTCCGTCTGTGTTTCACCTAGAAATAAAATCAGATGTTACAGCTCCGTTGCTGTGAGCAAAACCCAAGGCAGGTATGCAGGTAGACCACCTTTTCCTTGTGATGTAGTAGTCGGCTACATTGACCAGAAAACAGAAACAAACAAGCCTCCAAACCAGTGCCACCGAGTCAGTTCCAACTCCTGGCATCCCTGTGTGTTGCAGAGTAGAACTGCTCCACAGGGTTTTCAAGGTTTTCAAGGCTGTGAACTTTTGGGTGCTGATCTCCAGACCTGCCTTCTGAGGCGCTGCTGGGAGGGTTTGAACTGACAACCTTTCCGTTAGCAGCCGAGCGGTTAACTGTTTGTGCCACCTTCACACTAGTTAGCACCCTATATGAAAACTGGCCACCTGGCCACACCTTGAAGCAGGGGTGGGCAGGAGAATGGAAGCCCTGGTTGAGCAGCAACACCTCTGTGCTATGGAAGGGCAATCATGGACTTTTGTGGACTGTTTTCCAAGTCTTGGAGCCCTGGTGGCACCGTGGTTTAGAGCTGGCTACTAACCAAAAGGTTGGCAGTTCAAATCCACCAGCTGCTCCTTGGAAACCCGATAGGGTAGTTCTACCGTGTCCTAGGGGGCTAGTGTGAGTTGGAATTGACTTGATGGCAACCTTTTTTTTTTTTAACCAAGTCTACCACAGCTACGCAGCCTCCATGATTGTCCTTTCCAACGGCTGGAGAATACTCCGTAAGCTGATACAGGACAGTTTACTCAACAAGCTCTTCACGATCAGATATTTATTCAGATCTTCAAGACGACTGCGCTTTTAATGAACCCGACTGTCGGGAGTACTTACATCCACGTAACTTTCCCTTCTTAAAGATGATTCTTTGAAGAATAATTCTGAAAAATGGCAGAGACGGAATTATGAACAAAAGTTATAAGTATTTTTTCAGGTCCTTGAAGCCACGGGCTTCCTCCTCGATCGCAGTGCTCACAGTGCCTTCCACAGTGCCTGCTTCTTGGTAGGTACCCAATTTGTTGAGTTGAACGATGAAATAGATTTCGACAGGAGCATGTGGGACATAACTTATCAGGGCTCTGGATAGTAATATGAGTGTAATTATTTTCCTGCATCTTCCCTGTCTTACCAAATGGCATTGCCATCTGTCCAGTTACTAGAGGTACAAGTTGGGAGTTACTCTTGACTCCTTCCTTTCTTTTTTTTTTTAAATTGTACTTTAGATGAAGGTTTATGGAGGAAACTGGTTTCTCGTTAAACTATTAGTACACATATTGTTTTGTGACATTGGTGGCCAACCCCACAACATATCAACACTCTCCCCTTCTCAACCTTGGGTTTCCCATTACCAGCTTTCCTGTCTCCTCCAACTTTCTCGTCCTTGCCCCTGGGCTGGTGTGCCCATTTAGTCTTGTTTTGTTTTATGGGCCTTTCTAATCTTTGGCTGAAGGGTGAACCTCAGGAGTGACTTCATTACTGAGCTAAAAGGGTGTCTGGGGCCCATACTCTTGGGGTTTCTCCAGTCTCTGTCAAACCAGTAAATCTGGTCTTCTTTTTTTTTTTCTTTTTGTGAGTTAGAATTTTGTTCTACTTTTTCTCCAGCTCTGACCGGGATGCTCTATTGTGATCCCTGTCAGAGCGTGACTCCTTTTTCCCCTGCTCCTGTTTTAGTTATTTATTGCTGCGTGAGAAACCCGGTGGCTGAAAACAGCCACGAGTATTATGTTCCCTCACAGTTTCTGTGGGACAGAACTTGGGGTCTTCTGACCAGAGCTTCGAGCCTGTTCATTCTGGTTCGACTCCCTGCTGAGAATATGCAGTTCCACCCCAGATATAGTGAATCAGAGTCTACATTTTAACAAGATCACCTGGGGGATCTTGTTAAAGTGTGATTTAGATTCAGTATATCTGGGGGGGGTGGAACTGCAAATTCTCAGCAGGGGAATGAACCAGAATGAACCGGTTCCAAGCCCTGGTTCTAACTTGGTCTTGGGTGGGCCTGGAGGGTTTGCATTTCTACCAGGCTCAGGTGATGCCCATGCTGTGGGCTTTTTGAGTAGCAAACAGGCTTGACCACTTGTTTTTAAATTTGGCTGACATTGTAATCACTTATGGAATGTCTAAAACCAGCGAATGCCTAGATTCTCCTCCTGAGATTCGGATTTAAATTGGTCTGGGATGCTAAGTATTGGAAATTTAAAAAGCTTCCTAAGTGATTCCAATTTGTACCAACATTCGAGAACCACTGGACCGGATGGTATTGGGCTCTATTTTAAAACAAAACCCACTAGGTAGCGCTCTGCAGGGCTCTGGTGCCACATTCTTCTTTTTTTTAATTGTGCTTTACGTGAAAGTTTACAGAGTAAGTTAGCTTCTCGTTCAACAATTCATAGACAAATTGTTTTATGACATTGGTTGCAATCCCTGCCTTTTGTCAGCCCTCTCCCCTTCCCCACCCCGTGCCTTGTAGCTATAGAAAGAGGGGCCACACTCATGGATAACCTCCAGATCTCTGCTTAGTGGGACTGGATCTTTTCTCCAGGGTCCTAGCACACACTGTGACGGCAGAAAGAGAATTCCTACCTTCAGGAGAGTTGTCATTTCAAGGGCAGTTGCAATGGTCTCATAGACGTCTGTCCACTCACGGCGAGGATGGTCCCTGGCTGTGCATGCTTGTGCAGACGGAGAGTAGGGGGTGAAGCAGAGACACTCTCCCTTAGTTTTTTCTCATAATTTCTGGCCAGTTCTCATGCATAGCGTTTGGGTTGGTACCAAACTCAGAACCCCTTGCGGGGTTCAGGTTAACCCCTTGGTCATCAAAAGCAGACATTTCAAACTACTGAAAAGCAACAAGGCAGATCCAATTGACAGGTTAATAATTGACTGCTAGACGTGGCTACCGAAAATGATCTTGGAAGCATGCAGGAGAGACAACTCCAGACAAATCCCTTTGACCTCCTTGAAAACAAACAAACAAACAAACAAACAAACAAACAAACAAACAAACAAACAAACAAACAAACAAACAAACAAACAAACACTCAGAGACCCTCTCCTGGAGTCCCCCGGGTGGTGCAAAGGCTTAATGCATTCACCTGCTAAGTGAAGGCCACCCAGGGGTGCCTCGGAAGAAAGGCCTGGTGATTTACATCTGAAAAATCAGCCGCTGAAAACCCTATGTATGGAGCACAGTTCTACCGAGACATGAACAGTCACTGTGAATGGGAATTGACTCAGTGGGCACTGGTTTATGCTGAAAAAAACCCAAACAAACAAACCCCAAAACCCAAACCTGCGTGTATTACTAGTGGATCTGTGCTCTAGGGTTTCCTTGGCTGTAATTTTTATGGAAGCAGATTGCTGGGTCTTTCTTCCGTGGAGCCACTGGCTGGGTTCCAACTGCCAACCTTTAGGTTAGCAGCTGATCGTAAACCAGTTCCACCGTTCAGCCGTCCAATTCCTTTGCCAAGTGATGTACTCTGTTTTAACAGTGCCCGGGGCACTTTCCTGTTGAAATACCTTTAATCCTTTGTACCTGGGCTGAGTTTTGTTTTGTTTTTCCCTGGCTGGTCTAGATTGGGCGACTGATTATTGGACAGAATGGCATCCTGTCCACCCCTGCTGTCTCCTGCATTATCAGAAAGATCAAAGCAGCTGGAGGAATCATGCTGACAGCCAGCCACTGCCCTGGAGGGCCAGGAGGAGTGTTTGGAGTCAAGTTTAATGTTTCCAATGGAGGTATGTCATTCCGAATATGCCTGGATAATCATGATTTCTTTTCTATTACTGTAGTCCTACGATAAACCTCAAGGTACCTGGGTGGCGCAAACAGTTTGTGCTCGAGCCCTGGTAGCACAGTGGTTAAGAGCCATGACTTCTAACCAGAAGGCTGGCAGCTGGAATCCACCAGCTGCTCCTTGGAAACCCTATGGGCCAGTTCTATTCTGTTCTATAGGGTCGTTATGAGTTGGAACTGACTTGATGGCACCTAAAAACAACAGCAACACCACTAACCCAAAGTGTGGAAGCTTGAACCCACCCAGGTGCACCATGGAAGAAAGACCTGGTGACCTGCCCCTCTAAAGATTACAGCCAAGAAAACCCCATGGAGCAGCTCTACTCTGTCCTACTCTGCAGCACGTAGGGTTGCCATGAGTTTGGAACAGACTCAGCAGCAATGGGTAAAATAACCCTCTGATAGTAAACAAAGGAGCCGAGAGGAAATGATGGTCCGGAAGAATCCAGTGAGCTGGCCAAGGTGATATGATAGGGAAATGGCATAATGGGAGCTCGAATCCTTTTGGTCTCTTGGTCCTCTGCACTTCCAGCACAGTGAACCATTGAGTGGTTGATACTTCAGCAGTTTGAGGCCACTAGGCGCTCCTTGGAAACTCTAGGGGCAGTTCTACTCTGTCCTATAAGGTCACTATGAGTTGGAATCGACTTGACAGCAACAGGTTATCTGCTATAAAGGAGCCCTGGTGGCACAATGTTTAGGAGCTTGGCTACTAACCAAAAGGTCGGTAGTTCGAATCCACCAGGTGCTCCTTGGAAACCCTACGGGGCAGTTCTACTCTATCCTATGGAGCCGCTATGAGTTGGAATCGACTCAACGGCAACAGGTATGGCAATGGATATCTGTTATAAAAGGACTCTGGGTTTTAAAGTTGGCACATTCCCTCAGGGTCGTTGAGACCATCTTTCTCACTTTCTAGATGATCAAACCGAAGCCCCGAGTGGCTGAGTTACCTGTTCAAGGTCACACAGCTGGTCAGGGTCAGAGAAATATTTTTAGCCTAAGTCCTGGGTTCTCTCTTTCCTGTAGTGTTGACTTTGTTTTACTGAAATCTATGGACATTCAAATTTTCCTGATTGTCCCCAACATGTAATTTACAGCTGTTTTGTCCAAGCCAGGGTTCCTCACAGAACTGTGTGTTGCATTTGGTTAGGTTTTTTAATCTAGGACACTAAGTCTGTTGTGTGTGGGTGGGACCTGAATTTAACAACAGTTACCATTGGAGAAAAGGATCTAGCCTCCTGGAAGTGGTTTTACTTTTGGAAATCACTGTGCTTTGGCATTAAAACTCAGCTAGAGTTTTAAAACTGTGGACACAGCCAAAGATTTGTGTGGTTTGGTGGTTGGCGGGGGCAGGAGTATATTCGAGTGTTCCCTAATCTGACAAAAATGCCAAATAAAAAGCAAAAACTAAGTACAGCCAGGATGCTTCTATGAAGCAAGGATGGTGAGACTTCATTTCACATACTTTGGACATGTTGTCAGGAAGGACCAGTCCCTGGAGAAGGACGTCATGCTTGGTAGAGAGTCAGTGAATAAAAGGAAGACCCTCAGTGAGATGGATTGACCCAGTGGCTGCAACAATGGGCTCAAGCATAACGATTGTGAAGATGGCACAGTGTTTCATTCTGTTGTATATGGGGTCGCTATGAGTTGGAACTGATTTGACAGCACCTAACAAGAACAAGCAAGACACTACTTACTTTTTAAGTTTTGCAAAGGGTAAAAGATGGGAAGTAGTGAAGGAGAAGGGCTATGTTTCTTTCTTTGGGGTCTTCACTTTTCTTATAAGACAAGAAAATTATGGGTACTATCTACTAAGCCTTCCACTCGCGCCTTCTGGAATGGAGCTATCGTTTCTTTTTCTGTGTTAGGAGCGTGCAATGGTGCTGTGCTCCAGTAGAAACATACTGTGAGTCACACATCTAATTCAGAATTTTCCTGTAGCCACATTAAAGAGAAGTAAACAGAAGCAGGTAAAATTAATACTATATTTTATTTAACCTGATTGGCTTGGCTGCTAGCCAAAAGGTCAGTAGTTCAAATTCACCAGCCTCTTCTTGGAAACACTATGGGGCAGCTCTACCCAGTCCTATAGGGCTGCTATGAATTGGAATCAACTTGACAGCAATAGGTTTGGGTTTTTTTGGAATCTGTCTAAAATATTATGATTTCAGTATGTTATCAGTGTACCAAACCAAAAAACCAAACCCACTGATGTTGAGTTGATTCCGACTCATAGCGACCCTATAGGACAGAGTAGAACTGCCCCATAGGGAATTTTAGGCTGTAATCTTTATGGGAGCAGATCACCAGGTCTTTATCCTGCAGAGCCACTGGGTGGGTTCGAACCAGCCTTTTGGTTAGCAGTCAAGTGCTTTAACCATTGTGCCACCAGATTCAAACACAATTCTATATCTATCATTTATATTTTAGATCTTTCACTCTACTTATTTGATTCCCAGCGTTGTAAAAGGTATCCAAGATGGCTTGCACTGAGATACACATATTAAAAAAAAAAAAACTAAAGGGGGACAACTGTTAGTTTCATGTTCAATTCATTTTAATCTCTTGTTGCTGTTGGGTGCCGCTATGAGTCAGTTCCGACCCATATGTGTTACAGAGTAGAACTGCCCCATAGGGTTTTCTTGACTGTAATCTTTATAGAAGCAGATTGCCAGGCCTTTCTTCTGTGGTGCCAATGGGTGGGTTTGAACTGCCAGCCTTCTGGTTAGCAGCTGAGTTCCTAACCATTGCACCATCATGGCTCCTTATTTAAAGTCTATGACGACTTCACTGTCAACTCGATCTTGTGAGAAGATCAAATGTTTTTTGTTAAGCCTCATCTCAAAAACTTGGGAGTGATCTGAGTGCATTTGAGTTGGAGAAAAGAACTAAGTTACCCTGGTACATTAACTAGGTGGCAGAGCTGGGAGAAGATATCAAAATTTGTTTTTCGGTAGGTCCATTTGGAAAGCTGCAGTTTACATTTGGAATTCCTCAGTTCTGTCAAATGCCTATCCTGTTTGAGTCTCACATCCTGAATAAAGCTGATTACATAACCAGGTCTCCCAGGCAGACGTGAAGCTATTTTTAGGGAAGAGGCAGCATTACTGAAACGTGGATTAAAAACAAAAAAACAGCAAACATGTGGGTTATTAGTCTACGTGGCACAGGTGATGCTGACCAAATTTCCTCCATAGTGGATAAATACAGCATAGGAAATATCGAGGCTGATGAGTCTGTGGACATTGTCCATTGTTTAGAGAACAAATAAATCTTTCTTCCTCTTGGTGGCTGAGGAGGTAACACTTCTCTGACTGAAATTCCCAAGACTTTAAAAAAAAAAATTATTTTTGGTGGTGTGTTATTTTCAAATTTTAGGTCCTGCGCCGGATGTGGTCTCAGACAAAATCTATCAGATCAGCAAGACAATCGAGGAATATGCCATATGCCCTGACCTCCGAATTGACCTGTCCCGACTAGGACGCCAGGAATTTGACCTGGAGAACAAATTCAAGCCGTTCAGAGGTAACAGAGTCCTTGCGTTCTGGAGACGATGTCAGAATAACTCTGAGGATGAGGGCGACTGGTTTCCTCAGGGGAGTGGGTTCCTGAAAATGATCGAATTGTCAGACTCAGGGGCGACTCTTTTTTTTTTTTTTTATTGTACTTTAGAAGAAGGTTTATGGAACAAACTAATTTCTCGTTAAACAGTTAGTACACATACTGCTTTATGACATTGGTTAACAACCCCACAACGTGTCAACACTCTCCCTTCTTGACTTCCTGCCTTCTAGTCGTTGCCCCTAGGCTGGTGTGCCCCTTTAGTCTTGTTTTGTTTTATGGGCCTGTCTAATCTTTAGCTGAAGGGTAAACCTCAGGAGTGACTGCATTACTGAGCTAAATGGGTATCGGGGACCATACTCTCAGGGTTTCTCAGACCAGTCTCTGTCAGACCAGTAAGTCTGGTCTTTTACTGTGAGTTAAAATTCTGTTCTACGTTTTTCTCTAGCTTTGTCTGGGACCCTCAATTGTGATCCCTGTCAGAGCAGTCAGTGGTGGTAGCTGGGCACCATCTAGTTGTCGTGGATGGAGTCTGGTGAAGGCTGTGTAGTTGTGGTCCATTAGTCCTTTGGACTAACCTTTCCCTTGTATCTTTAGTTTTCTTCATTATTCCTTGCTCCGGAAGGGGTGAGACCAGTGGAGTATCTTAGATGGCCACTCACAGGCTTTTAAGACCCCAGATGCTGCTTACCAAATTAAGCTAGATGTTCCCTGACACCATGGTCTGCCAGGGGCAACTCTTGATAAAGAGGCAAGATGAAAGTGGTAGAGAAAGAAAAAATAGCCAAGGTATTCACAACTGGAAACGTCAAAAAACTGAATTTCCAAATGCTACATTTTCTTTTATCGATAATATTTTATTGTGTGTTTGGTGAAAATTTACACAGTAAATTAGGTTCCTATTTTTCCATTTGACAATTTCTACACAAGTTGTTCAGTAATGTTAGTTACCTTTTTCACAATGTGTCCACATTCTCTTTCGTTGCGTTCTGGTTGTTCTGTTTCCTGTACTCTAGTTTCCCTGCCTCCTTATCTTCTCATCTTGGCTTTAGAGTAATTGCTGACCTTTTGGTCTCATATGGATGATTTTGTTCACGGAGCACCCTACTGATGAATAATTTCCTTTATTTTGTGTGCCAATGTGTTATTTTGCTGAAAGGTGACCTCAGGAAATAGTTTTGGTTTAAGGTTGAAAGTATCTTCGGGCAGTAGTCTCAGGGAGCCCTTCAGTCTCAACTGATCCAGTAAGTCTGAAATTTAAAAGAATCTGAGTTCTGTTCTGCATTTTTCTCCCATTCTATCAGGGCCCATCTATTGTGGCCCTGATCAGAATGGTCAGTAGGGATAGCTGGGCACCATCTGTATAATTTTCAGTGAAGCAGAGTTTCACTGCTGAGCTCTTAAAGCATTCCAGGTGTAGATTGAAAATTGCCAAAACATGTCTTTGGTTTTTTAAGCAATTAAGGTGAAGACACTGGAATACCTTAAGATAGTAAAGAAGAAACTCAGCAGGAGACCAGTTGCACCATTTGCTGTCAAGTCAATTCCTACTCGTGGTGACTTCATGCGTGTCAGAGTAGGACTGTGCTCCATAGGGTTTTCAATGGCTGATTTTTCAGAAGTGGATCTGAAGGCCTTTTATCAAAGGCACCTCTGGGTGGACTTGAACCTCCAACCTGTTGGTTAGCAACCGAGTGCATTCACCATTTGCACATCCAGAGACCCCGGCAGTGTGATAGTGGAGTTATTAAAATCCGCCATGGAAGGCGTGGTCAGTTTCTTTTCTAAGTCAGAACCATGGGGTTCATTTTAATTCAATGCAAATTATTGATACCTGCTCTATACCAAGCACTGTGTTGGGAGATTTACAAAGGAACTCAGTAAACACCAACTGTGTGTAGGCAAGTGGCTCAAGAATTAAAGAACCAGAATGAAATTGCCAAAAATATGCTGTATTGTAGAGGGAGTAACACTTCTAAAGTACCCGGGACATAACTTTTTATTTTCTACATTAATTTTGAACCATGTAATGACTGCATTGATACCATGTAGATGAACATTGTTTCCCCTCTGTTTCATTCTATGGCTTTTTCCTAGAAGGCACTCAAACAACAATAGAACCAACCTTTTTTACTACTTTGGTGCCCCTATAAGTTTCAATACAGTTCATGTTAAAATGCTATCTTTATTTTACAAATAATTCCACTTAGCTAAAAATATAAAATTCCTGGTTCACGGCCACATGGGATTTTAGGGATGGAGAAAAACTTAAAAGAGACTTTTCAGGAGTTGCAGTGTTGGGAAAAATGCTAATAATCCAAAAACCAAACCCATTGCTGTTGAGTTGATTCCGACTTATAGTGACCCTACAGGACAGAGAAGAATTGCCCCATAGGGTGTCCAAGGAGTGGCTGGTGGATTCGAACTGCTCACTTTTTGGTTTGCAGCCCAGCCCTTAACCACTGTGCCACCAGGGATCTGGGAAAAAATGCTACTAAGTTTTTTTTTTTTTTACCTTTATTTTATTAATTTTTTTTGGTAAAATACGCACAGCCAGAGATACACCATTTCAACAGTTTCTCCATGTACAATTCAGTGACAGTGGTTACATTCTTCAAGTTGTGCTGCCAGGCTTGCTACCCTTTTCCAAACTGTTTCACCACCGTTATCTTAAACTCTCTGTCCCCTAAGCTTCCCATCCAACCTTTTAAGTTGCCATTGTCAATTTGATCTCACATAGATAATTCTTTAAAAGAGCACAGTGTTCAAAATAGATGTACTTTACTAATTAAGATAAGCTATTTTTTGGTTTAAAGAATATTTCAGGGTATAGTCTTAGTTTAAGGTTTAAAGTTTAAGGATTACCTCAGGGCCATAGTTTAGGGGTTTATCCAGCCTCCATGGTTCCGGAAAGCCTAGGTTCCATTGAGAATTTGAAATTCTGTTCCACATTATTCCTGTTGATCGGGATTTTTCTATAGAATCTTTGATCAAAATGTTCAGTAATGGTAGCGGGGCATCATGCAGTTCTTGTCTAATGGCAAAGGAGGCAGTTGTTCATGGAGGCAAGCAGACACATATTTGATTTCCTCCAGTTGCTGACTCTCCTTCTTCCTCTGTTGCTTCAGGTGAATGGAGACCAATTGTACTTTAGTTGGCCACTTGCAAGCTTTTTGATCAATAGGGGGAATAATGTGGAACAAAATTTTAAATTCTCAATGGAGTCCAGACTTTTTGGAGCCATTTAGTCTGGATAAAGGTCCGAAACTATGACCCTGAAATAATCTTTAAACCAGTCACTATGCAATGAACTAGGAGGTAGCAAAACAATAGGAGGTAGAGAAACAAAGCTAAGAAATATTTCTTGAAAGATTTTGAATCAATTGTTTGCTTAGCTAGTCAGCAGAAACTTATTGAAAGCCATGCAATACTCCCTGAAGCAAACCTGATTTTATTCATCTAATTGGGAATGTGTGTGTGTGCGTGCATGCACACACATACACACACACAAAACGGCTTAACAACTGAAAGCAAAGAATATGTTACATGAAACAAAACGATTTAAATATACTTGACACATGTATTTGGAAGAACTAGGCAACACGATGCCTAATAAAGATAAGGCATCAGCATCGGAAAGAATTTATATTTGTTTATTTATTTTTATTATTGCTACAACTTTTCTAATTGTCCAAGAAGCCCAGATAGGGACAGATTACTCAATAGGCAAGGCATGCATGGGCTTACTTGTGCTAATTTATTTATCTGCAGTGCACAATTTCACCTGCTTTTCACCACATCAAGAATTTGGTGAAACGCAGGTGTAACTGTGCATGACAGTTTAGTAAGAAAGCACGGGTAAGCCCATGTGTACCTTACTTTCTGGTTAATCTGCCCCAGGACCCAGATCCCTGGCGAGTTCAGATTCAGGCCCATGGTTGCAGCCGCGTCACTAGATTGATGAGGTTTCTAAAATGCTACACAAACTAGGAGGTGGGTGGAGGGGTTTCCCCTGGCTCCAAAGAAGAATTTGGAGATAATTATTTGGGCTAATTTAAGTGCTGTTTTCTTACTGTTTCAAGAGTGGAGCAAGGCTTGAATAATTAGAAGCAAACCGGTTCTTGGCAGTTCACCTTCAAATGTTAAGAGCATGAACTATTTGATATGAACTTTCAGTTTTCACTGACTTCTCCTTGCTCCTTTGTTCTCTATATTTTGGTTAAGTGTTGGACTACTAAGTGAAAGATGGTCGGTTCAAACCGACTCACAGGCAACCTGGAAGAAGGACCTGGAGATCTGCTTCCAAAAGGTCGATGGCCTTGAAAACTCTGTGGAGCAGTTCTACTCTGCACACATCAAGTTGCCAGGACTTGGCATTGACTTGACAGCAGCTGACAACAGTAACAATGACGACAACAACAACAACACTATGTATTATCTGTTGTTATTACCTTCCTCATATCAAAAAGATAAATAAAAACTATCGGTGTTCTTTTAAAAATAATTATATTACATTTGAATGGGCACACATACTCCATTGGTTTAACTACAAGAAAACATGCTTTTAGATGTTTATTTGACCAGATAAAGGGATAGTTCTATATTCCATAGTAAAATCTCATTAGTTAAAATATTGAATCTGTATTTACTGAAAATTATTGAAGGTCCCATGATAATATCTTCACTGTAGGCTTAACTGTTTCAGGCATTCGAAGTAGTATGTATTTGCAAAATTTGAAAGCACTATATGTAAGTTTCATAATTTAATTATAAATTTAAAAAGCAGGACTCCTGGACAAATTTTAGTGCCTTCAGAGTCAAGTATTGACTACTTCTAGGAAAAGCACTTTCTAAGTATTAATCACACGCTGATTACCAGGCTTGAAGAATGTGACATATTCTGGGCTTTATGTATCTGTCAAATAAATGGAAACGACCTGTTTTGGTGGAATCCCTGGGTGGTGCAAATGCTTAAATACTGGGCTACTAACTGAAAGGCTGGCGGTTTACATCCACCCAGAGGCACCTGGGAAGAAAGGCCTGGCAATCTGCTTCTGAAAGATCAGCGCCATGAAAACCCCACGGAGCGGTTTTACTCTGAAGGACATGGGGTGAGCATGATTTGGAGTCAACTTGACGGCAGCCAGTGTATATGGCATAGTCATTGGGTGTGCCGGACCCTAGGGTAGAACATTGCTTTTAATGAGGATTTCCAGATGTCTGGCATTCACTCTGAAACTGGGTGCTAAGTTGGAGATGGAAGAGACTTCATGCAAACTCAGTAATGTGTCCATCACCAACCCGCCTTGGATCCGGCAGACCCAATGGCATTTGGAAAAGAGGGGTCACTGCTGAGGTCTCTCCTTGATTTGCTTCATGCCAACTGAGTCATTCCTTGGCCAGCCCCCATAGGAGAGGTATCTGGATGGGACAGGATGCCTCTTAGCCTTGAGGTGTGCGCAGTTTTGGGGAAGGACATGGTGGAGACTAAGGGGATAAGAATAATAGGCTATATTTATATTTTTACTACTTTATTCTTATGGTTGATTTTTCATGAGCAAAGTAGAATTTGTAACTTGATATCCACACCCGTTGATCATCTGGAAAATTGGCAGTGTCTTGACTGTTCCTTAATTTATGATTTTGTCTACAGGTGGACACCTTGCTTCCCACATAAGGCATGGGATTATGATGGGATTGTGGTCAGAATTTCATGCTCTTAAGGACTTTTTTTAGGCTTTTAAGACTCCTCTGTGGGCACAGGCACTGACACTTCCTTTGTCTTTGTATCCCCAGTGGAGATAGTGGACCCAGTGGATATCTATCTCAACCTCCTGCGGACCGTCTTCGACTTCAGCGCCATCAAGAGCTTGCTGACTGGGCCTGGCCAACTGAAGATCCGCGTTGATGCGATGCATGGAGGTGAGCTCCTGGTCTTCTACCAGCCGGTGGGCAAGAAGTGCCAAGTACAGCTCTGCACACGCTTGGTTTCTGGGATTCTGAGAGTGGCTGGATTTGTAGGCATCCACCCGACATGTGTATGTTCAGATATTTGGGACGTTCTGGAAGGCTTCAGGGCTCTTCTCTCTTTGAAAAATTTTTAAAAATATATTTTATTTATTTATGTGGAATATGCATGACAGAAGGAGCCTGGGTGGCGCATGCGGCTTGCGCTTGGCTGCTAACCCAAAGACGGGTGGTTTCAACCACCCCAGTGGCTCCTCAGAAGAGAGTCCTGGCAATCTGCTTCTGGAAAGATTACAGCCAAGAAAACTGTAGGGAGCAGCTCTACTCTGGGGTCGCCATGAGTCAGGGTCCGACTCCACAGCACCCAGCAACAATGTAGAGCAAAACAGCAGCCATTTCAGCTGTTTTCACATGTACAATTAATTGACATTAGTGACATTCAACTCGTTGAGTAACCGTCACTACTATTTCCACATTTTTTTCATCATCCTGAGCAGAAATTCAGCAGCCCCTAAGGAATACCTCCCCACCTCCCCATCTCCCCTCATTTCTCTTTTTTGATGTAAATGAAAACAAAGGTTGAACAAATGCATTTCAGGCTGTGCCTGTGTTCTGGATTGAACTGTGTCCCCCCAGAATATGTGTGGTAAATCCTAACCTCCATGCCTGTGGCTATAATCCCATTTGGGAATGGGTTGTCTTTGTTATGTTAATGAGACAGGATTAGTGTAGGGTTATCTTGAGTCAGTCTCTTTTGAGAGATAAAGCGATTAAAAGCAAGCTAGCAAACAGAGATGGGGGAAGAGAGATGGCAAGCCCCATGAAGATCACCCAGGAGCAGAAGCTCAGAAGGGACAAGGACCTTCCTCCAGAGCTGACAGAGAAAAAAAGCCTTCCCCCAGAGCCAGCACCCTGAAATCGAACATCTAGCCTCCTAAACGGTGAGAAAGGAAATTTGTGTTTGTTGAAACCCTCCACTGTGGTATTTCTAAAAAATTTTGATCACACTACAAGCATATAGTTTAAATGGTAAAATAATTCAGGGTCTCTTATGAAAAAATCTATCTTCAGTTCTTTCCCCCCGCTTCTCCCAGGGTTTTGTCTTTTCCAGAAATGGAATTAGACAGTCCATAACCTTTTGCTTCTGGCTTCTTTTACTCAGCATAATGCTTTTTTTTGGTTTGTTTTTTAAATTTTTATTTATTTATTTTTATTGTGCTTTCAGTGAAAGTTTACAAATCAAGTCAGTCTCTCCTACAAAAATTTATATACACCTTGCTATGTACTCCTAGCTGCTCTCCCCGTAATGAGACAGCGTACTCCCTCTCTCCACCCTGTGTTCCCCATGTCCATTCAGCCAGCTCCTGTCCCCCTCTGCCTTCTCATCTCCCCTCCGGACAGAAGCTGCCCACATAGTCTCATGTGTTTACTTGAGCCAAGAAGCTCACTCCGCACCGGTGTCATTTTCTGACTTATAGTCCAGTTTGATCCCTGTCTGAAGAGTTGGCTTTGGGAATGGTTCCAGTCTTGGGCTAACAGAGGGTGTGGGGACCATGACCCCTGGAGTCCCTCTAGTCTCAGTCAGATCATTAAGTCTGGTCTTTTCGTGAGACTCGGAGGTCTGCATCCTACTGCTCTCCTGCTCCATCAGGGATTCTCTGTTGTGTTCCCTGTCAGGGCAGTCATCGGTTATAGCCAGGCACCATCTAGTTCTTCTGGTCTCAGGCTGATGTAGTCTCTGATTTATCAGCATAGTGCTTTTGAGATTCATTCATGGTATCATGTGTATCACTAGTTTTTCCTTTTCATTGCTGAGTGTTATTCCAGTGTATTGATGTACCAGAGTTTACCCATTTATCTGTAGATGGAAATTAGGGCTGTTTCCACTTTTGGGCAATTACAAATAAAGCAGCTACAAGCATTTGTCAACAAGTCCTTATGGGGACATATATTTTCCTTTGTTTTGGGATTGCTGGATCGTATGATAGGTGTATGTCTAACATTATCAGAAACTGCCAAACTGTTTTTCCAAAGTAGCTGTGACATTTACACCATCAGCAATGCAAGAGCATTCCAGTGTCTCCACATCACTGACAACACTTAGCATTGTCAGTCTTTACATTTTAGCCATTCTACCCAATCTTGTTAATCTCTCTGAGGATATTACTGATATACTTTAAATTTTTTTCCTCTGCCCGTGTAGTTTGTGGTTCCTCCAGATTGCTTTGGAATCCATGTCAAATGCATTCCTCAAAAGTCTGGTGGTCCTTGGCTGTCTGGTAGAGTTGAGAGTGGAGCAGTAAAAAAATCTCTTGGGAGCTCTGAGCCCAAGAGTGAGGCTTGTCTTCCATAGGCTTTCCTCTAAGGTCTTCTTCCTGGGTTGTTTTGGTCTTTCCTGTTGAATGGGTCACATTCCCCATGACCTTCCAGGTTCCTGCCTTAGTGTTATTTGGCTTAGTCTGAGGACAGCTTCTCTTTCGGAGTAATTTGAGCAGTATTTCTGGGTCTGAGTCTCGCTGTCTTGCTTATGGCTGCATGTCCATTGCTGAACCAATCACTCTAGCTGGGGGATGGAGGACACTGACTGGGGAGACCTGGGTCACCTCTCTGGGGGTGTTTTGTTCTGTTATACACAGGGGAGTTATAAGTGGGAACAGACTCCACAGCACCTAACGACAACAGGCCACCTCCCAGCCTTGGGGAAGGTGGGATTTAGCCACATCCAGACCACATGGGCTGGGATGGAGAACGGAATGGTTCTGCAAAGGAAACTCAAAATACTGCTAGGAGAAGAAGGGTAATGGATTCTGGGCAGGCAAAACAAGAGATGTGCCTGATTCGAAGTTTGTTTTGTATTGGTGAAAAATAAACAGAAAGCAATACTTCACATTCATTGTGGCAAACACACTGGCCGTTCAGTGTATCCCGTGTCCTACCTCAGGCTCTGTCTCTTGCTCGCAATGTTCTTTCCATTTGGATGGCCTCCCCCACTCCCCGCCCCTGTCAAGTTTATATCCTTTCTTCGGCTCCCACCGGAAATGCTGTCTCCTTCTTGAAGCCTTACCTGTGGTTGTTTCCTCTCTTAAACCATTGAACCTAATTATTTCATAAGTTTGTATTGAATAATAATAAAATTAAAAAGCCAGCCGCTGTTGAGTCTACTCAAGCTCACGGTGACCCTGTGTGTGTCAGAGTAGAACTGTGCTCCACAGGGTTTTCCGTGGCTGGTTTTTCAGAAGCAGATCACCAGGTCTTTCTCCTGAGGGACCTCTGGGTGGACTTAAACATCCAACCTTTTGGTTAGCAGCCAAGCACGTTAACTGTTGTACCACCCTGGGACTTCATATGTTGAATGGCACCTCTCTTTCCGTCTTCCATGACAACTGCTCCCCTGTGGATCAGACTCAGCCCCCTGCTGGATAAGCTCCCCACAATGTAGGAACTGTGTGCTCTGCATCTCCTCATGATCTCCGCAGGTCCCCACAGAGGAGTTCCATGTTAGGCACTCCGTAAGTGTGCATCGAACTGGAAAACATTACTCCTTAGCGTTTATTTTGTGCAATGTGTTTGGTTTTATATGTCTGGGTGGTTTACAGTGTTTCATTATACTCTTGGCAGAGTTGAAACAATCACAGAGACAAAGAACGTTGCTAGAGCTTTTTAGTGCTTTTGCACATATTCAGATAAAGCTTCGAATACATACAGGCATCAGGCAATGGATCATTATTAAGTAGCTTATTTCCTCCTGGCAGCATTTTAGGAAAGTTTTGGGAGAAAAGGCTTATGAAACTGGATTATTGAATGTTGTTGTTGGGTGCCGTCCAGTCAATTCCAACTCACAGTGACCCCATGTGACAGAATAGAACTGCCTCATTAGGTTTTCTAGGCTGTAACTTTTTTTTTTTTAATGTTTTAGATGAAAGTTTACAGTGCAAATTAGTTTTTCATTCAAGATTTTATACGCAAATTGTTTTGTGACATTGGTTGCAATCCCCACAATGGTCAGCTCTCGCCCCTTTTCTCTTTCCATCCTGGGTTCTCTGTGTCCATTCATCCAGGTTTCCTATCCCTTCGTGCCTTCTCGTCTTTGCTTTTGGGTGGATGTTGCCCATTTGCTCTTGTATACCTGATTGAACTAAGAAGCACATTCCTCACTTGTATTATTATAAAAGGCCTGTCTAATCTTTGGCTGAAAGGTAGACAGACTTTAGGAGTGGCTTCGGTTCTGAGTTAACAGGGTGTTTGGGGGCCATAGTCTCAGGGGTTCTTCCAGGCACCATCGGGCCAGTAAGTCTGGTCTTTTTTTTTGCGAACTTGATTTTTTTCTACATTTTTCTCCCATTCTGTGCAGGGACCTTCTAGTGTGATCCCTGTCAGAACTGTCGGTAGTGGGTCAAGTTGTGCTGACTTCCCCTATATTGTGTGTTGTCCTTCCCTTCACCAAAGTTAACACTTGTCTACTATTTAGTTAGTGATTTCCCCTCCCCATTCCTCCCCTCCCTCGTAACCATCAAAGATTGTTCTTTTGTGTGTAAACCTTTTCTTGAGTTTTATAATAGTGGTCATACAATATTTGTCCTTTTGTGATTGACTTATATCACTCAGCACAGTGCCCTCCAGATTCATCCATGTTGTGAGATGTTTCATGGATTCATCTTTGTTCTTTATCATTGCTTAGTATTCCATTGTGTGTATGTGCCTTAATTTGTGTATCCATTCGTCTGCTGATGGGCACTCATGCTGTTTCCATCTTTTTGCTATTGTGGATAATGCTGCAATGAGCATGGGTGTGCATATGTCTATTCCTGTGATGGCTCTTATTTCAAGATGTATCCTGAAGTACAACACTGTCAGTGATAGGGTAATAGTCATACATCTACAAGGAAGACCAGCTAATACAATTATTATTCAAATTTATGCACCAATCACTAAAGCCAAGGATGAGGAAATTGAAGATTTTTACCAACTTCTGCAGCCTGAAATTGATTGAACATGCAATCAGAATGCATTGATAACTACTGGTGATTGGAATGGCAAAGTGGAAACAAAGAAGAAGAATCAGTAGTTGGAAAATACGGTCTTGGTGATAGAAATGATGCCAGAGATTGCATGATAGAATTTTGCAAGACCAATGACTTTTTCATTGCAAATACCTTTTTTCACCAACATAAACAGTGACTATACATGTGAAGCTCGCCAGATGGAATACACAGGAATCAAATTGATATATCTGTGGAAAGAGAGGAAACCCTGGTGGCATAGTGGCTAAGTGCTACAGCTGCTAACCAAAGGGTCAGCAGTTCAAATCTGCCAGGCGCTCCTTGGAAACTCCATGGGGCAGTTCTACTCTGTCCTATAGGGTCTCTATGAGTCGGTATCGACTCAACGGCACTGGGTTTGGTTTTGGTTTTTGGTGGAAAGAGACGATGGAAAAGCTCAGTATCATCAGTCAGAACAAGGCCAGGGGCCGACTGTGGAACAGACCATCAGTTGCTCATATGCAAGTTCAAGTTGAAGCTGGAGAAAATTAGAACAAGTCCACAAGAGCCAAAGTACGACCTTGAGGATATTCCACCTGAATTTAGAAACCATCTCAGGAAGAGATTTGACTCATTAAACACTAATGACTGAAGACCAGACAAGTTGTTGAATGACATCAAGGACAACACATATGAAGAAAGCAAGAGATCATTAAAAAGTCAGGAAAGAAAGAAAAGACCAAAATGTATGTCAGAAGAGACTCTGAAATGTGCTCTTCAATGCTGAGTAGCTAAAGGGAAAGGAAGAAATGATGAAGTCAAAGAGCTGAACAGAAGATTTCAAAGGGCAGCTGGAGAAGACAAAGTAGAGTATTATAATGACATGTACAAAGACCTGGGGATAGAAAACCAAAAGGGAAGAACAGGCTCAGCATTTCTCAAGCTGAAAGAACTGAAGAAAAAATTCAAGCCTTGAATTGCAATATTGAAGGATTCCATGGGGAAGATATTAAATGACACAGGAAGCATCAAAAGCAGATGAAAGGAATGCAGAGAGTCATTAAATCACAAAGAATCGGTGGACATTCAACCATTTCAGGAGGTAGCATATGATCAGGAACCAATGGTACTGAAGGAAGAAGTCAAAGCCACACTGCAGGCACTGACAAAAAACAAGACTCCAGGAATTGACAGAATACCAAATGAGATGTTTCAACAAACAGAGGCAGCCCTGGAAGCGCTCACATGCCTATGCCAAGAAATTTGGAAGACAGCTACCTGGCCAACTGACTGAAGGAGATTCATATTTATGCTTATTTCTAAGAAAGGTGATCCAACCAAATCTGGAAATTATTGAACAATATCGTTAATATCACAGGCAAGCAAAATTCTGCTGAAAATCATTCAAAAGTGGCTGCAAGCAGTGTATCGACAGGGAACTGCCAGAAATTCAGGCCGGTTTCAGAAGAGGACTTGGAACCACGGATATCATTGCTGATGTCAGATGGATCCAGGCTGAAAGCAGAGAATACCAGAAGGATATTTACCTGTGTTTTATTGACTATGCAAAGGCATTCAAGTGTATGGATCATAACAAACTATGGATAACACTGCGAAGAATGGGAATTCCAGAACACTTAATTGTGCTCATAAGGAACCTTTACATAGATCAAGAGGCAGTTGTTTGGACAGAACAAGGGATTACTGCACGGCTTAAAGTCAGAAAAGGTGTGCATCAGCGTTGTATCCTTTCACCATACCTATTAGATCTGTACGCTGAGCAAATAATCCAGAAGCTGGACTATATGAAGAAGAACGGTACATCAGATTTGGAGGAAAACTCATTAACAACCTGCATTATGCAGATAACACAACCTTGCTTGCTGTAAGTAGAGGACTTGAAGCACTTACTGAGGAAGACCAAAGACCACAGCCTTCAGTGTGCGTTACACCTCAACACAAAGAAAACAAAAGTCCTCACAACTGGACCACTAAGCAACATAGTGATAGAGAAAAGATGGAAGTTGTCAAGGATTTTATTTTACTTGGATCCACAAACAACGCCCGAAGCAGCAGTTAAGAAATCAAAGCGTACATTGCATTGGGTAAATCTGCTGCAAAAGACCTCTTTAAAAGTGTTAAAAAGTAAAGATGTCACCTTGAAGACTCAGGGGCACCTGACCCAAGCCATGGTGTTTTCAATTGCCTCATATGCAAGTGAAAGCTGGATGACGAATAATAAAGACCAAAGAATTGACACCTTTGGATTGTGGTGTTGGCAAAGAATGAATCTGCCACGGACTGCCAGAAGAATGAACACATCTGCCTTAGAAGGAGTACAGCCAGAATGCTTATTAGAAGGGAGGATGGCAAAACTTCGTCTCACATACTTTGGACGTGTTATCAGGAGGAACCAGTTCCTGGAGAAGGACCTCGTGCTTGGTAGAGTAGAGAGTCAGTGAAAAAGAGGAAGACCTTCAAGGAGATGGATTGACTCAGTGGCTGCAACAATGGGCTCAAGCATCACAACGATTGTGAGGATGGTGCAGGACCAGGCAGTGTTTCGTTCTGTTGTACACAGGGTTGCTATGAGTTGGAACCGACTCAATGGCACCTAAGAGCAACAACAACAGGTTTTTGTGGAATTTTTGGGGTTCCCTATGTAGAGGATCACGTTATCTAGAGGATCACGTTATCTGTGAATAGGCATAGTCTTACTTATTCCTTTCCAATTTGGATAAGCTTTATTTCTTTTTCTTTCTTTTTTGATCCAGCTAGGATTTCTAGCACAATGTTAAATGGACGTGGTAAAAAAGACCATCCTTGTCGTGTTCCATTCTCCTGGGGAATGTTTTCAGCCTCTCTTCATTGAGAATGATGTTGGCGATTTTGTAGCGATGCCCTTAACTGCGTTGAGGAATTTTCCTTCTATTCTTATTATATTGAGAGTTTTTATCAAATGCCTTTTCTGTGTCGATTGAGATGATCATGTGATTCTTTTCTTTTGTTCTGTTTATGAGGTGGATTACATTGATTGATTTTCTAGTCCTGAGCCATCCTTGCATACCTGGTTTGAATCCCGCTTGGCTGTGGTGTATTATTTTTTTTTTGACATGATGCTGAATTCTATTGGCTAGAATTTTGTTGAGTATTTTTGCATTTATCTTCGTGAGTGATATTGGTCTGTAAGTTCCTTTTTGCCTGGCTTTGGTATCAGGGTTCTGCTGGCTTCGTAGAATGAATTTGGGGGGTATTCCTTACTTTTTGATGCTCTGAAATAGCTGGTATGAGTTTTTCTCTGAGTGTTTGGTAGAATTCTCCAGTGAAGCCATCAGGGCCAGGGCTTTAGGCTGTAACCTTCACGGGAGCAGATGGCCATTTCTTTGTTGCGTGGAGCCACTGGTTGAGTGTGAACCGCCTACCTTTTGGTCAGCAGCCAAGTGCTTAACTGTTGTGCCGCCAGGGCTCCTTTCGATTATTGAGTACATCTTCTGTATACCTAGCACCCAGTAGGTGCTCGATAAATACTAGTTCAAGTGAATATCGTTCCATGCTGTGCCTTGAAAAAGCCTGTGGAATTTATGTTTTCCTTCTGTACTAATAAATGGCCTTTCTGGTGCTAACCAGAACAAAACACCCTTGAGGGTTTGGCAAAGATTTCACATCGCCTTGTATCTTATTTTAGTGATGGGACCCTACGTGAGGAAAGTCCTGTGTGATGAGCTGGGAGCCCCAGCCAATTCTGCCATAAACTGTATTCCCCTGGAAGACTTCGGAGGGCAACACCCTGACCCAAACTTGACCTACGCAACAGCCCTTCTTGAAACTATGAAAGGAGGGGAGTATGGGTTCGGAGCTGCATTCGACGCTGATGGGGTAAGTAGGAAAGCTGTCTGCCCCCTGGTCCTTTTACTGTGTAATGAGCCAAGCATCCGAAACCAGAAAATTAATGAACATGTCTGGTGCTGATATGTAGGGGGCATAGGTACCCTGACTGTTCTACATCTGTTCTTCTGATTCTAAATATTGCAGTTAAATAGAAATTGTTTTTCTCTGGCCCAGATTAGCATCATGTTATGAAGAGGTTGTTTCTTTAAAAAAAAAAATTCATTCAGTGAGTCTCTATTTATGGCTGGTTTAGTTGAAAGCCCTGTGTTAAGCACCTAGCTGTTTCAGCAATAGCCCCTGTTCTCCATTATTTTTGGGGAAAGAAGGAATTAATGATATGGAAGCCACTGATCGCTAAGGTTGTTGTTAGCTGCTGCTGAGTCAGCTCCAGCTCATGGTGACCTTATTTATAATAGAAAAAAAAAGAAATTGCCTGGTCCTGCGCTGTCTTTAGGATTGTCGTACGTTTGAGCCCATTGTTGCGGCTATTGTGTTCATCCATCTCGTGGAGGGTTTCCCTTGTTTTCACTGAGCCTTTACTAAATGTGATTTTCGAGCGATTGGTTTTTCCTGATGACATGTCCAAAGTAAGTAAGCCAAAGACTCGCCATCCTTGCTTCCAAGGAGCATTTCAGTTGTGTTTCTTCTATGACTGATTTGTTCATTCTTCTGGTAGTCCATGGTGTATGCAGCAGGTGGGATGTAGGTCTTGATGCATTTCTAGCTGTGACAAGAAAGGCCCTGGGTGCTGTAGGATCCAGGGATTTAGCAGAGGGTTTTCCACGTCCTCTTCGGCCTCATTCAGGTTGCTTTAGGTCGTGTAAACACTGAGGGCAGTAGGGCGCCTTGTGATAGCTGTGGGAATGGGCTGCTACTGAAGATGCATCTGTCTGATAACTTTCACGCATTCCTTCCTCCAGGACCGTTATATGATCCTAGGCCAAAATGGCTTCTTTGTGAGCCCTTCCGACTCCCTGGCCATCATTGCTGCCAACCTGTCTTGCATTCCGTATTTCCGTCAGGTGGGCGTCCGCGGGTTTGGGCGGAGCATGCCAACCAGCACGGCCCTGGACAGGTAAGCGAGATTGTTCGCTGTGAAAAACCTCATGGTAGGCCTCTGACGTCCATGTCCCCCTTGTATGTAGCTGTTGCTCCTTCTTCCTCCTCCACCGGGGACACGTTGAAAGCATGGGAATTCAGAGACAAGGCGTAGTGTAGTGGGGAGGAGCGTGGGTGCTAGGGTCAGGTGGCCTGAGCTTGGTTCTTGGTCCTGTCACTTATTAGCTGTGAGAACATGGGAGACTTATTTGATCTCTGTGCCTCAGTTTTCTTATCTGTAAAATGGGAATAATAAATAATAGTATCATCTTAATATGGATTGTTATGAGGTATGACTGAGATGACTCATATAAAACATTTAGCAGAGTGCCTGGCACATAGTAAATGTTTAGTAAATAAAACATACTAAGCCTGAAAGTGTATCCAAGCGAGGTGGGAAAAGCATAGGTTTATTTATTTAATTTATTGGTTGGGCTTTAAGTGAAAGTTTACAAATCAAGTCAGTCTCTCATACAAAAACTTATATACACCTTGTGATGTACTCCTAGCTGCTCTCTCCCTAACAAGACAGCACACTCCTCCTCTCCACCCTGTATTCCCCGTGTCCATTCAACCAGCTCCTGTCCTCCTCTGCTGTGGCATCTTGCCTCCACACAGGAGCTGCCCATACAGTCTCATGTGTTTACTTGAGCCAAGAAGCTCACTCCTCACCAGCATCATTTTCTGTCTTATAGTCTAGTCCAATCCCTGTCTGAAGAATTGGCTTTGGGAATGGTTCCAGTCTTGGGCTAACAGAAGATCTGGGGACCATGACCTCCAGGGTCCCTCTAGTCTCAGTCAGACCATTAAGTCTGGTCTTCTTATGAGAATTTGATGTCTTCATCCCACTGTTCTCCTGCTCCATCAGGGATTCTCTGTTGTGTTCCCTGTCAGGGCCACCATCGGTTGTAGCTAGGCACCGTCTAGTTCTTCTGGTCTCAGGCTGTTGTAGTCTCTGGTTTATGTGGTCCTTTCTGTCTCTTGGGCTCATATTAATCTTGTATCTTTGGTGTTCTTCATTCTCCTTTGCTCCAGGTGCGTTGAGACCAATTGATGCATCTTAGATGGACGCTTGCTAGCATTTAAGACCCCATATGCCACTCACCAAAGTGGGATGTAGAATAATTTCTTAATACATTTTGTTAAAGCATAGGTTTTTTGTTATTATGCTAGCTTTTACCCTCATTAAAAAACCAGTTGCCAGTGAGTTGACTCGGACTCATGGTGACCCCATGTATGTCAGAGCGGAACTGTGCTCCATAGTGTTTTCAATGCCTGGTTTTTTAGAAGTAGATGACAGTCTTTCTTCTGAAGAGCCTCCGGGTAGACTTGAACCGCCAACCTTTTGGTTAGCCACAGAGCCTTTTAACCTCTTAAATCACCCAGGGACTCCTTACCCTTACTATCTCTGTAAAAATAGAGATGATACTTCATAGGTTTGCTGTGAGAGTGAAATGAGATGGTGCGTGGTAAGTGACCAAGAGAAGATTTGCTTAGTAGGGGCTCGAGCAGTGTTAGGTTCCTTTCTTCTTGCTCTACCCGCCCCTACCATCTTTAATCTTGTCTTATAAAAAAACAGTAGATTTCAGAGTCTAATATTTTCAAACAACATATGTTATTACAAAAGCAGTACATATGCATGGTAGAAAATTAGAAAACACAGATGAACAAAAATAAGAACGTTTAAACATTATATTCCCCTCCTTAAGCTACCTGTGTTAATAGGTAATTGTATATTCCCTACCAGATCTCTTTCCATACATATATAATATACGTGCTTGCCTTTTTTTAATATCAAAAAAAGACCAGAAATTATATACTGTTTCGTAATGTGCTTTTTCTGTTCCATCAACAATCTTCAACTTTCTATTAATCAATTTTTATCTCATCTACAACAAAGATCATATTCAAATTTCCCCTGGTCAGCCCCCAAATGTCTCTTGTTCCTTGCTAGTAATCAGAAATACAATTGTTTTTGTAAATTAACCATGTATCCTGTGGCCAAATGGGTAAAGAATCCTATACCTGTTGGATGCTCCTGAAGTGATACTGACATCAAGCACATGATGAACTAACCTCAGTTTAAAATTATTGCCTGGCAGTACCAAAGAGTAGGGTATATGTTCCTTCCCATGGTTCTTTCTACTTGCCTTTACTTACAGCCTTCCATTAAAAAGAAAAAAAAAAAAATTAATAAAACTGTAAAGAGCAAGGCAAAAGTGGGACCATCTCTAGACATTGTAACTCAGAGTAATACAGAGTCTCGAGTGCTAAGTAGGTTACTTAATATCATGGGAGTGTATTTGACAATAACACCTTCCATTTTAGGAAGAATTTTTGTATGTGTGGTAGCACTTGATCTTTGCAATAACTGAGTGGGGCAATGAGAATAACGTTGTTGTTAGCTGCCGTTGAGTCAGCCCCCAGTTCATGGCGACCCCACGCACAACGGACCAAAATGCCTCCTGGTCCCGTGCCAGCCCCATGATCAGTTGTAGATGGGACCGTTGTGATCCATTCGGCATTCACTGGCTGATTTTCAGAAGTAGACCTCCTTTCTTCCTAGTCTGTCTTAGTCTACAAGCTCTGCTGAAACCCGTTCAGCATCATAGCAACACGCAAACCTCCACTGACAGAGGGGCGGTGACTGCGCGAGGAGCGTTGGCTGGAATCTAACCAGGTCTCCCACCTGGAAGGTGAGAATTTCACCACTGAGCCACCAATGCCTCCAGGATAACATTACTATCTCCATATTAACGGTGGTGAACAAAGGATCAGAGAAGTGATTCGAGCAAGGTCACACAGCTAATAGGACATTGCCTCAAGATTAGAAACTAGACCTTCTGATTTAATTTACTACTCATCTGTCCAGTGACGGTCCCTGAGAAACCAGTTGAGAATATTGCCCAGCTCTCCTGGTGGGGCGAGGGGGTGTGGGGGTGTAGGGGGTAACCAGTGACTTGTCCTCCCCTGGCCGGGGGACGCCTGTTTCATTCTGTCAACAAAAATCATTTTTCCTCTTTTCTCTTGGAAATTTCTCAAGTAGTCCTAGATTTCGCTTTTATCCACCCTTCCCAGTAAACCTCTGTTTCAGTCAGAAACCAGAGCCCTTGCTTAGAAATTTCACAAAGGACCCATGTTGGTATGAGTTCCGGTTTAAAAGGATTATTCACGCATGCTGGTTGGGATTCAGAATTCCGTGGGGCTCTGACGTGGTGATTTGTTTTGGGTGTTTGATTTGCTGTCTGGCTCCCACGTGGTTTCTCATGACAGATACTTAGGAGATGTCTTTCTTCCTAGATTAAATAAATGCAACTTCCAAATTTCAATCTTGACAGCAGTTTCCCATATAATTTATTATTGTTTTTTAATTAATAAAATCATAGGAATGTGCCCATCAATGCCAGACCCCACAGGAATCACACTGAGTCATCAAGGGACATTCACTAAATGGCACACTTTCCTAAACTCTTGGAATTCCAGAAGAAGGCCCCTCTCTCGCCTGTGCAACTGATGAATTATTCAGACAAACTTCCGTTGTTCACAGATAATTGTTGTTCCCCGAGGGGAGACTTGTAGCATCTTTAATTTCTGCTCTGACAGTGTCACTAAAACAAGGATTGCATTTACCCTGGAATAATGCAGCTTTGGCCTTTGGACATGGCTTTCCTTTGGGGCTTTGTCATTCTGAATGTGTCTGACTTGTGGCTATAGATGAGTCTGGCATGAAAAACATTTTGATTAGAATGAAAGCGAAGCACATTCAAAGTGTATTCATGGCCCGAGGTTCACCTCTGCCTCACACGGGGGTACTGAATGGTCCTCTGTGTCATTGTCCTTCAGTAATATTTATGAAGCACCCATCTGTGATTGGGGCGCCCAGCGCTGTGCAGGAGAAAGCAAACACACGCAGGCTTGAGCTATCTTTGCTAGAGATATTTACAGGTGCCAAGAGGGAGTCAGACTGGAAAAGCATAAGGACTGCCATATAAGGCCCAAAAGCCCATTGCCTTCAAGTTGATTCTGAGTCGTAGTGACCCTATAGGACAGAGGAGAACTGCCCCATAGGATTTCCAAGGCTGTAATCTTTACAGGGAAACCCTGGTGGCATAGTGGTTAAGTGCTACAGCTGCCAACCAAAGGGTCAGCAGTTTGAATTCACCAGGCGGTCCTTGGAAACTCCGTGGGGGCAGTTCTACTCTGTCCTATAGGGTCACTGTGAGTCGGAATCGACTCGACGGCAGTAGATTTGGTTTTTTTTGAAATCTCTACAGAAGCAGACTGACACATCTTTCTCCCATGGAGTGGCTGGTGGGTTTGAACTGCCAACCTTCCAGTTAGTAGCCGAGTGCTTTAACCACTGGGCTACGAGGACTGCTCATATAAGGCCCACCACCCATGAATATGGTGGTGGAGGGAGTAAGTGCTTTTGTCTACTTGTGGCCACCCTTGCTGACAAGTTATTCACTCAAGAAATATTTATTTATTAAGCCTTCTATGTCCTAGATGTGGGGGCAGTGGTGGTTCAGTGGTAGAATTCTTGCCTTTCCTGTGGGGATACACTGGTTCGATTTCCAGCTGGTACACCTCACGTGCAGCCACCACCCATCTGTCAGTAGAGGCTGTGTGTTGTCGTGATGCTGAACAGGTTTTGGCGGAGCTTCCAGACTGAGATGGACCAGGAAGAAAGGCCTGGAGATCTAATTCCAAAAATCAGCCAATGAAAACCCTACGGATCGTAACAGTCCCTGCAACCGATCATGGGGATGGCACAGGACTGGGCAGCACTTTGTTCCACTGTGCAGCAGCTCACCGTGAGTCAGGGGCCGACTCGATCACTGCTAACACCACGACCACCGCCACCAATGTCCTAGGTGGCCCACTGGAGCTTACAGCTAACGGGGAAGACACCCGACAAACAAGTAGAGGAACACATATGTAAATACAAATTTTAACACATGCTTGAGGGTATGAACTGGATGTAGTCACGGGGAATAACTGGTGAGCCTGAGGCATTCTGCTTCCATAGGGTAGTCAGGGAAGGCCCCACTGAGGAGGCTATGGATAGGACCAGAGATCAGACACGTGCAGCTGGACCTGGCAACCATGTGGGGATTAGAAATGGCCAATAGCACATGTGAAAATGCTTATTGCTCAGAATGTAGGCTATAGCTACTTGTTGCCAGCCCCCAATCTAAAATATGTCCTGTAGCTTAATCTTGAACATATTCAGCCAGCTTGTGGAATCCAGACAGCATTAATCCTGCAAGTATGCAGGTATCTACTGATCTGTGATGACCTTGGTGCTTACCATGTCCTTTAGGTCTGTGCTGTTTTGTCTCCATGTTCAGTCATGAGGGATGACAGCAGTGGGGGAGGCTGTGGTGTGAGCCAGTATCTGATGGCTCTCTCAGTCTCCTAGAATGATACGGATTTTTTTTTTTCTCAACAGATAAACATGTTCAAGTTTCTGTTATCTTAAAAAAGAGATCCTTATCATACTAGTTATTATTGTAAGGGTAACAAGGCAGGACCAGGCAGTGTTTTGTTCTGTTGTAGGTGAGGTTGCCATGAGTGGGAGCCAGCTCCGTGGCAGCTGACGACAACAACTTCCTCACAGCTCTCCATAGCTGGTTCATCAGGGTCAGGACAGGAAACAGATGGTGTACACCAAACGAGTTTGCTAACGAGAATTTAATCACAGTAATTAAATAGCCTGGTCCACAGAAGTATGGGTGAGGGTAAGGAAACCAAGGGAATCAAGAAGGGATGGGGAGGCAGCCAGGGAGCAGGGATAGCAGGAAGCTGTCAATACCCCTAGGAGCAAGGGGTCAAGGGAGCACCCAAAGGACAAGGGGTGGAGTCAGGGTAACCATAGCCCGGTCAGGGCTGACATTGTGAATGATGGTTGTCAGACAGGAGCTGACTTGTCGGGGTGATAGAAGTACCCCAACTTCTCTTTTCTTCCAGCCTCCAATCTTCTCTGGTGCCTCCTGGTGGTCAAACCCAACTGGAAACCAGAGGGCAAGGGAGCCTGGTTGATGTATCTCTGTGTGCAGCCTGAGGGCAGATAACTGGGTAGAGAAAGGGACTGAATGGAATGAGGACCCTAGGATGGAAGGGAGCACACAGAGAATAATCGGCACGATGGCCAATCTTACTGATAATCTCTGCTTCCTTATCTCCCAGCCTCGTGTTCGCGCCCTCCTTTTTTAGACCTCAAGCGTAACCCAGTTCATCACTGAAAAATTCTTTAATAGCTGGTCCAAATGAAAGGCACATTTATGATGACATAAAAATAATTAATGTGTTCCCTTTTGTATGGGTGATGCAAATGGTTAAACCACTCGGCTGCTAACCCAAAGGTTAGAGGTTCAAGTCCATCTAGAGGCATCTGGTGGTTTACTTTCAAAAAATCAGCCAGTGAGGACCTTCTGGATCAGAACGATTCAACCCACAGCCAATCACGAGGCCTGGTTAGCGTTTTGTTCCATTGTGCTTTGGGTCGCCATGAGTCGGGGACTGACCCGAGGCAGGTAACAACAACGCCATTACCAGTGGTTCACACAGGAAATATATCTGAATGACATAAAGAAAATGAACGAGGAATAAGGGCATGATCTTCTGTGGGTACAGTATGACTGTGTCTGCTCCATGATTGTCTTAGACCACAAGTAGGTGACTTTAACAAACAGTTTATCCTCTCACAGTCTAGGAGGCTAGAAGCCCAAATTCAGGGTGCCAGCTCCAGGGAAAGGCCTTCTCTCTCTGTCAGCTCTGGGTGAAGGTCCTCGTCATCAATCTTCCCCTGGTCTAGGAGCGTCTCAGAGCAGGAACCCTGGATCCAAAGGACACACTGTGCTCCCAGAGCTGAATTCTTGGTGGTAGTAGGTCCCTTTCCTCTCTGCTTGCTTCTCTCTTTTGTATCTTGAAAGAGGTTAGCTTCAAACACAGCCTAATCTTGCAGATTGAGTCCTGCGTCATTAACATAACTGCTGCTAATCTCACCTCATAAATGTCATAGAGGTGGGATTTGCAACACATAGGGAAATCACAGCAGATGACAAAATGGTGGACAATCACACAATACTGGGAATACTGGGGGACACAATTCAATCCATGACAATAGCTTTCATTTACAAGTAGGTGAGCTTGTAGTGAGTCGGAGTTTTAGTAATATGTGGGTACTGAAGCCCTTAGTACACGTGACGTAATCAGAGATAAAGGGAAGCAGCCACATACCAGTGCTTCCTAGTCAGCAATTAAACAGTGTTGTTTATTCCTTGTCCTAATGAGTAGGGTGAGTGACAGGCTTCTTCCTGGACACTAGGGGATGCCTACCTTTACTCACCTGTTGGAAAGGACTTTGGGGACGACTCAGTTTTGTATTCAGTATTTCTAAGAGCTGGTGTCTGATGCAGGAGGGATCTCTTGCCTACACTTAGAAGGCATTTGTGTATTGACTGGCTAGACTGAGAGGGATACATGGCTAACATTTGAGACTAGAAGCTGCAAGAGCTTTAGAAATGTTAGACAGACCATCTTTTGTTCAACCTTTGAGAGCCATCTTAGGTTTCTGCTGTCTCAGTGGGTCACTGTTGGGGGAGCATTAAGTGACCTGAATTCCAAAACGTGCAGTCGCCATGGCCCTCCCAGGTGAAGTGGAGGATGTACCATTTTTACAAGGCAGCTCCCTCTGGATCCTTGCCACTCCTAGAGTCTGTCTGTGGAAGGACATTGTCATGGCTAGGGTGTCCAGCGTCCTATTCTCACTCCTTCCACTGGCTTGTCCGTCCTTGGATATTGGCAAGTCACCACGGTGGATTCAGTCAGAGTGGAAAGAAGCCCTTTAACACCACCCTGTGTGGGTGGGAATAAGGACCGTTTTAAGCAGGGGCTTCAATGCCATCCAGCCTAGAATGTGTGCAAAATGATCTAACTAGTGTACATTAAAGGAGACTTGGGGGCACAATGGTTAAGCACTCAGCTGCAAACTGAAGGGTTGGCAATTTGAATCCACCCAGTACTCACCGGAAGAAAGACTTGGCCATCTGCTCCTGTAAAATCACAGCCTAGAAAACCATATGGGGCAGTTGTACTCTGTCACGTGCTGTCGTTCTGAGTCGAAAGTCGACTCTATGGCACCCAACGACAACAGCCAATGGTACACGTTAAGTGATGAGCAGTTGCTCTCCAGTGGGAAGGTTGATACCGTGGCCTACTTTTATTTATAATCTCAGTTTTGGTTTTGGAACGCCTCTTGGGTTAAATAACCTCCTTCTTTCTTTTCCTGGTGACTTGAAATATTTGTCCAATTTAAAAATCAATCCCATTGGCTACTGCAAAGGGGCATGAGTGAACTTTTGGGGCTGATGAGAATGTTCTAGATTTGGTTATGGTGGTGGTTCCACAGTCCAAAATATGCAGTCAAAACTCATGAAACCATATGCTTAAAATGGGTGTTTTCATTAAATCTTATTGTGGTTAAAATATATGTATGTGTATGTGTATGTGTATGTGTATGTGTATGTGTATGTGTATGTGTATGTGTATGTGTATGTGTATGTGTATGTGTATGTGTATGTGTATGTGTATGTGTATGTGTATGTGTATGTGTATGTGTATGTGTATGTGTATGTGTATGTGTATGTGTATGTGTATATGTATATGTATGCCACAGCATTTGCTGTTTTAACCATCCGTAAGTGTAAAATTCAGTGACGTTAACTGCATTCCCTATGCTGTGCACCATCACCGCTACTTGCTTCCAGGTGTTTTTCATCCCCCAAGCGAAAAACTCAGTGCCCCTTAAGCATTGACTCCCCACTTTCCCCTCCCACCTCCTCTTGGTAACCACTAATAAGCTTTGGTCTCTATGCATTTGTCTGTTCTAGATATTTCATCTAAATGGGGTCGTACAGTACCTGTCCTTTTGTGTCTGACTTATTTCACCTAGCATTTGGTGAAATAATACTCCATTACATGGCTACGTCACATTGTGTGTATCCGTTCATCTGTTGATGGACACTAGGATTGTTTTGACTTTTGGCTCTTGGAAATAACGCCGCAGATGAACATTGGTGGCATAAAAGATATCAGGAAAGTCACATAGCCCAGCCTAACACCGCCATATGCTTTGTCAAACTTCCAGAGAAGTTTGGCATTCAACACACCTTTAAATGGAGGTGGATACTGGGTATTGGAAATAATGCTGCAATGAACATTGGTGTACAAGTATCTGTTTGAATTCCTTCTTTCAAGTGTCTGCTCATACACTTATGAGAGCAATTGCTGGGTCATATGGCTCCTTGGAAACTCTATGGAGCGGCTCTACTCTGTCCTGTAGGGTTGCTATGAGTCGGAATCGACTCGACGGCACTGGTCTGGATGATGATTCCGTGCTCAACTTTTTTAGGAACCACTAAACTTTTCCACAGCGACTGCATCTAAAATGGATGCTCTTACTGAGTGAATTTTATTTTATGTAAATTACGTTGTTGTTAGGTTCCAACTCACGGTGATCCAGTGTGACAGAGTAGAACTGCCTTATAGGGTTTCCTAGGCTGTAATCTTTTTGGAAGCAGATCTCTAGGTCTTTCTCCCATGGAGTTGTTGGGTGTGTTTGAACCACCAACCTTTTGGTTAGCAGCTGAGTGCTTAACTGTTGCACCAACAGGGCTCCTTGATTAAACTGATAAAAACAAGCAAAACTTATTTATTTAAAAATAAAGCAAAACTCCTTATTTGGGTCTTCCTTTCACATTGTAGTCAGCAATCATAATTTTCTCTGAGTCACTCTAGTGGCTAGCACAGAGGCCTGGAGTTACTGAACTGTCAGTGAATATTGGCTGGGTCCAGTTGAGTCGAGTGACCCCTTGGGATTGCTGTCCACCGCAGATCCCCTCTGTGGTAAGCCGGGCATCAGCATTCTGCCTGTAGCCTGTCTTCTTTGGAAAAGACTTACGTTTGGAGGTAGACGTTCTGAGGTTTCAAGGCCGTTAGTCAAATTTATTGGTGGCATAAAAGATATACGGAAAGTAGGATAGCTCAGCCTAACTTCGCCTTATGCTTTGTCAAGCTTCCAGAGAAGCTTGGTGTTTAACACATACCTTTTTTTTTTTTTTCAATGAAGGAGCATAATGATAAGTCAGCTTAGGCCTGAAGAAACTTCTGGAGTAAGACAGCGTGTACGTTTTTAGTGTGCCTCACATTTTGATTTATAAGTCTTACCAAAAAAAAAAAAAAAAGCTTTAAAATGGGTGTTAAACCCCAACTTCGGAGGGTAGCGTTAAGCTAGACCTGTCGAACACTGCTTCAGGGACTGAAGCCATCATTGATTTTGCTTTTCCCGCCAGGCTGAGAGGAGACGGTATCTAGGATTGACCTATAGGGTGAATCAAGGAGCTCCACAAAGGTTTTGCCTGCTCAGCAAAGAATAAGAGGGCAAATGTATTTTTATTTACAGTGGACACTATTGCTGTACCTTGTTTGATTTTTCATGTAAACCCTTGGAAATATTTGAGGCAAGTGCTGCTAAAAACCATTTGCCGTCGAGTCACCCCCAAATCATGGTGAACCCATGTGTGTCAGAATAGAACTGAGTGACATGGGGTTTCCAGGGGTTGGATTTTTGGGAGTAGATTGCCAGGCCTTTCTTCCGAGGTGCCTCTGGGTGGACTTGAACCTCCAACCTTTTGGTTAGCAGTGAGTGCATTAACTGTTCAAACCATCCAGGAACTCCCACTACAGATGGTCCCTGACTTATGGCGAGGTGGTGTCCCGATGACTGTGTCCTAAGTTGATTCTGACATAAATCGAATACGTTATTATTTTTAGTTTTCATTATTATTGCCTTTTATTATCAGTATCTTTTTTTTATTATCAGTATCTTTATAAATCTGATCTTTATTTGTCTTTGCGGGGTTGGAAACATTATATATAAAAATTTGCTGGTGAAGGTCTGAGAATGACATCAGCAAATCACACACTGCAATGTTGTAGTACATAGTATTGACTGTAAAAGGTACAACAAAACAGAAAATCATCAGCGTGGCTGCCATAACTCCAATAAATTGTGAGTTAAGGCTGCCTGTACGGCTACCCTCGTTTTGTTTATGGGAAAAATACAACATGGAGAGATTAAGTTAGTCTGGAAGCTCCACTGAAACCTGTTCAGCATCCTAGCAACAGGCAAGCCTCCACTGACAGATGTGTATGAGGCGGAGTGGTCGGGAATCGAACCTGGGTCTCTCGCATCAAACCAAAAAACCCAAACCCGTTGCTGTTGAGTCGATTGCAATTCGTAGCGATCTTATAGGACAGAGTAGAACTGCCCCATAGGGTTTCTGAGGGGCGGCTGGTGGATTCGAACTGCTGATGAAGGTGAGGATTCTACCATGGAACCACAATGTCTATGTGCAAATATCACTTGTTGTTGTTAGGTGCTGTCGGCTGGTTCCGACTCATAGCAACCCTGTGTACAGCAGAAGGAAACACTGCCCGGTCCTGGGCCATCCTCACAATCGTTACGCTTGTGCCCGTTGTTGCAGCCACTGTGTCAGTCCTTTTCATTGAGGGGCTTCCTCTCTTTTGCTGACCGTCCACTTTACCAACCATGATGTCCTTCTCCAAGAACTGATCCCTCCTGATAACATTTCCACATTATGTGAGACAAAGTCTCACCATCCTTGCTTCTAAGGAGCATTCTGGCTGTACTTCTTCTAAGACAGACTTGTTCGTTCTTTTGGCAGTCCATGGTATAGTCAATATTCTTCACCAACACCACAATTCAAAGGCATCAATTCTTCTTTGGTCTTCCTTATTCATTGCCCAGCTTCGCATGCATATGAGGCGATTGAAAACACCATGGCTTGGGTTGGGTGCACCTTAGTCTTTAAGGTAACATCTTTGCTTTTTAATACTTTAAAGAGACCTTTTGCAGCAGATTTGTCCAATGTGATGTGTCTTTTGATTTCTTGACTGCTGCTTCCATGGGTGTTAATTGTGGATCTCAGGAAAATGAAATCCTTGACAACTTCAATCTTTTCTCTGTTTATCGTGATGTTGTTTATTGGTTCAGTTGTGAGAATTTTTGTTTCCTTTATGTTGAGGTGTAATTCATACTGAAGGCTGTGGTCTTTGATCTTCGTCAGTAAATGCTTCAAGTCCTCTTCACTTTCAGCAAGCAAGGTCATATCTGCATATTGCAGGTTGTTAATGAGTCCTTGGAAACCCTATGGGGCAGTTCTACTCTATCCTATAGGGTTGCTATGAGTCGGAATCGACTCGACGGCACTGGGTGGGTAATGAGCCTTCCTTAGATCCTGATTCCCCATTCTTCTTCATATAGTCCAGCTTCTCAGATTATTTGCTCAGCATACGGATCGAATAGGTATGGTGAAAAGATACAAACCTGAACCTCACTATTCTTTAATAAATTTCTGGAAGAAGCAGGTTCTGCCTTTAACTTAATCCTTCCAGGAAAATGTTGACTGGCATTCAAGGTAAGGTTTGAATTTGATGTCCTGGTCTCAGGAGCTGCTGAGTGGTAGGCTCCTTACCGTCTGCTGCATCAGGAAGCCTCTCTCAGGTTTCAGCTTTTCTCTGTCACATTCTGTGTAAAGTGGGTTAAACAGATACAATTCCTTCTCTCTAGAAGTTGATAGTCTGAGACAGACAGTACTGATGACCAGAAACAGAAAAGATACCAATGAAATACAATGGGTTCTTTTAATGAACCATGTGGCAAGAGTTGGGTGTAAGATGTCTGTGCTCAGGAAAAAGAGGAAAGAAATAGTGTCAGCACCTATCTATATGCCCAGCACAGGTGGGGGTGGAACCTGTACCTGGGGATCCAGTCGTCTCCTCTCTGATCAGGTGTCAGCCTGAGGTCTAGATATAGCATTAGGCATTCCAAGCTCTGTGAGTGCCTCAGATTGCATCGCTGGCTTACATTCCCACCTGGAGGGGAAGTTTGGTGAGTGGGCACCTGCATTTAAGAACGCAAGATCTTGATCAGGGCCCATGGAGAGATTGGATCAGGCAGCGTCTTTGTGCTGCAAATGAGGGACAGTGAGCCGAAGGGGAACGTGTTGGCCCACATAACCCCTGCCCGGCTGGCCTCAGGTGAACCTTGATGCCACAGCTCCAGTGATGGGACTGTTTGACCTGGACATTCCCTTCCTCTCTGCTCTGCCTCAGACGGTGTGTCAAGATTATCCAAACACAGAGAAGTTAAACTATACAGGGTTTATTCAAGTAGTTCATCTGTATGTATACCTGGAGACCATTCTGTTCCAAAAAAAAAAACAAAACAAAAACCCCCAAAACTAGATGGCTCAAAGCAGGTTAGTTAGAGTTGTTAAAAGTAATCAAAACATAACAAAAATTGAACATAAGCTTTATTCTGAGCAGTTGTTCTATGTGCATATAACTGAACACGTTGCCATCAAGTGGATCCCAACTCATAGCGACCCAACAGGAAAGAGTAGAACCGCCCCATAGGGTTTCCTAAGAGTGGCTGGTGCATGCGAACTGCCCACCTTTTGGTTAGCAGACTTAGCTCCTAACCGTTGCGCCACCAGGGCTCCATAAAGACAAGAGGAGGGAGAAATACAGAAGATTATTCATTAGCTAATTTTGGTAGAGCAGTGGTTAAAGAGAAAAAAAAAAAAAAAAGTGGTTAAAGAGATCGACTGCTAACCCAAAGGCCGGCAGTTTGAAGCCACCAGCAGCTCCGCGAGAGAAAGAAGAAGCAGTCTGCTTCCGTAGAGTTACAGCCCTGGAAACCCTATGGAATCCCTAAGAGTTGGAATCAGCTCTATGGCAGTGGGTTTTTTGTTGTTGTTGGTGTGTCTTTACTGTGTTGCTTTTGTTCCTGTTTATCTGTCCTTGGGTGCAATGACATTTGTGAAATTCCCAGTGTGCTCAGAGGAATCTGTCAGTCTGGGCCTCAGGTGTTGTGCGGTCTACCTGCCTGTGTGTCTCCAGGCTCCCGCCTTGGGGCGCGAGCACCTGCGGGAATTCCAGACCTCACCCCCTGACACCACCGTGTCTGTGGAGAGGAGGGAAAAAACTTTTCTTTCCCGTAAGCAGCTGAAAACATCTCCCTGAATCTTGACGTTGGTTGGTTGGGGTTCATCCATCTCAGGCCTGGCTATTTACTGGGCCATGGGGGGTGGCATGGGCTGGCAGTCCTAAAGCAGTTAGGCCCCTCCACCTTGTTCCATGGAGCTGGGAATGGGGTCATTCCTTCCCAAACCGACTTCACCCATGGAGCAACGAGGTTACAGAGAAATCTAGCTGCAAGGAGGCCTGGGATTGTGTGTGGCTCGATGAGACAGGGTGCTGATGTGCTCTTGGGGAGAGATTCACAATTCGACAGGAAACATCTGCTTTAGTCACCTCCAACATCAACAAGATGGATGTGGTAGGAGACGTCCTGTTGGTACATGGGGTCCATTTCTCAAGCCAGGGCTTGGCCCGAGGGGAGACTGTTTGGACAAGCAGCACAAGATGGTCCTGCTCCTCAAAATAGGGAGGTCATAGGCAACAATTATTGGAGTGTATCCAGGGGCTCGTTCACTACTTAAAACAAACAGAAAAACCCCAAAACAAACCAGTAGCCCTCAAGTTGACCCCCACTCATGGTGACCCTGTATGTGCCAAAGTAGAACTGTGCTCCAGAGGGTTTTCAGCGGATGAATTCTTGAAAGTAGATAGCCAAGCTTTTCTTCTGAGGCACCTCTGGGTGGACTGGAACCGCCAACCTCTTGGCTGGCAGCTGAGCACGTTAACTATGCGCATCACCCAGGTATTCCTCTCTATTTGTTCTTGTTGGGTGCTGTTGAGTTGATTTTGACTCACAGCAATCCCGTGTGACACAGTAGAACTGCCCCATGGGGTTTCCTAGGTGGTAATCTTTATGGGAGCAGATTGCCAGGTTTTTCTACCACGGAGCCGCTTGGTGAGTTTGAACCACCAACCTTTCAGTTAGCATCTGAGCACTTAACCGTTGCACCACCAGGGCTCCTTTCTCTCTAAAGGAAGCCATTTTCCTTTTAAAACCGTCTGGCTCTATCTTTATTTCAGCCTATGGCTTTCCTCTATGTTTTGCATTCTGGGCTTCATTTATGAGTATTGATATTTCAACTTCAGTAACACCCTCTCCTAGGAGTAAGAATGGCTCCCTATGGGAGTGACTCCCCATGAAAGAGGATTCTCCCCAAGGGTGTCAAAATATCGGTGAAATAAGTACACAAACACACACACACACTCATTCGCTCACACACACACAACTTAGCAGATTGTTTTTGCCCCTTAAGGGTATGCCTGACTTCTTCCATCCCCCACCTTCAGAATCACGTAAAAACCAGTTGCCGTTGAGTTGATTCTGATTCATGGAGACCCTGTGGATGTCAGAGTAGAACTGTGTTCCATAGGGTTTTCAGTGGCTGATTTTTCAGAAGCAGATCACCAGGCCTTTCTTCCAAGGTACCTCTGTGGGGACTCCAACCTCCAACCTTTTGGTTGGCAGCCAAGTGTGTTCACCCTTTGCACCAGCCAGGGACTGTCAGTGAAGGGACCTCCAAATATAGTTCCGTCACTGTGTATTTTTGACAAGCAAACCCTTTTTCATGGGGCCAGCCTCTAAACCTAATTTAAAAGCTGTGCCTACTTCATCCTGCTTAGCTGCAGGCAGTCTCCACATACCCAGCAGGCCCATATCAGATGAGGAGGGTTAGCACACCCATCCTCTAGCTCCTGCTTATCTTATCAGGGCGGGAGAGCTTGCTGGTCTTCACACCTCCCTCTGGTATTTGATCCTGGCTGTCCCGCCAACCTGGGGTAGGAAAAAATAAATCTGTCAACATTAGGAGCTGAGGAGGAAATCACATTTTCGAGATAAAATTCTCTGTGTGGCAGATGTGTATTTATTAACTTTACCAAGTCTCTTTCTTCCACAGAGCTCCACAAATTTCATGAAGTAACAAAATCACACAAAATCACAAAAGCTGGAAACATTGCTTTGAGATTTTCTGCGTAAAAGGGCCCAAGATAAAGACCTAGAGCCTGCATAGTTCTGAGTTAGCCCACTGTTCTTAGCAAAAGTCATGTGTGGGCCTTAAGTTTCTCATACCTGCTCTTCTTTGTTGTTCTCGTTGTGTGACATCAAGTCAATTCCAACTCATAGTGACCCGGCAGGACACAGTAGAACTGTCCCAGAGGGTTTCCAAGGCTGTAGTCTTTATGGAAGCAGACTGCCATGTCTTTCTCCCTTGGAGCGACTGGTGGGTTCCAAGTGCCAACCTTTTGGTTAGCAGCTGAGAGCTTAACCACTGCACCACCAGGTCTCCTTCAACTTTTCTTTAGCTAGGCACAAATAGTTGGATCTGCGTTGTCAAGGGGAAATTGTTGGAACTTTTTAAAATATATCAAGACCAAACAAGAAGAGAATAAATACATCTTATGTTTTTTTTTTTTTTATATCTTAGTCTGGGTTCGCCAGGAGCAGACTCTGAAATGAGGATTCAGGTACAAGCAGATTATTTGTTGGGGGAAGAAGGGGGTGAAGAGAACACAGGTAAGAAAGTAGGGAAGTGAGGTAGGAAGGGCAGAAAGCTAATAAAGGCCATGTCCTCAGGCCAGCTACCCCGGAAGGTGACTGGAGTTTAATCCTGCCTGGAAACTCTGGGGCCTGTGTATACACGTGCTTCATGATTTCCCAGGGGGTGAGGTAGCTGGGGTATTTGTGCCCCAACCCCCATCAGACACTGGGAGGGATGCTCACAGGGGATGTTGATTTCTGTGGTCTGAATGGAGGTGGGTCAAGGGGCTCCAGCAGGGAAAAAAACGTTGGGGCTGGCATTTGGAAGTCCAGCAGGTAAACAAAGGTGGGCCACTGAAGCTTCTAGTCCACCCCACGGCTGTAAACATGACAAAACAGAGTTGGAAGTGGACTTAGAAGGTGTCTAAGAATTCTTCCGTGGTGCAGGAATCCTGCAGAGCTACCTGTTCTTTGTCTGGATTTTTTTAAATTGTTGTAAAACAATAGCTAACATCACACCTGCCAATTCAACATCTTTCACGTGCACGGTTCAATGACAGCCATTACATCCGTCACATTGTGTAAGCATCACCAGTATCCGCTGCTGAGTTTCCCCTCACCATAGACAGAAACTTCCTGCTTCCTAAACAATCATTCCCCCTTTTCTCCCCCCTCCGCACCTTGTACCCCATTGCTATTGAATCAATTCCGAACTGGCCCCATAGGGTTTCCAAAGAGCAGCTGGTGAATGTGAACTGTTGACCTCTTAGTTTGTAGCCGAGTGCTTCACCACTGAGCCACCAGGGCTCCTCTGCCCCTGGTAACCACTAATAAACATTGGTCTCTATACAATTGCCTACTGTAGGTATTTTATATAAGTGAGATCGTACAACATCTGTCCTGCCGCTGACTTATTTCACTCAGCATAATGTCTTCAAGGTTCATCCATGTCATAGCATATATCAGGACTTCATTTCTCTTCATGGCTGAATAATATCCCATTGTATGGCTAGACCACATTTTGTTTATCCATTCATCCATCGATGGACATTTGGGTTGTTTCGACCTTTGTCTTTTGTGAAGAGTGCTTCTTGTGTGGACTTTGATACTCTATCTAATATTGAGTTTTCTATTGCTCTTTCTTTGTTCTTTGGGGATGATAGGAAGACTTTGGCTAACCAATAATCAGATAGGCAACACTTTGGTGGAAGGAATTCCACAGGTCCCACCTCTTCGCACCCTATAGGACAGAGTAGAACTGCCTCATAGGGTTTCCAAGGAGCGGCTGGTGGATTCAAACTGCCACCAGGGCTCTGCCACCTCCCGTAAGGATAGGTAATTTGCTTCATCTGATAGTAATTACACTCATTTAGAATTTAGACGTCATTCAACACATAGCCGCCTGCATCTGAATTGGCCAGACATTTTAAAATCTCGATGACATTATTGACTTCTTCTACAAATCGTTTCTAGGCCCCAGAAGACACAATTTCTATCCTGAAAGAGGATGAGATTAATTCAATTAAGTTTAACTCAGCAAAAACTTATCTTTGTGTTTGTGCATGTTGTTGTTGTTAGGTGCCGTTGAATTGATTTTCGACTCCTAGTGACCCCATGGGACAGAGTAGAACTTCTCCATAGGGTTTCCTAGGCTGTAATCTTTACAAGAGCAGATTGGTAGGTCTTTTCTCTCGTGGGCTGCCAACCTTTTGGTTAGCAGCCAAGCACTTAACCATTGCACCCCTGGGGCTTCTTGTGTTTGTGTTGTGTTTGTGTGTACTATACCTAAAATAGAACCCCTGGGTAGGGCAGGTGGTTAATGCACTTGGTTGCTAATCAAAAGGTTGGAGGTTTGAATCCCCTCAGAAGCACCTTGGAAGAAAGGTCCAAAAAATCAGCCACTGAAAACCGTACGGAGCAGAGTTCTACTCTGACACACATGGGGCCACCATGAGTCAGAGTCAACTGGATGGCAGCTGGTGGTGGTGCTCCTGACATGGATGCTTGGCTTAGCCTTGCAATTCTCCTTCCTGCCCGCCAGGTAGGCTCCTATTATCCAAACCTTCTATTTACCTGCAACATATTCTCCAAATGCCTCCTCCTCCCTGAAGTCTTCTGTGCTCAACACCACCAGCCCTGAGCAAAGTTGATTCCTGGCTCCTTTTAGTCACATAGGAGCCCTGTAGCCACTGTCTCTGTAATTATTGGGCTATGATGTTCTTGAAGGTATGTCCTATCATGTCCCCACGGGCCTTCCCGCCATACGCCACACAGAACTTGGCCTGGAGCAGTGGGACACCCACCTGACCAGGGCAGAGCCTGTTGGGAAGGAGAAAGGCAATGGGTTTGCCCACATTGGGTGAAGCCAACATGGGATCACGCCTGCAGTTGATCATTAGGTAGGAAGCAGGTGGGAAAGAGGAGAAAGTGAAGGAGATGTGTCCCTCCATTTTCTTTCATTTGTACCTATCAGCAGCTATAAAGAACCTGGAAGCTTCTGGATTTATTTCACCTGGGGCAGTTCTACTCTGCTCTATAGAGTCGCTATTAGTTGGAATCGAATCGTCGACAATAGGTTTGGTTGTTAATGGTTTTTGGTGGTCTGAGTAGACTCTTCTGATATAATGCACAGCCATTCCAACGTCTTTTGATTGGTGAACCTAACCTACACCAGGACGGATGAATAAGGACCCTGATTTTATCTGAATGTGACTGTGTGTTTTCTTCTTTAGAATATCAGCCCCTGTGTGGCGCAACGATTACATGCTCAGATACTAATCGAAAGGTTGACGGTTTGAACCCACCCACTGACTGTGCAGGAGAAAAATCTGGCGATCTGCTCCTGTAAATATTACAGCTTAAGCAACCTATGGAGCAGTTCTACCCTGTCCTATAGGGCCGCTACGAGTTGGAATCTACTGGACAGCACCCAACAACAGCAATCTCTTTACTAGCTAGACCTGGCAACCTGCAGCCATAGAGATCACACCTGAGAAAATGCCCTGGGGCAGCTGTACTCTGTCACATGAGGTTGCTATGCGTTGGAATTACCTCTGCAGCACCCAGCAACAATTTCTTTATTGGTCACAATGCCTCGGGCATTGTGGGCACTAGAAGTTCAGACTGATGCTGGGATAGTGGAGACAGTAACGTGAGTTCAGCCCTGTGGATCTACACTTTCCACTTTACTTGCAATGTAATATTTTTTAAAGTATCACAGATGCACTGATATGATGAGAATGCTTTGAATACTTGGAATTCATAGTCTCCATAAAGCTCTTAGCTCGCTCCTAGTTCCTGGCCAGACCCAGGAGAAGTTGGGGAGGAAGTGGTGGGAGTCAGAGAACAGCAGTGTGCTCTCTGGGCCCACAGAATCGGGCAGTGCCTGGGTTGTATCTCCATTCATGGGGAATTCTCATCCGGTATCCTGGATGCTCCATTCCCTGGAATCTTACTGAAGTTTCATGTCCTCTCTTTTCCACCATACAAGGTGATATCCCAATTACAGGACAGAGTCATACTAAGAGGTGAAATTAGTGCACGAAAATAGTGCATTGCAAATGGAATCAAGCAGGAAGGAGCAAAACAAAAAACAACACAAACAAGAAAAAAGAGTTGCTGTTGTGTTAGTTCCACCTCAGGGAGACCCCATGTGTGTCAGAGTAGAACTGTGCTCCACAGGGTTTTCTGTGGCTGATTTTTCAGAAGGAGATCACCAGGCCTTTCTTCCGAGGTGCCTCTGGGTGGATTTGAACTGCCAACCTTTCCGTTAGCAGTAGTGAGTCTTAACCATTTGCACCATCAAGGGACTCCTAGGAAGAAGCTTGTTGTGTGCCATCAAGTTGTTTCCGACTCAGAGTGACCCTATATGACAGCAGAAATTCCCCATAGAGTTTCCTAGGCTGTAATCTTTACAGAATCGACTCGACGGCAGCGGGGGTATGGATTAATCTTTATGGGAAGGAGCCCCAGTGGTTAAGCATTTGGCTGCTAACTGAAAGGTTGGTGGTTCAAAACCACCACGAAACAACAACAACAACATTTATGGGAGCAGATGGGCAGGTTTTTTCTCCGGCGGAGCCAATGGATGGGTTCAAACTGCCGACCTTTCTGTTAGCAGCGGAGTGTGTTAATTGTTTGCACCACCGGGGCTCCTTAGGAAGAAGTTAGAAAGCATGTAAATGCTGGTGAGTTCTGGGTAAACACCTCTCTTCAAATTCCTTTACTTCAGCTGGGTGTGGAAACTGGCTGCTGATTCTTTATGCTTTTTCTTGGTTATCGTGAAAGTTCTTCCTTCTGTCGTTCCTCCTATCACCCCCAAGGTTCCTGGGATATGGTAGCACGCACCAGGCCTTGAAGGGGGTGGGAAGAGCCTCTTCGCCCTGCCTCAGACGGACCGTGTCTCTCCCCTGCTGCTGGTTTCTTGGGTTCCTTTAATTTCACATCCTGTGTCTTGGAAACCCTAGTCACCTGAGACACAACTGCTCCAAAGCCCTCTCTAATGCCACCAGGGAACAGGGAACCTAATTCTTCTGCCTTTGATCTCCCTTTTGTGCTGTTTCTGTCCCAACAAGAAGCAGAGGTATTCTTCGGATTATCTCGATCTTTCTCCCAGCTTTGCCCTTCTCTCCATCACAGCCCTGTATTAGTCTTCTTGTCACCTGCTGGCCTGCCCCTGTATTTGGCTTGCTGATTTGGACCCAAGTATCTCAAAAAAAAAAAAAAAAAAGTTTTTTTTTTTTTTTTTTTTATCTCAAGTTCTTGTGCACTACAGGGTCATTGTACCCAGAGACCTCTGTGGATCTGCCTGCAAACCAAAGTGCCGACTCAATTGTGCAAATCAACCAGTGTGTCTTTTGAATTGTGAACAGGACAGAAGGACTCCCCTGTGGGTCTGCCCCATGGGGTGTGTATGCCTCCTCCCTGCCTCTGGTTCATCCTGCCTCTGGCCTCCAAGTTCCCCTGCGCTCAGCTGTAGAGACAAGTGGTATTATTTTTAGCTCAAAGACCTTTTCGTTAACATTCTGCAGCATTAAGGGTGTGAGAGAAAAGGCGCTTTGGAAATCAGACCCTGTCACTGATAGCTGGCCCTCCGCTGAAAAAGCGATAGAAGAAGATGCTTCGTGTTCAGGAAAGGAGCAAACTCAGCTCCACAAAACCGCGGCGGCAGGGCCCTGGCTTCCCTGTTTTCTCACTTGGCCTCCTCCCAGCTGCAGTAGCAGCCGCGCTGTTTGGCTCTTAGCTGCTTGTGTTGGGAGGCACCACGCCTGGGGCGGCACCCCACTTAATTCTGTCTCAGCCGAGGCGAGTCTGGGGGCGACCAGCTCCCCTGTCAGGGTCCCCTCCTCTCCCCCTTCAGGAGCCCTCTGGCCAAGCCACCAACCCAAACCCACTCTTCTCAGCCCCGCCCTGTGGGTTTGGGTGCAAGAGTAGGAGGGAGGAAGGAGGTGTTGGGGGACCTATTTCAGGGGGTAAAGTGATATAGCGCCTGAGGGTTATCAGTCTTACAGGAGCTTTTGGGCTGATGGAAAAAAGAGAACATGCAAGAACCAGGGGCCCTATTTTAGGATGGTTGTAAGTTTTACTTCATATTTTACCAGATGGCCCCTCCCTCCAAATGCGTAAGTAGAAGTAGAGCTCTGTGTTAGGATTTTGACCCTGGGAGCCTTGGTGGTGCAGTGGTTAAGAACTCAACTGCTAACCAAAAGATCATCAATTCGAATCCATCAGGCGCTCCTTGGAAACACTATGGGGCAGTTCTACTCTGGCCTCTGGAGTTGCTGTGAGTCGGAATGCACTCCATCACCCAAAAATCATTAATTAAAGTTATCTGATGAAATACATTCAATTAAATTCAACATGTTCTAAGTACCCCTTAACTGCTGTTGAGTTGGCCCCTGACTCATGGTGACCCTGTGCACAGTGTAATGAAATGCTGGATGGCCCTGCACCATCCCCATGTTCAGTTGCCACTAGGACTGTTGTGATCCTAGGCTTTTCATTGGCTAATTTTTGGACCTTCGCAGCATCGGGGGCTCCTTCAGCTCCTCCAGCCCTGGAGGTGGTGGCAGCTTCCTGAAGTTTTTTATCTTACCTGGATGACCGCACTGTCTTCTGTTTGACTCCTTAGCTCTTCCATCACCTAGGTAACTGACTCTCCATGTTAAACTTCATACGTTTTATATGCCTGGAGTTGCACCTGCTTTCCTGACTAGCCTCTGACTGACACAAGATGCTTATTTCAAAGACGAATGTTAGATTAAGACATGAGTACCAGCAATTTGTAGAAATGAAAGATAATAAAGAATTTTAAATGACTGTTTAGCAAACTTACCAGAAAAACCAAACCCATTGCCATGGGGTCGATCCTGATGATAGTGGGTCCATGCTTTACAGAGTAGAACTGCTCGATAGGGGTTTTTTTTGGCTATAATCTTTAGCAACTGATAGGTCTGTAAATTTGGTTACCCTATCTTAAAACTGAATAACCGTGTTTTGAGTGTACCCTCAATCTGCTAGAGGACTTAATTAAAGCAAATGGTTTAGCAAAGTTTGAGATACAGCATTCAGGTGCACATTTTTATAAGTTGGGGTAACAGCAGCCTTTCTCCTTAAAATCTTTTTTTATACTTAGAGTAACCAGCCAGATGTTTTATAGTGCTTGAGTTTGCCAGGTCCCAGACTGGATCTAAAACATGAAGTCAGATCATTATCATCATGCAATAAACATGAATGGAATAGAAACTCAAGCTTGCGTTTATAGAAACCATGCTAAAAGGGGCTGCATAGCCAAGTCTACATATTTACACACGATTACCATATTTTTATGGAAATAACTCACACCTTTTTTTTTTTTTTTTTGGTCAACCATGCCCTTTCCCCTCCAGGTGCTTTCGTAAATGTGCTATGCTAATTATTTTTTTTACAGCAACAAGTAAAAAAATTACAGGGAGGGAGGTATAGGGCATGGCTGGCCAAAAAAAAAAAAAGCGCATGTGTTATTTTCGTAAAAATTACGGTAATTATGATTCTTCTAGATGTGTTTTCTTATTTGAATCACTGTTTGTCTTTACTAAATTAAGGATAGATTGCCATTTCCCAAGTTCTTAATCACATGGAAGTGGAGGGTGGTTCTAAGTGGTCTGTGTTGTGCTATGTGACTGATGGAGTTTCCAATTCCAAAAGATAGTTGGAACAGTATGTTAAGAATTCTTTGGCTCTTCGAAAGTTAGTCAAAGAGTTGGAGATGTCACGGCTCCACGTTCGTCCTTTTGTCCCTCAGATCCTAGCATTTCATGTGTGGAGAGACTTGGAAACATCTGTACTGAGTGAGGTTCAGAACAAACAGAAGAGTCCAGCAGTGACTCTTAACATAGTTTATACTATCCATATTAAGAATGGAAATGATCAGTAAAAGCCTGTTGATTTAATTATCCATGCACCAGCCTTTCATAGTAGCTGTGTGTGTATGAAATTACTCCTAACCTTGTTTTAAAATATTACATACTGATTATGAATTGCTTTAACGTGTAAAGCAGGTAGTGCCAGAAGAGCTAGATGGTGCCCGGCTGCCACCACCAACAGCTCTGATGGGGATCACAACAGAGAGTTCTGGACAGAGCGGGAGAAAAATGTAGACCAAATTCAAATTTATAAAGAAAGACCAGAGCTACTGGTCCGACAGAAACTGGAGGAACCCCTGAGACTATGGCCCCTTGATACTCTGCTAACTCAGAGCTGAAACCATCCTCTAAGCCTACTTTTCAGGCCAAGATTAGACGGGCCTATAAAACAGACAGTAACACACATGAGGAATGTGCTTCTCAGTTCAATCAAATATACGAGACCAAATGGGCAACTACTGCCCAAAAGCAAGACGAGAAGGCGGAAAGGTATAGGAACTGGATGAATGGACACAGGAAACCCCAGGTGGAAACGGGGAGCATGTTGTCACATTGTGGGAATTGCAATGAAGTCACAAAACAATATGTGTATAAATTTTTGAATAAGAAACTAACTTGAACTGTAAACATTCACACAATAAAATTAAAAAATATAACAAAGCAGGTAGCTAAGTACATACAGTACTCAGCAAATATGTATTGAATAAATGAACCACAAATAAAATTAAGAATGGGATGTATTCCTTACAAATCACTGAAGAAAAATAAAAGCAATAAAATTGAGTCTCTATAGCAATAAACATGGAGCCCTGGTGGCATATTGGTTAAGAGCTTGGCTGCTAACCAAAAGGTCATCAGTTCGAATCCACCAGGCACTCCTTGGAAACCTTATGGGACAGTTCTACTCTGTCCTTTAGGATCGCTATGCATCGGTATTGACTCAACAGCAATGGGTTTGGTTTTTTTTTTTTTTAATCCTTGGAAACCCTGTGGGGCAGTTCTGCTCTATCCTATAGGGTCGCTATGAGTCGTAATCCACTTGACTGCAATGGGTTTCGTTTTTTTAAAATAGCAGTAGACAGTAAGGACCCCTAGTGGTACAGTGGTTAACTCAGCTGTTAACCAAAAGATCAGTGGTTTGAACCCACCAGTGGCTCTGTGGGATAAAAGACTTGGTGATCTGCTCTCATAAAGATTGTTGCTGGGTGCCATTGAGTCGGTTCTGACTCACAGCCACCTTGTGTACAACAGAACGAAACACTGCCCGGTACTGTGCCATCCTCATAAGATTACACCATCCTTGTAAGGATTACAGTCTGGGAAACCCTACAGGCAGTTCTACTCTGTCACATGGGGTTGCAACGAGTGGAGATCAACTTGATAGCACCCAATATCAGTAGACAGAATCAGCAAGGGAGCATAAAGAGCAGTAAGTACAGAGTAAAATGAAAGAAGGAAGTCATTCATTCGTGTACATGTATGGATGTGTATGTGATTATAAATGTCAATGAGTTAAAATCCCTTAGGAAAAGAAAAAGGCTTTCAGAGTTGAGTTTAGAATATTTTTAACTTTGTGCTGCTTAGAAGTGATACACCTAAAACAAAGTAATTAAAAAATGGTAAAAGTAGAAAGTAAGGCAAGATACATAAAAAAAAAAAAACTATGAGCAGAAATAAATTAATAGACAAAGGTGAGAAAATGTCATGTAAGGCAAAGAAGTTTTTATTTAGTTTATAACTACATGGATATGTATCAAAGAGCAGCATGAACTCTATAAAGAAATTATTCTTAAAGGTATAATAAACATATTTAAGGAACTCTATTTTTTTTTATAGTAATGAGAGACCTTACTGCAATACTCCCGACTTCTGAGAGACCATGTAAGAGGAAAAATTCCTGACAATAAAATAATGATTATCATGACCCGAGAAACATATTTAGTACCATTGATTTGCCAGATACGTGCTTATAGACACGCAGATTTAACTTTGTACTTAACCTACATTTAAGAAGATCCTACTTTGGCAGGGTCCGTGGGCCGGTCACAAAAACTAACCATCTATCAGAGCACAAAATCTTAATTTCTCAAAGGGAAAATTTTATGTGCAGGTGTCTATGCCGCTGTGTGCCTTGACACAATTAGAAACAGATGCAGTTTGTTGCTATTACTAGTCCAACTTCGTTTCAGAATGCCTCCTTTCTCTCCCACCTTTCCACATCTGCCTTTCAGATACCTCTGAGCAGGGATGGTGAAGTGTCTGGAAATTTCTCCAGTGAGGAGTTGTTGATAAAATCTGAGCTGCTTAACACAGACAAGACTCAGCTTTGCAGTTCCCAGAAAGTGTTTCTCAGAACATCACTTAGGAGAAGTGTTAATAGGTGTTCCAAGACGAGGTGGGTGGGTGGATGGGGGTGGGGGGGAGTTCCATCAGTAAAATTAATTTGGAAAAGGATGAAATAAAAAACAACAAAACCAGTTTCTTAATTTAACTTTTCACACCCTTTAATAGGTTGTTGTGATTCTCCAATGAAAGGCTACACAATACGGTATTTCCTAAACTTACTTGATTAAAGAACCCCCAACTCAAGTGCACCTGTTGACATCTTTTAGGGCACTAGGGTCTGAGGACCCCAGGTGGTACAAAACCCCAGTTGAGTTTGTGCTCAACTACTAACCTAAAGGTTGTCTGTTTGAACCCATTCACTGGCACCACAAAAGAAGGGCCTGGCAATCTGCTTTCGTAAAGATTACGGCCCAGAGAACCCTATGGAGCAGTTCTACTCTGTAACACATGGGGTTGCCATGAGTTGGAATTGACTTGACAGCAGTGGGTTTTTTGGTTAGCTTTCCTTGGAAATCACTTAAACCATCAAATGGAAAAGCAATGGCTTTATTCAGTATTGAATCAGAAGGTATACATTTTATGCAGAGACAAAATCTGACTCAATGTAAGGGAAACTTTAATCACGAATGCTTGTCTGTCATGTAATGAGATGGACAGCCTCAAAAAGGAAGCTCTAAAGCCCCACAGAAGCTAGTTGATCCCATTGTCGTTGGTTTTATAGGAGGGGCTTTTTTTATTAGGAGGGAGATTGAGCTATACGATTTCAAAGACTCTAAAATCTGACTTAATGATGTCAAATTGCCTTCTGTACTCAGACCTGTCTTTTGATGTCCGGAATTGACCTCCTTCCTCTTTTACCTGAAGTTAAGGTAATTATGTGATTAAACAAATTTCTATTACAGCAAATTTGGGCAACCCTCTAGCTATTCATTTGCATTTGAAAAATGAAGTTTCATATTCCAAATAAATAGTTAATTCAAGAATTATAATGGGAAATCTTTTTAGAAGGTTTTTCTGTGTACTCTTTCTATTTTAGGTCACCTCATCCTTCTTTTATGCCCCTTGGCAAGCAAAAGAAGCCCTGGCGGCTCAGTGATTAAGAGCTCGGCTGCTAACCAAAAGGTTGGCGGTTCGAATCCACCAGGCACTCCTTGGAAACCCTATGGGACAGTTCTACTCTGTCCTATAGAATCACTGTGAGTCGGGATCGACTTGACAGCAATGGGTTTTTTGGGGGGGTTTGGCAGACAAAAAGATAAATTTAGGAACAAGTGAGAGTTATCGAAACTTCTACAAAACTGAGAAAAAAAGAGCAGGAGGAAGACCAGAAAGGCAGCTCCTTTGACGAGACAGTAGAACCATCCAAACAGCTGAATGGTTTTGAAAAGATGGCGGGCAAGGCTCAAGGTGGAAGTGCCCCATTTGGCTGGTGACATCAAAACAGCCCAATCCACCATGAAAAGGGAAGAGAGTGGTAAAGGTTAGGGTAATGGAGACTCCAAGGCGCTATTGCTGGTAATCAATGCATTTGGATTATGGTGATGGTGAAGAATATAGAATATACCATAGACTGCCAGAAGAATGAACAGATCTGTCTGGGAAGAAGTACAGCCAGAATGCTCCTTAGAAGCAAGGATGGCAAGACTTTGTCTCATGTACTGTGGACGTGTTGTCAGGAGCTATCAGTTCCATCACGCTTGGTAAAGTAGAGGGCCAGCAAAAGAGAAAACCCTCAACGAGATGGGTTGACACAGTTGCTGCAACAATGGTCTCAAACATAGCAACAATTGTGAGGATGGCACAGGACCGGGCAGTGTTTCGTTCTGTTTATGTAAGGTCACGACGAGTCGGAACCAACTTGATGGCACCTCACAACAAGAATAATCGCTGGTAACGGGGAGCTGTAAAACCAAAAAACTAAACCCCTTTGGTGTGGAGTTGACTCTGACTCATGGTGACCCCACATGTTACAGAGTAGAGCTGCTCCATCGGATTTTTTTTTTTTTTTTTACTGTAAGCTTTACAGAAGGTTAGCAAATCATCAGGCCTTTCTTCTGTGTTGCTGCTAGGTGGATTCAAACTGCCAGCCTTTAGGTTAGTGGCTGATTACAAACCATTTGTGCCACCCAGGGACCTTTAGAGGTACTGGGGGGCTGTAGAGGTGCTCAATTGTTTATGTATTTTGGAGGAAGTAGATTCCAACTTTCACACGCATGTATTTTTACATTCTATTCCTTACGTATACATAATGGAAAGAAAAACGAAGAAAGGACACACAGAGGATGTTGGGGTTGGATCATACCCTTTCCTAAGCATTGTCCTATTTTGGAGTTCAGATATCTAAATCCCTGAAATATCTTTAGTCCAGAATAGGTCAGGTTCTGGAATTTCTGGGCAAATGATTTTCTGCTTGCCACGTGGGAAGGAAACCATCTCGAAGCAATTGTGTTCATTGGCCAAACAGTACGGTACCACCTTATCAACTTTGGTTGACAAAGAAAATAAAGCAGGGTTCTAACTTTCACTGAAAGTAAACCCAGGGCATATAGAGTGATAAGAGATGATCAAACAGGCTTTCTGCAATGGGGATCGAGAGGAATTTGTGTTGAATCGAAAGCAGACTAGTTTCATATTTTCCTGACTTTTAGTCTTAAAGAAGAAACACCTTTTGGCTTCTCAGCGAAGTTTGGTGGTGGTGGTGGTGGTGATTTGGTGTGTGTATCAAACCCCCTTATGCCACTCTAGCTTATATTTTTTTGATTGAATTTGCCATTAGAAGCATTTTAAATTATTTAAACAAGCATATTGATGATTAAAAACTGGCAAAAATTTTACCTATGCTAGCTCAGACATTGTTTTCATCCTCCAGAAGCTGAGTTGTATAATGGAAAGAAGGAGCTTGAGATTAGATGTCTTTCTTGTGTTTAAGTTTTATTCTTGGACCTTGGAAGAGTCACCTTCCCTGAATCCCCATTCCTCATGCCAGAATGAGGATGCCATGAGCACACTTCCTGTTTCCTAGGCTTCTTAATGAGTATCTAGTGAGAGAACATGTAAAAGAGCCTTAACCTTCAGGTTCCTGCTGTTGTTGTTAGTTGCTAAGTCGGCTCCGACTCATGGCCACCTTATATACAACAGAAGGAAACGTTGCCCTGTCTAGCGCCATCTTCAGAATCATTAGTATGTTGGAGTCCATTGGTGTGGCTGTTGTGTGGTGCCTCCCAACCTAGGGCACCCATTCTCCAGCACCATACTGCACAATAATAATTGTATTGTGATCCATGAGGTTTTCATTGGCTAATTTTCAGAAGTAGGTCACCAGGCCTTTCTTGCTAGTCTGTCTCGGTCTGGAAGCTCTGCTGAAACCTGTCCACCATGGGTGACCCTGCTGGTATTTGAGACACTGGTGGCATAGCTTCTAACATCACAGCAACATGCAAGCCACCACAGTACGACAAACTGACAGAGCGTCGGAGGTAGAGGGTAAATGAAGACAAGAGAAACCCTCAGTGAGGTGAACTGACACAATAAAAATCAATTCCGACTCATAGAGACCCTGTAGGACAGAGTAGAACTGCCCCAGAGAGTTTCCAAGGCTGCAGTCTTTATGGAAGCAGACTGCCATATCTTTCTCCCAAGGAGCGGCTGGTGGGTTTGAACCACCAATCCTTCGGGCCAAGTGCTTTAACCAGTGCATCACCAGGGCGCCTCGACTGACACAATAGCCACAAGAAATTGACAGATGAGTGGTGGAGGTTCCTTATACATTCTTATAATTATTTTAGCTCCTTTCTGATCCTTATTCATATATAATATGATTGTGATTACCGTACCCTCCCCGAGTTTGTGTTCTACTTTCTATCTCTAACATTATGGATGTGCACTAATTTACTAGCTCTTTCCCACTGGTGGGCACTTAAATGGCTTACAGTTCACTATCATAATGGCACGGTCATAAATATCTTTGTACATTGAGGTTTTTTCCTTTTCTGGACCCGATTGTCTGGGAGTAGATCCAGGGGAGGGATTACTGAGTCAAAGTGAATTAGCATTTTTATTGTGAGCTTCTCCCTTCAGCCAAGAACCCCTTTCCCCGCTTTGGTCACTTCCCTAGAATGTCACCGAGTGCTTAAATACCCTCTTGAAATCAGCCAGCAAGAGTCAGAATTTCCGCCTTTGTTGTTGTTGTTAGCTGCCGTGGGGCGGCCCCAGTGCATGGTGACCCCATACACAGTGGAACAAAATGCTGCGCAGGCCTGTGTATCCCCATGATCAGCTGCGGATTGGACCGCTGTGACCCACAGGGTTTTCCTTGACTGATTTTCAGAAGTAGATTGCCAGGCCTTTCTTCCTAGTCTGTCTTAGTCTGGAAGCTCCACTTAAACCTGGTCAGCATCATAGCAACACACAAACTTCCACTGACAGACGGGTGGTGGCTGCGCATGAGGGCGTTGGCCAGGAATCCTCTCTCTCTCACCTTCCGCGCATCTCCTGCGTGGAAGCTGAGAACTCTACCACCGAACCACTGATTTCCATCTATAGGCTCTATCAAAACCCCCGGCCATGAGGCCTCCTACTGTACTGCACACTCCTCCAGGGAGGACTGTGTCTTCCGCATCTTTGAATCCTAGCATGGCCTGGCCTGTTATGAGAACTCAAAGAGTGATTGTGAAATGGAAATAAACCGACCCATGGCTAATGCAGGACAGGCCCTTTACAGTCACCTGACTTGCCAAAACCCTTATTCATCAAAGAGTTATTAAAAACGCTGGGCACTGGGGCTGGAAACTGGAGGCAGAGGCCACCCTCTCGCCCTCACAAGCAGGGCCCCCCTAGGAATGAAAGCCTTCACTTGCTTTCTTTGAAGAGTATCACCCGGAAGTAATTTGTATAACCAATATCACTGAATAATGTAACTAATATTCGTGTAACCAATATCATGGAAATTGTTCAGTGGGAACCTAATTTGCTGTATAAACTTTGACCTGAAATATAATGAAATAATATTTTTAAAAAAAGAATTACAAATTACAAATTCTTTTTAAAAAATATTATTTCATTATGTCTCAGGTCAAAGCTTACCCAGCATATTAGGTTCCCACTGAACGATTTCAACACAAATTATTCAGCGATATTGGTTACATTATTCAGCGATATTGGTTACATTATTCAGCGATATTGGTTATGTTTTTCACTGGGTGTCATCATTCTCATTAATTCATTCTGGTTGTGCCATTTCCAATAGTCTAGTCTCCCTGCCCTATTACCTCTCATCTTTGCATTAGAGTAATCTTTGACTATTTGGTCTCCTATTGATGATTTTTTAAGACACTCATTACTCCTGGGTGATACTCTTTTATTTTATGAGCCAATCTATTATTTAGCTAACAAGTGACCTCAAGAGATTATTTCTGTTCAAGGTTCAAAACTTATCTCAGGATGATAATCTTGGGGAGTCCTCTAATCTCAACCAGTCCAGTAGGTCTGAACTTTTTAAGAATGTGAGTTCTGTTCCGCGTTTTTCTCCTTTTCTGTCAAGATCCATCTGTTGAGGCCTGATCAGCATCTTTGCAAATTCTTTGAGAAGAGGGCAAAGGGTGGATGAGCTGAACTGAGGGATGCAGTGTGATTTCAGGAAAGGACCTGGCTCTGCTGGGATATTTTCATCATCTACCCATGGATATCTGTCATTCCGTAACCAAGGTCTTGTTAAGAGGTAGAGATGATGGAGAGAGCCTTGCTCTGCTGTTTGATAACCTCTCCCATGTCAGAGAGGAACCCCAGTGTCTCCGGTAAGAGCCAGCATTCGAGAACAGAGTTCTCTGACACAGCCAGGGTGGGAGGGTATCCAAATCCCTCAGGAGCAGAAAATCCCTGCTGGAGCTTATCCTGCATCGTAAGGCTACCTGCTATGGGCATGGACACTGGGGGCTGTCTGGCCAATTCTGGAAAGTTCTGAGCCCCTAACTTTTGATTCGTGTATGAATAACTCCGTGTCTAAACGTTGCGTGAATCTGGTTTGCCAGTTGCTGGAAAACTTTGATAAAGGGAGCAGGAACCCAGCAAATAGTTCTGAGAAGGGGTGTAGAAAGCTTTCTTTGGCTTCAGAATCTGGGTGGTTTTGTAACCAATTCCTTGGGAACCTATGTAACTTATTGAAGGCTGGCCAGAAGCCAGTCTCAGGTCTGCAGTGAAGTCTCTCACTGCTTGAACTCTGAGGGCAGAGATTGTCAAAGATGGCAGGCTTCTTGTTTTCTGTGGAAACCTTTAGCGAACACTGACAAATTTTCCAGGCCCCAGATTGTTCTGCGTTGAACGTCACACTGTTGAGCAATGAACTCGGAGCTACGATGCTGTAACTTTCCTTTTACAGTGCGCTCTTACTGAGCTTCCCAAATTTGGCTCAGAAATTGTACAATTTTTTTTTCTATGCATGGTGGTACAGTTATCCGTCCAGCTTAATAAACATGAATGCACTTGAATTTACAAACAGATGAAACTCAACTGGGTAATAGTTATTTGTTTTAATTTGAACAGAAAGTTATTATCGGCCTGAGATTGCCACTTAACCAATGACCATCTCTAGGACCAGGAAATTTTTCTGTGTTTCAGATAGAGTTTAATGAGCTGCAAGTTTTAAAGGTCAACTGGGAGATGGATCTAGCACCATTTTCTTTTGTGGGATATTGGTTGAAATTTCATATGTACACATGTAGTTAGAGGTTTGGGAGGTATTTGATTTATTTTTGGCCCTGGCCACGATGGCACAGTGGTTAAACGTTTGGCTGCTAACCAAAAGATCGGCGGTTCAAATCCACCGATGGCTCCTTGGAAATCCTATGGGGCAGTTCTACTCTGTCCTACAAGGTCATTAAGAATCAATTGACTTGATGGCACACAACAACAGCAACAGATGGTTTTAGGCCCCTGGGTATCTCAAATGGTTTACACTTGACTACTAACCTAAAGGTTGACTCTTCGAGCCCACCTGTAGATATGTGGAAGAAAGGCCTGGCAATCTACTTCCATAAAGATTACACCCAAAAAGTCCTATAGAGCTCAGTTCTACTCTATAACACATGGGGTTGTAATGAGTTGGAATGGATTCGATGGCAATTTTTTTTTTTTATGGTTTCATTACTCTAATTTATATTGAAGCATAAATTCTTTTGAAACATTTCATTTCAGCTCCTATTTCAAAAGTGCCTGTGTATATTTTTCCCTTTGCCTCTGTTGACTGGCTTTCAGGCACACATGCTAATCCTTGTTTCCCCTGAGTCAAGATCACGTCTTGTGTTTCAGCTGTAAGCTAATAACCTGTCGGGGGTCTGGAAATATTACCTGGAATCTGTGATTCTGTATGGAATCTGGATTTCCAAGAGGACCTGCTGGAGGGAACTCTGTTCTGTGCCTCTCACTTCTTAATGGTGGTTCTTCTTCTTTTTTTTTTTTTTATGGTGCTTTAAGTGAAAGTTTACAGCTCAAGTCAGTTTCTCATACAAAAACTTATACACACATTGTTATGTGACCCTAGGTGCTCTCCCTACAATGTGACAGCACACTCCTTCCTTCCACCCCAGATTTCCCGGGTCCATTCAACCAGCTCCTGTCCCTCTCTGCCTTCTCATCTCACCTCCAGACAGGAGCTGCCCATTTAGTCTCATGTATCTACTTGAACTCTTTCCGAGTATCATTTTATGTATTATAGTCCAGTCTAATCTTTGTCTAAAGAGTTGGCTTCAGGAATGGTTTTAGCTCTGGGTTAACAGAGAACCCAGGGGCCATGTCTTCTGGGGTTCCTCCAGTCTTAGTCAGATCATTAAACCTGGTCTTTTTACTAGAATTTGAGTTCTGCACCCCGTTTTTCTCTTGCTCTTCATGGTGGTTCTTTATGTGAATTCAACACAGCTGCAGGAAGCCCAACTTTCTTAGGACGTTGCCATCTCCATCTTTCATGTCCTGCAATTTCATATGCACATACGTCCAATGAAACATATTCCATTGCTATGAGCGTTTGTGTTTTGGAGAAGCCCCCCCACCCCACTCAGATTTCGTGCGTGGAGTCACTGCCACATCACTGGGGAGGCGGTCTTGACGGTACAGTGCTGGGTGTAAATACTTACTAGATACGTGGTCTTGGACACATTTTCTAACTTCTCTGTTGTTTGATTTCCTCATTTGCAAAATGTACATACAGTTGTCTTGGTTTGGGTTCCTCTACTGGTCCAAGGGCTATGGGTGGAAGATTGACAATATCTGCTCCCATGATAACCAGTTACTGTCCAGTTGATTCCAACTCGTGGTGACCCTGTGAGCATCAGAGTAGAACTGTGCTCCATAGGGTTTTCAATGGCTGATTTTTTGGAAGTAGGTCACCAGGCCTTTCTTCTGAGGCATCTCTGGGTGGACTCAAACCTCTAACCTTTGGGTCAGCTGCTAAGTGTGTTAACTATTTGCACCACCTGCGACTCCTCCACTCCGGAAATAGTACCTTATTGCAAGGACTATGTCTATAAGGATTATATGAGGTAATGCAGGAAACCATTTAGAATAGTTCCTAGCACACAGTAAGCTTTTAATATGCATTATCTGTCATTATTACTGGAAACCCCGGTGGCGTAGTGGTTAAGTGCTATGGCTGCCAACAAGAAGTTCAGCAGTTCGAGTGCACCAGGTGCTCCTTGGAAATGCTATGGGGCAGTTCTCCTCTGTCCTATAGGGTTGCTATGAGTTGGAATCGACTTGATGACAACAGGTTTGTTGTTTTTTTTTTTGGCTGGTCATTATTACTTTATGCATCTTAAGAAAATATTAATTCTCCACCTCTGATGTGCAACAAAGTTCTGATTAAACTAGACGCATGTCTAACTGTGGGAGGTTTGCTTTTTTCTGCATTTCAAGAGTAGTGAATACAAGCAAATATTTTTAAAAGTCAACCAACCAACCAGATGCTAAAGCAGTCGCATGTTAATTGTACTCACTACTGACACAAAGTTTATCAAGCATAAACCAAATACCAAGAGTCAATCCAAACTCCCGGTTAATACTCTCTATTCAAGAAGTATTTGTTGCTCTCATATCCTCAGTAGTTAAGAGGTCAGCAGCAAACCAAAAGGTCGGCAGTCTGAATCTACCAGCCATTCCCTGGAGCCCTGTGGGAGTTCTACTCTGTCCCGTAGGGTCGCTATGAGTTGGAAACAACTCAGCGGCAATGGGTATATCTTGCAAGAGACAAAACTTATGGCCTGACAATGGTCTTTGTCAGTGTTTTTGGAAGTCAGATGAAGCAAGTATATTTTGTAGGAAAATAGTGTAATATGTGGTGAAAAAATTCCCCTGTGTACAATTTTTAATTGTTCAGGTCCAGCTACACTATCTTGGGTTAATGACTGTTCACCCTATTGGTCCCTAAACCTGGTGAAGAACTGGCCACCATCTCCTCAGTCCTTATCCTAGAGTTTCATAGCTTTACCATACGGAAGTTTTTCTTGGAGATAATTTCTATGGTCGCAACTGAGGACAGTTGGCTTTTATCTCCTCCTCCACTTTCATTCTTTGGACAACGGCCATTTATGGACTTGAAGCTCACAGTTCTCTATTGTGCAGAGAAGAATGCCAGTGATCTGGAATGAGACTCAGATTTCGTGTTGCTCAGAGCAGAAGTAATATCTGGGTATCTGAGGTTGGTTACTGTCAGCTTTATGTTCTTAACACCTTTGGTCTTTACCTGAAATGCAAAACCTAACTGAAAAAATTCTGTTATCTTGAGATGTATCAATTGAAATGTAGAAACCGGAAAATAAGCATTATGTTGTTGCAATAAAAAAGAAATGCCCGAACACCCTTTTAATTCAGTCCTGAAGGCACTCCTGAGGTTCACCCTTCAGCCAAAGATTAGACAGGTCTATAGGGCCAACAATAACACACACGAGGAACATACTTCATAGTTCAGTCATGTGTACAAGACTAATGTGCACACCAGCCCAAAAGCAGAGCTGAGAAGGCAGGAACGGACGGGAAAACTGGACAAATGGAAAAAGGGAACCTGGGGTGGAGAAGGGGAGAGTGTTGACACTTCACAGGGCTGGCAACCAGTGTCACAAAACAATGTGTTAACTGTTTAATGAGAAGCTAATTTGCTATGTAAACTTTCACCTGATTTAAAAAAAAAAAAACCCGTTGCCATTGAGTTGATTCTGACTCATAGCAACCCTAAAGGACAGAGTAGAACTGCCCCATAGGGTTTCCAAGGAGCAGCTGGTGGATTTGAACTGCCAACCTTTTGGTTAGAAGACCCCATGGAGCACCGTTCTACTCTGACACATGGGGTCGCCATGAGTCAGAACTGACTTAATGGTAACTGGTTTTCGTTGTTTTAAATCTCCTCTGTACTGTTTTGAAATTTAGCCACGGGCATCTGTCATCATTCTATAGGTAGAATATTCCAGCCTCTGGGGTGGCCGTTTGGTTTTGTTTTATTTCTTAGTTCTTCCCACTGCAGTAGGTGAACTTGAGCTATGTATGATCTTGGGGTCTAAATGGCTCAACATTTCATGGAGAACCGAATGAGAGACTTCATGCTTTTCTTTTCCAGAATGTTTATCCTATTAAAATAAACTCTACTTAAACATACTGTCATCGTTTGCAATTCATTCTATTACAGCATTAATGTAAAAGATAAATAATTCAGGGCAAAATTATGAAGGGGATGTTAAAACTTTGTACTTCCCTTATTGATCTGCAGATTTTCTTATTTATTTCCAGAGTTAATCCTGACGTTCTCTAGCCTTGAGGACATTTAACGCACCCATCAGCTTTTCTGGAGTCCGATTTCCCGGAATATTCTTTCTAATTGGAGTCTTGCAGGCATTTTTTTCCTGAAGTAAAAATGGCTTTCACCCTCTCCAGATAGCTTCTCCTGTACCTCAAAGAGTTTGTTCTTGGGTTTTCCGTATCTTTTCATTTTTATGCTAAGAAACAAACACTGATAGGAAGTTTGAGAACTTTCAGGTGATGGTTCTTTCCTCATTAGAAGATTATTTTCCCATTTAATTCTTTCATTTAAGTTCTTTGTCCTTTGAAGTTAGAGTCACCAATTATAAAATGCATTAAGTATGAAAGTTTTCTGTGTGACTAGCCCTTGTCAGCCAGCTTTGCACCTTGGTCTGTTTCTAGAGACACTTTGCTGGGTACCATATTACTTTTTTTCTGTAAATTATAACCTGAATAAATTCTGGGGCCTTAAACGACCAAGTCTCAAGGCAGTGTTGTTGTTGTTAGGTACCGTTGAGTCAGGACAAAGTAGAACTGCCCCGTGGGGTTCCCAAGGAGCAGCTGGTGGATTCGAACTGCCAACCTTTTGGTTAGCAGCTGAGCTTTTAACCGCTGTGCCACCAGGGCTCCAAGGCAGTGTGAGTCAAAGAAACGATCAAAAATAAGTGAAAAGTGGTACGAAAATTTACTTGCAGCTCTCAGGACACCTTAAAGGGGATCCGGTTTATAGGTCCTTGCTTAAGCGTCTCATTGGTCTGCTTTTCCATTTCCTCATTGCTGAGCCCACTGAGACCCCTTACTCTCTACTCTTCTTCCCTCTACTTCTGACCAGTGAAACCACCAGTAGCTGGGGAATCAGCCTCAGCCTCACGTGTGTCAGAGGAGAACTGCGCTCCACGGAGTTTTCAATGGCCGCTGTTTTGGAAGTAGGTCACTAGGACTTTCTCCTGAGGTACCTCTGGATGGATTTGAACCTCCAACCTTTCGGTTAGCAACCAAGTGTGTTAACTGTTTGCACACCCAAGGATTACCCTTTTCCTTTGACCTGTTGTATCCCATCTTTTAGTCTAATCTCTGTCTTCCTGTTCTCCTGATTCTGTATCATAGGAATCTAGGAGTCAAGTTGGTAAGATAAAGTCTCTTTAGAGGACAGTCAAAGGAGAGAAGCTGAGCAGGCGAGAGCAAAATGATTTTTACTGAGGAGTCAAAGACTCCAGGATTTCAAAGTGAGCCTGAGTATGTTAATAAATTTTGTCTCTGTCACAGAAGCATTTTAAAAAAGGACACAAGAATTTAATGCCTCTTTTAAAGCTTTTGCTTGGCTTAGTTTGAGTTTTCCAAAAGAGGCAACCTATTTGCAGTTCTCAAGCCTATGGCTGTGGAGTATGCGCTCAGAGAAACCTCAGATAATAAATTTTCAATCTTCTTCTAAAATTATTACAGTCGTTGCTAGTTGCCGTCAAGTCAGATCCAACTCTTGGTGACCCCACGTACAACAAAGGAAACATTGCCTGGTTGTACGTCATTTTTACCACCCTTGATATACTGCAGCCACTGTGTATTTTGAGAGCCTTCCAACTTAGGGGGCTCCTCTTCCAGAACTGTGTTGAATAGTATTATGTTGTGATTTTCGGAAGTAGATAGTCAGGCCTTTCTTCTTAGTCTGTCTTAACCTGGAAGCTCCCCTGAAACCTGTCCACCATGGGTGATCCTGCTGGCATTTGAAATGCCAGTGGCATAGCTTCTGGCATCATGACAATATGGAAGCCACCACAGTGTGACAAACTGACAGATGGGTGATCGTTAGAACAGTCAGAGGGCCAAAATACACTCTTAAGAGTCTGAGTCTGTTCCATCTCATAAAACCCACTGCTGTTGAGTTGATTCCAATTCATAGCGACCCTATAGGACAGAATAGAACTGCCCCGTAGAGTTTCCAAGGAGCACCTGGCGGATTTGAACTGTCAACATTTTGGTTAGCAGCGGTAGCACTTAACCACTACGCCACCAGGGTTTCCTCCATCTCATAAAGAGGGTAGGTTTTCCAGGACTCTAGCCATGGTTTTCCAGAACTTTCCTCCACAAGTATCTGAAGAAGCTGGTTGGAAGGGGGATGCTGGGGGGATTGAAACTTGGGTTGGAATAGCACTTTGTGTAGGATGGAGAGAAAGTCATTTTTCCACATCAAAGAATGGGAGAGGGGGTGACTGAGGGCTGACGTAGAACCCTGTGGGGCCAAAGCCTTCTCTGTCCAACCCAGCCTTGGGAAGGTCCCACTGCTCTGGTGCCGGCTGTCTGCAGATGGTAGCCTGTCTGACATAAAGTATGCCTCAGGAAGCTTGGGTTCTTTTTGTCGTGTTGTATCTTGTTTTGGAAAACCCCTCTCTCCATACAAACCACTTTTAAAAGGGGTGTGTGGTTCTCCAGGCATTTCTCTCTCTCTCACACACACACGTGCACATGTGTGCACACACAGGTTTAATTTGTTTTTTAAACAAACACAAAAATGAGCTCATACAAGCTCTTTGATCTGAAATGTGCTTTTTTCAATTTGCAGTTCGCCATGAGTATCTTTCCACGTCAGAACATTGAAATACACCTTGTGCTCTCGAATACCTGCTTTAATCCAGTGCCTTTTTTTTCACGATGAGTGTTGTCCTGGGTACTTTCCATGTTGCTCTATGTGGGTCACGTCTACCCGTCCACTCAGCGGACAATGATGCAGTGAATATCCTGCCATATATTATTTTTGCACACGTTTTCTTCTCTTTTGATAGTCTTGACTTCTGACATTGGGATTTCTGGGCACAGGAAGCATGCTTTTAAAATTTTGATTGCTGCTGTGTAATTGCCCTCCCTCCCCGCAAAAGCCTTACCCTAAAAGGCCCGGATTCCAGTCTGGTTGTGCTGCTGCTTCCTGGTTGTGCATTTGAGGGAAGTCCTTTCTTCCCTCCCGTTTCTGCTTCCCTACCTGTGAGGTGAGGAAGGTGGGGCAGACCGTGATCTCTGTGCTGTGATGTTCCAGGAATCTTCACATTTGCAAATTGACACTGCCCCATTTCCGAGAATGATTTAGGACTGTAGCAAAGCAGGAGCCCTGGTGGCAGTGATTAAGATCTTGGCTTTTAACCAAAAGATTGGCAGTTCAAACCCACCAGCTGCTCCTTGGAAACCGTATAGGGCAGTTCTACTATGTCCTATAAGGTCTCTATGAGTCGTAATTGACTTGACAGCAAAAGGTTTCGTTTGTTTTTTTGGTAGCAAACCAGTATGAAAATTTGCTCTTTGAAAGTCTGCTGAAGGCAGAGCTAATTTAAGTTCCTTCTGATTTTGCATCAATTGATAAATGAATGGAATCCCTGGGTGGTGCAAAGGGTTGACGCACTCAGCTGCCAAACAAAAGGTTGGAGGTTCAAGTCCACCCAGAGGCACCTCAGAAGAAAACCCTGGCGATCTCCTTCCAAAAAATCAGCCGTTGGAAACCCTACGGGGACAGCAGCTCTGCTCTGACACACATGGGGTCGCTGTGAGTCAGAATTGACTCATGGACACCCAGTCCGGCCCTAATAAACAAATCCGTAAATCCCTGGAGGATTCTTGTGAGCCACTGTGAATCTTCCCTTCGGGGCGTTTTGAAAGCTGAGAGAAGCTACTTAGCAGATTCTCGATGAGGCCAGTTTGTGCTGATTTTGTCCAGTTCCAGTCTGTTTGATGGCTCTGTGTTCCTGTGTGCTCATAAATGTTCCCAGCACTTGGACGGGGCACGATGGACCCGTTGGCCTACAAACAGATTTCTGCTTTGGTTTTAATCAAGCTCCCAGTCAGATATAGCACTCATGTGATAGCAATCTTCCACTTAGAGGCCACGTTTTGCTCACTGAGCCTTGTAAAAGTCAAACACATAAATAAAATGAAGAGGGCGGGGAGGGTTTGGGTTTGTTTCTTTCACCCTTCTGCTGATTGAGAGCTCAAGGCCAAAGGAAGGGTAAAGGTGAGGCCAGAGGAATTGTGTTCTTTGCTGATGGTAACAGAACATGCCTGCAGATACCTGAAACCATCCTCTGTAAAACAGTTTTTGCCAGTTTCTAAGAGCTTAACACAGCAAATATCCATGTGAAGTTTGAAATCCATCCAAACCAATACAGGTCTGGGTTAGAGCCCTGCATTGGTAAGCTAGTCTTAAGTCTCCCATGCAAAAGAATGTTTGTAAACAATTTTGTGTGATAGCTAGCCAAAGGTGTGAAACTTGGTGGTTACAATTTTGATCTCCCTGTGATATTGGATCCTAGCCAGGGTGAGTACGGTTGTTGTTGTTGTTAGGTGCCCTCGAGTCAGTTCTGACTCATAGTGACCCTATGTACCCCAGAACGAAACACTGCCTGGTCCTGCGCCATCCTTACAATCGTTGTTATGCTTGAGCCCGTTGTTGCAACCACTGTGTCAATCCATCTCATTGAAGGTCTTCCTCTTTTCCGCTGACCCTGTACTTTACCAAGCATGATGTCCTTCTCCAGGGACTGAGCCCTCCTGACAACATGTCCAAGGTATGTAAGACGCAATCTCACCATCCTGGCTTCTAAGGAACATTCTGGTTGTACTTCTTCCAAGACAGATTTGTTCATTCTTTTGGCAGTCCATGGTATATTCAATATTCTTTGCCAACACCGCAATTCAAAGGCATCAATTCTTCTTTGGTCTTCCTTATTCATTGTCCAGCTTTCACATGCATATGATGTGATTGAAAATACCATGGCTTGGGTCAGGCGCACCTTAGTCTTCAAGGTGACATCTTTGCTTTTCAACACTTTAAAGAGGTCTTTTGCAGCAGATTTGCCCAATGCAATGTGTCTTTTGATTTCTTGACTGCTGCTTCCATGGCTGTTGATTGTGGATTCAAGTAAAATGAAATCCTTGACAACCTCAATCTTTTCTCCGTTTATCATGCTGTGGCTCATTGGTCCAGTTGTGAGGATTTTGTTTTCTTTATGTTGAGGTGTAATCCATACTGAAGGCTGTGGTCTTTGATCTTCATCAGTAAGTGCTTCAAGTCCTCTTCACTTTCAGCAAGCAAGGTTGTGTCATCTGCATAATGCAGGTTGTTAATGAGTCTTCCTCCAATCCCGATGCCCTTTTCTTCTTCATATAGTCCAGCTTCTCGGATTATTTGCTCAGCATACAGATTGAATAGGTATGGTGAAAGAATACAACCCTGACGAACAACTTTCCTAACTTTAAATCACTCAGTATCTCCTTGTTCTGCCTTTTGATGTCTGTACAGGATCCTCATGAGCACAATTAAGTGTTCTTGAATTCCCAGTGTTGAATAACTAACAGCATCACAAATAAATTACTAGTTACGGTTAAGGAGCCCTGGCGATGCAATGGTTAAGGGCTCGACTGTTTACCAAAAAGTTGGTGGTTTGAACCCACCAGTGGTTCTGTGGGAAAAAACCTGGCGATCTGGGTTCCTAAGGAGTACCTGGTGGATTTGAACTACCTACGTTTTAGTTAGCAGCTGTAGTGCTTAACCACTACACTACCAGGCTTTCTGTTCTGTAAAGATTACAGCCTAGGAAACCCTATGGGACAGTTTCACTCTGTCCTATAGGGACACTGTGAGTTGACTTGAAATTGACTCGATGGCAATAGGTTTGGTTTTGGTTTGATTTTTGGATCCCTGAGGGAAGGGGCCCTGGTGGCATAGTGGTCAAGCGCTCAGCTGCTAACCAAAAGGTCAGCAGTCGGAACCCACCAGCAGCTCTGTGAAAGAGAAGACCAGATGATCTGCTCCCATAAAGACTGCAGCTTTAGAAACTCTATGGGGCAGTTCTACTCTGTCCTGTAGGGTCACTGTGGATCGGAATTGACTCGAGCACACAGCAACAAAACATAGTTAAGGTAAGGTATCTAGGTGGAGCGAACGGTTTGTGCTTGACTGCTAACCTCAAGGTTGGCGGTTCAAAGTACTGTGGACGGAAGGCCTGGTGATGCACTTCCACCAAGGTTACAGCTAAGGAAACCCTATGAAGCTGTTGTACTCTGTAACACGTGGGGTCATTGCCGTGATTCAGAATCGACTCCATGGCAACTAATAACAATAATTGTGTGACAATGAGTGTGAAAGTGTGGTGGTGGTGTTGTGTGCCGCTATAGCGACCCTGTAGGCCATAGCAGAACTGCCCTATAGGGTTTCCAAGGCTGTAGTCTTTACAGAAACTGATTGCTAGGTATTTTCTTCTGAAAAGTGGCTGGTGGGTTTGAACCACCAACCTTTCAGTTAGTGGCCAAGAGCTTAACCATTGTGCCACCAGGAATCCTTATAGTATTAATTAGCATTTTTAATTAATTGGAATTAAGTAAAATTATCTTCATCTTAACCTCAGTTTTGCATCCTGATGTGCTCTCCTGGGTGGAAGACAAAGGGACGACCGCATTGTTGTAAAGTCCTTTTCTGCCTCCAAGCCTCTGTACAAACTACTTTCTCTTTCTGAAATGTCCTTCCCACTACTCTTCTCCTGGCTCTATCCTATCCTTCCTTTAGTTCTCAGTCCGCCTGTCACCTCCTTAGAGAGGCCTTCCTTGACTTCACTACCTAAAGGAGTTGTGAGCTGCTGTTGAGTCATTTCCAGCTACAACAGAAGGGTACCTTGCCCAGTCCTGTGCCATCTTCGTGATCTGGTATGTTTGAGTCCACCGTTGTGGACGTTGTGGTAATCCATCTCATTGAGGGTTTCCCTCACCTTCACCGGCCCTCCACTCTACCAGACATGATGTCTTTCTCCAGCTATTGGTCCCTCTTGATGACCTCTCCAAAGTAAGCCAGCCTAAGTCTTGGACAATATTCTGTGATCCATAGGGCTTTCATTGGCTGATTTTCAGGAGTAGATCTCCAGGCCTTTCTTCCTCATCTCTCTGAGTCTGGAAGCTCTGCTGAAACCTGTCCACCATGGTGACCCTGATAGTATTTGAAATACTGGTGGCATAGCTTCCAGCGTCACAGCAACATGGAAGCCATCACAGTAGGACAGATTGACAGATGGTGGTGGGCCTAAAAGAGAGCTCCCCTCTTTGTGGGTTATCTCAGCCTCTTACTGTCTTTCTAGCACAGGTACATTTATTTTATTCATTTTTCTGCTTATGTAGTTTTGAATGTCTCCTCCACTAGATTATACATTACAAGAACAGGGGCCGCACCCAACTTGTCACTCTTGCCAAAAACCAAACCAAACCCATTGCTGACGCTTGATTCTGACTCACAGCAACCCTGTAGTGACCCTGTGACCTTGTAGGACAGAGTATGACTGTCCCATAGGGTTTCCAAGGCTGTAAATCTTTACAGAAGCAGATTGCCACATCTTTCTCCGTAGAGTGGCTAGTGGGTTTGAGCCACTGACCTTTCAGTTAGCAGCTGAGCGTTTGACCACTGCGCCTCTCACATGATAGGCGTTCAGTACTTGTTGAATCCATGACTCAACTAGCATGCGCTGTGCCTGACAGGCATCAGACATGGTGCTGAATGCCTGATACTCAGACCCATAAGAGATATCATGGGAAAAGCATTGACCCCAGGGCCGACATCTTCATACCTTCTAAGGAAACCAGTCCTGCCAAGCCTCTGACTATTTTGCACTATATACCTACTTCCCTCAGGGCAAAACTCCACCTTTGAGCCATAACAGGTTAGGCCAAGGGTGGGCCACCAGCTGAAATGTGGCCTGTTGGCCGACTGGTCGGTGTCCTTTGAGATGAAGCAAAAAGCTCTGCCCAGACAGGGAATTACGGAGTGTTTCAGATTCTTGTTCTTAGTAACTTTGAACTTGGTGATTTGACTATACGGGAATCAGCAGGAGCAGAAGCTTAAAGGCCATAGGTGGAGCGAAGCTGGTGGAATCTTTATGATCATGAGCGAGTGGAACTTATTTTGGAGAATTGCAGTAAATATCCAAGAGCCTTTAGCAGGAGACAGGCAGCCATTCCAAAGCAAGAGCAATCCAGAGTCTGAGAGTTGACCACGCTGCCACGGCAAAGAGAGAACACAAATATTTGCAGAGCTTTGTAACAAAAGACTGGCGTGGGTTTTGGCAGAAAGACCCCTGAATGCCATGTGTGGCTTTCAAATAACCGAGTCTTGCTCCCATCCTGTGGAAACTGGACACAGATGTACTGTATGTCGGGGACCGTGGTGCTGCCCTGGGGAGAGGACATGAATGACAAAGCCCAGCCTGACAAGGGGGAGTCTGTCCACTTGTGCAGACATGGCAGAGCTCATTCAGCCCTGGGCCCTGGGTCTGGGGAGATGGCATGCACTGCACTCATTGGGATCATTCTGCATGGGGGGGTCCAGGACTGTTTCCGCTCCCAGCTGCGCAGATGGTGTCTCGGGTCTTTTAGTTTGGGGATGGGGTATTTTTGGATCGAAGGCAGAAATATGGGCTGTTTGGGATGAGTAATAGTTGCTGCTAATTGCCATCCAGTCGATTCCAATGTAGGGCGACCCCGTGTGTGCAGAGTAAAACTGATGTTGAGCCTATGACATCTACTTTAGATTCCCTAGAGAGCGTGAAGATGCTAGGAATTCAGTGGAAGCCAGGGTAGCTAGGGGCCCCACGGCCTGCGTGCTGGGCCCAGGGACCTAAGAATCTTGTATTCTGTCCTCACATCTGCTCACTCTTTCTGCCTCGAATGTTGCCACTCAACAAAGCTGGGGGGTACAGAGTCCGCCACGAGTAAGGGAGGGCTTTCCTTATTGTTGAGTTGTATGAGGGTCTTAAACAGAACCTTTTCAGGTAAGGGCATGTATTTGGGATCAGCAGGGGCTGAATTAGTAAATGTCTGGTTTTCAGCAGTTGAACCTTCAGGCCACACTTTCTCATTCAATACAGCTCACTTTAGGGGCTTACTTCGGTGGAAGTTTGCACATTGTTGTCTTGATAGTTGTCACTTGGACCGGACCCTCTGTCTGGGGACCTCCAGGTGCTTTTTTAAAGTATTGTGTTCCACATCAAGATTCTCCTTGCATACATGTGATTTGTAAATGGTAAAGGTATAGGCTTTGTATGTGTAAAATCATTGACTCCTCTCTGTTGGCTAGCTTGTACAATACACCATTCAACTATATAGTGGATGACCAAGGGTTCCTTGGCTCTTTGAAGTAGGATAGACAGATAGATGATTAATAGACAGATGGATAGATGATAGACAGGTGATAGATGATAGATAGATAGAAAGAAGATGTATAAATAGATGATAGGTAGATGGATAGATGATAGATAAATAGATGATAGGTAGATAGGTAGGCAGGTAGGTAGGTAGGTAGATGCTGTTGAGTTAACTGTGGCTTATGGCAACTCTGTGTACAAGAGAATGAAAGGTTGCTCAGCCCTGCATCACTTTCATGGTCGCTGGCAAGCTCAAGTCCGTTGTTGTAGCTATTGTGCCATTCCATCTCACTGAGGGTCTCCTGTGCTCTCAGTGTCTGACTCCTTCACCAAACATGATGCCCTTCTCTAGTGATCGGCCCGTTCTGATGACGTGTCTAAAGCCAGTGAGTCGGGCAGCGTCCTGTTGTGATCCATAAAGTTTTCATTGGCTAAATTTTGGAAGTAGATCACCAGGCCTTTCTTCCTAGTCTGTTTTAGTCTGGAAACTCCACTGAAACCTGTCCACCATGGGTGACCTTTTTGGTATTTGAAATAGCGGTGGCCTAGCTTCCAGCATCACAGCAACACGAAAGTCGCCACCGTACGACGATCTGACGCCTGGGTGGTGGTCAAAGCAGGAGAAAAAAGTGAATCGTTTGGCCCGGAAAAAAAAAAAATAAATTCAGAGTCCTGGCCAAATGAAAGTGACTTTTAACAAGGGTGAAAATAGTTTAAATAATGACATAACTTGGTTATATCCGAGAAACCCGTTTGTGCATTAAATAAGAAGAATAAATAGTAATTTAAAACGAATGATTAAGGAGGACATCCCCTCAGTGTTTAGGATAACTGGGAATGTTATAGGATTCACAGTCTACAAAGCGCTTTCCTGTGTCTTCTCATTTGATGCGCCCTCTTGTCTTTATGGGTCCCAATCTTAGGAGAGAGATCAGAGGGAAAAAGTTGGTCTCCAGCCTCTAAAAACAGAGCTAAGCCCCTTCACAGATAAGAACTCTTTGTCCTTGTCCCGTCCTCTGTCCTGTGTCTGTGATGGGTTTAAAATAAAATTGTCCTTTCTCTTCAGACACCTGATTGGTTGTGTATGTGGGGTGTGTGTGTGAGTGTTGTAAAGTAGTCATCGAGTCAATCCTGACTTGTGGCAACCTCACGTGTGCAGAGAACTGCTCCGTAGGGTTTTCAGGGCTGTGACTTTTCAGAAGCAGATCGCCAGGCCTGTCTTCCGAGGTGCCTCTGGGTGGGTTTGAACAGCCAACCTTCTGGCTAGGAGACGTACGCTTATGTTTCATGGAGAAACAGAGGCTAGGGTAAGGGTCAGGTAAATTTATGAAGGCTAAACTCTACAGGCTTTTACTCTTGCTTATTTTTCATTTTCTTTTTTTAGGGGAAGGGGCTCTGCATATTCTTTGGCTTCCTAAAATGTTGATATTTGAGAAGGGAACAGGAGTATTTATTTTCAGGGTTAAAAAACAAAACAAAACAAAAATCCCCAGCAACTTAGCAAATATGTGCTCTGCTTCTCTTGGTCTTGTAAGTCATTCGCCAACAACGTGAGCTTTCTCTTGTCTTGTCTCCCTGACCAAGTTCCTCCCTTCCTCTGCTTCATAAATTAGAAGGGGAGGTGCCATTTTGACACTTGACCATATAAGGGGGAAGAGAGGCCCAGCGTTGCTGAGTTCTGCCCTCCTGTCAGGACTGTATATACATTTGAAGCCTTTTAAGGGAAGGTGGTGTGTGCTGGGAAGCGTGGCCAGGCAGCCCATCTGTTTCCCCCACTGCTGCGGAGTTGGGGCCTGTAGCTCTGTGGGACTCAGAGCATAAATCTCCAGGGCTGCTGGCACCCAGCTCAAGGGCAGAAAGCCCCAGAGGCTCGCTGCCTGACGCTGCTGGCTTCTTAGTTTTCCCCCTTGCCCCATGGCCTGTGACTGTGAGTGGCCGGTCTACTTATACCTCCCGATGTCCCCCTGCACGCCAGCCCCTGTTAGGAGTTATTATGATGGCGACAGTGAGTGTCCCTGCCCCCTCAAGGGCTTGGATTCATCTTGTCTGCATGAAGTGTTTGTTTCTGTACAGTGAGGACTCTGGTCTCTGAGGTCCTTGGACTACAGAGCATCCTCTTGCCAGCTCTGAGACTTTGGGCAAATTACAGCACTTCTCTGAGCCTCTGTGTCCTCTTCTCAAGGGAGAAGATAAATGCAATAACATTTCTTTAAAGCCTTTAGTGCAGTACTTGGTACATTACCAGGGTCCATTTCCTGTCAAGGTGACTCTGACTCCTGGCGCCCCCATGTGTGTCAGAGTGGAACTGTGCTCCACAGGATTGTCAGTGGCTGGCTTTCTCAGAAGTAGATGACCAGGCCTTTCATAGAGGCCCTGAAGAATGTCTTGGCACAATTCAGTGTACAGAGAATGGGTTCTGGAACGAGGCAGTCTGAGTCTGAATTCCTTCCAACCACATTTTATTTTATGGCATCGGACAAACCACCTAATCCCTTAGTACCTCCGCTTTCTAGTCTGTAAAAGGGTGAGGATAGTTATTTAAATCCGGGCACTTTGGTTGTGAGAGCGGAAAGCATATAACATGTGCCGCAAAATTCAGTAGTTAACATTCGGAATATCCTTTTGAAGTTTGAGTGTGTCCATACATCTATTAACAACCTACGATATGCTGATGACACAACCTTGCTTGCTGAAAGTGAAGGGGACTTGAAGCACTTACTGATGAAGATCAAAGACCACAGCCTTCAGTATGGATTACACCTCAACATAGAGGAAACAAAAATCCTCAAAACTGGATTAATAAGTAACATCATGATAAAGGGAGAAAAGATTGAAGTTGTCAAGGATTTCATTTTACTTGGATCCACAATCAATGCCTGTGGGAGCAGCAGTCAAGAAATCAAATGACCTGTCACATTGGGCAAACCTGCTGCAAAAGACCTCTTTAAAGTGTTGAAAAGCAAAGATGTCACTTTGAGGACTAAGGTGCACCTGTCCCAACCTGTAGTATTTTTAATCTCCTCATACGCATGTGAAAGCTAGACAATAAATAAGGGAGACCAAAGAAGAATTGATGCCTTTAAATTATAGTGTTGGTGAAGAATATTGACTATACGATGAACTGCCAGAAGAACGAACAAGTCTGTCTTGGAGGAAGTACAGCCAGAGTGCTCCTTGGAAGTGAGGATGGCGAGACATCATCTCACATACTCTGGAGATGTTATTAGGAGGGATCAGTCCCTGGAGAAGGACATCATGCTAGGTGAAGTAGAGGGTCAACGAAAAAGAGAAAGACTCCCAATGAGATGGACTGACATAGTGGCTGCAACAGTGGGCTCAAGCATAACAACGATTGTGAGGATGGCGCAGGGCAGGGCAGTGTTTCCTTCTGTTGTACACGGGGTCGCTAAAACAACAACATCTATCTGTCTGTGCATGAGAAGCCCTGGTGGTGAAATGGTTAAGTGCTCAGCTGCTAACCGAAAGGTCAGTGGTTCAAACCCACCAGCAGCTCTATAGGAGAAAGACCTGGTGATCTGCTCTCGTAAAGATTACGGCCTTGGAAATCCTACAGGGCAGTTCTCCTCTGACCTATGAGGGTCATTATGAGTCAGAATGGAGCCCTGGTGGCTCAGTGGGTCAGGGGTTAAGAGCTATGGCTGCTAACCAAAAGGTCGGCAGTTCGAATCTACCAGCCGCTCCTTGGAAACCCTACGGAGCAGTTCTCTGTCCCGTGGGTCGCTATGAGTTGGAATTGACCAACAGCAATGGGTAACAAGTTTTATGAGTTGAAATAGACTCAATGGCAATGGGTTTTTTATGTATCTGTGTCTACACACAAAGGAGCCCTCGTGGTGCAAATGGTTAAGTGCTCAGCTGCTAACTGGAAGGTCAGTGGTTTGAACCTACCACTCCCTCTGCAGGAGAAAGACCTGGTGATCTGCTTCCCTAAAGACTACAGCCAAGAAAACCCTATGGGGAGGTTCTACTCTGTCATATGGGGTTGATTGGCACCTGGCAACATCAACATATACACACGTATGCACATACACACACGTACATCACATGCGTATATAGTGTTGCGTAGGTTAATTGATCACTGCATTTGCATATAGTTTTCCTAACTCAGTGTTTCACAAATCCTCTTACAAAAAAGAATCACTTGGGGCTACTTGTTATAAATACACACATCTGGGCCCTAATCAAGGCCTACTAAGTTAGGATATTCTAGTGGAAAACCCCAAAACCAAACCCATTGCCGTCTGGTCGATTCTGACTCATAGTGACCCTATAGGACAGAGTAGAACTGCTCCAGAGGGTTTCCAAGGAGTGGCTGGTGGATTCCAGCTGCCGACCTTTTGATTAGCAGCCACAGCTCTTAACCACTGCGCCACCAGGGCTCCATTCTAGTGGAGTGGCCTAGGAATAGATAAAATGTGGTACTTACATACAATGGTATAACTCAGCCATAAAGAGAAATGAAGTCCTGATCCATGCCACGACATTGATGAACCTTGAAAACATTGTGCTGAGTGAAATAAGTCAGACCCAGAAGGACTGATACTGTGTGATCCTACTTATATAAAGTATCTGGAATAGGCAAGTGTATAGAGACCAGAGTTTATTAGTGGTGTACCAGGGGTGGGTGGGACGGAGGGAAAAAGGGGACCCATGGCTTAGGGGACACTGAGCTCTTGTTAAGGTGATGGAAAAATCAAAACAGATAATGGCGATGGTTGAACAACACGATAAACATAACCAATGCTGCTAAAGCGCACATGTGAAGATTGTTGAAAGGGCTAATGATTTATCTGCATATATATTTACCACAATAAAAAGGACCCCAGGTGATTCTCATTATCAGGAAAATGTGGGCCACGGTTGCCTGTCCTGAGAGAGAGTACTTAAATACCACCAACTTCCCTGGAAAACACAGGGAGTGTTTTCTAACTAGACAAAAGAAGAGGGAAACCTGGTCCAAGCTAGTTTGCAAGGCTCGGCCTTTAAGGACGCTATCTGGGGACTCCATGGATATAATCTTACTGTACATTATGAAAATTTACATCATATGGAGTCGTTTGCTACTTTTATGTTGGATTGAATATGCGCGTTTGGTTTCAGGACAGGAAGAAAACCAATGGTCGTATTTTATGCAGCTAGAAAATGTGTTACAAGAGAATGGTCATTTCCTCTTCTGACCCTTGGAACCTTGTGTGGGGACTTTGGGAGAAACGGGATCCACAGTCTCTGCTGGGTTGGTATGCTGCGATCCCCTGTGTCCCTATGTGGTATTCCAGATGGGCACAGTTAACTTTGCTGGATACTGGCAGGGAAAATGTGAACTGGCTGAGAGAATTCTGGGGTGGAATGTATAGTAATCAATAATTTTTTTTTTTTTTCTGAAAATAAGTCTCGCGTAGGCAGAGTGCTGTGGGGTTGAATGGAGGAGACGCAACATTTTCCCTGAAACTTCATTGTTATGGATTGAAATATGTCCCCCCCCAAAATATGTGTATTATCTTGTTTAGGCCGTGATCCCCAGTATTGTGTGGTGGTCCTCCATTTTGTGATTGTAATTTTATGTTGAGAGGATTAGGGCGGGATGGTAACACCACCCTTACTCAGGTCACCTCCCTGATCCAAGGTAAAGGGAGTTTCCAAGAGATAAAAGAAAAGCGAAGCAAGTAGAAAGTTGGTGACCTCATACCACTGAGAAAGCAGCACTAGGAGCAGAGTGCGTCTTTTGGACCTGGGGTCACTGCACCTGAGAAGCTCCTTGACCAGGTGAAGATTGAGGACAAGGACCTTCCTCCAGAGCCAACAAAGAGAGAAAGCCATCCCCTGGAGCAGACACCCTGAATTTGGACTTATAACCTACTGACTGTGGGAGAATAAATATTTCCATTTGTGGTATTTCTGTTATAGCAGCTCTACATAATTAAGACACTTATCTTGCAAGAGACTACACTAGCCCTCCCTTGCCTCCAACACGTACCTATACATGCACACACACAAGTGGTCATATACATACATGCACACACACGTAGATGCACACAGAGACATCCGTGCATACACATGCACACATACATGGTCATATACATACATGTACACACGAACATACATGCACACACATACACTCATCTGCACACATGCATGCATACATGGTCATATACATATTGCACACACATACATACGTGCACATGCATATCCACATGTGCAAACGCACACACAGTTGCGCACATATATATATGTATATACACAGGTGTTGTTAGTTGCCATTGAATTGATTCTAACTCATAACAGTCCTACGTAACAGATTAGAACTGCTGCATAAGATATTCTAGGCTGTAGTCTTCACAGGAGCAGATCACCAGATATTTCTCCTGCAGAGCTGCTGGATGGAGCTGCTGGGTGGGTTCGAACCACCAATCTTTCGGTTAGCAGTTAAGCACTTAACTGTTGCGCCACCAGAGCTCCTTATACACACAGATACATACATGCATATTTACACTTATGCACACATACACCCATACACATATGTGTGTATGGATGCACACATACACACATTTACACACATACACGTGCACACACACACCAGTGTTGTTTTATCCATAGATACTCTCAGCCCCATGTTTAGGAATCTGCAAAAATATCAGAGACCTGAAAACAATCATTAGCTCCTAAATGAAGACAAGGAAGCTGCCACATCAAAATGATTAACTGTGTAACTGAATGTGTGCAAGGTGCAACAAGAAAGCCTAACACTTGGGGAAAAAACCAGAAATCCTAACACTTGAAAAGAATTTGTAAAGATAAATATTTTCTCGTTTTGAAAGGATCCCCAAGTGTACCTGATCGATGAGATGTCATTGTCACTAGCTAATTAAAATGAGTGATTTGTAACCTCCTCGTTTCAAAAGAAAAAATTATGAAAATCCTTTCGAGATTCTTTTAGAGCAAACAGTAGGTTTTGATGTTTGAAGCCATCCCCTGGAGCAGACACCCTGAATTTGGACTTATAACCTACTGACTGGATGCATTTAATATGTTAGTTATGATATGCGGTGGGGTTTTGAAAGTAAGAACGCTTAGGTGTTACGATGGTACACACACGTACATAAACGCATATGCACACAGATGCATACATACACACGAATACACATATACAAAGGCACACACACACAGATATACACACATACACATGTATACACATATACAAACATACAAACACACAGCTACACACTGACATACACACACAGTTAACTACCACAGAACGCCGTTGGGTAGGGTGCTGTTGTTAGGTGCTGTTGAGTCGATTCTGACTCATCGCAACTCCATGTGACGGAGCAAAACTGCCCCATAGGGTTTCCTAGCTGTAGCCTTTATGGAAGCAGACCGCCAGGTTTTTCTCCCATAGATGATATGAGTTGGAATTGAATCGATGGCAATGAGTTTGGATTTGGTTTTGGGTTCTCCCATGGAGCCACTGGGTAGATTTAAACTGCCAACCTTCCAGTTAGCAGCCAAGTGTTTAACCAATGTGTCATCAAGGCAGGGCACCCAGTTGGAAAAACAATGAAATGTGCCATTCAAAGCTGTGTCTTCAACAGTTCAAAGACTGTGAAAGGCTTTAAGGTCCAGCCTCATGCCTGTGACCACCTGGGGAGGGTGTGGTCTACCTCTTGCTACCCCAGGTATGTCCGTACGGGATTTGAGAACAGTAGCTTCTAATTCACTGAATTGAGTCAAGGCTGAGGGAACCCCACTGTGTCCAGGTGTACAGGGTGTGCACTGAGCAAGGGAAAATCATCCCCACGGAGACCATCCCAGATTTGAGTATTTATTATGTTTCAGCCAATGGCATCAGACTGTTCTGGTCTAAGAAAACCAGTGTGCTACAGCACTTTCCAAGGAGCCCTGGTGGTGCAACAGTTAAACACTCGGCTGGTAACTGAAAAGTTGGTGGTTCAGACCCACCTAGTGGCTCTGTGGGAGAAAAGACCTGGTGAACTGCTCCCGTAAAGACTGCAGCCTAGAAAACCCTGTGGAACAGTTCTACTCTGTCAAAAGGGGTCACTGTGATTTGGAATTGACCAAACAGTACCTAACAACAACAGCACTATTCAATAGCTGGAAATTGGGTCTTGAAGAAACGACACCTTTGTACCAAGCCTATGCTTGGGCTGCAGTCCTGGACTGCTGTGGAGGGCTGTGTTCCCCCTTGTCCATTTGTCCTTATCATTCCTTTCCTGATCAGTCTTCCAGGTCCAGGCTGACTGCACTCTGTAGGCTGTGGGGTCCTGACTTAAACGGAAAAGTTCCTTCTACACGAGACTGCCCCTGCAATGGGCCTCATAGTCCCGAGGCCAGGCGGTCCTCCTTGGCCTTCTACCTTTTGCAAGCTTGCTTGGTTTTGGCAGCCAGTTCTCAAAGTAAAATCTCCTTGCCCTTCCTCTGCCAGGAAGCGAGTACCAGGTAGCACAAACGGTTAAGTGCTTGGGTGCTAGCTGAAAGGTTGGTGGTTTGAATCCACCCAGAGGTACCTCAGAAGAAAAGCCTGGGAATCTACTTCCGAAAAACCAGCGACTGAAAACCCTATGGATCACAGTTCTACTGTGACACACATGGGGTTGCCATGAGCTAGAGTTGACTCGACAGCAGCTGTTGTGGTTTTGTTATAGATTGAATTGTGTTCCCCCGAAAAGATATACTGAAGTTCTAACCCCCATACCTGTGAACGTGACCCTTTTTGGAAATAGTGTCTTTGAAGATGTTATCAGTTAAGATGAGGTCATACCGGAGTAGGGTGGGTCCAAATCCTATATAGCTGGTGTCCTCAAAAACAAGGAGAAGAGATACAGAGACAGGGAGACAGATGCTGCAAGCCAGGAAACACCTGGAGAAGGTGGGAGAAAGTCCTGGAAAAATTCCTCTCTCGGAGCCTTCAAAAGGAATCCACGTGGCTGATAACTTGGTTTGGAATTCTTGCCTCCAGAACTTTGAGACAATGTTTTCTGTTCTTATAAGCCACCCACTTTTGTGGGATTTTGTTGTGTAGCCCTGGGAAAGCAAGACGGCCCTCAGTTAGACCAGCAGTGGCGTCCACACAGATAAACACTGTCTGGGGCTCTGAAGGGGCAGAGGGGCAGTTGAGAAGTTTGTTTCCCTTGGGAGTCTCTGCTTCTCCAATTACTCTCAGGAACTGTGTGTTCTCGACAATCTCCATATGTCTACGTTCCCCAGAGAATGACTAGGTTCTCTGGGAGAGGCGCCATCTCAGCTGCTGCTTCTACTAGCTATGGGAAGTTCTTATAGATGTATCTGTCTGTGTCCTCTGTCTTCCCCTTCTCCCCATGCGTGTCTCTGTGTCTATTCTGCTCTTTAGCGTAACCCAGGAATGATTAGGTTTAGGACCTACCCTACTCTGATAATCAGGTTTAATCACAGAACAACTGATTGATTGTATCACAGTAGATTGCATTGTGGAAGGTAATTATATAACATTGTATTACATGTGATGTCATTAAATTACATTACAAAAGGTGATCTGCTTTACCCATGGCCAACCGGTCTAATCACATGTAGCTATCGCATAACAGCAGTTAGACTAGTGTTTGGCCAAACCACTGGGAACTATAGCCTAGCAAAAGTGACACATAAAATTAACCATCGCATGGGTGAAAAGGTTAGCAGGAGAAAAGGGAGAGGAGAATGCTTAGAGTACACAAAATACACACCATCTCTTAGTTTAAAACAATGATTTTAGGTTCTATCCATGCAAATGGAAGTCACTGACTAAGAATCTTGGGAAATGCCCTGTTTAATCAATTACAGCCAGCTGCAGCTCATGTGCTCATAATTGCCTTTTGCCTTCAGAGGCACAACTGTGAAATCGGATAGATCTTAGAAGTTCCTCGGTGGCTGTGGTAGCACTGGCAGATTCTGTCATTCTTTGAGGCAGATGGTGTTGTGTCTCTTCATTTGTTTATCCTCTTATTAATTCTTACGAGTTGAAAATATCTGAAACATGTTATAAGAGAGCAGGAGTGTTACCCCACTAGGCTTTCAGGTTGGACTAGTGAGGAAGAAACAATAATTTGAAGAGCAGGAACCTTTAATGACTAAGATGCGTCTGACCCAATGCATGGTCTTTTCAGTCACCTCATATGCATGTGGGAGTTCGATAATGAAAAAGGAAGACCGAAGATGAATTGATGCCTTTGAACTGTTGTGTGTGAAGAATATTGAATATATCGTGGACTGCACTAGTAGCCAAAAGAACGAACAAATCAATCTTAGAAGAAATACAACCAGAATGTTCCTTAGAAGGGAGGATGGCGAAACTTCTACTCGCTTACTCTGGGCACATCGTCTAGAAAGACCAGTTGTTAGACGAGGACATCATGGTTGGTAAAGTAGAGGTTCAGTGAATGTGAAGGAAACTCTCAGTGAGATGGATTGATACAATAGCCAAGACAAAAGACTCAAACACACCAATGATCATGAAGATGGACAGGACTGGGCAGTGTTTTGTTCTGTTATACACAAGTCGCCGTGAGTTGGAGCCAGCTCAGTGGCAGCTAACAACAAGATAATGTTGTAAGACAAAAGTACATTTTTAGTTTCTTCTTTGTGGCTGTTTTGCATTCTACATTTTGGAGCCCTTGAACCATGGCTGTTTATTTACCACTACAAATAAACCACCAAAAACCAAAAAACCAAGCCCATTGCTCTTGAGTCGATTCTGACTCGTAGACACCCTGTAGGACAGAGCAGAACTGCCCCATAGGGTTCCCAAGGAGTGGCTGGTGGATTCAAACAACTGACCTTTTGGCTAGCAGCGGAGCTCTTAACCACTGTGCCACCAGATGCTGATTTAATTGAGAAAAGAGAACAAAGCAGAAAGGTTTTAAGAAACAGAAGCTTTTTTTTTTTTTTTTAAATTATGTTTTATCTTCTAGATTGGAGCCATAATATCAGCTCTTACAATTTTTAGTCTGTATTGGTTCCAAATCTTTCAAGGTCTGCATAACTCAAAAAACATGAAGCAAAACAGACAAGCAGATGACTCACTCTCTGCTATTCTGGGAGCAATTTCATGGAAATCAGAAGGACAGATGACAATCGGCTCTTGACTACTTTCAGTTTACCTGGAACACTTACTTGGGACTTAAAATTCACCAGCCCTATGCCTTCGACAATTCTTCATCTTTTGAAAATAAGTAGAACCAGGAACAGTTTACATCAGAGTGCTCAAGTTTCAAGACTGTAAACACAGACGTTTGTAAATTCCCAGGATGTGGGGTTCCAGACTGTTTACTAGTTTCAGAGAGTGTATCTGTGATTATTTCAATTTTGTGTATTTTTCTCTTGGATTCATGGTCAATTTCCTAAAGTCAATTTTTTTTTTTCTTCCAAATAAAGTCAGGATTTTTAGAAAATTATCTGTCTTATGTTTCCGAACAAAATTAAAAATCTAATGAGGAAAGGTTCTCTGCTTCCCACCATGACACCGATATAAAATGAAGGTACAGAAGCTTCTAGATAAAGCAGCAAAGGTCCTCGGATTCTGGATTCGCCTTTGCTTTACAACTGGCCCAAATCCTAAAGTTTAGAGGGAGCAGGGAACGATGCAGTTATCCTCTGCTTTTTCTTTAAAGGATCGTGTAAATGATGCATCCAGTCCCCACTGGTTAAGCAAAAGGTCCAATATCAAAAACAGAAATAGTGTGATATCTCTGTAGGCACTTCGCAGTTGTCAGAGTTCATTATATATTATCCCATTTGATCCTTAAACCAAACCAAACCCATTGCTATCGAATCAATTCTGACTCGTGATGACTTCCTGTGTTACAGAGTGAAACTGCTCCGTAGGCTCTAATCTTTACAGAAGCGGATCTCCAGGCCGTTCTTCCATGGTACCCTGGGGTGGGTTTGGATCGCCAAAGTTCAGGTTAAGAGTCCAGCACAACTGTACTAAACCAAAAGCAAAGAAGCTTCCTGAATAAACGGAAGGCTTCGAAGGCCAGGGTAGCAGGGGCAGGGATTTGGGGACCATGGTTTCAGGGGACATCTAGGTCAATTGGCATAGTAAAATCTATTAAGAAAACATTCTACATCCGACTTTGGAGAGTGGTGTCTGGGCTCTTAAATGCTAGCAAGTGGCCATCTAAGATGCATCAATGGGTCTCAACCCCCCTGGAGCAAAGGAGAATGAAGAACACCAAAAACACTAATTATGAGCCCAAGAGACGGAAAGGGCGACATAAACCAGAGACTACATCAGCCTGAGACCAGAAGAACTAGATGGTGCCTGGCTACAACCTATGACTGCCCTGACAGGGAATACGACAAAGAACACAACCAGAGGGAACAGGAGAGCAGTGGGATGCAGACCTCAAATTCTTGTAAAAAGACCAGACTTAATGGTCTGACTGAGCCTAGAAGGGCCCCAGAGATCATGGTCCCCAGACCTTCTGTTAGCCCAAGTCTGGAACCATTCCCAAAGCCAACTCTTCAGACAGGGATTCGACAGGACTGTAGGATAGAAAATGATACTGGTGAGGAGTGAGCTTCTTGGCTCAAGTAGACACATGAGACTATGTAGGCAGCTCCTGTCTGGAGCGGAGATGAGAAGGCAGAGGGGGTCAGAAGCTGGCTGAATGGGCACGAAAATAGACAGTGGAGAGAAGGAGTGTGCTGTCTCATTAGGGGGAGCACAACTAGGAATATATAGCAAGGTGTATATAAATTTTTGTATGAGAGACTGAAAAAAAATTAAAAAAAAGAGTTGCGAGCAGGCTATTTGCTCCTCCCTAACAAGACAAGCAAGGAAGGTATTATTTTTTAAATTGAATTTTGAGGTTTAGGCCAGGCTAAGATAATACAGGCCTCAAGCAGATGTCTGCTAAAGTTTATGAATGTTGTTGAACTTAAACTTTTGTAGCCATCTTATTACACTATCTTAATGTTTTATGTTTATTTCACCCAAAAGTGTCAGTTGTCCCATCCCCCTGCCAAAAAAAAAAAAAAAAAAGGGTTTAAGAGTAGACTTTAATTTGCGGCTAGAAAACAAGTCTTCGCTGAACTCAGTCTGACCCCTATTATGACCCGGATAGGCTTCCTTAGCAAGGCTTTTGATAGCAAGCCCGCGTAGTCTTTCAGCTCAGAGCAATCCCAGCCGGCATGCCAGACATCAAAGGAGAGGTCTGGGGGTGAACTAGTCCATGTGCTGAGCACTGAACATGCCGAAGAAGAGCTAATTGGAGGGCTGTTCTGTTAAATGTCTTCTGGACATTAACCAGCGCATCCAGGAAGCTATGAAAGTACGTCTGCAGTAGTTTATTTCTTGGGATTATGTAAACGTGGCTGATTCAAACATGCACTGAAGTCAGAAATGCTGCAGAGGGCTTTGCTTTTAAATAAACTTTTAATTGAAGTATAACGTACATATAGAAAAGGCCCAACTTGTAAGTGTAGGTTGTTGTTGCTGTTAGCTGCCATCGAGTTGGCCCCAGACTCATGACGACCCCATGCACAGTGGAACCAGACACCTACCATCCCCTGATCTGTTGCACGTTGGACCACTGTCATCCATAGAATTTTCACCAGCTTATTTTCAGAAGTAGATCACCAGGCCGTTCTTCCCAGTTTTAGTCTGGAAGTTCCACTGAAACCTGTCCATCGCGAGTGACCCTGCTGGTGTTTGAAATACCAGTGGCATAGCTTCCAGCATCACAGCAACACACAAGCCACCACAATATGACAAACGGATAGGCCCACTAATTAACACCTAGAGAAATTTTCTTTGATCATATGATCAATTTAAATAAATGTGCAGAAATGACATTAATTCTATGCTTTTTAAGGAAGTGACAAAGGTGAAATAAAATAGAGATACTTAACTCCCTGATATCTGATATCTTGTAAAAAAATTGATATTTTGTTGGGTGCTGTTGAGACAATTCTGATTCATCGTGACCCCATGTGATAGGATAGAACTGCCCCATATGGTTTCTAGGCTGAAATCTTTACGGGAGCAGATCGCTAGGTCTTTTCTCCAGAGAAGTGGCTGATGGACTCAAACCTCCAACCCTTCAGTTAGCAGGCAAGAGCTTAACCATTGTGCTACCAGTGCTCCTTATAATAGATATTAGTCAGTTGAATTCAAACAGTGTTCTTTGAATAGCAAGTCTGGCAAGACACTGTATTCACCTAGACATTGAAGGCGCTACAAAGATGAATAGGATAAAATCCCTTCTCTCAGAGACCTTATAGCACGTTGGTGGTAGTGACGGCGTCTGTGTGAGGAGGGAAGTGTAAAGAAAGTATTCAATATATACAGTGATAATGTGAAAATCAAGACCCATGCCAAGTGACAGGAAGCACAATGGCAGGAAGGGTTGATTGCAGCCATGAAGAAAGGATTGTGTTTGTGAAGGTAATATGAGCTGCTTGTTATAAGACTAGTCCCAAATGCATAGTATCTCAAACACAGGGAAAGGTTATTTCTTAATTACCTAAAGCCAAAGACAGGTGTTGCTGATTGGTGGTTGACTCTCCTCCAAAATGGTGATTCAGAGATTCAGATACTTCCACCTTGTGGGCAAGGCATCTTCAACATGGGGCTTCCAAGTTTGCTGAGCTGGTCCACATCATACTGGCAGGTAAGAAAGAACATGGTGGCCGGAAGTTTTGAGCCGGGTCTGAAGGTGGTGGACGCTATTTCCACTCAAATTCCATTGGCTCGAGCTCACTCACATGGCCAAAGCTACTGCAAGGGTGTCAGGAAATGTCTAGCTGTGTGCCCAGGAAAAAGAGATGGTCTCGTTGGCCATCTAGCTGTCTTCTTCACACGTTTCATGATAATAGGCTATTGCATTAAGGTCATCTTGAAGCACCTTGAAGTGTTTTAACAGAGATTGGAAAGGAGGCTTAATCCAGGAAAAAATGAACAACATAAAGACAGATTTGGAGGTTGTTATGGATTGAATTATGTACCCCCCAAAACAGGTGTTAGATTCCTAACCCCTATACCTGTGAAACCCTGGTGGCGTAGTGGTTAAGCACTACGGCTGCTAACCAAAGGGTCGGCAGTTCGAATCTGCCAGGCGCTCCTTGGAAACTCTGTGGGGCAGTTCTACTCTGTCCTATGGGGTCGCGATGAGTCAGAATCAACTATACAGCACTGGGTTTATACCTGTGAAAAAAGGAGCCTTGGTAGTGCTGTCGTTAAGCACTCAGCTGCTAACCAAAAGATGGGCTGTTCAAACCCACCAGCCGCTCCGTGGGAAAAAGATGTGGTGGTTTGCTTCCATAAAGATTATAGCTTTGGAAACCATGTGGAGCAGTTCTACTCTGTTCTTATAGGCTAGCTGTGAGTTGGAAGGACTCGTAGACCCGTGGACGTAATTCCAACTGGGAACAGGGTTTTCTTTGTTATGTTAACGAGCCCTTATCAGTGTAGTGTGTCTTAAACCTGAAGACTTTTGAGATATAAAAAGAACAGACTAGACACAGAGAGGAGCAAGTGCAATGAAGGAAAGATAGATGCCAGATGGAGATGTCCAAGGAGCCAGGGAACGAGGAATGCTGGGCTAGAGAAGCTAAGACAAGGATCTTCCCCTAGAGCTGATGGAGAAGAAGGCTTCCCCTAGAGCTAGTGTCCTGAGTTCAGACTTCTAGCCTCCTGAATGGTGAGAAAAAGTCTGTTCTTTAAAACCACCCACCTATGGTATTTGTGATAGCAGCAGAGAGAAACAGAGATAAACAGCGGCAAGAAAATGCTAAGGTACGTTTGGAAAATAGCAAACAGTCCAGTTGGTTAGGAGCATGGAACACACAGGGAGCAGTGTGAGAGAAACGTAGGAAAGCTAGGTTGGAGCTGTTTCCAACCCAAGGCTGCATTTTGAGGGCTTTAAGATCTAGACTGAGTACGTATCCGGCCTGTTCTTTTGGCGACCAAGCTCACTCGTACTTGCAGGAGACCCAGGTTGGTTTTCTTTCTTTTTCTTCATGTTCTGGTCTTTCCTATCAAAGTGGATTCTCATGATTGTCATTGGCGATGGCAGTCAGGGGGAGAGAAGGGTGCAGACCCTCGTTCGAGCAGCTTCATTTGGAGCGTTTGTACCGGAGGATTTCAGGGACTCCTGCGAAAGGCCAGTCCGGAGCATGGTATCTGCTGACGGCTGTGTTTGGGATGGATCCCAAGTTCAGAAGAGGGAGGAGGGAGGGAGAGAATTCCTTTCTGACCCTAGGACACAATCAACGCATGCTCAGGATCCTGGAATTTCATTACCCATGTTGTTATCTTAGCTTGCATAGCTGCAGCCGTGGCTCATAGTTATAAAAGTATCCGGTCCTTTAACATCCGGCTGCCGCCTCCAGCTTGTTGGCCTCCTGATTAATTGGGAAGGGTGGGAGCTGGGGAAATCCTTTACTCTCCCTTCCAAACTGTCAACTTGGCTTTGAACCTACAAGAACATTCTGGCTACACCCTTGACACCTTTGAATCTAAAAGAACGCTCTCCTCAGACACCCTCATTTCAGCCCCCCGTTGCATATTCTATTCTCGGTGCTCATATGCATTTGTGCTTGCTAAATTAACATTGACCCTCGACCTACTCTGTGCTGCCCTCCCTCCCAGGGGAAGGGGTTTCTGCGTGATTTACCCCTCCTTTCTTGAGCTTCTGACCTTGAAATGAATGGCTATGAAAACTGACCTTTGCTTTACAATTTGGGAAGGGTTGCCTTCATTGTTCCTACTAAAGCATGATTGTGTCTTTCTTAGACCATTGAAAAAGAGAGAAAATGGAGCCTTTGAAGTAAGATCCCGACATAAAAGGTGCTTGTTTTCCAGGCAAACTTGAAAGACCCTTAGAACACCGTTTGTGAGATCCTGAGCACATTAGTCATAGTAGGGTTACTTAGGAAGGGAGGTGTTTACTTTTCTGTGCCAAGGGTTTCAAGACATTTTCCCTCCCGTTGGTCCCAAACAAACCTAAAGTTACATTGTGTAACTTACGCTCTGTGTGTCTTTCCTCCTTTTCTTCAGCAGGGAACCCCTCCCTGGTCCCTCTCCCTGGCACTTTCTGCACCCAAAGCCTTCAGAGAACTAAGCCTTGCTGGTAGAAGCATTTGTTGTTTTTCTTTTTCGGGTGCTTGCATGTAGGAAAAAAATAAGATGAAACTCTTCCAGGCTTTGAACCGGTTCGTTCTGGTTCCAACCCCCTTCTGGGAATTTGCATTTTCACCCCAGATATACTGAATCAGAATCTACAGCTGAACAAAATCCCCAGCTGAGTCATGTATGTGATAAATTGTGAGACCCACTGTTCTACTAGTAGTTCTCAGAATTGGACCCTCATTAGCAGCATTGGCATCGCCTGCAAACTTGCTAGAAATACAAATTCTCAACAGGGGTTCCAACTGGAGAGAACTGGTTGGAAGCCCTGAACTCTTCAGCCCAGTGTCCCTGGAATCAGCTCATTCTCCAGCATGCTTTGATATCGAATATACCTCTCAAAGCAGTACAACAGTTGGGGAGACAGCATGGCGTATTGGAATGGAACATGAGCAGAAAGTAAGCAGGTCTGGGGTCAAATTCCAACTTTGCCTCTTACCTCAGTGGAACCAGAAACAAAGTCCTGAACCTCTCTGAGCCTTTGAGCCTGAACTGTCACAGCGTTAATTCATTTTGGCCATTTTTGAATTTGATCTAAATGGAAGAGTACTGTATATATTTTCTTCTTACTGGCTTCTTTCGTTCCATATTACGTTTGTGAGATTCATTCAGGTTGTTTCACATGGCAATAATTTGTTCTATGGAATTTATGGCATTTTATTCCATATCATGTATTATTTGTCCATTCTCCTTTGTGGACGTTTGTGTTGTCTTGGTTATTATGAAGAGTGATACGATGATCATTCTTGTACATTCTTGTATATACACTGTTGGGTAATATCATTGGCGAGGTGTCCCAGGAAGTAGCCATGAGAGAGATTTGCTTGGAGGAATCTTATTGCTTCCTGCCTTCAAGATCAAAGTTCCCTTCTAGACCAACACCTTGGGGAGGTGAGGAAAGGGGATTGGACAGAGAGAGGAGTTGGGCTGCAATGCAATCGTGATGAAGACCTCGGCCAACCTATAGGGAGCTCTTAGGCTGAGAGCACTTCCTTGCCAAGTCAGGGCAAGGAAGCTGGACCTTTGTTCATCCCTCTTTGACCCACCATTGGATGAATACTGAGCCAGGGAAGGCAGTGTGATTTGGAGTGAGACATCTTTCTTCGGTAGAGAATAATTGCAAGGAGGGGAAGCTGCCCGCCATCGACACACCCAGCAGCTGGAAGAATGAGTGTTCTAGTCCTAAAATGTGTATGTTCTGTAGGAGAGGTGGCGAATCTGAGCAGTGCACCATAGTGCCCACTACAGGTCATTGGAATTTGTAGACATTGAATTACTGGTTCATACCCTGGTGGCATAGTGGTTAAGAGCTACAGCTGCTAACCGAAAGGTTGGCAGTTTGAATCCACCAGGCACTCCTTGGAAACCCTATGGGGCAGTTCTATTCTGTCCTATAGGGTCGCTATGAGTCGGAATCGAATTGATGGCAATGGGTTGGTAAGATATGTGTGGGAGCCCTGGTGGTACCATGGTTAAGAGCTACGGCAAGCTATGGCTGCTAACCAAAAGGTTGGCAGTTCAAATCCAGCAGCTGCTCCTTGGAAATCCTATGGGAATTGACTCAACGGCAACAGATTTAAGATATGTGTACAGGAGCCCTGGTGGCATAGTAATTAAGTGCTGGCCTGCTAGCCAGAAGGTTAGCGATTCAAACCCACCAGCCACTCTGGGGGAGAAAGGTGTGGCAGACTGCTTCTGTAAAGATTTATAGCCTGGGAAACCCTGTGAGGCAGTTCTACTCTGTCCTGTAGGGCCGCTATGAGTCAGAATCAACTTGATGGTAGTGGGTTTGGTTTTTTGGTTTTAAGATATGTGTAGGAGTCCCTAGATGGTAATGCACTTGGCTGTTCACTGAAAGGTGGGAGGTTTGAGTCCACCCAGAACCACCTTGGAAGAAAGGCGTGGTGATCTACTTCTCAAAAATCAGTCACCGAGAGCCCTACGAAGCACAGCTCTGCTCTGACACACACGGGATCACCCTGAGTCAGAGCTGACTCCGTGGCAAATGATGGCGGGAGCAAGATGTGTGTGCCTTTATCCTTAGTAGGTACTGCCAGACAATGTTCCAAAGTGGTTGTACCTACATGTCATCTTAATTTAGACTCCAAGATCTTGCCTTAAACAATAAAGAAAAATTTATAGGAGAGAAACAAATATGAGGATATTATGTACATTAACTTAATATTTTCTATGTTGTGGGGAAAGGACAACTGAGAACCATTGGAATGGGCTGTTTAACATTTCTTACCTTAGGGCTTGACATTCTGAAAATTGTCAGCAGTGTTCAGGATGTCCTGAAATCTAATTATGGAATTAATAGATGCTAAATATCTCTTTCTGTGCCGAGGAAAGAAAACAAAGGAAGAATATGAATTGACTGTTGCTTCAAATTTTATTTTTCAGGGTGGCCAAATCCATGAAGGTCCCTGTATATGAGACCCCAGCGGGATGGAGATTCTTCTCAAATCTGATGGACTCAGGACGGTGCTCTCTGTGTGGAGAAGAGAGCTTTGGCACTGGTAGGCTTTCTTAGTTTGATGTTACTACAGAGGGTGGTGGGGCTAGTCCTCTGTGGTAATCTGTGACCCCAGTTTGGAGACCTGTGGACCTTCTGTGAATCAAATGCTGAGAGGAGAGTTAGAGGTAAAAAATCAGAGAAACCTACTGGAATGTGTGCTTTGATTCACTTATCTCTTTTCCCCATTTCTTTTTTATTTCCCTTAATTTTTTTTTTATTATTCTGGAAATTTTCAAAATTTTATGAGAGGATGTCAAATTGAATCCTCCTATACTCATCAACCAGTTTCAACCATCTTGTTTTATCTCCAACTCATGGTCAATCTTGTTTTATCTCCACCATAACATACCAGGAAGTCCTCCTTCTTGCTTATTTTGAAGCCATTTCCTACAGTTTATCATTTTAGCCATAAATATTTCAGTGTGAATCTTTAAAAGATGAGGGGCCTTTAATCTAAAATACTCCATTGGCTTCACCCCACTGGAGCAAGGGAGAATGAAGAAAACCAAAGATACAAGGGAAAGATTAGTCCAAAGGACTAATGGATCACAACTACCATGGCCTCCATAAGACTTAGCCCAGCATAACTAGATGGTATCCAGCTATCACCACTGACTGCTTTGACAGGGATCACAATAGAGGGTCCCAGACAGAGCTGGAAAAAATGTAGAACAAAATTCTAACTCACAAAAAAAGACCCTAGACTTACTGGCCTGACAGAGACTGGAGAAACCCTGAGAGTATGGCCCCTGGACACCCTTATATCTCAGTAATGAAGTCACTCCTGAGGTTTACCCTTCAGCCAAAGATTAAAAAAAAAAACCTGTTGCTATTGAGTCAATTCTGACTCACAGCAACCCTAAAGGAGAGAGTAGAGCTGTCCCATAGGGTTTCCAAGGAGCGTCTGGTGGATTTGAACTGCTGACCTTTTGATTAGCAGTTGTAGCTCTTAACCACTATGCCACCAGGGTTTCCAGCTAAAAATTAGGCCCATAAAACAAAATGAGACTAAAAGGGCACACCAGCCCAGGGGCAAGGATTAGAAAGCAGGAGGGGACAGGAAAGCTGGTAATAGGGAGCCCAAGGTCAAGAAACGGAGAGTGTTGACATGTCATGGGGTTGGTAACCAATGTCACAAAACAATATTTGTACTAATTGTTTAAAGAGAAGCTAGTTTGTTCTATAAACCTTCATCTAAAGTACGGTAATAAAAATAAGTAAAAAATAAAAAAGATGAGGGGCCTTTAGAAAAAATAATGTAACCACAGTGCTATTATCACATGTAAAGTATTAAAAGTAATTTCTTTCACAATACTTCGAAGATGCTATTCCATTACTTTCTGGCCTGCATAGTTTCTAAGAAGTCTGCTGTAATCCTTATCTTTGTTCCTTTGTGTTTAATCTCCCCTCTCTGGATGGCTTTTTAAGATTTTTTAGAATTTTTGATTCTTAGCTGTTTAATTATAATGTGTCTAGGTATGTGTATTTTTTTTTTTTTTTCAAACCTGCTTGAGAGTCTCTGTGCTTTCTTGGATATGCTGTTTGTTGTTTTTCATTAATTTTAGGAAATTCTCAGCCATATCTTTTCAAATATTTCTCTTTCCTCATTCTCTTTCTCTTTGCCTCTGGGATTCCAGTTACACATGTGTTAGACAATTTGTGATCATAGTTGTCTTTCACTAGGCTTTCTTTCGCTATCTTTTCTTTTTGTGTTTCAGTTTAGATAACCTCTGTTGATATATCTTTAGGTTCACTAATTTTTCCTTAGCTTTGTCTAATCTGCTGATAAGCCTGTTGAAAGTGCTCTTTCTATTTTTTGTTTTTTATTTATAACATTTTCCTTTGACACTTTTTATCGTTTCTATCTCTCTGATGAAATCCCCCATCTGTTTATGTATGCTGCCTATCTTTTCCATTATATCTTCTACATATGAAACATAGTTATTTTAAACTACCTGTCTGATAGTTCTGACATTGATTAATCTCTGACTCTGTTGATTGCTTTATCTTTTGACAATGGGTTATTTTTGTTGTTCTTGAGTCTCATAATTTTTTTCATTGAATTCAGGATAATATGTGTATAAGCATAATAGAGACTGATGTAAATAGTATTTATGCCCAATAATGGGCATAAATAATCTTCTGTCAGGTCATTAGTACGGGAGGTTAAGTTAATCTAGTCAGACGCTGAGCTGGGTTTGGGTTTTATTGTTTCTGATATAACCTTTAATGTACCACAGGCTTCAGATTCCTCCAGCAGTGGGTTACTGTTACTATGGGTTTTAAGTGGGGATGGGTTGCTGGAGGGCTTTATCAGTGTTCCTGCTTTATCTGTGGAACCCTGGTGACATAGTGGTTAAGAGGTCGGCTGCTAACCAAAAGGTCAGCAGTTCAAATTCACCAGGTGCTTCTTGGAAACCCTATGGGGGCAGTTATACTCTGGTCTATAGGGTTGCTATGAGTTGGAATCAACTCGATGGCAGTGGGTTGGTTTGGGGTTCTACCGATAGCTTTTAGCAGTTCCTACGTGTCTGTAACACAGATTATTCTCTCTCCGGGCTGTTGACCCTGCCCAGTGGCAGCAGACCTCTGCTTAGTATTGGTATAGGATTCCATCCTCCCCTTGGGGGCAGAGAGTTTGTATGTCTACCCCTCCACCAGCCACAATGGATCTTCCTGAGCCCTTGGGTTGTGGGATTTTCAGCCCTCACATCTAGGAGCTTAAGGCTTTTGTTTCCTATGAGAGAAGGGTTTGGGGACATGGGAGGGGCTTCATGCTTATGTCCCAGCAAGCTGATTATCTCCTGAATGTCCCTACTACCACATCTCCCTGCATGTCCCCAGTCTTCTGAGCACCCAGTGGAAGCCAGTGGAAAAGAACTTCTGAGTATGTCCCCTTATATCTGGGACTACGAGCGATTTTAAATTAAATGATAGTGTACACTGGACTTTAAGAGTTTTTGAAACTGTTATGTGATTTTTTTTTTTTTTAATCCATTGGTATGGCAGCTACCTCTTTCTCCAATGCTGTGCCAAAGGCGAGACAAGTCTTGTGTCCTGTCTCTCTGCAGGGGCTTGCTACTCTGCAGAATTTACTTGACTTCATTGCATTATGTCCTCATCTCTCTGAAGAGTCTAAGAAAAGTTACGATTGTATAGATTTTCCTGTTTTTAGGATGCAGTGACATTCTCTTGTAGGTTTCTACATTTAAATAGAAGCGGAACTCCAGAAGTAATTTAGTTTTTTTTTTTTTTCCTACTCCTAAGTCCTGACTCTGCTCTCCCACCCACCCTGATCTTGGGGAGGGCAAAAGGGAGGAAACTTGTACTTACTTATGTGTTTGAAGAGTAAATACTCTTTTGTTTTGAAGCTGCATTATGGAGGAGGTATGGGGTGTGGGACATATAAGGGTCTCAGGGGAATTCAAGTGGGGCAGTGGGGAGGAGGAAACATTGCTCCCTTTTCAGAAAGAAAAGTGTTTCTTCAAGTTTTCAACAAAATATCTAACATTTTTATACCTTTTTTGCTACGGAGAACTTAAAACTTATACAAAAATTGACAGAATGTCATAATGTAACCACCAAGTATTATTCGCTCAGGTTACATAGTCATTAATTCATGCCCAATTCAGTGTTACCTGTAATATATATTCCCATCGCTTTCCCTTTCTCATATATTATTTAAAAAAAATTTTTTTAAATTGTGATTTAGGTGAAAGTTTACAGCTCAAGTTAATTTCTCATTCAAAAATTTATACACACGTTGTTTTGTGACATTGGTTGCAATCCCCACGATGTGACAGCATGCTCCTCCTTTCCACCCTGGCTTCCCTGTGCCCATTCAACTAGTTCCTGTCCCTTCCTGCCATCTTATCCTGCTTTTGGACAGGAGCTGCCCGTTTGGTCTTGTATATTTGATTGAACTAAGAAGCAAGATCCTCACATGTATAATTTTTTGTTTTATAACCCTATCTAATCTTTCTGAAGAGTGGGCTTCAGGAATGGTTTCAGTTCTGGGTTAGCAGAGTGTCCGGGGGCCATAGTACGGGGGGTTCCTCCAGTTTCTGTCAGACCATTAAGTCTGGTCTTTTTACGTGAATTTGAGTTCTCTTCTACATTTTTCTCCTGCTCTGTCCCAGACTCTCTATTGTGATCTCTGTCACGGCGGTCATTGGTGGTAGTTGGGCACCATCTAGTTCTTCTGGTTTCAGGCTGGTGGAGACTCTGGTTCATTTGGTCTTTTATGCCTTTGAGCCAGTATTTTCCTTGTGTCTTTAGCTTTCTTCATTCTCCTTTGCTCCGAGTGGGATGAAACCAGTAGATGTATCTGAGATGCAAAAGTAATTTCTTTTTTTAATTTTATCTTTATTATTTTTTTTTATTGTGCTTTAGGTGAAAGTTTACAGCTTAAGTTAGTTTCTCATACAAAAATTTATGCATACATTGTAATGTGACCCTAGTTGCTCTCCCTATAATGTGACAACACGCTCCCCCTTTCCACCCCAAATTTCCTGTGTCCATTCAACCAGCTCCTATCCCTTTCTACCTTCTCATCTCACCTCCAGGCAGGAACTGCCCGTTTAGTCTCATGTATCTGCTTGAACACTCTTCATAGGTATCGTTTTATGTCTTATAGTCCAGTCTAATCTTTGAAGAGCTGGCTTTGGAATGGTTTCAGTTCTGGGTTAACAGAGTCCGGGGGCCATGTCCTCTGGGGTTCCTCTGGTCTCAGTCAGATGATTAAGTCTGGTTCTTTTTATGAGGATTTGAGTTCTGCACCCCACTTTTCTCCTGCTCTATCAGGAATTTTATGTCGTGTTCCCTCATGGTAGTCATTGGTGGTAGCTAGGTACCATCCAGTTTCTTCTCGTCTCAGGCTGATGGAGTCTCTGGTTTATGTGGCCCTGCAAAAGTAATTTCTTAATATCATCTGATACCTTGTTTAAGGTTTTCACTGGCTAATGCTTTTCAGAAGTAGACTGCCGGGTCCTTCTTCCTAGTCTGTCTTAGTCTGGAAGCTCAGCTGAAGCATGTCCTCCATGCGTGACCCTGCTGGTATCTGAATACCAGTGGCATAGCTTCCAGCATCACAGCAACACACAAGCCCCCACAGTATGACAAACTGACAGACACGTGTGTTTTATTGACTATGCAAGGGCATTCGACTGTGTGGACAACTATGGATAACACTGTGAAGAATGGGAATTCCAGACCGCTTAATTGTGCTCATGAGGAACCTTTACATAGATCAAGAGGTAGTTGTTCGGACAGAATAAGGGGATACTGATTGGTTTAAAGTCAGGAAAGGTGTGCGTCAGGGTTGTATTCTTTCACCATACCTATTTAATCTGTATACTGAACAAATAATCTGAGAAGTTGGACTATATGAAGAAGAACGGGGCATCAGGATTGGAGGAAGACTCATTAACAACCTGCGTTATGCAGATGACACAACTTTGCTTGCTGAAAGTGAAGAGGACTTGAAGCACTTACTAATGAAGATCAAAGACCACAGCCTTCAGTATGGATTATACCTCAACATAAAGAAAACAAAAATCCTCACAACTGGACCAATGAGCAACATGATGATAAACGGAGAAAAGATTGAAGTTGTCAAGGATTTCATCTTACTTGAATCCACAATCAACAGCCATGGAAGCAGCAGTCAAGAAATCAAAAGACACATTGCATTGGGCAAATCTGCTGCAAAGGACCTCTTCGAAGTGTTGAAGAGCAAAGATGTCACCCTGAGGACTAAGGTGCGCCTGACCCAAGCCATGGTATTTTCAATCACATCATATGCATGTGAAAGCTGGACAATGAATAAGGAAGACCAAAGAAGAATTGATGCCTTTGAATTGCGGTGTTGGCAAAGAATATTGAATATACCATGGACTGCCAAAAGAATGAACAAATCTGTCTTGGAAGAAGTACAACCAGAATGTTCCTTAGAAGCCAGGATGGTGAGACTGCGTCTTACATACTTTGGACGTGTTGTCAGGAGGGCTCAGTCCCTGGAGAAGGACATCATGCTTGGCAGAGTACAAGGTCAGCGGAAAAGAGGAAGACCCTCGACGAGGTGCATTGATACGGTGGCTGCAACAAGGGGCTCAAGCATAGCAACGATTGTGGGGATGGCGCAGGACCAGGCAGTGTTTTGTTCTGCTGTGCATAGGGGTCGCTATGAGTGGGAACCGACTCGACGGCACCTAACAACAACAACATCTTCTTGTTGTTAGGTGCCATCAAGTCCGTTCCAACTCATAGCAACCCTATGTACAACAGAATGGAACTCTACCTGGTCCTGCACCATCCCTAAAGTCATTATTATGCTTGAGCCCATTGTTGCAGCCACTGTGTCAATCCGTCTTGTTGAGGGTCTTCCTCTTTTTTGCTGACCCTTTATTTTACTAAGCATGATGTCCGTCTCATATCTAGCCAATGTTATTATTTCCCTTATTCTACTCAATGGCAATGGGTTTGGCTTTGCCTTCCTCCACCCAGGCCAGCCCAGCTCAGCCAGGAGCACCTGAGAAGCAGCCAGGTCCACCCAGAAGGAGGGTGCTTGGCTCTTCCGGCCCACGGCCCCCCAAAAATTGCTACTAAAAGGGGGAACTATTTTTTTCCTCATTAACATTATCGCTGTGTTCCCTCCACCCAAATTAAACGTTGAATTTTCTCAAGCTTCAGAACCATATTACTTTAGCTAGGAAGCACAAAAAAAAGCATGTATATTTACTTCAAAAAAGAAAAGGGAGAAATAAAGGAAGCACCCAATCATTTCCAAGGGATGTTCTTCCAGTGGAAACCCCAGCATGGAGACCTCAATTTGGGAAAACACACACCTTCCTAACCAAGCCATCATAGCTGAAACTCAGATCAGGAAGTTCTGAATTCAGCAACCAGGGGAACAGAAATGCCCTTTCACCCATTGCCAACTCCAAGCTGTAACACGGGCTAGAGATTCTCAACCCCGGCTGCACGTTAGTCACCTAAGGAACTAACAAGGAGCCCTAGTGGTGCAGTGATTAAGCACTCAGCTGCTCACTGAAAGGTTGGCGGTTTGAGTTGACCTATTCCCGTAAGGATTAGATCCTAGAAAACCCTATGGGGCAGTTCTACTCTGTCACATGACGTTGTTAGGAGTCAGAGCCCACTCAATGGCACCTAACAGCAACAACAATCCTACCTGGAATCCCTGGAAGGGTGGGACCTGAGGATCTGTTTTTGAGATACCTCTCCTCCCATGATTCTGTTGTGTATCTGGAGTAGTAAACATCCTACCAGTTGCTGTCGAGTTAACTCTGACTCCTGGCAACCCCATGTGTGTCAGAGTAAAACTGTGCTCAGTAGGGTTTTCAATGGCTAATTTTTCTGAAGCAGAAAGCCAGCCCTTTCTTCCAAGGCACCTAGGGGTGAACTTGAATCTTCAACCTTATGGTTAGCAGCTGAGTGGGTTAATAGTTTGCACCATCTGTAGCCCTAGTGAAAACCAGTATTTGTGTTTTTCACCAGGAATAGTGGTAAGCATTTGTCTGAGATGTCACACCCAGTTTGGTCAGGGCAGGATGGAGACATAGGAATGTGAGGTTAATGATCCACTTTCAAGATCCTCTCCAGCCATTTATGGACAAGCCACTTGCCTCGCTGACCGTCAGCTCTAGCCTGTAAAAGCCAGCTGACCAGAGTAGCTTCCTCTCTGCCATGGGGTTTGGTTTCAGAGTCAAATGAGCTAGTTTAGGGGGTGGGGGGTACGTAGAGATATAGCAAGTTTCTATCCCTGAGCTTAGAGTCCCTGGGCATTACAAATGGTTAATGAGCTAAGCTGCTAACCAACAGGTTGGAGGTTCAGGTCCATCCAGAGGCGTTGGAAGACAGACCTTGTGATCGATCAACTTCTGAAAGGTCACAGCCTTGAAAACCCTATAGAGCACAGTTCTACTCTTGCACACGTGGGGTCACCATGAGTCAGAATCAACTCCTCAGCAGCTGGTTTTGGTTAGCCCAGAGCCTGGGGTGAAGCTTCTAAAATGTATCCAAGGCTTATCCAAGTGGAGGCCTTTCCAGAGTCCCTGGGGCATGGAGCTGTGTGCCAACCAGGAATGCATAGTTCAGTGCCAAGAAAGCGTGAAAATATGGAGCTACCTCAGGGTCAAGTATGCCAAGCCTTTGACCAGGGCTAAGTCCAAGAGGAGCAAGATATATCCGAGTGGAAATTTCCATGCCGGCATCTTGGACTCTCAGTGTGCCAGGGTAACAGGGTGGCGATGGATACCGTGTCCAGCTTTTTGCCTGTGGAGAACTTTGGGTCCAGACAACAGGAAACCCATATTTAGGGCTCTGCCGAAGAACCAAGGTCATGGTTGAGACCAAATGATCTTTTATGTTAGGATCAGGTATTCACCCACTCCCTGGGAAGGGCCTGGGACAACTGCTTTACAGAGGGAAGGAGAAGTTTTTATAAATTCTCAGATTTAAATAGAAGAAAACTCTTCAATTAAATGGCATTCTCACTACTTCTCTGAAGTTCCAAATTTAAAGGAATCTGGGTTTGTTCCCATATACAAAGGGGATGTACTAAAATACTAAAAAGATGTGAGAGACCAAACACTTTGAGGTTTTCTTTGGCATTTGTTGAAGATGTCTACTGTCGCTATCATTATCATTGGTTTCTAAAGAAGCCATACCCTCTTGGGGCGTATGATTGTCACAGCCCAGAGCTCGTCCCTTCATAGGTCAGACCAAAGAACTGTTCTGTTTGTGAATGCCTGGAAGAGCCCCATGCTTGACACCATCTTAAGTAATACTATTATTTTCATTACACGTTTTCTGAGTTAATGTCGCTAGGCATGCAAATTTGCCAAATACAATCAGGCAAGCAACAATGTTTTATTGCTTCCAAGAAAATGCTCTGTATCGAGTCTTTCACAATAATAGCTATTTTTTTTCAGCACTATTTTTTTAATATGGTAGTCTCTTAGTGTTTGCAGGATGGATAGATGGAAGGATAGATGGACAGAAGAAGGAAAGATGGAAAGATGGATGAATGGATGGAAGGATGGACAAAACTATGGAAAGACGGATGGAAGAAAGGAAGGAAGAAGAAAGAAAGGACGGATGGAAAAAGGAAGGAAGAAGGAAAGGAAGAAAAGATTTCCATCTTGTTATTTATTCTTTGCAATACCAAGTTATATATATACACATTTTTATCATTTTTGAGTTGGATGTATTTCTGGAGATCTGGGTATTTTGGGCATCCCAAGATTTGGGAGGATTCAAAAAAACAAAACCCTACAAATACAGACCAGTTAGAAGGGGGTTGGACAGGATGTTCTGAGGTATGATAACATCAGAATTATATGAAATTTTAGAAGAGAGTTTCGATATTTTCAGTTGCCATTTGATCATCCACACAAATTACCTGCTAACAAAGTGCTTCTAACACAAAGCCTGTGTTGATGAAGAGGTTTTTAAAGTATTTTTAATTAGCTTAGATGTGATGTTAACTTTTATTTTTCTCCCCCGCCTACCCCCATTTCTGTGGTCGTTGACAGTAACTTGGAGCCATGTTGAACCATGGGCTAGGTTCAGCTTAAGCCATGGTTTGTATATACTAAATTCTTACTGCCCTTATAGTAGGCGCTGTGTTCTCGGTTGTCTAGGGGTTATATTATTGACTTTGCCTCCAGTTGCTTTGTGAAAGAGCATTTTCTTTCCCCCAACAGTTACACAGTTTATATGTCTTCCAGGGGTGGGGCCTGCCTGCCTCTTCATTTGTATTTCCTACATGAACTATGTACATCCCAGCTCAGGACTGGGCTTGTCCTTGCTCTGTTGTATGGATATAGAATAGGTTAGACTCTCTTGTTATACACGTACACTATTGGATATTGTATATTGGTGGCACCGTAGTTAAGATCTCAGCTACTAACCAGAAGTTTGGTAGTTCAAATCTATCAGCCGCTTTTTGGAAACCCTATGGGGAAGTTCTGTTCTGTCCTACAGGGTAGCTATTGGAATCCCCTCGATGGTAACAGGTTTTTTTTTTTTTTTTTCCAAAAAGGTAAAAGCAGGGAAAACTTGAGTCCACTCCCTGTCTGGAGGATCGTTCACTCTGCGTACGTGAATTTCAGATGCTGGAGGTTCTATTAGGTTTCTTTTCCTTCCTTGTGGTCAGTCTGTAACATTTGGCTGGGCTGCAGATGTGGGTGAGGGGGCGTGATGACAACATTATCAGCACTGGGAGAGCAGTTTTCCCTGCTAGGCTTTGGAAACAGGCTGTGTACATACACGTGGTTCAATCCAGGCCGGGCCAGAGCTTAGCGGGCTGTGTGATTAACAGACGTCCCAAGGGCCTCCTTGTCACGTCTGAAAACTGAAACTCCCTCAGGGCCCTCTATAAACGCTCAACTCCTGTACTGGGGGGCAGAGCTCCTACCTGGGATGGGAAGAATATCTCTATCACATAATACCCCTTCCTTGGGGTCTCCATAGTTCCAGTTCCATTGACCCTACTGTTAATCCTCCAAGCTGATGAGAGCTGGCGAGAGGGAGTGTTGTATGACACCTAAGAGTGGAATGAACACAAAGAATGAGACTCCTAGGCCATGCCCACACTCACCAGCACCTTTTGGGTCTGGGGAACCTGGGAGAGCATGGGCTCTTGGCCACAGATTATAGAGTCCCTGGGTTTTTTAGTGGAGTGGTAAAAATGGATAACGTGCTCAGCTGCTAACCAAAAGGTTGGAGGTTCAAGGCCACCCAGAGGTGCCTCAGAAGGAAGGCCTGGTGATCTTCTGTAAAATCAGGCACCGAAAACCTTATGGAGCACAGTTCTACTATGACACACAGAGTCACCATGAGTTAGGGTGGACTCCACGGCGACTGGTTAAGTGTTCTGCCTGAATCATGAGTCTGTACAGAGTGACCTTCTCCTAACGCAGTGGTTCTCAATCCTGGCTGCCCGTGAGAACCACCCAAAGAGGCTCTTTTAAAAAAAAAAACTGATGCCTGGGCCCCAAATGCTCTGATTTTTTAGTCCACAGTGAAGCCTGAACATTGCTACTTTTAAATTTGTTCCTTAACCTGTTGCCATCAAATCAATTCTGGCTCATAGTGACCCCATGTGACAGAGTAGAACTGCCCCACAGGGTTTTCTAGGATGTAATCTTTACGGGAGCAGATCGCCAGGCCTTTTCTCCTGAGGAGCCACTGGGTGGGTTCGAAACCATCGACCTTTTATGTGAACAGCTAGGCACTTCACCACTGCACCAGCAGGGCTCCTTGTTAGTTCCTTAGGTGACTCTGAGGTGCAGCCGGGGCCAAGAATCACTAGCCTATGTTACAACTTGGAGTCAGCAACAGGTGAAAAGTATTTCTGTTCCCCTAACTGGCAAGTTCAGAACTCCCTGATACGAGTTTCGGCTGTGATGACTTGATCTGTTAATAAGGAGTGTGTTTTCCTGAGTTGAGGTCTCCACAGTGGGATTTCCATGGAATGAACATCCCTTGGAGATGACTGGGTGCTCCCTTTTTTTCTCCTTTTCTTTTGTAAAGTGAGTATACTTATTGGTGTGCCCTGGTGGCATAGTGGTTAAGAGTTCAGCTGCTGACCAAAAGGTCAGCAGTTCAAATCCACCAGGCACTGCTTAGAAACCCTATGGGGCAGTTTTACTCTGTCCTATAGGGTCGCTATGAGTCAGAATCGACTCGACGGCAATGGGTTTTGTGGTTTTTCCTAGCTAAAGTAGTATGGTTCTAAAGCTTGAGAGAATTCAAAGTTTAATTCAGGTGGAGAGGACACAGTGAGCTGTTGATGAGAAAAAATAGTCCCCCCTTTTGGTAGCGATTTCGTTGGGGTCATGGGCAGAAAGAACCGAGCACCCTCCTTCTAGGTGGGCCTGGCTGCTTCTCAGGTCCTCCTGGCTGAGCTGGGCTGGGCCCAAACCCGTTGCGGTTGTGTAGATTCCGACACATGACAACTCCACGTGTTACAGAGTAGAACTGAGCTCTGTTGGGTTTTCTTGACTGTAATCTTTAGGAAAGCAGATCACCAGGCTTTTCTTCCCTGGTGCTGCTGGGTGGGTTCAAACCACCAGCCTTTAAGTTAGTAGAAGGTGAGTGGTCATTACTGGCTTTGGGAATATAGGTACATTTCTCCTGCAAAATCCTGAACTAAGTGGCTGGCTCGGGCTGTACCAGCAGCTAGAACTTTGTAGGAAACAGGCTTCAAAATCTGAGTTAGCAATAATATGTATAAATACTACAGTAGAAACATTTTTTCTGGGCCCTCGTGTTCTGAAGACAGGGCAGATGTGAACATACAAAATAAGGAAGAAGACAGATATTCTGTTTGCTTTTATTCAAAGCCACCATTTAACTGTTCACAGAGTAGAAGTTGGGATTTTGCCTGGGAGGAAAGGGGTGAAACACAGGTGGGATGACCCATGTCCACACTAAGTCAGCAACAGTAAAAATGGCTAATGAGATGTTGGTGCAAACCTGAAGCTTTGTCCTTGCTAGAAGGACATATCTGTGATGCCAGCTGACCCCAATCCCCCACCCCAGTCTCCGCCAAGGCCAACATTTATACCCCTCTTGCCTTATCCACACTTCCTTCAGGCACTAAAGTCTTACAGGGCATCCCTGCTCGTCATGCCAAGCCCTGTGAGTCCCATAGGGGGTTATAGTCAATCTCTGTGCTCTAAAGGAGTCCCTAGGTGGTGCAGACGTTCAATGCGCTTGGTTGGTAAGAGAAGGGTTGACGGTTTGAGTCAGGGCTTTGAACTGGTTGGAACCTGTTCAGTCATGGCCGATGAAGTGAAACTGGAATAGACCTGAAGTTTTACAATTAGGGTAATCAGGAACGGGAAAAATTATGGGTCAAACCTCTGGGGTAGGAGACTCGGAAGAGGTGGAGGGAGTCCTTTCAGGAGCCTGATGGCATGAGATTGGATATTGCCAGGACTGCTGCGGAGAGGCACACACATTCAAGGTGGTGGCGTCAGCTGCCATCTTTGAGAGGGAAGTGCTGTTTCAGACTCTGCACAAATCCAGTGGGCAAGAGACTTGGTTGCTATGCAACGTGTATGCTGCCCTTGTTTTCTAAGAGGGAAATTAAATTTCTAGCAGGGCTTTGACTCAATATTTGTTCCATTCCGGCTACCATTCAGGTTCACCCAACTTCTAAAAATCGGGGTCTATTCTGGTGTCGCTTTCTTGGCCATGACTGAACTGGGAAGAACTGGTTCAAAGTCCTGATTTGAGCCCACTAAGAGGCACCTTAGAAGAAAACCTGGTGATCTACTTCTAAAAATCAGCCATTGAAAACCCACCTAATACAGGGAGCACAGTTCTACTCTGACATGCATGGGGGTGCCACGACTCAGAGTGGATTCAGTGGTTTTATTTTTTCTTTAAATTTTCAAAAAAACTAGTACTGAATCTAGGAAATGGGTGATCAATAGATTCAGAGTTCATCACCTGCTCATAGGTGATACTGATCCCTTTAATATCCTACCTGTTGTTGTTAGGTAACATTGAGCCATTTCCAATTCATAGCGACCCTGTGGACAGCAGAACAAAACACTGCCTGTTCCTGTGCTATCCTCATCGTTCTTGTTATGCTTGAGCCCATTGTTGTAGCCACTGTGTCAGCCATCTTGTTGAGGGTCTTCCTCTTTTTTGCTGACCCTCTACTTTACCAAACATGATGTTCTTCTCAAAGTAATGGTCCCTCCTGATAATATGTCCAAGGTATGTGAGACAAAGTCTTGCCATCCTTGTTCTAATGAGCATTCCAGCTGTACTTCTTCCAAGACAGATTTGTTCATTCTTCTAGCAGACCATGGTATATTCAATATTCTTGAATAGCACCATAATTCAAAGGCATTAATTCTTTTTTGGTGTTCCTTATTCATTGTCCAGCTTTCACATGTATATGAGGTGATTGAAAACACCATGACTTGGATCAGGCACACATTAGTCCTCAAAATGACATCTTTCCTTTTTTAACACTTTAAAGAGGTCTTTTGCAGCAGATTTGTCCAAAGTAATGAGTCATTTGATTTCTAGACCATTGCTTCCATGGGCGTTGAATCTGAATACAGGTAAAATGAAATCCTTGATTACCTTCAATATTTTCTCCATTTATCATGATGTTTCTTATTGCTCCAGTTGTAAGGATTTTGTTTAGTTTATGTTGAGTATAGTCCATACTGAAGGCTGTGGTCTTTGATCTCCATCAGTAAGTGCTTCAAGTCCTCTTCACTTTCAGTAAGCAGGGCTGTGTCATCTGCATAACACAGGTTGTTAATGAGCCTTCCTCCCATTCTGATGCTCCATTCTCCTTCATACCGTCCAGTTTGTCAGATTATCTGCGCAGTATGTGAACTGAATAAGTATGGTGAAAGATGCGACCCTGACGCACACCTTCCTTGACTTTAAACTGTGCAGTATTTCGTTACTCAGTTCAAACGACTGCCATTTTTCTAAATACAGTTTCCTGATGAGCACAATGAAGTGTTCTGGAATTCCCATTCTTCGAAATGTTATCCATAATTTGTTATGATCCACACAGTCGAATGCCTTTGCATAGTCAATAAACCACAGGTAAACATCCTTCTGGTATTCTCTGCGTTCAGCCAGGATCCATCTGACATCAGCAATGATATCCCTGGTTCCACGTCCTCTTTTGAATCTGGCTTGAATTTCTGGCAGTTCCCTGTCGATATACTGCTGCAACTGCTTTTGAATGATCTTCAGCAAAATTTTACTTGTGTGTGATATTAATGATGTTGTTTGATAATTTCCACATTCTGTTGGATCACCACTCTTTGGAATGGGTACAAATACGGATTTCTTCCAGTCAGTTGGCCTGGTAGCTGTCTTCCAAATTTCTGGGCATGGACAATTGAGCGCTTCCAGCGCTGCATCTGCTTGTTGAAACATCTCAATTGGTATCCAGTCAATTCCTGGAGCCCTGTTTTTCGCCAGTGCCTTCAGAGCAGCTTGGACTTCTTCCTTCAGTACCATTGGTTCCTGATCATATGCCACCTCCCGAAATGGTTGAACGTCGACCAATTCTTTTTGGCATAATGACTGTGTATTCCTTCCATCTTCTTTTGGTGCTTCCTGCCTTGTTTAATATTTGTCCCGTAGAATCCCAGCTAGCTTTTGGTAAATGGCATTTGATTTAATGCTTTCAAATGTGAATTTCTACACAACATTAAAAAATTTTTTTTTTCTGAGTATGAAAATAATATGTGTAATTGTGGAACATGTGGCAAAGGAAATGGTGTGAAGAAAAAAGAAGAAAAACACCTGCAACCCTGCCACTTCAGAGATAGCCATTGTTAATGTTTGGGTGTAGATCGTGCTGTTATCGTCCTATTTTTTGACAAAAATACATTAAATATTTTTTGGTAAACTGCTTTTCCACCTTTATTAAAATTGAATGTGTACCTTTCCATGTTATTAAAGATTTGTATTCAATACTTTGTCCAACCAACTTTTGCTTGGATTTTCAATAATTATCCTATTGCTCAACAATTATCTATTTTTCCCTCTTTTCTGAGCTACTTCAGCAACTGTCCTTGTGACTGGTGAAAGGTTGAGAAATTGAATAGCCGAATCAAAGGTCAGGCGAATTTTTAAGACCATTGATTATCATTGCGAAGTTATTCTAAAAACTATGCACATTTTCCCTGGTACTTTGCTGGTAGGAGGTGGTCTCCTTCCCCCACCAAAAAAAAAAAAAAAAAAAAAACCTGTGCCAAATTGACCGACCCCAAATGGTACCCCATGTTGATGGGCTTTTCTTTGACTGTGATGAGATTGTCCATTTTTTTCAAATGCTTATTGACTATTAATATATTTCTCTTGAAAATTGGTGGATTGTGCCCTTTCATATGGTTTTCTATTGGGGTGTTGTTCCTCTATTGACTTATAAAAACATTTTACATATGTTGCCTATTAAACCAGTTGCTGTCGAGTTGGCCCCAACTCATGACAACCCCATGCGTGTCAGAGTAGAACTGGGCTCCAGAAGGTTTTCAGTTGCTGATTTTTAAGAATTAGATTGCCAGGTCTTTCTTCCTTGGTGCTATTGGGTAGACTTGTCGAACCTCCAACCTTTGGGTTAGTGTCTAAACATGTTAACGGCTGGCACTACCCAGGGACTATAAAGTCTATTAGTCCTGTCATATATAGTCAACATTTCTCCCCCCCCGCCCCGTTTTCACTCTGTATAGTGGGGTTTTAGTGAACGATTTAATACCTTTGTATTTCTTTTTTGATTACTAGTCACTGATATGGCATTATCATTCACTTTCTTGAGTTATTAAAAAGAGAGGTGTATCTCCAATATCACCTCCAAAGCACACTATGGTCATCCAATGGGTACATCTGTGTACTTGCAACATGATCAACATTTCTACCCCAACGTCAAAGAGCTATGAAGGGTACAGTTCATTTTACTTGATCACCCGGCGCCTTACAAATCTTGGCAAATGTTTTATTTGTAGGTAAGTCTATCCAAGCCAACTCATAACTTACTATGCCTTTGGCTACAAAAGGTTGAGGTGGATCTTTTTTTTCTCAATCCAGCTAAAAGAACTTTATGTCTTTCTGTCGTTAAATTATGACATTTTATCTCCCAGACTTAACAGCATCTAATAGTTTGGTCTCCGGGTAATGTAACCCAGCAAGAGGTCCAACGTGTGCAAAGCCCATGCTTTAGAACAAAAAGGTATTTGCTCTAGCCAGTAAATAAAAGTGATTTTTTTTTTCAGCTATAAAAGGACTAAAGGGTTTGGAATTCTCCCACTGGGCAGGGCTTCCTAGACTTGTTTTTCTGGCACTTGGCCATGGAGCTAATGCAGCGTCTTCCAAATTTCTTCCATTTTTGTAGCGGTGTGAAGGGTTTGCTGGATGAGGCTGGAATCAGTCCATGGCGTGATGATTCAAGCCCAGAGCCCTCTGAACCCTGCTGAACTCCAGCCATAGCTGTAGATCTGAAACTGTCATCCGTAGACCGTTTATCTGTGTAGGAAGAACTCAGGACACGATCCTTTTGCCTTTTAAGTTCCTTAACGGCCCCATCAGGGTTGTATGTTTTCCTACTTGAGGAAAAACATTTAACATTTAATGCTGTAAATGGAACAAGGCGGATAGATGGCTCATCGCTTCAGCCGTCAAAGGTGTTTTGGTTAAAGTATTCAGCTACTTTCAAGGTTAAAAACTATTCGCTATTAAAAACTGGTAACCATTTTCAAGGTTTAAACAGCTCAGTGACATTGGGAGGGAACCCTGGTGGCTCAATGGTTAAGTGCTCTGCTGCTAACCAAAAGGTTAGGGGTTTGAACTCAACCCAGCTGCTCTGTGGGAGAAAGACCTGGTAACGTGCTTTTGTAAAGATTACAGCTAAGAAAGCCCTATGGGGCAGTTCTACTCTGTCACTTGGGGTCACAGTGAGTTGCAATCAACTCAACTTCACCTCAAAAGAACAACAATATGACATTGGGTCTTCCTGGCTGATTGTCTATATACGTATTACAGCCCTAAACCCAAGAGGACTATTTCCCATTTTCATTGCACTGTTGCAAGAAGAAACAGCCTGTCCTCTTATCACAGGTGCCTTTCTTAGGACATTGCTGTAGGTAGAGGAAGACCAGTTGCTGTCAAGTCGGTTCCGACTCATGGTGAACCCCATGTAGGTCAGAGTGTAACTGCGCTCCATAGGGTTTTCAATGGTGGATTTTTCGGAAGTAGATCACCAGGCCTTTCTTCCGAAGGGCCTCTGGGTGCACTCAAACCTCCAACCTTTCAGTTAACAGCCAAGCATGCCAACCATTTGTACCACCCAGGGACTCCATTGCTGGAGTAAGAGAATGAGATTTTACGAATAACTGAGAACAATTTGCCTCAGGTGTGTATTGAGGAATTAACACTATGCTTGGTGTCTTATGTGAATTGTTGTTGTTGTGTGCCTTTGAGTTGATTCCAACTCATAGTGAACCTATGGGACAGAGCAGAATTGCTCCATAGGGTTTCCGAGGAGTGGCTGGTGGATTCGAACTGCTGACCTTTTGGTTAGCAGCCTGAACTCTTAACCACTTTGCCTTCAACAGCAACACCTTCTGACATTCCAGCCACTGCTCTGAATACCTAGGCATACTTAGTTCCTTCATCCTGACAGCAACCCCATGGGGTAGGGGCAGTTACTGTCCCCATGTTACAGATGAGGCTAGCGAGTCACACAGAGGTAAGTGGCTGAGCCAGGCTTTGATGTGAACAGTCTGACTCCAGAGCCTAGCCTCTTCCCTTGACTAGCATCGATAGGACAGACAGCTGGGTTGGAAATAGTGTCCCCGTTCTATAGATGAGAAGATGAGAACCAGTAATTTCTCGCACACTTGGGAAATCTCAGAGTTTGGGTTTGAACCTGAATTCCAAAGCTTCTCTGGCCCCCCGCTAAAAACCAAAAAACTAAACCAGTTGCTGTCCAGTTAAGTCAGTTCGATTCAAACTCATGGTGACCCCGTGTGTGGCAGGGTAGCACTATGCCCCAGAGGGTTTTCAAGAGTGTGACCTTCAGGACGCAGTGCCTCTGGGTAGGTTAGAATTACCAGCCTTTGAGTTACTGGTCATGCGCTTAACCATTTGTGCCCCCTGCCCTGCCCCTACCTCTTCTCTTACTCCATGTTTCTTATACTACAACATCTTCTATTGTGTTCAGGGCCATATTCACTTCAGAGAAAGTCTGTATTTGGCCAATGTTGCTGTTGTTTGTGCCATTGAGTCGATTCCAACTCATAGTGTTCCCATGTGTGACAGAGTAGAACTGCCAAATAAGGTTTTTTAGGCTGTAATCTTTAAGGACAGAGCTCTTGTGGTGAAGTAGTTAAGCGAAGCGCTCGGCTACTAATGGAAATGTCAGCGGTTCAAACCCACCAGCCACTCTGTGGGAGAAAAATGTGGCAGTCTGCTTATGTAAAGATTGCAGCCTTAGAAACCCTATGGGGCAGTTCTACTCTGTCCTACAGGGTTGCTATAAGTCAGAATTGACTCGACAGGGATGGGTTTTGGTTTCTTAATCTGTGCGGGAACAGATCGATAAGTCTTTTCTCCCTCAGAGCCTCTGAGTGGGTTAGAACCGCTGACCTTTTGGTTAGCAGCCTATCGGTTAACCACTGCGCCACCAGGGCTCCTAATTGACCAATAGATTCTTAAATAGGCTTCAACCCACCCTTTCTTCTGTCCCATACCATATTCTTATGGCACACGAAGCTACCCGTTCAGACAGCACTCTTGATTTGTGCAAATGCCACAATCAGAAATTGGTTCTGACTATACATAGCTCTAAGATTTAGCTTCCCGGCTCATTTCTGCCTCAGGGCCTTTGCTTCTGCTGGCCCTCAGCCTGGAGTACTTTGTCCTCAGACCTTGCCTTCCTCACCTCCTTGGGGCTGAGCCTGACTACTCCCCGGTAAAGCAGCTGGTATTGCTGTCATGCTCTGTGACATCATCACTCACGTTTATTCCCTTCATAATGTTTGTCCTGAATGGCGGTGCTCATATCTGTCTACTTTTCTGTTGCCGTCTCCACCTACTTGAATTCGAGCTTCATGAGTGTAGAGAGATCTTGTTCACTGTTGCATCGCCGGTACCTAGGGCAGTGCTTGGCACAGGCAGGGGCTTACAAACCAGGCTCCTTTCCCAGCCAGTACACCTCGTGAGCAGCCACTACTCTTCTGTCGGTGGGGGCTTGCCTGTTTTCTACGATGCTAAATAGGCTTCAGCGGAGCTTCCAGACTAAGACAGACCGGGAAGAAAGGCCTTGACAATCTACTTCTGAAAATCTGCCGCTGAATACCCTGTGGATCATGACAGTCCAATCTGCAACTGATCCATGGGGGTGGTGCAGGACCAGGCAGCATTCCGTTCTATTGTACATGGGATCACCATGAGTTGCGGGCCAACTCAGTGGCAGCTAACAACACAAAGAACAACTACCAAATATCTGCTGAATGAATGATGCCAGTGAGCAAATGTGATATCAGCTAGACTCATTGACCCCATTAACTACTTTCAGGATAGAAATCTTTTTGATATTATTTTATTTGAAATTCAGTTGCCTATTATAAGGTTGCTATGAGTCAGAATTGACTTGATGCCAATGAATTTTTTTTTTTTTAGTTTTTTGAAATACAGATGTATCAAGGGGGCATATATTTAACACAATAGATAAATAGAGCCAACCATTTCAATATAGAACTCAATTTTGAATATGAAACTAACTGGTCTTCTTCATTCATCTGACTTGCCTTCCCCCAGGAACAAACCTTCAGCTCAGTATCTCTTTCTCTCTTAGGCTCTGACCACCTCCGTGAGAAGGACGGCCTCTGGGCTGTCTTGGTCTGGCTCTCCATCCTCGCTGCCCGGAAGCAGAGCGTGGAGGAGATCGTCCGAGATCACTGGGCCAAATTTGGTCGCCACTATCACTGCAGGTGAGGAGAAGGGTAGAGTCTCCATGTAGACCCTGGTGAATGACACTTAGAGAAGGTTGCTAAACCTTGTGGATTAGACCTTTAAGAGGTGGCAGTGGTGGCTTGGTGGTGGAATTCTTACCTTCCACACAGGAGACCCAGGTTTGATTTCCGGCCAGTGCACCTTATGTGCCAACCACCACCCGTCTGTCAGTGGAGGTTTGCGTGTTGTCGTGATGCTGAGCAGACTTCAGTGGACCTTCTAAACTAAGATGGACTAGGGAGAAAGGTCTGTTGGTCTACTTCCAAAGATCAGCCAGTGAAAACCCTACGGATCACAATGGTCCAAACTGCCTCCGATCAAGGGCAAGGTGCAGGACTGGGCGGTGTTTGTTCAACCGTGCATGGGGCACCATGAGTCAGGGGCTGACTCGACAATAACTAACAATAGCAAGAACATTAAGAAGGAGGCGTATTTCAAGGAGATTTGAGGGACACAGAGGCTGAGACGGATAACTCTTGCTAGGCGGTGACAAGAGGGGTGTCCAGGGTTCCCAGCCTCCTCTCCTCTGATGATACCCACTGTGATCCCCTCATCTGTTCTATGAGGTTGGCAGCCATCCTGAGAGGAACTCTGAGCTGCAGAGCCTTGAGAAGTCCTTCAGTAAACATGGTGTCCCTGGGAGCCATGCAGCCAGACCAGAGACTTTCCTGCCTGTTCTCCACCCACAACGGCCAAGAAAGTGGGGCAGAAACAGCTGCAGATAGCAGGCTGGGTGCATTTGTAATCCTTTCCCTGCCTTTTTACCTCCCCATCGCTGGCCTGAGCAATCTCCATGATGCCCAGGGTGGTGCTCTCTAAAGACCCACATGGCTCAGGAGCCCTAGATTTTGCTAAAGGTTTTGTCCCCAGAAAGGAGGTACTGAAAATGGAAATATTTCCCTGGAAGGAGTAGAGGGGATGGTCAGCAGGTAAAAGCAAAGGCGTGGGACCCCCATCACTTTTCTGTTGTTGAAGTAGGTATGGGGGGGCCAAGTCTGCTGGATACACGGCAGCCTGCTAGGTGTGCACGCCAAGGTGTGCTGGGCATGTGTACCATGGTGTGCTGGGTGTGTGCACCACAGTGTTTTGGGTGTGTGTACAAAGGTGCAATGGGTGTGTGTACCAAGGTGTGGTGGAAATGCATACCAAGGTGTGCTAGGTATGTGTACCACAGTGTGTTCGGTGTGTGTAGCAAGGTGTGTTGGGTGTTTGTCCAAAGGTGCAATGGGTGTGTGTACCAAGGTGTGCTGGGTGTGTGTACCAAAGTGTAATGGGTGTGTGTAAAAAGGTGCAGTGGGTGTGTGTACCCCGATGTGCTGGGTGTGTGTACCCCCGTGTGCTGGATATGTGTACAAAGGTGTGCTGGGTATGTGTACCATGGTGTGCTGGGTGTATGTACAAAGGTGCAGTGGGTGTGCATACCAAGGTGTGCTGGATGTGTGTACAAAGGTGCAGTGTGTACCAAGGTGTGCTGGGTGTGCATACAAAAGTGTGCTGGGTGTGTGTACAAAGGTATGCTATGTGTGTATACTGAGGCATGCTACCAAGATGTGCTAGGTATGTGTACCTAGCACCAAGCCTTGGCTTTGGTGATGGGGGAGTAGCAGGAAAGATGTTAACTGTGGAGAATGTGGGGCGGTGGGTTGGGGGGAAGGCGAGGGAATCCTTGGAAGGTCTCAGACTCTGCAAATCGAAAATAGGGAGACTGTGGCTCATTTTGCTTTGCTTGGGATGTTTGGTTGTATTTCAAGAGCTTGGGGGGTGGGGCGGGTACCAGAGAGGAAACTTCAGACTTCCCCTATAAGGGGCTGTTTCTTGCCATAAGGGTCATTTACTTAAGTAAGCATCAAGGAAGCCTGTGATGTTGCTCATTAAAATCAAAGAGACAGCTGCAATCCGAGAAGTGTACACAACACTATCATATTTTTGGTTCCTGTTTAGTCCAGAAGTCTGGGGGTGTGGTATCCTGCAAGTCACCTCCAATTTTTCATTGTGTCACAAAATAAAGACTGTCTAGCAGGTGGGAACTTGTTTTACTCATTAGTATTTCCAACAAACAGACAAATACCCAAAACCTCTGATTCTTGTGTGCCTTTTTGGATTATCAAATCCTTCTTTTGCACAAAGCTGTTCCAAACGTTACAACCTGATAAAACCTCACGGCTGCCAACCTCTGGCTTAGGGAGAGCTCTTTTGAGTCAGGGATGTATGTGTTCCTCACAACCTGTGGAATGATTACCTAGGTTTCTGCCAGTGTTTTGAAGAAATAGTGTTATGGTAAGTGTATTTATAATGGAGTTCTTTTTTTTTTTTTAGGCCAAGAGCTTATGTGATAATTTTTTTTTTCCCAAAACAAATACCATATTAGAGAATAATATGCAATGGAGATTTAAGTTCTTGTAGGACATGGAATTATGCTTTGGATTTCTGTCCAGAGAGATCATGGAGATAAAGGAGTAGGTAGAATGAACGATTAACTTTTCCTTCATTCCTTGGCACACAGCAAGTGAATGGATGCTTGTGAAATAATGTGATTTCTTTTCTGACAGAAATCTTGATGGGAGGGGATAATAAAACACAGTTAAACTGATTCCGAGACTGAAGTTGTATCTGAGAAAATCTCTCAGTCTGTTTTCCTCTCACAGGTGGACCCCGGGAAGAATTCTCCATTGGAAGTCTTCTTTCCTGGGAAGTGATATAGGGTGGTGGTTAGAGGGGGGAGTTTGGGGTGGTGGTGCTAGAACTTGAGTGTGTATGAAGATGGCCATCGGGGCAGCAGGTCCCATGACCTCACCTATAGGCTGAACATGATTTCATCGCATTTGTGGATATTCTCAACTCTTGAGCCTCTCCATCTCCTAGTGGACTCCTGTTTTAGGCTGGGTTCTCTAGAGAAGAAAACCAGTAAAGTGTATAAATATATATAGAGAGAGAGAGGGAGAAAGAGAATTATATCAAGGAAATGGGTCACACGATTGTAGAGGCTGGAACGTTCCAAGTCTGTGAATTAGGATAGATGCTTCTCCTGCTTCACATAGCCACAGGGGGTGGTGAACCCAAGGTTGGCAGGTCAGAGAGCAGAGCTCTTGGTCACAGGCTGTGAAGATCAATGAATACCAAAATCAGCAGGCAAGACAGCAAGGCTTCTCCTGATTCACATAGCTGCAGGGTCTAGCGAACCCAAGATTGGCAGATCGGAGAGCAGAACTCTTGCTCAAAGGCTGTGAAGATCTACGAATCCTAATATTGGCAGATAAGCTGCTAGCTCAAGGCCCAGGAATCAGAGGTCAGACAAACAGGAGGCAGCTGCAGGATCCAGAGCAAGCAAAAGGCAGAGCATCCACTTACATTCAGATGCAGGCCACATGCACAAGGAAACTCCCTTTCAGCTGATTGGCTACTCACAACAGATCCCATCATGGGAGTGATTACATATAAACACTGAGAATCATGGCCCAGCCAAGTTGACACACAACCTTAACTACAACAACTCCCTTCTCCCATCCTTCTGACCCTTTCTGCTTGGTTGGGAAGTCACCTTCCCAGAATGACTATCTTCCTTTTCATGACCCAATTATTTTCCACTTTGAACTTTTTGTTGATGTACTGTCTTTTCATTAATGCAATGCATGCTGAATCATTGTGACTGAATTTTTGGTAGGTGATATGGATTTTGATACATACTGCGCAGGACACGTATGTCCCTCTGGACTCTGTGGGTGGGATCGGTGGTACATCAGGCACACTGCATCTCATATGATTGCTCTGCATCTCTTGCTGGCACCTGAAAATGAGGTCTTCCCGTGAACACAGAATCATTGCAAGAAACACAACTTCTAAATAACACACAGGAACCCAGAAATATACTTACAAGGCTTATCTCACTGTACAACAGCCAAAAGAGACAAAAGTCTTGCACAATTACACATCCAGGATTCACCACCTCATACAATACTGTCATGGATTGAATTGCGTCCCCCAAAAATATCTATGAACTTGGCTAGGTCATGATTGCCTTGTATGATTGTCTACCATTTTGTCTTCTGGTGTGATTTCCCTATGTGTTGTAAATCTTATCACTATGATGAAATAAGATGGATCAGTGGCAGTTATATGGATGAGATATACACGATTAGATAGTGTCTTAAGCCAATCTTCTTTGAGATATAAAAGAGAGAAGTGAGCACAGAGACAGGGGGACCTTATACCACCAAGAAAGCAGTGCCGGGAGCAGAACGCATCCTTTGGACCTGAGGTTCCTGCACTGAGATGCTCCCAGACCAAGGGAAGATTGATGACAAGGACCTTCCCTCAGAGCCTACAGAGAGAGGAAGCCTTCCCCTGGAGCCAGCACCCTGAATTTGGATTTATAGCCTACTAGACAGTGAGAGAGTACATTTCTCTTTGTTATAAGCACCCACTTGTGGTATTTCTGTTACAGCAGCACTAGATAACTAAGACAAATACCCTGTAAAAGCAGTAATTTGCAACACACACCCTTTTCTTCCATTTCAAACAGTTATGCAGGTCCTCGCCTTGCATGTATTGTAAGTGGGAAAGCAGCTTCCCAAGAAACCTCTTGGGCAGAAAATGTAGGTGGGTGATATATGTCCTACAGGTAACAAAAAGTTATTAAAGAGAATATAGAGTCCCTGAGTGGGGCAAATGGTTAAGCACTCGACTACTAACTGAAAGGTTGGTGGTTCAAACCCACCTAGAAGCTCTTCAGAAGACAGGCCTGGGATCAGCTTCCAAAAGGTCACAGCTTTGAAAATCCTATGGAGCAGTTCTACTCTGCAACATGAAGTAACCAGGAGACAGAACAGACTGTATAGCAACCAACAACAACAAAGAGAATGTAATCTAATCTCAGCACTCATCCGCTGCTAAGAAAGAATGTTTTGAGGGCGATCCCTGGTGTTTTGTTTCTGCAGCTGGAGAGGAGATGCATAACACAGGAGGCGGAGGGTGTAAGAAAGGGATGTGGCTACAGGGACTCATTGCTGGACATGGTACCATTCCATGTCCACCATTTTGGCTAATTGTTGTTGTTAGTTGCTGTCAAGTTGACTCCAGCTCATGGTGACCCCATGTAAAACAGAACAAAATGTTGCCCAGTCCTACCCCATCTTCACAATTGTTGGTATGCTTGAGTCCATTGTTGCAACCATTGTGTATTTTGAGTGTCTTCCAACCTAGGGGACACTACTTCCAGCACTATAAAACCAGACCAAACCTGTTGTCATCGAGTTGTCAATTCTGACTCATGGTAACCCTTTAGGACTGAGTAGAACTGCCCATATTCTGTTGTTATCCGTAGGGTTTTCACTGGCTAATTTTTGGAAGTATATCACCAGGCCTTTTGTCCATCTGTGTTAGTCTATAGCTCTGCTGCAACTGTCCACCATGGGTGACCCTGCTGTTATTTGAAATACTGTTGGTGTAGCTTCCAGCATCACAGTAACATGCAAGCTACCCCATTGTGACAAACTGACAGACTGGCAGTGGATTTTGGCTAATACCCTTACATTAACTTGAAGTCTTAAAAGACGTTAGGTGGAAAAAAAGTGGTAACAATTATGCAGAACTTCCTTATTCCACTCTGAGAACTCACACCCTTTCTCTATGCCACAGGAAGCCCAAATGCACGATCACTGCACAGCCCCTGGGCACGGCTGTTGCTCCCAGGCTTCCTTCTTAAGCTGACTCTCCTGGGAGTGCCATTAGGTCTTGCTCTAGGTCTTGACCATGGTTGCCTGAAGGCAGCCACTGAGAATAGAAATGATGAGCAGTGTTGAAGCACCAATGTGGAGATGTCGAGCCCTGAGCCACCGCGTGGTCTGCATTATTGCATTCAAGCCTCACCACCCCAAACCAGACAGGTGCTTTTTCTAGTCCTTTTTTTTTTTCACATTAGGAAACTGAGGTTGAGAGCAGGTAGGGAACTGTCCTGGCTCTCACACAGCTAGCATGTGCAGCCTTAGCTTCAAACAAAGCCCGCCCAACTCTGAAGCCTGCCCTATCATCCCTCCCAGTCCCATTGCTCCATTTGATGTTTTTGGCCAGGATAATTTTTTTCTAATGGAACAAATTTGTGACATTTTTTTCCAAGTTTCCAAGAGAGTTTTAGGGTGTGTTGAACTCACTCCGTCCTTCACCCTTTTCCTTTCTTGATTCCTTTCTCTTTCCTTCCTTCCTCCCTTCTTCCATCTCTTCCTCTTTTCCTCCCATCTTCCCTTCACTCTCTCCTCCCTTCTTATTACCCTTCACTCCACACCACTTATATAACACTCACTATGAGTCAGAAGCTGCAGTGAACAAGAAAGGCAACGTCTCTGACCTTCTGGAGCTCATATTCTCGTGGGCAAAGACAGACAACAAACAAGTAAACAGATAAACACCCAAGAGGAAGACAGATTGGGGTACCTCCCAAAAGAAAATAGGGCAATGAGGGGAGGTAGAAGAGGCTGCCTTAGATAGATGGTCAGAGAAGGTCACTTTCTGGAGGTGGCACTGGATTTGAAAACTGAAGGAAGAGTGTCTGAATAGCTGGGGGAAGAGTAGACCAGGTAGAGAGAACAAACAGCAAGGGCAAAGGCCTAGAGAGAGGCAGGACAGGACTAAGTGTCTCTGAGGACCAGGAAGGAGGCTGGTGTGGCTGGAGCATAGTAGGCCAAGGGAAAGTAGAGCAAAGTCAAGTCAAAGAGGCGGCAGAGCCAGATCCTACAGAGCATTGTAGACTGTGGCTGAGGTTCTGGGTTTTGTTCTCATTGTGATGAGCAGCCAGTGGAGATATTTAAAGGGAAGCAATGACGTGATTTGACTTTCACGAGATCACTCTGGCTGCTCAGTGGGGCATGGATTATCTGGGCCAGGTGGAAGTGGGGAGGCCCTCTGGGGGTGCTTGTCTGAGAAGACAAGTCCATGAAGACAAAATCAATGATTAGATAACCTGGAGAGGTCCATCCGATTGCTGGTTCTCTGGTTGAGTTTTTGTTAATTCTGTGTCTTACCCTCCTTACCAGATTTGACTATGAAGGGCTGGAGCCTAAGACAACGTATTACATCATGAGAGACCTGGAGGCCCTGGTCACGGACAAGTCCTTCATCGGCCAGCAGTTCGCTGTGGGGAGCCATGTCTACAGTGTGGCGAAGACAGACAGCTTTGAATATGTGGACCCCGTGGATGGCACCGTGACCAAGAAACAGGTAGGGAATCACCAAACAGGTTACCATGTAGAAACAACCAGGCCAAGTATCCTAGAGATGGAGAGACCTTTGGGGTGATCTATTCTGAGCCCCTGGTCTTGCAGATGAGACCCCTACAGCCCTTGTGGAAGGTCACATAGCTAGTTAGTGGCAGAGAGTGGATTAGAACATGGGACCTCTTTGCCCGGCATTCCTTCCCCTTAGTGGAAGTTCCAGTGGTCCAATACGTCCAATAGATACAGACCCGACATTTCCTTCTAAAATGTTTGCAGCCTGCAGGCTCTCTGATGTAGTGGTCATTACTGATGAGATTCAGAAAAGTTGACAAAAGCAAAAGATCTCTGTCCTTGGGACAACAGGTACAGGTGTGTTTCACCTTATGTCATTGAGGAATCCCAAGAACTTAGCTCAGTCTCTGAGGAATCCTAAGAACTTAGTTCGATGGGTTTGTTACTCCTGGCAGGGGAAGAAACAGTTGGAAAATTTGCCTCAAAATCCAAAAGGAAGATTCATGGTTAAAAATTATTACCATAGATAAGTGGCAAAATCAACCATAACTTCTGTTATGGCCTCGTCTTCGTGAATTGTGTAAGAAAAGTTGAAAGCTATTACGTGTTATCTTTCCTCTCAGTTTTGTTTATTTATTGGTTATGACAAATATTAACCCTTCTGGAAGCACCTTTATAATACTTAAAGTCTATATAGGATATTTCATTCTAAACCCCCCAAATTCTTATATTTTCTTCATCAAGTACGGACAACAAAATAAGCCATAAATTGCAGGTCCTTTGGGACTATGGAGCCCTGGTGGTGCAGTGGTTAAGAGCTACAGCTGCTAAACAAAAGGTCAGCAGTTTGAATCCACCATCTGCTCCTTGGAAACCCAGTGGGGTGGTTCTACTCAGTCCTGTAGGGTCACTATGAATCGGAATTGATGCAACAGCAATGAGTTTGTTTTTTTGGGGACTAAAATGTAATGGTGGCAATAGTGTTGTTAATTGTTGTCAAGTTGGCTCCGACTCATGGCAGCCTTCCTTATAACAGAAGGACACATTGCCTGGTCCTGCGCCATCTTCGTGATTGGTGGTTTGTTTGAGTCCATTGCTGCAGCTGCTGCGTCAGTTCATCTTATTGAGGGTTTCCCTTGTTTTTCTGACCCTTTGCTTTACCAGCTATGATGTCCTTTTCTACTGATTGGTCTTTCCTGATGACGTGTCCAGAGTCAGCGAGCCGAAGTCTTGCCATCCTCACTTCTAAGAAACATTTGGCTTTATTTCTCCCAAGGCTGATTTGTTCATTCTTTTGGCAGTCTATGGTATATTCCGTATTCTTCACCGAAACCACAATTTGAGTGCATGGTAGTAGGACTGTTTTTCTGTTGACTAGTATTTCATGCAGACTCCCTGAAGTACAGATGTCCCAAAGCCCAGTGCCCTCTTGTCATTCTGTTGGTATTCTGCTCACATTTCAGTTCTATCAAAATTTCAGTCTTTCATTCTAGAGGGCCTTCTGTGGCCTGATAAATCGATTGTAACCTTACTTTGCAAAGCTGTAGGGTAATGGAGAAAATAGTTATTATGAAGTAGGAAGGCCTGGAATTGAATCCACTTCTGCCATTTAGTAGTTGTGTGACTTTGGGGGAGTTGTTTATTTTCTTGGGGTGGTGATTTCTTCCTCATCTGTGAAATGCCGGTCTCACAGAGTTATTTTAGAAATGGAATGAAATAAAACACACAGAGTCTCCCCATTATTCTTCCCATGGGGTGGGGTATGTGGTAAATTTTTCTTTTAGTTTTAAGCACAACTCTGTAAGGGTGGTTCTTTTTTTTTTTTTTTTTCCAGAATTTTATTTATTTTGTTGTTGTTATTGAGAAGATACACAGCAAAACATACACCAGTTCAACAGTTTCTACATGTACAATTCAGAGACATTGATGACATTCTCTGAGTTGTGTAGTCATTCTCACTCCCCTTTTCTGAGGTGTTCCTCCCTCATTACCATCAACTCATTGCCCCCTGAGGTTCCTATCTATCCTTTCAAGTTGCTGTTGTCAGTTTGATCCCAGGTAGATAATTCTTTTTTTTTTTTTTACAACCCCATGACACGTCAACATTCTCCCTTCTTGACCTTGGGTTCCCTATTACCAGCTTTCTGGCCCCCTCCTGCCTTTCAGTCCTTGCCCCTGGGCTGGTGTGCCCCTTTAGCCTTATTTTATTTTATAGGCCTGTCTAATCTTTGGCTGAAGGGTGAACCTCAAGAGTGACTTCATTACTGAGCTAAAAGTGTGTCCAAGGGCCATACTCTCAGGGCTTCTTCAGTCTCTGTCAGGCCAGTAAGTGAGTTAGAATTTTCTTCAACATTTTTCTCCAGCTCTGTCTGGGACCCTCTGTTGTGACCCCTGTCAGAGCAGTCAGTGGTGGTAGCCGGACACCATCTAGTTGTACTGGACTCACTCTGGTGGAGGCCGTGGTAGATGTGGTCCGTTAGTCCTTTGGACTAATCTTTCCCTTGTATGTTTAGTTTTCTTCATTCTTCCTTGTTCCCGAAGGGGTGAGACCAGTGGAGTATCTCGGATGGCCACTCACGGGCTTTTAAGAGGTATGCGGTAATTTTTTGTTGTGTTTTGTTTCAGTCTAGGATACCTTCTTGTAGACTGGGCTGACCTCTCTGAAATAGCACCAGCGAATCTGCTGAAGATGAGATGAGGAACTCAGAGCTGGCATCTTTAAGCCCCTATTCTTAGATAAGTCTTTTCCATTTTTACATGGGCACCTCAGAAAAAAAGTTTCCCAAATCCAACTCACATTTTGTTTTTGTTACTGTAAAATCCAAAAAGCATAAAATAGGTGCTTTCTAGGGTATTCCGGGGACTTTTTTTTCCCCACTGATAAGGGAGGCTTGAAAAGCTATTCCTTGAAGGGATCGGTCTAGTACATACGAGGGTCTGGACTTCATCTGCACACGAGAAGCTTAGCTGGGAAGCCTATTTGTTTTACTCTTACATCTAATGTCTCTATCTTGTCCCTCTCTCAGTGCACTCGGCGTTCGGATATTTTTCCTTTTTTATGTTCTTTAGCCATTTCACATCAGGCTAATTCCTAAGCTGGATCTCAAGTTCTGGCATCTGTTTATTCCTTCTTTCTTTCCCCGCATTGAACCTTGAATATTGATTTCCATTTTTACTCTTGAATTTATTAATTTTTTTATTCTTTCCAATCTCTTCCATCTGAGCTCAAACGTGGCCACAAGTGGGTAAATGCTAACAGGACCTGCTCTTGGGGTTTTTCTAGTAATGAAGGAGGGAAGATTGTTATCCATCTTCCCAGGCTGCAGGACCCCAGTGGCAGCATCATTGGCTGAGCCACACTGGAGCTCCTGGGGGTCTGGGCTTGGCTCGGCGAGGGCCACAAGAGAACAGTTATCACTCAGTGGCATTCCCGTTGTCAGCAGACCACATGTGGTTCTTTCCCCACCATCGGTCCTGCTGGTATCATGGGGAATTCCTGCAGAGTGGGCCAAGGCTAAACTTTCAACACTGTGGCCATACACTCAGCTGTCTTGGGGTATCAGCTGATGCTGGCAGTTGACTGCAGGGGCCGTTGCAATATTTTGCAACATTGCTGCAGAATAAGCCTACTTTTCACTCTACAGACTCCTAAAAGACATATTTGGATTTAAATGAACTAGTATTGTTTTTAGGGGTTCCTGGTTGGCACAAATGGTTACGCGCTTTACCACTAACCAAAAGGTTGGTGGTTTGAACCCACCCAGAGGCAGCTTGAAAGAAAGTCTTGACAATTTGCTTCCGAAAGGTCACAGCCTTGAAAATCCTATGGAGTTCAGTTCTACTCTGACACAGATGAGTTGGAATCAACTCAATGGCAACTGGTTCGTTTGCTTGTCTTGGTATTTTTTAAAAATTGTCCTAAAGTGCCCAGGTGACTTCATTCAATAGATATGTATTGAGAACCTACCAAATTCATAATACTGTTGTTTCTTTGCTGTGGTGTAGTTTTTTTAAATAAATATACAGCAGCTCTATTAAAATATAGGAAACCCTTTCAGCATAGTGGTTATGAGCTACGGCTGCTAACCAAAAGGTCAGCAGTTCAAATCCACCAGGTGTTCCTTGGAAACTCTATGGGGCAGTTCTACTTGGTCCTATAGAGTTGCCATGAGTCGGAATTCACTCAACAGCAATGGGTTTGGTTTGGTTTATTGAAATATAATTCGTATACCATACAATCACCCATTCGAAGAGCACTATTCGATAGCTTTTAGTATATTCACAGAGTTGTATGATATATCAGCACCATAGCCAAATTAAAACATTTCCATCATCCCCAAAAGAAACCTCAGGCTCTTTTACTGCAACCTCTAATTCCCCCTCACCCCCTGGCAACCACTCATCTGCTTCCTGTCTCTAAATGTTTGTCTGTTCCAGACAAATGGAATTATATAGTATGTGCCCGGCCTTTTACACCTGGTTCATCCATGTTGTACCATTGTATCAGTACTCTGCCCCTTTTCATGGCTGAGTAATATTCTGGTGTATGGATAGACCACTTTTTGTTTATCCATGCATCCGTTGATGGACATTTGGCTTGCTTCCACTTTCTGGCTGTTGTGAATAATGCTGTTATGAACATTCATGTACAAGTTTTTGTGTGAATACAGTTCTCAGTTCTCTTGGGTGTATACCTAGGAGTGGAATTGCTGGGTCAAATGGTAACTCTATGTTTAGCCTTTTGAAGAACTTCTGGAATGTTTTCCAAAAAAAAAAAAACACACACACTGCACCATTTTACATTCCCACCAACAGTGTGTGGAGTTCCGAGTTCTCCACATTTGGCCAACACTTGTTATTAGCTCTCCTTTTGATAGTAGAGTACTGTTATTTTTTAAGCAACCTACTGTAATGCGGGTTCTTTTTAAATTAGGAAAGAAGCAGCTTTAATCTGCATAAGGAAACCTAATATCACAGTGTTTCCATTTGCAGTGGGGGCAGTGTTCCAGGGCACTGGAGTCAGACAGATGTGGGCTGACAGCTGGCTTTGCCACTGTCTAGATTTATTGCTTTGGGTGCATTACTTAACCGCTCTGAACCTCAACTTGGGAGTGGATGGGCTGATGATAATTACCATACAGAGTCATGGAAAAGGTTAAGGAGAAGGTTCTCTGGAGCCCCAGGCACAGCGGTACCTAATAGATGCTCAAGAAAGATTACTTCTCTCCCCGTTATCAGAATCCTTAACTTGACTCTTTGAGAAAAGGAGGAATCTCTCCTATTTTCTCTTTCTCTCTCACACGTACAACCAAGCCTGTATCTTTTGAAACAATCTTCAGTATGACTTAGGGTTAGAAAACATTCACTCAAATTTTCTATTTATTCTCTCCTTAAAATACTGTACAGTGAAATTTGAGGTTCCTATCTATGATCAGCAAGCAGTGGGAAATTTCTGGTTTTCACTTGTTTGGCCAAAATTCTCCTCCCTAAGGAAAAAGTGCAGAGGACAGACACGATTTAAATTTTTTTTTTTTTTTTTTGCTATTCCTGTTTTATCGAGAAATTTTCTTTAAGCACAACATGCCACCTCCAGAGCGTCCCATGCCTTCGTGGTGTCACTGCACAGGGCACAAGCAGGGATTAAGTGCACAGGCTTGAAGTCAAGGAGTCTTGGGTTTGAATCCTGGCTTTGCCACCTCCTTGCTGGGTGACCTTAGGCAGGTTTCTCAACCTCTGTGTGCAGTGTTCCAGCCCTAGAATGTGTGTGCTGGGGGTGGAGGGTGTAAATCTGAGCAGTGCACCGCAATCTCCACCACTACAGCTCATTAGTCATTTCTAGGTGTTGAATTGGAGCCCTGGTGGCACAGTAGTTAAAAGCTTAGCTGCTAACCAAAAAGGTTGGCAGTTCTCTGGTTCGTAAGGTATGTGTAGGAGTCCCTGGGTGGTACCAATGGTTGATGCACTTGGCTGCTAATCAAAAGATTGGAGGTTTGAGTCCACCCAGGGGCACCTTGGAAGGAAGACCTGATGGACTACTTGCAAAAAAATCAGCCACTGAACACCCTATGGAATAAGGGGCACAGTTAACAGATACTTCTGAGGTATAACCAGACACCTCATGGGCTTGGTTGTCTGTGTTTGGAAGATTAGAATCATAATCTCGTGGAACATTTCAGTCAATTGGCATAATGTAGTTCATAAGGCAGTGTTCTACACCCTAGTTTGGTGAGTAGTGTCTGGGGTCATAAAAGCCTGCAAGTGGCCATCTAAGATACAACTATGGGTCTCTACTCATCTGGAACAAAAGAAAAAGAAGGAAATCAAAGACTGAAAGAAAACCCTGTGGAGCACAGTTCTCCTCTGACACACACGAGGTCACCATGAGTCAGAGTTGACTTGAAGGCAACTGGTTGGTTCCTAGTTATCTCATACAGCCACTAGGAGAATCAGCTGAGATCATACCTGTAAAGTCCCGGCACATAATAAACACTAGAAAATGCTTAACCAAAACAGATTGAGTTAAAAGAGCATCTAATACCAGAGGAAAAAATATTTATGGGATATAATGAGCCACATTTGATAAGAAAAGCAGAGAAAAACCACAACTCGCCGGGGTGTCGTACAGAGATATGAGAAGGCCTCTTTGGTTTTTGCGTCATCTGCAGATTGATTGAAACTCACACTTCTCCACCCCACCACCACCGCTGTGCTTCAGAAAGGAACAGGTTTGTTTAGGCTGGTCAGACTCCTCTGTGTCCTTGATGCGGGGTCAGAGTCAGGAAACAGAGCGTAGAAAAAAGCTATTTCACTGACATGTCTAGAGACAAGGAAGAAGGGCTTCTCCCTCCAAGATGAAATTAGAATCCCATTCTGGTGATAAGCCACTGCCCTGGCCCCATTCTCTTGGGGATAAATGTTCTGCACAGTCTGTCCTGCCTCTGAGACCTGCGGAGCCATTCAAGGAGCAAGACAGAAACCCTTGAGTACCTGCCCCTAACGTGAATTCCCAGAGACCTGCCTGGCCTCCCTGTGTCCTGTCGGGCCCTGTGGGATTTACAAGGGCTGCCTCCACTTTCCCAATGTTTTGTGACCTTGGTTGATAAGAGAAATGTTCATGTGTGCCTTCCGCTTAAACAGGGCCGAGAGACTCTGTTCAATTCCAAAATAGCCATGTAATGAGGCACCGCCCAACGACTGAGGTTCTGCCTTCCATCTTCTCAAGAGGGTATGTCACTGTTTATTTTAAGGTAAAATCTAGTCATCCGAGTGACAGATGGCTGGCTTCTGACAATATAAGTGGAGAAATAAGCCAACAGTGACTGAGAGTAGGAGAGAAGTTTTACATAATTGCTGTCTAATGGAAGAGGTTCCTAATTTATGCCTGTTTAAAAGAGGTAAATTTTTAAAGAGGTGGGTAGTCCCTGAGTGGCCCAAATGGTTAAGTGCTTGGCAACTAACCAAAAGGTTGGCAGTTCGAATCTACATGAAGGTGCCTTGGAAGAAAGGCCTGGCAACTTACGTCTGAAAAGTCACAGCCGTTGAAAACTTTGCGGAGCACATTCTACTCTGAAATTCACGCTGTTGCCAAGAGTCAGAGCTGACTTGACAGCCATTGGATTGGTTTGGGATTTAAAGAGGCGGGTCAGGTGACGGAAGGTTAGGTGACCCCATAAGTTCTGAAGGATGGCCCACTATTTCCTTGAGGGTGAGTTCATTGCACAAATATCAAGAGGCACTGTGACAGCCTCTGTGCTCTCTGTTGGCCCTTCCTCTTTGCCGCTGATATAAAGGGGAATGTCATCAATAGCCCACGTGATCTCCTGCGTTATCTCCTCCCCAATTTCTGCTGTTGTTAGCTGCTGTTGAGTTGAGCCCAACTCCTGGCGACCTGTGCATGAGAGAATGAAACGCTGTCCAGCCCTGCCTCATCCCCATGTGTGGTTGTGAATTGGTTCATTGTGATCTAAGGGTTTTCCCTGGCTGATTTTTGGAAGTAGATCACCAGACCTTCCCTCCTAAAGCCCCAGGCCTGGAATCTCCCCCCACGCTCCACAGTTAAGACATTCCCCCAGCTCTGATAGGAGAAACACTTCAATCCTGGTTTGGTGAAGGAAGGAAAACATGAGAAAAATGGTATCAGCACTGTGAATGGCACATTGCTACTACAAATCCATTACTGTGGAGTTGATTCCAACTCATAGCAACACTATAGGACAGAGTAGAACTGCCCCATAGGGTTTCCAAGGAGTAGCTGGTGGATTCGAACTGCTGACCTTATGGTTGGCAGCCAAGCTCTTAACCACTGAGCCACTGCTCCTATATTGCTACTATGGTGGGCATCAATTCTGGGCTATGCCTCGTATTTTAAAGTTAGCTTTGAAATGAGAAGCTTTGGCGCTTTAGGAACAAAATTTAAGCAAACTGAGCTTCTCATTATGACTCATCGAACTCTTGTATTTCTATTTAATATTAACAAGTGCAAAAATCATGGACGTCTCCCAATGCTGAAGTCATTTGCAAGTTGCAGTTCAGTTGATATTAAAAAACCTGATGTAAATAAATGCATACCAGTTAACTGATGTGAAAACCAAATTCTGTTTGATAACGTCAAGCTAACTCTAAGTGTATTATACCTCTTCTAGTTACGCAGGCTCTATGGAAACATTTCGATGTCCTCAAATCATTGAAATTAGTTCAGAGAAAAAGCACACCTTGAAGATGGATTCTGAAAGCAGTTTGCTTTTAGTGTTTATTTTAATTTGCAGAGACATACTTGCAGTATTAATTTCAGCATTTAGAAGTACTTTAAAAAGTGAATTGGTGATCTTGAAATCATGTTTTACATCCAGTGTGTGGCTTTAATATACATCTTGGTGCTTGAGGAAGCCCTTTTAGCTCAGTGATTAAGAGCTTGGCTGCTAACCAAAAGGTCGGCAGTTCGAATCTACCAGCTGCTCCTTAGAAACTCTATAGGGCAGTTCTACTCTGTCTTATAGGGTCGTTATGAGTTGGAATCAACTTGACGGGAATGGGTTTGGTTTTTGGTTTGGGGTGCTTGAGTGGTCCAAACGGTTAATGCACTTGACCTTAAATTTGGAGGTTCAAATCCAGCCTGAGGCAGACTCGAACTACTTCCGAAATGACTACTCAAACTACTACTTGATCTACTTCCAAAACATCAGTCATTGAAAATCCTGTGGAGCGCAGTTCTACTCTGACACCCATGGGGGCGCTGTGAGTTGGAATTGACTCCATGGCAACTGGTTGGTACCAACCCATGGTCAGCAGATACAGAGATGCCGATCGAAGCCACATCACCAGTGGTATTATACGAAGGCAACTGGATGGTGTCAACAAGAGAATCTGGGCCCCAAGACTGAGTTCTTCTCTATTGCAAGTTACAAGTCATGATGGAGCCTACAGCCTTCAATGTTTATCACCTTCTAACCAATGAATTAACTGACGGACTGTAGTGTTAACAACTTATCCTTGACCCTGTAATGTGCCATTTGCTGGAGTGTACTGTGTACAACTAGAAGGAGAATTTGAGAAATTACTTGTCATAGTAATTAACCCACCTATAGAATTTGGTAAGGGCCTTGTTGGCGCAACAGTGAAGCTCTCAGGTGCTAACTGAAAGACTGGCGTTTAGAACCTACGCAGCTACTCTGCGGGAGAAAGACCTGGCGATCTTCTTCCATAGAGATTACAACCAGGAAAACCCTACAGAGCAGTTCTGCTCTCTCACATGGGATCGCTTTGAGTTGGAATCAACTCAATGGCACCCTACAACGACAATAGAATTTGGTTAATTCTGAAAGTTAGCACCTACAAATAGTCTGCTTACGTTGAGCAGCATAAATGTTTCGGGAATAGGTGTTATCGTTACATGTACACTGTGACTAAATCTGGGTTTAAAAAATCCTTTTTCTGTTGCAGATGATGATATTGAAAAAAAAACCTGTAATAAATATAGGCTGGTGGCACAGTGGTTAAGGCACTTGACTGCTAACCTAAAGGTCGGCGGTTCGAAACCATCAGTGGCTCCTTGGGAGAAAGGTGTGGTAGTCTGTGTCCTTCCGTAGAGATTTATAGTCTTGAAAACCCTGTGGGGCATTATGGATTGAAAGTGATTTGACTGCCCCGGGTTTCGTTTTTTTTTTTTCCCCTATAGTGTTAGTACAATATGGTGAAGGTGCTTGAGGTCTGATTCATTCATGTATCCATTCATTCATTCCTTCATTCAGTGGATATTTACCAAACACCTACTACAAGCCAGTCACCTTGCAGGGTGTTGAGGATGCAACCGTGAATGGGAGAGTGAGGTTCCTGCCCTGCATACAGTCCAGCAGGGAAGACAAACTGACACTAAACAGGGAAATACTGCAGAGTTTACTAAACAAAGGTCCACCCAAAGGACAGAGTTGGGAGTACACACAGCTGCAACAACTGATCTAGACCTCTTGTTGTGACCTGCCGTCAAGTCAGCCCCCGACTCATGGTGACCCCACACACAACAGAACGAAATGTTGCCTGGTCCTGAGCCATCTGCATGATTGGGTATGGATCTTACCATTGTGATCCATAGGTTTTCATTGGCTGATCTTTGGAAGTAGACTGCCACGCCTTTCTCCCTTGTCCATCAGCTCCACTGAAACCTGTTCGACATCATATCCTGTATTGGCAGACGAGGGTGGCCTTGGGTGAGGTGCATTGGCTGGGAATCGAACCCAGGTCTCCCACATGGAAAGCAAGAAGTCTACCGTGGAGCCACCCTGGAAAGCCCTCCATGGGAAGGTGATACTTAAGCTGCACTCTGAAGAATGAGTGGGAGCTGGGCCAGGTGAAACCATCTTATCTGACAACATGCTTTTCTTCAATCAAGTGTGGTTTTATTTGGTTCCTCAGCTTTGCAGATAAACAGCCGACATTTCCTGTGGGCAAATGGATTCTCAGGGGTCTTACAGTACCTGTGATGGTAATTCCGAACGTCAGTGCTCATCCTCCAGTCCTGTTAGATGTGGTAAATAAAGACAGTTGGGCTGTATGTTGCACTGACTATGGCTTTTGGTGCGACACCTTGGAAACTATGGATTTAGAAAGGGTTAATTTCTTACTACAATTTTGAATAGCTGCTTTTCCTGTGATTTATCTATTTGACCTTCTGTGTTCATAACGACCTCTTGGCTGATTTGAAAATGGAGTGGCGAACAGTGTTTCTGGTTAGTTGGGAAGTTCTCACTCCCCTGCTTCCAACAACCCAGTTTTGTTACAGTGAATTAGCTTCTCCTGACGCCCATAGATTGCTTTAGGACTGTCTTCCAAAATGTGGGGGCAGAGCCTTGCTAAGATGTGTAGTAGAATCTAAGCATTCTGTGACGGCATCACGGTCACTTCCTACTGAACCGCTAACGTTTCTGTGTAGTCAGGAGGCTGAGCACCCCCAGGAAACGTTGATACAAAAGGAAAAAGCTCCAAAGGATCAGAGGAACCGAGGGAGGAAGCTACCCCTGTGTGTCTGGGTGCAAAGGTCCCAGAGCTGGGGCTGGTGTTGTACAAACAGGGATCAGCAGTCCTTTAGCAACCAATCGATCAGTCATCAATCAGTCAATGAAATGGGGACATGGAATGTCTGTGACCTAGTTCTATTGCCCCACGTTTGGTCATTGGAATCTGGATGTGTACAACAAGTTCCCGGGTTAGGAACGAGATCCGTTCCTAAGTGTGTATTTAAGTCAAGGTTGCAGGAGAGTCGGAACAGGTGCATACGGCTCTTATCTAGCCTTACTTTACTGCAAGAAAAGGCTCAAGGTCCTTTCAATGATTTAAAAGCTGCACATGCAGCAAGCGAAGGTGACCATGTTGAAGACTGATTGTGATGAAGACTGTTATCAGCAGGAGTTGGTTCAGTTGTTTCAACGTGAGGGCAAATTTACATAACATTAAAGGGCAAGTGTTAGTTGTCCTAAGTAACCCAGGGACTGTCCGTCACAGCTTTCAGCCTTCGCTCTCGTTACATAGCAGAGTCCTTGAGTGGTGCCAATGGTTAAGCACTTGACTGCTAACCAAAAGGCTGGTGGTTCGAACCCACCCAGAGGTGCCTCAGAAGACAGGTCTGGTGATCTGCTTCTGAAAGGTCACAGCCTTGAAAGCCCTATGGAGGACAGTTCTGCTCTGATACACATGGGGTCACCATGAGTTGGAATCGACTTCACTGCAGATAACAATAACTCATTACTTCATGTGGTTTTGGCTAGATGGGTGCTTTAAAAGAGCATTTACAAGGTCATTTCACCTTGATTTCCCAGATAGTTCTTTGCAATTGTTGGCCCTCATGGGTGCTAGTCGGCTGTAAGAAAGGCTAGATGGGCATGCTGTGCAAGAGCAGGGCAGGTGAGTACAGTTGCACAGTGAGAGCACTGCACAAAGCAGGTCTTTGCACACGTTCCCAGGAAGTTATACATAAGAATCACCTGGGGATCTTGTTAAGCTATAGATTCTGACTCAGTATATCTGGGGGTGGAAATGCAAATTCTCAGCCAGAGTTCAAATCTGAATGAACTGGCACAAAGGTACCCAGCCTAACAGGGGAGGAGAATGGACACCCAGGCAAGCCAGGAGGGCAGATACTTTTCTGTAATGTATGTGTCCACCTGGAGATACAGTGTCCACCTGGAGATACAGTGTCCACCTGGAGATACAGTGTCTGCCTGGAGAGGGTACTTTTTTGTAATTTTTTGTAATCCACTATATGGATTAGCTGCTGCCCTGATCAACTGCTTTTGACCTCTTGCTTGCTGCTAATTCTTTGCCGTAAACAAAGAAAAAGGGTAATTCTAGGTCATCCTTTTTCACGGAGAGAAGTGTCCATTCACTCCAAATCTCTTGCTTTACAGACTGCGTGCTTTCTTCTGTAAAACGTGCTGCAGATGTTACACGGTAATATTTTCACCTTGAAGCTTTCCAGATAAATCATTGGGATTTTCCATGGGAGATAACATCCCATTAGGCTCACACTGTCTCTCTCTTTCCCAAGCCTGTCCTGTCTCCAGGCTCACATGCCTGGTGTGGCCAAGGGGCTTATGGGGGACATCGTACCAGATTGCAGGGCTGTCTGCTGTCTCCCCCTGGAATGCATCCTAAGTTGGGATTTGCCTAGCTCAGACGCTGCCAAGGAGCTGTTGGTAATATAGAGTTCCTCCTTCCCCACCTGGCTGCAATATGTCCTCTAGTCTCCAAGCCAACATCTGGCCGGTCTCCATGCATTTAGCAACTTGTAGGTTTCTCTGCATGGATTTACGCAAAGGCTGAAAAAAAAATTCAGCATTCGTTTATTATACATTTATCAGATACGTGCTCTGTATATGACACTGGGCCAGCTTTGGGGACCAGACGAAACCTAGGAGCTGTTGTTCAAACTTTTCCCATGGGAAACAATGTACCAATATCAGCAGTTTCATATGGTTCAACCTAAAATGATAAACTCGGAGTCAGGGAGACCTGGTTCTACCACTTACTAGTTGTGTTGCCTTGATCGTGTTTTTTAACGTTCCCTCTATTGTCAGTAAAAGAAGAAAGTGTCTGGATGATTCTAAGGTCCTTCCTTAAGGAACTCAAGGGGCTCAACTGACCAACTTGGGAGTATTTTATTGTCAAAGGAGCCAGTTCAGTAGGAAGTATGGAGAATATTTAATGGTACAATAAAATCTGCAAAAGCCAGAACCTGTATAAGGCGGAAACCTGTCAGAGAAGGAAAACTCAAATTTTCCCACTAAAACAAATGATAGAAAAGTGGTAGGACTACACCCTGTCAAAGGTGAAAAATATGCGGGACCCAGAAAAACAAGGCAGCCCTGTCGAGTTCTGGCTCTCACAGGTTTCCCTTTAACATATCCATGAGTCTAGTGCTGATTTCAGAGGATCTAGTTTGGAGTCCTAGGTGGTGTAAATGGTTATCTTAGCCGCTAACTGAAAGTTTGGAGGCGCAAGTCTACCCAGAGGCACCTCGCAAGAATGGCCTGGTGATCTGCTTCTGAAAAACAGCCATTGAGAACCCTATGGAGCACAGTTACTCTGACACACGTGGGGTTGCCATGTGTTGGGGTCAGCGTGGCGGCAACTTTTTTTTTTTTTTTTAAACAAAGTTCTTAAAATAAAACTAATCTTAATTCTGCCTAACTTAAAAATAAATATGTACCACTGAACCATGAACCGCCTGTGTTTTATTTAGCAATCTTTTGTAAAGTCTAGGTTGGAAAACGAGCCTAGTACCATTTTCATTAAAAGTTTAAAATAATAATATTTATATGGGGAAAATGCACTTAGTTACAAAGTGTTTTATAATTTTCAAAGCCCTTTTCAAATAGATTTTCTGATCTGATGCTCACAACAACGCAATAAGCTAGGCTGTATTAGTTTTCATCAGCTTTTTAGGAAACTAAGGCTTAGAGGTGGTTCAGTGGTAGAATTCCCACCTTCCACACAGGAGCCCCGGTTCGATTCCCGGCCACTGCACCTCATGTGCAGTAACCACCCATCTGTCAGCGGAGGCTTGTGTGTTGCTCTGATGCTAAACAGGTTTCGGTGGAGCTTCCAGACTAAGACAAAGTAGGAAGAAAGGCCTGGCAATCTACTTCTGAAAATCAGCCAGTGAAAACCCTATGGATCACAATGGTCCAATCAACAGCAGATCATGGGACTGTGTAGGGCCAGGCAGCGTTTTGTTCCATTGTGCATGGGGTCCCCATGAGTTGGGGGCTGACTTAATGGCAGGTAACAGCAACAGCAACAATAGGAACAAGGCTTGGGGAGCTGTCTTAACTCACTCAGGACCACCGCCAATAAGTGACCATGCAAGGATTCTAGCTGGGTTTTCCAGTTGTTACTCCCGTGCCATTTCCACCAGACTGACTCTCCATAAACAGTAAACCACAGTGGGGCAATTTAATTCCCTAATGATAAATGGAACCACCTGGCTGGGGTTTTGTGTGGAGATAGCTGCATGCAGGCAGGGGATGCGCAGTTGTTAACACCCATTCTTTACTGGAACAAACTAAGGCGGACACACACCCACCTTGCTCCCTGAGGCATTCAGCTCCAGGCACCGGAAAGGAAGAAAAATGCTAGGGTGGAACTGAGTGCCCTTTTGATCACCCCTTCCGTGGTTAACATTATCTTCTAAAGAGGAGGCATTGTTTCCCCTCTCTTGAGCTCCTGATGCTATGCCATCCTGCACATTACAGCCACCATGACCGCTGTGGCTAGGGAGGCCCGGATTCTTTTACCTGTGCTCCGAGAATTCCTTAGGAGATGGTGCTGGTAAACAATTAGCATCAGAAGGCCCAAGAGGGGCACCCCTAATGGTTCTGCTGCTGATGAGGTACCAGGAGGGGCTTTCAGGACTCAACAGCGAGTTTTATTAGTGCCCCTTCTTGTTACGGCCCTCCTAAGATCCCAGTCCATTGGTAGTGTATTTAGAAAACCTTAGACCTGGAGGGGGTCTCCCTTATGCTCATGCAGTACATGGAGTCCGGTCATTTTATAGATGAAGCAGGACACAGGGAGAAAAGAGGCTGAGGCCATGGTTTCCAACTTTGTCTGCATATCAGAATCCCAGGAGATCTCTTAAAGCCCCAATGCCCACGTTCCACCCCATTCCAATTAGATCACCGTGTCTGGGGTGACAGCCAGGCACCAACTCTTTATAGAGATCCCTGGCTAATTCCGGGGTGCAGTGAGGCTTGCAAATTAATGGCTAATGACTTGCCCAAGATCACACAGCTGGGACAGGAGCCATGGTTCAACTCCATTGTTTTCAGCTAAAGCTGATGCTAGTCCTGGAAAGGGACAAGCAGATGCAATAGAGTGGCTTCCGTAGTAATGATGTGCCAGGAGGCTTCTATATTTATCTTTCACAACTACCCTTCAAGGTGGCTATGTCAGCCCCAGTTCACAGACAAAGAATCTGAGTGAGTTTTCGGTTGGCCTGAAGAAACATTTACCGTCAAGTCAACTCTGCCTCCTGGCGACCCCCAGCGTGTCGGTGTAGAACTGTGCTGAAAAGGTTTTCAATGGCTGATTTTTCAGAAGTAGATTGCCAGGGCTTTCTTTTGAGGCACCTCTGGGTGGACTGGAAAGCCCCAAGTCTGTGAGTCAGGCATCAGGCTGGAGGCTTCTCCTGACTCACATAGCTGCAGAGGCTGGAGAACCCAAGATAGGCAGGGCAGATGGCAGACTTCTGGCTCAAGTGCCAAGAAGGAGAGGTCAGATGATGAGGAGCTGAAGGCAGGATCCAGAGCAGAGCAAAAGCCTTCAAGCTTTGCCAGAAAGTCCATATATGTTGGATGGAGATCACACCCCCAAGGAAACTCCCTTTCAACTCACTGGAGGTGCTCACATTATATCTGATCTCATCATTACATAGCTGCCAAACTACATCATAACTGCCAAACCACTGAGAATCACGGCCCAGGCAAGTTGACACACAACCCTAACCATCACGCTGGTAAACAAGGCTTATGTGGCTCTGCCCTCCCAGAGCTTGTAGGAAATGAAGGGCCCAAAAAGATAACTCTATGATTCCAACATGTTAGGGTTAAGGCCGTGATGGGAACTTGCTTCATTCATATGCGTTGGGCCTTGTTTCTTCAAGAGGATTTGTGGCAGTGAAAACATACATAATGTAGTTATTAGAATATAAATAAGAAACAGAAATCAAGACAAGGGAAAATATAAATAAGAGAGTCAAGAGTAGAAGAAAAGAAACTTGGTTATGCAAATTGTAAGGATCCACTTGGGCCGAACCACAGATTTGGCGTTAAGGGTATTGGCAGCCATATTGGAAAGGGAAGTAGGGTGACTTACAAAGTTCTCATCAGAAACAAAACAAAGCAAAACAAAAGCAGTTTCTCAGGGGGAAGAAAAGACTTTCTTAACGCTAGGCTCTTGAGGAAATGCCTCATGTGCAGCTTCATGTTGGATCACACTGTCCCCAACAATATTCCCAGAGTGACTGCAACAATGGATTTTTTTGAAACAGTGCCTTAAGCGAGGATATGAAACTAAAATGTAATTCAAAAAATTCATTTCTGTCAGGTGTGGGTGGGCAGAAGGGAGTAGATTCGGTCCAGGTAGAGGCTAGGATGATTCTAGAGCCGGAACCTGGAATACCTGGGGGAGTGGAATTGGACACCCTTATTACTGTCTTTGTAAACATAATTTCTCTCTCCCGGGCTTTTGATAAGGCTGATAGTAATATTTTCTATTTTCTGGTGCAGCCCGAAGGGTAAGTATTCTGTATTGTGGATAAAGGGATGGTTTATACCAGAGGTCAGCAATCTTTCTCTGTAGATAGATAGATAGTATATATTTTAGGATGTGAGGGCCCGACGGTCTATGTCGCAATTAGTCATCTCTACTGTTGTAGTGGAAATGCTGGCGGCATAGTGGTTAAGTGCTACAGCTGCTAACCAAAAGGTCAGCAGTTCAAATCCACCAGGCGCCCCTTGGAAACTCTATGGGGCGCGAAAGCAGCCGCAGACAATACATAAGCGAATGGACGTGATCGTGCTTCCATAAAACGTGATTTACAAAGCAGGAGGCAGGCCAGGTTTGGCCCATGACCTGTAGTTTGCCAAACCTTGGTTTAACCTAAAAAATCAAAAAAAGCAGAGTATATTATAGGCATTCTTTTGTTGAAATGAAGGAAGGATTAGAAACGCAGTGACTTTGGCCTTGGCGTTTGATTGATGGTAGGTGAAGATACCAGCTGGAGAGAAAGTGGTTCATGCTAGCGTTGCAGATTCAATATGTTCCTTCTGGGAATTTGCAGACCCAGAAGCAATCTGACATAGCTCCTCACACATCACAGTGACATTCAACAAAGGGGCTCAGATGGTGGCAGTGCAGAACTGGGCTGGGTCTGAAAACCTGCCATGCCGTGTGGAGGAGATTCTGAAGTTCCTCACCTGGAAGACTCTCGCAGAGCAACATGGACTCTGTTACCACTTCATGACTGCTTCCCAGCAGGGACGGATTATCCAATAGGCAAGGTAAGCACGGTGCTGACCTTGTTTACCGGATCATCTGTAGTGAACAATTTCACATTTTCTCGCCACATCAAAGATTTTCTTTCTAGATATGGCTGGCATCTGTCTCTCTCCCAAACCCACAACACCTTTCTACAGAACCAAAACCTCTTTTCAAATGTACAGTCCCTGACAGGGATGGATAACCCAGTAAGCAAGGAGAAACCCATGTGAAATTGTTCGCTATAGGTTAGTAAGTAAGCACAAGTAAGCCTGTGCTTACCTTATCTACTAGCTAATCCACCCCTGCTTCCCAGGAAAGGGAGAAGACAATGTTGGATTATTTCCAATAGACTAGTATGTGCTAGTCAACCTTTGCCGTTGTTTAAGTGCACCATCTATTGCAGGCTACCTGATGTGGATTCTACCCCATCTCTATGAGCACGACATGCAATACAGCTGAAGATATGGTTATTCTCAGGAAAATATAATATGATTTCATTGTAAAATGGTTAAGCTCTCATCTGCTAGCCAAAAGATTAATGGTTCGAACTCACCCAGAGGTACCTCAGAAGACGGGGCTGGTGATCTGCTTCTGAAAGGTCATAGCCTTGAGAATCCTATGGAGCAGTTCCCATACACATGGGGTCGCCACGAGTTGGAGTCGACTTGGAGGAAACTGACAACAATAGCAACATGAGCAGATAACACATGTTGGCGGTTTGTCATGGCCCGAATCCTTAAATACCCCTCACTGACCATAAACTAATCCGGAAGGCCAACTGTATAACGGCAGCTCCCTTGAAGGGTTGAGTCTGTGAGGTCTTCAGTGACATCAGAAGAGGTGGCCCTAAGTGATTTGAAATCTGCAACAACAGGTGGTTAAGGGCCTCAGCCTTAGATATTGCTTTAGCCAAGCTATGGATGACTCCATAGTCCTGAGCACTGAGTTGTGTGTTCCACGTGGAGTGACAGTGGGGACATTGGCTTAAACATAGGTACCAGCTTGAAAAGAGTTTGCTAAAAACCTGTCTGTGAGTGAAATTGGCCTTGATTGCCAATTTGAACACCGTTCGGTGTACAATGCTTGCTGGGAAGTCAGTAACTGAGGCATTCGTCCCTTCTGAAATTTTGTAACCATTCACCCCTCCTGCGGCATAAAGTGGTTGAGAAAGTGTTCATTGCAGTCATCTGTTCCAGGCTTACGGAGGCAAGTCCTGCGTCTTCATCTCTATGTCCTCAGGGCTTAGCTCAGTACCTGGCCCATAAGAGCCACTCTAAAATGTTTGCCCAGTGAAGAAAAAAAAAAAAAAATTTTTTTTTCCTGGGAAATGTACTATACGATACTGTTACTTATACATCAGATGTATACGTGTATACACACACACACACACACACACAGAGCCCTGTACATATACATAATATTTATATAGCAATGTATATTTAATAAGGAGCCTTGGTGGCCCAGTGGTTAAAGTGCTCTTTCGGCTGCTAACTGAAAGGTTGGCGGTTCAAACCCACCAGTCACTCCTTGGGAGAAAGATGGGGCTGTCTGCTTCTGTGAAGATGACAGCCTTGGAAACCCTGTGGGGCAGCTCTACTCTGTCCTACAGGGTCAGTACGAGTGGAATCGACTCTTCGGTAATGGGTTTCGTTTTCTGGCTTTATTTTTTAATATAATATTATTATATGATATTTATGTAGCAAGTATATTTTATAGACTGTCATATATAATACTTATATAGCAAGTATATTAAATATGATATTATATATAATATTTATATAGCAATATATATTTAATATAATATTATACTATGGAAACCCTGGTGGTGTAGTCGTTAAGTGCTAAGGCTGCTAACCAACAGTTTGGCAGTTGAAATCCACCAGGTGCTCCTTGGAAACTCTACGTGGCAGTTCCACTCTGTCCTATAGGGTGGCAATGAGTCAGAATCGACTCGATGGCAATGGGTAATGGGTTTTTACATTGCGATATATATTTAATATCTTTTATGTACATTTGGAGCCCTGTTGGTGCAGTGGTTAAGAGCATGGCCACTAACCAAGTGGTTGACCCTTGGAAACCCTATGGGACAGTTCTACTCTGTCCTGTAGGGTCACTGTGAGCCAGGATCGACTTGATGGCAATGAGTATGTAACATTTATATAAAAATATATATTTAATATAATATTATATATTATATGTACATAGCAATATATATTATACATATGATATATGTATAAAATTGATAGTACATTAAAACCTGAGAAAGCCAGGACCTATATAAGGCGGAAACCTGTCAGAGAAGAAAACTCAAATATTCTTCAGTAATAGAGAGTGCTAGAAAAGTGGTAAGCTGCATGCTGTCAAAGGTGGACAACTTGCAAGACAGAAAAACAAGGCAGTCCTGTCGAGTTCCAGCTCGCACAGTTTTCACTGTAATATAAAATCCTGTTGGTAAAGCCAGTATCACAGTGAATGCTCTCCTGTAAGGGAGCTGTTTCCTTTTGCTAAGTAAGTGGTGGTTGACACTGAACCGCTCTAAGAAAGACTAAAGCTTTTTATTTGGGCATTGGTACAGAACATGTCTGTTGTTGTTGCTGTTGTTGTTGTTAGGAGCCTTCGAGCCGGTTCCAACTCATAGCAACCCCTGTGTATAACAGAAGGAAACATTGCCTGGTCCTGTACCATCCTCACAGTGGTTGTTATGCTTGAGCCCATTGTTGCAGCCACTGTGTGAATTCATCTCTTTGAAGGTCTTCCTCTTTTTTTTTTTTGTTTTCTACCCTAGCAGGCATGATATCCTCCTCCAGAATCTCGTCCTTCCTGATAACATGCCCAAAGTGTGTGAGACGTAGTCTCAACATCCTTGCTTCTAAGGAGCATTCTGGCTGTACTTCTTCCAAGACAGATTTGTTCATTCTTTTGGCAATCCATGTGTATTCAATATTCTTTGCCAACACCACAGTTCAAAGCCATCAATTCTTTTTGGGTCTTCCTTATTTATCGTCCAGCTTTTGCATGCATGTGAGACGATTGAAAACACCATGGCTTGGGTCAGGCGCACCTTAGTCTTCAAGGTGACTTTGCTTTTCAACACGTTTACGAGGTTTTTTGTAGCAAATTTGCCCAATGCAATGCATCATTTGATTTCTTGACTGCTGATTCCACGGCTGTTGATTGTGAACTCAAGTAAAAGGAAATCCTTGATAACTTCGATCTTTTCTCTACTTATCATGATGTCACTTATTGGTCCAGCTGTGAGGACTTTTGTTTCCTTTATGTTGAAGTATAATCCATACTGAAGGCTGTGGTCTTTGATCTTCATCAGTAAGTGCTTCAGGTCCTCTTCACTTCTAGCAAGCAAGGTTGTGTCATCTGCATAACACAGGTTGTTAATGACTCCTCCCCTAATCCTGATGCCCCACAGTGGTTAAGAGCTCAAGCTGCTTACCAAAGGATTAGTAGTCCAAATCCACCATCCACTACTTGGGAACCCTATAGGGCAGTTCTGCTCTATTCTGTAGGATTGCAATGAGTTGGAATTGACTTGATGCCAATGGATTGATGGCAAATTATGCCTACAACTTAAAAAGAAGAAAACCGCTTGACTTGTAGTACCCATGGCAGACATCACCAGATAGGCGTGGATCTGGTTCATACAACATGCATAATATATTTTTGACAACAACATATTCTCTACAATGGCAGGATGTGAGACCAGAGAAAGTTCAAGGGTCAATTGCTCAGGGGAGCTGTCTGATACCAAAGTTGCCCAAGACATCTATTTTTTCAGAAGTAACAGAGGACCAGATATACTGTTTTGTTTCCTCTCTTCCTTCCCCTGGCCCCTGCCCATACGCTTGTATAGAAGCAATTACTTTATTAGTTGCCTTAGGTGAGCACATTTCCTTCAACAGAAGATCACAGCATGGTCTTGTGGCCATGCTTTTTAAAATATCCCTGCGCTAATGAGAATGGGGATGTTCTGAGCCAAAAGCAAATGAAGAGAGGAGATTTAAGACTGGGCAGTGGGAAGATGCAACCACAGCCCTGTCCCTATGCCACCCTGGTGGCCAGGACTCGGGAACAAGGAGGACCAAGAAGACCCTCCAAACCAGCTGAGGCACCAGCCCTGCGTACTTCATTGTAGGGTCCATTTCTACCAGAGGAACCGGGGAATGACAAAGAAACAAAGAGAAAATGGGCTTGGAGCAAAGTCTAACCTCACTTGGGGGTCTCCGTGCCATGCATAATTTGTCTCACTGTGATAGATAAATCGCCTATCCCCATTGGTCTGTCCCTTACAGGGATAAACTTTGTCTTCATGGACATTTATTAAATATCACTCCACGTCCTTCTGGTTCCCACAGTACCAGACCAAGAGAACTTGAACATCCGTTCATAGTCTTGCTCCTAACCCTTCCCCAACCTTAACTGCAAAGTGATGGGAATAGAATAAAGAGACAAATGGATAGCCTTAAGTAGCTTCTTGTCGCCCCATGTTGTCCTATTTGGGTGAGTGTTCAGAGATAATTACACATTGCAATGAACCTGATTGCTTTTGGTTCACAGAAACATGCTGATTTCCGTGTCGTTGTTAGTTGCTGCCGAGTTGAACTCGGTCATGGCAGCCCCATGTACAACAGAACAAAACGTTGCCTGGTCCTATGCCATCTTCATGATCGTTCAGTCCATTGTTGTGGTGGTTATGTAGTGCCCTCAAACTTAGGGGGTTTATCCTCAAGCGCTCTGTTACACCATCTTCTGTTGTGATGCACAGGTTTTTATTGGCTGATTTTCAGAAGTAGATCTCCAGACCTTTCTTCCTAGTCTGTCTTAGTCTGGAAGCTCTGCTGAAACCTGTCCACCATGGTATTTGTCCCTGCTGGTATTTGAAATACTGGTGGTATAGCTTCCAGCCTCACAGCAACAGACAAACCACCACAGTACAACAACTGACAGAATACCACAGTAGATGGTAATCTTACCTGTGTGTTCCGTGTGTTTCCGTGTTCACTGATCCACTCTGGATGTTCTTGGTTGCAGGGCCTGAGGATCATTTTCTCAGATGCATCGCGGCTCATCTTCCGGCTGAGCTCGTCTAGTGGTGTGCGGGCCACCATCCGGCTGTATGCAGAGAGCTATGAGCGGGATCCCAGCAGCCATGACCAGGAGCCACAGGTACCACAGTAGAGCAGGGCTCCCAGCTCTGTATGTCTTGTTGCTTTGGCAATTTAGAGAACTCCTGTGGGCTTAACATTCCAGAAAGGCATAGTGACACCTCCCTCTGAAGGACAAGCTTAGAGTGACGCAGAGCAAATTCAATGTATTCATTGTAGTGTTTGAAACAAAATTTGCTCTCCAGCACCTATGATGAGTTTAGGTCAGCAGTTCCCAAACCACTTGCCACTCTTGACTGTTCTGTGGTTTGTTGATTAGGGTGACATCAAGATATATATATACGATAAGGAAATTTCAAGTTAAACTGAGTTAAGCCGGTCAATACTCCTTGGAACCTGGAATATGCTCACGGCCATCATGAATCTCCAGGTGTCTGGGAAACTCTGGGCTGGACCACGGGTGTTGAGAGGGCAGTATAGACGCTACTCTGGGGTTTTCCTCTGAGGTGGTGGCAGAGCCCACAGCGAGGGAAGGTGCTGCGGAGGCCTGAATTTCAGATTAAGGGAAGACACTGACAAGGTTAGGTGCTTGCGTTTGGCAAATCCCCTTGATGTTTTCAGCAGTAGAGCTAATTAAGGACTCGTTCTGATTGGCTGTTAGCTGCCATCAAATCGGCTCCTGACTCATGGTGACCCCCTGCACACCAGGATTGGACTGTTGTGATCCACTGGGTTTTCATTGGCTGATTTTCAGAAGTAGATCACCAGGCCTTTCTTCCTAGTCTCCCTTGGTCTGGAAGCTCTGCTGAAACTCATTCAACATCACAGCAACGCACAGGCCTCCACTGACAGGTGGTGACTCTGTGTGAGCTGTATTGGTCAGGAATCGAACCTGGGTCTTCTGTATGGAAGGCAAGAATTATACTCCTGAACCACCATTTAGAAGGTAATAAATGGCACAGCCAGAAGCCTTCCTATTCTCCAGGCAACGCTAATTAAACCATGATGTCAGATACTTCCAGATACACTTCTGGCTTCCCTCTGTCCTTGGTCTTTATCTCCATCTGGGTTTAGAAACAGAGTCCTTGATGAGAAGATTCCTTAGATGAAAACGTTGGTTCCATCTCCAGCACTTCTTTTGGGGAGAAGCAGAGAAGCGGAGGGGGAGTGGTGGCTCAGTGGTAGAATTCTCACCTTCCATGCGGGAGACCTGGGTTCGATTCCCAGCTAATGCACCTCACCCACAGCCACCACCCATCCGTCAGTGGAGTCTTATGTGTGGCCATGGTGCTGCACAGGTTTCAGTGGGGCTGCCAGACTAAGCCAGACCAGGAAGGAAGGCCTGAAGATTTACTTCTAAAAATCAGCCAGTGCAAACCCTATGGACCATGACGGTCTGATCTGCAACGGGTCACAGGGATGGTGCAGGACTGGGCAGCATTTTGTTCTATTGTGCATCAGCTCGCCATGAATCAGGGCCGACTCCCCGGCAGCTAACAACAACAAGAGAAGCAGAGAAGTACTCACTTCTTCTCATTTCTGAGTTTCTCGAAATGTCTAGTTATCATTTGCCATAGCTGCGCCCTGGATGGAACAAAAGACCCGGGCAGAGTTTCTTTCTTTGTCAGTAGTGGTTTTCTTCATGGTATCTTTCTTTGGAGACTCTCAAACACTTTATAAAATGGTGACGTAGATCCTCACACCTGACTCAGTAACCAGGAGATCTGTCTGGAGTAGCATCATTGCAGGTGGGGAGCTAGAGGCTGGGGAGGCTGAGAACTGGCCTCAGGGTTACCAGGGTGTGGGGGGCAAACGCGTGGCCCCTTCGTCTCAGGATTGGAGGAAGAGGGCCCGTTCTGCCAACATAGCCAGTTAGTGGGTGCATGTCACCCAAGATAGTACTAAATTGTGCAAGAATGAGAGGCTTACCCTCTCTTTCCGTGTAAAATTTGCTCTGCCAGCCTCTTGTTGGGCAGGGAGATTAAAGAACGGGCCTGAAAGTCCAGAGCTCCGTGCAGGGTGAGGAATGAGGGCCTGGCCTCCCCAGCAGTGACTCACTCTGACTCCAGGCTATTTTTTCTCAACATTTTTTACCCTATTTGCACAGGGTAAGCGCCAGTGGTATTTGCTTATTTTTATTTACCTACCACGCTGACTGCAGGAGTATGACGCCTGGGCCACTGGATGGATGTGTGTGGTAACGATCCTGTTATTTATGAGTCTCAGTAAGGTGATCTGGAAAAGCTAACTGGTACCAATTTTTTTTTTTTTTTTTTTTTTAAGGCTGAAAACCTCCATTAAAAAAAAAAAAGTTGCTGGCAAGTTGACTGACTCATGGTGACCCCACGTGTGTGTCACTGTAGAACTGTGCTCCGGAGGGTTTTCAACTGTGCTCCATGGGTTTTCAACTGTGCCCCGTAGGGTTTTCAACTGTGCTCCGTAGGGTTTTCAGTCATTGGTTTTTTGGGACTTAGATCACCAGGCCTTCCTCGTGAGGCACTTTTAGGTGGGCTTGAACTGCTACCCTTTCAGTGAGCAGCCAAGCACGTTGGTTACCTGTTCGCACCATGCAGGGACTCCAGAAACCTCCATAGACCTGCTTTTTGAGCGTCAAGTATATAACTTCAATTCATGGGGAAAAGAAAATATAAGTAATGTATGTTTTATTTCCCACTACTACCTATTTTCCATCCTGTTAGTTTAAAGGGTCTGCTCAGTAGAATGTTTGGAGAATCCTATCCTTAGTATCGTCCTCTGAGCACTGATACTGCCTCCCTTCCTCATCATAAGCAAGGGGGTCCCCAGACCGGGCTGGATCTCGGAGTCTATAGCACACGAGCTACCTAAATATTTCACATATCAAAATAAACCGGTTACCAGTTGCCATCAAGCCAGTCCTGACTCATGACGACCCCATGTGTGTCAGAGTAGAACTGCTCCCTAAGGCTTTCAACAACCAGGTTTTAAATGGCTGATTTTTTGGAAGTAGAATGCCAGGCCTTTCTTCTGAGGCACCTTAGGGTGGCTGAAACCTGTGACCTTTGAGTTAGCAGCTGAGCTTGTTAACTTTGTACCACCCAGGGCCTCCATTGAAACAGAACTCCTTATTAAAATACCATGCATGATTGACTTACCAATTTAAGCCCCATTGTGTGGTACATTTAAGTCAGGATATAATTCAGAGTAAGATTTTAAAAGAAATCTAAACAGCTAAGGAAAGGGAGGGAGATTCTCTAAGCAGCCTACCTGTCTCAATGACTGCCGAGTTCTACCTGGGCCTTTACATTTGAGCCCTTTGCATCTCCTCCCAGGTTGCTTTCTGGGCCACTGGCTCCTGCGTTCCGACAGCTCTGGAAGGAGAAGCCTTTGGTTAGCTGTTAACAGAGATCAAAGATAAGGCATTCGCCTCATAGTGGTTAGTGTTTTTACTGATCTAGGGCCTGGCCCAGAAAGACCTGCTGGAGTTACTCTCTGCTGCAGGGAGAACCTGTTCCACCTTTTTGGCTTGTTCGAGTTCACAGTGCCCTGAGGCGGCAGTGGTGGTTCAATGGTAGAATTCTTACCTTCCATGCAGGAGACCTGGGTTCAATTTCTGGCCGGTGCACCTCATCTGCAGCCACCACTGGTCCCTCAGTGGAGGTTTGCGTGTTGTTGTGATGCCGAACAGGTTTCAGTCACGCTTCCAGACTTAAATGGACTGGGAAGAAAGGCCTGGCGAGCTACTTCCTAAAATCAGCCAATGAAAACCGTACGGATCACAAAGGTGTGATCCACAGCTAATCTTGAGGATGGGGCAGGACAGGGCAGTGTTTGGTTCCATTGTACGTGGGGTCGCCGTGGGTCAGGAACCATCTCGATGGCAGCTAACAACAAGAATTTACAGCCCAGAAAACAGAGACCCCCCCCCACCCACATACATACACACTCATGCACCCATTAAAGGATCTCTAGAATCTGAGGAAGACCCTCAATGAGATGGATTGACACAGTGGCTGCAACAATGGGCTTAAGCATAAGAACAATTGTGAGAATGGCTGAGGACTGGGCAGTGTTTCATTCTGTTGTGCATATAGGGTTGCTACGGGTCGGAACTGACCTGATGGCACTAACAACAACAGAATCTGCAGAGAATCCATTACTGATCTCATCCCAATTTCAGAGGTATTTTTAAATGTCTTACGCACTCTCGGTACCCACCTACATGCAGGTTATTTCCCAAGAGGGCCGGAGAGAGTCCCCTTCAAATGGCGGGTTACCATCTGGTGGTTTTCCTTTGCACCTGGCTGGTTTCTTTTCCAGACATTTTAGACACATGTGAACAGAGCATGTTTTTGACATTTATGCTGTGCTTGCCTCGTGGAACTGTTTGGAACGCCCCTAGTGACATAATCAGGAGAATGCGTAATACATTCTACGTGCACACACCAGTCTCTGCTCCCACATGGAGATTTATTTGGATGCTTTTATATAACAGTGGTTATGCCATTGGTTTTAAATTGATGTAAAATAGTTTATATCTATATTTTAAAGAATTCTCGCCACACGAGCCTAGGTGTGTCTGTGAGACTGAGTGGTCGAGGGAGAAAGTGGAGAGGCCCTAAGGAGATGAGAAGGCTCTTGCCCTGATCTTGCTCTTGATTCCTTGGTAAATCAGGAAGAAAGCTTCCCAAGGCCCATTTCTGGAGGATTATATGGTTTTAAAGGCGCAGGATTACTTTAATTTTACTGGCAATCAGTAGGCCTTCAAGGAGCCCTCAAACCAGCTGGGAGTGATTTGGAAAGAGTGAGGCACCCAGAGGATTGACATTCACAGGTAACCAGAAACCGTCCGACCACTGGCACTTTCTTTCCCACCCAGTGTATTCGCAGGGCTGCTGATGTACCTTTCTTCGTTTGCCTTCTTTCCTAGGTCCTTTGAGCCTTTTGTGGAGTAGCTAATGAATAATGAAAGTGTAAAAGGAAAAGGCAAGGGAAGCCTTGTCAAGGGCTAGGATAACCACAGACTTGTGGCTAATCAGCAGTCGGCTTTGGCAATTTGCCTGCAAATATAACCACACCCACCCCCCCCAATTCCTGGGGGGAACCTGACTGCCCCCACCTTCCTTCCCGTTGAGGAATTTGTGTCTGTATTTCTGATAAGCTGCACCTGGAAGACTCTAAGGCTAAACCTGAGTACCAGGAGTCCCTCTATATTTGATTCACCCGTCAAACCAAAAGCTGTCATTTTGCTCTGCCTGTTCTTATTATAGGAGCCCTGGTGGCTCAGTTGTTAAAGCAATGGACTGCTAACCGAAAGATTGGTGGTTTGAACCCACCAGGGGCTCCATGGCAAAAGATGTGGCAGTCTGCTTCCATAGAGATTTACAGCCTTGGAAGCCCTACGGGGTCACTATGAGTTGGAATCGACTTGACAGCTACGGGTCTTGGTTGGCTCTTATTGTAAAGAGCCCTGGTGGTGCAGTGGTTAAGTGTTTAGGTGCAAACCCAAAGGTCCACTGTTTGAACTCACCAGCCACTCCATGGGAGGAACATGTGGCAGTCTGCTTCCATAAAGATTTACGGCCTTGGAAACGCTATGGAGTACTTCTACTCTATCCTACAGGGTCGATATTCTTCTGAAGTGACTTGAAATAGGAAATGACGCATAAATGGGCACTCACTTAGGGATGACAAGAATAACATTCCTCTGTGTAAGACTATAAGGAGCCCTGGTGGTGCAGTGGTTAAGTGCTCAGCTGCTAACCAAAAGGTCAGTGGTCCAAATCCACCAGCTGCTCTGCAGGAGAAAGGTGTGGCAGCCTGCCTCCATAAAGATTTACAGCCCTGGAAACCCTATATAGGGTCACTATGTGTCAGAATCAACTGGATGGCAATGGGTTTGGGTTTTTGGGTTTATCTAAGACTATACTAGAACATGGCAGTCCTTGGGAGCTGCAAGTGGTTAAGCGTTCAACTACTAACCTAAAGGTTAGCGGTTTGAACCCACCCAGGGAAGAAAGGCCTGGCAATCTGCTTCCGTAAAGATTACAGCCAAGAAAACCCTAAGGAGCAGTTCTACTCTGCACACATGGGGTTGCTGTGAGTTGGAATTGACTCAACAGCAACTAAAAACAAAAACAATAGAACATGATTTCGGAACCACACTAGACAAATGTATATGAAAAGCATTGTGTTGTTATTTCAATAGAAAACCTACACAAGGGTATATACACAGGCATACACGCAAGAGAAGACGTGAGGAAATGCTGTGTTTTGTTTTTTACTCCTCAGATTTTTGTCCATGTTACGTCCATGGATTCTGCAATGTGGAACTAGCGGGGGAGCAGGATGATATGAAGAGAGTTGAGAAAAGAAACACGTGGTTAGAGGGCTGGGCTATAGAAACTACGGGCCAAGTTAAGAGAGCTGGCTCGATTTTCTTGGAAGAGAGTCATGACCTGGAGCCTTCGAGAATATAAAGACTAATACGGCCCACAGAAAGATGGCCAGCTGTTCTCCATAACTAATGAATATGTAATTTGAGGAAATAAACTCACGCTGACCTAGAAGGGATTCAGATGAACTGTTAGAACAATTTCTCAACTCTGGCGGCTCCTGCCCACTTAGGATGGCTGAATTCGCTTTCCAGAAGTCTCTGTGACCAAAGAGATAAAAAAAAGATTTAAATATAGGCAAGGGTGGAGACCAATGAGCAAGGTAACGTCTCAAAGTAGTCTTCGGTCTTAAAATGTTGGTTATGTATTTATTAAAAAGGAAAGAACAGAAGAAAGAAAAAGGAAAGAAAGAGGAAGAGAAAGAAAAGAGAAAAAGGACCAAGCTAAGTTGTGGTCAGGTGGGTTAGATTTCCCCCTAGTGGCGTAGGAAGGAATTTGGTACAGCTGGCACAGTGGTCAAGAGTTCAGCTGCTAACCAAAAGGTCAGCAGTTCCGACCCACCAGGTGCTCATTGGAAACCCCATGGGGCAGTTCTACTCTGTCCTATATAGGGTCACTATGAGTCAGAAATCGACTCAGTAACAACTGGTTTGGTATTTTGACAAAGGAGCCCTGGTTTTGCAGTGTTTAAAGTGCTTGGCTGCTAACAGAAAGGTTGGTGGTTCAAATCTACCAGCTGCTCCATGGAAGAAAGACATGGCAGTCAAGTTCCATAAAGATTACAGCCTTGGAAGCCCTATGGGGCAGTTCTACTTTGTCCTATAGGGTTGCTGTGTTTGTCAAATCAGAGTCAGTGGAGTGGAATTAAAGCAGGGAAAAGAAGAAGAGATGCATAGGTTTTTCTATGTTTCTGCTCATTTAGGTGAATTATCTCATGAAAAACCAGGGGCAGACAGTTCTTTTTCTTGCTTAGGTATTGGAATCTAGACTAACACTCTGGCATTAGGGAGGATGGTTTTCTCTGCAGCTGAGGCAGGGACAGTTTACCCAGTGAGCAAGGTTTGATGTGGTGAAACCCATATGAAGTTGTTCACTATAGATTAGTGAGTAAGCACAAGTAAACCTGTGCTTACTTTGTTCACTGGGTAGTCTGTCCCTGTCAGGGTTTGTAAATTTGAAAAGAGGCTTTGATTCTGTGGCAAGGTGCTATGGGGTTGGGCCAGAGACAGATGGCAGCCACACCTAGAAGCAGAATCTTTATTATGGTGGAAAGATGTGAAATTATTCACTACAAGTGGTCTGGTAAGCAAGGTAAGTACCGTGCTTACCTTGCCTATTGGCTAATCTGCCCCTGAGCTGAGGGCATTTCATGGGATGAGTTGGAAATTTGGCAGGTATTTCCAAGTGGCTAGTTTTTTTTTTTAGTGCCTATTTTAGAGTCCCCGGGTGGCGCAAACGGTTAAGTGCTCGACTACTAGCCAAAAAGTTTACGGTTTGAACCCACCCAGAAGCACCTGGGAAGTGATCTGCTTCTGACAGGTCACAGCCTTGAAAACCTTATGGAGCAGTTCTACTCTGCACATACCGGCTCACCATGAGTCGCAGCTGACTTGATGGCAAGTAACTACAACGGTGATTATCACAGGCCAGGGCTGTTAGGAGTTCTGATGACAATTAGCCTTTCCTCTGGGCTCCATTGGGATTAGAAGACCCTTCAGGGTACTGCGTGTGTGACAGCCCTGAGCCAGCACCCAGACTGTCCACCTCCAGGGATGTGTGGGAATGTGTGGGTCGCAGTGACAGCTGACTGCCGCGGCAAAGCACGCATGCCCACCTCAAATCCTGTTTGGGCAGTACGTACAATAGCTGCTGTCGAGTCAGCTCCAACTCACAGTGGCACCACACGTGTCACAGTAGAGCTGTGCTCCACAGGGTTTTCAATAATTGATTTTTTGGAAGTAGATCACCTGGCCTTTCTTCAAAGACACCTCTGGTTGGATTCAAACTGCCTACCTTTTGGTTAGCAGCCGAGTGCGCGAACCATTTCCACCCAGGGACCCCAGTATATGCAAAAGAGACCCTTATTCCAAATCGTGTGCACTGGCTTTACCACCTTATCCCACTAGGCCTAGCGGCCTTGAGAATCAGAACACCGACTGAAGAACTAAATGCTGTGCTTTGATCCTAGTTTCAGGTCAAATGTGGATTAACATCTAATCAAAAACCAAACCCACTGCTGTCAAGGCAACTCCGACTCATAGTGACTCTATAGAACAAGGTAGGACCGCCCCATAGGGTTTCTAAGGCTGTCATCTTTATGGAAGCAGGCTGCCACATCTTTCTCCTGTGGAGTCACTGGGTGGGTTTGAACTGCATTCCTTTCAGTTAGCAGCCAAGTGCTTAACCACTGCTCCACCAGGGTTTTCTGAAATAGTAAATATCAATCTTACCAAAACATTTTTTACATTGGTACCTCTGCTGGGGTCCCAAGCTCCTGCTCAGCCTGCTGTGGGCTAACCCAGTGCTGTTTGCATCCACAAATCACTGGGTCTCGCTGGACCTTGTTTACTCCGCCTGCAGAGCGAGCATGAATGGATCTGCGGTGCCACCGTGGTCACGCTAGGACAAAAGGTCAGCCGTCAGGACTCCCCTCGCCAGATGATCAGGCTTGACAGGCTGTGCCCAGCACAGTCCAGCTTTCCCAGCATCCTCTCGGTGACTGCCCAGACGCGCAGCCGGCTGACCCGGTTTCCGTGCCTTTCAGTAGGAAGCTACGCAGGCCCTTTGGGCCAGTGCCCTTCTTTCACGGAGAGTAAACCATTCACCTGGTCTATAAGGAAGAGTGCATCTTGGCAAACCAGTCCTGACAGCCACCCTGGAAGCTGCCAGTAACCCGCAGGAGGAAGTTCTGGACTTGTATGTGCAACCAAATAGGGGAGGCAGCACTGGGCCCCCCACCAGAGGCAGGCCTCACCCCACGGGGATGCAGGATCTGGGAGGGAGGTGGCTGTTCCAGGCCCCCGGTCTGCTCTCTGTGGATTTTAGTTCCACACCCTAATCCCAGAGCAAGAAGCCCATTCACAGTGCAGGTGAAGGGTCTCCCATGCACTGTTTTTCCTCTCAGGAATGAAAAATCGCAGTACCCAGAGGCTTAGGCCTTCAGTGGGGAGGGAAGGCATGGAAAGGTTTATGAATCTCTTGTTTTAGGTTTTTATGTTTATTTCATTTCTGAGTGTTTTTGGTGGTAGAAATAGTCCAGTAGGCATTGTTGGGTAGATTGGGGCCTGTGCTTTCCAAACTTCTTGATATGGGGATGGGATGTTGTCATGGATTGAATTGTATCTCCCAGAAATATGTGTCCACTTGGTTAGGCCATGATTTCCAGTATTGTGTGACTGTCTACCATTTTGTCATTTAATGAGATTTTCCTATGTGTTGTAAATCCTTTCACTATGATGTAATGAGATGGATTGATTAGTGGCAGGTATATTGATGAGCTCTACAAGATTAGATAGTGTCTTAAGCCAATCTCTTTTGAGATACAAAAGAGAGAAGCTAGCAGAGATACATGGGGACCTCATACCACCAAGAAAGCAGTGCCAAGAGCAGAGCTTATCCTTTGGACTGGGGGTTCCTGTGCGGAGAAGCTCCTAGTTCAGGGGAAGATTGATGAGAAGGACCTTCCTCCAGAGCTGACACAGAGAAAAAACCTTCCCTTAGAGCTGACGCCCTGAATTTGGACTTGGAGCCTACTAGACTAGGAGAGAATAAACTTCTGTTTGTTAAAGCCATCCACTTGTGGTATTTCTGTTATAGCAGCACTAGATGACTAAGACAAACATCAACCAGGCAGTAGAGGAAAAGAAGATACAACCGTGGTCACCTGTCCAGGGAGGGCTGACATTGTTCCGGGCGTTGAGATTTTGCTTTTTCACATGCCATTGTAGCTGCATGGCCTCCTGTTTAAAAGGTTGGATTTTGGAATCAGGCATCCTTGTGTGTGTGTGTGTGTTTTGTGGGGTGGGGAGAGTTTGTGTGTATGTGGTGAAAATATACAGAACAAAACAACATACCATGTCAGCAATTGCTACATGTACAATTCGGTGACACTGATTACGTTCTTCAAGTTGTGCAACCATTCTCTCGCTCCTTTTCCAAATCCTTCCACCACCATGAACATAAACTCCCTGCCCTCTAGGCAAAAACTCCCCTTTCTCACGCCTTCTCTCTCCTGGTCACCGCTAGTAATCTTTGGTCTCTGTATATTTGCTTATTTCATATAAGTGAGATCATACAACATTTGTCCTTTTAGAACTCACTGATTTTGCTCAGCATGACGTTTCCAAGGTTCACCCACGCAGTGGCATGCATCAGGACCTTGTTGCTCTTTGTAGCTGAGTAATATGGACGCCTTGGTTTTGAGCCCTAGCTCTGCCATTCTCTAAGGTACGTTTGGTGAAATGATTGACACACTGGCCAAAAGGTTGGCAGTTCAAACCCACCCAGATGTGCCTCGGAAGATAGGCTTGGCAATCTGCTTCTGAAAGTCACAGCCTTGAAAAACCGAATGGAGTGGTTCTACTCTGCACATATGGGGTCACCATGAGTTGAAATCAACTCAACGGCAACTAACAACCACAAAGCTTCAATTACCTTCTCAGTAAAATGGAGATAAAACACTTTATGCCATGGCATAGTTGCGAAGCTTAAATGAGATAATTCATATAGAGTGTTTTGCACAATGGCTGGCACCTAAATAAGGGCACGAGAAATGTTAGTTGTCATTATTACTGTTGTCTTGCTGTTATTTTTGTTAATGAGCGTAGACCAGTTTCCTGATCACATGAGGCTCAAAGATTCTTAGAATAGTCACTTGTTCCATAACGGGATTAACCTGACTCGTCTGTTCTGCTCCTGTTCATTTCTCCAAGAGCCAACCGGACATTCCAAGAGAATTGACATCTTCTAAGGAGTTTTTTTTTTTAAGGAGTTAGGTTTTATAATAGGGCTGCAAGGGCCCTATGAGCCCTTGTGGCGCAATGGTTAAAGCTCTTGGCTGCTAACTGAAAGGTCGGTGGCTCAAACCCACCAGCTATTCCGCAGGAGAAAGACATGGCACTCTTTCTTCTGTAAAGATTACAGCCTCGGAAACTGTATCGGGCAGTTCTACTCTGTCCTTATAAGGTCACTGTGAGTTGGAATGGACTTGTCAGCACACAACAACAACAGCCAGTACCCCTGTGACTTGGCGTTTTAGACATACCAGACTGTGTTAGAAGGTTCAAAACAAAGTTGAGCTGCCTCTCCATCCTCCCATCCTCCCCCCATCCTTCCCCCATTCTTCCATCCCTTGGAGGACGGACCGTGCATCCAAGGAGGTCCTGGATCATATTTGCTGCCCTCCTGGCTTAGAGCTGGAGGCAATGAGCTGGGGCTGTCTGTTCAATGATGGTGTTTTAGCCAAGATATTGTGCAGTTTGCTGGTTGTTCTCAGCTCCTTTATCAGAACGAAAGGGTCTAATGACAAGAGAGTGTGAGGTGAAGGGTGGGTTCATCAAAGAAAGGATTCCTGGAGTCCCCATATGTTTGTTGCCTTCAAAGTGTTAAACCAGGGCTTTGAACCTGTTTGTTCTGGTCTGGACCACTGCTGAGAGTTCACATTGCTAACAAGTTTCCAGGCGATGCTAATACTGCTGGTTGGGGATGAGTTCTGAGAACCTCTAGTAGAGCAGTGGTTCTCACAATTTATTATACGTAAAAATCACCTGGGGATCTTGTTTAAAATGTAGATTCTGATTCAGTGTATCTGGGGTGGAAATGCAAATTCTCAGCAGGGGTTTGAACAGTAATGAACCGGTTCAAAGCCTGGTGTTAAACACAAAAATTGGGCCCTTCCAATGGGGCTCACCAAGCTTTTCCTCTGAAGGGCCAGTTGGTAAATAGTTTAGCCTTTGTGAGCCCTGCGGCCTGTGTTGCAACTTCCCAACTGTCATTGTAGAACAGAAGCAGCCCCAGGCAATAACAAAACAAAAGAGGGTGGCTGTGTCCCAATAAAACTTTATTTATGGATGCTGAAATTTGAATTTCATGTAATTTTCACTTCATAAAATATTCTTCTAATTTTTTGTCAACTATGTAAAAATGGCCTTTTGGATCCTTATCTCCACCCCTGCTTAGCAGGATTCACTTCTCCTGTGGATCACATAGTCCCTCTAGTGCCCAATTATTAGGGTGCATTTATGGGGGTCACTGGCCCCTGCTGAGGAGCCCTGGTGGCATAACGGTTAACGCTCAGCTGCTAACCAAAAGGTCAGCAGTTTGAGCCCACCCTCTGCACCATGCGGGAAAGACGTGGCAGTCAGCTTCCATAAAGTTTACAGCCTTGGAAACCCTAAGGGGCAGTTCTGCTCTGTCCTATGGGTTCATTACGAGTAGGAAGTGACTCAAAGGCAGTGGGTTCGTGGCCCCTGCTATTCCCTCCTCCTGGAAAATTTCAAAAAGTGCAGAAAATAATGCAGACAAATGTCTCAGGACGGTTACAGGACTGCTCCTGCTTCTGAACAGAGAAAAAGGAAAGAAGAAAACAGCCTCACTTTGCATCTCCATAGAAACCCACCTCAGCATTCACTCAGCAGCATCAGGCTGTGCTTGCTTCACGCAGTTATGCTAGTTGAGCCAAGATGTTCAAAATAACCCGTGGGTGAAGTTAAAAAAAAAATCTAATTTGGTTTTACCAAGATGCGAAGCTTTGCTAAAATTGTGGGTAGACAGTCTAGCACAGCTTCAACTCCTGTGAAAAGGTCACTAGTTTAAAATACTTCGTGGTTATGTGGCACCCGAGTCTTATAGACAAAGGCCATGAAAGAACAAAGTCTTTTGTCCAAAGTGGAAGAAACTCTTGGTCACTGAGCTCATGAAACGTCTAGTCACCGTCCTTCAATTCCACCGCGAGTGTTTATATTGCTGGGGAAGACCCTTCATTTAAACGGCCCGTTTCCAACTGCTTGGAAACCCTGGTGGTGTAGTGGTTAAGGGCTATGGCTGCTAACCAAAGGGTCGCAGTTCGAATCCACCAGGCGCTTCTTGGAAACTCTATGGGGCAGTTCTACTCTGTCCTATAGGGTCGCTATGAGTCAGAATCAACTCGATGGCAGCGGGTTTGGTTTTTTGGTTTTTCCGTCTGCTTAGTGCCCGTTGTGAAAAGGTCCCTGGGAGGTGCAGATGGGTGCAGATGGGTTACACTGGACTTTTAACCTAACGATCGGTGGTTTGAACCCCCCCCCCGGTGGCTCTGCAGAACAAAGGCCTGGTGGTCTGCTTCCGGCCAAGAAAACCCTCTGGAGCAGTTCTACTCTGTGATCGACTCAGTGACGATGGGGATTGCCTGTTCTTAATGACTGAAGTTGTTGGGTAGAGCAAATGGATAACACTTTTGGCTGCTAATCAGAAGGTTGGTGGTTCAAGTCCACCCAGAGGCACCTCGGAAGAAAGGCCTGGCAATCTACTAAAAAAAAAAAAACAGCCATTGAAAACCCCTATGGAGCAGTTTACTCTGACTCACATGGGGTCGCCGTGAGTTGGAATTGACCTGACGGCAGCTGGTTTGGTTAATGACCACCCTGCTGAGCTGCCTCCTCTCTGAGGACTCAGACAGCCTCACAGCACACACTTCTCTTTCTTCCCATTTTGTGTCTGCTGCTTGTGCTGAACGGGGGAGTCCTTGTGAACTGCTTCAGACACCCCGACACCCGGAGGTATGTGTTCCAAATGCAGTGATGGCCGAACATTGTCTTGTCCAACTGCAATCTGACTGCCTTCCTCCTGGCAGGATCCATGGGGCTCCAGCGCCCTCCAACAAAGAGGCAGGCAGGCGTTCCTGGGACAGAGAGGGTCTCATCGGTCCACATCTTGGAATCATTCTTGGCACACAGTGGGCACTCAGTGACTCTCAGTTTACTATTAAAAATTGCGAAGGGAGAATTCCAACTCCAGCACCCAAGGCACAAGCCGCTGTTGAAGGCAAGAGGAGGCATCCCACCCTTCCAAGACTCCCGCGAGCCGGCAGATCAGTTCTCTGTCTTGATGAGAAGTCAATTCTTTGGCCTGTGACCTAGGCCCAGCTGGGAAGCCTAACATTTTCTGGCTTCCAAGGCTGCTTAGGCAAGAACAGAGATGTAGTTGATGGTCATATGTGCCCGCTGTGTATTTGCCAGGGCAAGGCTCCTGGCAGCCTTCAGGGACAGAGCCATGGGCGTGGGCTGGGTACGCCGCTGGGGCCACGCTGTCTCTACATCTGTCTGCCTGGCATCAGCTGTGCGAGCCTGCTCGAGGAAGCTGTTGTCAGCTGTGGAAGGCATGGACAGAGAAGGCCCCCTGCCACGTGACAACAGGAAGACAATCCCTTCTCCTGTGCTCATTAGCACGAATTTGCAAGAGCAGCTCTGAAGTGTGGCTTTGTGGCAGTAGAAGGACAGATGGGGCATGGCCTTGAGATGTGGACTCTAATTACTGGTCCTCAGGGAAGAGAGCCAGCCAAACAGATTCTGTGTCTGAGAGTTGCTTTGATGCCTATAAGGTAGGCAATGAAATTGTCACACTTGAAATGGAGTGGGAACATTTAGTAATAATAGTATTGTCATTGTTGCTTTTAGCTGCTGTTAAGTTAGCCCTAACTCATGGCGACCCCAAGCACAACAGACGAAAATGCTGCCCAGACCTGTGGCATCCCGACTACTGGTTATGGATTAGACCATTGTGATCCACAGGGTTTTCATTGGCTGAGTTTTGGAAGAAGAATGCCAGGCCTTTCTTTCTAGTTCATCTTAGTCTGGAGGGTCCGCTGAAACCTGTTCAGCATCATAGCAACATGCAAGCCTCCACTGACAGACAGGTGGTGGCTGGGAATCGAACACAGGCCTCCTGCATGGAAAGCTAGAATTCTACCACTGAGCCACCACTGACCCCCTTGCATCATAACAGCAAACACATACACAGCTTCCCTGTGTGCCGGGCGCTGTTCTGAGTACTTGGTATTCTCTAGCTTATTTAACCCTCACAACAGCTCTGTGAGGTCAGGGCTCTCTGTTTGGTGTTGAGAAAATCCAGGCTGCGAGAGGTAAGTCACGTAACCAAGCTTGCACAGCTCACAGGGGGCTAAAGCCAGGCTTTGATCCCAGGCAGCTTGGCTTCAGAGTTTGAGTGTGTGGTTTTTCTTTTTTTTTTTTTTGTAATTTGTTTTATTTTTTGTTGTTGTTGAGAACATACACTAATTCAGCCATTTCCACAGGTACAATTCAGTGACATTGATTACATCTTCGAGTCGTGCAACCATTCCCACCCTCCTTTTCTGAGTTGTTCCTCCCCCGTTAACATAAACTCACTGCCAGGGTTTCGAACCAGCTGAAATCCCTGCTGAGAGTTTGCATTTCCACCCCAGATATACTGAATCAGGATCTACAGCTTAACAAGCTCCCCAGGTGATTCTTATGTTTGATAACTTTTGGGAACCAATGGTTCTCAGAGTTGGTCCCTAACCAGCAGCGTTAGCATCGTCTGGGAACTCGTTAGAAATGCAAATTCTCTGTAGGAGGTTGAAGCAGAAGAACTGGTTCGAAGCCCTGCTCACTGCCCCCTAAGGTTCCTATCTAATCTTTCAAGTTGCTGTTGTCACTTTGATTCCACGTAGGTAGTTCTTAAAAGAGCACAGTGCTCAAGGCTTTGTTCAGAGTCTATGCTTTTAACTGCTGTTCTAGACTGCTACTTCTGGAATAAGGAGCCCTGGTTGCACAATGGTTAAGCACTTGACTGCTAACCAAAAGGTTGGTGGCTGGAAGCCACCCAGCTTCTCCATCGGGGCTTTGCTCCTGTAAAGATTACACCCCAAAAACCCCCAGTGCCGTCGAGTCGATTCCAACTCCTAGCGACCCTATAGGACAGAGTAGAACTGCCCCATAGAGTTTCCAAGGAGCACCTGGCGGATTCAAACTGCCGACCCTATGGTTAGCAGCCATAGCACTTAGCCGCTACGCCACCAGGGTTTCCCTCTCTGTAAAGATTACAGCCTAGGAACCCCAGTGGGGCACTTCTACTCTTTCACAGGGAGTTGCTATGCATCGAAAATTGACTTGACAGCACCCAACGACAACACTTCTAGAATCAGTTGCACACCACCTTGTAAAAGCACGCGCCAGGGTCACTTCGGGAACTTGTCAGAGCTGCACACCCCCACCCTGGCCCCCAGACTCACGAAAACAGCACCTCTGGGCCTGGAGTCTGCGGCACTACCTCAGGCAATTCTTGTCTCGCCTTCAGGTATGCAGCTGGCTGACCAGTCTTCTGGAGACTTCCTTTCTAGTTACAGCAGGGAGTTGCTGATGCTTTTAATTGGTCTCTAAATTTTTTTAAGGAGGGAAGGGGATAGTGGTGGCTCAGTTGTAGAATTCTTGCCTTCCATGTGGGAGACCCAGGTTTGATTCCCGGCCAATGCACCTTAAGCACGGCCACCACTCATTTATCAGGCTTGTGGGTTACATGATGCTGAACAGGTTTCAGTGGAGCTTCCAGACTAAGACTAGGAAGAAAGGCCTGGTGATCTACTTCTGAAAATCAGCCAGTGAAAACCCTGTGGCTCACAACACTCTAATCCGCAACCGATCACGGGGACGGTGCAGGACAGGGCAGCATTTCGTTCTGTTGTGCGTGAGGGGGCCAACTTGACAGCAGCCAACAACCACAAAGGAGCAGGGCTTCCCAGGATCATAGGCAGACAGTTGAACGGAATCACATTCTTGCTCCAATCATCCATTGCAGTTCAGTCAATTCCAACTCATAGCGACCCTATAGGACAGAGTGGAACTGCCCCACAGGGTTTCCAAGGAGCAGCTGGTGGATTCGAACTGTTGACCTCTTGGTTAGCAGTCGTAGCTCTTAACCACTGTGCCACCAGGGCTCCCTTCCAATCATAGCCTGGAGCTTTGTTTGGGATCCTTTGGGAGCAGAGGAAGAAGAGGAAGCTGACAGTTAGGAGGACAGTCCTTTGAGTATTGCAGGCTGGAGAGAGGGGCTCCTTTTGATTTCCATAACCTCTGATTTCAATCTTGCAGTCTTATTTCTGCTAATAATTTTCTAAGTGGGATGGGGGGAGGGCTACTCAAGTTTCCCTCTAAAGTAGCAAGTGTATTGCAGGGAAAGGAAACGTTTGAAGTCTGTGGTGGATATACCCAAAGCAGAGAAATGTGAAGACCTGAGAGGGCCATGTCAGGAGAAGGAACAGAGATGGTGTGATCTAAACCAATTAATAATTCCCCATCTTTCTGCCACGGTTTTGGGGGCTAGAGGGGTGTCTTAGTTACCTAGTGCTGCTGTAACAAAAATACCACAAGTGGGTGGCTTTAGTGAACCAAAATTTATTTTCTCACAGTTCAGGAGGCTAGAAGTCCAAATTGAGGGCACTGGCTGTAAAGGAAGCCTCTCTCTGTCCGCTCAGAGTCCTTGTCTGTATTCTGGGAATCTTTGTCTCAGCTTCTTTAGTGTTTTTCTCTAGACGTTCTTTGGAGATCTGTGCATGGCATCTGTCTTTCCCCCTTTGTGCTTGCTTGCTCTGTGTCTAATCTGCTGTTTATATATATATATATATCGAAAGTGGTTAGGTTTAAGATACACCTTAACATAACAAAGAAAACCCTATTCCCAAAGGGAATTACATCCACAGGCATAAACTCAAAACCAAACCCATTGCCATCCAGTCAACTCTGACTCATTGCGACCTCACGCGACAGAATAGAACTGCCACCGTAGGGTTTCCAAGGCTGTAATCTTTACTGAAGCAGACTGCCACATCTTTCATCTGCGGAGTGGCTGGTGGGTTCAAACCACCGACCTTTCAGTTAGCAGCCAAGTGCTTAACAAGTGCACCACCAGGGTTCCTTATCCACAGGTATGGGCTTTGGGGTCTACAACACATTTTTAGGGGACACAATTCAATCCCTAACAAGGGGATTGGAAAGAGAGGAATGGGGAAGCAGTGACCAGGGAGGCGGTTCCGTTACATTTAAGCCGTGAACTCTGGCACATTGCCTCATGTTTACCCTACAAGACAATGAAAAGGTCCAGAGTCTGCCTAATGCCTTTCAGCTGCTCCTGGGGTGTTTTGCCCCTTCTCCGTCCCCGCCCCCTTCTTCTGCACGCAGAGCCCAGTGGAGCTCCCCTTTGAATAAATAGGAAAATCGGCCTGATGACTTTTATTTTATTTTGCATTTGCAGTCTACAAGCTGACCTTCACCTCCTAACATCCAAACCGATTGTGAAATGCAGAGGGTAGCTGAGAAGCCAGGCAGGCTGGGCTGTCGGGTCTCTGTCAGGCATATCATTGTGTTCCCAAGACGCTAGTTTGTTTTTTGCTTTGACTGAAGTTCTTTGGGAGTCTTTCATCCACTTATGCCTTGGAATGGCTTTTTCCCCCATCAGGGGAGAGCTTTGGGAAGACTGTTTTCTGCCATTGGCGAGATAAGTCAGTTCTTTCAGTGCTGGGCTCCAGAATTATCTTTGGTCTTCTTTCACACTGGGCATTTTGGCTAATTTCAGGCCCATTTTGGATCAAGATAGACAAATTCATTACATAAAGAGGGGAATGGGGCCAGGACCACAGTTTTATGTATTGTAATTAAGAGTAAAATGCCTGCAGTCTTTCAACATTTTCATTTAATTTTTGTTAGGAAGAATGTATTTTGTTTTCAGCAATAATTTCCCTAGGTTTCAAAATGGACTTGAAATAGCTAGGGATCTAACAAGAAAAACAACAACAAACCCATTGCCATCGAGTCAATTATTCCGATTCATAGCAACCTCGTAAGACAGAGTAGAGCTGGCCCATAGGATTTCCAAGCAGTGGCTGGTAGATTCGAACTGCTGACCTTTTGGTTCGCAGCCCAGATCTTAACCACTGCACCACCAGGGCTCCGGCTAGTGATTTTGGACACCTAAAATCTGTTGTTATTGTCATTGCTGTTAGCTGCTGTTTGGGTCGGCTCTGGCAAGTTTATGTAGGACAGAATGAAGCTTTGTCCCCTCCTGTGACACTTTCGTGATCGTTGGTATGTGGGAGCCCACTGCCGCGGCTGTTGTGTACCGCCCTCCAGCCTCGGGCTCGGCTCCCAGCGCTGTGCCGGACACTTTTCTGTTGTGATCTACAAGGATTTCACGGCTAATTTTTGGAATTAGATCGCCAGGCTTTTCCTCCTAGTATATGTCTCAGAGTTTCAGCTTTCTTATAGCCTTGGACTACCATAATGGTTTATAAGATCAATTATAATTGACTAATTAATTATAACCTTATGGTTAATTTAGCTCCCACTAAGGAGAACTGGAGCCCTGGTGGTGCTGTGGTTAAGAACTCAGCTGTTAACCAAAAGGTCAGCAGTTCGAATCCACCAGCCACTCCTTGGAAACCCTATGGGCGGTTCTACTCTGTCCTGTAGGGTTGCTATGAGTCAGGATCGACTCAACGGCAATGGGTAAGGAGCCCTGGTGGTGCAATGGTTAAGTGCTCAGCTGCTAACTGAAAGGCTGGCTGTTTGAACCCACCCAGAGGCCCCGTGGGAGAAAGATGTGGCAATCTGCTCCTGTAAAGATTACAGCCTAGAAAAGTCTATGGGGCAGCTCTCCTCTGTCACACAGGGTCATTATGAGTCCAAATTGACTCAGTGGTACCCGACAACAACAACAAGGTCCCTAGTGGTACAAATGAGTCACACTCAACTACTAACATAAAGGCTGGGAGTTTGAACCTTGGAGAGAGGCGTCTGGGTTCTTAAACACTAGCAAGCAGCCATCTAAGATGCATCAATTGGTCTCAACCCACCGGGATCAAAGGAGAATGAAGAACACCACGGACACAAGGTAATTACAAGCCCAAAGGCAGAAAGGGCCACATAAACCAGAGACTACACCAGCCTGAGACCAGAAGAACTAGATGGTGCCCGGCCACAACCGATGACTGCCCTGACAGGGAGCACAACAGAGAACCCCTGAGGGAGCAGGAGAGCAGTGGGATGCAGACCCCAGATTCTTATAAAAAGACCAGACTTAATGGTCTGACTGAGACTAGAAGGACCCCCGTGGTCATGGCCCCCAGACCTTCTGTTGCCCCAGGACAGGAACCATTCCTGAAGCCAACTCTTCAGGCATGGATTGGACTGGACAATGGGTTGGAGAGGGATGCTGGTGAGGAGTGAGCTTCTTGGATCAGGTGGACACTTGAGACTATGTTGGCATCTCCTGCCTGGAGGGGAGATGAAAGGGTAGAGGGGGTTAGAAGCTGGCGAAATGGACACAAAAAGAGAGAGTAGAGGGAGAGAGCAGACTGTCTCATTAGGGGGAGAGTAATTGGGAGTGTGTAGCAAGGTGTATATAAGTTTTTGTGTGAGAGACTGACTAGATTGGTAAATTTTCACTTAAAGCACAAAAAAAAAAAAAAAAAGGTTTGACCCTCCCAGTGACACCGTGGAAGAAAGACCTGGCTATCTGCTTCCATTAAGATTAGAGCCAAGAAAACCCTATGGAGCAGTTCTACTCTGTAACACACAGGGTCACCATGAGTCAGAATGGCCTTGACAGCAATGAGTTTGAGTTTGCTTTTAGACTAACGGCCTCATTCTTTCATTACTTTTCTTCCATGTTCTCATTATGTTCAAATCCCTGAGAGAAAGAATCTGATTAGCTGGCTCAAATTTTTGTGCCAGGCAATATGATAGGTTGTTGGCCTGCCTATCCGTCAGGAGCCTACTCCTGGTCCAATCAGTGGCCAGGGGGTGGGATCTAGTGACACAAACAGGACAACTTTGCCTTTAGCAGGAGCCAGGGACTTGGTAGGTATGATGGTAGGCTTGCTTGGAGCAGTGGCTCTCAAAGGGTGGTCCTTGACCAGCAGCGTTTGTTAGAAATGCAGATTCTCAGGTCCCATCCCAGACCTACTGAACTGGAAATGCTGAGGGTGGGGCCCAGCCATCTATTTTAGAAGGCCCTTCAGATGATTCTGATATACTCTACAGACTGAGAACCACTGCCTTAAACTAAAGGAACCCTGGTGGAACAGAGGTTAAGCACTTGGCTGTTACCTTAAAGATAAACCCATTGCCGTTGAGTTGATAGGTGGTTTAAATCCGCCAGCGATCTGCGGAAGAAAGATGTGGCAGTTGGTTTCCGTAAGGATTTATAGCCTTGTAAACCTTACGGGGCAGTTCTACCTTGTCCTATAGGATCATTATGAGTCAAGATTGACTCGATGGCAACCAGTATTGTCTTATTGGAAAGTGGACTGATTTTCTCACTGTTTCATAAGCAATGCCATATCTGTGCACCATCTAAAATCATCTCTTGTGCCATCAAGACCATCTTGAGTGGTATGTTTCCCACACTTTGGAACATGGTACCTCAACTCCTGTGCAGTTAGAAGCAGTTAAAGGGTAAAAGATAATTCTTGCTTCTCGTCCTATCCTTTGTCTTTCCAAGAATCTGTTCCTTAGCTCTCTGTTAATTTTCTGAGTGTTGCTGCAACACAAATACCACAAGTGGTTGGCTTTTAAGAAAAGAAATTTATTGTCTCACAGTCCGGGAGGCTGGAAGTCTGCATTCTGCATGAGGCTCTAAGGAAAGGTCCTTCCTTGTCTGGTTCAGCTTCTAGTAGCTGCCAGCAATCCTTGACATTACTGGGCTTCTAGGTCCCTCTGCCTCTCTTGTCTTCAGGTAACATCTGTCTTCTCCCTGTGTCTAAGGTGCTTCTTATACGGTGAAACCTGTGAGAGCCGGAACCCAACGGGACGGCCTTGTTTTCCTGGGTCTCGAAGGTTTTCTGCCGTTAACAGGGTGCAGTTTTATCACTTTTCCATTGCTTTCTGTTAGTGGAAAATATTTGAGTTTTTCTTCCCTGGCAAGTTTCTGTCTTACACAGGTTCCAGCTTTCGTAGCTTTTACCGTAACTCAGAAGTGGTTGGGTTTAGGACCACCTTGCATGGATAAGGGCCTCATTAACATAACAAAGAAAACCTTATTTCTAGACAGGATTATATACACAGGTGTGGGGATTAGGATTCCAACACATTTTGTCCGAGGGAGACACAGTTCAATCCGTAAGACCCACTAAACCTACCTCCTCTTTGGGAACCTGTGGTTTCTCGTGGGCCATGGTGTTCCGTGATGGGAAGAAATGACAGTGTTTCTATAGGATCAGCTGACGGACCGGCCTGTCTCCTCTGAAACACCAGGACTGTGTGCTCTTCAGACCGATGGTCTTAGGCTGAAGAGTGGGCTTTATCCTCAAGCTGTGTGTGTGGCGGGGGGGTGCATAGCAGAGGGAGATTTTGTTGAGTTTTTCTGAACTTCCTTAATTCGCAATGCTATGTTCATGAAATGCTCTGCAGTTGGGTTGTGAAGTTTCTTACATTGGATGGATTTCTGGGGAGCTGGCTGAGACTTTGGAGGCCCTTTTCTTTCCCCTCACCCGCCGCCACCCCACCTCCTCCACTCTCATTTTGTGGAGGAGGAAGCACAGGTGCAGAGAAGGCAGGTGACCAGCTCTGACGGCCGCAGTGAATTAGAATTTGTATGCAGGTGCGTGCGATAACAACCCATCACAACGCCCTCCTCTGACTTCCTTGAGTGGTTCACGGACAACTTGAGAGCTGTTTCTTCCTTCTCTTCCAGGCGGTGCTGAGCCCTTTGATAGCCATCGCGCTGAAGATATCCCAGATCCACGAGAGAACTGGCCGGAGGGGACCCACAGTCATCACCTGAACCGCGGCAGGCGGGTGGCTCACCCAGGCCCAGAGAGCGCTCGGAGGAGACGCGGCACCAATGCCTTCTTGCTACCTGTTTGTGCCTTGTATGACTTTGGAAAAAAACAAAAGATGTCTTGCTGTTGGGGGGGTGGTGGGTGGGAAAAGAGAAAAAGAAGTCTGTTTCTTTTGGGCTTGGGTCAGTTGCTCCGAATGTCACAGGGTCTTTAGTAGTCTGTCAAGCTGCACTGTCATCTGAAATCCGTATTTTGTCACACAAAGGAGGCTGTGCTTGTGGGAGAGAGTAAGTGGGCTGGGAAACTCTTCACCGTGACGTCTGTGTGTCCTTGGTGCCGCACGAGAAGAGTTTCTGGAATCGGGAGAGAAAGAAAGAATTAAACTAACTCAAAGCCAAAGGTACCCCTGGGCAGGCCAAACCAGACACTCCCTGTATTAGAGAAGGATTTAGCTTTTCATCCTAGGCTAGGTTCTACAACGGAGGAAAGGTCTACAACTCCTGAGAGCCTACTCCCCCTACCCCTGACCTCATGATGGTCCCTCTTCCCAGCCTCTCCTGTCCCGTCCATCCCCAGCCTCCCCTCTGCCACCTGCTCTCACGTGTCTTCTAAAGCTTTCTACAAATCACAATGATGCACTTCCAACAAACATATCAAAGGTTGTTTTTCTCTCTTATTTTGTAAATAATATTGTTTTAGCTATTAAGCTGGCTGCATTCCTTCAAATTCAGCCATTTGTTATGCAGGTAGAAAGTAGTTTCTCAAGAGGGGACACTTCGAATGAATGCTTTAAATTCTTCAGGGCCTTCCTTGGTTACATCCTGCAGGTTGACACACGGGTTTGAATGACTTGCTCCTGGGAAGACACGACGCCACCATGTCCACTGTCTCTTAGACTTCCCAATAAAGGCCTGTTTAATGCGCTTGAGGAGTCCCTGGGTGGTGCAGATGGTTAAGTGCTTGGCCACTAACTGAAAGGCTGGCTGTTTGAACTCAACCGGAGGCATCTCGGAAGAAAGTCCTGGCAATCTACTTAGAAAAAAATCCGCCATTGGAAACCTTATGGAGCGCAGTTTTACTCTGACACACATGGGGGCGCTATGAGTCGAAATCGACTTGATGGCAACTGGTATTAATGCCCTTGCTTGGTTACAGTCCTGATCTTATTGGCAATGGTTGTGGGAGGAGAGAATGAAATGTAGAAAGAGGAGAAAATGCAGTGGGTGCTGGAAGGAAGCTTTACCGGTGGTGCACTTGTGGGCCTGATGAGATGGGGGGTCGGCGGGGACCCCTGCAGAGATCCACACTGGCCGTCTTTGCCCAGGAAAGCCTACAGAAGCTCCAGCAGCCTCGTCTGCACTTGGCCAGAACCCTCAGCATATGGGACCTGTTTGCATCTGTTTTCCTGCCTTGGGAGCAGCCTGCTCACTTACCGTGTCATTTTCGGGGATGTCTGGGTGCACATTGACTGTTTAGCAATGCCTTATTGCTGTTGTCAAGGTTAATGCCAGCAAAAGCACCTTCCCAGAAGGCATTTGTTTTCATTTTCTATCTATGCTTCTGTCAGAAACCTGCTAGGACATTTAGTAGCTAATAAAAAAGTAATTTTTTGTTTCAGCTTTCTCCAAGGGTGGTTGTGGGTTTGTGCTTATTGCTTTTCTTGGTTTGTTTCATCATTTGAGAAACTTCTGTAGTCTTCACCTATCCTGATAAAGCTGCCTTTCAGGACACTTGCCAGGGCTGGGTCTCGTTATTATGACCTGAGGCATTTATTAAATAAATGGAACAGAAAAGGTGACATTTTCAAAACTGACTTTGGGGGTCAGCAGCAACTAAGATGGCATCTAGTCTTTCATTGTAATTGTCTGCATTTCAGAATAATAGGAGAGTGGCTTGGAGCTGAGGTTCTAAAGAACCATTAAGAAGTCTACCAGCAATGGAGTAAGGGTTATCTCATAGTATCTGTTCTCATCATCTTTAAAGTTGGGGTCCTATGATAGCCATCCATTTATTTGTCATTTCTACTCTGGTTGGGACAATGAAATGCATTCTTAAGCTTAATCAGCTCTAGGTAAGAAAATACTGTTTCTCAAGTTGCTGCACTTTTCAGCCCCTCTAACTTTTAAGGTCAGATGTGAATTGCTCCTCATTTACAAGTTCTGTTGCTTCATTTCAGTATGGAACCTTGTGTGCCCAGTAGCCCACCCATTCATCCGTCAACCCATTCATTATTTCAGCCAACATTTGTTGAGCAACTGCTCTATGGAGAATCCTGTTTTAGGTGCTGCAATGAAATGTATAAAATATTATTTCTGCTCTTATGAGTTTATAGAGCCCCGGTGGTGCCGTAGTTAAGTGTATGGCTGCTGATCAGAAGGTCGTTAGTTTGAACCCACCAGTAGCTCCTTGGAAACTCTGTGGGGCAGTTCTGCTCTGTCCTATAGGGTCACTATGGGTCAGAATTGACTCAGTGGCAATGGGCTTGATTTGGCTTTATGAGTTTATAATTTGGGAACAGGAAGCTATGGCACACACACATACACACACTAGTGATCAAGTAGACACAAATATTCCGGTAGGGCACAAGAAATGTGCTTTGGAAATACACAGCGGTGTGATGGTTCAGTAACAGCAGGACATCAGGCGCTCACCTGGACAGGTGAGGGACTTTGCAAAGACTGGTGTTTCTTGGAATCTGTAACCATTTACATCATTTCACCAGGGTGAATACAACAAGAACAAAGACTAGGAATTGAAGGTAAGGGCCGCTGGAAAGGAGGTTAGTCCAGATGGGAGAGGGAAGGAGCAGATACAGGGCTGTAAATATCAGGCAGAGGGAACGTGGGGGCCCGGCTATGGGAAGACAGCTGCCTGTTTCTTCTCAGCTAGTGGCCCAAAGGGAGATCCTGCAGTGGATGGAGGACACAGCCACTCTTCAGAGTCTTCTCAAATCCATATTTACAGTTGCCAGCAAGTCGATTCTGACTTGTGGCGACCCCGTGTGTGCAGAGTAGAACTCCTTCGTAGGGTTTTCACGGCTGTAACCTTTCAGAAGCAAATCACCAGGCCTTTCTTCCAAGATGCCTCTGGGTGGGATCAAACCGCCAACCTTTTGGCTAGTAGCCGGGTGTTTAACTGTTTGTGCCACTCAGGGACTCCAAATTCATTTTGCCCAGGTGTTATTTCTGCCCAAAGTAAGATCCCATTTCCTCACCCTTATTCTCAAGAGAAGTGAAAGACCGGAAATGGCTCTTTTCCACATAAAGCTCTGTGTGTCCTTAGAGATGGAGTTCCAGCCACCAGTCTGTCTCGTAGTGCATGGCGTGAGAGGTCCAAGACATTGTGGGGAACCACAGGAGTCAAGCAAAGACGAGACAGCAGACGGAGTGTGGCAACCGTCAGGGTCATTCTTAGGCTTTGTCACACCAAGGGCTCCCACGTCATTCCATGTGCCCCAGAAAAAGGACAACGATAATGTAAAATGCAGCCCCTCAGACAGGGATCACAATAGACGGTCCTGGGCAGAGTGGGAGAAAAATGTAGAACAAAATTCAAATTCACAGAAAAGAAAAAGACTCAGAACTGAAGCCACTCCTGAAGTCCACCTTTCAGCCGAAGATTAGACAGGACTATGAAATAAAAAAGTAACATGTGAGGAACGTGCTTCTTAGTTTAATCAAATATACGAGACTAAATGGGCAACCCCTGCCCAAAAGCAAACACGGGAAGTCAGGAAGGGACAGGAAACCTGGACAAATGGACGTGGAGAACCCAGGGTGGAAAGGGGGAGACTGCTGACACATAACAGGGTTTGCAACTAATGTCACAAAACAATTCATGTATAAATTTTTGAATGAGAAACTGATTTGGTTGGCAAATTTTCACCTGAAGCACAATAAAATAATATAAAATGCAGTGATTGTCACCCACCACCTACCTGGGGGGTTTGGAAATGTGGTGTATATGTGACAAAACCAAAAACCAAACCCATGGCTGTTGAGTCCATTCCAGCTCATAACAACCCTATAGGAGAGTAGAACTGCCCCAAACAGTTTCCAAGGCTGTCATCTTCAAGGGAGCAGATTGCCACATCTTTCTCCCGTGGAGCGGTAGCTGGGTTCAAGCCACCGACCTTTTGGTTAGCAGCCAAGCACCTAACCACTGCGCCACCGAGGCTCATTGTATATGTGTTAGGGTTTACCAATGGCATTTAGAGGGAGGAGCCAAGGATACTAAACATCCTACTAAATGTAAGACAGTCCCCCACCGCAAAAAGTTGTTTGCTTCCCCCAGGATTCTTGAGTTGTATTAGCTGTCATTAAAAATGGGTTAGACAGCTGCTGTGGCGTCCACTCTGACTCATGGCAACAGAACAAAACATTGCCCAGTCCTGCATCATCCTCACGGTTGCCAGCATGTTCAAGTCCACCGTTGCAGCTATTGTGCCAGTCCATCTCACCGAGGGTCTCCCTCGCCCTGGCTGGCCCTCTGCTTCATCAAACGTGATGTCCTCCTCCAGAGATTGATTCCTCCTGACGACATGTCCAAAGCAAGCAAGTCAGGCAGTGTTCTGCTGTGGTCCATAAAGTTTTCATTGGCTAATTTTTGGAAGTAGATCTCCAGGCCTTTCTTCCTCATCTCTTAGTCTAGATGCTCTGTCCACCACGGGTAACTCTGTTGGTATTTGGAATACTGGTGGCATAGCTTCTAGCACCACAGCAACATGCAAGCCCCCACAGCCTGACAAGTTGACAGATGGGCGGTGGTGGGGATGAGTAGGCAGTCATTACTAAAATGAGAACGTCAATCAAGACATTGATCAGGAATGCAGCATACACTCACGTGTGTTAGTGGGACAGAGAGTCTGGTATGTGGACTTGAAGGCTTTCTGCCCTGGAAGCATCCAGATTGACGCTCAGCCCCATGGCAGCACGTTGGGCTGAGAGCCGGCTGCACTGAGCCCAAGTTCTCTGCAGAAAATACAAGCAACGATAGGGATAAGGATGTGGTGACTTGGACTGGCCCCTGTGGGTCACAGTGAGGCATGGGGCTTATTTTGGCAGTGAGACCCATCAGCCATGGCAGGTGTGGGGAAGTGACAGTGACATGGTGTGATGACTTCACTCCATGGTGGAATTACGCATCCAGCATTCTTGAAACATGTGCACACTGACATCCCAGACACCTGCCTGGAGATGCTTTCCATTCCTGAGTGGAGAAGGGTTTGAGAGACTGCACCTCTGGGGATGATGTAACTGCTAGTAAATTGGCCTTTGGCCTTTCAGCGGTTACAAACAGCAAGAGATTATCCGAAGCAGCAGCGCTTAGCAAGACAGCCAAATGCCTGCCCCACTCCAGTTAGCTACAATTCTTATCCGTGGAAAGAGCTCATGTAGTTGGCAGTCCACCTGGGGTGTGAACCAACCGGACCAGGTTGTCATGGAACTTTAGGTAATATGGGAAAGACATGAACGGTAGACCTATGTCTTTATCATCTTTCCATGTCTTTTAGTTCTTAGTGTTTTTGAACCCACCCAGAGACACCTCCGAAGAAGGGCCTGGTGATCTGCTTCCGAGAGGTCACAGACTTGGAAACCCGAAGGAGCAGTTCTACTCTGCACACGTGGGTCTGCCATGAGTCAGAATCAACTCAACGGCAACGAACAACAATAACAACATGTGTCTGGCAACTCCTGGGTGGTGCAACTAGGTAACGTGCTAGGCTGCTAACCCAAAGTTTGGCTGTTTGAGTCCACCCAGAGGTGCCTTGGAAGAAAGGCCTGGAGATCTACTTTCAAAAAATCAGCCATTGAAAACCTGGTGGAAAGTGGAACAACCAGAATGGAAATATGGAATGGTGAAAAATGTAACCAATGTCACGGAACACTTTGTGTAGAAATTGTTGCTGGGTAAATCTTCACTGAAAAGAGAATAAAATATTATTCATAAAAAGAAAGAAAAGAAAACCCTACGGACCACAGTTCTGCTCTGATACACATGGGGTCGCTATGAGTCAGAATCGACTTGACTGCAACTGGTTTACATGCCTTGCAATAGAGGTGAGCTGGAGAGATGCCTCACCAAAGACCATGTGTTAGGTAGAATCTTGAAGGATGCACACGTGTGTCAATGAAAGCACTTGTCAGCTTTTGAGTGGAGGGGTCTAAAATGCACACACTCCACTTCAGATATGCTAAAAGATGACGCCTACTTTATTCTATAACTGACCTTGCCTTACTCATCTAGGGGGAGTGAGTATTCACACTTGCTATTGAGACTCGCTAATGGACTCAAACATACCAATGATCTGGAGCATGGTGCAGGAATGGGCGACATTTCGTTATGTTATACATAAGGACACCATGAGTCAGAGTTGGCTGGACAGCAACTAACAACAACAATTGAGTGAGGCATTATAATGTTAAAATACTGGAGTGCTGTTCCCTCTGAGAGCGCTCTGGTTCACTGACTCTCGAGCCCACCAGCCTCACTCCAGGGGAGGAGATGAGCAAATTCTCTCTGCTGTGGAGGTTTTCTTCTTTTTCACTTTCTTGTCTTCTAAGTGTTCTCCTTGCCTTTCATACAATGTCCCAATCCATCACCATTAATTTTTTTTTTTATTACTGTAAACGTATATATGTAACAAAACATTTACCAATTCAACAAACCGTGCACGTATGACTGAGCGATGTTGTTTATGTTCGTCGTGTGGTGCGATCATCACCTTTATCCTTTCCCCAGTTATTCCACCACCATGGACAGACCCCTAAGCCATGCCTTCTCTTGCCTCCCTTCCACTCACCTTTTGGTCTCTATACATCTTTCTATTCTAGATATGTCATAGAAGGGGGATCATACAATATTTGTCCCTTTGTGTCTATTTCACTCAGCATAGTGCAAAAGCTGGGCAATGAATAAGGAACACTGAAGAAGAATTAATGCATTTCAGTTATGGTGTCGGTGAAGAATATTGAATATACCATGGACTGCCAGAAGAACGAACAAATCTGTCTTGGAAGAAGTACAACCAGAATGCTCCTTAGAAGCAAGGATGGAGAGACTTCATCTCACGTACTTTGGACATGTTATCAGGAGAGACCAGTCCCTGGAGAAGGACATCATGCTTGGTAAAGCAGAGGGTCAGTGAAAAAGAGGAAGACCCTCAATGAGATGAATTGACACAGTGGCTGCAACAATGGGCTCAAGCATAACAATGATCGTGAGGATGGTGCAGGGCTGGGCAGTGTTTTGTTCCGTTGTACTTAAGGTCACTATGAGTTGGAACTGACTTGAAGGCACCTAACACCAACAACCAACAATGTTTTCAAGGCACATCCATGTTGTAGCATGAATCAGAACTTCATTTCTCTTTATGGCTGAATAATACGCCGTTGTATGGATGTACCATGTTTCATTTATCCTTTCATCTGTTGAGGGACATTGAGGTGCTGCAGTGAACACTGGCATCACCATTTTATCATGAACTTGAGGAAGGAGAAGAGATACAATGTCTACGTCTCCTGAATAAATCCCCCACGGTATGGCTAATGGTCACAATAGAACTTTCATCTGATTTACTCAGTGGATTTTAATTGCTGGACCGGGATGTCTTAGTCATCTAGTGCTGCCATAACAGGAATACCACAAGTGGATGGCTTTAACAAAGAGAAATTTATTTTCTCACAGTCTGGTAGACTACAAGTCCAAATTCAGGGCATCCGCTCTAGGGGAAGGCTTTCTCTCTCTGTCAGCTCTGGAGGAAGGTTCTTGCCCTCAATCTTCCCCTAGTCGAGGAGCTTCTCAGGTGCAGGGACCCCGTGTGCAAAGGATGCGCTCTGCTCCTGGCGCTGCTTTCTTGTTGGTATGAGGTCCCCACTGTCTGCTTGTTTTCCTTTCCTTTTATTTCTTGAGGGATAAAAGGTGGTGCAGGCCACACCCCAGGGAAATTCCCTTTGCCTTGGATCAAGGAGGTGACCTCAGTGAGGGTGGTGTTACAATCCCATCCTAATCGTCTCAACATAAAATTACAATCACAAAATGGAGGACAACCATACAATACTGATAATCATGGCCTAACCAAGTTGATACACACATTTTTGGGGGACATAATTCAAACCATGACAGGGGGTAACACCCATGGTCTTGATGTGGCACCTGACAACAACAAGAAGCCACAAAACCAAACCCATTGCTGTGAAGCTGACTGGCTCATAGCAAGCCTACAGGGCAGCGTATTTCTGCTCCATACAGTTTTCAAGGCTGTAATCTTTATGGAAACAGATTGCTTCATCTTTCTCCTGCTGAGTGGCTCGTGAGTTGGAACTGCCAACCTTTCAGTTAGCAGCCGAGTGCTTAACCACTGTGCCACCAGGGCTCCTTAGAGTACATATATTAAAACAAAAAACAAAAAACACTAGGTTCCTATTAACATTTCTTTTCAAAGTGCACCCAGCATAGTTTCTGAAGCAATGGCTGGTGCCCAGTGATGCTTGGATTTGCGATCAGATGAACTAACCTGGGTGCTGTGCTAGTTTCAGGTGGAGAAAAAAGCTTTGTCTTATAGCTCACTACGTTTTTTTTTCTGATACAAAAAAAAAAAGGCTGTAAAAGAACATTTAAGTACAAAATTTATTGCAGTAAAGAGATCAAAACAATTTCTTATGTAAACCAAAATGAACATTTCATGTGTCTACCTGTAGCTGGAAAAACCATCTTTTACAAATGCAAACTCTGGATAAAAGGCCAATGACAGAGCTTGTTGGGGTCTGCAAATGCGCTCAGACCCCCGGGGAACACTTCAGGACAGCCGTCCTGGCTGAGGGATGGAAAGACATGATGAGACAGGAGGAATGGACTTCACAGCCAGTCAATGACCAGCTTCCCGTCGGACATCCTGAGTGACACGCCCATCCAGTTACATCAAAGATTCAAATCAGATTCCCAAAGGCATGCTTCATGTAAAGGGACTAGGGTTTCTTTTTTTTATTGGGTGGGATCACTCTTTTTTTTTTTTTTAATTGTGGTGAAAATATACCCAGCAGAACATATAGCAATTCAGCAATTTCTACCTGCATAATTCACTGGCATCAAGTATATCCTTCAAGTTGCACAACCATTCTCGATATCTTTTTCCAAATTATTTCACCACCGTGAACATAAACTCAGTGCCCCCTAAGCACAAACTCCCCCGTACCCGCGCCCACCCACCCCTGGTAACCACCAATAAGCCTTGGTTTCTACAGAGTTTCTTATTCCATATAAGTGAGATCATGCAGTATTTGTCCTTTTGCAACTGACTTATTTCGTTCAGCATGTTTTCAAGGTTCACTTGTGTTGTGTCACGCATACATCAGGACTTCATTTCTCTTTACGGCTACATAATATTCCATTGTATGGACAGACCACGTTCTGTTTATCCATTTGTCTGTTGACGGACACTTTGGTGGTTTCAACCTTTTGGCTATTGTGAAATGTGCTGCAGTGAACATTGGTGTACCAAGGTTTCCTTTCATGTGGCTTTCTGAGTATGTGGCAGGTCATGCTCTATCTGTCCACTTCAGCAAGGCTGGGAAAGAGGAGGCCGCCTCCCCTCTTGACATCCCTCTTCCCTCTTGAAGGATCCACACCCTCCCTCTGACTCTCCAAGCCCCTCCTGGGACAATTCAAGGGCGCCATCTTTCTTCATCCATATAATGATCATATTGAAGGAGCCTGCCCTGTATGGGCACCTAGGCAGAAAATATAAAAGGCTTTTGGCCTTTCAAAGAGAAGCTTGACCCTAACACAGCCTCTACTGTCTCTTTCTGTGGGGACTGAGGCTCCACTCCTGCTTAAGGCCCATTTTCCCAAGGGGAAGAGAGATCCTGGGAGGGAGGAACTAAGATAGGTCAGCCTAGCACAAACGTTTGAAAAGATAGGTCCTCCACATCCCTCTCTGGACCCTTCTCCCTCCTGAAAGTCGCTGTATTATATTGGACAAATTTATTCACTTGAGTCTCAGTTTTACACAGCTGTGAAATGGGAAATATCATGGCACCTATCTCTTAGGCATGGAATGAGGGCTAAATGATAACACACTCGGAAGTTTGTAGCATGGAGCCTGCCGTCTAAAAGGCATTCTGTGACAGGGACAGGAGAAACCCTGAGAGTATGGCTTCCGGACACCCTTTCAGCTCAGTAATGAAGTCACTCCTGAGGTTCACCCTTCAAAGATTGGACAGGCCCATAAAGCAAAACAAGACTAAAGGGGCACACCAGCCCAGGGGCAAGGAGGAGAAAGCAGGAGACAGGAAAGCCGGTAATAGGGAACCCAAGGTTGAGGAGGGAGAGTGTTGACATGTCACGGGGTTGTCAACAAATGTCATAAAACAATATGTATACTGTTTAATGAGAAACTAGTTTGTCCTGTAAACCTTCATCTAAAATACAATTAAAAAAAAAAAAAAGGCATTCTGTGATTGTTATATATTGAAGTCAACATAAACTCTTCACCTGACAGAAGAGGAAACGGAAACCCAGAGACAGGAAGTACCTTGTCCACGCTTAAAAGCATCAGGCTGTGTCTCTTTCCACCACCCTGCTCCCCAACTTGCCTTCTGTGTGAAAGAAACATAATAAAAAATAGCAGTGCTGAGGAGGCACCACTGATTTTTAAAATAAATGTCTTGAAACTAAAAATACATGGATCTGTACCTTGAGACACAAAGAATTTTTTTATGTGATCTAGACACTTCACTATAGCTGCCTGTCATTGAAATTTTAGAGAGTTACAAGGGGATTCTTTGAAATACATGTGTGTGTATATATATATGAAATACATACACACACACATACATAGAGAGTACATACATATATAGAGAGAGAGAGTCCCTGGTGGCATGAACGAGTAAGCATTTGACTACTCACCAAAAGGTTGGTGGTTCAAGTTCACCCAGAGGCACCTAAGAAGAAAAATCTGGTGATTTGCTTCTGAAAGCTCACAGCCATTGAAAATACAGTGGGCCACAGTTCTCTGACACAGGTGGGCTTGCCATGAGTCAAAGTCAACTTGATGGCAACTATTTAAAAAATATATATATACATATAAAATAAATATATATATGGAGCCCTGGTGGTGCAAGGGTTAAGAACAGAGCTTTGCTGCTAACCAAAAAAGTCGCCAGTTCAAATCCACCAACTGCTCCTTGGAAATGCTATGGGGCAGTTCTACTCTGTCCTATAGGGTCACTTTGAGTCAATCGACTTGATGGCAACGGGTATGTGTGTGTTTTCAAAACTTATATCAGATTCTATGTTAAAACAATCTATTAAAAAAAAACAAAACCTATTGCTGTCGAGTCAATTCCAACTCATAGCGACCTTATTTTTTTCCCCAGAGTTCTGTGTCTAATGAATTTGTAAACCTGTTACTGAGTATCTGCTGATATGAGGACCTCACTATATTTGAACAATCTTGGGGGGAATGTTACAGTCACGTCCCCTTCAGACAGAAGCAAAATAGACGGAGTTACAGTAAAATCACCTAAAATGACACTCATGGGTTCCAGGCAGTCCTCCCGTGTTGTGAAGCCCTGCGACGCTCGGGTAAAATGGAAAACCAATAAACCTATGAACCCGCTGACAGGGCACTGAGTGATCACTGATGAAACAACAAAGACCTTCATTTCCAGCAGACGTTCCCTCTCTAATCGTTAGGTGAGAGAGTAACTGAAGTCACGTGGCTGTCCCACTGGACGAGCACTCCACTCCTCCCTGGGACGGGACTTGAGAGGGTGTGGAAAGCAGTGTTCATACAGCCAGCACCTCTTCAGCCCAAAGGCCCATCCCAGCTGACATAGTAGGAGTCCCCTTAAATGACTGTGCAGAGTGTTGACCGTCCCCCTCCAGGGCCCACCTGCCCGGCCACATCCCAGCACATCTGTGAAGTGTCACAGCTGTCCCAGAGTGCCCCCAAGGCTGCTCCAGTGCAGACCACTGACCCAGCCTCTCTTCCCATGGCCCCTTGACCGAGTTCATCGTCAGCAGCTGATCCCGGTGAAGGTGCGTCACAGCGGGACCTTCCCTGCCTTTGGCATCCCTGACTGTGCCCCTCAGCACCCAGGGACGTGGCTGCGGCCTCTATGTCTGTTACAGATTCTTCATAGGGTGGAGGGGCCTCTGGCTGGGCCTCGATTTCCCCGCTGAAGTCAAGGTCCACCTCAGTATACAGTGGTGGGGGGATCTCAGAGGCTGCTCCCCCGGCGCCACAGGTCTGCTTGTCCGCATCAAGGCTCTCTTCATAGGCCGGAGGGTAGAAATCTGGCCTGGGTCAAAGCACGTCACAAACACGCAAGCATTACTGAAGAGGTTCACGCCAAAGCAGCATGTGTCTGTCTTTTTCGACTCACACTTGTGCAAAGTTAAACTGCTAAGAAACATTAACCCTGAAACAGACGCACTCCTTCCCTGGCACTGCCAGGTTTTTAAAATGTGCTGCAGCTCTTTTGGCATGGTCCTCTTTTTCTGCCATATTGTATGTGTCTCTAGTCATATCTTCCCAGGCTATTCCTAAGTTTCTGGAAGAAATCAGCCAATGAAAACCCTATGGAATCACAATGGTCCCTTCCTGTTGTACATGGGGCTGCCATAAGCCAGTGGCTGACTCGATGGCAGCTAACAATAGCAACATTCTCAGTGTTCTGTCACCCGTCTGTCAGTCTGTCATACTGTGGTGGCTTGTGTGTTCCTGTGATGCTGGAAGCTATTCCACCGGTATTTCAAATAGCCACAGGGTCACCCATGCTGGACAGGTTTCAGTGGAGCTTTCAGACTAAGACAGACTAGGAAGAAAGGCCCAGTGATCTATTTCTGAAAAATTTCCCACTGCTGTTGAGTAGAGTCAGACTCACAGCGACCCTATAGGACAGAGTAGAACTGTCCCATAGGGTCTCCAAGGCTGTAACTTTACAGAAGCAGACTGCCACATCTTTCTCCAGCGGAGTGGCTGGTGGGTTCAAACCACCAAGCTTTCAGTTAGCAAGTGAGCACTTAAAGCACTAAGCCAATGAAAACTCTATGGGTCACAACAGAATACTGTCTGATATAGTGCTGTAAGACAAGCCCCTGGGTTGAAAGTACTCAAAATACATATAGCGGATGCAACAATGGACTCAAGCATATCAACGATTGTGAATACAGTGCAGGACTGAGCAACATTCTGCTCTTGTGCATGGATGGGGTCACCACGAGTCAGCTATCTCACCAACTGAGAAGGATAACAAATTCCTAGTTCCAGGCTATTTCCTGTCTTGCTCACTCATGGAACCAGCGTGAGGTCCTTATCAGGGTTAGCAGACATAAGAGCCATGACTTTAGAACTTCTGTCTACCCAGTTATTTAGTCCGTCCTCACCCTCATCTCCATCGAGCAAGTCATCTTCTACGCAACTGCACTCGCTGTCTGGGCCCCTCCCATCCAGTGAAAGGATGAATGAAAGCCACCTGCAAGCAGGTCCCTGAACTATACCAGCTGCTTCCCATTCCCACCACTCTTTCCAGTCTCAGCAGCTCGTTTCAAAGAAAACACACAACCATACTCACTTCCCAAACCATTGCAATGGGCTGCTTTATGTAGATAGATTTCACTTGCAGCCTTTGCTATGCCAATAGGCCGATGGCGGAGGGGCCGTTCACGCCAAAGCTGATGTCCTCATTGGTAACCTTGGCCAACGTTGCTCACTGCTGAATCCTCTGGCTTCTCTATCATGAACAGGGTTGGGGGTGGGGTGGAAGTGAGGAAGAGGGTGGGGGTGAGCTCGGTTAAGTTGTGTGTTTGTAGAGCGAGTGCTGCCACTGCCTTCGGGGAGTGTTTATGGTGCGCAACCACAACAAAACAGGGGCTGCCTGCCATTGTAGCCACAGCTCCACTCCTAATGTCACCAGGCCCAAAGCCAAACAGCTGGAGGAGCTGTCTACTCTAGGCAGTAACTCTCAGCCTTCACCAGGATAGCCGAGGCTGCATCACCTGGCAGTGAGTAAAGGTGTTGCAGGTGGAAAGGTAGGCTCCTGCTGGAGTGATTTGAGAGGCTCTGGGGTGACTGTTGTCTGCTCCAAAACCCTGTTCCCCTTGCCCAATGCCCTCCCTCCTCCTGCCACTGCCATTCACATCCCCAGGGTCCTAAATCTACCATTAGACATTTATTTGTTTGGATGTCTCAACCTGGGTACACATTTTGAACGCAAATAAAACCAAACCAAAGCTGTTGCCACTGAGTCGATTCTGACTAATTGCGACGTCGTGTGTTACGGAGTAGAACTGAGCTCCCTAGAGATTTCTTGGCTGTAATCCTTTTACAGAGGCAGATCTCTGGGCATTGCTTCTGTAGCCCCGCTGCGGTTGGCAGTACAGCGTAAATCATTTGCACCATGTAGGGACTATAGATATAAAGCCCCTCTGCCTTTGAGTTGATTCCGACTCATAGCCACCCCATAGGACAGAGTAGAACTGCCCCATAGAGTTCCCAAGGAGCACCTGGTAGATTGAACTGCCAACCTTTTGGTTAGCAGCCATAGCTCTTAACCACTACGCCACCAGTGTTTCCAGAGGCCTTACTAGTTAGTACAATAAACACTGGAAATGGGTTTTTGTTGTTGTAGTTCACATCTTTTTAATCAGCATAATGGATGTAAAAAGTGGACTGTCGTTGGTAAATTACTTGTATTCAAGACATGTGGAGTTGCTGACATGTTTTAGAGATTCTCTATCCTTGCACAAAGAAGGCAAAAGCATTCGTGAAGTCTTGTACCTTAAGGAGGTTGCCTGAGGTTTTAGCCCTAAGTGGTCCCATGTTCAGCCAAGAACTAGGAGGTTTCTGGTTGCCTGATAGAGTCCCGGGGTGGTGCAAATGATTAATGCGCTTGGCTGCTAACTGAAAAGCTGGAGTGCCGAGTCTACCCAGAAATGACTCAGAAGAAAGGTCTGGAGATCAACTGCTGAAAAATCAGCCATTGAAAACTCTATGGAGCCCAGTTCTACTCTGACACACATGGGGTGGCGACACGTTGAAGTCAACTCAACGACAGTTGGTTGGCTGTCTGATACTGACCATATAATTAGCTGAATCTTACCTCTAGAATGTCCTTACCTTGTTGCCAATGAATCTTTCCTTCACGGTGTGATCAGAACACCTTAAAGGACAATAAGCTTACAAAGAGATTGCACAACTGATTTTATGCCTGCTGGCTGATTTGTTACAGATGGCGGAATTTGGTCGGTGACTTGCTTCCCTTACAATCTGGTGGTCAGGTTATAGAGGATAACTAAGCATCACCTACCTCTAACTAATGACAGCTTCCATGATATAACAAAGAACCTGAGAGTCGGGCCTCTTATATTGGCTTAGGAGGGATTTCGCCCAGGAGGCATAATGATTTCTCTAAGGTAAATTCCCTCTCTTGCAGTTAGCTGCCATCGAGTCAGCCTCTGACTCATGGAGACCCCATGTGCCAGAGTAGAACTGCCCCATAGGGTTTTCTTGGCTGTGATCTTTATGGAAGCAGTTCTCCAGGCCATTCTTCCATGGAGTCACTGGGCGGGTTCAGCAACCTATCGCAAACCACTTGTGCTACCCGGTCTCGTAAATTCCCTTAACTTCCTGGCTTTCCCAAAAGGCAACACCATTCTTTCTAATGACGAACCCCTGAGTGATTCGTCAATAACGAAACTTGTGTTCTAGACAGACAGCATAGGAGCCCTGGTGGTGCAATGGTTAAGCACTTGGCTGCTAAATGAAAGGTTGGTGGCTCAAACCTACCTGAAGCTCCGCAGGAGAAAAGACCTGGCAATCTGCTCCCATAAAGATTACAGCTAGGAAACCCTACGGGGCAGTTGTACTCTGTAGTATAGGGTCACAATGAGTCCAAATTGCTTCAACGGCACACAACATACAGCGCCATGGGACATGAAAATTGCGCCATAGTGGGATTAGAAGTCACTCAGCTTTTCCACAACTCAACCCCACACTCAACCCTTCTTTTCTCTGTGTCTTCTCAGCACTTACCTGTCCACCGTGGCCAGGGCCAGGTGCCCCTGAGCAAGGTGTTGTCTGAGCATCCTTGTGCTTTTTCTTGCCTGGCGGTAGATGCTCCAGAAAATTCCACTCAGCAGGATCACAAAGCCCAAAGGCAGGAGCAGATAGGCCATAATCAGGTTCCCTCGGCAGTTGAATGAGGAGCCTGAAGAGATGAAGAAGGCCCCTAGGCAGATGACCAGGAAGCCTGTGAGGATCGTGAGGGCACAGGGAACCAGACTGGTCCTGTGCCACATCCCTGCTCCTCTGGGACCCAGTGCCCTGACCCCGCCACTCCCCTCCTCCCTGTGAGCTTGGACAGAATGCTCTCATTAGCCGGCTCACAGCTTTATATGCTTGCTTGGGCACCAACTGGCCTTTGGACAATTATATGAAGCAGGCACTTGGAAGCTATTTATTAACCGGCGGAAGTAACTATAATAGCCTTAGAGGATTAATCTAAAAACATAGCATGGGTGTTGCATGAAGGAGTGGCTTCTCCTAGCCGTTGTGCTCTTCGGAGCTGGGAAGGACCCTCAGCTGATCCCAGGGATTTGAGGGGAAGCCTCCCATCCTTTGGTCGGAAAGACACTGGTCTCTTAATCGCCGTGGTGGATAATAACCACCCTAGAAACTCGAGAAATTAGTATTCCTTGATCGGTTATCTGCTTTATGTTTGGCGAAGGGTCCTTTGCTTCTTTCTTCTTTATTTTTCTGTACTAATAAGGCATTTCTTTAAGGCTTTTTAGCGTTTGTATCTTGCTTCCCTCAGTGAACCTCCCTTCATTGCCCCACACTGTGGTGATGGACATGTTCCTGGGTGGACCAAATGGTTTGTGCTCATTGCTTACCTAAAGGCGGTGATTCAAATTCACCCAGCAGTGCCGTGAAAGAAAAGGCCTGGTGATCTGCCTCCGTAAAGTTTAACCAAAAACCAAACCTGTTGCTGTCAAGTCAGTTCCGACACATAGTGACCCAATTCTGTCTTGGAAGAAGTACAACCAGAATGCTCCTGAGAAGCAAGGATGGCGAGGCTACTTCTCACATACTTTGGACATGTTGTCAGGAGGGACTAGCCCCTGGAGAAGGACATCATGCTTAGTAAACTACAGGGTCAGGGGAAAAGAGGAAGACCCTCAATGAGATGGATTGACACAGTGGCTACAACAGTGGGCTCAAACATAGCAATGATTGTGAGGATGGCGCAGGACCAGGCAGTGTTTTGTTCTATTGTACATGGGGTAGCTATGAGTCAGAACCAACTTAATAGCACTTTTTTTTTTTTTTTAACAGCAACAGGGCAGAAGAGAACTGCCCCATAAGGTTTCCAAGGCCATAAATCTTTACAGAAGCAGACTGCCACATGTTTCTCCTGCGGGCCATTGGGTAGGTTTGAACCACTGACCTTTTGGTTAGCAGCCAAGCACTTAACCATGGCGCCACAGCCAGGGAAGTCCTACGGGGCTCTTCTACGCTGTAACTCATGGGGTGGCTATGAGTTGGAATTGACGGCAACTAATGAGAACAACAACAACAACACAGTATTGGAAAAATTCCAAGGGAAAAGCCAGGGTGAACCCCCCAATTCCTTCTTCTCTGTTGACAAGAAGGTGAACTTCAGCACGGGGGGAAGGAATGCATTGGACAGAGCAGCTGTAAGAGATGGCGGCTTGGGGATTTGGGGGGATTTCTGGTAAAAGATGGTAGTCCAGGTTGCCCCTGCCCTGATTCTGGTTTCGAATCTCTCCCACTGTCTCCCAAACGTCGAGACCCCAGGATCTCTTGTAGTTAACACATAGCTGATTGATAAACATTATCTGCTTATTGCTCAACCACTGGCCCCCATTTCTGACTCACTAGAAACTTTGGGACCATGTCACCTCCTTCCTGCCCACAGCAAGGCCACGTTCTTTTGATAAATGAGCATTCCCCGAAGTGTGTAGCATGTTAACACCTCCAGGCAAAACAAATGCATCTGAGAAGGGCTGCCTGTTAAGTTCCCACCCTTGCTCACACACACCTTAGGGCTTTACAGAACACATGAGCATATTAATGGCTCTGATAAGTCCTGCAACCTTTCCCCCCTCATAACATATGTAACCAAACCAGTTGCCATTGAGTCGAGTCCAACTCATGGAGAGCTCATGTGTGTCAGAGTAAAACTGTGCCCCATAGGGTTTTCAATGGATGATTTTTTTTGGAAGTAGATTGCCAGGCCTTTCTTCCAAAGTGCCTCTGGGTGGACTCGAACCTCCAACCTTTCGGTTAGCAGTTGAGTGTGTTAACTGTTTGCACCCCCCAGAGATCTCATCATATGCTGCTAAAAATGTTCCCTGTCCGCTCCCCATATCATTGCTCTGTGTAGCATTGCCTCAAGGAATCTTTCCAGAACCAGCCTCCTCTTTTCTGTCAGGAATTTGTTCCATCTTGAGTGTCCTCAGTTGCAGGCACTTCATTCCAGATCTGGTTCATGGCCTGGCTACTGCCTGCTTTATTTGATGTTTTGGCATGTCTCTAACAACTGTCCCTTGCTCAGAGAGACTCTGGGTTGCTTTTGCCCAGAGAGGTGGTCTTCAGTTCCCCTTTGCTACCCCCGGGACCCATGACTCCATTGCCATGATCTTCCATTTACTTTCCAATGGGGAAATCAATTCTTTGTGCAGTTCCTGTCAGTTCCACATATACCCATTAGTCTCACACCCAGCATCTCCTCAACTCTACCTTAATGTTGTGGGCTAGGAGAGGAAGTAACCACAGACCAAAAAAGACATCAGGCACTTCCTCATTCTACCCTCCAAGCCCCTCCTTAACTACCTCCTGTCCCTACTTTGGAAACCCTGGTGGTGTAGTGGTTAAGTGCTACTGCTGCTAACCAAGAGGTCGGCAGTTCGGATCCAGCAGGTGCTCCTTGGTAACTCTATGGGCTAGTTCTACTATGTCCTATAGTGTCGCTATGAGTAGGAATTGACTCAACAGCAGTGGGTTTGATTTTTTTCGGGTCCCTACTCTGAGCTACTTCCTTCTTGTAGTCTTCATATTACACTTTTAATTTTTTCCTTAAAAAATATTTTAGTGTGTTTTCAGTGAAGGCTTACCCAGCAGTCTAGCCTTCTTCTGCAGTTTCTACACAAGTTGTTCAGTGACATTGGTTACATTCTTCACAATGCGTGAACATTCTCATCATTTCTGTTCTGGTTGTTGAATTTCCATTTTTTTTTTTTTAATTGCCCAGCCGCTTTACCTTCTCATTTTTGTTTTAAAGTAATTTTTGACTGTTTGGTCTTATATAGGTGATTTTCTAAAGGAGCGCAGTACTGACTGGTGATATTATTTTTTGAACCTGTTTGTTATTTTGCTACAATGCAACCTCAGGCGTTAGTTTTTGTTCAAGCTTTGAAGAATTAATATCTCAGGGCAATAGTCCCTGGAAGTCTTCCAGTCTCAACCAGTCCAGTAGGTATGAATTTTTTTTTTTTTTTTTTTTTAGCAATTTGAGGTTCTGTTCTGTATTTTTCTCCCATTCTATCAAGGTACCTCCATAGAGGCCCTGATTAGAGTAGTCAGTAATAGTAGCCAGGCACCATCTAGTTCTTCTGATCTCAGAGTACATGAGACCTTGCTTCGTGTAGATATTTGTCCTGTAGACTCATTTCTTCCTTGAGCCTTTGCTTCCCTTTCTTTCTCTTTTGCTCCATAAGAGACTAATAGTTATATCTTATATGGTCACTCACAAGCGTTTAAGACCCCATACCATTTTATTCAAGGAGCCGTAGTGGCACAGTGGCCAAAGTGCTTGGCTACTGACTGAAAAGTCGGCAGTTCGAACCTGTCAGCCACTCCCACCAGCTGGGAGAAAGACGTGGCAGTCTGCTTTCACAAGATTTACAGCCTTGGAAACCCTATGGGGCACGTCTGTTCTGTTCTATAGAGTCGCTGTGAATTGGAATCAGCTCGACAGCAATAGGTATGCACCATTTTCATCTTAAAGCAGCCTTTTCTCCCTCTTTTCCCAACTGGGCTTTGTGGTAGGTGGATTTCTAACGGCCCCCAACAATCCCCACCTACTGGTGTTCATGCCCTTGTGTAATCCCCTCCTCTTGGGTGTGTGTAGGACCTGGTGGATAAACAATGAAATTCAGCAAAAGTGATGGGATGTCATTTCCATGATTAGGTTACAAGAGGCTGTGACTTCCATCTTGCCAGTAGACCCTCTTTCTTGCCTTCTTGGTTTGCATGCTTTGAAGAAGCAAGCTACCAATATTGGAGAGGCCCATGTGGCCAGGAACTGAGGGTGGCCTCTGGTCAACAGACAGTGAAGAACTGAAGGTTTCAGTCCATCAACCCTCGAGGAACTGGATCCTGCCAAGAGCCACATGAACTTAGAGTCCGAGCCTTTCCCAGTTGCTCCTTGAGGTGATCACGCCCCGACCAACACCTCAGTTATAACCAGTGAGGGACCCTGAAGTAGGCCAGATCCTCAGAGCTGGGGAATAGCAAAAAGGAAACTAATGAAAACCCAAACACCAGGAAGTGGCCTTCAAGAGTCAATTTTAGGAGACCTGTTAACCTTAGGCTGGGCTTTATTAGACTTAACCCTACCTTCTGAGTCTACCTGTCCTCCCAGGCCAACTCACCTATACTTGACCACCTTGCCACTGCCTAGCACTCCCACACCACTCCACTTAAAGTTGGCAGCTGGAAAGGAGAGGAAGCTTGATGATTACCTAAATTCAGACAGGCAGGATAGGCCTTGTGGGAAAATAGACACCCTGGGAGGAGGACAGACAGAGGCCCACCCTTCCGCGAAGTTCTGGGACCAAGCAGAAGCCAAGCCAAAACCCTCCTGTCCCAATACCCATCCCCTCCACAAGAGATCCCCTAAGAAATTGTGCCTGGCTTTTGTTTATTTATTTATTTTTATGTTTTATTTCTTTTTGGTGTCAGTATGTACAACCAAACATACATCCATTCACAATTTCTACATGAATAGGTCCATGACATTGGTTACATTCTTCACGTTGTGTCACCCGTCTCACCACCTCTACCTGTATTGTTCCATCACCATTATTTTAGCCTTTTGCCCCTAAAGTTCTCATCTGTGCTTTAGGTTGACTGTTGTCAGTTTACACTCATAGAGAGAATTCTTTATAACAGCGCTATGGTCGAGGCAAACATTCTTTATTAATTGGGCTAAATTGTTATTTAGTTTAGTGATGACTTCATGGGATAATTTTGGTTCAGGGTTTAAAGACTATTTCTGGGCATTAGATTTGGGGTTTCCTCAATGCATCTAGTGAGTATGTCTCAATGGATCTAGTGAGTATGGTTTCCAGAGGAATTTAATGATCTCTTCCACACTTTTCCTTGTTTTGATCAGGATCCATTTATTGGGTCCTTGGTCAAAACATTCCGTAATGGTTGTTAATGTTGTTAGGTGCTGTTGAGTCAGTTCCGACTCATAGATACTCTACGCACAACAGATCAAAACACTGCCCGGTCCTGCGCCATTCTTACAATCATTGTTATCCTTGAGCTCATTGTTGCAGCCACTGTGTCAATCCACCTTGTTGAAGGTCTTCCTCTTTTCCGCTGACCCTGTACTTTGCCAAGCATGATGTCCTTCTCCAGGGACTGATCCTTCCTGACAACATGTCCAAAGTATGTAAGATGAAGTCTCGCCATCCTTGCTTCTAAGGAGCATTCTGGTTGTACTTCTAAGACAGATTTTTTTGTTCTTTTGGCAGTCCATGGTATATTCAGTATTCTTCGCCAACACCACAATTCAAAGGCGCATCAATTCTTAAGTCTTCCTTATTCATTGTCCAGCCTTCACATGCATATGATGCAATCGAAAATACCATGGCTTGGGTCAGGCGCACTTTAGTCTTCAAGGTGACATCTTTGCTCTTCAACACTCTATAGAGGTCTTTTGCAGCAAATTTACCCAATGCAATATGTCTTTCGATTTCTTGACTGCTGCTTCCATGGCTGTTGATTGTGGATCCAAGTAAAATGAAATCCTTGACAACTTCAATCTTTTCCCCCTTTATCATGATGTAGCTCATTGGTTCAGTTGTGAGGATTTTTTTTTCCTTTATGTTGAGCTGCAATCCATACTGAAGGCTGTGGTCTTTGATCTTCATTAATAAGTGCTTCGAATCCTTTTCACTTTCAGCAAGCAAGGTGTGTCATGTGCATAACGTAGCCAGGCACAATCCATTTCTTTTGGAAATAATGACTGACTTTTAAATAATTTCATTCTGAAAAATTCGCCAATCACAAGAGTATCTGACTTGGCAGTAGGCAGTAACACCTTTTTTGGTCGACAGCCAAACTGTCTTAAAACGTAGTCTGTCTTTCAACACTCTGTTCCTTTGAGCTTAACGGGCCCATGGAGGCTGTTCGGAACATTGAGTGCAGGGGCGTTCCAAGCATGGCTCTGCCTTTCCGTTCACGTCAGGGCCCCCGGAACCTCACCCCTTCTTGCAAACTCTCCTGTGCCAGGTCAATGGACTTGAGTTTTTGTTTACTGGGGTCACGGGCCAGTCGCCTTCTCTTAAAAACAGGAAGAGCATATTGCTGTGAATGAGGAGACAGGGACTTTGGAAGGAAGGTAATGGTGTGTAGAAGCTGGTGCATAGGAGGGGATGGGGCCAAGCCCTGAGGCAGGGTGGCCAGATTCCAGAAGGTCACTTTGGTTGAGGAAGTGAGGCTTTATGGGAGGTGGGGAAGGTGATTATATGCGTAACAAGAGATGCCAACCCGGGCTGATTTCATGGTGGTGATTTCTGAGTGACTTCTGGGTTAGTCTTTCACACTTAGGGTTCATTGAGCACTGACCACTTCCTCCTCCTTCTCTTTCTTGTTTTCTTTGCTTTGGGAACTTCCCCTACCCCACCTCCCTTCTTTCCCTAGCCACAGTGAGTTTTCATCTGTGCCCTCGGGGCAATGGGGTTTGCTATTATGGATCGAATTGTGTCCCCCCAAAATACGTGGTGGAAACCTAACCCCTATACCTGTGGAAGGAGTCCCTGGGTGGCACGAATGTTAAACTTTTGGCTGCTGACTGAAAGGTGGGTGGTTTGAAGTCATCCAGAAGTGCCTTGGAAGAAAGACCTGGTGATCTGCCTCTGGAAGATCCCAGCCTTGAAAACCCAGTGAAGCAAAGCTCCGCTCTGTAACACAGAGGGACTGCAGGAATCGGCATTGACTAGACAGCAATGGTATCCGATGAGCACACGTTACTTCAAATAAGTCTTTTAATTATTTTAATAAGTGTACAATGATGTGATGTAGCCACCTTCCATAATGCAATCTAATGTAATGTGATCAGTCGATCAGTTGAGGTCATACCAGTGTAGGGTGGGTCCTAAATCTAATCACTTCTGAGTAACATAAAGGATGGCGTAGACACAGAGAGAAATAGGCACATACTGAGAAGACAGATGCCATGTGAAGATCACTAAGGGACCAGGAATGCCTGGAGCCACTAACAAGGAAGGAATTGATACAATCAAGTTCCTGATTTGGACTTTAGCCTCCAGAACGGCAAGATAATAAACAAATTTAAAACTAAAGTAAGTGAGAGTAACCACATCTTGCTTACTTTGGACATTTTAACAGAAGGGACAAATCCCTGGAGAAGGACATCATGCTGAGTAGTTTCCTAGTACTGCTGTAACAGAAATACCACAGGTGAGTGGCTCTGTTGTTGTTGTTAGATGCCGTCAAGTCAGTTCCAACTCATCATGACCCTACGTACAACAGAACGAAACACTGCCCGGTCCTGCACCATCCTCACAATTCTTGCTGTGTTTGAGCCCATTGTTGCAGCCCATTGTGTCAATCCATCTTGTTGAGGGCATTCTTCTTTTTTTGCTGACCCTCTACCTTCCCAGGTGTCATGGATTGAATTGTGTCCCCCAAAAAGTATGTGCCAACTTGGTTGGGTCATGATTCCCAGTATTGTGTGGTTGTCCTCCATTTTGTGATTGTAATTTTATGTTGAGACGATTAGGGTGGGATTGTAACACCACCCTTACTCAGGTCACCTCCCTGACCCAAGGTAAAGGGAGTTTCCCTGGGGCGTGGCCTGCACCACCTTTCATCCCTTAAGAGATAAAAGGAAAGGGAAATGAGCACAGAGTTGGGGACTTCATACCACTAAGAAAGCAGTACCAGGAGCAGAGCGCATCCTTTGGACACAGGGTCCCTGTGCCCGAGAAACTCCTGAAATAGGGGAAGATTGAGGACAAGGACCTTCTTCCAGAGCCGACAGAAAGAAACAGCCTTCCCCTGGAGCTGACATCCTGAATTTGGACTTTTAACCTACTAGACTGTGACAAAATAAATTTCTCTTTGTTAAAGTCACACACTTGTGGTATTTCTGTTATGGCAGCACTAGATAACTAAGACACTAGACATGATGTCCTTCTCCAGGGATTGATCCCTCCTGATAGCATGTCCAAACTTTGTGAGACAAAATCTCACCATCCCTGCTTCTGAGTAGCATTCTGGTTGTACTTCTTCCAAGACAGATTTGTTCGCTCTTTTGGCAGTCCATGGTATAGCCAATACTCTTCACCAACACCGTAATTCAAAGGCAGCAATCCTCCTTTGGTCTTCCTTATTCATTGTCAAGCACAGAATCCTTAGTAATGCTTATTATCAATTTTAATCATAGAATAAATGTGATATAGTTATAAATTGCTTAAATGTAATCTTTCTTAGGTTATTTGAATATTAACAACAAAAGAGGTTTGTAAAATCCTTCACATTGAATTACAACATTATTGGTGACATCGGTCACTGAGCAAAAGACTTTATTTTTATTTTCCTTTAATTACTACTTCATTCTCAAAAAAGTCATTGATATAGGTTCATAAATACTGATTACCACAATTTTGTAGCTAAAATGCCAGAAAATTGGACAAAATCAGCGGCTATTAAAAACAGTGGCAGCAATGAGAACAACAACGCGTGAGGATGAAGCCCCGTTATTCAAAGTGTCGGAACTGGATAATAATGACAGTTCTGAGCGAATCGCATTACAAGGTTCAAAAAGTAAATTAGCACAGAGCTTTAGCTTTAGCTTCGTCAGTGTATTGATGCATGTAAGCCGGGCTTATGAAAAATGTTTTTGTTGTTATGACTCACTACAGGGATATTTTTATAAAAAATAATAAATTTCTGCTGAAACACTGCACAAAAAATTTATAGACAGTCTTTTGGTGTCACCCCCTCTGACATTGTCATCCAGTGTGGTATGAACCCCCTGGCAACCGCCTAGTGACCCCACTGCTTCTGGTAGGAGACCTCCCAGGTTCACTGCTTTAGGCTGTTCTTGAGGCTTTAATGAGAGAAACACCACCCTGTCGAATTTCTGGAAGGAAGGGAGACGTGAGGATCATGACTGCCCTCGCAGTTCATAATGCAACCCCTTAATCTATTAACTGGGTGGTTATTAATTACTAAAGAAGACTCATTAACAACCTGCAGCATGCAGATGACACAACTTTGTTTGCTGAAAGTGAAGATGATCTGAAGCACTTACTGATGAAGATCAAAGACCACAGTCTTCAGAATGGATTATACCTCAACGGAAAGAAAACAAAAATCTTCACAACTGGACCAATAAGCAACATCATGATAAAGAGAGAAAATACTGAAGTTGTCAAGGATTTCCTTTTACTTGGGTCCACAATCAATGCCCATGGAAGCAGCAGTCAAGAAATCAAACCATGTACCACACTGAGCAAATCTGCTGCAGAAGACCTCTTTAAAGTGTTGAAAAGCAAAGATGTCACCTTGAGGACTAAGGTGTGCCTGACCCAAGCCATGGTGTTTTCAATCGCCTCATATGCATGTGAAAACTGGACAATGAATAAGGAAGACTGAAGAAGAATTGATGCCTTTGAATTATGGCGCTGAGGAAGAGTACTGAATATACCATGGGCTGCCAGAAGAAGGAACAAATCTGTCTTGGAAGTAGTACAACCAGAATGCTCCTTAGAAGCAAGGATAGCGAGACTTCATCTCACATACTTTGGACATGTTGTCAGGAGGAACCAGTCCCTGGAAAAGGACATCATGTCTGGTAAAGTAGGGGGTCAGCAAAAAAGAGGAAGACCTTCAATGAGCAGGATTGACACAGTGGCTGCAACGAAGTGCTGGAGCACAGCAACGATTGTGAGGATGGCGCAGGACTGGGCAGCGTTTGTTCTGTTGTGCATGGGGTCGCTCTGAGGTGGACCTGACCTGATGGTACCTGACGACAACAACCTCCGTACACCGTACTGGTTAACACTGAACTTGAAGTACCTCTGCAACTGTCATCTACAAACCTGCTCGCACCCTTGAAGTGGACTTCTCCTCGCCTTTTTCTTTTCTTCCTGCTTTTATTTCTCTGCCGTTCCAGTTCTATCTTTGTTCCGTATTCCAGGACATTTTCAAAATTTCTGATCTGATTGTAATCTTTCTTGTTTGGCGTTGCAATTGAATTTTGCCAGGGAAGGGAAGTAGACAGGTGTGCTCAGTCACCCAATTTGATCCTCAATGTTTTTCTGAGTGTGTGAGGGTCTGAGTGGGTATTATTTACAAAAGTAGGGTCACACTGTATGCGCGATGCATGTTTTACTTTGTCCACTAGTTCAACAAGTGTTTTTAGAAAGTACTGTTTTTAATGATAAAACCAAAAACCAAACCCACTGTCATCGAGCCGATTCCGACTCATAGCGACCCTGTAGGACAGAGTAGAACTGCTCCACAGAGTTTCCAAGGAGTGTCTGGTGGATTCAAACTGCCGACCTTTTTGCTTAGCAGCCATAGCACTTAACCACTATGCCACCAGGGTTTCCATCATAATGACAACAACAAAACCAGTTGCTCCCGAGTTGATTCAGACCCACAGCAATCCTATGTGTTTCAGGGTTTTTTCAGTGACTGATTTGGGGGGCATAGATTGCCAGGACTTTTTTTTAAAGTGCCTCTGGGTAGACTTCAACCACTAGTCTATCAGTTAGTAGCCAAACTCCTAACCACTTGGGCCACCCAGGAATTCCAATGTTCATTATGCTGGAATATAATTGTTAATGTTTTTAATTTCTTCCCTACTAGATAGTAAGGTTCTTGAGGACAGAAAGAATTCAGTTTTTTAGATCCTTAAGACCAGTTGAAATACCCACATGTAGTAGCTCTATAGTGTTCCTGATTCATTCTGATTTTTTTTTTTTTTTCTTTCAGGTGAAGTCCAAGGCAGAGACTTAGAGTGGAAAAGAGAGTGACGTAGGGAGAAGGTTGGGCTGGGGAGAGGAGAAGACTATATATATACATTTGTGTCTACTGATTAGATTTACCCACTTTTACTTTTTTGCTAAAGGAGCCCTGGTGGGGCCAATGGTTAAACACTTGGCTACTAACTGAAAGGTTGGCAGTTTGAACCCCTCATCAGCTCCATGGAAGAAAGACCTGACAATCTACTTCCATAAAGATTACAGTCTAGAAAACCCTATGGGGCAACTCTATGGGGTCACTATGGGTCGGAATCCATTCAATGGCTCCTAACACCAACAACAATAACAACTAACCTTATGGTTGGTGGCTCCAGCCTACCCAGTGGCTACACATAAGAAAGGCCTGGCAATCTGCTTCTGTAACTGTTACAGCCTAGAAAGCTTTATGGGGAACAGTTCTACTCTGCACACATGGGTTTGCCATGAGTTGGAACTGACTTACAGCAATTAATAACAACAACAACACTAACCTAAATGTTGGCAGTTTGAACCCACCCAATGGCGGCACAGGAGAAAGGCCTGGCGATCTGTTCCTGTAAAGATCACAGCCTAGACAACCCTTTGGGGCAGTCCTATTCTGTCACATGGGGTTGCTATGAGTTGGAATTGACTTGACGGCACCCAACAACAACAGCTTCTTTGCTGCTGTTAGAGAAGTAGAGCCTTAGCTGGGTTGGGGAAACGGATGTGGAGATTGTCCTCTCTCTTCTAAGGCCCTAGAAACAAAACCTGTCCCTGGAACACAATGTGCCTTCCAGCACGTACCACAGTGTGTGTGAAATATTTCCATGGGGATGTGTTTTCTAAGTTATAGGTGTATTAAGAAGTTTAAAGATGGTGCTGATTTACCCAAGCTGCTATTTAGTGCATCAAAGGAATGAGTCACTTTCTCTGTTTATGGTGAGAAATTGAAGCTTTGTCTCCGCAAAGCCAGAGTGGAATCACGTGCTCGAACATGCCGCGACAGTAACTCTAAACCGTCATGGGATCGAGGTGTTTATTAGGAGTGTTGGGAAGAATAGTTCCCTGCGCTTGAACCAGCACCTGAAATTGAAACAAGAAGACAAGAGACATTAAAGCCACAAAGAAGGTTTACCAGCCTTTAAAACTTTTCAAACCCAGGGTCATTAAAAAAAAATATGTATATATCTATAAATATAATTGAGAGCCTCAAAAGCATGTAATTCTCACTTTCGACCCACAAAATTTGGAAAACAAATCCTGAGTCCTGTTTTTTTTTTTTCTTTTTCCTCTTTTCAATCCGTTTATTGAATGTGAGACACTGGTATCTAGAACAGGGGAAAACTGAAGAATTCATTAAAAGTATTCATTTCTTAGGATGAGAAAGGGGGATTTAAATATAGATTACTATTTTCACATATAGTAATTGCATAAGATTTTTAAAAAAATAGATAATGCGCAGGTTTATTATTTCCTTTGAAAGGGGGGTGAAAGAAGAATAGAGGGAACAAGTGGCTGTTGATATACAGAGAAAAACCATGGTGTTTTCCATCACCTCATATGCAAGTGAAAGCTGGACAATGAATAAAGAAGACCAAAGAAGAATTGATACCTTTGAATTATGGTGTCGGCGAAGAATACCGGATATACCACTGACTGCTGGAAGAACGAACAAATCTGTCTTGGAAGACGTACAGTCAAAATGCTCCTTGGAATCAAGAATAACAAGACTTGGTCTCACATACTTTGGACATGTCGTCAGGAGGGTCCAGTCCCTGGAGAAGGACATCATGCTTGGGAGAGGGTCAGCAAAAAAGAAGACCCCCAATGAGATGGATTGACACGGTGGCTACAACGATGGGCTCAAGCATAGCGATGATTGTGAGGATGGTGCAGGACCAGGCAGTGTTTCATTCCGTTGCACATAGAGATGGAACCAACTCAACGGTACCTAATAACAATGGCAATGAATACCTTGGTTTAAATTGAAATTGGTTTAGTTTCTCATGTTTCTTGTATCTCACATGGTCCGAGGTGGAAAAATACATCTAAAACAATTATAATAATTTATTGAGGGCCACCACGTGCCAGGCCCTTTTCATCAAAGATGAAAATATGACAATATGGTAAGGTAAGTATAATCTTCAATGGAGGTTTGAGGATGCCGATTCAGAAAGCATCAGTGGCATCCCCAAGAGTCAGTTTGCAAACCTACACCTAGCTGGTTCTTCTGAGAAGTAGGTTGACTCCTTTAACATTTTCTCTTAGGTTTGGTTCCCCAGCGTTTTACCCAAATTTGCTGTTCTTCTCTGAAATGTTTCTTAGACCTTCCATGTGTCTCATACAGGCTCAGAGCCTCAAACACTGGACAGAACTCACTGCATGAGAGCTTGTCCCAAAGCTTAATATTTGCTGGGCCAAATTAGGGGTAGGGTGGGTAATCTCACAGTCCCTGTGTGTACAAATTCTGTTATAAAGTTTGTAAAAAGGGTTACACTAAACAAACAAAAGACAAGTTGATAAAATAAATCCTAAGATGCCACCCAGAACCGTTAAAGGGTACAAAACTTTCTAGCAGCCAAGCGACATTAAATCAACCCAGAGCTAGATTTTCACACCTCATAGGAACGGGGTGATCTGAAGGAACAATACTAATGGCTCGGCTGGTCACAGCCAGAAGATTGCTAAGTCTATACCAAAGCCCTGTTCTGCCTCTGTAAAAACCACTTCGGGGTGAGGTCTGACCTCCTCTAACTTCACAAGAGGGAAGGAGAATCAAGATCAACAGCCCAAGGCTGATTCCTATGAGGCAGGGGTCAGGCATGCCTCCTCTGTCCTCCATCTTCACCAATTCTGACACCAGCAGTCCCTCCCATGGCACTCTCTATTTCTCTGCTGGGTTCGATAATTCATTGCAGTGACCACCCAGAACTTTTCATTATGGGGTTTATTATAATGGAAGTAACAGTTACAATTCAGGCTCAAGAACACTCAGGATACAGTCCTTTCCTCAGGATAGCCTCTCCCCAGCTGTGCTCGCAGGCACGCCTCTCCCTGACTCTTAGTCTCTGCCCAAAGGCAGTCAGCTTTCTCTCTCCGTGTGCTGGGGAACCCATCGCACTGCGTCCTGCAGCTGGGTCTCTCCTTCCTTGGTGGTGGTGGTGGGCTCCTCCTCTCTGCTCTGGAATTGGCTCTTTTTTAAGGCAGAACTGACCAGTCCACTTGGTAGGCCACAATTACCCTATCACACACTCATCTGGGTGGGAGTTACAAGACCATGGCTAGAAAGCCCACACACAGAAGTAATTGCACTGCAGCCTCCTCCTGCAGAAAATGAAAAGAGGACCAGTCAGCAAAGAGGGTGTGACACTCTGGGATTGGAGACAGAGGAACAGGTGAGAAAAGGCAATGACAAAGAGAAGGGCAAGGTAAGGCAATATGGCGGACACTTCTCAAACTGAAGGTCCATGTGAATCACCTGAGGATCAATCATGTACCTGCAAATTCTGATTCAGCAGGTCTGGGTGGAGCTTGAAATTCTGCATCTTTAACAGTCTCCCAAGTGGTGCCCATGCTGCTGGTCCCTGGTCCACACTTTGAGTAGCAAGAAGTCCAGGCAATAGCTTCTCTTAGCCTTTTCCTTGCAGCTTTCCTTCGTACCAATGTTCAGGAGTTCATCCTACCCCATGCTCAGGGAGAGTAACCCCTTTCCAGCCCCATAGGGTGAGAATGCTAACTAGCCTAAACCAACGATGATAATTCTACCCCCTTTACCAGTGATTGCTTTGACCCCGGTTGGTAACCAGTCTTTCACTGAGACAAAAGCGAAGGCTACTGGGGTTGTTAGGAAGTTCTTTGCTCTTAAGAAGGTACCCAAGGTGGATACCTGCCCCCTTCTGGCTTTGGAGGTTATTTGGTGAAGGTGTGATCGTGAGAGCTGGGTCCTTTCTGTCTACCTCTCCATCAGTTCTTTTGTCTTCATTGTACGAACCACCTCCTTAGTTGACTCCTAAATAATGGAATTCCTCAGGGCTCTATTTTTGGATCCTTTCTTATTCTCATTCTGCGTTTGCCAAACTAGACTTTTTCCAACTATGGGTAGCAACTCAATGATGAATCATTAAATCAACGTTGAGGGTTGTAGCCAGTGCTGGCAGAAAAACATTGTATCATAGAAATCACACATGATGAGGGTAAGGACTATTTTGGGTAACATGTGTTCCTGCTCTCAATTTATAGATGAGAATCTACAATAATAAATGTATTTTACATCACACAGACACACACAGACACATGTGGTCTTATTTATTGCTTTGACTCTCAAATCTTTCAACAGACTCATATCTTCAACAGCCTACTTGATGTGCGCACTCAAAAATCTCAGAGCAATTAACAATCAAACCAGGATTCACCACTGCGACTTTCAGGGCTGTCCAACCCTCCCCCTGCTGCCTACCCCAAGCCTTGTCCTCCATCTGTATTTCTTGAATTAGGAAAGACACCACTACTTCCCCAGCTAGTCGAACTGGAGCCCTGAAGTCGTTCTTGGTCTTTCCCTCTCCTTCACACCCAACATCCTCTGTCTCCAAATCTTTTTTTTTTTATTTCACCCCTAAGTACTTTCAGATAAGCCCATGTCTCTCTATTACGTGCTAACATCCTGATCCAAGCCGCTCACATCTCTCTCTCGGCCAAGGGGATTCACTCCTAACTCACCTCTCCACGTTGTCTTTTGTGCCTTTTTAATCCATTCTCTCTGCCCATGGTGGGGTCTGCTGGCCATATCACTTCCCTACCTGTAAACCACAAATCTATACGTGGCTTGGAAGGCCTTCTTTAACTGGTCCTGACCATCTCTCCTGCCTACCCCTCATGGCTTCTCATCTGGGTCTGCTCTCAGCTTTTCGTATGTGCCACACTTTCTCATTGTGTTGGGCAAATCTGCTGCAAAAGACCACTTTAAAATGTTACAAAGCAAAGATGTCAGCTTGAGGACTAAGGTTCACCCGATCCAAGCCGTGGTATTTTCAAGTGCCTCATATGCATGCAAAAGCTGGATGATGAATGAGGAAGATGGAAGAATTGATGCCTTTGAATTATGGTGTTGACAAAGAATACCGCACGTATCACAGGTGGCCAGAAGAACAAATAAATCTGTCTTGGAAGAAGTACAGCCACAAAGCTCCTTAGAAATGAGGATGGTGAGACTTTGTCTCATAGACATTGGACATGTTATTAGGAGGAACCAGTTCCTGAAGTAGGGGAACATGCTAGGGAGAGGGTCAGCAAAAGACAGGAAGACGCTCAGTGAGATGGACTGACACAGTGACTGCAACAATGGGCTCAAGTGTAACAATGATTGTGAGCATGACACAGGACCAGGCAGTGTTTCGTTCTGTTGTACATGGGGTCACTATGAGTTGGAACTGACTCGACAACCCCTAACAACAACAACACTTTCTCAGATTTGGGTCTTTGCAGAGTCTTTTCTTTCCATGAACTCTCTTCCCCACCATCTCATCAAGTATTCGACTCTCCCTTGTTCTCTGAAGTCTCCGAAGGCTTTTACCTCCTTAAGGAGGTCTTTTGGCTCCTGAATAAGATTAAGTCCTTCTAGCCTGACATACAATGCAATTGTTATCACTTAGTTACTCTAAGATCCAGATTCCCCAAGAGACAAGAAGCTCTATCAAGGGAGGGACCGCATCTGTCACCATGGTACCCAGCCCACCAAGCCCAGGGTCTGCTACACAGTCATGGCACAATCAGTATTTTTCGAATAGATAAATGGAAGAATCTGTGTATAAGCCCTTTTTTTAAATAGCTGTCGTGGCCAATTGTGATTTTATATCTTTAAAAAGAACACCTGATTACCGAACGGTCAACAATTAGTTTAAAACAAAGACGAGAATGTAAGTGGACAGAGAAACAAATGGAAATGCAACAACCGGAATGGAAATAATAAGAACGCTGGCACATTGCGAAGAATGTAATCAATGTCACTGAACAACTTGTGTAGAAATTGTTGAACAGGAACCTAAACTACTGTGTAAACCTTCACTGAAAACACAATAAAATGTTATTAATAAGAAAAAAAAAAAAAACCACCTGATTGCCTGGAAAATTTCTGAAATGTTACCTCTTGAAATATTCTGGGAGGTTTAGACTTATTAAACAGACCAAATAAGGACGGACCTCCAGCTGTAGCTCGTGTGTTTAACAAACCCTCACACGCTCACTGGGAGCCTGACTTTGCCCTCATCTGTCAGTACCATCCTCCCGAATCAGGCCCGTACAACGGTTATCTCCCAACCTGACTTCTCTATATTATTTTTGATATTCATTATAGATGTGACTCAGCCTTACAGACTGAATTGTGCCCTCCAGAAAGTTATGCTGAAGTTCTAACCCTTGTACTAGTAAATACGGCCCTGTTTAGAAATAGGGGTTTTGTTTAGTTAGGCTAATGAGGCCACACCAGAGTAGGGTGCGTCCTAAACATAATCTCTTCTCGGTGGTGTCTTATAAAAAGGGCAGAATAGGTACAGACACGCACAGGGAAAGACAGACGCCGTGTGAAGTTATAGCTACAAGCAGCCAAGAAACGTCAAGAAACGTCTCGGGCTATGGAAGCTGAAGACACTAGGATCTTCTCTGAGAACTGAGAGAATACATTTCTGTTCTTTCAAAGCTCCCACTCATCATGTTTTTTTTTTGTTGTTGTTGTTACAGCAGCACTAACTAAGCCACTTAGCGGCACACAAATTAGTGGGGTCCTTTCCAGCCCTTCCACCGCCATTTGTTGTTTTTCTATTTCTTCTGGTCCCTGCCAACGGCAAGCCCATAATCAGCTAGGAGCCAACAAGGCTGCTGACTCCTGCTAATAGATAGGCCTCATGAGAGAGTTTTATTTTTCTTGCCCTTTAACATGTTATTCCTCAGTGTGTCTCCAGGGGGTGCCACAATTATCCCCTTCATCTTGGCCTCTCTTTGAAGTTGAAAATTAAAATTGGTTTCTTCAGTTGCTTTTAAGTAACATAGTTAAATATTACAATGTGGTTGACCCCTGTCTCCCCACATCCACCCTTTGACGTGATTCTGACTTGCGTTGACCATCCTGCTGACCAGACAGTCGCGGGTGAGCTGTGGAGGGCAGTGGCAAGGAAAGGGATGTGTTATACTTTAATTAAAAAAAGCAACTTCAGGGCTTTTTTTTTTTTCCCCCCACAAAGTTGGCACCAAAGGCGAAGAAGGAAGCATCGGCCCCTCCCAAAACGGAAGCCAAAGTGAAGGTTTTGAAGGCCAAGAAGGCAGTGCTAGAAGGCGTCCACAGCCACAAAAACAAAAAACAAGGCCCACAAGTCACCAGCTTGTCTGGAGGCCCAAGACATCTCTGAAGGCAGCCCGAATATCCTCAGAAGAGCACCCCCAGGAGAAACAGGCTTGACCAATATGTCTTCATCAAGTTCACCGTGACCAGTGAGTTGGCCATGAAGAAAACAAAGACAACAACACACTCATGTTCATTGTGGGTGGGTGTCGAGGCCAACAAACCCTGATCAAACAGGCTGTGAAGGAGCTGTATGACAGGAACTTTGCCAAGGTCAACACCTGATCAGACCTGATGGAGAGAAGAAGACATACGTTCAGCTGGCTCCTGACTATAGATGGCTTTGGATGTTGCCAACAAAAGTGAGATCATCTAAACTGAGTCGTGATAAATGGAGAGAAGATTAAAGTTGTCGAGGATTTCATTTTACTTGGATCCACAATCAACGCCCAGGGAAGCAGCAGTCAAGAAATCAAACAACATATTGCATTGGGTAAACCTGCTGCAGAAGATTTTTTTAAAGCGTTAAAAAACGGAGAGGTCACCTTGAGGGCTAAGGTGCACCTGACCCAAGCCAGGGTGTTTTCAATCACCTCATCTGCAGGCAAAAGTTGGGCAATGAATAAGGAAGACCAAAGAAGAATTGGCACATTTGAATTATGGTGTGGGCGAAGAATATTGAATATATCATGGACTGCCTGAAGAACGAACAAGCCTGTCTTGGAAGAAGTACAACCAGAATGCTCCTTAGAAGTGAGAATGGCGAGACTTCATCTCATATACTTTGGACATGTTATCAGGAGAGATCAGTCCCTGGAGAAGGGCATCGTACTTGGTAAAGTAGAGGGTCAGCCAAAAAGAGGAAGACCCTCAATGAGACGGATTGACCCAGTGGCTGCAACAATGGCCTCAAACAAACATACTAATGTGAGGATGGTGGGTCATTATGAGTTGGAACCGAGTCTATGGCACCTAACAACAACAACAACCTGAATCCAGCCAGCTAATTCTAAACATAAATTTATTCACCACATACACACAACAAGGCAATTTCATGTTCCCAAAAGAGTGATCTTGGGATAGGCCACGGAGGCTCTTGAGCTACCTCCTGGAGAACCTACAAAGGCCAAACCTCAGCAGGTCTGTCTTCTGTACCAATCAGTGCAGTAGATAAGGGAAGTGTAGATTCAGTCCCGCTTCAGGTGAGGAGCTGGAACACCTGGCTCTCCTTCTGAGCTGAGCTGGGCACCGAAAACCTGTTTCTCCCAAAAGAAATGAGCATGGGGTTTAATGTCACAATGTGATAACGGCTAATACAACCTCATGATGTTGCTTCGGTTGTTGCTATTGGCTGCTGTCAAGCCCTGACTCGTGGGGACCCCACACAGAACAGGATAAGACAGTTGTGATCCATAGGGTTTTCACTGGATGATTTTCAGAAGCAGATTGCCAAGCCTTTCTTCCTAGTCTGTTTGAGTCTGGAAGCTCTGCTGAAACCTGTTCAGCATCACAGCAACGTGCAAGCCTCCACTGACAGACAGGTGATGGCTGCGTGTGAGGTGCATTGGCTGCGAATTGATCCTCGGTCTCCAGCAAGGAAGTCAAGAACTCTACCACTGGACATCACTGCCCCCGATGCTGTTTCTACTAGGACTAAAATTCCTCCTCTTTCTGGCTTCTTGTCCAGTCTGCAGGCGCCCACACCCAGACGCGAGGCCAAGGACCTTCGCTCGCCGTCCTGATCTGTCCGGACCTCGGTTGCATCGGTGAGCTCAGCACTGGGTTCCTGACCTGTTCCTCAAGCTTTGTTTTCACCCTCATGACGCGCCCCTTCGGCGAGGCCGGCCTGCAGAGGCCAGCTCATTTTCCACAACACGAAGCTCCACAAGTGCTGTCTCACGGAACCGAAGTTCCCTTGAGACAGACGGAGGCCCCAAGTGGAGCTGTTTTCCCTTTCTGTGGGTGTGTTTACTAGAGGATTGATGTAATCAGGGCTTGGCAAGAAAGCCACATTTTTCTGTTTTCCTAAGAAAGGCTATAAACATTTTAGCAAATTAACAGATAGTGCTGAAGCCAATATTGTTTTGTAAGTTAAGATCCCAGGGCCCAGACCCTGGGAATTTGGGTCATAGGTCTCCAGGCCTTCCAACTTCCAGAGCCTGGAATGGGCTGGTTTAGGACAGCGGGGTGGATGAAGCAGAGGGTGGGCAGAGCATGGTGGTTGGAGGGGCGGGGGGAAGGCTCTTGGGTCCTAAGCCTGGCTGACAGTCACTGGTTATGGGCCATGGCCCAGTGTCCTCGCCTGAGAGCCAGGAGGCTGTGTTCTGGTATCTCCCTCATTTTCCTTCTTCAGTTTTGTTGTTGGTAGCTGGTGAGTAGCCCCCGACTCATGGCACCCCATGCCCAATGGAATGAAAGTAAACACTGCCCAGTCCTGCACCATGCCCACGATCAGCTGCAGATTGGATCATTGTAATCCGTGGGGTAGCGGCTATGCATGAGGTGCATCGGCCAGGAATCAAACCCAGGTCTCCCACATGGAAGGCGAGGATTCTACCACTGACCCACCACTGCCCCTGTCCTACCGTTTTAAGGTAACTAGATTTGCAGTCTCCTTTTTTTTTTTTTACCACCTAGTAGGATACTTGGGTATTAGCTGACTCCTTACATCGACGGTGTCCAAGCACCTCCACCTGGTCACTGTGGAGCGCGAGTTGTCACCACTGTCACTCAGTCCTGCTCTGTTGATCTTCTAGAGTGAAGTGAGAACCTGTGGGAGCCCAGAGACAAAGCACGGAGCTGAGGTGCCTGGCACGCCTGTTCTCTGTCCTCAAGAAGAGGCAGTGATAACGATGACCTGCTGAGCGCCTACTGTGCCCTGAGCTCCATCTATGGGTCACATCTACACTTCTGAGGTGGCTCTCGTTTTCAAACAGAAAAACTAGGCTCAGGTCAGTTAGGTGGCAAGGGGCAAGGAAGGGACACAATAGGATTTGGAAATCAGATCACACGATGAGAAAGCTGTTATGTCGAAAAATCTTTCAATCCTTATGACTGTGTTAAGGAGAAAGTCTCACTCTGGTATTAATATGTAGTTTTTATTCGCTTCTTTATTTTTGGTTGTGTCTTTCCTTTTTCTGTTGTTTGTTCTTTACACGTTTGGTTTTAATATATTTTTAACACCTCTGTAACGTATGCTTCTTTTCTCCCCCTCCCTCTTCCCTCCCTTTTCTCCCTCCTCCTCCTCCTTCCTCCTCCTCCTCCTTTCTCTCTCTCTCTCTCCTTCCCTCCCTCTCTCTTAACAAAGAGTGAACTTCAGATTTTGGCAAACAAGGACTCAAGCTACGCTTTAACAGCACTGTTCTGCATTCGCGGCCCTCATTTTCATAGTTACCTTCTATTTATGGCAGCAGACACTGATTTTCCATTTACAGGAGAGGTATCATAAAGTTCCCTTTTAAAATAAAGCTGAGAAAAAAAAAAAATAACTGAGTCAAGCTAAAAGAAAAGCAAGTGCCTAATAGCCGAAGTGGTACTTGGCTACGGCAAATACCATGAAGGTATGACCTTGCCCAGAATGCTCCTTAGAAGCAAGGACGGGTCCGTCCCTGGAGAAGGACATCATACTTGGTAGAGGGTCAGCGGAAAAGAGGAAAAGCCTCAACGAGGCCGATTGACACTGTGGCTGCAACAACGAGCTCAAGCATTTAACAACGATTGCAAGGATGGCGCAGGACGGGGCAGTGTTTTGTTCTGTCCTGCATAGGGTTGCTAGGAGTCAGAACGGACTCAATGGCATCTAACAACAACAACAACGTAACCTTGCCTAAGGTTTCCTAACCTCTCTGGGCCTCAGCTTCCTCAGGAGAAGGAGAACACCTATCTTACAAGGGTTTTGTGAGGATTACACGGGTTGAGCTTTGTCAAGGACATAAAGCAGTACCTGCACACAGCAAGCTATAGGTGCTAGTATCATTATTATGCAAATTGTGGCATTTAGAAAAGGTTTTCATCTAATTCCTCTGTGCCTTCTGTGGAAAGGCAGGCTGGCCAAGCAAGACAACCAAGGCCATCTAACGTTTTAAACCTTGAGTATTTGCTAGCTTAATCGGTAAAAGCTATTCCTAGTTTCATATTCTGGAGTCCCTGGGTGGTGCAAATGGTTAAGTGCTTGGTTACTAGCCCAAAGGTGGGAAGTTCGAGTCTACCCAGAGCTGACTTAGAAGAAAGTCCTGGCAATCTACTTCTGAAAAATCAGCCACTGAAAACTGTACAGGGCACAGTTCTACGTGGACACGCATGGGGGTGCCCTGAGTCAGAGTCAGCTTGATGGCAACGGGTTTGGGTTTGGTTTTGTCTTACTGGCCAAGGGTGACAGGGACAGGCTTTAGGAGGCAGAAGACTTTAAGCCCTGTGAGGTGCAGTGTCCCCCGGTGGAGCAAAGGAGGGTGGGTGGGAGACACACATAGGTGTCACCAAAGAAGAAGGGCAGCCCTGGAGGGGCAGTGGCTGAGTGATTGGCTACTAACTGGAAGGTCAGTGGTTCAAACTCACCAGCCGCTTAGCAGAAGAGGGATGTGGCCGTCTGCCTCCCTAATGACCACAGCACTGGGAACACTATGGGGCGGTTCTGCTCTGTCCTTTAGGGTTGCTGTGAGTCAGAATCAACCTGACGGCCATGGGTTTGGTTTTTGGTTTTAGAGAGGAAGTGGTGGACTCAACGTGCATGAAGGAGGCGCAGGAGCCACAGATGGGCCTCTGGTTCCCAGCTATGCAAACCCCTCTGATAAATAAAATGCCATTTTTTTGTATTTTCAGTGAAGATTTACAGAGCAGTTTAGGTTTCCATTCGAGCTGTTCGGTGATACTGGTTACATTTTTCAGAATGCACGAATATCCTCATTAATCTAGTTTCCCTGCCCCCTTATGTTCTCTTTTTTGCTTTAAAGTAATTGTTGACCGTTTGGTCTCATATAGATGATTTTTTATAGAAGCACAGTGCTCATTGGTGATATTCTTTATTTTGTGAGCCTCTCTGTTATTTAGTTAAAAGGTGGCCTCAGGGGTTAGTTTTGGTTCAAGGTTTAAAGAGTATCTTAGAATGATAGTCTCCAGGAGTTCTCCAGTCTCAAGCGGTCCAGTAGGTCTGGTTGAGGTCCAGTAGGTCTGGTTTTGATTAAATTTAGGATCCACCCTACTCTGGTATGACTTCACTGCCGTAGCAAAATGAAAACCCTTTTCTCAGATAGGGTCACTCTCACAGGTCAGGGATTAGAAGGTCAATATATATTTTGGGGAACACATAATAAGTGCTATAGGAGTCCTGAGCCCTGGTGGCACGGTGGTTAAGCTTTTGGCTGTTAACCAAAGTGTCAGCAGCTCAAATCCACCAGCTGCTCCTCGGAAACCCTACGGGGCAGTTCTACTCTGTCCTTCAGGGTAGCTACGAGTCAGAATTGACTTGACAGCAACAGATATAGTTTGGGGTTTTTGGGGTGTCACAGTTAAGTGCTCAGCTACAAACCGAAAGGTGCCCAGCGGTGCCTCAGAGGAAAGAGCTGATGATCTACTTCTAAAAAAATCAGTTACTAAAAACCCTATGGAGTGCAGTTTCACTCGGACACACATGGGGCCACAGGACCCAGAGCGGCCTGCCTGACAGCTGGTTCGTGTTTTTGTTTTTTTATAGTTTAGGAGGCATTTGTGGGTCCCTCTGGGAACTGAACACTATTCATAACATTCTTTCTATGGGAAAAGTGACCCAAGTGACAATCAATTTAAAATGAGATGCTTAGACCACAGCCTTTCATTGCTGGAGGCCTGTTGGAAATTATTTCTGCACATATACAGATTAAGCCAAGATTTTGGAAAACAAAAACAAAACAAAAACCTCTAATATAAACAAATAGAACAAGAAAAAGCAAACACTGTTTCTTGAATTTTTTTTTTCTTGGTGAATTTTAAAGAGTTTTTTTCAAAAACAGTTTTTTTAAGGGTAATATTTATTGAACTTTTACTAGCCACCGAGCTAAGGCTCTGTGTTTGCAATCTTGTGTAACCCTCACACGAACCCTCTAAAGTGAAGTCTGAAAATTCTGGCTCCATTTTTGATGCTTGGCTGAGGACAGCTTTCAAGTTTCACCATTCCCTGTGCCTTCTGCCCCACTTCTGGGCATGCCAAGAAAAAACCCTGGAGGCTTCCTCCCCGCTTTGACACCAGCAGAAATTTCAAACCATGCAAGTGCCAGCCAGAGGGAGCCACACCCCAGCTCACCCCTTCAAAACCAAAACCAAACCAGTTGTGACCCCCCTGTGTGCAGAGTAGAACTGCTCCATAGGGTTTTTAAGGCTGTGATCTTTTGGAAGCAAATAGCCAAGACTTTCTGCCAAGGTGCCTCCGGGTGGATTTGAACTGCCAAATTTTCAGCTAGTAGTTCAGTGCTTAACTGTTTGCACCACTCAGAAACTCGTTGATGTTAGTTGCCACCAAGTCAATTCTGATTTATGGTGTCCCTATGAATGCAGAGTACAGCTGCTTCATAGGGTTTTCAGGGCTGTGACCTTTTGGAAGCTAATCACCAGGCTTTTCTTCCAAGGTGCTTCTGGGTGGGTTTGAACTGCTTAAGCATTTGCACCACCCAGGGCTCCCTAAAACCCGTTGCCATTGACCCGTAGAGTCTCCAAGGAGCCTCTGGTGGATTCCAACTACTGACCTTTTGGTTAGCAGCCATAGCACTTAACCACTACGCCACCAGGGTTTCCTAAAAAGGCCACCATAAAACCCCCCAGCCAGTCTCTTTTCCTTGCTCTCTTAAAGCATTCTTGGACCTGCTTGGATACCTGCCTTTTTCTCCCCAGAAAGCATCGTCATTGAGTTTTAAACCTCTTTATCCCTCTTGCTGTCTATGAGGAGTTATCAGTTGAGGATGTGGCTCTCTCAACCTCTAAACCAAATTTTGGGTGAGGGTCCATCCCACCTCTCTGAAGTGGCCACAGTAGGTGGGTATAGTATTCTGTAGTTTACAGAAGAGGAAACTGAGACTCGGAGAGATTGGGTTACTTGTAACAGATGATAGAATTAGACAACAGTATCCTCTTAATCACTCTGCACTTTCTCTGCTTCATGTCAGGTGAGTTTCATCTTTCAAAAATTAGGCAATACAATTACATTGAGGGCTTCTACCTCTTGATAACACTTAACATGTATTAAGCACCTACCCTTTTCCAATCCCTTTGCGTGCATTAACTCAAGTTAGGTAAGTTATGTAATATGATGAGGAAACTGAGAAATAGAAAAACTAAATAACTTGTGTGAGGGTGTCACCCAGCCAATAAATAGCAGAGCTGGGATTTGAACACAGACAGTCTGGCTCAGAACCCCTACTCTCAGCCACAGGGCTGTAATGTCTCTTACAGGGAATATAAATAAAGAAGCTGATCATTAACCTGGCTTACAAGAGTTGTATTCTTGCCACTGCTTAATTGGACAGCACTGTTTAGAGAAAATTCTACATGAATGACGCAACACTGGCTTCCTTAGGGTTCTTATATTTATCCATGCATATTTCACTCAATACCATAAACTTCCGGGAGAGCCAATGCTTCGTGTCCTTGGCATTCTCCCTTCTCCCAATAACTGTGAGTTGCATTTTAGACAAAGTGCTCAACAAATGTTATTCAAATGGCTCAAAATCAGTCCACGTTGGAGGGCAGGAGGGGGTAGGAAAGCTGGATGGATGGAAATGGGAAGCCCAAGGTCAAGGAAGGGAGAGTGTTGACTCCGGGTTGGTAACCAATGTCACAAAATGATATGTGTATTGTTTAATGAGAAACTAATTTCCTCTGTAAACATTCACCTAATTTTTTTTTTTTTTAAAAGCACAAGAAAATAAAATTAAACAAACAAACAAACAAAAAAACAACTTTCAGTGCCTGAGGTGGAAAGGAAGAGTCATTGCTTAGGGGACACCGAGTTTCTGTTAAGGGTGATGGAAAAATCTGGGCACAGAAAAGGGTGATGGCTGAATAACATGACAAACATAATTAGTAGCGCTGAACTGTGTGAAGGATGTTGAAATACCAAATGTTATACCGTATATATATTTACAACCGTAAAGACTAGTATTGGTATGAACACTTGCAAAGAAACAAAATGAAACAAAACAAAGATCAGTCCATGTTGCAGAATGGCTTCCTAGAATCTCGCCTTCGCCCTAAATGCTGCACTTGGGTCATTACGAATAGACCATAGCGTTCCAGCAATTGTCATGGAAACTCTAGAATTCCCGTTGCTGGTCTGGCACCATCTGTCTCGCTGAAGGTCCAACAAGGAAACTCATGATCCGTAATGTCTCGGAGGAAATGATCCCAAATTCACCAAGACAGAATATATATTTTCAACCATCTGCTTTCCCTCCTGGCTTTCCAGCAATTTCTCCGCAGCTAATAAATAAAATTCTGTGAGATTTTCAATGCCTGGTTCACCACCTGTGGTTACTGACTCTAGAAACCCAGTTATTTGGAAGATTAAGATTAAACAACCTCAAAAAGCTACGAATCAAAGAAAATCAACATGAATTGCAGCACTAACTGCTGAAACAAGTGTGAAAGCTAGTCTTTTACAACGAGACTAGCAGAGGCAAGGATTACGTTTTCATATCTTGGCTCTGTCTTGTAAACCTCAAAAAAGGCTGGGGCAAATAGATTAAAAAGTTGCCCAAGAACAAAGCCAGCTTAATAATGGCTTTCATGCAGAGCTGCTAGAAGATAAAAGAGCCTATGAAGGGTTTTGAGGAATAGAACTTGACATGATTGTCAAATATGGTCATTCCTCTGAGGAAACAGATCAAAGCAAGAGGCTGAGATGCTGGAGTTGGGAAGCACTCAGTGCAGTGGTTTTCAGTCGCTGTCCTGAGGGGCCACCAGATCACCGCCCATTTCCATCTGGAGCTGCCAGAGATCAGAGGCAGGTCTCGTGAGTCTCCGGAGCCACCAGCCTGACTCCACAGAGCATGTCTGTGTTTGTCTGATTTTCTTTAGGGAAGTCTTGAAACTGATTTTAAGAAAGGATTGCCTAGCTTTAAAATATCTCGATAACCCACTGATGTAAAATAGCTTGGTAATCACTGAAGTGATCTGATGTAATCAGTTTATTTCTCCTTTACTCCTTCCGCCATGGTGGCTGCTGTTGGGTGTCGTCGAGTCCATTCCAACTCATGGCAACCCCATACCTGCAGAGCAGAGCTGCTCCATAGGGTTTTCAAGGCTGTGACCTTTTGGAAGCTGATTGCCAGGCCTGGCTTCCAAGGTGCCTATGTGCGGGTTCGAACCGGCAACGTTTCAGCTAGTAGCGCTTAACTGTTTTTGTCTCCCCTCCCCCCTGCCCCCACCCTCGGCCAGGGAGCCTTACTCTCATTTTGTAGATGAAAAAAACCCAGCTGCCGTCGAGTCAATTCCGACTCGTGTGTCCGAGTAGAACTGCCCCATAGGGTTTCAGTGGCTGATTTTTTGGTAGTAGATCACGAGGCCTTTCTTCTGAGGCACCTGTGGGTGGACTCAAACCTCCGCCCTTTCCTTTAGCAGCCAAGCATAATTTTTTGCACTACCCAGGGACTCCCATTTTGTAGATGAGGACATAAGCTCCAGAAGGTTCAGTGATGTGTAAGGCCTCAAAGATACTCAGAAGTGAAGTTAAGGTGAGACAGGCTCCCCGACTGTCCAATCTCCTCTCCTCTTGGAGTGTCTTGTCTGGAATTGTAACTCTAGGGCACACCTGCCACTCAAAGACAGAGTCATGAACACCTCTTCCTACCCGATCCTGAACTTCATTCTCTGCTCTCCTGACTTCTCGCTTCTCTGGGTTTTTTCCCACCTGGCCAATTGGCTTTGCTGCTTCACATGGTTTTTCCAACAACAGCCTGTTTGTTCTTCAGGTAGAACACTAGGTAAACATCCATTTCCTAAAAATTCCCAGTGTGCTATTTCCTGGGAGAAATAAACCCAGCAGAGACCTATCATGGAGATGCTGTGTCTTGCTACCTCCAAGAAATGGTACTGCTTGTCACTCACCTTATAGAAGACACGTTTTTATTTATGGAATGGAAAAATCATGGATTTACCTTTGGAATATAAAAGAAATCATTGGCATTTACTCTCCATAACCACCCTAGCAATTATTCTCCCCATCCTGCAGACATGGAAACTGAGGTTCAGGATGGTTGAGGCAGGGCCACAGCCTTGCACAACTAGAGGGAGCTTTGTTCAAATTGTTCTCGGTCAATGGCGCCCCCTGGAGCCCGTTGCAGCAGTGCTGGGTTAAACGTGGCTCCCAGTTTCACTAAACTCAAACCAAACTCATTGCAGTTGAGACAATTCCAATTCATAGTGACCCTACAGGACCATAGGGTTTCCAAGGCTGTAATCTTTACAGAAGCAGGCTGCCATATCTTTCTCCCTCACATCACTGGTGGGTTGGAATCGCCAACCTTTTGACGCAACCAAGCGTTCCTGGAAGATGGCAGATTCAGGATTTATACCCAGGACCGTGTCTCCAAAGCCCACGTTCTAATCACTGCACGAGTATCTGCTTCAGAAATCCATTTGTGCGCTCAGACTCTGTGAGTCTCGTATGGACGGACAGTGATGAACCAAGAAGGAAGGAAGGAAGTTGACTGTTACGCATCAGATGTGATGCAAACTTGAATAAATGCCCAAGGAGACTTTATTCATGCTGTATTTTTTCTCTTTTTTAAATTTCATTAAGTATCAAATGATGGCAATTTCGTGGAATAAATTTTTTTTTATTTCGAAATAGTTTCAAGCTTATAGAAGTTATACCAAGAATAAAAATAATTCCCAGATTCACCAATTATTAACATTTTGCTACATTCGCTTTGTCATTATCTGTCTGCCTATCTATCCAGGGTTTTTAATGATTCTCAAAGTGTGGTCCCTGGGAATCAGCATCATCTGCAAACTTGGGAGAAACGTAAATTCTTGGCTCCCACCCTAGACCTGCTGAGTCAGACAGAAGCTCTGGGGGCGAGGTCAGGTCGTTTCTGTTTTAAAAGCCCTCTAGGTGATTCTGATGTTGACTAAAGTTAGAGGACAACTGTCCTATGGAAGAACACTTGAGAAACACTGTTTTAAACACTTGTTATTTTTTCATAAAAGAAGTTGGAAAGAATTCGGAAGTTTAGCTTAGTTTTTCCAGGGTTGACCGTAACATAAAAGAATCATCATTGAATTTTGTACCAGCTAAGGTAAGTATTCAATTGTGGATCCTAATACCACTTTGGGCTTTGCCACAGTCTGGTTGCATGATCTTACACAAGTCATTTCACCTTCCCAGCCCCAATGTCCTCCCACCTGAAAGACGGAAGTTAGAATATCATTCCTTCCGGCCTTAAATTGAAATTCTGGCCCTAATTCTTTTCAAGGCACTGGGGGACTTTTTCTATTACATATTCGTTTCTCTGTCACCTCTTGTGAGTCCAACAAGAAAGGACTCTGGATACACCATTTAAGAAGCAGCTAACTTTGAGCCCCAAGTTGGTAACAGGTTTTTTTCTTGACTGGGTAGCATGGATAGAATGACACTAATATACATGGCACAGCTGCTATGGTTGGATGCAACCAAACCAGGGCTTTCAGAGCCTGAGTGAAAACTGCGGTCGGGCTAGGTCCTTAGCTGCTACTTAGCCAAGTATCATGTCCTTTCAACCTTTCCTTATATGTCATTTCTTCTAGCTCTATTCCCTTGGTTTACTCAACCCAACCACCCTGGTTTTCAACCCTGTCCTCAAGAGGGGTGAGTAAGGTAGATTCCTGCCTTGCTGGAAGTCAAGTTCTACTTCTGATCATTGTGATAGATGGCGTTGCTGGGGGATGGGTGGTTGGAAGGAGGAAAAAGCTTGTTGGGAAAGAAGCATCTAGGAATAGATCTCAAGGCACCAGCCAGGTCTAGAAATACAATCCAGGTTGCCTGGTGATCTGCTTTTGTGAAGATTACAGCCAAGAAAACCCTATGGAACAGTTCTACTCTACAATACCTGGAGTCGCCAGGAGTGGAAATCAACTTGATGGCAACTGGCTTTTGGTTTGTAGGAGTCTCAAGGAACTGGAAGGCCCACCAGTAACACCCCTGAAAATATTGTCTCCAACTGGGGCTTCAGGCAAGTGTACTGGGGACACCTCCTGCTGGCGTGGTTCTCTATGCTGCCTCTACTTCTACCCTTCCTTGGATGTACAGATTTAAGAGAGCAGCAACAAGTCAGCTTAAAGATGATGATTCTCACCTCTTGCTATACAATAGGCTCATCAAGGAAGGGTCTAAAAAATGCTGATGCCCAGGCCTTACCCCAGAGAGTCTGAATTAATTGGTCTGCAGTGGAACTCAGAACCCATTTATGGGTGTATTATTAAAACTCCACAGGTATTTCTAATGTGCCACTGAGGCTGAGAATCACTGCTCTAGGACATAAACACTTTAAATTTACTTTAAAAGCTGCCCAAGAAGAGAAAGAATGTTCTACAACACAGGTTGCAAACTGGCAGCCTGTGGATAGAATTCAGACAGGATATATTTTGTGTAGACAGCACGATGTTAAAATGAAAAACAAGCAAAAAAAAAGAGTTGGAATGTCTTATCATAAGGCATTTGGAATTTCTATTATCCCCATGACTTTTGCAGGTGTTTAGTGTCGAGGCTCCTGGTCTGCTGAGACACCTTTGTTGTTAAGTGCTGTTGAGTCAGTTCTGACTCATAGCGACCCTACGTACAACCCAATGAAACACTGCCCGGTCCTGTGTCATCCTCACAATCACTGTTATGCTTCAGCTCACATTGTTGCAGCCACGCTCTCAATCCATCTTGTTGAAGGTCTTCCTCTTTTTCGCTGACCCTCTACTTTACCAAGCATGATGTCCTTCTCTGGGGACTGCTCCCTCCTGATAACATGTCCAAAGTATGTGAGATGAAGTTTCGTCTTTCTCACTTCCGGTGAACATGCTGGCCAAACTTCTTCCAAGACAGATTTTTTCATTCTTCTGGCAGTCCTTGGTAGATTCATTTTCTGCCAATACCGCAATTCAATGACATCATTCTTCTTCAGCCTTCCTTATCCATTGTCCAGCTTTCACATGAATATGTGGTGATTGAAAATACCATGGCTTGGGTCAGGCACACTTTAGTCCCCAAAGTAACATCTTTGCTTTTTAACACTTTAAAGAGGTTTTTTGCAGCATATTTGCCTAATGCAATGCGTCATTTGATTTCTTGACTGCTGCTTCCATGAACATTGATTGTGGATCCAAGTAAAATGAAATCCTTGACAACTTCGATCTTTTCTGTTTATCATGATGTTGCTCATTGGTCCAGCTGTGAGGATTTTTGTTTTCTTTATGTTGAGGCTTAATCCATGCAGAAGGGTGTAGTCTTTGATTTCATCAGTAAGTACTTCAAGTCCTCTTTACTTTCAGCAAGCAAGGTTGTGTCATCTATATAATGCAGGTTGTTAATGAGTCTTCCTCCAATCCTGATGCCACATTCTTCTTCATCGAGTCCAGCCTCTCAGATTATTTGCTCAGCATACAGATTGAATAATTATGGTGAAAGGATTCAACCCTGTCACAAAACTTTTCTGACTTTAAACCAAGCAGTACCCCCTTGATCTGTTCGAACAACTTCCTCCTGGTCTATATACGGGTTCTTCATGAGCACAATGAAGTGTTCTGGAATTCCCATTTTTCTCAATGTTATCTATGACTGGCTATGATCCACACAGTCAAATGCCTTTGAATAGTAGGTAAAATACAGGTAAACATCTCTCTGGTATTCTCTGCTTTCAGCCAAGATCCATCTGACATCAGCAATGATATCCCTCATTCCACATCCTCTTTCTGATTCTGGCTTGAATTTTTGGCAGTTCCCTGTTCATGTACTACTGCAACTGCTTTTGAATGGTCGTTAGCAAAGAGACAAGTACATACACAGCCAGTTATTCGCCTTTCATAGTGAAGAATAATGCTGGTTGAGTAGTGGAAGTGGTGGTAGGGTGGTGGTCAAGGGGGTAATCAGAAACCTGCAGATAAAAAAAAAAAAGATAATTTACCTGAAATTGTGATTTCTCCCTCCTTTGAGTTCCCACCGCTAGCAACAACTATTTTTTGTGGAAGACAGTGGCTAGAGTGGGGCTCCAGTCCCAATTACACGATAGACCACCCCCAAGGAGGAGAAGCTCTCGTTGTTGTTGTTAGTTGCTGTTGGCTCCAACTCATGGCGATCCCATGTATAACAGAAGGAAGCCTTGCCTGGTCCTGTGCTATCTTCATGATCACTGGTATGGTTGAAACCACTGTTGTGTCAGTCCACCTCATTGATGATTTCCCTCGTTTTCGTTGACCTTCTCCTCTGCCACATGTGATGCCTTTTTCTAGTGAGTGGTCTTTCCTGATGACGTGGCCAAATAAGTGAGCCGAAGTCTCACCATCCTTGCTTCTAAGGAGCATTCTAGTAGTATTTCTTCTAACACTGATTTGTTCATTCTTCTGGTAGTCCACTGTATACTTAATTTTAATTAACACTATAGCTTGAATATATCAGTTCTTATTGTGTCATCCTTTCTTATTGTCCAGCTTTCACAGAATAGGTCAATTTTAAGAACATAATTGGACCATGGTGGTAGGGGTTGATGGAAGAGAGGGCCAAAGCTCTGAACTCAGTCTCTTTGGACCCTTTGGTTTGTGCTATAAAATGGGCTTGACTATGACCATGAGGCGGGCTTGACCATGACTGTGAGACGGGCTTGGCCAAAAAGTGAGCTGGGCTTGATCATGACCTCTAAAAGTGTTGTTACTGCAATCTTTACCTGGCATGGCATGTTGACAATGGAAAATACTCCCCTAGACCTGAGGTAGGGAATTCACTCACATGCAGACAATTAGAAGGAGAGGATGGACTCAAATATCTGGGTTTTCCTACATAGTTCAATATTTCCGAACGTGTAGAAAATCTTTCTAGAAAACTACTAACACTTTTCTCTCGACCTTTCAACACAAAGAATGGTTCTACTAACCCATCATTTTCTTGGAACCAGAGATTTCATCACACGTATTTCAATCTGCTGCCCTTTCCCCCGGCATTGTCGTCCCCCAAGGCAAAAAAAAAAAAAAGGTACATCATAAAAATAGAACTCAATAAATGGTTAATGGATTAAGCTGTTGTCAATTCTAATTTTTATACTTACAGGTTGGGATATAAAATCTCAGAACTCCCCCGGTGATAACACATTATTACTTGCGGTTAAAGCTCAGATGTAATAATAGTCTGGATTAACTGTATATTTTCAAACCACAAAAAACTGCCCAAGTTTGTGGCCATAGCTTCTATTTCTGCTTCCTTTTGAGGGTGTGTCAAGGGTCAGGTCAGTCCTTGTCTTAATCCCTTAAATCAGCGTGCGTCTTGTCCAGTGAAATGGACACACGACAGTGTACAGACCTTCTGGATTCCAATATGGCGGACAGGAAATGGGCTGGTTCTCTTCTGTAGCATTAGGCACTGTAGCACCTGAATTTCCAGAGCTAATTTATTCTGTACTCGAAATGACTGGCAACATATTGGAAAATCAGGATGTAGTATTTTTTGTTACCTTGTTTGTTTTTAATAATACACTAAAACACTTAAAATTTTGGTAGCAAATTATCTGTATACCAGGATTTTATTTTGGGATATGATTTCTATAATAATTTCTGTCCAATTTTTGGAGCAATGTGTAGTTATCCCTCAGATTCAAATATTTCTACTACATAACAACCCATATTTGGGGGTGCTAACAAGTTAAAAAAAAAATTTTTTTAACAAGTACAGGAGCCCTGGTGGCACAGTGATTAAGACCTACAGCTGCTAACCAAAAGGTCAGCATTTCAAATCCATCAGCCACTGCTTAGAAACCTTATGGGGCAGTTCTACTCTGTCTAATAGGGTCGCTATGAGTCGGAATTGACTTGAAGGCAGCAGCTTTGGGTTTTGTTTTTTTTAAAACAAGTTCACAAGGCAGTGGTGGTTTAGTGGGAGAATTCTTGCCTTCCACATGGGAGATCCTGGTTTGATTTCCAGCCAACACACCTCACGCACAGTCACCACCCATCTGTCTGTGGAGGCTTGCAGGTTGCTGTGGTGCTGAACAGGTTTCAGCAGAGCTTCCAGACTAAAATGGACTAGGAAGAAAGGCCTGGTGATCTACGTCTGAAAATCAGCCAATAAAATACCCATGGATCACAACGATCTGATCTGTAACCGATGGAGGGGGCGGAGCGGGACTGGGCAGCATTTTGTTCCATTGGGCATGGGGTTGCCATGAGTCGGGAGCTGACACAACGGCAGCTAACAATAACAACGAGGCCACAAGAAAGAAGACTGTCTTTATTTGAGCATAACTCTTACTACAGGCAAACATAAAATTTCTTCTAAATAACTTTACACATTTCAACTAAAATAAACGTCAAGAATGGAGGCCACTCTGTCTTCATTTACCACCTCTCCTGGAATAGTGGTTGTGATGTCTCCGGTTGTGTGTCAACTTGGCTGGGCCATGATTCTTAGCAGTTGGGCAGTTAAGATGTAGTTTGGCAGTTGTATAATGATGTAATCACCTCCGTGATGAGATCTGCTATGAGTAGCCCATCAGGGAGCGTCCTCGGGGATGGGCCTGCATCCCAGGTATGTGGACTTTCTGGCAAAGCTTGCTGGCTTTTACTCATTCTGGATTCTATACCCAGGTTGTCATCATCTAACCTTCAGTTCTTGGAACTTGAGCCAGTGGCCTGCTGTATCGTCTATCGATCTTGGGCTTCGTCAGCCTCTCCAGCCTGTGAGTCAGCAGGCTGCTGTCTGACCTGCTGATCTTGGGTTCATCAGCCCCTGCAGCTACGTGAGGCAGGAGAAGCCTCCAGCCTAACACCTCATCCGTGGTCTTGGGATTGTCTAGTCTCTACAACTGTGCGAGGCATTTTCTTAAGACAAACCTCTCTCTTTCTCTCTATACTTATGCACACACACACACACACACTTCACTAGTTTTGCTTCTCTAGTGAACCTAGCCTAAGATAGTGGGTGTCTTAGTCATCTAGTGCTGCTATAACAGAAATACTACAAATGGATGGCTTTAATAAAAAGAAATTTATTCTCTCACAGTCTAGGAGGTTACTAGTCCAAATTTAGGGCATCATCTCCAGGGGAAGGCTTTCTCTCTTAGTCGGCTCTGGAGGAAAGTCTTTGTCCTCAATCTTCCCCCGGTCAAGAAGCTTCTCAGGCTCAGTGACTCCAGGTCCAAAGGACGCACTCTGCTCCTGGTGCTGCTTTCTTGGTCGTATGAGGTCCCTACCAATAACATGTCCCAAGTATGTAAGATGCAGTCTCGCCATCCTTGCTTCTAAGGAGCATTCTGGTTGTACTTTTTCCAAGACAGATTCATTTGTTCTTTTGGCAGTCTATGGTATATTCAATATTCTTCTCCAACACCACAATTCAAAGGTGTCAATTCTTCTTCGGTCTTCCTTATTCATTGTCCAGCTTTCACATGCATATGAGGCAATTGAAAATACCATGGCTTGGGTCAGGCGCACCTTAGTCCCCAAGGTGACATCTTTGCTTTTCAACACTTTAAAGAGGTCTTTTGCAGCTGATTTGCTTGATGCAATGCATCTTTTAATTTCTTGACTGCTGCTTCCACGGGTGTTGATTGTGGAAACAAGTAAAATGAAATCCTTGACAACTTCAATGTTTTCTCAGTTTATCATGATGTTGCTTACTGATCTAGTTGTGAGGATTTTTGTTTTATGTTCAGATGTAATCCATACTCAGGCTGTGGTCTTTGATCTTCATCAGTATTTCAAGTCCTCTTCACTTTCAGCAAGCAAGGTTGTGTCATCTGCATAACGCAGGTTCTTAATGAGTCTTCCTCCAATTCTGATGCCCCATTCTTCTTCATATAGTCCAGCTTCTATCTGCTCAGCATACAGATTGAATGGTATGATGAAAGAATACAAGCCTGATGCACACCTCTCCTGACTTTAAACCATGCAGTATCCCCTTGTTCTGTTCAAATGACTGCCTCTTGGTTTATGTACAGATTTCTCATGAGCACAGTTAGGTGTTCTGGAATTCCCATTCTCCACAGTGTTATCCATAATTTGTTATGATCCACACAGCATAGTCAATAAAATGCAGGTAAACATTCTTCTGGTATTCCCTGCTTTCAGCCAGAATCCGTCTGACGTTAGCAATGATATCCCTGGTTTCAAGTCCTGTTCTGAATCTGGCCTGAATTTCTGGCAGTTCCTCGTCAGGTACTGCTGCAGCTGCTCTTGAATGATCCTCAGCAAAATTTTGCTTGCATGTGATATTAATGGTATTGTTTGATAATGTCCACATTTGGTTGGATCACCTTTCTTGGAAATAGGCATAAACATGGATCTCTTGCAGTCGGTTGGCTAGGTAGCTGTCTTCCAAATTTCCTGGCATAGACAAGTGAGCACTTCCAGTGCTGCATCCATTTGTCGAAACATCTTAATTGGTATTCTGTCAGTTCCTAGAGCCTTGTTTTTTGCCAGTGCCTTCAGTGCAGCTTGGACTTCTTCCTTCAGGACCATCGGTTCCTGATCATATGCTACCTGCTGAAATGGCTTAATGTTGACCAATTCTTTTTGGTATAGAGACTCTGTGGAGTCTTTCCATCTTCTTTTGATGTTTCTTGCGTCATTTAGTATTTTCCCTGTGGAACCCTTCAGTATTGCAACTCTTGATAGGCCACAATCACCCTGGTGGGAGTTACAAGACCATGGCTAGAAAGACCACATAAATGTAATCGATCACACTGCAAGTGGTTAAGCACTTGGCTGCTAACCAAAAGGTTGGCAGTTTGAACCTATCAGCTGCTCCATGGGAGAAAGATGTGTCAGTCTGCTTCCTTACAGATTTACAGCATTGGAAACCTTATGGGGCAGTTCTACTCTGTCCTACAGGGTCGCTATGAGTTGGAATTGACTCAGTGGTAGTGGGTTTGGCTTGGGGTTTTTTTTTGTATTGAAGGAGGAGTGTCTGGGTCGTGCAAACAGTTAATGTGTTCAACTGCTAACCTAAAGGTTGGAGGTCCGAGTCTACCTAGAGGTGCCTTGAAAGAAAGGCCTGGTGATCTATTTCTGAAAAACCAGCCATCGAAAACCGTCGGGAGCACAGTTCTACCGTGACATACATGTGGTTGCCATGAGTCAGAGTCGAAGTGACAGCAAAGGTTGTGTGTGTGTGTTTTAATCTATTTAGCATCCACCGCCCTTGTCCTGAATCACTGGCCTTAATCCTCTCCAGATATCACCCTCGTCTCCCACCTTTTTTCACCTCTCTGTACTATCAGTTACAACCCATGTCGCCTTCCAGACCAGATCCCCATTTTCCCCACTGTGGGCTTTGCTCCCACCGTGGCTCTGGCTCAGGTTCTCCTCCAAAGGACGAATGGACCACAACTACCATGGCCTCCGCCAGGCTGAGTCCAGCACAACTAGATGCTGCCCGGCTACCACCACTGACTGCTCTGACAGGGATCACAATAGGGGGTCCCGGACAGAGCTGGGGGAAAAGGTAGAAAAGGATTCTAACTCAAAAAGAAAGACCAGACTTGCCAGCCTGACAGAGACTGGAGAAACCCTGAGAGTATGGGCCCCACACCCTTTCAGCTCAGTAATGAGGTCACTCCTGAGGTTTACCTTCAGCTAAGGATCAAACAGGCCCATAAAACAAAACGAGACTAAAGGGGCACACCAGCCCTGGGGCAAGGAGGAGAAGGCAGGAGGGAATAGGAAAGGTGGTAATAGGGAACCCAAGGTTGAGAAGGGAGAGTGTGCATGTGTCATGGGCTTGTTAACTGATGTCATAAAGCAGTATGTGTACTAAGTGTTTAATGAGAAACTAGTTTGTTCTGTAAAACATCATCTGAAGTACAATACAAAATAATAATAATAAAAAAAGAGTATTGTCTGATATAGTGCTGGAAAATAAGCCACTTAGACCCAAAGGAATTCAAAATACACAGGGGTTGCAATAATGGACCCTAGCATACAAACAATCACGAAGACGGTGCAGGACCGGGCAAGGTTTCCTTCTGTTGTCCACGGGGTGGCCGTGACTCAATGGCAGCTACCCACAACAACAACAGAAGTCATGTATGTATTTGGAGAAGAGACGATATATTTTGCACAGAGAAGAACAGTTCAGACGCTCCACTGGTGTGTGTCTAATCCATGGGATGCGGCCGAATTCTGACCAACTATGCTTTCTTGTCTCTGAGAATAGAGAGAAGGCAGGTAGGAGTGGTGATGGAGACAGGCAGTAAGACACCCAGGGAAAAGGTGAAAGTGGAAGTAGAAACAAGAGCTCAGCATGGCAGGCTGTGAACAGCTCATGTAGAGACCATCAACGTTTGCAGTGAAAACAGTAGAACTGCGCTCCTAGACCTCAACAGCCCCTCACACTGTATTGCTCTCATACATGGCCAGGGAGATTGGTAAAAGGAAAAGTGTGAGTCTCTGAGACAATGGGGTGAATGTTGATCGTTGTATTCTGTTTAAGAAGGCAGAAGAGAATGTAATGCTTGTTTTAAAAATGTCCACCTTTGTCTGGGGTCTTAAACACTAGCAAGCGGCCATCTAAGATGCATCAATTGGTCTCAACCCACCTGGAGCAAAGCAGAATGAAGGACACCAAAGACACAAGGTAAATATGAGCCCAAGAGACAGAAAGGACCACATAAACCAGAGACTGCATCAGCCTGAGACCAGAAGAACTAGATGGAGCCTGGCTACTGCCGATGACTGCCCTGACAGGGAACAAAACAGAGAATCCCTGATGCAGCAGGAGAGCAGTGGGACGCAGACCTCAAATTCTCATAAAAAGACCAGACTTAATGGTCTGACTGAGACCGGAGGGACCCCGGAATTCATGGCCCCCGGACCCTCTATTATCCCAAGACTGGAACCATTCCCAAAGCCAACTCTTCAAAGAGGGATTGGACTGGACTATAAGACAGAAAATGATGCTGGTGAGCAGTGAGCTTCTTGGTTCAGGTAGACACATGAGACTATGTGAGGAGCTCCTGTCTGGAGGCGAGATGAAAAGGCAGAGGGGAACAGGAGTTGGGTGAAAGGATGGCAGAATACAGGGTGGAGGGGAGGAGTGCGCTGTCACTTTAGGCGGATAGCGGCTAGGGTTATGTAGCAAGGAGTGTGTAAGTTTTTGTGTGAGAGACTGACTTAATTTGTAAACTTTCACTTAAAGCACAATAAAAAAGAAGTGCCCACCTTCATGGCTAAATAATAATAGCTAACATTTGCTGCACTGTGATAAACACCTCCCATATTCTCCTTTAATCCTCACTGTAACCCTATGAGGTAGAAACTATGGTTAACCTCATTATAGGAAAGGAAGGTGAGGCTTGGCGAGGTGAAGCCAGGCAGCTGTCTGTCCACACTGCTAACATGTGGCAGGACCAGTGTTAAACTAGGTCTGTCTGATCAGACCACCAGCTGCTCTTGGGAACCCTATGGGGCAATTCTACTCTGCCCTGTAGGGTGGCTATAAGTCGGAATTGATGGCAACAGGTTTTTTTTTTTTTTTGGTCTGACCAGAAGGGGCAGCAGTGGTCCAGTGGTAGAATTCTCACCTTCCACGCAGGTGACCTGGGTTCAATTCCTGGCCAGTGCACCTCATGAGCAACCACGACCTGACTGTCAGTGGAGGCTTACGTGTTGCTAGGATGCTGAACAGGTTTTAGTGGAGCTTCTAGACTAAGACAGACTAGGAAGAAAGGCCTGGCAATCTCCTTCTGAAAATCAGCCAGTGAAAACCCTGTGCATCACAACAGTCTGATCAACAACCGATTGTGGGAACGGCACTGGACCAGGTAGCATTTCTCACCGTCGTGTGTGGGGTCACCATTGCACATGGAGTCAGGGGCTGACTGGACGGCAGCTAACAACGGCAACAATATCTGTTCCCAGCTCAAGCCTTTGATCACTACCTTCTACCAGCAAAACCTAACAAACATTTTAGTGGCTCAAGGGTTACACCATCGGCTTTCTGGGAAAATTCCCCTTATCCCTAGACCATGTCTGATAAATGGGGCAACATTGTATTTCTTAAACTGGCTAACTCTTGAGAGGACACATTCTAATGTAACAGGATAAATAGAACAATAAGAAAGGGTATTTAATAAAAAAGACATACAATTAAGCCATCCTAAAGGAAAGAGCACTGATTCAATTCTGCATTTAAAAAATGTCTGAAGGAGAAAAAAGCCATAGACTCAGGTCTAGTTTGTCTTTATGGGCTTCTGCTTGCTTCTCTGCATTCCTCAGTCTCTGCCATTTCAGAAATCTAGAGCTTTTTCCTGCCCTCTACAAGGGGGCTCTGGGTTTCCCAAAACAGGAGCCAACTAGCTGTGGAGTTGTTAGCTGTTCCTGACCCATGCTGACCTCATGCTCAAGGGGACGAAATGCCCCCCGGTCCTGCACCATCGCCACGATCAGTTGCAGATGACACTGTTGTGATCCATAGGGTTTTCAGTGACTGATTTTCAGAAGTAGATTGCCAGGCCTTTCTTCCTAGTCTGTCTTAGTCTAGAAGCTCCACTGAAACCTGTTCAGCACCCTGGCAGCACACAAACCACCAGACAAAACACAGCACAGCCACTAGAGCGAACCAGGGAGGCCCTTATGCTCCGTTCTTTGTGAGATTTAGACCGTGTTTGTAACGTCATCATTATGTAGACGCTTTCATCTAGGAGGGTTGCTGTGAGTCGGAATCGACTCAATGGCACTGGGTTTGCTTTTGTTTTTTTTTCATCTAGGAGACATGCTTTATACTGGGTGGATGCTCCAGAGGACCGTGAGCACTTGAATTCAGGACAGGCCACACTTCAGCTCAGCGTTTCCATCTCTCCAGGGACTATCTGATATCTGCAGGTGCCCTTGTGGGAGGCCCCAGGTAAAGCCCACCTAGCAGAAAAGGAATTTTCTTCTGCTCAGTCTACTTGTGAATTTTTGCCGGACATAGTAAGCCCATTAAAATTTGCTCTGTTTCAAGAATGTACACTGATCACTAACTTAAAAAAAAAAAAAACTCTGATTCTTGTCATTTGTTTTTGAGGGAGTGGAGTTAATGGAGAATATGCAAAGGCAACCGAGCCATAACCGTTGCCGTCAGCCCTGACCGCGGTGACCCCACGTGCGTCAGAGCAGAGCTGTGGTGGGAAGGCTTTCAGTGGCTGCTCTTCGGCCGTAGGCCACCAAGCCTTTCTTCTGAAGCACCTCGGGGTGGACTTGAACCTCCAACTTTTGAGTGAGCAGTCTAATGCTTAATCATTTGCACCACCAGAGACTCTGAACGAAGGCAGCAGGAGGGGTCAAGTCCAGGTGGAAGGAGCCCACCCAAAAAACAAAAAAACCCCACTGGCGTCAAGTCAATTCCAACTCATAGCGACCCTATAGGAAAGAGTAGAATGGCCCCACTGGGTTTCCAAGAAGAATCTGGCAAATTTGAACTGCCAACCTTTTGGTTAGCAGCCATAGCGCTTAATCACTGCGCCACCGGGGTTTCCTACATCATCTAATAGCGCCACCTAAAGACGCTTCTAGGAAAACCACAGCCTGCTCTACCAGGGTTGTACATTGAAAATAGCCCTGCAGTTATTAATGTAATGACAGTAATGATTACCCTGGGATCTATTTTTCAAGTACTCTCTTTTTCCATGTGGCTAAGAACACATCTTTTGAATGGGTTCTTGAGGTTAACACACAAGTGGCGGTGGGAGGTTGGAGAAAGTTTAGGGTGTTCTCCAGCCTGGAATAACAAACAGCCATTTAAAATGATGCCGAGAAGGAGATCTATTGATATGGAAAGCCAGTCACAACATATTGTTAATGTTTTTTTAAAGTAGTTTTAAAGCAGTTTATGAGCCCATTTCTGTAATTTATATTTGTATAAAAAAAAAACTATAGAAGTGAAAAAAAGTCTGAACGACATAGACAAAATATCTCTAGACAGTAGAATTATAAGTGATATATATCTTTTTCTTTTCAAATGTTTCTGCTCAACCATGTATTCTATGTGCAAATTTTTAAGAAGTTTAACAGAACAGGCACTTTCTGTCTTTTGCATTTTGAGGGTTGGTTTTTGTAGAGCCTTCTGATCTTTTTTCTGATCTTTTCTAGATAGGATGTTCCCATTGTTTTCACCTGCCTGTTCTCACTCTGCAACCCTGGTGGCCCAGTGGCTGCTAACCAAAGGGTCACCAGTTTGAATCCACCAGGCGCTCCTTGGAAACCCTATGGGTCAGTTCCACTCTGTCCTATGGGGTCGCTATGAGTCGGGATTGACTTGACCGCCAAGGGTTTGGTTCTCACTCTGGATCCCCAGGCTCAATAAAGAACTGGGCAGCTGGAATCTCTGCTTCTACGTGATGTTGTACTTGGTCCCTTTTGCTTTCAGAACCAAACCACCCACCTTTCAGTTAGCAGCCAAGCACTTAATCATTGCACTACCAGGGCTCCTTACAGAGTAGAACCACCCCATAGGGTTTTCTTGGCTTGTAATCTTTATGGAAGCAAGGAGCCACATAGTGGAGTAAATACCAAAGAAGACATTACGGATCCGGGTGCCCAATTATAGAAATCACTTTAGATTTTATTGCAACTTGCAGTCTTTTAAACGAGCTTTGGGGTCTAGGCATGTCGTGTTTGCAGGATCCAGTCGGTACTGGTGGGGGAGGGGACCGGGAGGAAGGGATTGGCTGTGGCAGCCTCGCTTGCAGCCACCAACAATGTACAGCTTGGGTAAAGGGAGAGACATCTGGAGATGTTGGAGGAGCAATTAGCCATTCTGTAAATAGGTTGGAATCGGGATGGGAAAGGTTAAAGTTAACAGTGAGAGATTAAAAATAGTTTGGGCTTATTTGGCAAGAATGTGCTGTGTAGTTTTCTGCTAGAAATGGATTTGACAGCCCTCCACGGCATCTCAAGAAAAAAGCAGAAATACTTTGTTTTTCAAACACCTATACCGACTCTGATTTTTTAACAGGCTAACAGAATCCTGAGTTTAGGAACCCAACAACGCCTTCTGAGATAAGTGGAGTAGACCAACATCCCCAAAGTCAGTAGTTCTTAAACTTCAGCATCTAAATCGTGGAGAAGGCTAGACTGCTGGCCCCCACCCCAGAGTTTCAGGTTCACTATGCCCTGAGTGAGAAATGCAGAGAATCTCCATGTCTGACAAGCTCCCACGTGTTGCTGAGGCTGCAGGTCCGGGGACCACACTTTGAGAAACACTGCCCTAAGCTGCAGGTAAAGATGGAGGCACCTGGAAGGAGAGAGGCCGAGGGAAGGCTGAGAAAATGAGTGTCAACTTCCACAGGGGGCTGAAGTCTCCATGTGATCGACTAGGCAGGTCTACAGCCAGGAGTTCAGGGAGTCTGTATCCAGCTGTTGTTGTTTCTGTTGCCATGGAGTCTGTGCCCACTCACGGTGACCCCATGTACGAGAGAACAAAACTTTGCCCATTCCTGTGCTGTCATGGTTATTGATGGTATGCTTGAGCCCATTGTTTCCACCATCGGGTCAGTCCATCTCATTGAGGGTTTCCCTTGCTTTCATTGGCCCTCTGCTTTACCAAACATGACGTCCTTTTCCAGTAATTGGTCCCTCCTGTGGATGTGTCCGTTGTGCTTTCATTGGCCCTCTGCTTTACCAAACATGACGTCCTTTTCCAGTAATTGGTCCCTCCTGTGGATGTGTCCATTGGAAGTGAGTTGAAGTCTCAGATAATATTCTGTGATCCACAGGGTTTTCACCAGCTTATTTTCAGAAGGAGATCACCAGGCCTTTCTTCCTAGTCTGTCTTAGCCTGGAAGCTTTGCTGAGACCCGTCCACCATGGATGACCCTGCTGGTATTTGAAATATCAGTGGCATAGCTTCCAGCATCACAGCAACATACAAGCTACCACAGTGTGATGGACTGACAGATGGGTAGAAGCTGAACCAGGTTATTATACTGGATGTCTTCATTCTCAGTTTGGGCTGAGACCCAATAGCTTCCAACCACTTTCACATTCTGAATTGAAATCCTGGGGCCACCTAAGCCGAGGGGCTGAAAAGCAGTTTTGGCCATTTTCTTACCTGACTGTTCACCTGTAGTTCATAAGGAGGGTTTTATGGGGTAAGAGGAAGTCGGAGAACATACAGAGAATTTCTCTGGATGTAGTGGCTGGTGTTCTATGAGGCTGATCTCATGCCCTGAGGAAGGGGTGAGGGTGATTCCCTTTAACGTCCCATCTCCCATCTCCCTGTCTCTGGTGCAGTTTGCAGTCCTGGGCCCACTGATTTTCTGAAAGACCTCGAGAAGAGGGAGACCATTTCATCCCAGCTGCAATATATCAAAAGAGGGTTGAAGCTGGAGCCAGAGGAACTGGGTTTTGCTCTTAATTCTGCCTCCAGCTAGCTGAATGCCTTGGCCAATTATTTATTTTCCCTGAGCCTCAGTTTCCTTGTCCGGAAAATGCGGAAAAGAATAATTCCTCCCTAGGGACTTTGTGAGAACTAAATAAACACAACAAAACAACAACGAGACATCAGCTGCCGTTGAGCCGATTCCGACTCATGGCAGCCCCATGGGTTGCAGAGCAGAACTGTGCTGCACCGGCTACTGAGGCTGTGAACTTTTGGAAGTAGATTGTCAGGCCTTTCTTGGGAGACACATTTGGGTGGGTTTGAACCAAATAAGATAAACTGTTCAAGCACTATAACACATTTTTGTATACCACTGTGTATTTTCATAGCTCGAATGCTACTCTACTTTTGCCCCCTGTGATGCAGTCCTCATGTCTGCAATGTTCTAAGTGGAACCTCCCCCCGACCACCACCCCGCCACGGGTGCAGTTCTGTTTTCTCCTCCTGGGGCTACACCTGAAGGACGGTCTTTACGTGTGCCTTGGGGCAGCGTGCGTTGGCGTATTATTTGAGAAAAATCAATTCTGCTTTAGAAGACAAAAACCCCTGGAAGGTATGGATAGACATGTTAGATAGAAATGGAGTCTGTAAAGAATGAAAATGCTGAACTTAGAAAGTCGTTACGGTTGTTGGGTGCTGTTGACTCAGTTCCAAGTCATGGTGACCCCATGTGACAGAGTAGAACTGCCCCACAGGGTTTTCTAGGCTGTAATCTTTATGGGAGCAGGTGGCCAGGTCTTTTCTCCTGCAGGGCCACTGGTGAGTTCGAACCACTGAGTTTTCAGTTAACACCCAAGCACTTCGCCATTGTGCCACCAGGGCTCCTGAGAAAGGAAAGAGGCACCTAATTTTTGTGATACCGTCAATATTCACGAGACCTTAAGTTGACCCCATCGATGGTGGCGGTTCCGGCTCCATGTTCTCTCTGCCCAAGATGTACGGATAATAAAATTTGTGTTCTAAAACATCTCCCTCCCTCCAATGTTAAATGGGCCAAAGTTGAGCAAAACTGAGGGAAGACATTTCTGCAGCGAAGCAAAGGCAGGCCACGTTCGGCCTCAAACCTCTGTGCTGCCCTCCAGCCCGGCCCAGCCTGCTTCACTTTTCTGAGTCAAGAGTTTAATGGAGGCTGACCGCCAGGGCTTACGCTTGCCAGAAAACAAATGGTTCCTTTAAAATTACACCCAGCTAACTTCACCTGTGCACAGCTGACTACCTGGTGCTGGGGACCTGCATGCTGGCTCCAGAGGAGAACAAATCCCACCTGAGGGCCAAGGGGAGACAGGAGGTTAAATAAGAGGCACAGCATGTCCCTCTGTGAGGAACCTTGTAGGCGGCCCAGCCAGAGGAGAAAGAAAGAAAAAGCAGCGGAAGCAGAAGCTGGGTGCCCCTCTGTCTGGGAGTAGCTATGACTTGGAAACTCTTCCCTTTGGAAACGCTGAGCTCTTTGTGGCTCCTGTCTCGGGGTTAGCACAGCTGGGGCCACAGCTCATGGGACACTGAGGTGAGGTGAAGAATGAATTCTCTCTGATGAAAATTTCTGGAATCTCCAGGTGTTTAATTAGTTTCACGCAAGACCTCTTTTTCCTTCCACGGACACAGAGGGCTCATTAGTGGGAATATTATTCCCTAGTTGCTTCTCTGGATACTGAAGTTCAGGTTCAATTACGATTGAAACTGTCTTGAGGAGAAACGGAGCATGTGAAGACGGGAAGGCTCAAGGTCGTTTTTACTCATCCGCATGGCACAGGCTGAAAGTGTACCTTTGACAAAGCTTGCCAGATTATTGAAAATAAGAGGTGGCCAGTATGCCTGAGCTTTTATACGCCACACCAAACCAAACCTGCTGCCATCAACCCTGACTCACCGTGACCCCCTGTGTCACAGAGTGGCGTTGCTCCATTGGGTTTTCTTGGCTGTAATCTTTATAGTAGCAGATTGCCAGGCCTTTCTTTCATGTCATCGCTGGGTGTGTTCAAACCACCAAAGCTTTAGAACAGTAGTCGAGTGCAAACCATTTATGTCACCCAGGGACCTTAGAATATTTATAGCCCACCCCCTTTTTTAACATAAAATGTTTTGTGTTGTGTTAGCATTTTATCTAAGAAAAACATGTTTGTGAAAATAGGGGCAGTCTCTTTCAAGGTATTTTGTAAGTTTGAATTTTGATAACAGTGCTCTTGAGATTTCAGAGGTATAATGTTCAAACCTCCTGCTTGCAGATGGGGAAACTGAGACCCAGAGAGATGAAAGGATTGACCCAGGGTCATAAACCTGGTGGCTGAGTTGGGACTGGAACTCAGGGCTTTATGTAAGTATTTAGGAATTTATCTGTGGTTCGTTCTTTCCTCTATCCAAAACCTCCTCTGTTGGCACTGACTACATATTAGCGGAAACCCTGCTGTCTTCCATTCGTTGGTTCACCAAGTATCTATGGAGCGCAACGCAGGTGGGATCGTATTGTCTAGCACAGTGTCTGGCACATAGTGCGTGTCCAACAAGTATTTGTTGACTGGCTGACTGTTGGTGTTGTGTGCCGTCAACTCAATTCAGATTCATAGTGACCCTACATGACAGAGGAGAACTATCCCACAGGGTTTCCTAGGCTGTAATGGGAGCAGATCACCAGGTCTTTTCTCCTGCAGAATTGATGGTGGGTTCGAACTGCGGAACCTTTTGGTTAGCAGCTGAGAGCTTAACCACTGTGCCACCAGGGTTCCTTGAAGGGACTCAAGCAAGAAACATGACCCTGGAAGAATGAGACAGGATAGGCCACTTTGGATTGGGAGTAGAAGGTAACTAGAAAACAGTGGGATCTAGATTTGGGATCTAGAGTATGATAGAAGGCTGCCGGGATCCTGCTTAGCAGTGAAAGTGTCCTCGTGGGATGGAAAGAAGGAAAGGAGGAAGCTCTGAAATGGAAGAAGTGGGCTTCTAAGGGAAGGGTAAGATGTTACCAAGATCCAGCACAGTGTATAGCAACGTGGGCTTTAGCATCAGACTGTCCCGCGTTCATAATTTCGTGATCTTAGCCAAGTTGCTGGAGTTCTCTGAGCCTCAGTGCTCTCGTTTGCAACATGGTGACAATAATACTCAACTTCAAAGCTTATAAAGTAAATTAAATATGTTTATATTTACTTATAATATACATAAGCTCTTACAGCATCTACAACATAGTAAATGTTCAACAAAAAGTAGCCATTAATCATACTTTATCATTTTGCCCGGTCCTAAATCTTCTTGAGACCCTTCTAGTATTTATGAGTAATGTACCATGCAGAATTTTAGAAGTGTGTTCAAAGAATCAGTAATTCTTCCCTAAGGAGAGACTATTTAAAATATAGTCTGACTTTTTGGAGGGGGAAAAAAAAATAGCCTGAGTTTTTATATTTCCTTTTCCATTTAATGATGGGAAAGGATTTTCTTAGCATGTTTGTCTTGAAACCATGGATACAGCATAAAAATAAAGGAACACGGTTGCCCTGGGATTTAGTATGCACGTGATAGTGACAGAATAAACAAATATATCCAACATGCTTCCAATAGCCTTCATTTCAAGATAAGATCAATGTGAAACCCATCCCTCCTCAAGGCTGAGTTGCAGGGTCACGGTGCGCCCTCTGGTGGCCGATCTTTTTAAATGGCTTAACTAGTCACAATTTCAACTAAGAAGGAGAAGCTTCAGTGTGGGGTAGCTTTCTACAGCCGACTCTGACTTGTCATGACCTCCTATGTGTCAGAGGAGAACTGTGCCCCACAGGGTTTCAGTGTCTGATTTTTTGGAAGTAGTTCACAGACAGACCTTTCTCCTGAGGCACCTCTGGGTGGACTCTAACCTCCAACCTTTTGTTTGGTAGCCAATCACGTTATTTCTACAGCCAGAGTCCTGGAAATGACCAAGTTAAGGTTATTTCCATGATTTCATGAGGGAAGATTGCTTCGGATGTGTACATTGTGGAACTGCTAGTGTTTTATCAAGAACACATTCCACATGCACGTGACCTTGTACCTGAGGTGACCTGCCGGGCCAGAAATGAGAGTAAGCAGTGTGACGCCATGATGGAAAACGTCTCTGGGGAGGTGGCCAACCCCAGGCTGGGAGGTTCTTGTACAGCTTGTTAGGGAGCTACTGAAGGGTTTTAAGTGAGGGGAGGACACAGATCCATATACTTCAGAAAGGTTGCCGTGGCTGAAGTGAGAAGAATGGATGTCAGTAAGCAAAAACTTGGAGGCAGCAGGGCCATCAGAAGGCTATCACAGAAGACCAGGAGCGAGATGGTGGTAGCCTGGTCCACGGTGGTGCTGATGGAGATGCAGAGAAGAGGGTGGATTCTGGGAGGTATCTGGAAGATAGCCTCACAGAGGACTGGGTTGTTGATTAGATGGGGGGAGGGTAAAAAGAGGGAGTAGAGAATGCTGCCCAGGTCATTGCTTGGGCACCTGGGTAGATGGCATTTGCTGAGACAGGAATTCTGGGGGGAGGTGTGTGTTTGGGAGAGTCAGCAAGGAGTTCAGCTTAGGACTTCTTGAGCTCAAGGCATGTCCAGGTGGAGATGCCAGGTCATCATTTCTTCTGACATTTGGTCCAGGGCTCTTTCTGCTCCACAACAGCAGCCTCCCTCTTCAGACATTCAAGCTTTGGGACGGTGGGGGAGAGGGTGTTGTCAGGGACCTATAAATCAAACCCAAACCCATTGCTGTTGAGTCAATTCCAACTCATAGCAACCCTGTGGTAGCTGGCATATATTAGCCCAAACGGCTTTGCTGGGGTACCCCACTTGGTGTTAGGAGAGCCATAAGGGGGGTCATGGAGAAAACCTCAATATTCCATTTTTTTTACAAAAGTCTCTGTCCACCTTAGTAATATTGTAACTGACTCAGGCAAGAATCATCGATGGCGCTAACACCAGTCTGTAAACAAGCTATTTACCCAGTCTGAAAGGATCACCCTGCAGATTATTTATCACAACAGAAGGGAAAGGTTACCTTTAGAGTGAGGAGGTCTGGGTGACCCCACCAGTACCTCCCATAGATATTTACTGAGTATAAAGGGGGAATGGTTCCCCTATAGTGGAGAAACCATGTAGATACCACTTTAACCAAGTGATCAAAGTTAACGTCACCAGTAATGGGACATTACTGTACTCTTCAAAAATGTCAATGTCACAAAAGACACAGGTTGAGGAACTATTCTGAAATGAAGGAGACTAAAGAAACATGAGGAGCCCTGGCAGGGGTGGGTTAAACAGTAACTATGGCATGCATCAGCTTGCATTGAGCAAGGTGCACACGGGCTTCACTGTATTTACTTGCTAATCTATGGTGAACAATTTCACATGGGTTTCACTATATCTCTGACTTGGTGGGGGACAGGTGAAATTGTGCACTGCAGATTGGTGGGACGGCACCATTGGGCCCATGTGTACCTTGCTTATTGGGTAGTCTAGCCCCTAGCCCTGATGGCATGGTGGTTAACTGCTCAGCTGCTAATGGAAAGATCAGTGGTTCGAACCCACCAGCCGCTCAGCAGGAGAAAGATGCGGCAGTCTTCTTCCATAAAGATTACAGCCTTGGAAAATCTATGGGGCAGTTCTACTCTGTCTCGTAGGGGTGCTATGAGTTGGAATTGATTAGATGGCAATGGGTTTTTTGGGGCTTTACAGAAACATGTCAGTGGAGTGCAATGTGCAGACTGGGCTTGGGAAAAGATGCAATAAAGGACATTATTGGGAAAAGTGGCAGAGTATGAATATGACTGTGTTCCCTTGTAGTATTACATCAGTGTTAAATTTCCTAAATGTGATCACTGTACTGTGGCCTTGTTCTTAGTAGACACTTGGTGGCATGTTTGGGTGTGAAAGGTCATGATGTCTGCAACTTGCCCTCAAGTATTTTTGAACAACAATAATAATTAAATATGCATATGTTGTTGTTGGGTGCCATGGAGTCAATTCTGACTCCTAGCAAACCTATAGGACAAAGTAGAACTGCCCCATAGGGTTTCCAAGGCTGTACTCTTTATGGGAGCAGATCACCAGGTCGTTTCTTCTGTGGAGTTCCTAGGGGGTTTTCAGTCATCAACCTTTTGGTTAGCAGCCAAGCACTTAACCACTGTGCAACCAAACCACAAAACCAAACCCATGGCCATCAAGTTTGACTCACAGTGATCCTAGGACAGAATAGAACTGGCCCGTGGGGTTCCCAAGTCTGTAATCTTTATGGAAACAGATAGTCACATCTTTCTCCCTCAGAGTGGCTGGTGGGTTCCAACTGCTGACCTTTTCATTATCAGCCGAGTGCTTAACCACCTTGCCACCAAGGCTCCTTAAATATGCCTGTATGAAGATGAAGTAACCATGGCCAAATGTCAATGACAGTGAATGTAGGTGAAGAGTATACAGGTGTTCAAAGTACTCTTTTTGCAACTTTTCCGTTTTTTTCCCCCCAAGACAAAAAGAATAGAAATGTATCCACCCAAACCTTCACACTCAGAGGGAATTTGGAAGGTCGTGGAATCTAACCTTTTTTAAGGTCAAATATCTTTTCTAGCCACCAAATTCCATCCTGGTGGAATGTCAACCTAGGCAACCAGGGAAGGAGTCATCTCCTGTCTTAGCAGGCTCTCCAGCATGCACAGTATTTGCTGTCCATTTAAAACCTGCAGTGTTTAGAGGGGAGTTTGTTGACTCTTAAATCCAGGCACAAAGCTGAAAGCTCTCAAGGTCCAGAGTGAGAATTTCCGGGAGCCGCTGGAACAAGAACAGCACCTGCAGGTTCACCTGTCTACGTGTCAGTCACCGGTGGAACCGGGCAGGTGTGTGCACATATGGGGGCGGGGAGCCGTTTGGATGCTCCTGTTTGTAGGGCACCCCAGGGGATGTTCCTACTGCACAGGTGAGCACCGTGCAGGAAGTCAGGGAGTCGGGGTGCTGAGCTGGATCCGGAAGGCACCAAGTCCGACCTCCGGCCCTCGCCTCCCACCTGCGGCTTTAATCACCTCTGCAGCCTGCGGTGTCCCAGGCATGCCATCCACCACGCCTCTCTCTCTACGAAGGCAGCCAGTGGCTACAACTGCCAGAGCTGCCATCCATTTCTAAACTGCTTAGATCGTTCGAGCACTCTTTCTTTTAAGAACAGGTACCAGAACAAAGTGTCTGTTCCCATTTTTCGAGACGCCTAGTTAAACATTTTTTTTTTTTAAAGAGAAAATGCCAAAACAGGTCAACTAAAATTATGGAACACGTTGAATATTTCGTCAGCAATTAAAAGTCATACGTGGCTGTCTTTACTTCAGAGTCCCCAGCCGGGTATCATTCGAAAACAACGAGAGATTGACATTTGAGGGTCCTTCTTGTTCATCACCTCCCTGAAATATATGCCCATTAAAAAAAAAAAAATGCTGCCAAGTCAGTTCTGGCTCATGGCAACCCCACGTGTGGCAGAGCAGAGCTGTGCTCCGTAGAGTTTTCAGTAGCTGATTCTTCAGAAGTAGATCACCAGGCCTTTCTTCCAAGGCACCTCTGGGTGAACTCGAACCTCCAACCTTTCAGTTAGTAGCCAAATACATTAACTGTTTGTGCCACCCACCGATTCCTAGATAGTCCACCTTGTTGTTGTTGGGTGCTATGGAGTCAATTCCAACTCATAGTGGCCTCATCTAACAGAGTAGAAATGCCCCATAGAGTTTCCTAGAAGCCCTGGGGGCACCGTGGTTAAGAGCTTGGCTGCTGAAAAGGCCAGCAGTTTGAATCCACCAGCTGCTCCTTGGAAACCCTATGGGGGAGTTCTACTCTATCCTATAGGGTTGCTGTGAGTGGGAATTGACTCAACAGCAGTGTGTGTGTGTGTGTGTGTGTGTGTGTGTGTGTGTGTGTGTGTAATCTTTACGGGAGCAGACTGCCAGGTCTTCCTCCTGTGGAGCTGTCTGGAGGGTTTGAACCACCAACCTTTTAGTTGGCAGTAGAGTGCTTAACTGTGCCATTCAGGGACTTCTAGATAGGCTCATAGCATGGCTGTATTTTTAAAATAAAACAATATTAAGAAAAAAGGTCCGTACGTATGTAAGATACATGATTATCTATGCAGATACTGTGTTTGTGTGTGCATATAACATACATGAGTATCCAGATACTGTTTGTGTGTGCATGTAACATACGTGAGTATCCATGCAGATGTGTTTGTGTGCATGTAACATATGTGAGTGTCCCTGCAGATGCTGTGTTTGTGTGTGCATATAATATCTATGAGTATGTATTCTTACCGGAATACCACCATCAGCTCTCACAAAAAAAAAAAAACAAAAAAACCAGTTGCCTTGGAGTTGGCTCTGACTCACGGAGACCCCATGGGTGTCAGAGTAGAGCTGTGCATCACAGAGTTTTCAGTGGCTGGTTTTTCACAAGTAAATTACAAGGCCTTTATTCCAAGGCCCCTCAGTGGACTCCAGCCTTTTGGGTAGCAGCCGGGTACAGTTAACCCTGTGCGCCACACAGGGCCTCTGTAGACTCTCACAGCACCTGGCTGCCTTATCGATGGCAGCCAGGACTAGAATAGCAAGAGTGTCACGTGATACATTGGTTGGGTTTGTGCAGAATAAAACCTACGTCATAGCCCTAAGATGCCAGCTCTATCTTTAGTGATCATTAGGGTGACCATATCCCTTGGTTTTCCCAGCTGAGTCTTGGCTTAATGCCAGCTGTCCTTTGCATAATTATTAATAAGGCTCCCTTTGGTGGCACAGTGGTCAAGAGCTTGGCTGCTAACCAAAAAGTTGGTACATTCCAATCTACCAGCTGCTCCTTGGAAACCCTATGGGGTAGTTCTAGTTTTCCCTACAGGGTTCCTATGAGTAGGAATTGATTCAGCGGCAACAGGTGTGGGTTTTTTTTTCTCTTTTTTGGTTCACTCTTAAAGGAGCCCTGGCGGTGCAGTGGTTAAAGTGATCGACTGCTAACTGCAAGGTCAGTGGCTTCAAAACCACCAGTGGCTCTGTATGAGAAAGATGTGGCAGTCTGCTTCCGTCGGGATTTACAGCCTTGAAACCCTTTGGGGTCACTGTGAGTCGGAATCAACTCCAGAGCAGTGGGTTTTGGTTTCACTCTTAAAGGAGCCCTGGTGCAGATGATGAGATATACGGTTACCCGATTTATCACACTCAGTAGCAACACATCCCTTACCTGCAGAAATGTCGTTAGCCTTAAAAAGAGATTACCACTTGTACACCAATGTCCAAGGAGCCTTGGTGGTGCAGTGGTTAAAGCACTCGGCTGCTAACCAAAAGGTCAGCGATCCAAACCCAGCAGCCACACCTCAGGAGAAAGATGTGGCAGTCTGCTTCCGTAAAGATTACAGCCTTGGAAACCCTATGGGGCAGTTCTACTCTGTCTTATAGGGCTGCTATGGGTCAGAATCAACAGGACAGCAATGGGTTTGGTTTGGTTTCGTATACCAATGTTGCCTGTACAGGCTCTAGAATCACCGAAAGGTGGAAACAACTCAAGGGTTCATCGACAGAGGAATGGATAAACAAAATGTAAAGCACTTACACACAGTGGAACACTATCCGGCCATAAAGAGAAACGGAGTCCTGACACGTGGGTGAATCTTGGAAACACGATGCTGAGTGAAGCGAGACACAGAAGGACAAATACTGTCTGAGCCCACTTACGTGAAGTATCTAGAACAGGCAAGTGTATAGAGACCAAAGCGTATTAGTGGCGATCGGGGTGGGCGGGAGGAGGAGGGAGTCGTTGCTCAGGAGGCACCGAGCTTGTTTGGGGTGATGGAGAGTTTGGAAAGGGACAGTGGTGACGGTTGTACAGCATGGTGAATGTAATCAATGTCACTGAATAGTGCACGTAAAAGTGGTTGAAATGACAAATATTTTCTTGGATGTATTTTACTACAATAAAAGAGACGTTGACCCCTGGCTCCTGATAAATCCAGAGCATTTCTGAACATTTCAGACCCAGAGATGCCAAACATCGAAGGATGAGACACGGCCGTGAAGGGGGTTTTCCCTCCTGCAACTGCATAACCATCTTGGAGATGGCAGGCCCCAAGCCTCCTACTGGGAAGCTGGGAACTAAATTTCCTTCAGACAGCTGATGCCAACCATGTCCTAACGTTAGCAGAGCTGCCATGGTACGTTGTGGCTTTCCTGCATCACTCAGTGATAAGCATTGCCTTGAAATCCCATCCCCAGCTCTCCTACGCCTCCCCCAAAATTTGTTCCCCCCAAAATGAGAAAAGAGATGTATGCTACGTCAGCACAGAAGTGAGACAGGAGCACAGAGCAGAGTGGTCAGAACACAGGTGCTGCAGCTTACTAGCCCTGTGACTTGGGCAGGGTTCTTAACCCTTCTATGCCTCAGTTTTCCCATCTGCAAAATGGGAATGAGAGTGGTCCCTGCCTCATACATTTAATAAAAACTCTAAAAGCAAACCTGTTGCCGTTGAGTCAATTCTGATGCATAGTGACCCTATTGGACAGAGTAGAACTGTCCCATAGGATTTCCAAGGAATGGTTGGTGGATTCAAACTGCCGATCTTTTGGTCAGCACTGTACCACCAGGGCTCCATCTGGTTGATAGGAGGTTTAAACAGGTTATCTGAAAACAGTGCCTGGCATGTAAGATGGGCTGTATAAGCATTTGATAAACAAAACGTAAATGAGGTCACTTGACCTTGATCTCATGGTTCTGACTGAGGTGGTCAGAGGGAAGAATATAAACGAGAGGTGTGTGGTGGGTGAGGGGGCTCTGCTTGGCAGATTTGAAGATTAGACAGGCTCTATTTAAGACACAACCAAAGAGCAGGACTCTCAGCTGAAGCTTCTCACCTGTTCCAAACACAGAGGGAACTGTTCTTTCATAGACTGGTGCTCTGGACAGCTGCTGGCCTTCCATTTCCTCCTGGTCAGTAAAGGCAAAGATAGACCCACCTCATTAGTACCAGGAGGGTGTGGACGCATTAAACGGCTGCTTTTTTTTTTTTATCTGAATATTGTTCAAAGGTACAATCACTGGGGGAGAAACCACCTGCCGTTCCTGGTTCTCCCCATTCCTTAGTTTACATGAGGGTCGATCTGGGGCACACGATTGAGGTCCTTTTCTCCATCATTTCCTCCTGGGTTGTCTCACCACATTACAGGGGAAAATGATGTAGAAATGTACTCCAGATGTAATGGTTAACACACTGAGCAACTAACCAAAAGTCGAAGGTTTGAGTCCACCCAGAGGCACCTCAGAAGAGATGCCTGGCAATCTACTTCCCAAAAAACACCCACTGAAAACCCTGTGGAGCACAGCTCTACTCTAACACACACAGGGTCGCCATGAGTCAAGTTGGCTAGATGGCACCTGGTTTATTACGTAGCAATAACTGACTGATAATTCTGTAAACTTCTACATCCTTCCAATGAATCCTTTTCTTTTTCTTGTGTGCTGTCAATTCTAACTCATAGTGAAACTATATGACAGAGTAGAACTGCCCCATAGTGTTTCCTAGGATTTTTAATGTTTACAGGAGCGGATTGCCAGGTCTTTTCTCCCACGGAGCCCCTGGGTGGGTTCAAACCACAAACCTTTCAGATAGCAACCCAGCACTTAACTGCTGTACCACCAGGGTTCCTTCCTTTATTGTTAGCCAGAGTGAATTTCTGTGGCAGCAAAGAATTCTAATTGATGCCTTCTAGGTTATTTTAGGTAGATGCCACTTTAAGGACTAAGGTGCGCCTGACCCAAGCTCTGGTGTTTTCAATCACCTCCTATGCATGCGAAAGCTGGATAATGAATAAGGAAGACCAAAGAAGAACTGAACCTTTGAGTTGTGTTGGCAGAGAGTGTTGAATGCACTGTGGACTGCCAGAAGAACGAACAGATCGGTCTCGGAAGAAGTACAGCCACGATGCTCCTTAGAAGCAAGGATAGTGAGACTTCGTCTCACGTACTTTGGACGTGTTATCAGGCGGGACCAGTCCCTGGAGAAGGACCTCATGCTTGGTAGAGGGTCAGCGGAAAAGAGGAAGACCCTCAACGGGATGGATTGACACCGTGGCCGCAACAAGGGGCTCAAGCATAGCAACAATTGTGAGGACGGCGCAGGACCCGGCGGTGTTTCGTCCTGTTGTGCACAGGGCTGCTGTGAGTTGGAGCTGACTCCAGGGGGCTTAACAAGCACAACTAACATCTAGTCTCTCATTCTTCTAATGGAACGTAATCAGAACATGCACCTATTTTATAATCTACTTTATTTCACTTAGCAATTTACTTTGAACATCTTTCCACACCAGTGAGTTAATAAGGAAGAAAAATCTACCAAATGTTCTGACCCTCTGCCCAGATCAGGTCCATCCTGACATCATGGCGGCTGGCCACGGTGCCACTCTTGGGTAGGGCCGGATTCACTAAGCTCTGTTGTATGGACTGTCATTCTACAGCTCATGCTAAATGAGAGACCCGGAGGTTCCGCTTTTGCCATTCTACCCAAGCTGTGTCACGCCTGCCTGCCAACTGCCCAGAGGAGCTCCTCTCCAAGAAGCTGCTCACTGGGTTAATCAGAAATGTGATTGGCTTTTGTTTTTGTCTGGGAGAGATTTGTTGCTGGTTGGTGGAATTCGAAAGTGTTCTCCTAGTAGGAGGCAGACTAAGAAGTCTGGCTGCTAAGACTCTTTCGGAAGCTCAGATGAATTAAAATATTTACCTCTGGAGCTAAGACACAGCAGGGGAGAGAGTCCAGCATTCCTTTTTATGAAGGTGTAATTATACCGCTAGCCTCTCCTGTGCCTCAGTCAGCATCTGCCCCAGGGCTGCCCCACCTGCTCACACACCTGCCGGTGTGAATATTCAGCAGAACAGTACTTACTGCCTGACCTGAGGATGCTGGGTTCCCCACCCCCACCCAAGGACAATAGAGCCTTGTTCTACCTGTCATTACCCATAGACTCACCTGTGCACAAAGTACTGTCCTAGTTCCACCTCCAGTAAGGTCTGTAAAGCTGTGCAGAAGGGAAAAAGATCAGGATAAAGAGGGGAGCTAAAAAGTTAAGGAATTGAGTCTCAATTTTTTTTTTTTATTTTTGGCTTCATGGAGGTTAAGATACGTAAGAGTCCTCCCAGTTTACCAAATACTTACAAATTCTCATGAAAAAACCATAAAGTCACGATATAAGACAAAGCCAATGGAAACATTCAATGTGTACTTGAATGATGAAAACGAAAAATGGCACCACCGTTGAACACCCACTATGGCTAAGGATGGGCTAGATCCTTTACTTCTATTACCGCGGTGCTTCTGGTTACTCTCCAACACGGAGTGCCTGCGGGGTGCAAATGGTTAAGGCACTTAGCTGCTAACCAAAAGGCTGGAGGTTTGAGTCCACCCAGAGTGCCTCAGAAGAAAGGCCTGGCAATTTACTTCCAAAAAATCAGCTACTGAAAACCCTACAGAAACCAAAACAAAAACCCTACAGAGCACAGTTCTACTCTGACACACATGGGGTTGCCATGAGTTGGAACTGACTGGGTGCCAACTGGTTTTCACTCTCCAGCGTAGGTGTTTTTATGGATATTTGACAAATGAGGAAACCAGGGCTCTGAGAATTTTCGTGACTTAGGCAGCAGTAACTCGTGGGCTAAGCAGTAACTCGTGGGCTAAGCAGTAACTCGTGGGCTAAGAGTTTTGTCATCTATAAAGCAGTTGCTGTGGTCGACTGTACAGGTTCCATATGAGCTCAATTAAGTGTTCTGGAATTCCCATTCTTGGCAATGTTATCCATAATTTTTTATGCTCCATAGAGTCAAATGCCTTCGTGTAGCTGATAAAACACAGGCAAACACCTTTTTGATATTCTCTGCTTTCAGCCAGGATCCATCTGACACCAGCAATGACATCCCTCTTTTGAATCCAGCTTGAACTTCTGGCCGTTCCTTGTCGACGTATGGTTGCAGGCGTTTTTGAATTACAGGCAGTCCCTAGGTTATTAGGGAGATCAGTTCCTAAGTGTTCTTTAAAAGGATTTGTAAGTAAGTCAGAACAGGTACATATGGTTCTTATTTAGCTTTACTTTAGCGCAAGAAATGGCTCCAAGCCTTTTCAATGATTTAGAAGCAGCACATGCAGCAAGGGAAGGTGATGGAGATGACTTTGTTGCCAGCAGGCATTGGTTCAGTTGTTTGAAAGTGCAGGCAAATTTACATAACATTAAAGGGCCAGTAGGAGTTGTCTGTAAGTTGGACGTTCAAAGCCCCAGGACTTACCATATCTTCAGCAAAATTTTGCTAGCATGTGATATTAATGATATTGTTAGATAATTTCTTCATTCTGTTTGATTGCCTTTCTTTGGAATGTGTACAAATATGGATCTTTTCCAGTTGGTTGGCCAGGTAGCTGTCTTCCACGTTTCTTGACATAGACGAATTAGTGTTTCCAGCGTTGCATCTGTTTGTTGAAGCATCTCAGTTGGTGTTCCAATTGATAGTAAGATGGACATACTAGGAGTACCTACTTCATGAGTTCTCTGCCAGGTTTGGAGTCCCTGGGTGGTTAATGCACTTGGCCACTAAACAAAAGGTTGGAGGTGCGACACCACCCAGAGATGCCTTGGGAGAAAGGCCTGGCAATCTACTTCCAAAAAAACTAGCCATTTAAAGCCCTGTGGAGCACCGTTCTACTCTGACACACATGGGGCCACCATGAGTCAGAATTAACTCCAAGGCAACTGTTTTTTGTTGTCGTTGTTGTTATTTCTGGCCAGGTTTAAATGAGATAATGCACGTAGCCCTCAATGCCAAGGCAGGCATATTCTAGGGGCTCAGTGTTAGCTTCTGGTTGGTTCAGAAATGAGCAAAGCAATCGCCCAGTTGCCAGTCTGGAACAAGTGTCCTATATTCAAGAGGTGCACCCGGACCTATTCCAGGTACAGCCCTAGCTGCTGCAAAGTTGTTTTTCAGGTATTTTGTGCTGAGTACACAGCAAACAATTGAAAACAGACACTTCTCTCCATGCTAGTCTCTATCCGGTGGAGCTTCAGCCAAGCACGGTGGGCTGGGGAGAGGGAGAAAAAGATGGAGAAATGGAAGGAGCTTGTTTCTTGGCCTGGTCAGTCCCAGTAAGGAGGTGACAATGGAAGTCAAGACCACTTATTTCTCTCTCCTACCTGAATCACAAAGGGCAGTGGTGGGTCAATGGTGGGTCAGTGATAGAACTCTCACCTTCCCTGTGAGACGCCCAGGCCCCATTCTCAGCCAGTGTGTCTCATGCACAGCCACCACTCATTTGTCGATGAAGGCTTACATGTTGCTACGATGCTGAACAGGTCTCTGCAGAGCTTTCAGACCAAGATGGACTAGGAAGAAAGGTCTGGCAATCTTCTTCTGAAAATCAGCCAATGAAAAGGATCACAACAGTCTGATCTGCTACCAATCATGGAGATAGCACAGGACTGGGTGGAGTTTTGTTCTGTTGTGCATCGGGCTGACTCGATGGCAGCTAACAACAGAACAACTTCAATCACAAGATGGGCGTCATGGGTAGAATTGTGTCCCCCCAAAATATGTGTATCAGTTTGGCTCGGCCAGGATTCCCAGTATTGTGTGATTGTCCACCATTTTGCCATCTGATGTGATTTTCGTATGTAAATCCCATCACTGTGATGTAATGAGAGGGATTAGCAGCAGTTACATTGATGAGATCTACAAGATTAGATAGTGTCTTAAGCCCATCTCTTTTGAGATACAAAAGAGAGAAGTAAGCAGAGAGACAGGGGGACCTCATACCACCAAGAAAGCAGCACTAGGAACAGAGCGGGTCCTTTGGACCTGGGGTTCCTGTGCCTGAGGAGCTCCTACACCAAGGGAAGACTGATGACAAGGACTTTCCTCCAGAGCCAACAGAGAAAGCCTTCCCCTGGAGCTGACACCCTGAATTTGGACTTGTAGCCTACTAGACTATGAGAAAATACATTTCTCTTTGTTAAAGCCATCTACTTGTGGTATTTCTGTTACGGCAGCACTAGATGACTAAGACAGTGGGTAAATTGGAGACACATTAACTGATAGAGTTCCAAGTAGTAACCTGAGGAGTTTTGTTGCTGTGTGTTCCATATGCGGAGGGTTCAGGGTTGAGTAAGCTGAGCAGCAGTGGAACTGTGTTGTAGTTTCTTCAGCAGGGTCGTCACGTCAACACAGGCAACATTTCCTTTTATCTGAGACTGCTTTGGGGAAAACAAAGGAGACAGATTTGTTATTCCTGTGCTGGGATCGTCGGGCCTCAGAGGCATCTTGTGGACCAGCAGCACAGGAGCCGTTGTGAAAGTTGGCACTAAGGAGAGGAGGAGCCAGCACTTTGGGAAATGCCTCCAGTACACATTACTGTGGCTTTCAATTGCTTCCTACAGTGCAAAAGTTGGACAACGAGAAAGGAAGACAGAAGAAGAATTGATACGTTCCAACTGTGGTGATGAGGAAGAATATTGAATATACCGTGGACTGCCAGAAGAATGCACAAATCAGTCTTATTAAAGAAATACAACCAGAATATTCCTTAGAAGCAAGGATGACTAGACATTGGCTTGCTTACTTTGGACACGTCATCAGGAAAGACCAATCGCTAGAAAATGACATCACGTTTGATAAAGTGCTGTTGGGTGCTGTCGAGTTGACTTCAACTCATAGCAACCCTATAGGACAAAGTAGAACTGCCCCACTGGGTTTTCTGTGCTTTTTTTAACCTTTATGAGAGCAGATCACCAGGTCTTTTCTCCTACAGAGCTGCTGGTAGGTTCAAACCACCAACTGTTTGGTTAGCAGCCAAGCACTAAACCATTGCATCGCCAGGGCTCCTTTTGGTAAAGTGCAGGGTCAGCAAAAATGAGGGAAACCCTCCAAGAGGGCTGACACAATAGCCACAATGATGGACTCAAACATGCCAACGATCGTGAAGATGGTGCAGGATTTTGCTACGCGTCAGGTCGCCACGAGTCGGAGCCAACTGGACAGCACCAACAACAACGTGCTTTACCATAGGAGCTTCGTGAGTTCTCTGAATAGGCATTGACAAGGTTTCTACTGCTTCCTGGTCCTGTTGGAAAGACCCAGAACACTAACATGAAGCCCCCCAGCAATGGCATTTAGGACCAGAGTGCCAAAAACAGCGACAAGGGGTTCAGGTTCCAAGGCTCCTGTTCCAAATTTCACTTGTGTTTTTGGTGAACCTGGTGGAGGGTGAGCTGGACACCTGCCAAGATGGTCCCAGACCGAGCCTATTAACACGCAACCCTGCAGCTGGGCGAGCGACAGCACTAAGTTGCACTCTGTTGGATTATGGTTTTGAATGTGATCGTCTTCCTCTCCTGCATGAAGATGAGAGAGAACCACCTGTGGTTACAGGCTCAGCAGAAAAAAACAGAAGCACGCTTAAATCAGGGCTTCGAACCGGTTCATTCCGGTTTGAACCCCTGCTGAGAGTTTACATTTCTTTTTTCTTGTACTTTAGATGAAGTTTTACAGAGCAAATTAGTTTCTCTTTAAACAATTAATACATATTGTTTTGTGACATTGGTTGGCAACCCCATGACATGTCAACATTCTCCCCTTCCCAATCTTGGGCTCCCCATTAGCAGCTTTTCTGACCCCTCCTGCCTTCTCATCCTTGCCCCAGGGCTGGTGCACCCATTTAGTCTCATTTTGTTTTATGGGCATGTCTAATCTTTGGCTGATGGGTGAACCTCAGGAGTGACTTCATTACTGAGTTAAAAGTGTGTCTGGGGGGCTATACTCTTGGGGTTTCTCCAGTCTCTGTCAGACCAGTAAGTCTGGTCTTTTTTTGTGAGTTAGAATTTTGTTCTACATTTTTTCCAGCCCTGTTTGCGACCCTCTATTGTGATCCCTGTCAGAACAATCAGTGTCGGTAGCCGGGCACCATCTAGTCATGCTGGTCTCAGTCTGGTGGAAGCTGTAGTACTTGTGGTCCTTTAGTCATTTGGACTAATCTTTTCTTTGCGTCTTTTGTGCTCTTCATTCTCCCTTGCTCCACACAGGGTGAGATCAGTGGAGGATCTTAGGTGGCCACTCCCAAGCTTTTAAGACCCCAGACATAACTCACCAAAGTAGGATGTAGAACATTTTCTTTGTAAACTATGTTATGCCAATTGAGCTAGATGTCCCCGGAGACCATGGTCCCCCAGCCCTCAGCCCAGTAATTCAGTCCCTCAGGGAGTTTGGGTGTGTCTATGACGCTTCCGTGACCTTGCCTTGTACAAGTTGTGCTGGCTTCCCCAGTATTGTGTACTCTTACCTTTCACGAAAGTTAACACTGAGCAAACCCTAGTGGCATAGTGGTCAAGTGCTATGGCTGCTAACCAAGATGTTGGCAGTTCACATCTGCCAGGCGTTCCTTGGAAACTCTATGGGGCAGTTCTACCCTGTCCTATAGTGTTGCTATGAGTTGGAATCGACTCGAGGGCAGAGGGTTGGGTTTGGTTTGGCTATCATAAGAATTTGCATTTCTAACAAGTTCCCAGGTGATGCTAATGCTGCTGCCTAGGGACCAATTCTAAGAATCAGTTCTCAAAATTTATCATAGTAAGAATTACCTGGGGGTCTTGTTCAAATGTAGATTCTGATTCAGTATATCTGGGGTAGAAATGCAAATTCTCAGCAGGGCCATCACCCAAAGAAAATGCTAATCCTTGTGCAGATGGAGACCACCTCTGCCTGCCATCCTGGGTGCTTTGCTCAGAGGCCTACACTTAGGAGGCCCGGAGTGATCAGCAACACACACTGAAGCGGGGGACAGAGGTCATAAAACAAATCAGATTGTAGGGCCAAAGTCATGAGTTACGTTCTCAGTCCTGCCCTAAACTAGCTCAGTGCCCGTTATGGGTTAAATTGTGTCCCCAAAAAATATGTGTTGCAAATCCTAGCCCTTATGCATGTGAATGTAATAGGGTTTTCTTTGTTATGTTAATGAGGCTATGTCAGCACAGGGTGTGTCTTACATCAATCACATTTGAGATATAGAAGGAGCCATTTAGGCACAAAAGTGAGCACAAATGGGGAAGATTGATGCTGCCTGCAGATCACCGAGGAATCCAGGAAGGGAAGCTAAAGAGACAGAGATTTTCTCCTAGAGAGGACAGAGAGAGAATTTGGATTTCTAGCCTCCTAAAAAGTGAGAAAGTAAATCTATGTTTCCTAAAGCCATCCACTTTTGTAGTATTTCTTAGCACTAAGAAACTAAGACAGGGCCCTTGGAACTCAATCTGCTCATCTATAGGTGGAACCCCAAACCAAACCCACTGCTGTCTATTCGATTCTGACTCATAGCGACCCAATAGAACAGAGTGGAACTGCCCCTTAGGGTTTCCAAGGAGCAGCTGGTGGATTCGAACTGCCGACCTTTAGATTAGCAGCTGAGCTCTTAACCACTGTGCCACCAGGGCTCCAATCAATACAAATAATAAAAACGAGAATCTAAGGCATGTCGTGACCTACTCTACAAGGTGTCGGCAGGGGTTATGCACACGTAAGACACTTGCCGAATGAGCTTCACTTCTCCGAAGTGCTATGGAAAATTGGGAGGGGATATCTCAGAGGGCTGGGTGCCCAGGGATGACTTCTTGGAAGATGAAGGAAGCTACGGACTCTATTGAATCCTAGGAGCCTTAACCTGGTCAGCTCTCATTTTATGGTGGATCATAATCATGTCTGAAAGCTTGGAGGTGAAGAATGGGATACAAAATTCTGTTTAACTTTGTGTTCAAGGGTCTCCTTGTTCAGTGAAAACAGCCTCACTCCTTCTCTCCCTGTGAGCTTTGCCAGCTTCCTCCTCCGCTTGCCTCTCCACCCCTCTGGAATGACACTCCCTGGAGGCTGGTAGCCTAGTGGTCAGGATTGGAGTTCCTTCTGTTAGGACAAATTTCTCCTCCACTCTAAGCCTCAGTTTCTTCAGCAGAAAAAACAAATGATAATAGTATCCACCTTACAGAGTTATTGGAGTCACTGGGAGGTGTAAACATTTAACATGCCTGGCTGCTAACCAAAAGGACATAGGTTTGAATCCACCTAGAGGTGCCACAGAAGAAAGGCCTGGCAATCTAATTCCAAAAAATCAGCCATTGAACACTATATGGAGCACAGTTCTGCTCTGACACACATGGGATTGCCCTGAGTTGGGTCAACTCCACTGCTAGTTGGTACACGACTACTGTAGATATTTAAATGAGATAGTTCATGTAAGGAGCTTAGTCTAGTGGCTGGGGAAATAGTTGTTGTCAGGTGTCATTGAGTTGGTTCCAACTCATAGCGACCCTATGTACAATAGAACAAAACACTGCCTGGTCCTGCGCCATGCTCACAATCGTTGTTATGCAGCCACTGTGTCGATCTATCTCATTGAGGGTCTTCCTCTTTTTTCACTGACCCTCTACTAAGCACAATGTCCTTCTCCAGGGACTGGTCCCTCCTGATAACATGTCCAAAGTATGTGAGATGTAGCCTCACCATCCTTGCTTCTAGGAGCATTCTGGTTGTACTTCTTCCAAGACAGATTTGTTCGTTCTTCTGGCAGTCCATGGTATATTCAGTATTCTTTGCCAATACCATAACTCAAAGGTATCAATTCTTCTTTGGTCTTACTTATTCACTGTCCACCTTTCACATGCATATGAGGTGACTGAAAACACCATAGCTTGGGCCAGGTGCACCTTAGTCTTCAAGGTGACATCGTTGCTTTTCAAAACTTTAAAGAGGTATTTTTCAGCAGATTTGCCCAATGCAATGCGTTGTTTAATTTCTTGAGTGCTGCTTCCATGGGTGTAGATTGTGGATACAAGTAGCATGAAATCCTTGACAACTTCAATCTTTTCTCCATTTATCATGATGTTGCTTATTGGTCCAGTTGTGAAGACTTTTGTTTTCTTTACGTTAAGGTGTAATTCATACTGAAGGCTGTAGTCTTTGGTCTTCATCAGTAAGTGCTTCAAGTCCACTTCACTTTCTGCAAGCAAGGTTGTGTCATTTGCATATTGCAGGTTGTTAGTCTTCCTCCTATCCTGATGCCATGTTCTTCTTCATATAGTCAAGCTTCTCAGATTATTTGCTCAGCATACAGATTGAATAAGTATGGTGAAAGGATACAACCCTGACACACACCTTTCCTGACTTTAAACCACGCCGTATCCCCTTGTTCTGTTCAAACGACTGCCTCTTGGTCTTAAGTACAGGTTCCTCATGAGCACAACTAAGTGTTCTGGAATTCTCATTCTTTGCAACGTTATCCATAATTTGTTATAATCCACACAGTTGAATGCCTCTCAGCAATGACCCACCTGACATCAGCAATGATATCCCTCATTCCACACCCTCTTCTGAATCCAGCTTGAATTTCTGGAAGTTCCCTGTCAATGTACTGCTGCAACTGCTTTTGAATGATCTTCAGCAAAATTTTACTTGCGCGTGATATTAATGATATTGTTAGATAATTTCCACATTCTATCAAATCACTTTTCTTTGGAATGGGTTACAAATATGGATCTCTTCCAGTTGGTTTGCCAGGTAACTGTCTTCCAAATTTCTTAGCACAGAAGTGAGCACTTCCAGTGCTGCATTCATTTGTTGAAACATCTCAGTTGATATTCCGTCAGTTCCTGGAACCTTGTTTTTTGCCAATGTTTTCAGTGCAGCTTGGACCTCTTCCTTCATTATCGTTGGTTCTTGATCGTATGCTACCTCCTGAAATGATTGAATGTTGACCAGTTCTTTTCGGTACAGTGACTCTGTGTATTCCTTCCATCTTCTTATGATGCTTCGTGCATCATTTAGTTTTTTCCCATAGAATCCTTCAATATTGCACCTTGAGGCTTAATTTTTTCTTCAGTTCTTTCAGTTTGAGAAATGTCAATCATATTCTTCCCTTTTGGTTTTCCATCTTCAGGTCTTTGCACATTTCATTACGTTACTTTGTCTTCTCAAGCCAGCCTTTGAAATCTTCTGTTCAGCTCTTTTACTTCATCATTTCTTCCTTTTGCTTTAGCTATTGTATGTTCAAGAGCAAATTTCAGAGTTTCTTCTGACATCCATTTTGGTCTTTTTTTTCTTTCCTGTCTTTTTAATGACTCCTTGCTTTCTCTGTGTATGATGTCCTTGATGTCATTCCACAATTTGTCTGGTCTTTTGTCATTAGTGTTCAGTATTCTTGAGATAGTTTCTAAATTCAGGTGGGATATGTTGTTGTTATTGTTAGGTGCCATCGAGTTGGTTCTCACTCATAGTGACCCTACGTACCACAAAATGAAACAGCGCTCAGTCTGGAATTATCCTTACAATCATTGCTATGCTTGAGCCCATTGTTGCAGCCACTGTGTCAATCCATCTCGTTGAGGGTCTTCCTCTTTCCCACTGACCTTGTGTTTTACCAAGCACGATGTCCTTCTCCAGGGACTGATCCCTCCTGACAACATGTCTAAAATATGTTAGATGCAGTCTCGCCATCCTCCTAAGCAGCATTCTGGTTGTACTTCTTCCAAGACAGATTTTTTTCATTCTTTTGGCAGTCCATGGTATAGTCAACATTCTTCACCAACACCACAATTCAAAGGTGCCAATTCTTTGGTCTTAATTCATTGTCCAGTTTTCACATGCGTATGATGCAATTGAAAATACCATGGCTTGGGTCAGGCGCACCTTAGTCTTCAAGGTGACATCTTTGCTTTTCAACTCTTTAAAGAGGTCCTTTGCAGCAGATTTCCCCAATGCAATATGTTGTTTGATTTCTTCACTGCTGCTTCCATGGGTGTTGATTGTGGATCCAGGTAAAATGAAATCCTTGACAACATCAATCCTTTCTCAATTTATCATGATGTTGCTTATTGGTCCAGTTGTGAAGATTTTTGTTTTCTTTATGTTGAGATGTAATCTATACTGAAGGCTGTGGTCTTTGATCTTCATCAGTAAGTGCTTCAAGTCCTCTTCACTTTCAGCAAGCAACGTTGTGTCTGCATAACACAGGTTGTTAATGAGTCTTCCTCCAATCCTGATGCCCCGTTCTTCTTCATATAGTCCAGCTTCTTGGATTATTGGCTCAGCATACAGATTGAATAGGTTTGGTAAAAGGATGCAACTCTGACGCACACCTTTCCTGACTTTACACCACTCAGTATCCCCTTGTTCTGTCCGAACAACTGCCTCTTGATTTATGAGGTGGGATATACTTGAGGTCATATTTTGGCTTTCGTGGACTTGTTATAATTTTTTAACTTGAACTTGCATGTGAGCAACTGATGGTCTGTTCCACGGTTGGCCCTTGGCCTTTTTCTGACTGATGATATTGAGGTTTTCCATCATCTCTTTCCACAGGTGTAGACGATTTGATTACTGTGCATTCTGTTTGGTGAGGTCCATGTGTATAAAATCGTTTATGTTGTTGAAAAAAGGTATTTGCAATGAAAAAGTCATTGGTCTTGCAAAATTCTGTCATGCAATCTCCAGTGTTTTTTTGTATCACCAAGGCCATATTTTCCAACTCCCAATCCTTCTTCTTGGTTTCCATCTTTCGTATTATAATTGCCAGTAATTATCAATGTATCTAGATTGCATGTTTGATCAGTTTCAGCCTCCCCCCCATCTGCCAGTCTGTTGTACTGTGAGGGCTTGCGTGTTGTTGTGGTGCCGGAAGCTATGCCACCATTATTCAAATACCAGCAGTCACCCATGGTGGACAGGTTTCAGCTGAGCTTCTAAGACAGGCTTGGAAGGAGGACTTGGCAGTCTACTTCTGAAAAAAAAAAAAAGAAAAAAGTCACTGAAAACCTTATGAATAGCAATGGAACAATGAATATAAGAACAGAAAATCCATATACAAAATGAACTCAGCACAGAAAATTAAGAATAAAGAAACTGTCATAAAAAAAAAAGTCTAGCAAAATAGCAGCAGTGAATGTAAATGGATTAAATGCACCAGCCAAGGGGCAGAGTGGCAGAATGGATTAAAAAAACATGGCCCCTCAGTATGTTGCTGACAGGAGACACTCCTTAGACATTAAGATATAAATAGTTTAGATATCAGAAGATGAAAAAAATATATCAAGCAAACGGTAACCAAAAGAGAGCACGAGTGGCAATAATAATTTCTGATAAAATAGACTTTTAGTCAAAATTCATTATAAGAGGCAAAGAAGGGCATTATATAATGATTAAAGGGTCAATTCACCCAGAAGACATAACAATAATAAATATATGCCCAGTGACAGAGCCGCAAAATAGCTGTTTACCTCTTTAAATAACTTCATGGTTTGTAGGTTTGGGGAAAGATTTTCCTTTGGAGGGAGCGGAAAGAAGGAAGACTAAAAATCATTTCTTACATTTCCAGAAGTCATGATGGAAAATCCCCACCAGAATCTTCCATTCTCTTCAGAAAAACAGTGCTTGGGGTTTCCCAGGGAGCCCCTGTCAGACGTCATTTATTCATCACCCCTTTAGCTGGGGAGTCACTGGAGCTTGAAGAAGAGGAAGTAAATTCATGAGCTCATCCTGGTAACTTGTAGCCAAAGGCCAAAGTTTGATTTAAAATGGCTGAAGACCCACCCCTTGGAAAAAACATGTGGGCAGCCATTTTGTTCTAAGGAAGCTGCCCAGATCCAGTGTAAAACAGATACCTCTTGGTTGTTGTGATAGTTAATGTTGTGTGTCAACTTAGCTAGGCTATGGTTCTCAGTGGTTTGGCAGACACTGGACTGGTTCATCTTCTATAATTATAATGTAATATAATCACTTCCCATGATGTGAGCTGATGTAAGCAGCCAATCAGTTTAAAGGGGAGTTTCCTTCAGGATGTGGCCTGCCTCCAGTATATAAATGGATGTCTGGCAGGTCTCCCTGTCCCTGTCACTGCCCTCTCTCTGCTTTCAGTGGTTCAGATCCGCCACACTCCGTTCCCACCCAGCATGTTGGCATGCTCTTCCAGCTAAGGTTCTTGGGTGGTGCAAACAGTTTGCACTCAACTAGTAAGGGAAAAGTTGGCGGTTTGAACTCACCCAGTGGCACCATGAGAGAAAGATTTGGCAATATGTTTCTGTAAAATTACAGCCAAGATAACTCTCTGGAGTCCTACTCTGCAACACATGGAATCACCATGAGTCGGAATTGACTTGGCTCTGGTTCTCTGTTCACAGGGCTTTCCTTTCTGGTCCCTCCTCCTCCATCTCAACCTAACTGACCTGTATGTATCCTTCCGGCTTCAGGTGGAGAAGAACTTCCTTAGGTAAGTCTTTCCTCTTCATTCCCTTCCCACCATGAATTTAGAAAAAGTTCCTTCCTTCTGTGCCTTCCTGGAACTAAATTCTTTTGATTCAGTATACTTTTCAAAGGTTTAGTAATTAGACATTCATTTCTGAAATTTTGAATAAAAATCTGCCTCCCTATTAGATTTAAACTTCATGAAAGCATAAACACAAAACAAACCCAATGCCATCAAGGCGAGTCCAACTCACAGGGACCATATAGGACAGAGAAGAACTGCCCCATAGGGTTTCCTAAGCTGTAATCTTCATGGAAGCAGACTGCATATCTTTCTCCCATGGAGCAGCTGGTGGGTTCAAACTGCTGAACTTTAGGTTAGCAGCTGAGTGCTTAACCACTGTATCACCAGGGCTCCTTTCATGAAAACATGAATCATACCTATTTTTGTTCAATATTTTATTCACTTTACCAGCATGGTCCTTGGTTAAAAAAAAAAACTTTCTGCCGTCGAGTCGATTCTGGCTCATTAAGACCCTATAGGTCAGGGTAGAACTGCCCCCTAGGGTTTTCAAGGAGCACCTGGTGGATTCGAACTGCCGACCTTTTTGGTTAGCATCTGTAGATCTTAACCACCACCCCCCATTCCCTTGTAACTTAGTTGTTGTTGTTAGTTGCTGTCAGATCGACTGGCTCATGGTGACCTCATGTTGTAGAAAAGAACTGTTCCACAGGGTTTTCGAGGCTGTGGCTTTTTGGAAGAAGATAGCCAGGCCTTACTTCCAAGGTGCCTCTGGGTGGGTTTGAACTGCCATCCCTTCAGTTAGTAGTCCAGCACTTAACTATTTGCACCATACTGGGACTCCCACATCTCTTAGCACCCAAAACACCCAGTGCTGTCGAGTCGATAGCACAGCAGCTCTCAAACCTGAGCGTGGTCTAGAATCACTGGGCTGGGTGGGGAACCCAAGTTTCTGGGCCGCATCCCCACAGTTTCTGACTCACAAGTTTAGAGCAGGGCAGGGAGTTTGCACTTCTAACAAGCCCCCAGCTGGTGCTGATGTAGCTGCTTCAGGAAAGCTTTGAGAACCACTGTTTCCATGGCTCCTCAAAGAAAAAGGACCTGTTTTTTCCAGGCACCCAGCTGTGGATACATTTGCTGCTCTGCATTTTTAACACGGGCCCGGCAGAGCACGTCAGATTGGGTAAAATTTCCAGTTCGCCTAGGAAAGAACAGTAGTTGTGACTTTTCTGAGCGGCACTGAGCCTTCACATATCCCCCCGCGGGCGACGTAGAAGGAAGGCCACCTGACTGGTGGAAAGTCCTGGGCTGCCGTGTGGCCTGCTCAGCCTCTTGAACCTGCCCTTACCTCAGGCTGTGGGTGATGGCAGCAGTGTCGTTTGCTGGTGGAGAGTCTGCGTTTCAGTTTCTGCTCAGCAGCTCCACCAGCCCAGGTTGACAGGTACAGTTCCTCTAAATACAAATGGCATGAAGAAAGCAGGGTGCCTCTGATTCCACTTTAAGCCTACCGATAGCTCTTGAAGTAGATTTATCTCCTTCCTAGTCTGGTTCTGGAACCCTGGCGGCACAGTGGTTAAGAGCTCGGCTGCTAACCAAAAGGTCGGCAGTTTGAACCCACCAGCTGCTCCTTGGAAACCCTGTGGGGCAGTTCTACTCTGTCCCATAGGGTCACTATGAGTCGAATTGACTTGACTGCAATGGGTTTGGTTTTTGGTTTTGTCTGAGACAAAATCTAACTCAAGAGTGAGTAGATGTAGGACAAACCCTACACTGACATTGCCTCATTGACATAACAGGGAGAACCTATTCCCAAATGGGATCACACCTATAGGTGTGCTGGTAACCTGGAGTCCCCTCCAACTCCTGGTGACCCCGTGTGTGTCAGAGTAGAACTGCTCTGTGGGGTTTTAAGGCTGTGACCTTTTGGAAGTAGATCACCAGGCCTTTCTTCCAAGGTGTCTCTGGGTGAGTTCAAATGATCAACCTTTCAGTTCGAAGTCAAGCGCTATGCAGGGACTCCGCCACAGGTGTAACCAAAACCCGTTGTGATTGAGTCGATTCCAACTCATAGCAACCCTATAGGACACAGTAGAACTGCCCCAAAGGGCTTCCAAGGAGTACCTGGTGGATTCGAACTGCTGACTTTTTGGTTAGCAGCTGTAGTCCTTAACCACTATGGCGCCAGGGTTTTCATCCACAGGTATAGGGGTTAGGATTCCAACACATGTATTTGGGGGACACAATTCAATCTATGACAAATGTCCTTGGCCATCTTAATATGTACACACCTTAAAGCTTTCTCCCACCAAGATGTTCATGTTGTTTCCAGCTTCTCCTTCTTCTTTATGGTTAGTCTTGAATGACTTTTTGGATGCCAGCCTGGGTGTTTTTGACGGCAAGACTGCTTTGAAACTTGACCATGTGGGTGGAAAGCTGTTAAACATTCATGCGTATATTTAAAACATGATAACTTTATTGAAATTCTTCAGGTTTTAGTTATTTGTTTGCAATGTAACATGCTGGTGACAACAAATTTTGAAAAACTCTGTTCTGGGATAATGGTTCTTACATTTAAAAAAAATATCTGAACACCTAGAAATTATGGTGCTCTGCAGAATGGCACGAAACACTGATATGTCTATTTCCCTCATAGAATAACTTTGACAGAGTTGTCAGTGGGGCTGGAAAGAGATGAATTTGAGACCTGGGAAATATGTTGAAGAGACAGAGACACTGAGGCTCACAGAAAAGTTTATTTCTGGAAGGAAAGATGTCATCACATCAACTATGTGCAGGTTTTACCATCTTCTCAGATAAGAATACATATGGTACCCTTAACAAATTAAGTGTATGCGTTTTTCTATTAATGTATGTTTCCTACTCATTTACTCATATTTCAGCAGTAGCCAGCAAGCAATAGTAGGTATACAACTATTAGAAAAACCATATAGGAGAAAATTTTAAATTGTGAAAATTGGCCTTCATTAACTAAGAGATTTCCACATATTAGAGACTATCATTAGGTGCCACCAAGTCAGTTCTGACTCACAGTGACCCAATGTACAACAGAATGAAACACTGCCTGGGCCATCCTCACAATCGTTGTTATGCTTGAGCCCATTGTTGCAACCACTGTGTCAGTCCATCTTGTTGAGGGTCTCCCTCTTTTCTGGTGACCCTCTACTATACCAAGAATAATGTCCTTCTCCAAGGACTGGTCCTTCCTGATGATGTGCCCAGAGTATGTGAGACGAAGCCTCGCCATCCTTACTTCTAAGGAGCAGCCTGGCTGTACTTTTTCCAAGGCAGATTTGATTTAGGTGGTAGGATATTTTGGCTCAGCTCTTGTAAAGATCTTCTTTTTGGAATCAAAGGCTTGAGATATATATATATATATATTCATCAAAAACTCATCCTCATGATTTGCCACTGTTCAGAAATAAAATTTTAAAATAATCTTAAAACAGACTTGTAATAATTCATGGGTCAAAGAAGAAATACTAATGGAAATTAGAACATACTTAGAATTGAATAAAATGACAACACATAAAACTTGTAGGGCGGAGCTAAAAAGAAACTCAGGGGGCCATATGTACTCATACAATCTTATAACAAAAAAGAAGAAAAAAGGCCACAAAGATGAGCTGAATCCAACTCAGAAGTTGGGGGTGGACAGGAGGGAGTAATCCAAAGGAAACAGAAGGGACAACGGGACAGAAATAAGAGCAGAAATGAATGAAATTGTAAACAGAGATATCGTTGAGGTTCAAGAGAGCCAAACAAATGGTATCCCCAATCTCCCCCAAACTCTGAGCCCACTGAGAGATTGACTGGGAGACATGGAGTCTAACGAGCACCTTCATGAACGCTTAATATGCTGGAGGATGTGGTCTAGAGTGAGCGCTTGCTAATCCTCCTGCCCGCCCTCCATCTGGACACCTTGGAACTGCCCACTGTTGGGAAGACGCAGACACACTCACCCAGGGTTATTTCATGCACTGAGCTGGTGGGTGGAAAAAGATCCAATTTCTCCTGCTTAGGGTTTTTGAAGGAGCCCTGGCAGCACAGTGGTTAAGCACTTTGTTACTAACCAAAAGCTCATCAGTTCGAACCCGCCATTGATGCGGCCATAGAACCCTAAAGGTTCCGAAAACAATGCCCGTGAGAAGTCATATCCAGAAGCTTTCTATCTGCTATTGACCTGCCTGTGGGGTGTTGGAGTATTGTTACAAAGTCTCATCAGTGTTCTCTTCCTTTAATTTCCCAGAGTCATGAACTAGGGGATAAAGGGCAGGTTGTAAGAAGTCTCTGATTAAGGACTGTGTCATGACCTTGCTCTTGTCTAGCTAATCATTTACATCCAGGCAGCATGTGGCCCATCAGCTCTCTGAGGTTGACCAGTTGTCTACATTGCCCACTCTGGGCACCATCAGAAATGGGCTTTCTAGGTGATTCTGAAGGCTTCATATCTCTTTGCGGGAATGTTTTTCCTGCTTTCTGTAGCTCGCTTTTGCAGAGTTCCATTTCTTGGGCTTAAGGCCTCCCTGCACTAAATGTCAACATCCTGGAGGGGTAAGACTGTGGACCTAACTAAAATGCATGACACACCAAGGTGATATTAAGATGGCATTTGGCAAGGGGGTTACTGAATCCTAATATCGGTTGTTATTAGGTGCCGTCTACTCGATTCCAACTCATAGCAACCCTATGCACAACAGAATGAAACACTGCCCGGTCCTGCACCATCCTTACAATCGTTGTTATGCTTGAGCTCACTGTTACAGCCACTGTGTCAATCCACCTCGTTAAGGGTCTTCCTCTTTTCCGCTGACCCTGTACTCTGCCAAGCATGAAGTCCTTCTCCGGGGACTGATCCCTCCTGACTTGTCCAAAGTATGTAAGACGCAGTCTCGCCATCCTTGCTTCTAAGGAGCATTCTGGCCTCACTTCTTCCAAGACAGATTTGTTCGTTCTTTTGGCAGTCCATGGTATATTCAGTATTCTTCCCCAACACCACAATTTAAAGGCATGAATCCTTCTTCGGTCTTCCTTATTCATTGTCCAGCTTTCACATGCATATGATGTGATTGAAAATACCATGGCTTGGGTCAGGCACACCTTAGTCTTCAGGGTGACATCTTTGCTCTTCAACACTTTGAAGAGGTCCTTTGCAGCAGGTTTACCCGATGCAATGCGTCTTTTGATTTCTTGACTGCTGCTTCCATGGCTGTTGATTGTGGGATCCAAGTAAAATGAAATCCTTGACAACTTCAATCTTTTCTCCGTTTATCATCATGTTGCTCATTGGTCCAGTTGTGAGGATTTTTGTTTTCTTTATGTTGAGGTGTAATCCATACTGAAGGCTGTGGTCTTTGATCTTCATTAGTAAGTGCTTCAAGTCCTCTTCACTTTCAGCAAGCAAGGTTGTGTCATCTGCATAACGCAGGTTGTTAAAGAATCTTCCTCCAATCCCGATGCCCCGTTCTTCTTCATATAGTCCAGCTTCTCAGATTATATGCTCAGCATACAGATTGAATAGGTATGATGAAAGGATACAACCCTGACACACACCTTTCCTGACTTTAAACCAATCAGTATCCCCTTGTTCTGTCTGAACAACTGCCTCTTGATCTATGTAAAGGCTCCTCATGAGCACAATTAAGTGTTCTGGAATTCCCATTCTTTGCAGTGTTATCCATAGTTTGTTATGATCCACACAGTCAAATGCCTTTGCATAGTCAATAAAACACAGGTAAACATCCTTCTGGTATTCTCTGCTTTCAGCCAGGATCCATCTGACATCAGCAATGATATCCCCGGTTCCATGTCCTCTTCTGAAACCAGCCTGAATTTCTGGCAATTCCCTGTCGATATACTGCTGCAGCCGTTTTTGAATGATCCTCAGCAAAATTTTGCTTGCGTGTGGTATTAATGATATTCTATAATATCCACATTCAGTTGGATCACCTTTATTGGGAATAGGCATAAATATGGATCTCTTCCAGTCAGTTGGCCAGGAAGCTGTCTTCCATATTTCTTGGCATAGATAAGTGAGCACCTCCAGCGCTGCATCTGTTTGTTGAAACATCTCAATTGATATTCCATCAATTCCTGGAGCCTTGTTTTTCACCAATGCCTTCAGAGCAGCTTGGACTTCCTCCTTCAGTACCATCTGTTCCTGATCATATGCCACCTCTTGAAATGGTTGAACATCGACTAATTCTTTTTGGTACAATGACTCTGTGTGTTCCTTCCATCTTCTTTTGATGCTTCCTGCATCGTTTAATATTTTCCCCATAGAATCATTCACTACTGCAACTGGAGGCTTGAATTTTTCCTTCAGTTCTTTCAGCTTGAGAAACGCTGAGCATGTTCTTCCCTTTTGGTTTTCCATCTCCAGCTCTCTGCACATGTCATTATAATACTTTGTCTTCTCGAGCCGCCCTTTGAAATCTTCTATTCAGTTCTTTTACTTCATCAATTCTTCCTTTTGCTTTAGCTGCTCAATGTTCGAGAGCAAGTTTCAGAGTTTCCTCCTACATCCATCTTGGTCTTTTCTTTCTTTCCTGTCTTTTCAATGACCTCTTGCTTTCTTCGTTTATGATGTCCTTCATGTCATTCCACAACTTGTCCAGTCTTTGGTCACCAGTGTACAGTGCGTCAAATCTATCGTTCAGATGGTCTCTAAATTCAGGTGCGATATACTCAAGGTCATATTTTGGCTCTCGTGGACTTGTTCTGATTTTCTTCAGTTTCAGCTTGAGCTTGCATATGAGCAATTGATGGTCTATTCCACAGTTGGCCCCTGGGCTTGTTCTGACTGATGATATTGAGCTTTTCCATCGCCTCTTTCCACAGATGTAGTCAATTTGATTTCTGCATGTTCCATCTGGCGAGGTCCATGTGTATAGTCACCGTTTATGTTGGTGAAAGAAGGTATTTGCAATGAAGAAGTTGTTGGTCTTGCAAAACTCTTTCAATCTCCAGCATTGTTTCTATCACCAAGGTCATATTTTCCAACTACCGATCCTTCTTCTTTGTTTCCAACTTTCGCATTCCAATCACCAGTCATTACCAATGCATCTTGATTGCATGTTTGATCAATTTCAGACTGTAGCAGCTGATAAAAATCTTCTATTTCTTCATCTTTGGCTCTAGTGGTTGGTGCGTAAATTTGAATAATAGTCGTATTAACTGGTCTTCCTTGTAGGTGTATGGATATTATCCTATCACTGACAGCGTTGTACTTCAGGATAGATCTTGAAACGTTCTTTTTGACGATGAATGCAACACCATTCCTCTTCGAGTTGTCATTCCCAGCATAGTAGACTATATGATTGTCCAATTCAAAATGGCCAATACCAGTCCATTTCAGCTCACTAATGCCTAGGATATCAATGTTTATGAGTTCCATTTCATTTTTGATGATTTCTAATTTTCCTAGATTCATACTTTGTACATTCCAGGTTCTGATTATTAATGGATGTTTGCAGCTGTTTCTTCTCATTTTGAGTTGTGCCACATCAGCAAATGAAGGTCCTGAAAGCTTTACTCCATCCACGTCATTAAGGTTGACTCTAGTTTGAGGAGGCAGCTCTTCCCCAGTCATCTTTTGAGTGCGTTCCAACCTGAGGGGCTCATCTTCAAGCACTATATCAGAGAATGTTCCGCTGCTATTCATAAGGTTTTCACTGGCTAATGCTTTTCAGAAGTAGACTGCCAGGTCCTTCTTCCTAGTCTGTCTTAGTCTGGAAGCTCAGCTGAAACCTGTCTTCCGTGGGTGACCCTGCTGGTATCTGAATACCGGCGGCATAGCTTCCAGCATCACAGCAATACACAAGTCCCCACAGTACGACAAACTGACAGACACGTGGGGGTCCTATTATCTAGTACTGCTATAAGAGAAATACCACAAGTGAATGGCTTTAACAAAAAGAAATTTATTTTCTCACAGTTTAGGAGGCTAGAAGTTCGAATTCAGGGTGCTGGCTGTAGGCGATCTTGGGAGAGATCTTTGTGTGGCTTGGCATCTCTCTTCCCCCATCTCTGCCTGCTAGCTTGCTTGTTTAATCTCTTTTGTATCTTAAAAGACATTGACTCAAGACACACTTTTCAGTAATCCTGCCTCATGAACATAACAAAGAAAACCCGTTCCCAAATGGGATTATAAGCACAGACATAGAGGTTAGGATTTATGACACATAATTTGGGGGGACATAATTCAATCCATAACATCTTTCTTGGACCTGTTGCCACCTCCCTCCCTCCATCTCAAAGGAAATAGACGTCAAGAGAAGACAGAGCAGGAAAAGCGATGCTTTTGATTAAGTACCAGTCAGGGCATCAGAGAAGTCTCTATCTGACACCCACCCAATGTGTCCAGATAGGAACCTTAGAACCCGTTATTCAAATTAAAAGCCGCACATGCCAATGCCAGAGGAAAGAGAAATTAGGAATGCGTAGAGATGCCTCCTGTCTCTTTTTGACCAACCATCTCACGTCTACCTGCTGTAATAGAAGAAGAAACATCTAAAGAAGAGAGAAATAAAAGGCTGGTGCTCTTTCCAGCAGCCCCAAGCAATTTTACCATCCCAGGTGGAAGGAAGGTTGTAAAGGAGAGCTGTACCATTCCATGTAGCATCCTATAGCCCATCCAGGGGCCTGGCCACCCTGTAAAGTTCACACAGTCATTATCCGGGAAGCTGACAGAAATAGATGAGGACATCTTCTCCTTGGGGTGGAATAAAATGGGGAGAGAAGAAGGGGATGAAGAAGGCTTTCTTTTCCTAAAGGTCAAAATTTACCTAGGGAGTCATTTACACCTTAATCTGAATTAATATATCATAGAAAGCTGGCAAAATAAACATACTCTTTAGAAGCAAGCATGTTGAGGCTTCGGCTCTCGTGCTTTGGACGTGTTATCAGGAGGTACTAAGCCCTGGAGAAGGGCGTCATGTTTAGTAAGGTAGAGGGTCACTGAAAAAGAGGAAGATCCTCAATGAGATGGATTAACACAGCGGCTCCAACAGCAGGCTCAAGCACAGCAACAATTGTAAGGATGGCACAGGACCGGGCAGTGTTTCATTCTGTCATGCACAGGGTCACTATGCATCAGAACCGACTCGACGGCACCTAAAAAGAAGGAAAAGATGAAACAGTTCATCCAAGGGGAGATGGAGAAAAGGAACCAACATGTGGAGGTTCTGCTGTGCTAAGCTGTTCCGAGTCCCAAAGCTAGGAAGTGGCAGATGTAGGATTTCTATCAAACCAAAAACAAAACCCATTGCCATCGAGTCAATTCCAACTCATAGAGGCCCTATAGGACAGAGTAGGACTGCCCCATAGGGTTTCCAAGGAGCGGCTGGTAGATTCGAACAGCCAGCCTTTTGATTAGCGGCCTAAGTTCTTAAGCAGGATTTCTATCATGTCCCTTTAAATTTCAAAGACCATGCTTTTCTTACCGTGTAGCAGAAAAGGATGTCTAAGGAAGGCCTGAAGATACCTCTACTACCTAAGATATTATCACACTAAAAGCTAGTTGAAAATAAATGTCTGTGCCTGGATCTGACTTAATTCTTTCAGGGTATACACGATTATGTGCTTGGCTGCAAACTGAAAGGTTAATGGTTCAAACTGACCCTGAGGCACCTCGGAAGAAAGACCTGGTGATCTGATTCTGAAAGGTCACAGCCTCGAGAACCCTATGGAGCAGTTCAACTGTGCACACATGGAGTCGCCGTGAGTCAGAAGCGACTGGACAGCAATTGGTTTGGCTTTTCTTATCCACCCTTGAGAACCGCCAGAAGAGAATGCATTGCTTGACTTGAAGTTAAAATAAGCATGTCTGAAAAATTCTTGAGAGCTGTTTTCTAATAATTCTCACTTGTTTTCTCTTAAAATAGGGCTCAGAGATGAAATCTATCATTATACATTACAGTTCAACACTGCATATTTCAAATGCCTCTTAATGATACAAGTTGTTCTATGTTGCAAGCTGACCTCAAAGAGATCTCAGATGTCTACACTGAGTTCTGAAAAAGCCGATGATGATTCTAGGTGTCTATGAAGGTTTTTGAGTCTCTTAAAAAAAGCCAAACCACACATATTATTTTAAAAAACCCAAAATGCTCACTACCTCTTTTGTCCTGTGCTGCTAGCAGTATGTATAAGAAAATAAAATGGTGCTCCACGTCATTTACTTTCAAGAGAAAGAAGGGCTGACATGGAGTTTAATATGGGAAGTGGCCCACCGTACTGGGTTCTATTGTCAACTTGGTTTTACACTGAGAATGTTTCCCAGAATCCCCTGCGTATATGTTTCTGGGTTAAACTTGGCCAAAGGCGGCATTGCCCATGATTTGGGGGTGAAAGTGAAGCACCAGGCGTTACTTTCAAAGTGGTGAGAGGCCGCTGAAAAGACCATTGTTAGAGATCTAATCCCTTTAGAACATGTTAATACCATCCTTTTCTGACAGGCACTCAGATTCCAAAGAGTGATTTCAAAGCTGGCATAGGCAGTTCGAAAGCACATTGGTGTAGGAATCAGAATTCAACTCTTGTTATTAAAATAGTAGTCATTCTGGTGGAGGTGGTGTGGTATCTCATGGTGATTTTGACCTGCATTTCCCTCATGACAAATAAGGAGTCCCTGGGTAGTGCAAATGTTAATACTCTCAGCTTCAAACCAAAAGCTTGGAGTTTCAAAACCACCCTGAGGCACCTCAGAAGAAGGGCCTGGTGACCTACTTCCAAAAAAGCAGCCATTGAAAACCCTATAGAGCACAGTTATCCTCTGACATACGTGGGGTCAGAGTCAACTCCGGAGCAGCTGGTTACTGTTGTTGGTTAAGTTAAATCAGAGTTTAGGAGCTTCTGGAAATATGTGCGAAAAGTGTATGTGTTTGGGCGTTTTTTTCTGGGAGAGGATAACAAAGCTTTCATGAGGTCCTCAAAAGTTTTTACCCAAAATCCAAAAAAGGGTGTAGGAACCACCGAGCCAGCGCAGCCTCTTTACTTCACAGAGGACAATGTTATTTCTGTCAGGTCTAATCTAATCTCTTTCAGCCTGGGAAACCAAGAGGAATAGAGCCAACATTTCAATTGTTGACAGGTCAGCATGACAGGAGACAGAATGGCAGAGATCGGGGCCTGGGCGTGGGAAGCCAGGACAAGAGGGGTCTGATAGGCAGCCTCAGCGCTATTCCAAGGCTGCCACTTGTCTAAGGCTAATTAGATGTGTGTATGTGTATGTGTGTTTGTGTGTGTGTGTGTTTTATTTTATGTCCAAAGGAGAAGGCAGGGGGAAGGGAAGACACAAGTCTTAGGGACACTGGGCTTCTATTAAAAGACCCTGGTTGTACAGTGGTTAAAGTGCTTGGCCGCAAACTGAAAGGTCAGCGGTTCGAACCCACCAGCTGCTCCACGGGAGAAAGATGTCTGCTTCCATAAAGATTACAGGCTGGGAAACTCTACTGGGCAGTTCTACTCTGTCCTATGGGGTTGCAATGAGTAGGAATCAACTCGATGGCAATAGGTTTGGTATTTTTTTTTTGTTTGGGCTTCTGTTACGGGTGATGGGAGAATTTGGGAATGGTTAAGAGTGATGGATGAACAACATAATGAATATAAATTTAGTGCCACTGAACTGTCCTTGTGAAGATTGTTGAAATCGCATATGCTTTGTTACCACCATAAAAAAATAAAGCAGACGGAACTATGATCCACCATGCTGATTCTATCTTTTATCAAGAACTGGTGCTCACGGTGTGTGGTAATGACTTCAGAGACCTAGCAAAGTCTACAGGGTGGAAGACATACAAGGAGGTGAGAGGTGTGGCCTTGGACTCAGGCCCAAGGAATGACTTCCAGAAAATCACTTGATGTGTTTGTGCCTAAGTTTCTCTTGAATTGAGGAAAACGGTCACCATTGTGCGGCCTCCTGGGTAAATGCCGAGACAACTCAGGAGGAAGAAGGCTGGGTTGGGTTGGGAAAGCTGCTCTTGGAAACACTACAGGAAGTGACAGAGTGAAGAGAAAACAGTCGGTGTGTGGTGAGAAGCAAGGGTTGGAGGTCAGTAGAAAAGCAGCAGAACCTGAAGGCTGGAATCAGCCAGGAAGGAAGGGAAGATAATAAGAGAGCCAGTAGATACCGCAGGCAAAGAGCTTTAGAGCAAAAGTTTCTCAAACTGTGCTCCATGACCCCCTGGGCATCTACAGATTGTTGGAGGGTCATACCTTCTCAATAAGAATATTTTAGTGTTGTTTTTTCATGTTTATGATAATTAAAAAAAAGTATATTCTGCACAATATGGTGTTTGTCTGTAATTGCTAAGTCCACCATGCATCTGTCAGGAATCAGCAAATTTATTCCGTGAAAGTTCAGGAAGCACATAATTTAGGCTTTGTAGGTGTGTGTGTTAGGCTGGATTTTCTAAAGGAGCAGCCCACTGCCGTCGAGTCAATTCTGACTCATAGAGACCCTCTAATACGGAGTAGAAATGCCCCATAAGGTTTCCAAGGAGTGGCTGGTGGATTCAAACTGCCGACCTTTTGGTTAGCAGCCGAGCTCTTAACCACTGCACCACCCGGGCTCCAAGTATATATATAGATTTATTTCAAGGAAATGGCTTATGCAATTGCGGAGGCTGGCAAACCCCAAATCCATGGCACAGGCAACAGGCTGGAGGCTCCTCCTGACTCACGCGGTAGCAGGGGCTGATGGACCCAAAACCGGCAGGTCAGGCAGCAGGCTGCTGGCTCACATCCCAAGAACCGGAGATCTGAGGTTGATGAGGCGAATGGAATGGAAGACCGAAGGAAGAATTCAGAGTGTGAGCTTTGCCAGAACATCCATATATATTGGAGGCAGGCCACACTCCCAAGGAAATACCCCTTCCAACTGATTGGCTGCTCACATCAGATCATACAATGGAGGATGATTACATAATGTCTGCCAAACCACCGAGAATCCTGGCCTGGCCAAGTTGGCACATAACATTAACCATCACAGTAGGCAACTACCCAGCCCTGCTATTGAGCACCAAAGCAGCGGTAGGCATAAATGAATAGGCGTGGTGGTATTCCAATAACTTCTCATTTACCAAAGTTAGGCGGCAGCTTGGATCTGGCCCACAGGCTATCGTTTGCCGACTCCTGCTCTGGGTGCCTGACACCTAGTTGGGGCACGTGATCTCTGCAGGTGTGGTAAATGCCAGAGCTATCTAGTGGCCACCCTAACCCAAGAAGGACCTGGGATTGAAGCTGAGCCTCAGTGACAGAGGGTGGGCCTTCAAATGCAGAGATGGAAGTGCAAGGTGTGTCACCCCGAAGCACACACAGATGTCAATAAGGCCGATTGGGCTGGAGATGAGGAGGGGTCTAGAAGAAAGGCGACAGGTAAGGCAGGAATGCTACAGACCCTGGCTTCCTAAAGAGGAAAGAATGTTCCCCTCTGAGCTGTTGTGAGGACAAATCAAATAAGGTACAAACAGCTGTGATCTCCATATTTGCCTGCCAGGCATTAATGACGCTCTCATTGTTCCTTTTCAGAAAAATCGCTCCCTCCAGTAGAGTCTCCGGAACACAGTGTAAAACCTGTCCCCCGGCCCATCTCCAGCAGAGCTGACATTCACAGGAGGAACCAGAATAGCATGTAATGTTCTAGCCGGTCTTCCAGCAGCGAGGCTAAATAGATACACGGCAACACTTCTAAATCTGTTCTGCTGCACGCAGAAACAATGACACGGTGTCACTCTGCTGTGAGGTTCACCGGGGTGAAGTACCTGCAAAGAGTGGGTAGGCACACTCCATCACCTTCTGGACTTACCAACTTCAACATCGTTCCTCCATGACCGTGAAACAACCCTGACTTCGCTTTATTCTCCTTTTATTTGGTGGCTGTGACATGAAGAGAGTGACATGAAGAGAGTGAATCCCAGTTGAGAAGGAGAATGTTCAGAGAAGAGGCAACATGAGCTTTTCCGGCTACGGCAGTGTTGTGTCATTAAATCAGCTCAGTTTACCTCAAAGGGGTTTAGGGTCAGGTGGTCAAGACACCTTCTCAGGAGCTGCAAAGCCAGGCAATCTCATGAAGAACTAATGAAATGTAGGGGACAGCAGTAGCCCTAACCAAAGTCCTGGGGACCTACAAGCCTGCAAGACATACTCCTGACTCAGCAACTCCGGCCACCTGCTTCCTCCCAACCCCGCTCTTCTCTCTGTTGACTTTGTCCGTTGGCTTTGACTTGTTGGTTTCTTTCTTATTGTCTTTTCATTTCTACCCCCCCGCCAGCTGCTGACTCTTTCTTTCTTGATCTCTTGTTCAAACCCCTTATGATAAAGAATGTGATTAAGATGAGGATCTTAAAAGCTTGCAAAGAGCTATTCAAGGTGCAACAACTGGTCTTTACTCACCTAGAACAACAGAAGGAGAAGAAGAGTGAGGAACAGGAGGAGGGGATGGAAAGTATGGCTAACAGCTTCCATGAACAACTGCCTCCTTTGCCATGAGATCAGAAGAACTGGATGGTGCCCAGCAACCATTTCTGAATGTTTTAATCAAAGATTCTATAGAATAATCCTGATTAATGGGGTGGGGGGTAGGGGGGGATATGGAACAGAATTTCGAATTCCCATGGAATCTAGACTTTCTGGAGCCATTGAAACTAGATGAATCCCCAAAACTGAGATAATCTTTAAGCCTTAAACCAAAAATACCCCTTGAAGCCTTCTTTAAACCAATCAATAGGTTAACTAGGAAAGAATGTCTGCCTTGAGCATCGTGCTCTTTTAAAGAACTATCTACATGAGATCAAATTGACAACAGCAACTTGAAAAGTTATATAGGAAGCTTAGGGGGCAGTGAGTTTATGTTAATGGGGGAGGAACAACTCAGAAAAGGAGAGTGAGAATGGTTGCACAGCTCGTAGAATATAATCAGTGTCTCTGAATTGTACATGGAGAAATTGTTGAATTGGTGTATGTTTTGCTGTGTATATTTTTGACAACAACAAATTTTTTTTTTTAAGAAATGAAGATGGTCTCATAAAGAGTAGAACATACCTGTGGGAAAACAGGGCAGGACTTCTGGGTAGAGGGTCCACAGGTGACAGTGTAGGGTCAGTTGTGATCCTTGGTTCAGTCAGCTGAGGCTGGGACATGGGAGTCAGTAGTAGAAAGGCTCATGATTCGACAGCTATCCTCCTACACTCCTCTCTGTGACCCACCTCAACACACTCTCTTAGTGCCTTAGGTACCTAGTGCTGCTATAACAGAAATACCACATGTGGGTGTCTTTAATGAACAGAAACCTCGGAGGCTAGAAGCCCTAATTCAGGGTGCTGGCTCTAGGAGAAGGCTTTCTCTCTCTGTTGGCTCTGAGGGAAAGTCCTTGTCTCTATTCCTTGGCTCCTTGGAGACCTCATGGGGCATGGCACCTATCTTCCTCCATCTCTGCTTGCTTACTTAATCTGCTCTTTTATATCTCAAAAGAGATTGATATAAGATACGTCCTACATTAATACTGACAATAACATAACAAAGAAATCCCATTCCCAAATGGTCTAGAGATTAGGATTTACAACACATATTTTGGGGGGACACAATTCAATTCCTAACTGTCAGGGTTCTCTTTCTTACTCTGTCTCTCTAGAGAGCCAGAACCAGTGTCTATCTTATATATACACACCAACAGACAGACAGGAGCCCTGGTGGCTCAGTGGTTGAGATCTTGGCTGCTAACCAAAAGGTCGGAAGTTCAAATTCACCAGCCACTCCTTGGAAACCCTATGGAGGCAGTTCTACTCTGTCTTATAGGGTCACCAAGAGTTGGAATTGACTTGATGGCAACGGGGTTGATTTGGTTTACAGAAAGAAAGATTGATTTACTTCAAGGGGTTGGCTCACATGATTGTGAGAACTGGCAAGTCCCAAATCCATAGGTCAGCAGACAGGCTGGAGACTCTTGCAGGCTTGCCTCCCAAGGTCCATAAAAAGGTCCATAGGTCAATAAAAATGTAAAGTTCTGCCAAAATATCTATGTTCTGGAGACAGACCACACCCTAGGGAAACTCCCTTTTTAAGGTTGATTACATTACATTAGATTACATTATAGAAGGGAATTATATTACCATTTACATTACATTACATTATGACACAGTAACTAGTGTTTAGTCAAACAGCTGAAAACCACAGTTTAGCCAAGTTCACACACAAAATTAACCACCACATACCCCAAGCTCCGGTTTCAGACCTGAGCACCCAGAGACAAAGCTCCTGGACCTGTGACAATGCCCCTACCTTGCTCGCTGACTCCAAATCCTCACTTAATCGTGATTCCACCCTTTGCCACTTGGTGTTGGTATCTGTCTCCTTGGCTTCTCATTCTTTAGTGCCCTTCAAAGGCTGTGACTCAGGCTTATTCTGCTGACTCTCTCCATGTCACACTGCCTTGAAGTCCTGACTCAGTGGGCCCTTTGGGAGTGAAGTTCTTGTGCAGGCTTAGCCACGGTAACAAAGACCCCAAAATACAGGAGCTCATATAAACAAGAGCTTTTGTCACTCTCAAGTAACCTCCTAGAGGTGAGTAGTGTAGGACTCCCAAGACAGTCCTCTAACATCAACACATGGCTTCCATCTCTGGGTCCAAAGTGGCTGCTCCAGCTAATGCCTCTCCCAGCTGGCGGAAAGAGTGTACAACCTTAGACAAGGCAAAGCCCAGAAACTGCTCACATTTCCCCGGCTTTCTGCCTACTGACAAAACCTTACTCTCATGACCCCACCTTGATTCCAAAGAGACCGGGAAATTAAGTTCCTAGACGGGCGCCACGTCCTGTCTAAAATGTAGGGTAGGGGGAGGTTGTTGGACCATTAAAAGGAATGAGGGAAGGATGGACCCCATGGAACAGACAGGGAGCCCTGCCACAGGGAACAACTTTCGGCCCAAGCCCAGGGCAGATCCAGATTTTGTAGAACACAGTTTGAACGCACTGGCTGCTCCTTGGAAACCCTACGGGGCAGTTGTACTCTGTCCTATAAAGTCACTGTGAGTCAGAATTGACTCACTGGCAGTGGGTTTGATTTGGTTTGGTTTTAAAGCTTATGCAGAAGTCTCTGGGTGATGCAAATGGTGAAGCGCTTGTCTACTATAATAATCAAAAGGTTGGCAGTTCGAGTTCACCCACAGGCACCTGAAAGAAAGGTCTGAAGATCTACCTTCGAAAAATCTGCCATTGAAAACTTTGAAGCACAAGTGTACTCTGACACACGTGGGGTTGTCAACAACAACCAGTACCAGTGCTAGTAAAGCTATTAACCACCAGCTGTCCGTCAGTGTTGTACTGTGGGGGCTTGTGTGTTGCTGTGATGCTGGAAGCTATGCCACTGGTGTTTCAAATACCGGCAGGGTCACCAATGGTGGACAGATTTCAGCAGAGCTTCCAGAGTAAGATAGACTAGGAAGAAAGGCCTGGAGATCTACTTCCAAAAATTAGCCTATGAAAAACCCTATGGATCACAACAAAATATTGTCAAATATAGTCATCAAATATAGATGAGCCCCCTAGGTTAGAAGACACTCAAAATACAGAGCTGCTGCAATGGACTTTAACATACCAAGGCCCATGAAGATGGTGCAGGGCCGAGCAATGTTTCATTCTGTTGTACACGAAGTGGCCATGAATGAAAGCCAACTCGACAGTGACTAGCAACGACAACAAAGCTTATGCAATTCTTGGGGTCCCCTTTAGGATGTTGTAGTTAGGTGCCATCGAGTCAGTTCCTACTCATAGAGACAGAATGAGACGCTGCCTGGTCCTGCGTCGTCATTACAATCCTTGTTATGCGTGAGCCCATTGTTGCAGCCACTGTGTCAATCCATCTCGTTGAGGGTCTTCCTCTTTTTCTCTGACCCCCTACCAAGCATGATGTCCTTCTCCAGGGACTGGTCCCTACTGACAACATGTCCAAAATACATAAGATGAAGTCTTGCCATCCTTGCTTCTAAGGAGCATTCTAGCTGTGCTTTTTCCAAGACAGGTCTGTTCATTCTTCTGGCAGTCCATGGTATATTCAATATCCTGCACCAACACCATAATTCAAAGGCATCAATTCTTCCTCAGTCTTCCTTACTCATTGCACAGCTTTTGCATAAATATGAGTTGACTGAAAATACCATGATTTGGGTCAGGCAGGCATACCTTAATCCTCACAGTGACAGCTTTGCTTTTTAACACTTTAAAGAGGTCTTTGAGATAAAGAATGCTAATGGATAAACACAAAATTATGAAAACAGGATTTTGGAAGGGGGCCATGTTAGTGAGGGGCCAAAAGTTTAAGTTTCATTAAAAAAAAAAAAATACACAAACACACACAAAAAGCAAACTGTTGCCATCAAGTTGATTTCAACTCGTGGTGACCTTATGTGTTTCAGAATAGAACTGCTCCAAAGGGTTTTCAAGGGCTCACACCTTTCAGGGGAGCCCTGGTGTCACAATGGTTAAGAGCTCGGCTGCTAACCAAGAAGTCGGCAGTTCAAATCTACCAGCCGATCCTTGGAAACCCTATGGGGCAGTTATACTCTGTCCTACACAGTTGCTATGAGTCCGAATCAACTCGACGGCAATGAGTTTGGGTTTTGGGGATCTTTCAGAAGTTGACTGCCAGGCCTTTCTTCTGAGTTACCTCTGGGTGGATTTGAACCACCAACCTTTGGGTTAGTAGCCAAGAGCTCAACCATTTGCACCACCCAGGGACTCATTTAACTTCATGGTAAACCAGCATCTGCTGGGGCCCACCAATCAATGTCCCAATAAAGTGCTCCCAATGCCTGCTCAGGGTTGTTGAGACATTCGCACAGGATGGATTTTGTAGACTTCCAAGGCCAGTGCCCTCACAGGATGGCAACATTTTACTAAATGATGGTAAACCGAAACAAAACATGTCTTCAGTCCCTCTCCCTGATGTTTTCACTGCAGTCCCTGGCTGTGCAGTGTGGCGAGCTGGCAGACTGTCCTCGGCAAGAGCTGGGAAATGCCCGCTGCTAATGGGGTAACCCTGATGGCATAGTGGTTAAAAGCTATGGCTGCTAACCAACAGGTTAGCAGTTCGAATCCACCAGGTGCTCCTTGGATACTCTGTGGAGCAGTTCTACTCTGTCCTACATGGTCGCTATGAGCTGGAATCAACTCAGTGGCAATGGGTTTTTAATGGTGTAACTGGGTTATAGTCATAAAACCTACTGCTGTGACTTCTCCTTGGGCAAAGCCTACTTTCCAGTCCCTGATTGGTGGACAGACCTCCTTATTTATGGACAATTATTCTGTACAAACAAGATACCACCAGAAGCCTGTGAGGCAGCTGCTCATGGAGATTGGCTGTGTTTTCGTTTTCATATCAGTAAGCCCCATCCCTGTAGGAGGCGAAGAACAGACTGGGGACTGTGGTGTTATTCTGCACACAGTCAGTCAAGAGCAGGCAAATTAGATTTTCCAGGTGCTTGGATACTGTGGGGCTCCATATTACATAAATACACAGACAAACATTTCTACCCACCAGCACGGAGGAATTGCTGCAGAAGACTGCCAAAGAGGCCTTTAAAAAAGGCTTTCACGCCTCGTTTATGCTCTTTCTCTTTTAGGGGGAAAAAAAATTGAAATGCTAGGACTAGGGAGTGATTAATGAGTTTCATGGGCTACAGTGGAGGCCTCCCACCCAAAAGGAAATCTCAAAATATATACGCCTGGACTTAGACAAAATCAAGTAAATACTAGCACATTAGGGAGAATATTCAAGAACAGTTTGCTGTGAGGGATAATGGTTACTAGTCATACTTGTGTTCATATTATCCCTCAATAGCATTTAATCTGTCTGAGTTTATAGCAGAGATTTTTTTTTTTTTTAATCATGTTTTTCATTCATGAATGCAATAGCCTGCTCCTGGCTATCAAGAAGCCCCAGGACTAGTGGTGGGTGTATAGGAAACCCTGCTTTTGTATGGCTTTAGCGTACATTTGAAGGCTATGATGAGTACAACATCTATGTATATAGGAGCTTTGTGGAGTCCCTGGGTGGTGCAATGGTGAACACGCTCAGCTGCTAACCGTAAGGCTGGAAGTTCGAGTCCACCCAGAGGCACCTCAGAAGACAGGCCTGGCGATCTGCTTCTGAAAAGCCACAGCCTTGAGAACCCTATAGAGCATTGTACTTTGCACACATGACAGCAACTACCAATGACAACATCTCCAACTCAGTGCCTTTTCCTCCCTAAGCTTCTAACTGATTCAAATGGACATCTCCACTTGAACAGAATACTGGCACTGCAACGCAAACTTCCCAAACCTGAGCTCCTCGTTCCCCAGATCTGGACCCCTCTCTTCGTCCATACCTCAGGGAATGGCTCTGCCATCCCCGCTCCACATCCTGCACTCTGCGGCCATACTTGACACCCCTCTTCTCTCTCTAAGCTCCCTTTCCAGGCTCAGTCAGTCACTGGGTTGTGTTGATTCCACCCCACTAATTTATCTCCTCCTCTTTCTCTGCTGTCAGTATCGCTGCATAAATTAGAGAACAGCTTCTTGTCTCCCTGCTTCCCGCTGCCACAGTGATTTTTCTAAAGATGTATATCAGTTGTGTCACTGCCTGCTCTAAACCCCTTCACTAACTCCCTACGGCTTTTAGGCTGAAGTCAAACTTCTTAGCACGGCATATGAAGCCCTTCGTCTTCTGCCTCTTGCTTACCTGTTTGGCAAAATCATGTTAATTTGGAGCTCAGCAAAGCTGGTGCTCTCCTTGTTCTCTGGAATTTTACATGCCCTACCCTCCTTTGGAATCCCTGGGTGGTACAAATGGTTAACACATTCAGCTAACCAAAAGGTCAGAGATTCGAGTCCACCCAGAGGTGCCTCAGGAGAAAGGTCCGGTGGCCTATTCCCCCAAAATCGGCCATTGGAAATCCTGTGGAGCAGAGTTCCGCTCTGACATACGTGGGGTTGCTGTGAGTCGCGGTGGCCTCAGAGACAGCTGGTTTTACCCACCCTTCACTCCTAGGTGTCACCACACCCAAGAAGCTTCTTGTTATGTTGCGACCATTGTGTCAGCTCATCTCACTGAGGGTTTCCCTCTTTTTCACAGACCCTCTATTTTATCAAACATGATATCCTTTTCTAGTAATTGTTTTTTCCTGATGATATGTCCAAACTAAGCGAGCCAAAGTCTCACCATCCTTGCTTTAAACCCGGTTTAAACCAGGTTTCAACAGAGCTTCCAGACTAAGACAGACTAGGAAGAAAGGCCTGGCAATCTACTTCTGAAAATCAGCCAATGGAGACGTAACCTTACTCAGCAGATGGTTGGAAATGCAGAGCGGGGCTGAGGAGAGCTCCCAGGCTGAAGATGGAGGTGTGGCCCCACGTGCATGCAGGTGGGAATGAAACACGGAGTACGTGGCCTAGGAAACAGCCCAGAGTTCTGGGGAACAATGAAACCAAAGCGGTGGCTGGAGAAAGAGGCCCCAGAGAAAGATGCTGAGCAAGACAGCACAGGGGGACCAAGAAGAGAATCACAGCAAGAGAAATTAAAGAACGGACGAAGCCACGTTGCTTAGCAATGGCACGAACAAGAGATGCCTGGTAACATGCTGCGCCACAGCAGCCGCTCCCAATTTCAAATTTTATGGAAATTCTTACTTGTCTGCAGCCTGTTTTGTGTGGAGTCCAGCCTCAGTTTTTCCAGGCTGCAGCTTTGTACCAATTTGCGTGGAGAGTTTATTTCCCAGAAGCAAGGCGGAACTATGATAGGACAGATGCAATGCTTTTGTTTTCCAATTCAGGAAGCACGCTGCAGGTGATCCAGTTTTCTAACAAATGCTCATTGTTAAATCAAGGGTGGAAACACCTACAGGGATTCAACCTTCAGTGGGGCAATTGTAGCAGTGATGGGGAAGAGCCAAGCGATTCTTTGGTTGGCCTTTTTGGTTGTTTGGGATTATTCGGAGCAAATTCCTCAGTGTGATTCCTTTGAACCAATACCTAGCTGGGTGCACACAAAAAATTATCCATAAGTCATGCTTGTGCGTAAAGAATCAGTATTATTCTATAGAACTCACATAATTAGTAATTATGCCATTGAGGGCTCAGCAGAAGGCAGCTTCATAAATCTTCCACATAGAAATGCACCTACCCAGAATGCTAAGGTTTTAAGAAATCCAAATTTGTTAGACATATGCACACCCAGGTGCATTGCAGCACTGTTCACAATAGCAAAAAGGTGGAAACAACCTAGGTGCCCACCAACAGATGAATGGATAAACAAATTATGGTGTAAACACACAATGGAATACTACATAACAAAGAACAATGATGAATCTGTGGAACATCTCACGATGTGGATGAATCTGGAAGGCATTATGCTGAGTGAAATTAGTCACAAAAGGACAAATATTGTATGAGACCACTATTATAAGAACTCAAGAAAAGGTTTAAACACAGAAGAAAACATTCTTTAATGGCTACAAGGGTGGGGAAGGAGGGAGGGGGTATTCACTAACTAGATAGTAGACAAGAATCTTCTCAGGAGAAGGAAGGACAACACATGATACAGGGGAAGTCAGCATGACTGGACTAAACCCAGAGCTAAAAAGTTTCCTGACTACAACCAAACACTGTGAGGGACAGAGTAGCAGGGCCGGGGCTCTGTGGACTATGGTTTCAGGGGATACCTAGGTCAGTTGGTATAGGTCAAATGTTCTGTATCCCACTTTGGTGAGTGGCATCTGGGGTCTTAAAAGCTAGTAAGTGGCTGTCTAAGATGCATCAATTGGTCCCAACCCACCTGGAGCAAAGGAGAATTAAGAGCACCAAAGACACAAGGAAAATATTACCCCAGGACACAAAAGGCCCACATAAACCAGAGACTCCATCAACCTGTGACCAGAAGAACTGAATGGTGCCTGGCTACCACCAATGAAGGCCCTAACACAGAGAGTGCCTGATGGAGCAGAAAAGTGTGGTGCAGAACTCAAGTTCACATAAAAAGACCAGATTTAATGGTCTGACTGAGACTGGAGGAACCCCCAAAAACATGGCCCATGGACTCTCTATTAACTCAGGGCTGAGGCCACTCCCAAGCCAACTCTCTGGACAAAGATTGGACTGGACTATAAGACATAAAATAATACTTGTGAGAGGTGTGCTTCTTAGTTCAAGCAGATACACAAGACTAACTGGGCAGCCCCTGTCCTGTGGCAGGATGAGAAGGCAGGAAGGGACAGGAGCTGGTTGAATGGACATGGGAAACCTGGGGTAGAAAAGAGGAGTGTGGTGTCATATTATAGGGATTGCAACTAGGGTCACATAATGGTATGTGTATAACTTTTTATCTGAGAAATTGACTTGGGCTGTAAGCTTTCACCTAAAGCACAATATATATATATATATATATATATATATAAAGATGGGGAAAAAAATCTGTTTTGGAACACACAGCGTGAACCTCTTTGTAATTCTGACTTTCATTTATTCATCATATATGAATTTAACTGCCACTCCAGGCACTATACAGGGTCCTGGGCACACCATGGCATTTAAGACAGATACTCCCATGTCTCAACTCCTAACCTAAAGGTCGGCAGTTCAAACCCATCCAGCAGCACTATGGAAGAAAGGCCTGGCTGTCTGCTTTTGTAAAGAATACAGCCAAGAAAACCCTAGGAGCAGTCCTACTCTGTAATGGGGTTGCCATGAGCTGGAATCTACTCAACGACAACTGGTAAGGTAAGTAGGGCACCCTCATGTCTTCACGAAGCTCACATTGGTGCAAAGGCAAACACTTATGCAACAAACAGGAAAATAAGCAAAAATATTTTTAATTTGCAATAAATGCTGTGACAGAAATGAAGCACCAAGCAGAAGGATGATGGAGAATACCTACTTGGAATGGTTGAAGTAGGGTCCCTCTCGGGAAGTGGCATTCAAACTGGGACATAAATATAAGAAAGATCTAACCTTGGGAAGGGCGGCATAAATGGCTGACACTCAACTGCTAACCTAAAGGTATATGGTTCAAACCCACCAGTGGCCTTGTGGAAGAAAAACCTGGTAGTCTGCATCTGTAAATAGTACACCAGGAAAACCCTATGGAGCTCAGTTCTACTCTGTAAAACATGGGGTCGCCACGAGTTAGAATCAACTCAACAACAATGGGTTTGGTTTTTGGTAACTTTGGGGAAAGTGAGGAATAGCATTCTAAGAAGCAGTAAAAGTGCATGCTAAAAGTCTGCTTGGCAACCAAGGAAGAGAAAGAGGGGGAGAGGGGACAGGGAGGGCTTCAAGAAGGACCATGGTAAAGATTTTGGAGGTCTCCCTAAGTGCAATGGGGAGAGTTTAAGTGGAGAGGGATGTGGCTTAATGCCTGAAAAAGTTTGTATTACTTCTCAGAGGAGAATGGATTGGAGTGAAGTCAACGTCATTACTCATAAAAAACCAAGCCCAACCCGTTGACGTCGAGTCAATTCCAGCTCATAGCAACCCTACAGGACAGAGTAGTACTGCCCCATAGAGTTTCCAAGGAGCTTCTGGTGGATTCCAACTGCTGCCTTTTGGTTAGCAGCCAAACTCTTAACCACTACGCCACCAGGGTTTCCTTCATTAGTCATAAAAACTAAAAAAAGCAAACCTGTTTCTGTCGAGTCAATTCCGACTCATAGCAACCCTACAGGACAGAGTAGAACTGCCCCATAGAGTTTCCAAGGAGCGCCTGGTGGATTCAAACTGCTGACCTTTTGGTTAGCAGCCGTAGCACTAAATCACTACGCCACCAGGGTCTCCTCATTGGTCATAAAAAAAAAAAAAAATGCAAATCAAATGAGTTATCACATCTAGCCCACTAAGATGGCTATGATTAAAAAAATGGAAAACAACAGGTGTTGGCAAGGATATGGAGAAATAGCAACCTCCATCCATTGCTGGTGGGCTGTAAAATGGTACAACCACTGTCTAAAACAGTCTGGTGGTTCCTCAAAAATTTAAACATAAAACTATCACATGATCCAGCAATTCCACTCCTAGGTAGATACCCAAAATAATTGAAAACAGGAACACAAACAGATACATGTACATCAATGTTCACTGTAGCATTAGTCACAGTAGCCAAAATATGGAAACAACCCATATGCCCATCAACAGGTGAATGGTTAAACACAGTGTGGTCTATCCATACAATGGGATATTATTCAGCCATAAAGAGAAGTGAAGTCCTGATACAGGCTACAACATGGATGAACCTTGAAAACATTATACTGAGTAAATAAGTCAATCACAAGAAGACAAGTAGTGTATAATTCCACTTATATAGAATATCTAGAATAGACAAATATGTAAGAGACCTAAGTTTATTAGTGGTTACCAGGGCTGGGCAGGAGGGAGACAGGAGGGCTCATCACCTAGGGGACACTGAGCTTCTGTCAAGGGTGCTGGAAAAAATTGGAAATAGATAATGGTGATGGCCCCCACATGTCTGTCAGTTTTTCGTACTGTGGGGACTTGTGTATTGCTGTGATGCTGGAAGCTATGCCATCGGCATTCAGATACCAGCAGGGTCACCCATGGAAGACAAGTTTCAGCTGAGCTTCCAGACTAAGACAGACTAGGAAGAAGGACCCGGCAGTCTACTTCTGAAAAGCATTAGCCAGTGAAAACCTTATGAATAGCAGCAGAACATTGTCTGATGCAGTGCTGGAAGATGAACCCCCCAGGTTGGAAGGCACTCAGTATACAACTGGGGAAGATCTGCCTCAAAGTAGAGTCGACCTTAATGACGTGGATGGAGTAAAGCTTTCAGGACCTTCATTTGCTGATGTGGCACAACTCAAAATGAGAAGAAACAGCTGCAAACATCCATTAATAATCAGAACCTGGAATGTACGAAGTGTGAATCTAGGAAAATTGGAAATCCTCAAAAATGAAATGGAACGCATAAACATCAATATCCTAGGCATTAGTGAGCTGAAATGGACTGGTATTGGCCATTTTGAATTGGACAATCATATAGTCTACTATGCTGGGAATGACAGCTCGAAGAGGAATGGTGTTGCATTCATCGTCAAAAAGAACGTTTCAAGATCTATCCTGAAGTACAACGCTGTCAGTGATAGGATAATATCCATACACCTACAAGGAAGACCAGTTAATACGACTATTATTCAAATTTACGCACCAACCACTAGAGCCAAAGATGAAGAAATAGAAGATTTTTATCAGCTGCTACAGTCTGAAATTGATCGAACATGCAATCAAGATGCATTGATAATGACTGGTGATTGGAATGGGAAAGTCAAAAACAAAGAAGAAGGATTGGTAGTTGGAAAATATGACCTTGGTGATAGAAACAATGCCGGAGATTGAATGATAGAATTTTGTAAGACCAACGACTTCTTCATTGCAAATACCTTCTTTCACCAACATAAACGGCAACTATTTTTATACACATAGACTCGCCAGATGGTACACGCAGAAATCAAATTGATTACATCTGTGGAAAGAGACAATGGAAAAGCTCAATATCATCAGTCAGAACAAGCCCAGGGGCCGACTGTGGAACAGACCATCAATTGCTCATATGCAAGTTCAAGCTGAAACTGAAGAAAATCAGAACAAGTCCACGAAAGCCAAAATATGACCTCGAGCATATCCCACCTGAATTTAGAGACCATCTGAACAATAGATTTGATGCACTGAACACTGGTGACCGAAGACCGGACGAGTTGTGGAATGACATCAAGGACATCATAAACAAAGAAAGCAAGAGGTCACTGAAAAGACAGAAAGGAAAGAAAAGACCAAGATGGATGTAGGAGGAAACTCTGAAACTTGCTCTCGAACGTTGAGCAGCTAAAGCAAAAGGAAGAATTGATGAAGTAAAATAACTGAATAGAAGATTTCAAAGGGCGGCTCGAGAAGACAAAGTATTATAATGACATGTGCAGAGAGCTGGAGATGGAAAACCAAAAGGGAAGAACACGCTTGGCGTTTCTCAAGCTGAAAGCACTGAAGAAAATATTCAAGCCTCGAGTTGCAATAGTGAAGGATTCTATGGGGAAAATATTAAATGGCGCAGGAAGCATCAAAAGAAGATGGACGGAATACACAGAGTCATTATACCAAAAAGAATTAGTCGATGTTCAACCATTTCAAGAGGTAGCATGTGATCAGGAACCGATGGTACTGAAGGAAGAAGTCCAAGCTGCTCTGAAGGCATTGACGAAAAACAAGGCTCCAGGAATTGATGGAATATCAATTGAGATGTTTCAACAAACAGATGCAGCGCTGGAGGTGCTCACTTATCTATGCCAAGAAATATGGAAGGCAGCTTCCTGGCCAACTGACTGGAAGAGATCCATATTTATGCCTATTCCCAAGAAAGGTGGTCCAACAGAATGTGGAAATTATAGAACGATATCATTAATACCACATGCAAGCAAAATTTTGCTGAAGATCATTCAAAAACGGCAGCAGCAGTATATCGACAGGGAACTGCCAGAAATTCAGGCTGGTTACAGAAGAGGACGTGGAACCGGGGATATCATTGCTGATGTCAGATGGATCCTGGCTGAAAGCAGCGAATACCAGAAGGACATTTACCTGTGTTTTATTGACTATGCAAAGACATTCAACTGTGTGGATCATAACAAATTATGGATAACACTGCAAAGAACGGGAATTCCAGAACACTTAATTGTGCTCATAAGGAACCTTTACGTAGATAAAGAGGCAGTTGTTTGGACAACAAGGGGATACTGCATCGTTTAAAGTCAGAAAAGGTGTGCGGCAGGGTTGCATTCTTTCACCATACCTATTTAATCTGTATGCTGAGCAAATAATCTGAGGAGCTGGACTATATGAAGAAGAAGGAGGCATCAGGATTGGAGGAAGGCTCATTATGCAGATGACACAACCTTGCTTGCTGAAAGTGAAGAGGACTTGAAGCACTTACTAATGAATATCAAAGACCACAGTTTTCAGTATGGATCACACCTCAACATAAAGAAAACAAAAATCCTCACAACTGGACCAACAAGCAACATCATGATAAACGGAGAAAAGATTGAAGTTGTCAAGGATTTCATTTTACTTGGATCCACAATCAACACCTATGGAAGCAGCAGTCAAGAAATCGAACAACGTATTGCATCTGGCAAACCTGCTGCTGCAAAGGACCTCTTTAAAGTGTTGAAAAGCAACGATGTCACCTTGAAGACTAAGGTGCGCCTGACCCAAGCCATGGTATTTTCAATCGCATCATATGCATGTGAAAGCTGGACAATGAATAAGGAAGACCGAAGAAGAACTGATGCCTTTGAATTGTGGTGTTCGCGAAGAATATTGAATATACCATGGACTGCCAGAAGAACGAACAAATCTGTCTTGGAAGAAGTACAACCAGAATGTTCCTTAGAAGCAAGGGTAGCGAGACTCCATCTTACATACTTTGGACCTGTTGTCAGGAGGGATCAATCAGTCTCTGGGTAAGCACATCATGCTTGGCAGAGTACAGGGTCAGTGGAAAAGAGGAAGACTCTCAACGAGGTGGATTGACACAGTGGCTGCAACAGTGAGCTCAAGCATAACAATGATTGTAAGGATGGCGCAGGACCAGGCAGTGTTTCGTTCTGTTGTGCGTAGGGTCGCTATGAGTCCGAACCGACTTGACGGCACATAACAACACAACAACAACGGTGATGGTTGTACAACACAGTGAAAGTAATTAATGTCACTGATTTTACGTGTGAAAAATGTTGAATTGGCAAACGTTTTGTTACATGTATTTAACACAAGAAGAAGGAAGAGAAGGAGAAGAAGGAGGAGAAAGAGAAGGAGAAGGGGAATAATAATAATGATGGCAGAAGGTAGGTCAATTAGGAGCCTGTTGCAGGAGTCGAGGCAGGAGATCATGGTGGCTGAGACTGAGTTGGTGCCAATGGGAATATAGAGAAGACAGTGGCTTACAGATATATTCGGGAGCTGGAGCTGACAGGACTTATTGATGAAGTAGATGTGGAGGAGGGCAGAAAGGGAAGAAGCAAGGAATACAGAGTGGCTCCCAGGACTGTCTTGATTAATTGGAGGAATAGTGATGCTGTCCACAGAGAGACACAGTGCCCGTGGGGTCTGTGGGGACACGCTGCTCACATACCCAGGGAGATGTTGAAAAGGCAGTTGGACTGAGTCTGGTTTCAGAAGAAAAGCCATTATAAGCGTGCACATCCCTGACTTAAGTCATGATTTTGGAAAAACTGGGTCCCTGCTGAAAATATTATTTCCAAATAATTTTCTTTATGTGTCCCTTTTGTGGAAGCAGTTTGTCCTTAAAAAGAAAATTTCCCCTCTAAGTCTGGGAACACGTGGAACCCTTTGATTATGTCAGCAATGTCTGGAAGGATAAGAGCAGTCAGTCGATTATCAGAAACTAAACAACAGTTCCAGGTGGAATCCAGATAATGCCAAAACAACAACAAACAAAAAAAACCACTGCCTCCAAGTTGATTCCAACTCATGGCGATCCCGTAGGTTACACAGTAGAACTGAGCTCCATAGGCTTTTCTTGGCTGTAATCTTTGCAAAAGCAGATTGCCAGGCCTATCTTCCATGATGCCACTGAGTGGGTTCAAACCACCAGCCTTTAGGTTAGAAGCTGAGGTGATGGCTGCTGCTGAGTCAATTCCGACTCATAGTGACCCTGTATGACAGGGCAGAAGTGCCCCACAGGGTTTCCAAGTCGGTACATCTTTAAGAAAGCAGACTGCCCCACCTCTCTTCCACAGAGTGGCTGGTAGGTTCGAATCACCTACCTTTTGGTTTGCAGATAAGTGCTTTAACCACTGCACCACGAGGGCACTTTGAGATAACGGTAGGTACGAAAAAATTTACTTTTCCCATATATCACCTCGGCCAGTGTGTGCCTTGAGTGGGTATCAGCCCTCTCTTCTCTCTGGTCTTCCTCCTTCATCTCTTCCCTCATCATCACTTGTGTTTTTTTCTATGCTTCTCCATGAGCTGGGCCCCGTCGTAGAGGCTCCTAGTCAACTCCTCTGGGAGTTATATGTCTCTGGAGGTTTGCTTTTCCAGATTCTAGAGGAATTTCTACACCAGGGCCTCTCAAACTTGATGCTCACAAAATCACCTGGGATCTGTTAAGATGCAGGTCTGATTCAGCAGCTCTGGGGTGGGACTTGAGAGTCCGCGTTTCTAACAAGCTCCCAGGTGATGCTGAGGCTGCTGGTCCAGGGACCACTTCCACCCATTGTGGCGGTTAGTCGGTGCTGCTGAATGAGTGGATGAGCTCGGCATGGACGGGGAGGTGGCCTGGTGTAATGGAGGCAGCTGGACCTCAGAGGCAGCCAGCCCCTGCCACCCTGGGATGCCGGGAGCCTCTGCTTTGCATATGCAACAGGAGAACAGTGATGTCACTCTGGGAGGCTGAAGTGAAGACAGGAGATAATGAAGCATCTGGCACACAAATGAGCATTGATAATTGGGTTGTTGTTGTTAGGTGCCCTTAAGTTGGTTCCAGCTCATAGCAACACTATGTACAACAGAACGAAACACTGACTGGTCCTGCGCCATCCTCATGACCGTTGTCATGTTTGAGCGCATTGTTGCAGCCACTGCGTCAATCCATCTCGTTAAGATAATTGGGTAGCTCTTTTTATGATTGTCATCAGAGGCTCCTTACCTGGAGCCTTCGGCTCTCCTGTATCTCTTAAGTCACCCAGCTGGGGTTTCATCCTGCCCCTCCTGCTGCCAGCTGGTCATTCATCTCCTGGCCTGGGTGGTTTCACTCACCTCCTGCCAAGCCCTGTCCACCCAAGGCTCCAGCTGCGGTCCTGCCCCCGTCCTTCAGATCCCCCAACTTTCCTGCTAGTTTTCCAGAAGAGCCAGATGGTTTGACACCTGCCTGCTGCTTAGAATCCCCCTTTCCTTCTTCCTGTGCCTTCTTCTCTTTCAAGCTCAGCTGATACTTGTGAGGCAGTATGTTGCATGCATGGTTCAGCGGTAGAAGAGTAGCCTCCCGTGCAGGAGACCTGGGTTTGATTCCCAGCCAATGCATCTCACGTGCATCATCGCCGTGTCAGTGGAGGCTTGCATGTTGCTCGGATGGATGCCGCACAGGCTTCAGAGGAGCTTCCAGACTGATACTCACTAGGAAGAAAGGCCTGAAGATCTACTTCTGAAAATCAGCCAACGAAAACCCTGTGGATCACAACGCTCCTATCTGCAACCGATGATGGGATGGCGCAAGACCAGGCGGCGTTTCGTTCTGTTGTGCATGAGATTGCCATGAGCCAGGGGCCGACTTGGAGCAGCTAACAACAATAATGTTGAGGGCCAGCATGTAAGTCTTGACTGGAAACAATGAAGCAAACCCCCTACAGCCTCATTCCTCATCGTATTGACCAAAGGTGCTGCGGGAGGCTTCTGGTTGCCTAAGGCATTTTCAGGTTCAATGACACTCTGTGCAGAGTCTAATCCTTCAGCTATTTTTCAGATCCTTCCTCATAAAGCCATGTGTCAGAGCCCAGAGTTACAGGGGAAAACAATATGTCGCTTCTGGGCAGGGACAGATTACCCGATAAGCAAGGCACACATGGGTTTATTTGTGCACATTCACTAGTCTGTGGTGCATAATTTCACCTGTTTTTCATCACGTTTGATCTAAAGATGTGGTGAAAGCCATGTGAAATTGTGTGCTACAGATTAGTGTAAGTAAACACCATTAAACCCTTGCATACCTTGCTTGCTGTAAACGTGGTTTACTGGTTAATTCCAATCCGCCCTTTGGGGAAATAGAGGCATTCCTAGGTCTGCTGGGAAGCAGGAGTCGGTGAGTTACACCCTTGGTTCGTCAGAGAAGTGAGCAGTAAATGGATTCGATGCCTCTCACCTGCTCACAATTAAGGCCTGATGCTCTAAGTCCCTGCTGAAAAATTTATTTCCAAATTTTTTCTTTACCTGTCCCTTTTGCAGGAAAAGTCTGGCTTTAAAAAGAACATTTCCTTTCAAAGTTTGGAAACATATGGAACCTAAGACGTGGAGCTTAAGAAATGGCACTTAACGGTTTATAAAAACAGAAAGGTTTTGCCGAATGGCTCAATGGATAAGTGCTGGGCTACTAACTGAAAGGCTGGCAGTTCAACTCACCCAGGGGAGCCTCGGAAGAAAGGTCTGATGACCAACTTCTGAAAATCAGCCCTTGAAAACCCTACGGAGCGCGGTTCTACTCTGAGACACACGGGGGCACCACGAGTCAGAATCGACTCCGTGGCGACTGGTGGCGCTGATATCTTGGATCATTTAGCTCATGAGTGAAGTGCAAGACAAGCCATCCAGGAAAGGGGTCCCCTAGACAGCGGTGCTAGCAGGGAGCCCCATTTTCTTCTCCATTTCAGGATCCCTGGGGTGCTACAAAGTGGTTCTCTGTGTGTTATTATTTCTTTGCGGAGAGAAAGTTGCCACTCACCAGCAAACAGATTTCTTTTATCTTTAAAATGGGAATGGAGACACAGGGGCTGAAGCAAGAACATAAAAACTTCAGAGAAAAATCATTTTTGAGAAATTTCTTACTTTCCTCTCTAAATTTATAAGAAAGAGAAGTAGGGGGATGTTTATTTCTGAGCTCGTACTTTCATAAAAAGACCCCCAAATGGTCATGCTATCAGTAAACAGAGTTGGACATAATATGTCATATTAATATACATAACTGATAGGGTGATGCTAAATCTGTAAAATACATAAAGACGAACCTGTTGCAGTCTCAGCGAATCCGACTCACGGGGACCCCACGTGTTACAGAGTCGGACTGTTCCATACGGATGTCTTGGCAGTAATCTTCACAGAAGCAGATTGCCAGGCCTTTCTTCCATGGCACTGCTGGGTGGATTTGAACCCCAATCTTTAGGTTAGTAGATGAGCACAAATCGTTTGTTCGCACCACCCAGGGACCTCTAAATCTGTAAAGGCCCAGAAATGTATGGCAAATATTTCAATATCTCCAAATCCTACTTCCTTCCGTATACAGTTTCTGCCTCTAGATAAGGTGGTGGGTTCTTTCTTGTTCCCTGGCTCTCGCCTGTGTGTGACTTAGTTGTTGTAGTTGTCACCTGCCACCAGGTCAGCTCTGACTCATGGCAACCTCATGTGTGCAGAATAGAACTGCTCCACAGGGTTTTCAAGGGTGTGAACTTTCAGAAGCAGATCACCAGGCCTTACTTCCGAGGCTCTTCTGGGTGGGTTTGAACGGCCAACTTTTTGGCTAGTAGTTGAGGTGTTCGAAAAGCTTATTTCTTTCCAGAGGAACGGCTCTGAGGCCAGTGTAGGTCAAGGGCACTCAGCCTGGGAACTACACTTGTCCTGTCTTCTAACCATACCAAGTACAAATCGAGCGAGGGCGCAGGCCCGACCCCACCCCTTTGAAACAACTCCTTAAATACAAACGAAATAGAGACTGCCTTTAACAGCTGGTCCTATTTGGATTTCGTATATGATCTCGGTTGATACTTTATAAAAATGTAAAAATAGTGGTTCCTGGGTGAAGATGGCAGATTGGATACATGCACTTAATTGCTCCCTCCTGAGTCCTCCCCTAAAACTCCGGGAGAGAAATGGGCAGAGAAGTAGAAGAGGCCGCACAATCTGGGGAGCTAGAAGCAGATGGACTAGCAGTACAGGCTCCAGCCCTTGCCCAGCAGAGGGCGCTGTGCAAGGTGAGTCAGTCTTACCCAGCCCTGACCTTGGCTGACCTCCACCATGCCAAGGTCCTGCTGCCACATGGAACTCATGACTTAAAGAGCCAGAGATAAAGAGGCGGTGGCTGGTCACGTGGCACGTGGCCACTGGTAGAAGGAAACCTCACAGACCTCCCGGGGCCTTTCACGGGACCTGAATGTGTTCCCATGCTGAGGGGCAGGGGTTTCCCCGCACGCAGAGCTCTTCCTGAAACTGTCTGGGGCTTCTTCTTTTAAGAGCTGGTTAAATCCAGACCCAGAGGTTGTAATCTGCAGTACGCCTGCAGACGGGGGCAAATTACCCAATAAGCAAGCTACACACGGGCTTAATTTTGCTGATTTAAGGCAGTACCCAACCGCACCCCCCCCCCACCCGACCCCTTATCTGTGGTTTTACTTTCTTCGGTTTCAGTTACCCGAGGTCAACCTCAACCCAAAAATATTAAATGAGCAACCTGATGAAATCTCAAGCCTCCCTGCACTGCCCAGCCCGGGGACCACATTCATGTTAAATTTTATTAGAGTATATTGTTATAACCGTTCTATTTTATTGTTAGTTATTGTTGTTAATCTCTTACTGTGCCTAATTTATAAATTAAACTTTATCCTAGGTAGGTAAGTATGGGTCAAAACACATAGTATATATAGGGCTCAGGACTCTGCCCTTTCAGGCATCCGTGGGGGGTCTTGGAAACGTATCCTCCCTCCGATAAGGAGGGACTACTGTAACCTGTAGTGTACAATTCCACTGGTTAGTTTGCCTCTGCCTGGAGAGATTGGTCAATTGACATTTTGTACAGCTTGCCAGCATAAGTCTTTTTGCAAAAAAAAATAGTTATTTTTTTTATGGTTAAAGATGATACACAACCTTTTACAAAAAACTCACAAGTATACTAAAAGCTGGAAAGAAGACATAAAAAATCTCCCAAGAAGAGGTTGTGGAGGGACTGGAACACTTATACAGTGCTGGTGGGAACGTAAAATGGTACAAACAGTTTGGAAATTGATTTGGCTTTTCCTTAAAAAGCTAGAAATAGAAGTACCACATGATCCAGCAATCCCACTCCTTGGAATATATCCTCTTGAAATAAGAGCCCTCACACGAATAGATATATGCACACCCATGTTCTCTGCCGCACTGTTCACATTAGCAAAAAGATGGAAACAACCTAGGTGCCCGTCAACGTGTGAATAGATAAACAAATAATGGCATATTCACACAATGGAATACTACGCAACAATAAAGAACCATGATGAATCTGCAAAACTTCTCATAACATGGATGAATCTGGAAGGCATTATGCTGAGTGAAATTAGTCACAAAAGGACAAATATTGTATGAGACCGCTATTACAAGAACTCAAGAAAAGGTTTAAACACAGACGAAAACATTCTTTGATGGTTATGAGGGTGGGGAAGGAGGGAGAGGAGCATTCACTAGCTAGATAGTAGACAAGAGTTATCTTAGGTGAAGGGAAGGACAACACACAATACATGAAAGTCGGAACAACTGGACTAAACCAAAAGCTGAGAATTTTCCTGAATACAATCAAACACTTCGAGGGATAGAGTAGCAGGGTGAAGGTCTGGGGACCATGGTTTCAGGGGACATCTAGATCAATTGGCATAACAAAGTTTATTAAGAAAATGTTCGGCATCCCACTTTGGTGAGTGGTGTCTGGGGTCTTAATAAAAGCTAGCAAGTAACCATCTGGGATGCATCAATTTGTTCCAACCCACCTGAGGCAAAGGAGAATGAAGAACACCAAAGACACAAGGAAAATATTAGCCCAAGCGACAAAAAGGGCCACTTAAACCAGAGGCTCCATCGGCCTGAGACCAGAAGAATTAGATGGTGTCCGGCTACCCCCAATGCCTGCCCTGGCAGGGAACACAGCAGAGAATCCCTGATGGAGCAGGAGAAAAGTGAGATGGAGACCTCAAATTCTAGTGAAAAGACCAGACTTAATGGTCTGAGACTAGAAGGACCCCAGAGGTCACGACCTCTCGACTCTTGTGTTAGCCCAGCACTAAAACCACTCCCAAAGCCAACTCTTCAGACAAAGATTAGACTGGACTATAAGACATAAAACGATACTGGTGAAGAGTGTGCTTCTTGGCTCAAGTAGATACATGAGACTACATGGGTAGCTCACGTCCAGAGGCGGGATGAGAAGGCAGAGGGGGACAGAAGCTGGTTGAATGGACACAGGAAATACAGGGTGGAGAGGAGGAGTGTACAGTCACATTGTAGGGAGAGCAACTAGGGTCACATAACAATGTGTGTATAAGTTTTTGTATGAGAAACTGACTCGAATTGTAAACTTTCACTTAAAGCGTAATAAAAAAAAAAGTAAAAAAAAAAAAAACTCCCAAGAATCCCACTACCCAGAGTTATTGGTCGTTATCTTTTAGTCTTTTTATCTGTGTCGTATTTTTTTTCTGTCAACAGTGGTTACTGAACACCTACTGTGTGCAAGGATTTATTCTAGGTGGTGGTTCTTAAATGCTTTTGAGTCAGCCCCTGACTCATGATGACCCCATGTGCAAGGGAAAGAAATGGTGCCCATTCCTGCTCCATCTTCACAATCATTGGTATGCTCAAGCCCATTGCTGTGGCCACTGTCTATCCTGAGTGCCTTCCAACCAAGGGTGCTCATCTTCCAGCACCCTATTGGACAATGCTCTGTTGTGATCCATAGGGTTTTCACTGGCTAATTTTCAGAAGTAAATTGTCTGGCCTTTCTTCCTAGCCTGTCTTAGTCTGGAAGCTCTACTGAAACCTGTCCACTGTGGGTGACCCTGCTGGGATTTGAATAGCAGTGGAATAGCTTCCAGCATCACAGCAACATGCAAGCCGCCATACTACAACACAGTGGCAGACAGATGGTGGACATATGGCCAATGGCTACCTACTGGGCAGCGCAGGCTTGAAGAACATTATCATTGAAGAAAGTTCTATTAGACAGCACTGGTGTAGGGTGCCTTGGAAGCGCAGAGGAGAGACCCCCTCCTCCAGACTTGGAGGTAAGGAAGGTATCAGAAAATGAAACCTGGACAAAGTAATACTTGGCTGAGACCCAAAGAATGAGTTGCTCATCCTTACTATATGCCTATGATGGGAGCTCTGTGGCCTAAATCTGGCTTGGGCTAGTTTAAAGCCTAGTGGAAATTTCCTGGCATTTGTAGGGTCAGGTTACAGTTACAGCCTAGGAACCCCTATGGGGCAGTTCTACTCTGTCTTATAGGGTCAATATGAGATGGAATCGACTCAACAGCAATGTGAGATGTCTTGTATCCCTATTGAATGCAGGAAGAAAGGGACTTGGGGAAGTTAAGAAACTTACCTAAAGTTGCAAGAAAGATGTGAGGGGGACATTTGCCCCCAGATTGTGTGTCTGCAGTACTGAACTTGAAACATACCCTAACTGAAGGCTCTCTTTTGGAGGATGTAGGTGACAACTTCACAAATACGTATGGAACATGCTGTACTGTATTTCAAAGTGCTCTGCTAAGAACCTGTATAATGTTGGGCAAATCCCGAGGCCTCTCACCACATGGAGCTTGACATTTGGATGAAAGGTGAAGACGTGTGTCTGTGAGATGTTGGCAGAACAAGTAAGTGGGTTCTAAGTGGGCCTCTTGAGTGCTGCAGGAATTCTGAGAGCTGGCAGCAGCTTCCTGTTTAGGCTCCTTGGAAGCAGGAGGAGTTCGGGGGAGGGGGGGTTGGTGCAAACGGTTAACATGCTCACTGTGAACAGAAAGGTTGGTGGTTGGAGTCCACCCAGGGGTGCCTCAGAAGAAAGGCCTGGTGACTTACTTCAGAAAATTCAGGCACTGAGAACCCTACGGAGCACAGTTCTACTCCGACACACATGGGGTTGCCTGAGTTCTGTTGACCCCAAGGCAACTGGGTTTTGAAGGATGTGTAGGATATGGGTAGAAGGATCAGTCCAGGCAGGAGGAAAGGCTTGTAAGAGGGCTTAGGGTAGGGATGGGCAAGGCCAGTGCCAAGACAGGGAATCCATTAGCCTTAGGAGGGGGGTTCATTAACATCCTTTCTGTGGGTATGGACTTTCAACCCGCATTCCTCTTGAACAATATTTATGGGTGTGTCTTTAAACAGATCCACTACCTGTCTGTCAGTGTGTCACACTGTAGTGGCTTTCATGTTGCTATAATGTTGGAAGCTATGTCACTGGTATTTCAAATGTCAGCAGGGACACCCGTGGTGAACAGGTTTTAGTAGAGCTTCTAGACTAAGACAGACTAGGAAGAAAGGCCTGGAGATCTACTTCAGAAAATTAGCTAATGAAAACTCTATAGATCACAATGAATATTGTCTGATATAGTGCTGGAAGATGAGCGCCCTAGGTTGGAAGGCACTCAAAATACACAGAAGTCGCAACAATGGACTTGAACATACCAATGATGGTGACGATGGCACAGGGCCGGGCAGCGTCTCACTCTGTTGCACATGGGGTCACCATGAGTCGGAGCTGACTTTGTAATACTAACAATAACAATAAATAAATAAATCCGCTCCGGGGCAGGGAAAGACACCCTTGATTTCCCCCTGGTCTCGGGGATTATTATCAAGATCACAGGAGAGGTTGTCTCTTTCCAGCAGGAAAAGTCTTTGGGAACCAGCACCAGAGATTTCCAGGGCCTTGCTTCTATGCGTTTGGAGTGTGTCACGGTCCTCCCCTTGTATCAAAGCACTCCTCAAACCCTCAAATTTATCCCAGCTCCAGAAAACCAGGGACATAATGGAGTACATAATACTTTTTTGGAATTTTACATCAATACATTATTACATACTTAACTTTATGGAAACATAGTCCAGCTAACATAAAAGTCTGAATTCACTTGTGAGCAATGTAAATATGACACATTAATGCTATGCATATGTTTATATTTAAATGCGGAGCCCTGATGGCTCAGTGGTTAAGAGCTTGGCTGTCAACCAAAAGGTCGGCAATCAGTTCTCAATTACTGGCTTTCGGGTTTATTTCTTGTCATTATCAAAAATATTAATGCAACGATTTTTTGGGGGGGTATATTCTTTTTTTAGAATGTATTTCCCAAGGTGGGAAGACTGGGCCATAGGTATTACGCCAATATCCATCTGGTGTATCTGTTTCCCTATAGCCCCCTCAACATTGGATTTTGAATAATTATTTAGCCTTCGGGAGTTTAAGGCACTGGAGCCAGGGAGAATCTCAACTCTGTCAGCTTTGGGACCTTATTTAGGCTCTTTAAGCCTCAACTGCTTCATTGTGAGTGTGGGTAATCATAAGACTGACTTTTCCAGCTTGTCGTGAGGGTTGAATGAGATAGGGCAGGCAGAGCACCGAGCACGGCACCTGGCCCAGGGCACAGACTCAGCCACTGTTTGTTCCCTGCCCCTCAAGAGGTGTAGGAGAGATGTCACTCTGATGACTAAGGTGCGCCTGATCCAAGCCACGGTCTTTTCAGTCGCCTCGTGAGTATGTGAAGCTGTACAGTGAGAGAAGACTGAAGGTCTTGGTGAGGAGTATTGAGTACGCTGTGGACTACCAGCAGAACGGACAAGTCTGTCCTGGAGGAGGCACAGCGAGGATGCCTCTTAGAAGCAATGACGGTGAGACTTCATCTTCCTTACTTCCTCACAGGGAAGACCAACTGCTGGAAAAGGACATCATGCTTGGTAAAGCAGAGGGTCAGCGACACAGTGGCTGCGACAATGGTTTCAAACATGCCAACGACTGCGAGGAGGGTGTTTCGTTCCCTTATACATAGGGCCGCCATGACTCAGAGCCGACTCCATGGCAGCTACCAACGACAGAGGTCCCTTAGGGTGATTTCACTTCACACGTTCCCTTTATTACTGCTTAGGCTACGTGTTTATTTCAGAGGACGATTTACTGCTGGAATACCCGCCGCGTTCTTTAAAGCCACTGTCCCTTCCTGCTCTTTTCCATCTCCTCTGCCCCACAGGTTCCCTAATCTTGGACTAGGCTTACCTGTTCTCGCTGCCATCGACATCTTCGGCATCATCACTCTCACCCTCCTCCTCATCACTATCATCCTCCTCTTCCTCCTCCTCATCATCATCACCAACATCATCATCATTATCACCAACATCAACACCAACATCATCATCATCATTATCAACATCATCATCATAATCAACATCATTATCATCATCACCACCATCACCATCATCATCATCATCAATATCATCATCATAATCAACATCATCGTCACCACCATCACCAACATCATCAACACCAACATCATCATCATAATCATCAATATCATCATCAACATCATCATCACCAACATCATCATCATCGTCACCACCATCACCAACATCATCATCATCATCAATATCATCATCACCATAATCAACATTATTATCATCATCGTCACCACCATCACCAACATCATCAACATCACCAACACCATCATCATCATCACCACCATCACCAACATCATAATCATCAATATCACCATCATCATCATCCTCACCACCATCACCATCATCATTGTCATCCTCCTCATCTCAGCAGCAAAACTTGAGGTACAGGACAACAGAGGGGACTGGAGCCTCCCCCTCACACACCCAGAGCCCCAGAACCAGACTCTCCAAGCCAAAAGGAAGCATAACGGATTATTTGTTCAACTTTTCAAGGAGTGCCTGCTGGTGCCTCCTCAGCAGAAGTGGCCTCTTTTTAATACTCATTATGTAATACCGATTGGGCAAATACTATGAAGAATTTAGTGCGAAGCTAGAATTTGGCTTCTTTTTTTCTTGTCTCCTAGCCAAACAAAGTCCGCACTCTTATCTGCTAGAGTCAACTCTCAGTTAACTGTATTATCACTTAGCCAAATCTTGAAACATCTTTGAGAAATATTTTATTATATTTATAACGTCATAATTAACAGAGTAGGTAGGACTCAGTATTTTACTAAATTGTACTTCTCCCGTGTAGTTTTTTGCCACGAGTATCTAAGATCTGTCTCTTTCTCGTAGTCTTAAATTGATAAGTCAAGAAATAGGTTTGAGTATACTATTTGAAGTTATAAAAGTATTAGGTATTGTAAAAGCAAAAAAAGTATAAAAGTATTAGCTATTGTAAAAGTAAAAAAATACTCACAAAAATTGGGAGGCAGAAATGGGGAGAGGATATAGGAGATAATAAAAGTGTGTTTATTTTCTTATCTTTCAGAATGGACTATCAAAGATGCTTTCTAAAAATGATGGACAAATGAAGAGAACTATATTGCCAGAGCCCTGATGGCACAGTAGTTAACAGCTCGGCTGCTAACGAAAAGGCTGGCGACTCAAATCCACCAGCTGCTCCTTGGAAACTCTATGGGCAGCTCTGCTCTGTCCTGTAGGGTCACTATGAGTTGGAATCGACCCAATGGGAACGGGTTTTGATTTTTTTTTTTAATATAACTATTTTTTATAGTATTTAATCTTCAAATGATAACTGTTTGAACAGGTGAAGAACACAAAAACAGAAATACTAAAAGTGGTCTTCGCTGGAGATTAGAACTAGATGTCAGAAGGAAATTTTACTTAAATTTTGGACCCTTCCATATGGTTTGAAGGAGCCCAGGTGGCACAGTGGTTAAGAGCTCAGGCTGCTAACTAAAAGGTTGGTCATTTGAATCTACCAGCTACTCCCTGGAAATCTCATGGAGCACTTCTACTCTGTCCTATAGGGTTGCTATGAGCCAGAATTTGATTCGACGACAAGTTTGTTTAAATGGCTTGAAAGGAGCCCTGGTAGTGCAATGGTTAAAGCACTTGGCTACTAACTAAAAGGCTGGTAGTTCAAATCCACTAGCAGCTCCATGGGAGAAAGATGTGGCAGTCTGCTCCCATAAAGATTACAGCCTTGGAAACCCAGTGGGGCCATTCCTCTAGTCATAGGATTGCTGTGAGTTGGAATCGACTCGACAGCAATGGGTTATATGGTTTGAAATTTTTGCTCTGTGTGTATGTTACTTTTTTCCTTTTTAAAAACAGCCTTATTGAGATATAATTCACCATAAATTCACCTGATTAAAGTATACAATTCAATGTTTTTAGTATATAAGCTTAGAATATATTCCCCAAATGGATTTGTGCAACCATCACTCCTATCGATTTTATAACATTTTCATTAACCACTCCCCAAAATCCTGTATTCATTAGCAGTCATTTTCTATTTCCTCCCAAATCCTCCTCTTTCTAGCCCTAGGCAGCTACTAACCTACTTTCTGTCTATATGGATTTGCCTATTCTAGACATTTCACATAAACAGAATCATACAATATGTGGTCCTTTGTGACTGGCTTCATTCACTTAGCTTGTTTCCAAAGTTCATCCATGTTGTAGTATCTATCAGTGCTTCGTTTCTTTTTATTGCCAAATAATATTCCATGTATGGATACACCAAATTTTGTTTATCCATTTAACAGTTGGTGGATATTTGGGTTGTTTTCACTTTTTTGATTTTATGAATAATGCTGTCACAAATATTCACATGCAAGTTTTTGTGTGAACACTGGTCTTCATTCCTCTTGAGTGAAGGAGCAGAAGTGCTAAGAGTGTATATACCTAGGAGGGTCATACGGTAACTCTATGTTTAATCTTTTGAAGAACTACCAGCTGGTTTTCCAAAGTGACTGCACCATTTTACTTTCCCACTTACAGTGTACGAGAGTGTCAATTTCTCCACATCCTTGCCATCACTTGTTATTATCCATTTCTCTGATTATAGCCATCCTAGTAGGTATGAAGGGGTATAGTATAGTGCTTTTGATATAGTTTTTTTTTTTTTTTTAAAGGCTAGTAGCATTGAGCATCTTTTCATGTGCATAGTGGCCATCTGTGTGTCTTCTTTGGATAAGTATCTATTCAGACCCTTTGCCCTGTGAACATGTTACTTAATCCTCCTCCTCACCCCTCAAAAAAGTATAAAATGTTTGAAAGCATAGTAAGCCAACACCAAATACTGGCGATGATGGTTTCTTAGTGAAGAAAATGAAGGATTTCTTTTTTGCATTTCTGAATTTTTCTATTTAAAAAAAAATACAAACTTTTTGTCATCTTCAAATGTTAGTAATATTTTTCTAGAATTTCTTTACCTTTTTCTGATTTTAAAAGTAGCACATAAAAGTATAAAGAAGTAGATACGATATTAGCTCAAAGGCAACAATGGTTAACATTTTGCTAGATTTCTTACCAGGACTTTTTCTGGGCTTTCTTTTTTGAGGTTGTGTTTTATGCGCAAGTTCAAAGAATGCCTTTTTTTTTTTTTCTTATCGTGATAGTATAACAAGTCCCTGTTACAACAAATAAATTATAAATAATAAATTTTAAATAAACCAGTTCTCTCGTCATTTCTTCTGAAAGCCTCTGGAGAAAACGCTACCATATTTCTTGGTATGCTGAACAATCATGAAAGAAGCCTTCTTGCTTACACCCATTACTTTAAAATTAAGAGGAAAAAAAATGTAAGGCACACATACACACACGTGCAACACACGCACCCACATGCACTTCTCCAGCCCGTGGAAAACATACACCAAGGAGATAGCAGACCCTGGGGAGGACTCAGCTTGGTCCTTTACTGCAGTCTGGTGTTCTTCCCTCCTCTTCATACAGGAAAAAAAAAAAAAAAAAGACAAGAGAGAGAGGAGTTTTAAGCAGTATGAAGAAGCTAGGCAACTCTCCAACCCTTTTGAACTTATATCTTCACAGTTTGGATTTGCAATTGCAGCTTGGTTTCAAGTATTTGCAAATCCCCACACCACTACCAGCTCCATATTTTTTCTTTAAAGGGGATTGTGCTAGAAAACAATGGCATTCCTCTGACTGGCCCCACTCTATTTCTCTTTCCCTCAGAACCCCCATTCTCCCCAAATCACCTGAGCCATTCAGACAGGCGGGTTGCAGATACAGCCAGGACTTAACCCTTCTTTTCATCTTCCCAAAGGCTCTAGAGCCCTCAGCTGCAGCAGCTCAGAAGTGATTGCCCAGATTCCATTTTCTCCCTTCATAATAGAATCAATAGCACTTTTCCTTGTGGCAAGGGCTCTAGAAGACGCTTCTCTTTACACTCGCTTCAAGTGCCCCGTTTTCTATAAACAACATAGGCGGTTGACTCAGTGTGCTCCAACGTCTGTCCACAAACGCTTGCAAGACAGCCTCACCATGCAAACCTGCACACATGGGAGGCTGCTTCCAATCCAAACGTCCCGGAAACATCAGGATGCAAGCCCAGGAGAATAACCCCGACTGCTGTAAACTCTCCCTCCTAAGCCACCAATCATAGCTGTGCAAGAAAGAACTTAAGGTGAATGATTCCGCTGCCGCTTTTTATTTAGAAATGTTGGTAATCTTCTAAAAATGACGGTGAAAATATACCAAGAAACCTTCACCAATTCACCACTTTCTGCGCGTACAATCTAGTGACATCGTTTACATGCTTCATGTTGTGCCACCTTTGTCGCTGTCTTTTTCCAAATTATTCCCACATAATGTGGAACATAATTACCGTAAACTCAATGGCCCTAAGCAAACACTCCCCCTTCCCCCTGGTAACCACTAATAATCTTAGTTTTCTGTGTATTTTCTGGTTTTCTCTAAGCCAGACCATACAGCACCTGCCTTTTTGTGATGACTCATTTTGTTCGGCGTAATGTTTTCTAGGCTCAGCCGTGTTGCGACACGCATCGGGACTTCACTTCTCTTTATGGTTGAGTAATAGTCCCTGGCATGTGTGTACTACATTCTGTTTATCCACGCATCTCCTGGAAGACATTTCAGTTGTTTCCACCTCTTGGCTGTTGTGCAAAGTGCGGCAATGAACACTGGTATACAGGTTTCTGTTTGCATTCCTACTTTCACTTCTCCCGGGTATATACCTAGGATGGTGATGTCTAGGTCATATGGCATGGATGGTTGTGGCGCAGTTAATTATTTTACGTGTGGCCTTTCTAGCCTTGGTCTTGTAACTCCCACCCAGGTGACTGGGTAGGACTGTGATACGGTAATTGTGGCTCACCAAGGGGATTGGTCAGTTTTGCCTTAAGAGAGAGCCAATTCCAGAGCAGAAAGGAGGAGCCCACCATCGCCAAGGAAGGAGAGACCGGGCAGCAGGAGATGGTGTGGTGGGCTTCCTGGCCCACAGAGAGAGAAAGCTGAGGGCCAGGGAGACGCATGCCTGCAAGCACAGCTGAGGAGAGGCTATTCTGATGGAAGAACTGTGTCCTGAGTGTTCTCGAGCCTGAATTGTAACTGTTACTTCCCTTATAATAAACCCCATAATCATGAGTATGGTCTTTGAGTTCTATGTGACCATAGCAATGAACTACTGAACCCAGCAGAGAAATAGTGCTGTGTGAGGGATAGTTGGGGTCAGAATTGGTAAAGATGGTGAAGGGTGGAGGCCTGACTGACCTCCACCTCATAGGAATCAGCCTTGGGCTGTTGATCTTGGGTTCCCCTTCCCCCTTGTGGACTTGGAGGAGGTCAGACACCGCCCCCTAGACGTTTCTACACTGGTGTTTTAATGCAGCCCATGGAACAGAGATGTGGTGGTCACCATTGCCCTTGTTCTCCTCTTTCTCTTGGGTTCAGTGCTGGATCACATTGTTCCAGGCTTTTCACACGAGGTGAGGCCATGGGAGGAGTTCTGGCCAGTGGAATGTGGGTAGACATGATATTTACCACTTCCGTACCTGGCATCTTAAACTTTTCACTCTCGTCTGGTTCAGCAGGGATCTTGGAGGCTGCTTGCTGAAGATAATGGTGCCACAAGATGGAAGGAGCCAGGGTCCTTGAATGACTGCATGAAACCAACCAGTCTACTTCCCACCCAACCACTGAACGAAGATGTGAACAAAGAATGAACCTTCGTTGTATCAGGCCCTGAGGTCCATAGGTTGCGTGTTAGGGCAGTTTTCAGAGCCTGATTGATAAAGTTCCTTTTTCTATCTTCCATCCCAGAAAAATGTTTTAAGTTGCTGGCACAGCTTCTTGATGATGTCTTTAAAGTGGTGTCAGAACAAGAGACTCCACTTGGCTGGCAAAGTATTCAAATTCTAATATTGCCAAGAGACGCTTGCTGCCTAAATGGTTTCATGTCAGGAGAGTGGCTAAAATTTTTGAGAAATAAAAGCAAAAACCAAAGTTATCTTCCTAGTGGATTCACATGGCAAGGTGTCACAGCTTCCCCTGGTTGACAAAAGTTAATCTTCACTTTTGCTCAGTAAGTATTTGTTGTGCTTTTAGCATCAGACCTACCATCTTCCTTCAGAAAACAAAGCTGAGAAGCTCCAAGTCTTGGTCATGGAAGCTTCCCCTCCATCCAAGGTGGGAGCCAGCCTCAAGCCCCTGAATCCTTCCGGAAATGGCCACAGAAAGGTGCCAGCCATGTGACATCACGGGTGGTCAGCACATTGCCTCTATTTAGGAAGTTCAAGTTTCTTTTCTGCATTCATTGCCTTCCCTTCTTTTTCAGCTTCCCGATAGATACCATTATTTCTTGGTATTTTTTCTGGACCTGTCACCCTTGTATTTCGATCCATTTGATACCACGTGTGTTCACTATCGATGGGAAATTGTTAATGTTTCAAAGGGATAGAAACATTCACATAGTACACCAGAGAAGGTTTTGGCATGAAAAATCATGGAGACTCCAGGGTACCTCCTGCCACTATTACCTCCTGCTCCGGGGACTGACAGCAGCCCTGGGTTTTATTCCTGCTTCCACAGAGGATTTTTGTAATGTCAGGTATATTGTTTCAACACCATTGCAACAGGTTTTGTGAAGCGGCTTGAGGAACACAGCTGTCTCCTTTCTGCCTCATTCCCCTGCCTCAAGCTTTTCATCCAACCCCTCTAGCCAAAAAAAAAAAAAAAAAAGATTCCTTTTTCCCTTTATAGGACTTGACTTTCAGATCCCTTAAAGCCCAAATTCACACTTGACGTGGACAATGTGTGTAGGAATTTTTCATGCCTTCCGGATGCTTTCCGGAATTTAGCTTGGTTCTCTGTGCTATCTTAGCCTTTCTCCGCTTTTTTCACCCTGCTTCTCCCCTCCATTCTGATGTTCTCTCACGCCTTGTTCGTTTTTTTAAATCGCACTGAGGTTTACATCGCTTTTGTGACTTCTGGGCAGAGTGAAAATTCACCTAGAAAAGGTATATGTGTGAGTCCATTTGTAACAAGAAAAGATATGGAAGGGGAGAGGAGTAGCCGAACTTAATAGCCACCACCCGTCTGTCAGTTTGTCCTACTGTGGTGGCTTGTGTTTTGCTATGAAGCTGGAAGATGCACCATCAGTATTTCAAATACCAGCAGGGTCACCCACAGTGAACAGGTTTCAGTGGAGCTCCCAGACTAAGACTAGGAGGAAAGACCTGACAACCTACTTCTGAAAATAAGCCAGTGAAAACCTTATGGATCACAACAGAATATTGTCGGACATAGACAGCTGGAAGACGAGACCCCTAGGTTGAAAGGCACTCAGAATACACAATGGCCGCAACGACGGACTCGGCATACCAACGATCCTGTTATACATGGGGTCACCATGAGTTGTTGTCAGTTTGATAGCAATTATAATCTCAGGGCATATAATTTTATATTTGGGTCTAAATTTGTTAGGGAAATCTTTCTTAGTGTTTTTCCATGTTCCTAAAATGAGTTACCAGGTTAGACCTATATGCCTGCCATCACCGGGTCTCTACTTTTCATATTGTTTCCAGCTGAAGAATGTACACATCTGCTAATCCTTTTTTTTTTTTTTTTAATAATATTGTATTGTGTTTTCAGTGAAGGTTTACACAGCAGTTTAGGTTCCCGTTCAACAATTTCTACACAAGCTGTTCAGTGACATCAGTTACACATCAGCTAATCTTGAGGAGAGTCAGGGTAATATCCACCTCTGGCCATAGGATAATGAGCCTGATAGGGCTTGTGACACAATGGATAAGAGCTGGGCTGCTAACCAAAAGGTCAGCAATTCAAATCCACCAGCTGCTCCTTAGAAACCCTATGGGGCAGTTCTACTCTGTTCTTTCTGTAGGGTCGGTAAGTGTCGGAATTGACTCAACGGCACATAGCAGCAACGGCATTAGGGCTTGTAGCTGGTAGAGTTGCATGTTCTCAAATGTTAAAAAAGTTTAGGAAGAAAAGTTCTCAGATATTGGGAATAGATTGGGAGGGGCTAAGGTCCATGCGCACATTTCCTAGAGGGTTCTGAGTCTCGTCACTGAATGTGTTACAAGAAGGCACCTGTGTATCATAGGATGCTAGGCTCCTGAGGAGCCTTTCAAAGCATCTCATCTCACCCCCTCTCCCTCCATGACGTAGACCAGGAATCTGAGGCTTAGAAAGAAAGCAGACTGACTGCTGCAGGAGCAGAGCTGAGAGGAGAAACCAGCCCTCATCATTCCACTCCAACATTCCTTCCAATCCTGAAGGAAGAAGGAACAAGGAGATGGGTAGAATTAAGAAAGAAAGGAGGCAAAAGGAAACAAAAGCAAAGCTAGAGGAAAGAGAAGAGGGTGGAGGGGAGAAAGAAGAGAAGGAAGGGGTCACAGGTTGAATTGTGTCCCCCCAAAATGTGTGCCAACTTGGCTAGGCCATGATTCCCAGTATTGTGTGATTGTCCACCATTTTGTGATCTGATGTGATTATCCTATGTGTTGTAAATCCTACTTTTATGATGTTAATGAGGCAGGATTAGAGGCAGTTATGTTAATGAGGCAGGACTCAATCTACAAGACTGGGTTGTATCTAGAGTCAATCTCTTTTGAGATGTAAAAGAGAAAGGTGAGCAGAGAGACATGAGGCCCACATACCACCAAGAATGAAAACCAGGAAGAAAATGCATCCTTTGGACCCAAGGCCCCTGCTCTGAGAAGCTCCTAGACCATGGGAAGATTGATGACAAGGACCTTCCCCCAGAACTGACAGAGAGAGAAAGCATTCCCCAGGAGCTGGCCCCTTGAATTTGAACTTCTAGCCTCCTAGACTGTGAGAGAATAAATTTCTGTGTTAAAGCCATCCACTTGTGGTATTTCTGTTACAGCAGCTCTAGTTAACTAAGACAGAAGGGAGGAGGGGATGGGGTTTTCAAGCCTTTGCTAACCTTAAGACCAAACCTCAGAACATATGGTCTCCAGGGTATGCTGGTCTTCCGAAATTAGCACTTCAAGTTATGTATCGGACTCAGCTAGGCAGTGTTTTCTATATGCTTAGAAGAGAAGTTTCTAGAAAGAGAAGGCAATGTAACAGAAAGGCGATCCTGTAGGAACTGCAAATGCTGCTGGCTTTACTTTCCCACAATTCGGAGGTTTGTCCATGTCTATGGAAGCAATGTCTGCCTCTCATCTGGATCACGAGGGATTTTTTTCTAGTTGGAGAAGAAATGGCAGATGAACTGGTGGAAATACCCATAGCTGCCAACGCTCCACAAATTCCCTCAAAGAGCTCCTTCTGAATACTCACTGGACTTCAGTTTGCTCCCAAGATATCACTAAAGAAAAAGCTAAATAAGTATTAGCAACTTTAGAGAAACTCAAGCTCCTTCATTTCATAGAAAGGCCCAGAAAGGATTTGTAACCAACCCAAAGTCCCACGCTAAAGAATGTATCAGTGATTTCATGTGGTGTAACAACTATCCTAAAACTTAGTGGATGAGATAGTTCCCCAAGATGGTGGCCATCAAGCCCTTCCATTCCTGTACATACATGTTGTTGTTGTTAGGTGCCATGGAGTCTATTCTGACTCATAGCAACCCCATGTGTTACAGAGTAGAACTGTCCCCATAGAGTTTTCTAGGTTGTAATCTTTAAGAAGCAGATTGCCAGGTCTTTCTCCAGTGGAGACACTTGGATGGGTTTGAACAACCAAACTTTTGGTTAACAGCTGAGTGTTCAACCGTTGTGCAACCAGGGCATACATACTGAAAAAAGAAAAGAAAACCAAATCCGTTGCCATCGAGTTGATTCTAACTCATAGCAACCCTACAGAGCAGAGTAGAACTGCCCCATACGGTTTCCAGGGCTGTAACTGCTACAGAGAGGAGCCCTGGTGGCACAGTGGTTAAGCGTTTGGCTGCTAACCACAAGGTTGGCAGTTCGAACCCACTAGCAGCTCCAAGGGCGAGAGATATGGTAGTCTGCTTCCATAAAGATTACAGCCTTGGAAACCCTATGGGGCATTTCTACTCTGTTCTATAGGGTCACTATAAGTCATAATCAACCCAACGGCAATGGATTTGGTTTTTTGTTTTAATCTTTACAGAAGCAGCCTCCCACATCTTTCTCCCACAGGGTGGCTGGTAGGTTCAAACAGCTGAACTTTCGGTTAGCAGACGAGTGCTTAACCACTGTACCACCGGGGCTCCTCAAATCAAAAGGTGGAGCCTATTCCCCCCTCCTTGAATCTGGTTGGCCTTGTGACTTGCTTTGACCTGTGGAATGAAGCTGAAGAACATTCTGGAACTCCCAAGTTCAGTCCTTAAGATCACTGGCTGTTTCCAGTTTCTCCCTCTTGGGAGCCAGCTACCATGCTAGAAGTCTGACTTCCCTGTGACCACTAGCCATGAGGAGAGAGTGGTCACGTGGAAGAAGACTGAGGTGCCAGGCACGTGAGTGAGACCTTCTTGGACTTCCAGCCCCACCTTCCAGCCCTAGCCCAGCCCAACGGCCAGCTGAAGCAGCCCAACGGTCACAGAATGATAAGAAATAGCAAATGGTTACTGCTTTTGGCTACTATAAGGGATTAAACTACTTCCCCCAAAATAAGTATGTTGAAATTTTAACCCATGTATGCTTGGTAAAGTAGAGGGTCAGCAAAAAAGAGGAAGACTCTCAACGAGATGGATTGACACAGATGGATTGACAAGCATAGCAACTATTATGGGGATAGCACAGGACTGGACAGTGCTTCGTTCTCTTGTACATGGGGTCACTATGAGTTGGAAGTGACTTGACGGCACCTAACAACACCACCCATAAATATAACTGTGTTTGGAAATAACAGTTTTCTTTCATTATGTTAATAAGATCATACCTGAGCAGGATAAGTCCTAAACCTAATCCCTTCTGAGTTATAAAAAGAACAGAATAGACACAGAGACACTCACAGCAGAAGGGGAAGACAGACGAAAGAGACAGGTATGTTTACAAGCCTAGGAACGCCAAGGATTGCTGGCAGCTACTAGAAGTTCAAATAGACAAGGAAAGCCCTGCCCCCTAGAGTGATGTCCTGAATTTGGACTTCTAGCTTCCTGAACTGTGAAGAAGTAAATTCCTGGTCTTTAAAGCCACCCACTTATGGAATTTGTGTAACGGCAGCATTAGGTAACTAAGAAGATACTGAGTTATGCAACAGCAGGTAACTGAAGCTATGGCTTAAATCAAGTACCATTTATTATTTCTCACAAGCCCATGGGCCAGCTGGGCGATTCTGCAGATCAGGACCACGCATGGCCGGTCTCAGCTAGATTTGCTTGTGTGTCTGTAGTCAATCCAGGGCTGGCTGGTCAAGGATGGCCAGGCTGTGATGACTCGGCTCGACTCGACTCTGCTCTGCTCTGCAAGAGCTTTCATAGTCCAGCAGACTTGTTCTCTTGGCAATGGCAAATTCCAAGAGCAGAAGAAGAAGAAACGCACACAATTTTTTAAGACTTCATTTGCATCCAGTTTGCAATTGTTCCATTGAGAGAATAAATTGTACAGTTGAGCCCAGAGTCAGGGAGGGAGGGGACCACAAAGTTAGAGGAAAAAATTTGGAGAAAGGGAGGCCATTATTTGGAGCCATTAGTACTACACATCTACCACAAGGAACGTATGCTTGTTTCTCACAATAAACAAACAAACAAAAAAAGGTGCCATCGAGTTGACTCGAACTTTGGCGACCCCACGTGTGTCAGAGTAGAACCATGCTCCAGAGGGTTTTCAATGGCTGAGAAGTAGATCACCAGGCTCTTCTTTTAGGGCACCTCTGGGGGGACTTGAACTTCCAGCCTTTTGGTTAGCAGCCAAGTGCATTCAGCCGTTTGCATCATGCAGTGACTCCTTTCTCAGCAAACCCCAGAAGAGGGGTATTAAGATTCTGCTCTCAAATCGGGAGTCAGTTGGAGAAACTGCATTTGAAATTAAGTAAAATAATTAGATGTGTGTTTTCTGATTTTTAAATAGGTTTCCGGGTTCTTTGGCCAAGTCACTATTGTTGGGGATATTAATGTTTTATTTCCAATAGAGGACGACTTTCTCAAATTCCTGCTGATAGATTTAGAAAGAGGATTGGCAGAGAAATCAGGTCTCTGGTTCCATTAATTAATTCACAGAAATGACACATCTGGGTTCGATTCCTGGCCAGTGTACCTCACATGCAGGTACCACCTGTCTGTCCTCAGAGGCTTGTGTGTTGCTGTGATGCTGAACAGGTTTCAGCGGAGCTTCGAGACTTAGGTGGACTAGGAAGGAAGGTCTGGTGACCTGCTTCCAAAAATCAGCCCAGGAAAACCCCGTGGATCACAGCGGTCTAATCCTGTTGTGCGTGGGGGTAGCCACGGATCAAGGGTGACTTGACAACAGCTAGCAACAACCGTGAGGCAATCTTAAAGCTCTCAGTAGAGTTCCTTACATTCCTGTTGAGCGGAGTTAGTTCTCTAACTAGCCAGGGGGCAGTCAGCTTTGTGACTTCCCGGTAGAAAGCTGAGGCTGTTTGCTTTGTATTTTACAGAAAGGCATCAGTACCAATCTCGTAATGGGAAGGGCGTTTATTTATATGGAATGTGGGTGGCCACTTCTGGTCTCTTGTGATTCCATCTGAGTTGGGTTTTCTCTGTTTTCACCTCCCCTCTATTACCAGAAAGGAGCCCTCATGGTACGTGGTTAAGTGCTTGGCTGCCAACTGAAATGTCAGCGGTTTGAACCCACCAGCTTCTCTGAGAGAGGAAAGGATCATCTGTGCTCTTCTCCTGTAAAGATTACAGCCTTGGAAATCTTATGGGGCACTTCTACTCTGCCTACAGGGCTGCTATGAGTCGGAACCGACTCAACGGCAACAGGTCTGGTTTGGTTTTGGGCTACCAGAACATATGAGCACTGACTTTGCATTTTCACTTACCACTTTTGTTGTTGTTGGGTGCAGCCAAGCGACCTGTGTGACAGAGTAGAACTGCCTGCCCCAATGGCTTTCCTAGGCTGTAATCTTTACAGGAGCAGATCACCAGGTCTTTCTCCCGCAGCTCTGCTGGGTGGGTTTGAACCACCAACCTTTGCACTTAGCCTTTGTGCCACCAGGGCTCTCACTTAACACTGATTCCCTGGAAAGCAGGCTGTTTCCACTCCTTGGATTTAAGGGCAGGAATCTGAGGAAACAGGGATCACCACCCCAGAGCCCATCTGCCCACCACTTCCCGTGGTGCAATGCTGCCCCCTGGATGATGTTTCACAAGGCAGAAGCAGGTTCTCTGATCTGCTCCTCCTCCCTCCACCATTCCTCTATCCACCCCAACTTCATTCTTGAACCGTGTTAATCCAGCAATAAATCCATCATTTATTGCTCAGGAATTGGGAGTCGAGGAATTTGGGTTCTGGTCCTTGGGCCACTTAACATCTTCGCGTCTGAAGCTTCTCATCTGTAAACTGAGCAAGCTGGGCCAGCTGTGTATTCCAGCTCTGAGCCTAAGATGTCAGGACAAAACCAGAGGCAAGTCACAGGGTCCTCAACGAGTGATGACCTCAAACTCCAAGACATGGCCAGACACGTCTGGAAGAAGTAGGCTGGGGAAGAAGATAAAGAATAGTTGATATTTGTATTACCAAGGAGTTACCGAGCTCTATTCCAGGCTATTGACAGCATTGGGTGGGTGGTGTATTCCAGCCTATAGGGTCGCTATGAGTCGGAATCGACTCGACGGCGATGGGTTTTTTGTTTTAATTCCATTTAATATTCCACATTAAACTATCACAAACTCACATAAGGTGGGACAGTGGGGGTGAGGGGAGGTACAAAGAGCTTTCAAAACTTAGAGGAGGTGTTTATTTGCAGAGAAATGAGAAATTCATTTTGGCTCACCAAGTCAGAGATATATGAGTAAGATAAACAAAGTCACGTTGTAGTCGAGTTGACTCTGACTCATGGCACCCCTATGGGACAGAGTGGAACTGTACTCCATAGGGTTTTCTTTGTTGTAATCTTTATGGAAAGAGCCCTGCTGGTGCAGTGGTGAAGTGCTTGGCTGCTAACCGAAAGGTTTGCAGTTCAAACCCACCAGCCACTCTGCTGGAGAGAGATGTGGCGGTCTGCTCCCATAAAGATTACAGCACTGTAAACACTGCGGGGCAGTTCTGCTTGGTCCTACAGGGTTGCTATGAATTGGAATACACTCAACGGCAATGGGTTTGGTTTTGGAATCTTTATGGAAGACTGCCCGGCCTTTCTTCCGAGGTGCCAGTGAGTGGGTTCCAACCACCAATCTTCAAGTACAATGCAAACCATTTATGCCATCCAGGGATATCTGAGGATAACAGCCAGGAAATGCTGGCCCTCCTTGGGTAGAAAATATCCCATGCTTTCCATCAGCATTTGCTTTTTAAAGATGAGGGTAAGGTGGAAGGAAGTGATGAGGCTGATGAGGCAGCTTGCTTCTATTCAGCAGGGAGAGATCTCTTACCTTATCTTTTCGGTTTCTATTAAGTAAATTTGGTCATAACCTCCATGACAGCTTTTCCCAAAGGAATCCTACAGATCTGGTCCGCACCCACCCAGCCAGCATCTTACCCTGATCCCCTGTGAGGTAACAAGCGTGCCCCAACCCACTCAGTGCCAGCAGATGGACTTGGCCCCCGCTCCCATCACAGTCCACTTGAAGCCCCCTATCCTTCTCTCCCTTAAGACTCCCTCTGCCCGGACTACCCCTACCTGTTGGGTAGGTCTTACTTCCTGGGAACACCTGCTGTCCCGGAAAGGGGAGAAACCGTTGCCTTGGAATCCTGGCCTGTCCCTTTCTGGCGAAAGTGGGCGTCTATGCGGGTTTCTCCCGCAAGCAGAGTCCAGCCGGCAGCGACCAGGCGTGGCCGAGTTCTGTGGCCAGTGGAAGGGGAAATCCTATCCAAACACAGCCCTGCTCCGGGGGCATTCAAGACCGAGGACGGCTGGGGGCCTTGGCCAGCCCTGGAGTCTTGCACAACCCAGCCCCTCCCCGCTCGGCGTCCTGGGCCCGCGGCTGCGAGATAGGGCGCCGTGTCCCCCTGCAGCGACGCCGGCGCCCAGGCCGCCTGCAGCCGAGCTCCCGCCGCTGCTGCAAACTGGCCGGGCCTCCCCGCGGGCGCGGGCCGGGCGGGGGCGGAGAGAGGGCCGAGCCGGCAGCGGGCGGGGCCTGAGCGGGGGCCGCGCCGCGCCGCTCTCTGCGCCTGGCTGTCCTGGGCGCGCACTGCGCCCGGCCTGCGCCCCGCCCGCCCGCCTGCCCGCCGCTGCCCCGACCCCGGCCCCGCGCCCAGCCAGGCCGCGCCGGCGTGGAGAGCGGCGTGGGCTCGGTGGCGCTCGCTGCTCGGGCGGCCGGAGGACGCGGAGGACGGGGACGCGGGGCCACGCTCGCCGCGACGCGCAGTGCACACGCACTCTGCGCGCCCCCGCCGGCAGGCGCGCCCGGCGAGTTTGGCCCGCTGCTCGGGCCCGTCACCTGCCCGCCCGGCTCTCTCTTCGCCCCGGGGACGCAGCGACATCCCGGCAACTTGCAGACTGTGGCGCAACTGGTCTCGTAGCGGAGGCGCCCGCAGGCTGCCAGGGAGGTAAGTTTCCTGCGCGCCCCCGGCCCTCCTCCCTCGACCCGCGGGTGGCCTCGGGGTCCTGCGACCCTGGTGCCTCCTGGCCCTCTCGCCACCCTCCCACCTTGCTTGTCCGCGTCGTTCTGGAAGTGGGATGCAGGGGGCGTACGTGGCTACCGAAGCGGGAACTGTGATCCGTGGGGGCCACGGCTGCGCGCTCCCCGCGGGCACCCACCCGCTCGCCGCCCCAATCCCCGGGGCCGCAGTGACATTCTGGGATTACTCTGGGATCACTTAAGTCAGAGCCCCTTCACCTTCGCAGGGGGATCTGCAGAGTTGGTCAGCAGAGAGGGAGGGCTCCCCGCCACCTTCCCCGGGCACTAACAGCGGCGAACTTGTCGGCGGCCCTGGGCTCTCCAGAGGGGCTTGCGAGACGCTGTTCTGGTCGTTTCTGGCGCTGGAGCTGGATTGAACAGGTGCGGTATGGTTCCAGCCTAATGCAGCGACAGACTTGTGCGTCTCCCCTGCCTCTCTCCCCAAGCCGGGTCAATGTGACGCTTCAACATCTGGTGCGAGGGGTGGGCGCGTGGGGGGCAGTCGGGAGGGAGAGTGCCCGGGTTTGGTGTGCCATGCCAATACCAGGAATCGCTCAAACAGAAGACAGCAAATGCCTGTTCATCTCTCACCTATGCAGACAAGCATGCTGTCATTCTGATCCCCCTGCCCTCTGGTCCCCGGTGCCCTTGGCTGGTAGAAATCTGTTCTAGAGAAGTTGTTTGGATAGGCTGATGCATTCTTGCACCTCATCTGCTGAAGTCAGGGCTCAGAATATGGAAATGCCAGTTACTCAGGTGCTTTGAAGGCAGAGGGTTGCAGACCCAAAATACAAAAACTCCCTCACCCTTGGCTTAGTGACATGCTTCACCAGCTGGAGGTCAATGACCCTCGAGGGAAGGACCTCAGAATGTGTTAACCGGGTTCAAGGAGAAGCTATCCGGTAATCAGAACTCCTGAGCTTCCGTTTGAGGGGGACCGCTGCCCCTCTGGTGGAGAGCGTCCCCCCAGAGACTTCTCCCTCATTCTGAGAAGAGCGGAAGTGTTCTGCAGTTGTTGGGGTGGAGGAAATCCAAAAGGCTGGTTCCTCGCAACTCCAGCGTGATGAAGTAGAGCCCTGTTCCTGGCAGCTGTCCTCAGAGGGTTTCCCAGCTGACAGGAGACCCTGGAACAAACCTGTCCCAGGGGAATCCCAGTCAGTGGAATGTTGGGTACGCATGGCGTGTGACCCTGAGCTGAGGGAAGCAGTGCGCTCTGTGTACAGTAATGTGCCTGGAGACTTAGAAGAACTGAGGAGAAAGCTGGCAAGTCAGACTGATGTGTTAAGACATCTGACTGGAGAAGGAAAAGCGGCAAGCCCTGAATGATACAATCGCTTAACATTTTTGTCCAAATTGCAGAGACTACAGAGGTTAGGTAAGAATACCTTATATTTGCATCAATGCCCTCCAATTTGTAAAATGTTGCTCATTGAATCCTGACCGCTTCTGAAGGAGGCAGGGCAGAGTTAACAACCACAGATTCCACAAAGGAACCTGAAACCCGCAGTTTTGGTGACTTCTCAAGGTAAGGAGTGGCTGGAGATAGGTCATCAGCCAGGTTCTCCGGCATAACCCAATGCCATTCTGCGTTTGTTCAGTGCTTTTCAGATGGCCAGACTGCTTCTGCATTTATCGTGGTCTGCACAGCCTCACTGTGAAATACCGCACACAGCTTACAGGTGAGGAAACCGAGGTTCAGACAAGTGATAAGCGTTTCCCATGGTATCGTATCTAATTTAGTGGAGTTTGTTGTTATTAAGTTGCCACTGAAGTCAGCTCTGACTCACGGCTACCTTACGGACAACAAGATGAAACGTTGGCCGGTTCTGCACCATCTTCATGGTGGTTGGTATGGTCAAGTCTGTTGTTGTGGGCAATGTGTATTTTTAGTGCCTTCTAACCTAGAGGGCTCATCTTCCAGCACTTTATCAGACAATATTCTGTTGCGCCACGTAGGGTTTTCATCAGCTAATTTTTGGAAGTAGGTTGCCATACCTTTCTTCCTAGTCAGTCTTAGTCCGGAAGCTCCATTGAAACCTGTCCGCCATGGGTGATCCTGCTAGTATTTGAAATACTGGTGACATAGCTTCTATCATCGTAGCAACATGCCAGCCACAGTACAGCACACTGGCTGATGGATGGTGGTAGTGGAGTTTATAAGACTAGAACTCTCCTGATGTCTAGTCCATTGCTTTGTTTAGTATGCCATTGTTCCACTTCTGATAGCAACATATCATGGACACTGGATTATGCTGGGAACCGTTAGGTGGGCTGGCAGGTGTGTTGGGTCCTAGTTCTGGCATTATTGCATTTGGCCGTGTGATCTGGGCCAAATCGTAACATATCGGAGCCCCAAGTCTCCCAGATATAAGTCAAGGGATTTATATTCAATCTCTGTCTGGTCCAGCTTTAACATTCTCTGATGTTTGCCAGTGTGTTTGTAACCCAGTGTTATTTTCTCTAGGGGAAAGAAAACTTTTTAACTTAAGTCATCTAAGGAATTCAGCTAGTTACCTATTCCACCTTCATCTATACCACTTCAGGAAGGGAAAGAAAATTCCAAGTGCGCTGTAGTTTAGCATCTGTATTATTTAGGGTTACTATTTGTCTTAGAAATATTCTGAGGGGCTTAAGTACTCTGGAGCCGTAGTGGCGCAGTGGTTAAGAGCTCGGTTCCTAACCAGAAGGTCAGCAGTTCAAATCCACCAGCCGCTCCTTGGAAACTCTATGGGGCAGTTCTACTCTGTCCTATAGGGTTGCTGTGAGTCAGAATCGACTCGATGGCAACTGAGTACTCGAGGATACATGTCAGGGTTTGTTGGGATATTAGACAGTCATTGCTTACTTGCTTGTTTGTTTTTAGTATGGTAATTTGCATATAGTTAAAAACCAAGCAAAAAACCAGAAATCGTCACCGTGGCATCAATTCTGATTCATGGTGACTCCGTGTGCATCAGAGTAGGACTGCGCTCCATTGGGTTTTCAAAGGCTGTGATCTTTTGGAAGTAAATTGCCAGGCCTTTCTTCTGAGGCACCTCTGGGTAGATTTGAACCTCCAGCTTTTTGGTTAGTAGCTGAGTTCTTAACCATTTGCACCACCCAGGGGCCCCTTGCATATAGGAAGTGCTCAGTAAATAACTTCTGAATGAATGAAGGAGGTGAATGAAATTGCTCATGTTGAAAACACACGCCGTAAAACACAGAAGGCATCTTGCGACCTACGTTCCCAGCATCCGCAGACACACGAGATGGTTCACCTGCAGGAGGTGTGTCTCTTGAAGCTGGTGGCTGCAGTGGCCCACTGCGCTCCTCCCTGGATACATCATGTAGAGAAGGGTTTTCTCTCCCACAACAGACTCATGTCATCTACGTCGGTCATACTTTTTTGTTTCCTCCCGCTACCCCTCTTGTTGTTCTTGGGTGTCATCAAGTCAATGCCGACTCACAGAGACTCCATGGGACAGAGTAGAGCTGCCCTATTGGTTTTTCTTGGCTGTAATCTTTGTGGAAGCAGATTGCCAGGTTTTTCTCCCATGGGGCTGCTGGGTGGGTTTGAACCGTCAACCTTTTGGTTAGCAGCTGAGTGGTTAACCGTTGTACCGCCAGGGTCCTTCCCCTCTCCCCTTTAATTGTCAGTAATAGGTAGCTGGCTAAAAGATACAGTCCTAGAAATTGACTGTATCATTTTAGGAAAGGGTGTATGTTTTGAGATGGTGAAGCCAACTACTCAGTTGTCTTTTTTTATAGGGTGTTGAGTAAATTTTAGCATATGCTAATATTGGCTCATGGTTGCGGAGGGGCAACCTAATTAACCAAGCCGACCTAGTTTCTGTTCCCTCTAGGAAGCCTTCTTCTCTTTCCACCCTTCCTTCCTGTGTACAGAAAAGTCGTGTTTTCAGTTTTAGAAGAATAATCTCAAAGAATGACAATATGCCTTAAATCTCATTAACAGATCCAGCTGTTTATGTTCGGGATTAAGGTGTATTTTTTCCTTATGAAGAATTCCAATATTAACTAGTTTAGAGACTCATACCTTCTGTGGATGAGAAAACCAAGAGAGGTGAAGTAACTTGCTTGAGGTCACACAGAAGGTTACTTATAGGGCCGGGGGCCGGGACTGATACGGACTTCTTAAGAAGGTTCAAGGCTCTGTAGAATTTCTGTGGCAAAAGTGCACTTTTTGAGTTTTAGAAACCATAGAGGTTTACAGAAAACTTCTGTTGGCTAGTAATTGTTAGAGAGGTGGCACATTTTAAAATCGTTTAGCATTCATGCTTTTTTATTGTGGTGACCATATAGATAACAAAACATACGCCATATCAACAGTTGCTACATGTATAATTGGGTTAAGGTTGTGTAACTGTCTTGCTCTCCTTTTCCAAACCGTTCCACCACCTTTAACATAAGCTCGGTGCCCTTACCTAAGCAGAAACCTCTCCATTCCCCCTCCCTGCCACCCCTGGTAACCACTAAGAATCTTTGGTTTCTGGATTTATACTTGTAGATTCTCTTGTCCAAGCAGATACCATAAGGAGAAAATGTTCATTTTCATCTATTCACTGCGATTCCCTTGGTTTACGTACATCACTCGACTCAAAGTAACGCTTGCCTCCAATCAGTGCATGAAGGGATGGAACTGTTTGAATAGAAACACAGGCGTATGCTGATTTTCCAAGCTTTCTTCCTGGTAAATAAAACCAGAAGGCAAAGGTGGCCCTGTCAAACAGCTGGTAAAGTCATGAATATGTATACATTTAATTTGCATTCTCATTTTCCTTGTGACTTCTGTTAAGTGTTGAGTCAGACATTTAATATCCTGGAAAAATTTTTTTTTTCCCCTATGGCTGGAGCCTTCTTGAGAGTTCCTCCGTAAAACATCAAGTCCTAAATGTATTTATTGCAGAAACGTGTTCCCTTTGTAGCAAGCGCATTGAGTGGGGTTGGAAGGAGTCCTTGTGTTTTTTAAAAGCTGCCCAGTTAGAACTGTACATTTTGTAGCTCAGCTGTGCGGATGTGGACTTATCTGCAGAGCAGGCTGTTATTTTCTTCTGAATACTAGGGAAGTCGAGGAGGAGGAGGGGGAGTAACCTAGCCTTTTGTTTTAGTAAGCGTTTTTCTTTTTTCAAATAGTCTTTACACTTAACATAATCTATCAGTGAAATTTTTAAAGTGCTGTTTTGTAAACAATTGACAGCCTTTTAGAAAGGGTTTTACTCAGTCAGGCTCCTTTCAATGTAAACATTAGAGAGATAGATAGATGATAGAGAGATAGATAGACAGGTTGGTTGACAGGTAGATAGATAGCTACCATCCAGGACGTTGCCCAGTCCTGGATCTTCCTGGTGATTGCCAGCATGTTCAAGTTCACTGTAGGGGCTATTTTGCCAATCTATCTCTCCAAGAGTCTCCCAGGCCCTTGTTGGCCTCTACTTCACCAAACATAATGTCCTTATATAGCAATTGATCCCTCCTGATGATGTGTTCAAAGCAAGTGAGTTGAATACTATTCTACTGTGATCCATAACATTTTCATTGGGTAGTTTTTGGAAGGAGATCGCCAGGCCTTTCTTCCTAGTCTGTCTTATTCTGGAAGTTTCGCTAAAATCTGCCCACTATAGGTGGCCCTGCTGGTAGTTGAAATACTGGTGGCATAGCTTCCAGCATCCCAACAACACACAAGCCACCACAGTATGACAAAGTGACAGATGAGTCCAAAACCCAAAACCAAACCCACTGCCGTCGAGTCGATTCCGACTCATAGTGACCTTATAGAACAGAGTAGAACTGCCCCATAGCGTTTCCAAGGAGGGCCTGGTGGATTCAAACTGCTGAACTCTTAGCAGCCGTAGCACTTAACCACTACACCACCAGGGTTTCCAACAGATGAGAGGTGGAATATTAATATAAGGCCTGGGAAAACAGGCTTGATTTTGTGTATTCTATTCTCAGTTGCTATCCACTTCTGTATAACTTCATCAGAAGCATTTAAGGAAGGTGAGGACACAAGAAAACATTGGAGTACTATCCAGATTAGGTTACTCTTGGGAAGATTTGAAACATAGTAATTAGGACATGGTTATAGTGTCTTGATGTTATCACTTTAAGTTAAAAACAAAACAAAAAAAACCCTTCGTTTTTGGGTTCCTTTTTGTAGCAAGACTTGTGTATTGCTCACCGGGCTGAGTAAACAGCAGCATTGCAGTCTGTTCTTGCGAGTTGACATGATGGGTGAGCTGTAAGTTCTTGAGACTTGTTTTCTCTTGCACTTTTAGGCGCTCTGTTGTGAAATTGCAATAACATATAAAGCCTTGAGTGTTTGGTATTGCTGCCACTTTAAAAACATGTAAGTGTATGTGTGTGTTCCTTTGTCGGTTCAGGCAAGGCTTGCAGCTGCAATCACTGTAGACCTAAGGAGTATAAAAAAAAAAAAAAATAAGGAGTATAAGTACCTGGAATTGCAACTGAAGTTTCAACGACAACACTAGGAAGTTCATCTGTTTTTGTAAGAAAAAGGTGATATTTACACCTTTGCCTTCCAGTCCTTCTGAGCAAAGGGTTATTGGAAGGACGGTAACTTTATAGCCACCAGCCACTCAAAACGTATTTCTTTACTCCATGGACAGACTGGCACAAGAAATGCGATAGAGTCCACATGTTGGGGTGTGGGTTTTTAAAAAAAATTAATGCACCCTTTCCTTTCATTCCCCGCCCCCCCCCCCCCCAAAAAACTCTGTCCACCATCCTCTGGGTCTGTGACATTTGGAAATAAAGTAAAATGACAAAAACAGCAACAATTGAAAAGAAGGCAGTCTGACCTCCGTGAGGGTGTGGTAAGCACTTCACAGATGTCGTACTTGTTAATGAAGAAGGCTAGGCAACATGCTTTATTTACCTTTTTTATTCCTGGAATTTAGCAGAATGCCTGGCAAATGGCGGGGGGTTAACAAATATGTATCGAACAATTTTTGCATCCAAATGAGTACCATTCTTCAAAGGTTTTGGACATTTTATAATTATTCTAATGGTACTATTATTTTCCAAACCATTTTAGAAACACAGCAGGCAAGCTGGTAGATACTGATTGCAATAGTTTATGGTGGTCCTACATAAATTTTTTTTTAAATCACAAATGGCATTTATGCACCAGACTATCAAACTTTTTTAACAAGCATGCTTAGAAATTTTTTTTCCTTAGAGTAATCTAAATATAAAATGTGGTATTCTGTTCTTCTTTAAAAGAATCAGATAAACTTTTTTTTAAAGCACCTGGGGTGGCTGAGTGGCGAGTTTTTCTTGGGGCACATAGACGAGAAGGGACTTTAAGTTGATCTAAGTTAATCGACTTAAATGTCACCTCCTCTTGGGGCCTTCCCTGATCATCTAACCTAATAGATCCTTTCTCCATGTATTTTCTTCCCTTATCCCAATGGATACTTATATATTTATTTACTCCACTTGTTTTTCTGTTACTTACCCTCAAACGCCACCACGTGTCTATCAGTTTGTCATACTGTAGTTTGGCGGTCTGGTGAATACTGTAGTGATTACGTGCTGCTGTGATGCTGGGTGGGTGATGATGGAAGTTATGACGCCATTTTTTCAAATACCAGCAGGGTCACCCATGGCCGACAGGGTTTAGCAGAGTTTCCAAACTAAGATGCACTAGGAAGAAAAGCCAGGTGATCTACTTCTGAAAATTGGCCAGTGGAAACCCTATGGATCACAACAGAACATTGTTTGCTAGAGTGCTCAAAGATGAGCCCCCTAGGTTGGAAGCCCCCTAGGTTGGAAACCCCCTAGGTTGGAAGGCACTCAAAATACACAGAGGCCAAAACAGTGGACTCAAGCCTACCAACGATCGTGAAGATGGCGTAAGATTGGAAAGGTTGGTGATTCGAACCCACCCACAGGTGCTTTGAAGGAAAGTCCCGATGATTTACTTCTGAAAAGTCAGCTGTTGATAGCCCTATGGAGCAACAGTTCTACTCTGACACGCATTGGGCCACCATGAGTCGGAATCGATGCGATGACAATTGCTGAGTCCCCCGGTCTCCTCACAAAAAAAGTTTTAATTTTTGTCCGGAGACATCGTGAAACTTGAAGGGTAGGCACCTGATGGAACTTGGAGTTGGGAAAGAGTGACTCAGAAGGCTGCCTTATCTGTGGTGTAGGATAGATAAACCACAACTTTAAAACATGAACTTTAAACTGGGAGCTGTCTATATTTTTTCACATATTGCTTACCCTAAACTTCATACCAATTCATTTTAATGAGAACTTAAGTACTGTAAGGGGGAAAAAATTCACTTTTTAAAAAGTACCTCAAAAAGAATTTGACAAGGTATTTTTTTTTCTTCTGAAATTCATTGAGACCTCAAGGTGCCCGTTTGAACTGGCCATTCAAGCTCAAAACGAAAGGGGCTCAAAACAGGAAGCCTTAGGTTATCTAGAACCTTTGAGCTGCGTGTTTTTCTCCTGTAATACATTTCCTGATGGCTGAGGGCTTGCTAGCTTCTGTAAGCACTGAAATGTGTTAAAGCCAATTTCTGGATAGAAAATTTCCCCCAAATTGTCCTCTTTCTCTGATTCTTAAAAAAGGTTATATAGGATGTATCTTTTTTTTTTTTTTTTAACGATATAAGATTTTCATTTTCAGGATTGTGTTGTTGTCAGGTGCCGTCATAGCGACCCTACGTGCAACAGAACAAAACACTGCCGGGTCCTGTGCCCTCCGCACAATTGTTGTTATGCTTGAGCCCGTTGTTGAAGCCGCTGTGTCAATCCATCTCATTGAGGGTCTTCCTCTTTTTCGCTGACCTTCTACTTTACCAAGCGTGATATCCTTCTCCAGGGACTGGTCCCTCCTGATAGCACATCCAAAGTGTGTGAGACAAAGTCTTGCCATCTTTGCTCTAGGACTGTGCTCTGTTACAATAAAGGGAAGGAACCCGGGTAGTGCACCTGGTTAAGTGCTTGGCTGCTGATCGAAAGGGCAGCAGTTCCAACCCACCCAGTGGCTTTGCAGGAAAAGACCTGGCGATCTGCTCTCATAGAGATTACAGCCAAGAAAACCCAATGAGGCAGCTCTATTCTCTCACACGGGGTTGCTATGAGTCGAAATCAACTCGATGGCACCTAACGACAACAGCATAATAAAGTGAGAGCTTCAGGATCTCTTCGGGGATATAAAGTTCTCTGCCCCTGTACCAAATGGCCCCACTTTGCTATTTTTGAAAATCTTGCCTGCCTTTATTAATTTGTTTGTTTATTTATTTATTTTTTTGGTGGGGGGCCCTGTTTCCGTGGCTTTCAGCAATGACAGCCGCTTTGCCTCATTGTTTGCTATTGGGAGTCTGTTGTGATCTTGGCAACCAGATAACACCCGTATTGTCAGGATTGCGTTTCCCAAAGAGACTTACATTATTCACTACATTTGAAATTTTAAAAATGAGAAAAAAGCAGTTTATGGGGGCGAGCTCCGACAGTTGTGTGTAAAGCAATCAAGCTTTTGTTTCTTTTAGTTCATTTAATTTATTGGACAATAAAGAATATGTTTTTCTTATGTCCTGTTTTTGGGCTCTTCAGAAGAATAAGATGCTGCCCTCTTAGGCTGAAATGTGCCAGGGTTTCTTTTTGCTTTCTTCTCAAGCATTGGTGATGTGTTTACTGCGTCATGGCCACGAACATGCTTTCATAGACGTTTTCATTTAACTTAAACGTAGAGTGGTAGTTTATGGGTAGTTTGGGCACAGTTTCATTTTCGCTGTCTTTAGAGTTCTAGATTAGCAAAGGTGTTTCTCCTTTTATTGGAGAAATTACGTAGAAAATTTCCCCCAACCTTCCAGATTTCCATCTTCCATTGGAAAACTTTACTGTTGTTGTTACATATTCCACTGGAAAATTTTTTTTTTTATCTATAAAACTTAAAAAAAAATTTTTTTTATTGTGCTTTAAGTGAAAGTCTACAAATCAAGTCAGTCTCTCATGTAAAAATTGTTACCCACCTTGCTATATACTCCTAATTGCTCTCCCCCTAGTGAGACAACACACTCTTTCCCTCTACTCTCTCTTTTCGTGTCCATTCGGCCAGCTTCTGGCCCCCCCTGCCTTCTCATCTCCCCTCCAGACAGGAGATGCCGACATAGTCCCATGTGTCTACTTGATCCAAGAAGCTTATTCTTCACCAGTATCATTTTCTATCCCATTGTCCAGTCCAATCCCTGCCTGGAGAGTTCCCTTTGGGAATAATTCCTGTCTTGGGCTAACAGAAGGTCTGGGGACCATGACCACCCAGGTCCTTCTAATCTCAGTCAGACCATTAAGTCTGGTCTTTTGATAAGAATTTAGTGTCTGCATCCCACTGCTCTCCTGCTCCCTCAGGGGTTCTCTGTTGTGTTCCCTTTCAGGGCAGTCATCGGTTATAGCCAGGCACCATCTAGTTCTTCTGGTCTCTGGCTGATGTAGTCTCTGGTTTATGTGGCCCTTTGTGCCTCTTGGGCTCATAATTACCTTGTGTCTTTGGTGTTCTTCATTCTCATTTGCTCCAGGAGGGTTGAGACCAATTAATGCATTTTAGATGGCCGCTTGCTAGCGTTTAAGACCCCAGACGCCACTCTTCAAAGTGGGATGCAGAATGTTTTTTTAAATAGATTTTATTATGCCAGTTGACTTAGAGGTCCCCTGAAACTGTGGTTCCCAAACCCCTGCCACTGCTACGCTGGCCTTTGAAGCGTTCAGTTTATTCAGGAAACAGCTTTTGGTTTAGTCCAGTTGTGCCAATCTCTCCTGTATTGTGTGTTGTCTTTCCCTTCACCTAAAATAGTTTTTATCTACTATCTAATTAGTGAATAGTCCTCTCCCTCTCTCTCCCCTCTCGTAACCATCAAAGAATATTTTCTTCTCTGTTTAAACTGTTTCTCGAGTTCTTATAATAGTAGTCTTATACAACATTTGTCCTTTTGCAACTAATTTTACTCAGCACAATGCCTTCCAGGCTCGTCCATGTTATGAAATGATTCACGGTTTCATCACTGTTCTTTATTGATGTGTACTATTCCATTGTGTGAATATACCATAATTTATTTATCCATTCATCCGTTGATGGGCACTTTGGTTGCTTCCATCTTTTTGCTATTGTAAGCATCCACTGGAAAATTGTAATGTTGCTGTCGTTATTAGTTGCTGTCGAGTCTGCTCCAACTTATAGCAACCCCATGTATAACAGACTAAAACACTGTCTGGTCCTATGCCATCTTCACAGTCATTGTTTTGTTTGAGTCCATTGTTGTGACTCTAGCGTAGTGCCTTCCAGAGTAGGGCCTCGCCTTCCAGCACTATACCTGGCAATGTTCAGTTGTGATCTAAAAGGTTTTCATTGGTTAGTTTTCAGAAGTAGATCACCAGGCCTTTCTTCCTAGTCTGTTTTAATCTGAAAGGTCTGTTAAAACCTGTCCATCGTGGATGACCCTGCTAGTATTTGAAACACTGGTGGCATAGCTTTCAGCATCTCAGCAACGTACAAGCCACTGCAGTACGACAAACTGACAGACAGATGGTAGGAAAACTTTAACACCTACAATAAAATAATTCAGGTGAATAATGGAAACTTAAGTTTATTTTTAAGGATAATAACCAGCCTTTTAGGCTGTGGACTCATACTAGGGAAACAGAAAAGCAATGGCGTCACTGTTTTGGCAAGTTATATTTAAGCAATGCCCTTTTACTGTATTTCCAAAGACATTTATTTTAGACAGAGTGGTGAAGATTTATGGAAAATAAAGCAAGCGAGAAATCAGAAAGTCCCTCATGCTAAGGGTTAAGAGCAAAACATGACTTTTGGTTATGGAAAACAGAATGGAAATTCGGCTTTTAAGGCTTGGGTATGTTTGTGCTCCGTTAAGTAATTTTGCAGTTTCTCAGAAACCCCTTCGCCTCTGTGGCAATTCATAACGTGAACCCGATGCAGCATTTCATTTTGTGCAAACATGAGGTCAGGAACCGTCATCTTCTACGTGTGTCAGAAGACCTCTGGAAGCACTTTAGAAGTGACCGGTAAGTATCCCGCACGTGCGCCTGGTGTCTTTGTTACCGAGTGCTGCCGTAACGAGAATACCACTAGCAGGTGGCTTTAAAGACCAGAAATGTATCTTCTCACAGTTGAGTCAGGAGTTTCTAAGTCAGAATTCAGGACGCAGCTCTAGGGAGGTCCTTCTTTGTCCATTTCCGCTTCTAGTAGCTGCCAGCAGTCCTTGGCATTGCTGGGCTTCTAAGTGCATCTTTTTCTGTCATCTGTCTTCGTCTTAAGGACCCCTGGTGGCTCAGTGGTTCAACACTTGCCTACTAAGCAAAAGGTCAGGGGTTTGAACCCACCAGCTGCTCCGAGGGAGAAAGATGTAGCAGTTTGCTTCGTAAAGATTTATGGCCCTGGGAACCCTATGGAACAGTTCTACTCTGTCCTATGGGATCAACTCAAAGGCAATGGGTTGGATGTTTTGTGTGTGTGTGTGTGTGTGTGTTGGAACGGGGGTGTCTCTGTGTCTACTCTGCTCTTTTTATAACTCAGAGGTGATGAGGTTTAGGACCCACCTTATACTAGTATGACCTCAGCAGTGTAACAAAAGAAAAGCCCCTATTTCTAAACTGGGTTGTATTTATAGGGGTTAGAAATTCAACACTTTTTGGGGGGAGGAGGGGTAGTGGTGACAATTCAGCCTGTAATCCCTGGTGACTTCAGAGATGACCATCAGCACCCCTGACATTACATTTTTGTTTCTTCATCTCTCCACCTCCTTCCCTGGAACAAAACTTCCTAAGGGCAAGGACTTTGTTTTCTTCATTCCTGTGTCCTCAGATCCTGGAACAGAGTTGACTGTCCATCGTCATCGTCATCATCGTTGTTGTCACTGTCATCATCGTGACAACAACTACCAGTTCTTAACTCCTACTGTGGGCCAGGCACAATACATGGGAGGACATGAAGTCATAAAGCCACTTCGAGTGCTTTGGAGCCATATAACGTGAAAATAATTAGGGTGGGCATAGGTGGTAGGAGACAGGATTGGGAAGGAGCGTGGAGGTCAGGCCATGGGCATCTTGTCAGCTGTGCTAAAGGAGTTTGAACTTTCTTCTATGGGCAATGAGGTGTCAACCAGAGGATTCTCATAGGCAAGGGATGACCTGAAATTATATTTTAGGTTAGCAGCATGGGCGGCTATAGTTTGGGAGGTGAATTAGGAGGGAAAGAAATGAGACGGGGGACCAGTTACAAGAGAGACAATGAGGGCTTGCATTAAGGTAGCAAGGGTGGGGAAGAGGGAGCGGGTTTGAGATTTAGAATGAAGAGTTAAAGGAGTTGATGGCCAATCAGCTATGAATTTTGAGGTAACAGGGGAAGCAGAAGACCACTCTCTGGATTTTGGTTTGAGTGGTTAGGGAGATTGGGGAGTGATACTCGACAGCGAGGGAACACCCAGAAGAGGCAGCGTATTTGTAGTGGTAGAGGTGGTAGGGCTGTGACAATGAGTCCAGTTTTGGACATATATTTGAGATACCTGTGGGATATCCAGATGGAATGTGGCTATAAGGAGAGAGGTTCCTGGTGGAGACACTGGCTGTGTTATGGTCATTGGTTTCTGGGGAGTGGTTGAAGCCACAGGGGTGGATGAGACTGAGATACCTCCAGGTGGAGGATCTAGGAGGAAGTTGTATATGAGTGGATATAAGGAGAGAAGTGGATGATGGAGACACGATGTTATGATCCTTGGTCTCTGGGCAGTGATTAAAGCCACAGGTGGATGAGGTATCTGTAGGACCTCCAGGTGGAGGGTCTAGAAGGAAGTTGTATATAGGTGGATGTAAGGAGAGAGGTTCATGGTGGGGACACAGTGTTATGGTCCTTGGTCTCTGGGGAATGAGCAAAGCCATGGATTAAATAAGATTTCTTGCAAAGGTTTGCAGAATAAGAAGAATAGATGGCTGAGAACCAACATTATTACCTGACCTTAATTTGCAATTTCATTTCTCCTTACCTTACCAAACCCAAACCCACTGCCATCGAATCGATTCCGACTTATAGCATCCAGATAGGACAGAGTAGAACTTCCCCATAGGGTTTCTGAGGCTGTAAATCATTACAGAAGCAGACTGCCACATCTTTCTTCCACAGAGTGGCTGTTGGCTTCTGTTGACCTTTCAGTTAGCAGCCAAGTGCTTAACCATTGTGCCACCAGGGCTCCTTCTCCATACCTTGGCTTCTCCATTTTCTCCCCTGAACCTTCTTCCGTTGTCTTCTCTATTTAAAGACGTGGCATTAGATTTTCATTATGCTGCATACATCCCAGTCTTCTGAAAACCTCTGACTCACTGATCACACTCCCCCAGAAGTGCTTTCTCACATATGCATCCTTTTTGGCCTTCTTGTCCTCAAGATGCCTTTAGAGCTTTCCCTCGGGGCTCCCTTTTCATTTGTCCTTAGCTTATCTCCCCACACAGACTAGAACCCTGACAGTGGGGACCTCGTTCTTCTTGCTTTCTCTTCCCCACCCAGCCCAGCAGGTACAGTGCCTGCCCTCCACTCACTACTCACAAGACTTGTTTTTTGAGAATTTTCTTATTGCAAAAATACATGTAAGACAACATTTGCCAATTCAACATTTTTCAGGGTCCTACTACTTTTTATTGATGTTTTTATTCTCCTTTAGAAGAGTTAAATAAAAAGGTAGACAACTCAGAATTTTAAAAGGGCATATATCAGTTGATGTACCTTGAACTAAACCGCAAGTGCCTGCTTAAGATGGGTTTGTAGCTAGAATGTTCTGTAGCTCGCTAAAAAAAAGAAAGGAATTGAATTAGCCAAAAGGTCCATAAAACCACTGCAGAGTTTCAGTCTGTCATTTGTCATTCTCACTGTTTTAAAATTTCAGCAGAAGAGAATATACCCTTTGGCAGCTCTCCTGTATCTGCCATGGCTTATTGAAAGCTGAATTTATCTGTTGGTTTCAATGGGCTGAACATCTTGTGTTTTTAAGAGACATTTGCCTATGTTTGCACAGACTGACTCTGGGGGCAGTGGGAACACTGGTCCGAGGGGAGCAATTGTGAGTATCCTTGCTCTTCTGATGATAGAAAATGACACAATTAGGGACCTTAGCTGAATATCCTCCAGCAAACTGAACAATAAAGACCAACATAAACACGTCACTTGGCCTCATGGCACTTACACTGAAATTTGATGTCGGGGAAGAGCCCAGTCCCTGGACCAGGTGACCTAGGTTCAAATCCTGGCCAGCCCTCACTCTCAGGAAACTTGGCTTTGCCTCCTGGAGCATGCTTTCCTCAATTGTACAATGAGGATAAGTTGTGACCTCTGGCCAAGTGACTTACCTTCTTTGTACCTTTTTTTCACTCATCTGTGGAATGAGCATCTAATTGTTCGGTTCAGAAGGAGCCCTGGTGGCACAGTGGTTAAGCTCTCGGCTGCTAACCGAAAGGTCGACAGTTTCAACCCACCAGCTGCTCCGCCAGAGAAAGATGCGGTAACCTGCTTCCGTAAAGATTACAGCCTTGGAAACACTGTGGGGCAGTTCTACTCTGTCCTATAGGGTCCCTATGAATCAAATTTGACTCGTCAGCAACAGGTATGGGTTCTAGTTCAGACGCTTGTTACCGGGTCAAATGAAATGATGGTCTTTGAGGTCGCTAGAACAAAAGCCTCGTACACATTAAAGAATTTATTTTATAGGAATTGGAGAGGGAGTTTGGGCCCTGGGCAGCCACCTTTTTAGCTCCTGGGCAAGCAGATCTGAGGCAGGGGTGTGACATCCGCTGTGGCAGGTCCCACACCACTCATGGGTGGCTTTAAAGAACAGAAATGTATTTTCTCACAGTTAGGGCTAGAAGCCTGAATTCAGGGTCTTGGCTGTGTTGATTCCTTCCTTTTTGGTAGCCCTGGGTGTTCCTTGGTGTACCTTTCCTCCTAGCTGCTCCTCAGATGGGTCTGATTTCCCCGTGTGTATGTGTGTCTGTTCTGCTCTTTTCGTTATTTTTTGTTTTGTTGTTGAGAAGATACACAGGAAAATCAACACCAATCCAGCAGTTTCTACATGTACAATTCAGTGATCTTGACTACATTCTTCAAGTTGTGCTACCATTCTCACCCTTTTCTGAGTTGTTCCTCCCCATTAACATAAAACCACTGCCCCCAAGGTTCCCGTCTAATCTTTTGAGTTGCTGTCAATTTGATCCCATATAGATAGTTCTTAAAAAAACATAATGCCCAAGGCAGACTGTTCTGACTAGTTTAGATAGACTTGTTTGGTTTTAAGATACTTCAGGGGATGTTTTTGGTTTAGGGTTTCAAGATTATCTCAGGGCAGTAGTTTCAGGGATTCATCCACTTCTGTGGCTCCAGAAAGCCTAGAGTCCATGAGAATTTGGAATTCTGTTCTGCATTTTCCCCCTTTTGATCAGGATACGTCTATGAACTCTTTGATCAAAATGTTCAGTAATGGTAGCCAGGCACCATCCAGTTCTTCTGGTCTCATGGCAAAGGAGGCAGTTGTTTATGGAGGCAGTTAGCCACACATTCTGTTTCCTCCTCCTATTCTTAATTCTCCTTCTTCCTTTTTTGCTCCAGCTTGCTAGGGAACAACTGTTGTGCCTTGGTTGGCCTCTCGCAAGCTTTTAAGACCCCAGGCACTACACAACAGACTAGGAGCTAGAACAGAAGCACTAAACACATTATTAGGCCAATTAACTGGCATGTCCCATAAAACCATGATCCTAAACCTCCAAATCAAGAATCCAGATCTCCTGAGGTATTTAACTGTACATAAACAGCCTTGGCGGCTATTCTTTTTTGTTGTTGTTGTTATAAATAGCACGGCTTTTGCCAATTTGACTTTTTATAGGTGTACAACTTATTGACAACAATTACAATAATCAGGTGTGCAACCCTACCCTTAAGCAATGCCTAAACTCCCCTTTTCCCCCACCTTCCCACCCCTGATAACCACTGATAAGCTTTGGTCTCTGTATATTTGCCTTTTCTTGTGAGGTCATATGATATTTGGTCTTTTGTGTATTCTGCTCTTTTTATGACTCAGAAGTGATTAGGTTTAGGACCCATCCTGCACTGGTAAGGCCTCATTAGTATAGAGAAAGAAAAATGAATTCCCAAACAGGATCACACACACAGGCTCAGGGGTTAGGATTTCAACATATATTTGGGGGGAACACAATTCAATCTATATCTAACAGCCCTCACCAAAGAATAATTCTCCTCCTCCATCTGCAGGGGCTAAGGGCATGTACAGGCCCTTTGCTAAAGTCCGATCTGAGCTCTGGAGTTTAAACACATCTACAGCATGGTTAAAGTGATCGACTGCTAAGGAAAAGATTGGTGGTTCAAAACCACCAGTGGCTCCAAAGGAGAGACATGTGGCGGTCTGCTTCTGTACAGATTTATAGCCTTGGAAACCCTGTGGGGTTGCAATGACTTGGAATCGACTCAGTGGCGGTGGGCTTAGTTTAGTTTTTTTTTTTTTTTTTTTACAACGTGGATGAAGAGGGCAGCGTGCTTCCCTTTTGAAAAGGGGTGAATCTTGGATTTTTTGAAGAAAGCAAAACTAACGTTTACTTGTTAAAGAAAAGGAATGCTGGTGGCAGCAAGTAATTCATATGATTGGGTGCAACCTAGGACGTGGTGCTCAAAGTCTTAAATAAGTTAATTGTTTGTTCAGTTCAATTACATTAAAAATTATATTATAATCAATAAAACTAAGATTCTTAAAAAAAAGCAATGAAACAATATTCATATGTGTGTGTGTGTTACTAGCTAGAATATATGTAGCAAATATATAGTGATTTAACAACTAGTCTTTATTTGGATTGGCCACCAAAAGCTAGCTACCATTATTTTATGCAAGAGTAAGTGAAACATAATTTAAGTGACCAAAAGCACAAGAAGGCACAACGTATGTGAAAACATCATCGACAGTAATGATAAAGGAAATTCAGCCTGAGGTAACTGAGGTTAAAACTATAAAAATGATAAATTCCATTATTGATGTTGGTGTGTAGACTTAGAAATATTCTTGTATTATTAATAGCATTCAAATCGATGCAGACTTTCTGAAGGGTTCCAACAACATTTTACAAAAAGCCATTTCACTGAACATACCCTTTGATCTGGTAGTCTCTCTTTTCTGAGGAAAAAAGAAATCAAAGAAGAAAAAAAATTCTTGTGAGAACAATATTCTGTATAATAGTGAAAAGCTAAAAACTCCAAACCAGTACCTAACATTTGGGGATATAATTAAACAAATGATAATAGCTCATAACAATAGAATATTATTTGCTGATAAAACAGTATAGAAAAGTTTGTGTGAAATAACTGAAAAAAAATAGACACATTGTTATGAAAGACTGTTTACAATAAGTATACTGATGGGGATCAGAAATGACAGGGTACTTTTATACAATTTGCTCTGATGATTTTGTTAACTTTTTGTTGTATGTCTGGCTGTACATGAATGTGATATGAAGAATAGAATTCACTTAAAGGATATCATAAGACGTAGGAACTGGAGTCCCGGGTAGTGCAGATGGCTAAGTGCTTGACTACTAGCCAAAAGGTTCGGCAGTTAGAGCCTACTCAGAGGTGCTCTGGAACAAAGGCCTGGAAATCTTCCAGAAGGTCACAGCCTTGAGAGCCCTGTGGAGCAGTTCTATTCTGATACACGTGGGGTCACCATGAGTCAGAATTGACACGATGGTAACAACAAGGCACTGATAGTGCAGGATCAGCAAGGTTTGGAGCAGGCTCTGGGAGGTTAGGCTAGGCAATCAAAGAAATAATCCTTAAGACCAACGGAAACTAACATCGATTCCCCACAGGCGCGCGGAATCAGCAGATGAGATTTATTTCGGGATTAGAGAGTTTTTTTTTTTTTTTTTTCAAGAAGGTTTTAGATCTGTGATCACAGCCTATAACCAATTATAATAGCAAAAATAAATAAATAAAGTTTAATTCCCTGTTAGAAAAAAACCTTAATTCCGAATCGTTATCATGCTTCAAGTCATATCACACGCAGCTAAATTCTAGAAAAGCAGACGTTTTAGATAAGCCGGCAGAAGTCATCGTAATGGAATTTGACCTGTACTCTGTTAAGAAACAAAACTCTTGAGCTCGTTACACGAGGTTGTATCGGAACAGGACCATAAATTCCAAGGAATTCACTGGGTCCTTAAAGTAGGTGGGTAGCCACTATGTAGACACCAAGAACAAATACAAATCAACTAGGTTGAAAACAGGAAGAGTATCACTGGCTTCCACAATTGTTTGAAATTTAAAAACTTCAGGATGACGCTCCAGGGTATCTCCTCTTTGCAGGAGAAAGGATTATCCCAGAGACAAATGGGGCGCTTGTCTCCTTGCAGTGCTTGCTCAAAGGACCTCCCGACTGGTTCTTTAATCATTAACAAGTAAATATGACCCCATAATCCCCACTGTTAAGGAAGATTACCTTTAGCACAGCCTATAGATCCCTTTAAGGAGCCCTGATGGCGCAGTGGTTAAGTGCTCACCTGCTAACCGAAAGGTCAGTGATTCTGACTCACCAGCTGCTCAGTGGGGGAAAGATGTGGAAATCTGCTCCCATAAAGAGTACAGCCTTGGAAACCCTATGGGACCGTTCTACTCTGTCCTGTGTGGTCGCTGTGAGTCAGAATCTCCTGGACACAGTGGGCTTGGTGTTTTGGTTTGGGTGGATCGCTTCAATGTGTGTGGTACTTTGGTTCCCAGGGTCATGTGTTGTGTTCACGTGCTGCTTGAGAGTCTTAGACACAGTTCTACAACTCTTGGTCCCTAACGGGTAGAGCATTTCAGTTTAACATCCATTTATGAACAGTGGTTCTTCCAGTGTAATTTTTGATGCTCCTGATGTCAGCAGTGGGATTTGTATGTTTTGCAGGGAGAAGGGAGGAGAGGAGAAGCTGCCATTGCATTATGTTCACTGGACAGGGCCAAAGTGGTCCAGCTCCTTGGTCTTCCCAGCAAAGAACAGCTTCTAAAGTGAGGCTGGTGTTGTTGGTGCCCGTTGAGTGGATTCTGACTTGTGGTGACCCCATGTGTGCGGAGTAGAAGCCCTCCATAGGGTTTTCGAGGCTGTGACCTTTCAGAAGCAGATCACCAGGCCTGTCTTCCGAGGTGCCTGTGGTGGGTTTGAGCCATAAACCTTTCGGCTAGTAGTTGAGTGTGGTCTCTGGGTGGCGCAGTGAAGTCCCTGACTACTAGCTGAAGGGTTGGCAGTTTGAACCCATCCAGAGGTGCCTTGGCAGATGGGCCTGGAAATCTGCTTCTGACAGGTCACGGTTTTGAAAATCCTACGGAGCAGTTCTACTCTGCACACGTGGGGTCCCCAAGAATTGGAATCAGCTCGACGGTACTTACCAACAACATCAAGATAAGCCGAATGATGCCACTTCAATGGCTTCTTGAGAGGATTAACTGAGAGAGAATTTGGATCTAGGAACGAAGCAGCTGCTCTTTCCTTTTATTTTTTACATGAAAAGCGTTTTGTAAGGTGCTGAGACGAGAAGGGATAACACTTAGAATTAGGGGGTTGGGGGGAGTGTGGGGGAGGCAGTTGGATAAACCAATGAGTGGGCCTTGCCCTCCAGGAATTTGTAGTGCCTTAGGGGAGTCCAGGCCACACACTTAGGGGAAGATAATGAAGAGAAGGGTGAATGTGACTGGAATTAGGGTGAAATCCAGCCTCAGGAGTCCAATCAAACCTCTGAGGTTGTGGTGTGTGACCCTTGTTCTATCCAGATTCGAGGGCAGACTGGTAACACGGGACAAATACATGCTGTTAAATTCCTCTTGAGAGAAAGTCACACTTAAAAAAGTGATTGAATGTCAGAATCTGTTCCTTTGTTTTAGAAAATTGCCTCTTTTCCCCTGTATTTCAGGAAGTGTTTCATAATAAGCCAAATGGAACTTTTTAAACAATGAAGATGATTGCTGTGTAAAAGCTTGGCAGGTCCTCAGAAAGTTACACGTTGAATTACCATGTAGTCATTGTTGGGTGCTGTCGAGTTGATTCCGACTCATAGCAACCCTAGAGGTTAGAGTGGTTTGCCCCATAAGGTTTTCTAGGCTGTAATCCTTACAGGAGCAGATCTCCAGGTCTTTCTCCCAAGGAGAGACTGGTGGGTTCAAACGGCCGATGTTTCAGTTAGCAGTTGAATACTTAACCAGTGCACCATCAGGGCTCCTTTAGAATTACCTTAACCCACTAAGAATCCATTGCTGTTGAGTCAATTCTGACTCATAGTGACTCAGTAGGACAGTGTAGAGCTGTCCCATAGGGCTTCCAAGTAGCAGTTGGTGGATTTGAACCACAGACCTTTTGGTTAGCAGGCAAATGCTTTACCGCTGCACTACCAGCAATTCCATTTGAAAGCAGGGATATAAACAGATACAAGTACACCAATGTTTACTGCAGTACTATTTAGTGGGACCGTGACTGGCACGTCAGTTTAGGAAATCCTGGTGGCGTAGTGGTTAAGTGCTATGGCTGCTAACCAGGAGGTTGGCAGTTCAAATCCACCAGGCACTCATTGGAAACTCTATAGGGCAGTTCTACTCTGTCCTATAGGGTTGCTATGAGTCAGAATTGACTCGACGACAGTGGGTTTGGTTTTTTATTTTTTATTTACAATAGCCAAAAGGTAGAAACAACCAAAATGTCTACCAACAGATGCAGAGGTAAACAAAATATGGTACATACATAGAATGGAATATTACCCAGCGATAAAGAGAAGTCCTGATACATGCTACAACATGGATAAACCTTGAAAATATTATGCTTCTTGAAGTAAGTCAGAAACAAAAGGACAAATATTGTATGATCCCACTTACATGAGGTATCTAGAATGTTGTTAGATGCCTTAAAGTCCGTTCTGACTCGTAGCGACCCCAAGTACAACAGAACAACACGCTGCCTGGTCCTGCGCCGTCCTCACTGTCGTTGCTGTATTCGAGCCTATTGTAGCTGCTGTGTCGATCCTCGGTGAGGGTCTTCTCTTTCACTGACCCTTTACTTTACCAAGCATGATGTCCTTCTCCAGGGACTGATCCTTTCTGATAACATGTCCCACATTTGTGAGATGAAGTCTCGCCATCCTTGCTTCTAAGGAGCATTCTGGCTGTACTTCTTCCAACATAGATTTGTTCATTCTTTTGGGAGTCCATGGTAGGTATAGTCAGTATTCTTTGTCAATACCATAATTCAAAGACGTCAATTCTTCCTCATTGTGCCTTCATTGTCTAGCTTTCACATGCATATGAGGCCATTGAAAATGCCAGGGCTAGGGTCAGGCACACCGTAGTCCTCAAAGTGACCATATTGCTTTTTAACACTTTAAAGAGGTCTTTTGCTGCAGATTTGCCCAATGCAAAATGTCGTTTGATTTCTTAACTGCTGCTTCCATGGACGTTGATTGTGGATCCAAGTAAAATGAAATCCTTGACAACTTCAGTCTGTTTTTTTCACTGTTTATCATGATGTTGCTTGCTGGTCCAGTTGTGGGGATTTTTTTTGTGTGTGTGTATGTTGAGGTGTAATCCATACCAAAAACATGGCAATATTTTATAGGCAAATACATAGACCCTGGAGTTTGTTAGTGGTTACCAGAGGTGGGTGGGAGGGGGGACAGGGAAGGTATTACTTAGGAGGCACTGGATTTCTGTCAAGGATGACGGGAAAGATTGGAAACGCATAGTGGTGATGGTAGCACAATGCAGTGGACGTAGTTAATGTCACTGAGTTATACACTTAAAAATAAATACAAATGTTTTGTTACGTGTTTTTCACCAGAATAATATATATATATATATATATATATGAAAGTAGGTATAGGAAGCGATGGAGACAGCTCTCAGCTGCTTCCAGGCGACTTCCTGACACAGGGGTCCACACCTTTGCCACAGCTCCATTCGTGTTAACTAGTCCCAAGTAGAGTTGCCAACAGCACCTGGAATCTTCCACTTAACTCTGGATAAATTGTGAGGTGGAGGAGATAAGCACTTTATTTACATCTCTCCTGACAACTTAGGGGCCCTGGTGGTTCAGCAATTAAATGCTTGGCTGCTAACCAGAAGGTGTGCAGTTCGAACCCACCCACCCAGCGGCTCCATGTAAGAAAGACCTGGCTATCTGCTCTGTAATGATTATAGTCCTGGAAACCCTATGGGGCAGGTCTGCTCTGTCATCAGGGACACTATGAGTCCAAATCAACTGGTCAGCAATGGGTGTTTGGTTTGACAACTCACCTCTTTCCAGCATAGACATAAGATCCTTAGCTTAATCACATCTACAAAGTCCCTTTTTCCATGTGAGGTAACATACACACAGGGTCTGGGGATTAGGACATGGGCATCTTTGGGAGTGGGGGCATTGTTGGACCTATCCCAACTGGTATTCTGTAGTTCATCGAACCATTCCTGTTGTTGGTTACTTACACTGCCCCCAGTTTGGGGCCATTATGATACTCCGAAAGACATTTGCATACCTGGATCTTCTTTTCTTTTTGAATGTGTCCCTAAAGATAATGTAGGGTTCCGGGAACAAAGGGTATTGACATCTTCTGTGTTCTGTGTTTGCTCTTCCAATACGCGGTTACATTATTGGTGAATATATGAGTATGTCCATTTCCTTACAACCTCACCAGCGTTACTTTGTATCACTTAAAAGTGTCTTTCTGTAATTTGTTACAAAATGACATTTCCGTGTTGTTGTGTTGGTTTAATTTCCTTACTAGCTAGGCTGAAGCTTGTGGAGTGTATATGTGTGTTAATGTTTGTTGTGTCATTTGTATTTCAAGAATAGTGTATTTGTTTTGTCTTTCAGTTGCATCTGGAGCTAAAGAGTGGAGACAGGTAGACTTACTTAAGTAAGGGGTAAGGCTGATGTTAATGGATGGTATATATGAACTATTTTGCCTTTACTTCTCCATCAAAGAGAATGATCTTCAAAATGAAAAAGGCATCATTACGAGGGATTCAGAAGACGATGAAAGAACATCTAGGTAATCTGAGCCAGTTCACATCTCTGGACCACAATAGGTCACATCTCTCGATATTGAAGGAGTTAGCAGGTAGAATTTTTGAGCCACTGCCAAAGGTGGTTGAGTAAATTTTAGAGTAGGAGATATTCCAGAAGACCAGAGACACGCAATGTTCTTCCATGTAACTTCTGAGAAAGTCAGATTCCTAGGACTATCAGTATATGAAATGATCCCTTGCAAAAACTCAGAATTATTATCATGTAAATGGTTTATGACTCCATAGAAGAGATTGCCTTGATCCCCAGGGACCAACATAAATTTCTTAATGTGTGGTGACCAAGTTGTCACGTTTCCCTTTTTGACTGGGTTTCTGGGTTGTTACAGAATGAGCATGGCACAGACACCGAGGCATTTACAGAAATCTCTCCCAGGTCCTCTTACCTACACAACAGAGAAAAGTTGGACGATGACAGAATAATTAAATACAGTCACAGCTGATTCTATTCATGTACCATAGCACGGTTAATGACTGAATGTCAGACAACCTGGGAAGACCTTGGGGTTTTTCCTTGATCCCAAGTTAAAAAAGATTCTTAGGACTTGGATGGAAATCTTAAAAAAATATATGTATTATGTCGCTGATGACTCAAACTTCAATGCATTAGCTAAGTCTGTAGAATAAAGATCCATAGTCTCACCAATTATGAAAATGGGCCACAACCAATCAGAAAAATTTTACCAGCGTCTTAGTTATCTAGTGCTGCTGTAACAGGAATACCACAAGTGGGTGGCTTTAACAAAGAGAAATTTGTTTTCTCACAGTTCAGGAGGCTAGAAGTCCAATTTCAGGGCACTGGCCCTAGGGGAAGGTTTTCTCTTTCTCCTGGCTCTGAGAGAAGGTTCTTGTCTCTTTGTAGCTCTATTCCTTGGCAGTCGTGGTGGTCTTCATGTGGCACACCATCTGTCCTCCCCCACCTCTATTGGCTCTTCTGTCCTATTTCTATCTCAAAGGTGATTGGCTTAGAACATAACCCAACCTGATATGACCTCTTAACATAACAAAGAAAACTCATTCCCAAATGGGATTATAACCACAGGTATAGAGTTTAGGATTTACTACATATATTTGGGGGGGGGGGATACAATTTAATCCATAACAACCAGAAATAATGAGAATTTTTAAAAAGTCAGTTGCACAAATACAGATGGAGAGATAACACACCGGTAAGAGCAGAGCACATGAAAATATCAAGTCAGACTGTTTGCAAACTTGACAGGAATGAGAAGTGAGGAGATTGCCAAAGAAAGCTCGTGCATTCAGCGGCATGATGAGAAATAGAGTCTGGGTCACCCAAGATGGTGGTGGTGTTGGGTGCTGTCCAGTCGATTCTGACTCATGGCGATCCCACGTGACAGAGTAGAACTGCCCCATGGGGTTTTCTAGGCTGTATTCTTTACAGGCACAGATTGCCAGGAACCAACTCAATGGCAACAGGGTTTTTTTTTTTTTTTTTTTGGTAGTTATCAAATACAATCAACGGTTTTTGCTTTTGTTCTTACAGAGCGTAGTGTATTATACCTCTGTCTGTTTTATATTATTAGATTCAGTTCTCAAGAGTTAAAGTTCTCTAACTGAGGGGTACACAAGTACGGTTCTTGATCCATTTCGGGTGCCTTTATTTTGACTAACAGACTGAAGAAGAGAGGTCATTTCAACACACTGTGTTCCTTCCTGAAACCTTTAAAATATTTAAGAATTCCTCATTTATATTTTAACATCTAATTTCAGCCTTCTTCTTAAACCAAAAAAATCAAACCCGTTGCCATCGAGTCGATTCTGACTCATGGAGACCCTGTGTGTTACAGAGTAGAACTGCTCTGTAGAGTTTTCTTGGCTTTATGGAAGCAGGTTGCCAGGACTTTCTTCTGCGGCACCATTGGGTGGATTTGAACTACCAACATTCCAGTTTGTAGTCAAGCACAAACCATTTGTGACACCCAGGGTCCGCCATAGGGCTCCTCTCAACACAAAAGCCATTTTGGTGGGAGGAATATTTTGTAGCTTGAGATGCCTCAGGTTGTAGTTCTTTGAAGCCTTGTCTAAGTTCCTCCCTTGGCTTCTTCTGCTCTGATTTTTCCCACTGTGAGCATTTTTGCATGTTCAATGCTTATCTTAGGCACTTCCTACTCCATTGTGCTCATGCACGCTCTAGGCTTCACCGTAAATCCATGTGTACAACCTGTGTCAGGTTTTTAGTCTAGACTTGTTACTGCGTAACCCAGGAGACCAATACAGTGCCTGACCTGCATGCACCCTGCCCGCCAGGAGTGGATCTTGAGTTCACGCCTTATGCTCTTGGTTAGCACATCGGCCAGGAAATGAGCTTCCTGGTGTGGCCCTGACCAGGCGGACAGTCTCTTTGCTTATCTCAAAGACAGTAGTTGACTTCACCATCTGCCCACCTGCGGCCAGTCCTTCCCAGGGACTATGTCCTTGGGAGCCAGCTCCCCACTCCTTGCCTAGAGCATGTTCCCAGCCCAACCAGAAGATAAGCAGAGCCAAATAGGAAGCCACGTCTTTGTGGCCTCAGGTCCTTCTGTGCAGGTGTTTGTATTGAATGTCTAGAATGTCTAAACGTGTTCCCTTAAGAATGAAAGGCCTTGGAGTCCGTCTTGCTGTCAGGTTTAGATGGTGTTTTGTTCCTAGCAACGACGAACCAACCATTGCTGTCAGGTCCATCCCGATTCAGAGTGACCCTATGGGACAGAATAGAACTGTCCCATAGGGTTTCCTAGGCTGTAATCTTTACAGAAGCAGAGTGGCTGGTGGGTTCGAACCACCGATCTTTTGGTTAGCAGCTGAGCATTTTAACCACTGGGCCACCAGGGCTCACTATTTATGCATAGGAAGCACTGAAAGCCTTTAGGACATGGGTGCTTTCAAGGAGTGTTTTCAGTCCGTCAGATTTCTGTACACGTATTTTTGGATTTGATAAATGTCAGGCAATTCTAGTACAGCTTGAAACAATGGGATGTAAGCAAAGTGGCTGCTCTGTGTGTAGTGATAACAGTACTGCCACCAGTTGCCACTGAGTCCATTCTGACCCACGGCACCCCCTGTGTGTCAGAGCAGAACTGTGCTCCATAGGGTTTTCAATGGCTGATTTTTTGGAAGTAGATTGCCAGGCCTTTCTTCCAAGGTGCCTCTGGGTAGACCTGAACTTTCAACCTTTTGGTTAGCAGCTAAGCATGTTAAATGTTTTCATCACCCAGGGACTCCTATATTTATAAATAGCAAGTATAAAACATTTAGAATATGGTTGTCTTTTATTATTATTATTTTATTGTGCTTTAGGTGAAAGTTTATAGCTCAAATTAGTTTCTCATTCAAAAATCTATACACAACTTGTTTTGTGACATTGGTTGCAGTCCCCACAATGTGTCAGCACTCTCCCCCTTTCCACCCCAGGTTCCCCGTGTCCATTCACCTAGTTTTCCTGTCCCTTCCTGCCTTCTCATCTTGCTTTTGGGCAGAAGTTGCCCAATTTGGTCCACATGTTTGATTGAACTAAGAAGCACGTTCCTCCCATGTGTTATTGTTTGTATGACAGGCCTGTCTAATCTTTGTCTGAAAAGTGGGCTTTGGGAGTGGCTTCAGTTCCGAGTTAGCAGGGAGTCTGGGGGCCGTAGTCTCGGGGGTTCCTCTAGCCTCTGTCAGACCAAGAAGCCCGTTCTCTTTTTGTGAATTTGAATTTTTGTTCTCCGTTTTGGAATATAAGTGTTTCTAAAGGGCATTTGCAGTCTGTCTGATTTCTCTGCGCATCTTTTTGGACCTGTAAGCAATTCTAACACAGCCTGAAGCTAAGTAGCTGTTGTTTCATCAATAACAGCCCTACCACCACCAGTTACTGTGGACTCGACAATGACTCGTGGCGCCCCCATGTGTGCCAGAGTGGAACTGTGCTCCACAGGGCTTTCAATGCCTGATTTTTTTGGCAGTGGATCGCCAGGCCTTTCTTCCGAGATGCCTCTGAGAGGACTTGAACCACCAGCCTTTCAGCTAGCAGCTAAGCAGCTTAACCTTTTGCCCCACCTGGGGTCTCTAATAACAGCAGAGTGAAATTCCCATCTCTTCCCTGTCATCTCAGAGGTGCCCAGCAGAAGGACAGAGGTGCCCTTTGCTGCACCCCCCCCCCCCCCGAAAGGTCTTGGAGGCGGGCTTCCATGCAATGCAGGAATGAAACCTTGTCTCCAGGACTTCCGGCTCAGTGGCACTGATGACATCGGCAGGGCTCCTGTAGCAGCTGGGTTGTTTACATACCATAAAACTATGATATGGCTTGCGGCAAATATTTACTGAGCAAGAAGCCTAGGTGTGCACAGAGAGGCCTGCTCCTTCCTGGTCGAGTGTTTCCTTGTGGAGTTCGTTTGTTCCGGACTCTGGAGGCAGACTCATGTCAGGGGAACAGACCGTAAAAGTTGCAAGACCTGAGTTCCAGCCATAGCTTGGCTCATTGTCCACTAGTTAGTTGTAAGATGCCAGGCTCATAAGTGACTTGATGGGCCTGAGATGCTTTCTTGCTCCTTGGAAACCTTATAAGGCAGTTCTACTCTGTCCTGTAGGGTCGCTATGTGTCGAAATTGACTTGATGGCAACGGGCATACAACAAGTCTGTAAGGACGCCTAGCTTTAATATATTTAGTTAAAAACCCAGTTGCTGTCAAGTTGATTCTGACTCATGGTGACCCGTGTGTATCACAGCAGAACCGTGTACCACAGGGTTTTCAGTGGCTGATTTTCCAGAAGAGATCACCAGGCTTTTCTTCTGAGGTGCTTGCGGTTAGACTCAAGCCTCTGACCTTTTGATTAACAACTGAGCATGTTAGCAGGATTCTTGGTATTTCTAATTAGTATTTCCAAGTGCCGTTTCACCCCTTAGTGTATAATGACTCAACCATTTGCCCAATCTTAGAAAATACAGCAAATTATAAAGAAAAAAATACAGCCAGTTATTTCATGACCCAGGTAAAATCATAATTAATGTTTCAGTCTGTTCTCTGCCAGTCATTTTTTCTAAACACATGTAGTAATAATGTGTAAAACATAGCATATACATGTATTTTGAAGCCAGATACTTTTACATAGAATGACTCGCTTCACTTAACGTTGTATCCTGAGCTGTTTCCTGTGTACTCTGAGTAGTGCTTAGAGTTTTTATGCAAAACCAGATTCTTTTGGAAATTTCTTCAGTTTCTTCTGAATTTTTCATACTGGAGACAATGTTATAGGCATCTGTCTTAGTCATCTAGTGCTGCTGTCACAAAATACCACAGGTGGATGGCTTTAACAAAGTTTATTCTCTCACAGCCTAGTAGGCTAGAAGTCCAAATTCAGGGCCTCGGCTCCAGGGGAAGGCTTTCCCTCTCTGCTTGCTCTGGAGGAAGGTCCTTGTCATTAATCTTCCTGTGGTCAAGGGGCTTCTCAGCTCAGGAACCTCTGGTCCAAAGGACATGCCCTGCTCCTGGCACTGCTTTCTCAGTGGTATGAGGTCCCTGTATCTCTCTGCTTGCTTCTCTCTTTTATATCTCAAAAGAAATTGGCTTAAGATGCTATCTAATCTTATAGATTTCATCAATATAACTGCCACTAATCTACCTCATTACATCATAGTGATAGGATTTATAACACATAGGGAGATCAAATCAGACGACAAACGGTAGACGGTCACACACTACTGGGAATCATAACCTAGCCAAGTTGACAGGTATTTTGGGGGGACGCAGTTCAATCCATGACAGCATCTTCCAAACTCAACACACTCGGCTTGTGAGCATCCTGTCAGTGCAAGCCTCCAGGTAATGCCGTTGTAAAGGAGCAGCAGCGCGGGGTAATCCGGAGCCAGTTCATCCCTTCTTGCTGCCCACTGCAGGTGTACAGGCTGCTGCCGCCAGGGTCCCGCCGCAGGATGATGGACAACCCCTACAAAACTGCATCGGCTCATGATCCAGCAGTGTGCCACATGACCTCCGCAAATCGTCATTTGTTTGCCTACACGCAGGTGACATGGTCTGACTCTGGGCAGGCTGTAAAGGAGGAGGACTTGGTGACCAAAGTTCTTCTTTCTGTGCCCTGGTCCTCAGACTCCACCCTGCATGTCCTTTCTTTGACACCTCTTCCCCTTCCCCCCCTGCCCTATTATCTCTTTCTTCTCTGTGGACTGGTTGCATTTTGCTCATGCTGCTGATAAAGTCCTTATCACATGTTGTTAACTGGGAGTTGGGTGGCAGTTGTTGGGTGTGAGGAGGAACAGGGTAGGTGACGTGACCCTACTAATAAGAAGTTGACTTCTCCATACTTTTTCTACCAGTACGTTCCAAAGTCGAAAGATGGTCCTCTCTAAGATTAGAGGAGCTTGCGGAGCTGAAATGTTACTAAATGTTAGAAAACCAGTGTCTTCCGTGTGTATGTATGTATTTGGGGGGGCCTGGTGGTGCAGTGGTTAAGAACTTGTCTGCCAACCAAAAGGTCGGCAGTTTGAATCCACCAGCCGCTCCTTGGAAACCCTATGGGGTAGTTCTTGTCTGTCCTATGGGGTCAATATGAGTTGAAATAGACTTGATGGCAATGGGTTTAATGGGTTTTTGGGGACTTATGTGTGGCATTTCAACTGCATGATAGATTAGATTGGTTTGGCAGGCTTGCTTGAAACTGAAACACCAGAGAGCATGTATTAGGAAATCCTACATTAAGTGGGACGTTTTCCTTCATCACTAGACACTCTCTCAGGACCCTTCTGACTCTAAAATTCTATGATTTATAGCATTGTTTCTGTGGGAAAATGCACTCCAAGTCCCAAACAACTGAGCTTTGGATCGCAATTACTCTTAGGGTTGTGAACTGACCCACACGTACCATCATCTTTAAATAAGCAGGTGAACCAAACCAAACCCGTTGCCATCCAGTTGTTTCCGACTCAGAGTGACCCCATAGGATGGAGTAGAACCGTCCCATGAGGTTTCCAAAGCTGTAATCTTTACAGAAGCAGCCAGCCACATCTTTCTCCTGCAGAGCAGCTGGTGGGTTGGAACCACTGACCTTTTGGTTAGCAGCTGAGCACTTAACCACTGCACCACCAGGGGAGGTAGGTGTATGTAATTTATTTTATTTATAGGTAGATAGCTGCCATCCAGTTGACTCCAACTTACGGCAACCTTACATACAACCGAATGAAACCTTGCCTGGTCCCGCGTCATCCTCGCAATAGCCAGCATGCCGGAGGCCATCGTTGTGGCCACTGTGCCAGTCCAGTCCATCTCTCCGAGAATCTCCCTTGCCCTCACTGGCCCTCTGCTTCACCAAACATGATGTTTCCTCCAGTGATTGATGCCTCCTGATGTCATGTCCAAAGCAAGTGAGGTCGACAATGTGCCGTTGTGATCTGTGGAGTTTTCATTGGCTAAGTTCCAGAAGTAGACTGCCAGGCCTTTCTTCCTAGTCTGTCTTAGCCTGGAAGCTCCACTGAAACCTGTCCACCACGGGTGACCCTGCTGGTATTTGAAATACTGGTGGCATAGCTTCCAGCTTCATAGCAACGTGCAAGTCACTAAAGTACAATAAGCTGACAGGTGGTGGGCTTTATCCGTAGATAACAGCAATAGCACAAACAGCGACTGTTTGAGCACTTACTGTGTGTCTTCCTCTGGGTAGGCATTATTATCTCAATTTTACAGATGAGGGAGCTGAAGCCCAGCAGAGCCAAGACATGACTCCAGCCCCGTCCAGCTCCACATCTTATCACTTATCCTCCCTGGTGGCTGGTGCCTTGCAACTCTGTGCTAGCAAGGGTTTCCTCTTTTTGCCTCGCCCCTGAAGTTCCTTCCATGGAAGAGGGGAAAGTTAATTCTTTTAAAATCTCTAGTTTAAAGCGGTGTTACTCCCTTTGAGAGACTGGAAACGTCAGTTCACTTTGGTCTAGTCAGATTCCGTGAGGGATCTGGTAGTGGGAAATGAGCAGTGGACATAGCCCCAGAGGCCTGTAGACAGAGTAGCCTTGGGAAAACCTTGTAGAAAAAAATAACACATATTCAGTTACAAGATTAAAAGATGCATACTAAAAAATAGTCTGTAGAGGCTTAAACGGGGGAAGCAACAATGACAGAAAGCAGGCCCCTCTTTTTTAAAAAACATATTTATTTACAGAATTCCCATGAAGAGTCCCTGAGTGGTGCACACTGTTAAACGCTCAACTATTAACTGAAAGGTTGGAGGTTCGAGTCCACCCAGAGGCACCTCAGAAAAAAGGCCTGGCGATCTGCTACCAAAAGGTCATAGCTTTGAAAACCCTATGAAGGCACAGTTCTACCCTATGTACATGTGGTCGCCATGAGTTGGAATGAACTCAGCAGGCAGCTAACAACAACAGCATGTGCCCTGCAACCCCTGGGTGGTACACATGAGTAGCATGCTTAGCTGCCAACCGAAAGGTTGGGGGTTCGAGTCTACCGAGAGGTACCTCAGAAGAAAGGCCTGGCAATCTACTTTCAGAAAACCAGCCATTGAAGACACTGTGGAGCACACATGGGGCCACCATGACTAGATGATGCTAGGTTTTTTTTTTTTTTATTCACTTAAGCCTCACTTGAAATGTGAGCCAGGCTGTTCAGTGTTGGTTCATTCACTCATCAACCATCAGATGTTTATTGAACCCTCCACTCTAACAGGTTCCTTGTTAGGCATCTAAACCAAAACCAAACCTCTTGCCATTGAGCCGTGCAAAAGTCATGAGATATGGACTCTGCCTCCAAGGAGCTCAGAACCCAGTGGACGGCAGGCCTGGAAATCTTTAGGTCCTCCACTTTGTAATTTTGAAATAGCACAACTGCCAAAATTTAAAAATTAAATAAAAAGTTTAAAGACTTTTTTTTATAAATGATCCTGATTTCAAGTGAGCACGTGTATGAGAAGGAACTGGTCTTACACAGCGCAGAGTTGCTAAGTGATCCTTCCAGTTGCATGTAGACACGGCCGGTGTGTGTTGAGCTGCCAAGACCCACGGCCATGAATTGGTGCTGAAAGGGTTGACTTTTGCACCATTTTGGCCCAAGTGCTGTTTTTTTGAAGGTGAGTTCTGTTTCACGTTTTATCGCCCTTCCTGCTGAGATTTGCTTTTCCTGGCACGTAAGGAAATGCAGAGAGGCCGCCATGCTATGATAGATACGCCTTGGGGTTTACTACTGAGTGCCAAGAAGGCTCTGGGTGATGCTGAAGATGAGGACTCATGAGGCTTCAAGTTGGGATCTCAGTTGGCCCCTTTCACAAAGATTTGAGTTGAGTAGGGGCAGGGGTCCTTCGGAATCAAGATTGTCTCCCCGGAAGAGGAAGAGGAGGTTTAGGGAACAAGAGCCACTGACGTGGGGGATTGGTCAGTGCCCCAAGTGAACAGCTGTGGAAGGCTCCTCATGGCCTGTCAAAGGTTGGGGTGTGGGGGTGTGTTACAAGGTGAACCCAGAAACCACAGTGATCTTTGTGTCCAAGCTGGGGCCTGGTGGACCTCATTCTTGGAAACTATGCAGTGTTCTGCTGGGGGCGGCTCTGTGTGTAATCTGCCACGAACAGATAGATTTCACAGGATGCCATCCAAAAGCAACTTTATCTAGCCCACCACACTCCCGTCAAACTTCACTCGGCGGAAAGTATTTCCCCTGTTCTGGATGAAAACACATCCCGTGACTATTCTGATTCCTCTTAGGTAATAAAATGTCCCGTGTAATTTGCCAAATTCTTAACATGTCCAATGCCACAGAGTCCTCAAAGCTTCCAACTTCATTCATATTTGCAACTGCTGCCCTTACCCCAAGGAGTCCTGGTGGCACAGTGGTTAAGCGCTTGGCTGCTAACTGAAAGGTCAGTGGTTCGAACCCACCAGGTGCTCCACATGAGAAAGATGTGGTGGTCTGCTTCCATCCAGATTACAGCCTTGGAAGCCCTATGGGGTGGTCCTACTCTGTCCTATTGGGTTGCTAGGAGTCAAAATCGACTCGATGGCAATGGGTTTTTTAACGGGCACTTGGTGGCACAGTGGTTAAGTATTTGGCTGCTACCAAAATGCTGGCAGTTTGAATCTAACAGCCACTCCTTGGAAACCCTGTGGGGCAGTTCTACTCTGTCGCTGAGTTGGAATTGACTCGACGGCAATGGGTTTGGATTTTTGTTTGGTCCCCCAGCTAAGACCGGTAATAGGGAGGGGGGGTGTGGTTAGGCACTTTCTTTCTTGGGCTGACCCTTACTCATGGTGACCCCTTGCATGACAGAATAGAACTGTGCTTCACAGGCTTTTTCAATGGCTGGTGTTTTGGAAGCAGATTGCCAGGCCTTTCTTCCAAGGCACCTATGGGTGGGCTGGAACCTCCCAACTTTCGGTTAGCAGCTGAGCAGGTTAACTGTTTGCACCACCCCCCACCCCCCAGGGACTCTCTCTTTTGTTTACTCAGTAGCTATTTATTGCTTGTGGGTTGGAGTTGGGGTGGGTTTGGGAGAAGGAACAGGAAGGAGCACAGGAAACTGTACTTGGCAGGTGGCACCATAGGAGAGCTGGCTTTGTTTTGTGGGTGTTTAAAGCTGATTGTTTCTCTCCTGGGGAGCTTTGTGGGTTCTTCAGGGACATACCTCCTGCTGTTTCTGGGACCTCTTATCTCCAGTTTCCTTCGTGTGGCTGCTGTACTCTCGTCAGCCTCCTTGTAGGCCCCCTTCTCCGTCTCTAGGAAGCCCACTGATCCACTCGAACGTCTGTCTGCTGGCTTCCATTGTGATCCAGGTAGCCCTTGCTGGGCAGAGCCCCACGGATCCCCCTGCATACTCATGGTGTGGTTCTTGCTGGCCCATGGAGATGCATATCCCCTGCTTCCTTAAATTGGGAGTGCAGGCAGATCCCAGTGGAGCAGTTCTGTCCTTGGCTTGTCAACCAGCTTGAGCCAGCCTATCTCCAAAAACAAACAAAAAAACCCAACCCCGCTGCTGTCGAGTTGATTCCAACTCGTGGTGACCCCATATGTTACAGAGTAGAACTGCTACATTGAGTTTTCTTGGCTGTAATCTTTACGGAAGTGATCACCAGGCCTTTCTTCCGTGGCACTGCTACATAAGTTTGACCCACCACCCAGGGACCTCAGCCTGTCTCTTGTCCTTTGGATTTCTTAGAAGTCACAAGCAAGGGCACGGCGACTCCCACGCTGCAGGATTGAGGCCCCTCCCTAGGCTAGAAGAGGAAGGAGCAGGCACTCCCTCCTGTTCCCACCACTTTCTGGGCCAGGACCAGAGCTTCAGCCTTGCTGGTGGTGCCAATGTTCCCTCCTTTTAGCCACCAACAGCCTGGCCGTTTCACACCCTCCCTGCATGTGTGTTGGAATCGACTTGATAGCAATGAGTTTGTTTTTGGAGGGTTTTCTTTGAACGAGGGGCTTGTTGTTGTTGTTAGTTGCCATCTAGTTGATGGCAACTATGGTAACTGCATATAATGAGGGGCTTCAGGCCAGTGCGTATGGCTCTAGGCTCTGCCCTTTGAAAACTTTGCATCTAGGTCTGGTGCCTCACTTTGGAATCTGTATCTCCTCTCTCTTAGTGGCTTACTTGACATGTCCTTTTTTTTTTTTTTTTTGATAGTCAATTAATCTTTTTTTTTTTTTAACGTGGTAAAATGTATATAACAGAACATTTGCCATTTCAATCATTTCTTCGTGTACAATTCAGTGACATTAATTACAATCATGCTCTCTGTTTCCAAATGTTTCATCACCCCAAGCAGAAAGTCAGTGTCCCGTAAGCAACGACTCCCCCCAGCCCCTGGTGACCACGCATCAGCTTTGGTCTCGATGTGTCTGCCTATCCTGGATGTTTTCTGTAAGTGGATCGTACGGTATCTGCCCTTTTGTGTCTGGCTTGTTTCGCTCGGTGTGATGTGTTCAAGGTTCATGGCATCGTCTCGAGTATCAGCACTTCGGTCCTCGTTCCATCTGAATGATACCCCGATGTACAGATAGACCACACTTTGTGCTGATGGACACCTGGGTTGTTTCCACCCTTTGGCAGTTGTGAGCATCGCTGCAGTGAATACTGGTGTAATGAGATGTCCATTTGAACTTCCTGTGTCACCTGCTTTGGGAAGCAGGGCTTGGGATACACCCCACTACTGGAGAGTCACAAGACACATAGCCTAGAGACCTCCTGCCTCTCTCTCCTGCCTCTTCCTCTCCCAACCGCCTTCCTGCACAAGGGCTTGTGTTCACACTGTCGTCCACCTGGGATGCCCCCTCAGCTCCCTGGCCCATCTGTGCATTGCTGGCTCCTTCCCTTCCCAGGATTCTTAGATGTTGCCTCAGAAACGACTTCCTTTGTCCACCCAGCTAAGTAGATCCCCCTCCCCCGACTTTCTGCATTCTCTCTTATTTCCATCACTGCACTTATTGCAGATTATAACTATTTCAGATAAATGATAGAAAGTTTCTGTTACTCATCTCTCTCATCAAACTGCAAGCCCCGTGAAGGAAAGGACCGAGTCTGTTTTTCTCGGTGGTGGTGGTGGTTGTTGGCTGCTGTCAAGACCGCCCCCAACTCATGGGAACTCCATGTGCAGTGGGACAAAATGCTGCCTGGTCCTACACCGTCCCCATGATCCGTTATAGATGGGCCACCGTGATTTCACTGGTTGATTTTCGAGAGCAGATAACCAGGCCTTTCTTCCTGGTCTGTCTTGGTCTAGGAGCTTCACTGAGACCTGTTCAGCATCAGACCAACATGCAACCCTCCGCTGACAGGCATGTGGCGGCTGCGCGTGAGGTGCATTGGCTGGGTATCGAACCCGGGTCTCCCAGTGGGAGGGGAGGATTCTTCTACTAAATGCCTCATTGTATTCGGTGGTGTCTATCCAATCCGTACTTGGTAAATATTTGTTGAATAAATGAATGAAAGCATGAATAAAAAAGAAATGAAGTCATCATTTCCCAAATGTTTGCCTTCTTTGGAGCCCTTTTGGCACAGTGGTTAAGCACTCAGCTGCTAACCGAAAGCTCAGCAGTTTGAACCCACCAACTGCTCCGTGGGAGAAAGATGTGGTGGTCTGCACCAGTAAAGATTACAGCCTTGGAAACCCTATGAGACAGTCCTACCCTGTCCTGTAGGGTCCCTATGGGTTGGAATCGACTCGACAGCAGTGCGTATCGTGTTTTGCTTTTTGATGTCTTCTTTTGTGCTAACTCTTCACTTCTGACCCTCGATTACCTGGGATACGTGGACACAGTTTAGGAAGCCCTGACAGAAGGTGAGTTCTCTGTGTGCTTTTCTATTCACGACCATTCACTCCCTCTCCTTTTCTCTCTTTTCTGACAAGAATTTTTTTTTTTTGAGGCAAGCAGGGCAGGAGATATCACCTCATTTTGCAGATAAGCAAACTAAGGTGGAGAAGTTAGGTGTGAGATCACCTCAGGAGTTGGTGACAAGCTGGCTCGTCCCCCCCCCACCTGCCATGGTCTGGTCCTGTGTTTCACCTGCTGACCCTCCTCATACCTGCCCCCTGGCTCTACAGCAAGGCTCTGGCCTGGCTCAAAAAAAAAAAAAACAAAAAACAAACTCATTGCTGTCGATTCTAACTTATAGCCACCCTAGAGAACAGAGTAGAATTGCCTCGTAGGGTTTCCAAGAAGCAGCTGGTGGATTCAAACTGCCAACCTTTTGGTTCGCAGCTGAGCTATCAGCCACAGCACCAGCACCGTCTACCTTGCACTGTGCTGAGCGAGAGAATTTTTTGTCACCATTCATCTCCAGGGAAAGCAAAGCCTTCACAGGTGGCGAATCCCAAGGGTTGCCATTTCTTCCCCTCCTGGCCCCACCCCTTATCTTGGACCCACAGAGTTAGAGGCTCTCGGGCCCTGTGAAAGTCTTGCCCCCTTGGGAGAGGTGGACGCTGCATTCTGAAGAAAGGTGTTGGGCTTGAACTACAAATGAATATTGTTGTTGGGTGCTGTCGGGTCAATTCTGACTCACAGCGACCCTGTGTGACAGAGTAGAACTGCCCCAGAGTGGCACAGTGGTTAAAGCATTCGGCTGCCAACCAGAAGGTCAGTGGTTTGAACCCACCGGCTGCTCCAAGGGAGAAAGATGTGGCGGTCTGCTTCCACAAAGATTTACAGCCTTAGAAACCCTATGGGGACAGTTCTCTGTCCTGTGGGCTCGCGATGAGTTGGAATGAACTTGATGGCAGTGGGCCTGGTGTTTTTTTAAAATCTTTACGGAAGCAGATTGCCAGGCCTTTCTCCCGCAGAGCCACGCAGTGGGTTTGAACCACCAACCATTCAGCTAGCAGCTGAGCACTTGACCTTTGCACCGCCAGGGCTCCTTTTGGCTTAGCTATTGCCCTGGTGGAGCCCTGGTGGAGCCCTGGTGGAGCCCTGGTGGAGCCCTGGTGGAGCCCTGGTGGAGCCCTGGTGGTGCAATGGTTAAGAGCTTAGGCTGCTAACCAAAAAATTGGCAGTTCGAATCTACCAGCCACTCCTTGGAAACCCTTTGGGGCAATTCTGCTCTGTCTTTTAGGGTTGTGATGAGTCGGAATCGACTCAACGGCAACGGGCTTCGTTTTGGCTTTGTTTATTGCCTTGGTGGTGCAGTAGGTAAAGCACTTGACTGCTATGCAGGTCTGTGGTTCGAGCCCATCAGCCGCTCCATAGGAGGAGAATGTGGCATTCTGATTCCGGAAAGATAATATAGCCTTGGAAACCCTGTGGGGCAGTTCTGCTCTGTCCTATAGGGCCACGATGAGTCGGAATGGACTTGTATAGGGCATCGGGTTTGGTTTTGGTATTGCCTTACCTTTCATACATTCCCTGACTACGGTGGACTTGTAACCCTGACCACAAGTGAGAGGACTTCACATTCACGGAAGACCCCTCAGAGCAGTCCAGAGACCTGGGGCCTTGCTTCAGGAGGGTGGAGGCTTATCTCCTGGGCCCACATTCTTCTGGTGTGTGCTATCTGGCTGTTATCAAAAAGAAATGCAGCAGTTGACGTTGATTGCTTAATTACCATCTGTTGATGGTAAACCAATAGACTGCTAGTTTCCTTGGTTACTGATTTCTGCCTTGTCAAGTTAAATGTGGGCATTGTAGCAGGGCAGCGTTTTTATTTTGTGCCATCTTGCCAGTGATTATTATTTTTTGCAGTAGGAGTAATGTCTTAAGATTTGAAACATGCTTCACAGTTAACATCGCGTTTTCACTTTATCCTCACGTTTGACTCTGTTAAAGGGAAATGCAAGCAAGCAATTTATTTCAGGAGAGTGAGGGGTGGTTTAAGTTTTTAATCCTAGGTATTACTCTCCTATAAATTTTGGCATAATATAACTGTTCTTACAGCAAGTATTTATTACTGTAGTAACAAGACTTAAAAATGTATTTAGAAACTTGATGATTTGCAGTTCTTTAAGCCTCCTTGTCAAAGTCCAAAAAGCAAAGGAGTAGCAGACTGGCTCTTTCCAAAGTCATATAAAATATATGATCATTTCTTGGCTAGGAAAGTGCTTAATAAATGCTAACTATTTTTAACCTGTGAGGCACTGGTGGTTCAGTGTAGAATTCTCACCTTCCATGTGGGAGACCCAGGTTCAATTCCCAGCCAATGTACCTCATGTGTAGCCGCCGACCTTGTGTCTCTGGAGGCTTGATTGTTGCTATGATGCTGAGCAGGTTTCAGCAGAGCTTCCAAACTAAGACAGACTAGGAAGAAAGGCCTGGAGATCTAGTTGTAAAAAATTAGCCAACGAAAACCCTATGAATCACAATGGTTGAATCCCCAACCGATCATGGGGGTGGCTTGGGACCCAGTAGCATTTTGTTTTATTGTGCATGGGTCGCCATGAGTGGGGCTGACTTGACGGCAGCTGACGACAGCAACCACAGCGTTACCAACCTATATTTCACCACACTAGTTTGTCATGCTATTTTCTGTAGTTTTCATTGTAGAAATAATGGGGATTTCAAACCTTTTCCAAATAGTGACTTCCATTCTAAAATCTAACATGGGTTTTAAAATGGTATACCCTTCCTTCATCGCCCCAAACTCCCCAACACTGTACTGAGGAGCTGAGGAATCGTGGCTGGATTTGTACGCTGGGATCCCTTGCCAGTCGTGCTAATGCACCAATCTCCATACAATTCCCTGGATCAGCTGTAGCAGCAAGAAAATTCTTCCATCTGTCAGTGATATCCCTATTATTCCATAATTACAGCTTTCTCCTCAGTGATGTCGCTGTTGAATTCACTTACGGATGTGTCACTGTCTCCGTTCAAATGTGGGAAATATTTAGCAGCATTTAGCAGTTTTGGGTGAAATGTTAGAAAGTGTTTTGAATAGACACCACCCTCTGCTTCTATAAGAAGAGGAGTGTGCTTGGAGCGAGGTCTGAGGCATTGTGTCACGAAGAAATGGGGACTCAGTAGTGAGCAAAATAAGGACCTCTGTCCTCAATGAGCTTGCGTCCTAAGCACAGAACAATAATAAACACAATAAATGCACAATAAAACAATAAATGTGTTAGGTGGTCATAAAACTGTGACAAAAGAAGTAGTCCAGGGTAAGGGGCAACCATACCTCTGACAGTTTGTCCTATTGTGGTGGCTTGTATGTTGCTACAATGCTGGAAGCTATGCCACTGGTATTTCAAATACCAATAGGGACATCCACAGTGGGCAGGTTTCGATGGAACTTCCAGATTAAGGCAGACTAGGAAGAAAGGACTGGTGGTCTGCTTCTGACAATTAGCCAATGAAAACCTTATGGATCGCGATAGAATATTGTCTGGTAGAGTTCTGGAAGATGAGCACCCTAGGTTGGAAGGCGCTCAAAGTACACAGTGGCTGCAACAATGGGCGTGAGCATCCCAGTGATGGCGAAGATGACGCAGGACTCAGCACCATTTCGTTCTGTTGTGTATGGGGTGGCTATGAGTCAGAGCTGACTTGACGGCGACTAACAATGACAGGTTTAAGGAGACTGGGTGGGCTGATGGGGTCAATTGCGTAATAGAGTGGCAAAACTTTTGAATATATTCACAGGGATAAATGAAAATGTCTTTGACGTGGATGGAAACTGGTGTTAGGAAACACTTCTGCTCGTGGCTAAGAGTTGAAATACCTGCATCTTTTAAGGGTGCCTAAACCTTCTGCTCCTTCCCACAGGACTGCCTGGGAATGTCTTTCAAAATTAAGCTCCGTGGCTTTGGTTTATCCCAGCTACCGTGGGAATTCTTTGTAGAGTGGTTCAGGGCTGATTATTGGCAGTGCAGTCTCAGGGAAGGAGCATGCCTAGCTGAGGAGGGGGCTGGTTTTTGTGTCACACATACCATTTAAAAATTCTGGCTCTCTACTTGCGAAATACGGAGACTTGGTTAAGCACTGGGCTGCTAATGAAAGGTTGGCTGTTCAAACCCACCCAGCAGCTCTGTGGGAGAAAGACTTGGTGATCCCCTCTCGTAAAGATTACAGCCACGAAAACCCTATGGGGCGGTTGTGCTCTGTCACATGGGGTTGCTATGAGTGGAAATCAACTCAATGGCCCCCAACAACATCAGCAAGAAGGAATATAATCCTAGCACTAAAGGTAACCAACTTAAAAAAAAAAAAAAAAAGTAACCACCTTGGGTACTGATAATTATTTTGTTTTTCTTTTTTGATGCCCGGGTAAATGCTGTCACGCTGCACACGGGGTTCGTATGCTGTCATTTTATCTAAATGTCATAATCACACGTGATTATTTTTTTAAGTAAGAAAACTCGGTTCTTGAGCCGTGGGACTCGGAAGTGAGAGGTGGTCTGTGCAGCCATAGAGGTGCCCGGATCCCTGGCGATGAATCCGGGGATAACCTCAGCTCCAGCCAACTGCTGTCCTTTAGCAATCACTGACCCGGAAGTCTTCAGAAAGCTGTGCAAAACAAGGCTGACCTCACTCTGCCTGACCTCTGGGAGGCTCTGGGTCACCTCACCAAAATGCTCCTTTTCTCCAAGCAACTGGGTGGCCTCTGAATGCTGGCCTCGCTCTCTGAGTTGCCGTGTAGACTTTGATGTGGCATCTTTGATCAGTCTTCCGACATGAGGGTGTGAGCAGTGTAGACCCACTCCTGTTGTGCACACAGAAAGAAAAGCATGGAGCAAGAGGTTAGATAAATGGCCTTACTGCGAAGACCAAATTCCAGGGATTTTTTGGGGGCCTTTGGCCATGTGGTATTTTACATAAATATTTTGTATGGCTCTGTCTCTCTCAGAAACCCTACCCTGCCTAGCAGAGGAGGGGATTGGTTTTTGTGTCCAACATACCATTTTTAAAATTCTAGCTCTCTTCTTATGAAATAAGGAGCCCTAGTTAAGAGCTACGGCTGCTGACAAAAAGGTTATCAGTTCGAATCCACCAGGTGCTCCTTGGAAACCCTATGGGGCAGTTCTACTCTGTCCTGTGGGGTCGCTATGAGTTAGAATCGACTCAGTGGTGACAGGTTTGGTTTTTGGTTTTCTGTCTCTCTTCATTTTGTAATACAGTATAAACCTGCAAAGGCTGGAACCTGTGTAAGGTGGAAACCTGTCAGAGAAGGAAAATGCAAATATTTTCCGTTAAAATGAGCTATAGAAAAGTGGTAAGGCTGCACCCTGTCAGAGGTGGAAAACTTGTGAGACTCATTAAAACAAGGCAGTCCCATGGAGTTCTGGCTCTCAGGTTTCACTGTATTAGTTCTAGAAATTCATAGCAGATCTGTTTCCAGTTACCAAAACCAAGGAATGGGAGAGCTTGAATTAGACATTTAATGCAAAGAGTGTGAATTGCTTGTCTGTTGATTTTGTCAGCTTGGCACATTTGTGGGAAAAAAATAGATTTCTAAAAATGTTTAGTAGCTGCTTTTGACTCTGGGTACTCATTCTGGGTTTAAGGTTTTTATGTGCAAGTTCAACAGGGCGAATTGAGAAGAGTAGCTTTTTTACAGCATTTTTTTGTCCTAATCATCCTTGCTATTCTAAGTGATGAAAAACAAACAAAATTGGGAAATAATTGTCTTTTATCTTTGACCTTGTTATATACTTTGAGAATTCTGATGATTTGTGCATATGTTATTCTGCCTGTGTTTCCTCTATAACTTCTACTTTAAACCAAACAAATAACTCATCTTTTTGCCTGTTTCCATTTTCTAGAATTTTAGTTTAAAATACACATGTGGCGCAGCAGTTAAGAGCTTGGCTGCAAACCAAAAGGTCAGCAGTTGGAATCTACCAGGAGCTCCTTGGTAACCCCATGGGGCGGTCTGCTATGTCCCATAGGGTCGCTTTGAGTCGGAATTGACTTGATGGCAGTGGGTTTGGATTTGGTGCCTCAATTTATCCCACTAGAATACACTGTCCGAAAGAAATATGAGAGCCATATATGCAATTTTAATTTTTTTTAAATAATGTTTTATTGAGTTTTTGGTGAAAGTTTACACAGCAAGTTAGGTTCCCATTTGACAATTTCCACACAAATTGTTCAGTGACATTCGTTACATTTCTCACAATCTGTCCACATCCTCTTTTTTATTTGAATAGTTTCTGCATGTACAATTTGGTGACATTGATTACATTCTTCGAGTTGTGTAACCATTCTCACCCCACTTCTCTGAGTTGTTCCTACCCCGTTAACATAAACTCACTGCTCCCTAAGGTTCTGTCTGAGCATCTTTTCACGTGTTCACTGGCAATTTGAATATCCTGTTTGGTGAAAAGTCTATTAAAGTCTGTTGCCCATTTTATGATTGGCTAATTTGTCTTTTGGTTGTTAAGTAGTCAAAGTTTTAAATATATGTTGGTTATTAGATTCTTGTCAGTAGTTTTAAATTTTATAGTTGTTACATTAAAAAAGTAAACAAACAGGCAAATTAATTTTAATTGATGTATTTTATTTAACCCAACATATTTTAAGATATCATTTAACATGTAAGTAATATAAAAATGTTAATGAGATACTTTATATTCTTTTTTTCATATGAAATCTTCCAAATTTGGTGTGTATTTTACAGTTATAAAAACCAAACATGTCAATTCAGACACTAGATTTTTATCAGAAATGCTTGATCTAGCTTTGATTTAATACAATGTAGTTGGAAAAGTAGTCTCACATATCCAAGTTGTTCCAAGCATGCTAAAATATTCCCCAATAACTGAAACAAGCATCGGTTTTTTAAATTGACATTTAACTTAATTACAATTTAATAAAATAAAAACTTCAGTTCCTGAGTTGCACTAGCCACATTTCAAGTGCTGACTAGCCGGAGGTAACTAAAGGCTATGGTACTGTGCCTTGCTTCTGCTCCGTCACGGGAGGTCGCTATGAGTAGAAAATCGACTCGACAGCACCCAACAACGTCAACAATGTATTATCCTAGCCATGTTTTGTCTGGCTTCATCTAAACCATTCTAAAGAGGCTTTTTAAAAAAATATATATATATATATTTTTTTTTTACTTTGTGCTAAATCATTTTTAAAAATCAAAGTTTTGAGGTATTTTATTATAAAAAGTCAGACTCATTCATATACATAAACTAGTATGTACTTTAAAATTCATTTTTTAGCTTGACCTTCTAGTAAGTCTTTAGCTTCATTGATTTTGGCTGCTATATAAGGTGATCCTCCCTTGTCTGGGTGATTGAAGAGCATAATTCGTCGATGAGCATCTCTGATTTTTCCTTTATTGGCAGTAGGGCTTACACCCAGTATCAGTGCTGCTCCCCGTTTTGTCATTTTGGGTTCAAATCCACCTCTGTAATAGCCCCCACTGAAGGCAGATTTTGGTAGACTTTGAAAGACTTGTTTTACTTGAGGCTCCGCATGCTTCATGGCTTGCAAAACATAATGGCCTGCAAATCCTGCGGCAGCGATGGTCAGTCCGACTGCAACAACAGTGCCGGCCACGGCTCCGGCTCGGCTGCCCTACCTCCACTGGGAGCGCAGTTCATCCCAGCCCAGAGGCCGTGGCCACACAGACAGCTACGCAAAAATATATATATTTAAAAAAAAATTTCAAGACATTCTAAAGAGTTTTATCCTCAAATTTTCCCATTGACATTTTCTACCTCCAGAACCCCCCTTGCCGTCGAGTCAATTCCGACTCACAGCAACCCTGTAGGACAGAGTAGAACTGATCCGTAGGACTTCCAAGGCTGTAATCTTTATGGAAGCAGACTGCCACATCTTTCTTCTGCTGCTCAGTTCAAACTGCCAACCTTTCCATTGGCAGCCAAGCGCTTTAACCACTCAGGCATAACAACCAGGACCAGGCAGTGTTTCGTTCTGTTGTACATGGGGTCACTATGAGTCAGAACCGACTGGACGGCACTTATGTCATAACAGCTTAGCTTAGGTGAGGGCAGAGAAGGGAATAGCCCTATCCGACGTGATCGTCTGCACGAGCTCCTGGCTCTCCTTTGCGGAATGAATGTTCACACGCTTTGTTACATGTTTGCATATTTGATTATTTATTACAGGAATAGTTGGTCTCTGAGGTGAAATTGCTGCTGTACTAAATGACCACAGACTTAGCAGCTTAAAGCAACACATTATAGTATCTGGTGTTTCTGGAGGTTAGAAATCAGAGATTGGGCTCCCTGGGCTAAAATCAGTGTGTCACCAGGACTTTGTTCCTTCTGGAGGCCCTAGGAAAGACCCTGTTTTCTTGCCTTCTCCGTGTTCTAGAGGCCAGCTGCATTCCTCGGCTTCTGACAGCTTCCATCTTCAAGCCAGCAATTCCTGGTTGAGTCGTCTTCATAACACATCACTCTGACACAGACTGCTCTGCCTCCCACTTCTATTTAAAAGACCCTTTTTGTGATTACATAAGGAGCTCTGGTGGCACAATGGTTAACCCACCCAGCCACTCCGCAGGAGAAAGATGTGGTAGGCTTCTTTGGAAACTCTATGGGGGCAGTTCTCCTCTCTCCTATAGGGTCACTTTGAGGTAGAATCGACTTGACGGCAATGGGTTTTTGTGATTATGTACATTGGGCCCACCCAGATAATCCAAGATAATCTCCTTAAGGTCAGCTGACTAGCAATCTTAATTCCCCCTTCAATCTTAATTCCCCCTTGTCGTGTAATATAACATAGTCACAGGCTCCAGAAATTCGAGCATGGACATCTTTGAGGGATGATTATTCTGTCTACTGTATTGCCATTTCCCTGAGCTTTTGTAGTTTTTACCCATAATGTCATTGCTAGTAATCTTTGTCGCTCTGTTGCTTGTCCCACCCTGAGTTAGGTGGCTGGCGGTTAATGGAAGGCAGAAGTCAACCGAAAGAATTGGGGCTCAGGGAGGCAGCGGAGGCTCAGTGGTAGAATTCTTACCTTCCATGTGGGAGGCCTGGGTTCGATTCCTGGTCAGTACACCTCATGCACAGCTGCCACCTGTCAGTGGAAGCTTGCCTGTTGCTATTCAGGTTTCAGCGGAGCTTCCAGGTCAAAGCCCTGGGGATTTCTTAGCATTGGTCACACAGAAAAAGTTCTTTTACCCCAGGATGTGTTCCCTTCCATTGAAAGTTAGAAACTGTTTCCTTCTAAAGAAATAGGAATGTATTGCCTAAGCTTAATGCCTTTTATCTCTAATTAAATATATCATAATGTTTGCCAAAGTTGAGTGTGCAGTTTCTTTCCCTCTGCTGAGCAGGTGGTTGAAAGTGGTGGAATGTTGCCTTTCTGAATAGAGAACCATAATGTCCTTGTGAACATGCTCATTAAAATAGAAAAAGTGGACTGTGTTAGTTTGCATTTCAGTCTGCTCTTTGGGGTAGATTTTTCTCTCTGGCTCTCACTGTACTTATTCGCATCTCTGGTGGAAATGCCACATCCATTCGCGGATGAATTAGGCTATTATCGCAGACTTAGAGGGAACTCTTCACAGTTTACCGTTAGCATTTGGAACAGGTGTACAAGAACCTAATGTGGAAGAGGTAAGGCGGTGATGTCCCCAGTGGGCTTATTCTAGGTGACAAATCTTGCACTTGTCTTTGGGTTGCCAGTGTTATTTGGACTTTACCTTATGAAGTGCTAGTCTGGAGAATAATAAATTGGTTGGGGGGTTGTTCAAAGCTTAAGCTCAGGTTCACTTTTACTGTGGAGCTTAACCAGTTACTTCGTGTTTATGAGTACACATTCTGGGCCCGAGTCTTTGGAAGGCAATGGGGGTACCGTCCTTAGAGCTGCCATACCATATAACTCCAGGGTTGCCATTCACATCTCTCTGTCATCTGTGTGAGTGGTGCCCCCCTGGAGTTGTGTAGTGGAATTCTGTGTGGCCTAGTGCAAGGACCTTGGTGTTCCCTACCAGAGGGCCCATAGCCCAGTAAACCTATTGCCACTGAGTCGATTCCAACTCATAGTGACCCTGTAGGACAGTAGAGCTGCCCCATAGGACTTCCAAGGCTGTAATCTTTACATAAGCAGGCTGCCACATCCTTCTCCTGCGGAGTGCCTTATGGATTTGAACCGCCAACCTTTCACTACTGAGCCACCAGGGTTTCTTGTAGCCCAGTAGGGAAGAGATTTATGAACAGACCCAATTCTCATATGATGTCTGAGTAGGTTAAAACAAAACAAAACAAAACAAAACAACACCCACCTGCCATTGAGTTGATTCTAACTCATGGCAGCCCTCATGTGTACGAGAGTAGAACTGTGTTCCGTAGGGTGTTCAACGGCTGATTTTTTGGAAGTAGATCACCAGGCCTTTCTTCCAAGGCACCTCTGGGTGGGCTGGAACCTGCAACCTTTTGGTTAGCAGCCAAGCATGTTAACTGTTTGCACCACCCAGAGCAATAGGAACACAGAAGAGAGTATCTAACTTTTCCTGGGATGGACTGGAGTATCTGGGATGGTCTCTCAAAGGAGGCTCAGCCTAAGCTGAATCTTGAAGGATCAGTAAGGAGATGATCAGATGAGAAAAAGTTGGACAGTTTAATGGGCAAAGCCAATATGAGTGAAGGTGTGTAAAAAGCATGCCACATTTCAAGACCTGCAAATTTGTCAGTCCAACTGACTTGAGAGACCCACGGGGAGATGCAGTGAGGCAAAGCCTTTAGCCTTTCTGTGCCTTAGTCCACCACTTCATGAAGTAAAGAGAACACAATTCTAGCTACCCTATGAGTTGTTGTGAGTTCTAAACGAGAGAACTCAAATAAAATGCCTGACACGTGAAAAGCACTTAACAAATAGCAGTTGTTGATGACCACAATGATGATCAGAGCCATGGTCTTAGAGGAGGCTGAGAAAGTAGGCAAGATCAGCGTAGCCCTGCCGAGGAGCCCTGGTATAATACTGCCTGTATGGGGAGGTTATTGAAGGGTTTTGTTTTATTTTTACCACGCTCTGCAGCTTTGTCGTTTCTAAGCTGTATCATCATTTCCCAAGGCTGATTAGACCCTGGCGAATTGATTATGCTACTCAGAGTCATCAGAGAGACTGACGAAGAAAAATGCCACTTTATCACTTTGCACTCAAAGTGAAAACTACTCGGTGTGCTGTGATAATTATGGCGGTGAGGTGGTGTGTTGTCTTCTTGGGAATTGACAAAGCTCCTTGAACTCTTGTGATAACATCCAGTGGTTTCCTAAGTGAGGATGAGAATTAAAAACAAAACAAAAAACTGCTGTTGAGTCAATTCAGACTCCTAGCGACCCTATGAGGATGAATGCGGTGCAGGCCTAGTTTTACCAGACGGTGCCAACCAGGGTATCGGGCTTGTTCTCTTACATACGTGTCTGCCAGAGAGATGACGCTCCGAGCGCCTGGTTCAGGACACCTTCTTCTTCAGAAATGCTGATGACACTTTGATATTTGCATCTTTCTTCTTTTGTATCTATCTCTCTTAAGCCCCACCCCCCTCCTTTTTATTGCTACCTTTGTTTTAGTGTACTTTCAGAAGACGTCATGGTTTTTAATTCTCTTTAAGATCAGCTGCTCTTTGATAATATTTCAGGTTTTACCTTAACCTCAACAATAAAAGACTCCATTTTTTGTTGTCATTAGTTGCTGCAACTCATAGCGACCTTAAGTATAATATAACAGAAGGAAAAGTTGCCCAGTCCTGCGCCATCTTCGTGATCGTTGGTATGTTTGAGTCCATTGTTGAGACTGTTGTGTCAATCCATCTCATGGAGGGGTTTTCCTGTTTTCACTGACCCTCTTCTTTACCAACCAAGATGTCCTTTTTCTAGTGATTGGTCTTTCCTAGTGATGTGCCCAAAGTCAGTGAGTTGACGTCTTGCGGTCCTCACTTGTAAGGAACATTCTGGTTGTATTTCTTCTAAGTCTGATTTGTTTATCCTTTTGCCAGTCCATGGTATATTCAGTATTCTTTGCCACCATGTTTGAATGCATCAATTCTTTTTCCTTCCTTTTTTATTATCCAGCTTCTGCACACATGTGAGGCAGGTAAAAAGACCATGGCTTGGATCAAGCATATCTTAGTTATTAAAATGATATCTTTGTTTTTTATAACTCTAAGGTTAAGAGCTACGACTGCTAACCAAAAGTTCGGCAGTTAGGATCTACCAGGTGGTCCTTGGAAACCCTATGGAGCAGTTCTACCCTGTCCTATAAGGGTCGCTATGAGTTAAAATTGACTTGATGGCATTTTTTTTTTTTAAAGAGGTCTTTGGCAGCAGATTTGCCCAGTGCAATGTGTTTGATTTTTTAACAGCTGTTTCAGTGGGCATTGATTGTTGATCTAAGTAGAATGAAATTGTTGACAACTTCATTTTTTTTCTCTGTTTATTATGATGTTGTTTAATGTTCATTTGTTCTTTGCATTCAGGAGCTATCCACTGGGTTATTTGGGGGACTATTTAGTCATTAATCCCATCTATTGTGGCTGAATTCACAGCACTATTAATTACACATGTTGGCCGTTCCATTTCTCAGGTTCAGCTTATTTTCCCAGCGTGTGATTTTTAATCGTCTCTTACACTAGGTTTGGAATCTTTCATATCTGGGGGACAATTAGTTCAATGAAAGAGAAAGACCTGGTGATCTACTTACAAAGATTACAGCATGGGAAACCCTACAGGGCAGTTCTACTCCATCCTATAGAGTTGCTCGGAGTCAGAATTGGCTCTACAGCACCCAACAAAAATAACATAGTTCAATGAAGGAGCCTTGGTGGTGCAGTGGTTCAAGTTCTTGACTACTAACTGAAAAGTTGGCAGTTCAAACCCACCAGCTGCTCTGAGGGAGAAAGATGTGGCAGTCTACTCCCATAAAGATTTACAGCCTCAGAAACCCCATGGGGCACTTCTGTTCTCTCCTTTAGGGTTGCTAGGAGTTGGAATCAACTCAGTGGCAATGGGTGGTTGTATATAGTTTACTGAATGAGCTGGGAGGATAAGATCTGTCATTGAAGTCACTGCATTTGTATAATAATAAACATTCTTTCCTTAAAGTACAACCATAACCCTCTCAGAGCCCTGGTGGTGCAGTGGTTAAGAGCTTGGCTGCTAACCAAAAGGTTGGCAGTTTGAATCCACCAGCTGCTCCTTGGAAACCCTTTGAGGGCAGTTCTACTCTTTCCTGTATGGTCAAGTCAGAACTGACTTGATGGTAATGGGTTTTTTTTTGAAGGGAGGGGTTTATAGTCCCCTAGGGACCCCTGGTAGCACAGTGGTTAAGAACTCTGCCAACTGAAAGGTTGGCAGTTTGAATCCATCAGCTGCTCCTTGAAAACTCCATGGGACAGTTCTACCCTGTCTTATAGGGTCGCTATGAGTTAGAATTGACTAATGGCAATGAGTTAGAGTTTATAGGCCTCTAGGTCCCTGGGTGGTGCTCACCTACAAACCTAAAGGTTGGCAGTTTGAACTCACCCAGTGGCACCATAAAGATTAAATAAAGATTACAGCCAAAAAAAGGCTTGTGGAGCAGTTCTACTCTTGAACACATCGGGTGGCGGTGAGTCAAAGTCAACAACAAGTACTGTGGTCCTCTACAGCTTGAGTATCTTTCTATTGAATACTTTAATATAAGCATTTATTTTGCTGGGTTTTCATTAATCCTACCATATAATCCTGTAAGTTACATTATATATATTATCAAACATTGCAGGGTCAGGTAAATTAGGCAATAATTTACCAAAACAAAACTAATAATGGTAGGACAGGCTGAGAATTTATTCTAGTTATATTTGATAAAGTAAATCTTTTCTTCCACTTGCCATTCTGATATCATCTCTTAGTGGCATCTCTTAATCAGAAACTTTAATGCAGCCAACAGATGTAATTTTATGTTTGAACTTGCAAGTATTACTTTGATTCCTCTAATGATAGTTATTGAAAGCGCTGGAGTACTTTACATGTGTTAGGCATGTGAATTTGCTAGTAAAACCAGGGTTAAAAAAAGTGGGGGAGGCCTGTGCAAATCCACTGCCTTTTGGAGTAGAGATTCTGAATATTGGTTTTAAAGGATTACTTGAGTGGCATGCTGCAATCTCCGCTCTTAAGCTGAAATTCACTTGTGGGTCGTTTGTCCTTAACTGATTAAAAAAAAAGAAGAAGAAGAAGAAGTGAGCATGCACCATGCTTTTGCTCCAAAGAAAATCAGGTGCAGTTGTTCCTAATGAGTGCTTATTTAAAAATGAAAGAACCAAGTAAATTGCACACCTAATTTTTAGTGTTTTGAGCATTACAGATGTTGACGTTGTGGTGAAGCAGAGTTTCTATTTAGCATCATTTTGAAAATTCATTCCATGAAGCAGTTAGAGATAAGATTTGGGGAGGTACCTGTGCTCTCCAAAGAATGTTGAATTCCATGCTCTAGCAAAAACATTTTGTAACGATATCTTGGTACCAGTGACGTCACTGGGGTTGGTGTCACCCTCGCATACTAAGGACCACAACATTCTAGCTAAAACATCAGAAAATTTGACAAAATCAGCGACCGTAAAAACACCGGCAGCAGTGATAACAACAGCCTGTGCTTGTATCGCCAGCGCCCGAAATCACGTGATTCGAAGCGTTATTGTAACTGGGTAATAATGACAGCTCTGGCCCGAGCGCGTTAGAAGGGTCAAAAAGTAAATCACCATGGAGTTTTAATTGATACATGTGAGCTGGGCTTACGAAAAACGTTTTTGTTGTTATAACTAACTACAGGAAAATTTTTATAAAAATAATAAATTTCTGCGGAAACACAGCAGGAAAATTTTTGTAGGTGCCATTTTGGTGTTACCCTCTCTGACAGTGTCAACGGTGAGGTCTGAACCCCTCCAGTGACACCCCTGCCTCGTACGTATTTATATTGATACAACATGGAAATCATGGTTCTCCCATACTTGGAACAAACGTAGAGCAAAATTTCAGCCAGAGCTCCAGAGCTGTTTCTAAAAGTGTAAAGTATCTTGGTTCTTTTTAATTCCCCAGCAAAACAGGAACTAAGATTTAAGAAATAATTGAACATATTATTACTATTTTACGTATAGATAAAAACAGACCTTTAAAGTGAGCTGCTAACATATTATTGTGAAGGGCCAAAAAGCATATGAAAAGAATGTTGAACTTGTTAGCAATTTTAAAATAATAAAAAAAAAAGTGCCAATTTTGTTATCTAGGTTTATCTAAGAGAATGATACCATCTAGGGCTATCTTACTGTTTGGAATGCTGCCTGATGTAAACTTTCACAAGGATGATGTCTTCATCAAAAGCCTTGAAGTCCATATCCTCTGATCTAGCAGCTCTACCTCCAGGAATTTAGCCTAAGGAGACTTTTGGGCAAGGGGACCAAAAATAAAGAACAAGGATATTCATTGTAGCGTTGTTTATAATGTAAACAATTAGAAACACCTGAAATATTTTGTATCCAGCGAATACCTTGTTACCTATGTAGAATGATACTATGTAGGAAAAGAGGACATGATACGGTGACTTACCAACCAGTATGTATAGTATAGGCTCATTTATGGCTACAGAAAATGTGTGTGCACTGGGAATTGACGGATGTATATGACAGAATGTTAAGTGCATGCTAGATTGCAACAAAACTTTGTTTTGTTCTTTGTCAATATTTTTAAAGATAAGAAATATGCACATATATTTCTTGTAAGGGAAAAAAAAGTTTTAAAGTTTTTAAATGTATCTATCTTTGACTTTTTTTTTTTTTTTAATCTTTGACTTAGGAGGCCTGGTGCTGTAATGGTTAAGCATTTGGCTGCTAACTGAAAGGTTGGTGGTTCGAACCCAGCCAGCAGCTCTTCTGGAGAAAGACCTGACAATCTGCTCCTGTAAAGATTACAGCCTAGAAAACCCTATGGGGCAGTTGACTCTGTCGCATGGGGCTGCTATGAGTCTCATCTTTGACTTAGCAGTTCTGCTTTTACCTCTCTGATAGTTACAGATTGAAGAGCATGCAAAGATGTGTATTAAATAATATTCACTGCAGCGTTGTTAAAAGCAGTAAAAATGAGTGAATAACCTGTCTATCTATTCCCCGTTGTCAGGAATTTAAGAAGGTCATCTCATAACCAAGCTTCACAGCCCTTGGAATTGAACATGTAAATCTATATTTATTGATATGGGAAGGATGGTCACAACATATAATATAGAAAAGGCAGGTGAATAAGCCTGCTGAGTGTGTGTGTAGGCAGGTAGGTAGGTATGTAGATAAATAAAAGTCTGGAATATTTTACATGGCCATGTCAATAATAATTATTTCCGGGCAATGAGATTTGTGGATAATTTCCAACTTTCCCTATGTGTCTGTATTTTTTAAAACTTTGTACAGTGAAGGAAACTTATTTTATTACCAATAAAAGTAAAAATCGACAAAACTAGGGATCAAGAGAAGAAATAACCAAACAAAGTATTGTGAGGTACTGTGTGAAACTCTCTGCATATAGATGCAAACCAAACCAAACCAGACCTGTTGCTGTCAAGTCAATTCTGACTCACAGCAACCCTATAGGACATTGTAGAACTGCCTCATAGGATTTCCAAGGAGCACGTGGTGGATCCCAACTGCTGACCTTTTGGTGAGCAGCTGAGCTCTTAACCACTGCACCACCAGGGTTCTGTATAGATGAAATGGGTAGTATTTCTAAGAACGTTTACTAAATCAAAGTGGCTCCCCAGGAGAGAGAACTTAAATCAGTAATGCTGAAAGAAATGGAAAAGTTGTCAAAAGGTGCTCCCTAAATTCCAAATGCCAGCCTCCAATGGCCTCAGTGAATTCCTCCAACATTCAAGGATGTTCATATTATTAAGTAGGGTGATCATATAATTTACTGAACCCACTGCCTTCGAGTCGATCCTGACCCATAGCAACCCTATAGGACAGAGTAGATCTGCCCCATAGCATTTGTTTATGGAAGCAGATTGCAGGTCTTTTCTCTTACAGTGCTGCTGGATGGGTTTGAACTGCCCACCTTTTGGTTAGCAGCCAAGTACTTAACCACCGTGCCACTAGGGATCCTTAAGAATTTACTAAAAGGGGCTTTAATTGGGCCAATACATATAAACCAGAACTATCCCATGTAAACCTGGATGAATGTTTACACTGCTCTTTCAGCTTTTTCTGAGTACAGAAAAAAGGACAAACTTCTACTTTTTTGTTTTTTTTTTAGGGTGCCAAGAGGATCTTAATACCAGAGTATCACAAAGATAGCACATATGCACGCATGAGTATACACTAGACAGATCAATCGTGCTCATGAATATTGATGCAAAACCCTTCAATAAAACACCATCAAATAGAATATAGTGGTACAATAAATAGATACCATGATCAAGCGGGTGCATCACAGGAATATAAGCTCAGTTCCGTGTCGGAGGAGTGAGCCTTCACACTAGATAGATCAAGACAGAAAAGTCTACGTGGTCATCCTACTAAAAAAAAAAAAAAAATTTTTTTTTTTTTTTTTTTTTGGACACCAAAAATGCTTTGCTAAAGGTCAGCATCCAGTGATAGGTCGGTTATGGCAGCCTTTACATGGCTGTATACACTTGTCGATACTCACTGAACTATCTGCTTTAAAAGGGTGAATTTTATGGCATGTATATTACACCTCAGTAAACTTAACTTTAAAAAGAATAAATATGTGGGGTCAAATTGACACCAGCAATTCAAAAGATTAGATAGGAAACTTGGGGGGCAGTGAGTTTATGTTAAAGAGGGAAGAACATTTTGGAAGAGGAGGGTGAGAACGGTTGCACAACTTGAAGAATGTAATAATGTCACTGAATTGTACATGCGGAGGTTGTTTGAGGTGGTGTAAATGTTCTCTCCCATGTATTTTCAATACCACCAACAAAATGAAATTATGACATAAGAATTAATAAAATTAGTCTATGTGAACAACAACAAAATCCTACACATGTTCTTGATTAAAAAGAAAAAAATTAACTTCGTAAAATAGGAATTAAGTAGAATTTGTTACTTTTATTACTTTAAGTGCGATGTGTGGTGTCAGGCCAAACCAGCACCATATTTTGTGAAACACTAGAAGCGTTCCCATTTAAATCAGATCCGTGATAAGGATGCTTACCTTCACTGAAATCATAAAGCTTGCTTGACTAGCCAAGAGATAAGAGAAAGAAATAATAGATATAAATACCAGAGAGGAAGTTGCAAACATCGTTACTGGTGGGTATAATGGTTGCAAAGGAGCCCTGAAGGCAGGAAGGTTGAATGCACAGCTGCCAACTGAAAGGTTGGTGATTCGAACCCACCGAGTGGCTCCAAGGGAGAAAGACCTGGTGATCTGCTTCCTAAGCTTCAAGATCACAGCCTCGGAAATGCTATGGGGCAGTTCTGCTCTGTCATATGGAGTTGTTATGCGCCAGAATAGACCTGATGGCACCCGATGACAACAACATAATGATTGCACATCCAGGAAGTAGAGAATCAAGTGAAAAATTATTAGAAACAAAGGAAGTCAGTAAGATGTGTGGCTGGTTATAACTGGGGTGGTGGGAAGAGGTGGGAGGAGAAGGAAAAACTGGATACATTCATAATCCACTCGGACAAGCTTCAAGGCCTCAGGTCTGCTGTGGCCGATCATCATTGCCCACCATGACTTGTATTCACAGGACGTACACCTGGCCCCATGCTGAGCACCGGAGCTCACTCATTTGCCTATAAGACATGGCTGCCACTTTCTCTTAGGGATCATGAGGCCAGAGACAGGGGTTTGATATAAATGAAATGACAGAGCACCTTATGGAAAGAAGAATGTTCAAGCACCTGAAGACAAATAACAGTCTTGGGGAAAGAGGGCAAAGACTGTAATGAGATAAAAGAATGGCTTGTGTGTTGCTATGATGCTGAACAGGTTTCAGCGGAGCGTCCAGACTCAGATAGACTAGGAAGAAAGGCCTGGTGATCTAATTCCAAAAATTAGCCAATGAAAACCCTATGGATGACAACAGAATATTGTCTAATATAGTGCTGGAAGATGAGCCCCCACTTGGAAGACACTCAAAATACACAGTGGCCACAATGGACACAAACATACTGAAGCTCAAGAAGATGGTGCAGGACTGGGCAAGGTTTCATTCTGTTATACTTGGGGTCACCATGAATCAGAGCCAACCCCACAGCAGCTAACAACAACTATATGATGATGATGTTGATGACGACATTGTCTGGTGAAAAGTTTCTTGGTTGTAAGGGCTGGAGGAATCTACTGTCTTAGATGTCTAGTTTTTAAGAGCAGAATAAAGAAGAAAATTCTGTACCACTTCCTAATAAGCGGGAACTTTCAGATGGCTGAACTCCATAGGCGGTCAAAATTCATTTCCAACCCACAAATTGAGCAGAGTCGTGTAGATAAGGCAAACCTAGATTACAGTTGCATTCAGTTTATGAATTAGTGATTCCAGAGGAGATGGCAGTCGAGAAACTTGCCCCTTGGTGCTCATTGTTTTCGGTGCACTCACTTGCCACACTCAGGGCAAAGTAAAGCTGTGGGAAAGGAGAAGGACTTAATGAACTGCACAGCACCGTATAGAAACAAACCTCTGTGGGGTCACTAAGAGTCTCAATTGACTCGATAGCAATGGTTTTTTTTTTTTTTGGTTAGCTTAAAATGTCTTGGAGATTAGCTAACTCTTGACTGTGCAGTTGTCACCTTCTAAAGCCAAAATCCCCTGAGGCACATGCCTTCTGAATCTTTAGGTTTGGGGCAGCAGCTTCTCTGGAACCTTCTACCTGCTCCTCAAAGCATATCATTGTTAGTTGCTGTTGAGTCGCTGTGACTCAACGGTAGGCGATTCAGAATGAAACGTTGCAAAGTCCTGTGTCATCTTCATGATCTTTAGTGTGTTTGTGTCCATTGCTGTGACTGTTGTAGTGCCTTCTAACCTAGGGGCTCATTTTCTAGCACTGTATCAGACAATGTCCTCTTGTCATCCCCTGGGCTTTCATTGGCTAATTTTCAGAAGTAGGCTGCCAGGCCTTTTTCTTCCTAGTCTGCCTTCGTCTGGAAGCGCTGCTGAAACCTGTCCACCATGGGTGACCATGCAGGTATTTGAAATAGTGACAAAGCTTCCAGCACCACAGCAACATGCAAGCCACCACAGTAAGACAGACTGACAGACGGGTGGTGGCCTCAAAATGTACCTGCCAGTTACATGGAGGGAAAGGCACCTTGAGGAGTAATGACCACTGAGACTTCATGAATCCTTTTCTGGTTTCTTCCCCTTTAGTTTTCTTATTTTGTCTGCCAGAGACTGGGTTCCACCTGTTTGTCAGGAACGGCCAAATGCTTGTCCCTGTGCACTGGATTGCATGCCAAGTTCAGTAGCATGGCAGCGGTAATTCAAAACATGGGTTAAGATGAATACATATCAATAAGCCTCTGGGATTAGCCCAGTTGAAAAGTTCAGCACCACTGGGGTAGAAAGCCCATCCTGATGGGGATTAACAAGTAGCTTGCAGCAGGGAGCAGTATTTAATGACCTGGCCACATTGTTAGCTTCTGATGGCTTCTCTATGCCGTGGTACCCATCTCTTCCCAGACACACAGACTCAGATCATCAGGACCTTTGAAATGTAGTTTTGTTTATTTCTCCTTCTCAGAAACTGACTACCAGATTGCATCTTTCAACTGACATTCTTTCCACCACATTCTAAAAATTACTACATTCGTTAATGGTGGTGGAAAAATTTGAAAAAAGATCGTGAGAACAGTTGCGTAACCTGAAGAATGCAGTAGTGACACTGAGTTGTACACGTAGAAATGGTTAAACTGCTGTATATTTTGTTGAGTACATTTTCACCAATAAAATGATTTTTTAAAATTACTATATTCCACTCCTCCAAAGATTAAACGTAAAATTACCATATGATCCAGAAATTCCACACCTGGGTATAGACCCAGCAGTCTTGAAAGCAAGGACACAAACAGATACTTGTACCCCAGTGTTCGTTGCACCACTGTTTGTGATAGTCAAAAGGTGGTAACAACCCAAGGGCCCTTCAGCAGATGAATGGATAAACAAAATGTGGTTTATACACACAATGGAATGTTATTCAGCCATGAAGAGACATGAAGTCCTGCTACATGGTACGACATGGATGAATCTTGAAAACAGCATGCTAAGTGAAATAAGCCAGACACAAGACAAATATTGTATGATCTTACTTATATGAAATATTAAGAACAGGCAAATGCGTAGAGACCAAAGTTGATTAGTGGTTTCCAGGATCTTGGGAGAGCCCTGGTGACAAAGTGGCTAAGAACTTGGCTAGTAACCAAAAGGTCAGCTGTTCGAATCCACCAGACACTCCTTGGAAACCCTATGGGGCAGTTCTACTCTGTCCTAGAGGGTCACTATGAGTCAGAATTGACTCGACGGTAACGGGTACTGAGTTTCCATGTGGAACGATGACAAACTTTTGGGAACAGACAGTGGTGATAGCTGTACAGCACGGTGAATGAACTAATGCACTGAACTGTACACTTAAAATGGTTAAAACAGTAAATCTGTGTAACCACAAAAAAAAAAAAATTAAAACAAAAAAATACTACAGTCTTGGGGTAGAAGATGAAGAGAGAATTTTCTTGTACAGAATTAAACTGAAAACAAGACAGTGCCCTGGTGAGGCAGTCAGTGGAAAAAGGGGGGATGGTCATTTTGTGATCATTGTTATTAACCCAAACAAACCAAACTCATTACTGTTGAGTCAATTCTGACTCTTAATGACCCTATAGAACAGGCTAGAACTGCCCCATAGAGCTTCCAGGGAACAGCTGGTGGATTCCGCCTGCTGACCTTTTGGTTAGCAGCCAAGCTCTTAACCACTGTGCCACCAAGGCTCCATCATTGTTGTTACAAAAAAAAAACAAAAACAAAAACAAAAACCGAATCAAACCCTTTGCTGTTGAGTTGCTTCTGACTCATAGTGACCGTAGGACGCAGTAGAACTGCCCCACAGGGTTTCCGAAGAGCGCCTGGTGGATTCAAACTGCAACCTTTGGTTAGCAGCTGAGCTCTTAATCACTACCCCACCAGAAACGGTTTGTTAGGTGCCAAGAAATCAATTCCAACTCCTAGCAACCATATATGACAGGGGAGAACTGCCCCATAGGGTTTCCAAGGCTGTAATCTTTACAGGAAGGCCTGGTGGCACAGTGGTTAAGAACTCTGCTCCTTGGAAAGGCTATGGAGCAAGTCTCCTTTATCCTATAGAGTGGATGGACTTGACAGCAATGGATTTTTTTTTTTTAATCTTTACAGAGGCAGACTGCCAGATCTTTCTCCCACAGAGCTGCTGGGTGGGCTGGAACCACCAGCCTTTTCGTTAATAGCCAAGGGTTTAACTGCACCACTAAAAAAAAAACCACTAGGGCTCCTTTTTGTGGTCCTGGCATTGAGTATTTTACTAGAGAGACACCTGTTTGTACAGGGCCTTTCCTGTTGACCTATCATGGACATCATGTCATTTGATCCTTACAGCAAAGAGGCTGTGTCCCCACTTTATTAATGAGAACAGTGAAGCCTGGAGAGACAGAGAGCCTTGTCCAAGGTTACAGTGCTGGATGGAAGTAGGTAGTCTGAGTCCAGGTTTATACTTTCTTTGCTCTAATCCTGCTGTGCACAAGTAGGTTGAGTCTTTCTAAAGTTTCCCAAAAACTCCACCCAAATGGGAGGCCCAGCTATATAGATCCAACTAGATTGACAGCATCTGCATGTTTTAAGGTTCACCCTATTCCCCTGTTCACTATCCATAAGGCCGTTCCTCCTCCCCTCGTCTTGCCTGATGGATGATGTCAGGAGTGAACCTGATTAATCTCTCAAGGGAGTGATAGCGGGCAGACCGGGAGGAGCATACAGCCATAGAAAAGGGAAGCGGAGAACCGACCATGTCGTTGTTGTCAGCTGCTGTGGAATTGGTCCCCAACTCATGGTGACCTCACGCACCATGGAACGAAATGCCACCCAGTCGTGCACCATCCCCATGATCAGTTGGGGATCAGAAGGTTGTGATCCATAAGGTTTTTGTTGACTGGTACTTAGAAGTAGATCTTCTCTAGGCCTTTCTTCCTAGTCTGTCTTAGTCTGAAAGTCCCGCTAAAACCACCACAGCAACATGCAGGCCTCCCCTGACAGAGGGTGGTGGCTGCGCATGGGTATGTTGGCTGGAATCGAACCTGACTCTCCATCATGGAAGGGAGGCATCCTACTGCTGAACCACCGCTGCTCTCTGAACTGGTCATACTGTTGGATGAAGGCCTAGGGACAGTCAGACGCCAAACAGAGGGCGCTGAGAAATGGGCATTGCCTAAAATGTTTGAAACGGCTTAGGAACAAGGAGCAATATCATTTTTCTATTTTATTCAAAAGACTTAAGGGAGTAGAGGGTGGAGGGTGGATGGCTATTTTGAATACCTCTTCCCTGATAGTCCCCCATGAAAAAATTGCAGGAAGTACTACAATTCACATTTTTTTATTTACTTGAACGTCGCTGTGGGCCTAGATTGTAAATGTCTTCCATCAGTTGTTGGAGGTCTTTTTCTTTCCTTTCGCTTCCTCCACATGGTGAATGTGACTCCATGGAAGAGGTATGATGGCTTTTAGGTGTAATAAAAAGTGAACGCTCAGAGGCGTCGGCAGCCCCTCAGTAAACTCCTAAGCCTTATTGTTGCTTTAAAGCTTCAAGAACTGCGCTGGGCAGCTCGAGGGCAGAGATCACAGACGATATCTGCGTTTAGTACCAGTGGTTGTGGAGTCAGTTCTGACTCATGGAAGCCCCATGTGTTTCAGAATGGAACTGTTCCATGGGATTTGCAAGGCTGTGTCCTTTTCAGAAGCAGATTGCCAGGCCTTTCTTCCGAGGTGCCTCTGGGGTGGGTTTGAACTGCCAACCTTTCAGTTAGTAGCTGAGTGCTGTCTTAGTTGTCTAGTGCTGCTATAGTAGAAATACCACAAGAGGATGGCTTTAAGAAAAAGAGGTTTATTCCTTCACTGTCTTGGAGATAAAAGTCAGAATTCAGGGTGCCAGCTCCAGCGGAAGGCTTTCTCTCTCTGTGGCCTCTGGGGGAAGGTCCTTGTCATCAATCTTCCCCTGGTCTAGTAGCTTCTCAGCCCAGGGTCTCTGAATCCAAAGGACATGCTCTGCCCCTGGCTCTCATTTCTTGGTGGTATGAGGTCCCTATCCTCTCTGCTCACTTCTCTCTTTTTTATCTCAAAAGGGATTGACTCAAGATACAACCTAATCCTGTAGATTGAGTCCTGGCTCATTAACATAACTGCCTCTAACCCTACCTCATTAACATCATAGAGGTTAGGTGCGGTGTAATTAATTACTTTTGTGTGTGGCCTTTCTAGCTGCAGTCTTGTAACTCCCACCCAGGTGATTGGGCAGGGCTCTGTGATAGGGTACTTGTGACCCACCAAAGGGATTGGTCAGTTTTGCCTAAAAAAAGAGCCAGTTCCAGAGCAGAGAGGAGAATCCCACCACTGCCAGGGAAGAATGGTCAGGAGCTGGCATGTCCTCTGGACCTGGGATCCCTGTGCTGGGAGGCTCCTGGGACCAGGGAACAGACATAGAGAGAGCTGTAACCCTAAAGATGGTGAGAAGTAGTGTCAGGAGAGACCCGGCAGCAGGAGGTGGCTCGATGGGCTTCGTGGCCCACGAAGAAAGAAAGCTGCGTGCCTTTGGGCAGAGGCCTAGGGCCAGGGTGAGCATGGCTGGGTAGAGGCTGTCCTGATGAAGGAACTGTATCCTTGAGTGTTCCTGAGCCTAAACTGTAAACTGTTACTTCCCTAATAAGCCCCATAATTGTAAGCATGGCCTGTGAGTTTGGTGTGGCCACTGCAATGAATTATCAAATCCGGCAGAGAAGTAGAAAGTGCCATGGGAGGGACAGTTTGTGTCAGAATTGGTAAAGATGGCGGAGAGAGGAGGTGTGTCCGACCTCTGCCTCATAGGAATCAGCCTTGGGCTATTGGTCTTGGTTCTGCTTCCCCCTTGTGGGGTTGGAGGAAGTCAGATACCACCCCCGCGCCATTTTTACGTTAGGATTTACAGCACATAGGATAATCACATCAGATCACAAAATGGTGGACAACCACACAATACTGGGAATCATGGCCTAGCCGAGTTGACAGACATTTTGGGGAACACAGTTCAATCCGTAACAAGCACTTAACCATTTGCACTTCCCAGGGGCTCCTTTGCATTTAGTAGGTTCTCAGTAGTTGTTTGTGGGCAATTATAGAATGGTTGATAACAGCTTCTAAGCTCATCCACGAGATAATCTCTTCTTCCACCGTGATAACAAAATGTGTCCCGTACTTAAACATAATCCCTGCTCTCCACGTATGTTCTCACAGCCCCTGCCGAGTTCCACTGACACTCCTTTGACTCTGTGCCATTTCATGAATTATGCTGGGAGGATACCGCTGTGAAGGCAACCGAGCCAACTTTGATTGAGCAGCCTACACAGAGAGTGCAGTTGAGAAAGTCACAGGCAGTAAAAAGGGCTTCATTTCCTTCTTGCTGGCTCTTTAGAAGTCACTCACTTCGAAGGCACTGTGGAAACGGGGGCAAGAAGAGCTGATGGTACCCTGGGTGATCGGCAACCAGCCTCACACATCTCCAGTGTTTATGTGAGGGTGCTGGGGCCTCATGGTATTTAGACCCCCAATGAGATGGAGCCTGAGTGTGTGTGTGTGTGTGTGGTTGGTGTGTGTTTCTCTCTCCTTTCTACTGTCAAGGCCAGCTAGCTGCTCTTCCACTGACCCTTTTCTGTCAGATTTAGGAGTTCAGCATCCCAGTTGAGAGTTAGGCTTATGGTTAGTGTTTGAACTTAAACTTACTTCCAATTGACATGCATTGCCAGGTCTTCACGTCTTATTCTGTTCTATAGTTCTCATTTAAGGGGCCCTGGTGGCGCAGTGGTTAAGAGCTCGGCTGCTAACCAAAAAGTCAGCAGTTTGAATCCTCCAGCTGTTCCTTGAAAACCCAATGGGACAGTTCTACTGTGTCCTATAGGGTCGCTGTGAGTCAGAATCAACTTGGCGGCAACAGGTTTGGTTTTGGTTTTGGTGGGGCAAGTTAAACGCTTGGCTGCTAACCGGAAGGTTAGTGGTTAGAACTAACCAGCGGCTCAGTGGGAGAAAAGATCCGGCCATTTGCTCCCATAAAGATTACAGCCTAGGAAACCCAATGAGACAGTTCTGCTTTGTCATATGGGGTCACTGTGAGTTGAAATAGACTCAATGGCCCCCAACAACACTTCCCCATTTACATTCCATGTACCCATGCTGTTTTTTCTATATTAAAAACATTTTTGAGTTCTAACTTATATACAGTATAGTATATAAATCTCAAGTATTCAGTTCAGTGAATTTTTACATTTGTGTAGACTGTACTAGCAGCACCCAGATCAGAATTTGGGTCATTTCCTTTTTACCCCTCCCTCACTGATAGTCAGTGATCCCAAGGGTGACCAACTGTTTGGACTTCTCTTTCCATAGATTGGTTTTGGCTCCTCTTGAACTTCATGAAAATGGAGTTGTAGAATATGTACTCCTTTGTGTTTGATTTCATTCATTTAATGTTATACTGTGATCCATCTATGTTGCTGAGTGTAGAATTCCATTGTATAATTTATTCACCATTCTCCTGGTTATGGGCATCCGGGTTTTCTCTAGTTTTTAGTTATTACTGATTATGCTACCAGGGATGTCCTCGTACATGTCTTTTGATGGACATAAGCACTCATTTCTGTTGGGTAGATACCGGGAGGAAACCCTGGAAGTGTAGTGGTTAAGTGCTACAGCTGCCAACTGAAAGGTCATCAGTTCAAATCCACCAGGCGCTCCTTGGAAACTATGGGGCAGTTCTACTCTGTCCTGTAGAGTCGCTATGAGTTGGAATTGACTCAACAGCAATGTGTGGGTTATATACCAGGAGTAGAATTGGTTAGTGATAGGGCATGCATATGTTTTCTTTTGGTGTTGTTGTAAGGTGCCCTCTAGTCATTTCCGACTCGTAGTGACCCTGTGTACAACAGAATGAAACACTGCCAGGTCCTCCAGCATCCTCACAGTCATTGTTATGCATAAGCCCATTGTTGCAGCCACTGTGTCAGCCTGTCTCATTGAGGGTGTTCCTCTTCTTCACTGACCCTCTACTTTACCAAGCATGATGTCCTTCTACATTTTCCCAAAGTAGCTGTACCAATTAACACTCCTTTAGTTCCTGTACTTTCAAAGTGCAATTTTCCTCTGTAACATTTTTATTCTAGGATGGCAGTGCTAGTTGATGTTGTATGTTGAAGTATCTGCCAGTCCATCGCAGATTACATACACACACACATTTGTATTTCACATTCATTCACTGTGTATCCGTAGGTGAATATTTGCCTTGTCTTACACTTGAGGGGAAACTCTGGTGGCATAGTGGTTAAGAGCTACTGCTGCTAACCAAAAAAAGGTCAGCAGTTCAAATCCACCAGGCACTCCTTGGAAACCCTATGGGGCAGTTCTACTCTGTCCTTTAGGGTCACAATGAGCTGGAATCGACTCAACGACAGTGGATTTGGTGGTTTTGGATTATGCTTGGGGAATGCTGAATATACCCTGGACTGCCAGGAGAACAAACAAATCTGTCTTGGAGGAAGTACAGCCAGGATATTCCTTAGAAGTGAGGATGGTGAGGCTTTGACTTGCTTACTTTGGACATGTTATCAGGCGGGATCAGTCCCTGGAGAAAGATACCATGCTTGGTAAAGTAGAGGGCCAGCGAAAAAAAGGAAGACCCTCAACCAAATGGATTGACATGGTGGCTGCAACAATGGGCTCAAACATACCCACTATTGTGATGACAGTGCAAGACCGGGTCATGTTTCATTCTTTTATATGTAGGGTCGCTGTGAGTCCAACCCAGCGCCACAGCACCTAACAACAACGTGCTTGGAGGTTCATAGTGAATAATTGCCCTTAGGAATTAAAAGGACATTGTCTGTAACTTTAAAAAAGCGAATATTAATCGGAATAAAGTTTGACTATTGAGTAGATGTCTGGTTTTGTGACTCAGGAGTGAGCATGAATGCCCAGTGTTTGCATGTGGTATGTAATTCATACTCGGACTGAAGCCGGAAGGCCGAATTGACTCAAGAAAGGTCCACTGGATCCGCCTTTGGCATCAGTCATTTGCAACAGGCTGAAATGCACATTATGGCTGCTATTTTCTCTCACTTATCTTTGATTTCTTTGAGAGGAAGCAGTAGCTCAATATATTAAACACTGATTAGCATCCTCTGTGCTGGGCATTTTAATTCTATCAAGTATATCTCAGCCTATGGCTGAAAAAGACTGGAAACCAGGGCCTCAGTTTCTTAGTTTATGTAACAGATGTAACCCACCTGCAGGGGCTGATGAACAGTATAATTAACAATTATGACCTCCATGTGAGAGAAAGAATCACCCAAGTAAGGCTGACTTAGAGCCAGCCTAGAGAAGCCTGGATCGCCTGGATATTCAAATAATAGTTCTCCCCTCTTTTGGATAAAGCTACATTTGTACTGCTGGTGCTGCTTATAAGGGAAGGTCAGGGATGCCTCTCAGCCAATGACATTGGAGCAGAGCCGTGAAGGGATTAAACCAAAAACCAAACCCGCTGCTGCCCAGTCAATTGCTACTCATAGTGACCCTATAGGACAGGGTAGAACTGCCCTGTAGGGTTTCCGAGGCTGTAAATCTTTACAGAAGCAGACTGCCACATCTTTCTTCCTCTGAGTGGCTGGTGGGTTTGAACCGCTGGCCTTTCAGTTAGCAGCCGAGTGCTTAACCACTGTACCACCTGGGCACCTCTGACTAGATTAAGCACCGTGGATACCTGGAAGAAGACTAACCAATGTGGAGGGGAGCATGCCTGGTGGGCAGAAGAGCAGTGAGGGGCCTCTTTGGCTGGAGGGGAGGGAGGCGGGGTCAGAGGAACAGCAAGAGCCCAACTTAGACAAGGCTCAGGAGGCCACCATCATGACCTCAGCTTTTTCCTAAGTGGGAATCCACAGCAGAAGCGTTTGCTCAGGGAAATGACATGAGTCAACTTTTTTTAAAGGATTGCTTTGAAGATTGGGTGGAGAGCTGATTGCAAAGACAGGGTGGAAACAGGGAAGCCAGTTAAGTTCTCTGATAGATGTACTCAAGCAAGAGCCAAGTGGCATAGATGTTTCATCACTGTGTTTTATTGGTAATAAAATTACAACCAGTAATTGTGTTCTTCGAGACTTAGACAATGTCTGGCACATCCCAGCCACCTTAGTAAGGTAATGATTAAAACCCCTTGCTCTCGAGTCAATTCCGACTCACAGTGACCCCATAGGGCAGAATAGAACTGCCCCATAGGGTTTCCAAGGAGCGGCTGGTGGATTCCAACTGCCGACTTTTTGGGTAGCAGCTGAGCTCTTAACTACTTCGCCACCAGGACTCTTTAGGTAATGATTTAGTAATCTGCAAATTAATATTATGGATATTAAGGAGCCCTGGTAGTGTAGCACAGTTCGACTCTGATACTCACGGGGTCACCATGAGTCAGAGTTGACCAGACAATAACTGGAGGGATTGTTTCAAGTGCCTGGCAGGTAGGAGGCACTTGGAAAACGTCGGTCCTTTTCCCTTTCTGTTCTTCCATGTCACTGCATCCTTGATCCACCTGCCGCATCCTGAAGCTCAGACCTCGTTATGCCATTCCTCTTGTCAAAAATCTACCTTGGCTCCCTATTGCCTCACAGACTAAATACAGGCACTTTTGCCTGGTGTTCAATGCTCCATTCCCTGACTCCGACTTCCATCTCCAACTTTTTCCCGTTACTTATTCTTCTCCATGTATTTGATGTGTTAGCCGATGTCATGGATTGAATTGTGTCCCCCAAAATATCTGTCAACTTGGCTAGGTCATGATTCCCAGTATTGCATGATTGCCCACCATTTTGTCATTTGATGTGATTTTCATATGTGTTTTAATCCTACCTCTACTCGATGGCAATGGGTTTTTTTTTATGATGTTAATGAGGTGGGATTAGTGGCAGTTATGTTAATGAGGCAGGACTCAAGATTAGGTTCTATCTTAAGCCAATCTCTTTTGAGGTATAAAAGAGAGAGGTGAGGAGAGAGACCTCGCCAAGAAAGAAGCACTGGGAGCATAGCGTGTCCTTTGGACTCGGGGTCCCTTTGCTGAGAAGCTCCTTGACCAGGGAAGATTAATGACAAAGACCTTCCCCCAGAACCAACAAAGAGAGAAAGACTTCCCCTGGAGCTGGAACCCTGAATGCAGACTTGTAGCCTCCTAGACTGTGAGAGAGTAAATTTCTCTTTGTTAAAGCCATCCACTTGTGGTATTTCTGTTATAGCAGCACTAGGTGACTAAGATGGCCAAATTCACTCCTTTGTATTTACTTCTGCTGCCACTTCTATATGAAATGCCATCTCTCACTTCAAAGCCTCTTTCAAGTGCCATTCACAAAGCTGTTAGTAATCTGCAAGGTCACCGTATTTGGAGTAGGCAGCATCGTGCCCAGAGAGCCCAAGTTCTCTGCCACTTTCTGGGAACGCTGCTTAACCTCTGTGTCTCAGCTTTCCTTGTAAAATGGGGGTAATGATAACACCTACCTCGTAGAGTTGTTGGGAGGATTAAATGAGATACTACTCACGAAGCACTTTGAATAGTAGTGCCTAGCACTTGGAAAGCTTAAATCAGTTTCTATAATTGTAGGCATGAATAACTGACATTATTTTACCATCAAAACCAAAGACCAAACCCATCGCTGTCGAGTCAATTCCAACTCATAGTGTCCCTATAGGACAGAGTAGAACCACCCCATAGGGTTTCTAAGGCTGGTGGATTCAAACTGCCGACCTTTTGGTTAGCAGCCAACCACTATGCCACCGGGGCTCCATTTTTTTTTTTTTTTTTTTTTACCATCAAGGGCATCAAATTAAAATTTGTTTGAGACACAGCAAAAAGAGATGTGGGCTAGGAACCAAGAGACCTGGACTCTAGTCCTGGTCCCCACTGCTAATCAGCCGTGTGATGGTGAATATGTCATTTTCCTCTCTGCATCTTATTTCCTTTAGCTGCAAAAACTGCTGGGGTTGGACAAAAGTCTCTAAGCTCTGTTTCAGTTCAAGGAGCCATATAGGTGTCTAAAAGCCACTCCAATGCAACACGACCAAACAGAAATCCTAATTTCCACTCCTAAGTGCTTGACTACTAGGCGAATGGTTGTCTGTTCCAACGCACCCAGAGATCCTTCAGGAGACACGCCTGGGGATCTGCTTCCGAAAGGTCACAGCTTCAAAAACCCTATGGAGCCGATCTACTCTGCACATATCCAGTCGCCATGAGTCAGAGTCAACTTGACGGCAACTGGGGGGGGGCCCAGGAAGAGGATTTTAGGACTGCACCCATATGCCATGAAGAGTTTTGTGGGCTTTACTTGATTTCCAGGAGTCCTTGGGTGCTGCAAATGGCTAAGTGCTCAACTACTAGCTAAAAAGGTTGGCAATTTGAACCCACCCAGAGGCTCTTTGGAAGACAGGTGTAGTGATCTGCTTCCGAAAGGTCACAGCCTTGAAAACCCTGGGGAGCACAGTTCTACTCTGCACACATTGGTGTGAGTCAGAATCAACTCAACAGAGCAAACAACAAATTGCTGCTTCCCTGGCTTTCCTCATCTCAGTAAATGGCACCACCGTATTCTCGGTTTAAGTAAACAATTTATGAGTTATTGTCTTAATCATCTAGTGTTGCTTTAACAGAAATACCACAAATGGATGGCTTTAATAAACAGAAGTTTATTCTCTCCCAGCTTAGCAGGCTAGAAGTCTGAATTCAGGGCGCTGGCTCTAGCAGAAGGCTTTTTCTTTCTGTTGGCTCTGGGGGAAGGTCCCTGTCATCAATCTTTCCCTGGTCTGGGAGCTTTTTAGCACAGGGACCCTGGATCCAAAGGATGCGCACGGATCCTGACTCTGCTTTCTTGGTGGTGGGAGGTTCCTGTGTCTCTCTGTTTGCTTCTCTCTTTTCTATCTGAAAAGAGATCGACTCAAAATACAACCAAATCCTGTAGATTTAGTCCTGCCTCATTAACATAACTGCCTCTAATCCTGCCTCATTAACATCATAGAGGTTAGGATTTACAACACATAGGAAAATCACATCGGATGACAAAATGGTGGACAGCTACACAATACTGGGAATCATGGCCTAGCTATATTGACACGTATTTTGGGGGGACACAATTCAATTCATGACAATGCTGCTTCCTCGGCTTTCCTCACCTCAGTAAATGGCACCACCATCTTCCCAGTTTAAGTAGAAAACTTACGAGTTATCTTTGAATTATCTATTTCTTTCACCTTCTAAATCTAACCCATTCGCATGCCCTATTGTTTCTACTTCCAAAACATATCCTAAATCCATCTATTTCTCCCTGTGGTCACTGTTACAGCCCTAGTCCCAGTAATCTGTTGTCTGTGCTGTTGCCACAAACTCCTAATCCCTCTTTCTGCTTCCACTTTTGCCCTCTTTCAGTCTGTTTTCCATGGACTCAAAGTGACCTTTAAAACATAGGTCAGATAACGTGACTCCCTGTTTAAAACTCTCCAGTGGCTTCATGGTGCATTTGGAATGAACTCCAAACTCCTTGGCCCTCAAACCCCACTCTCTCCTTACCCTTTGACAGCACTCCACCCTTTTTCCTTTTCCTGCTAACTTACCAAACCCATGTCTGCCTTTGGGCCTTGTTGTTGGGTGCCATCGAGTCGATTTTCAACTCACAGGGATCCCACATGACAGAGTAGAATTGCTCCATAGGGTTTCCTAGGCTGTAATCTTTACAGAAAGGATCCCTAGTGGCGCAGTGGCTAAGCACTTGGCTGCTAACCAAAAGGTCAGCAGTTTGAACCCACCAGCAGCTTCATGGGTGAAAAGATCTGGCAATCTGTTCCTGTAAAGATTAACAGCCTTGGAAATCCTATGCGGCAATACTTCTCTGTCCTATAGGGTCACTCTGAGTTGGAATCAACTCAATGACAATGGTTTTTTTTTGTTTTAACTTTACAAAACCAGATCGCCAGGTCTTTCTTCTGCCTAGACACTGGGTGGGTTTGAACCACCAACCTTTCTGTTAGCAGACAGGCAATTAACTGTTGCACCACCGGGGCACCTTCTTTGGGTCTTAACACTTGCTATTCTCTCTGCTTGGAATACTCAGCCCGTAGATGTCTGCATGGCTTGCTGCTGCTTGTCATATAGAGCTCAGCTGTATCTAATTGCCCTCTCCTTTGGTCAGTAGGACTATATCACACCACCCTATTCTAGCTTTTCTGGTGTTTACCACTACTTGAAAATACCCTATTTATTTATTACCTCTCTTCCCCCTGTAGAAATTAAATGCCCTCATCATAAGGACTGTTTCCTAGCACGGAACCTAGCACAGGGTACCAAAAACCCATTGCTGTTGAGTCGATTCTGACTTATAGTGACCCTATAGGACAAAGTAGAACTGCCCCATAGGGTTTCCAAGGAGTGGCTGGTGGATTTGAACTGCGGACCTTTTGGTTAGCAGCCAGGCTTTTAACCGCTGCTGCACCAGGGCTCCAGCACATAGTAACAATGCAGAAAGAAACATGAGTGACTGAATATAAACCCAGTTTAACGATATCAAAGTTGATATTGATTACATGAGCCAAGTACATACAGTATCTTTGTTTCGAAACTGTGTGGCTTTATTGGCTTTCTCTTCATTCAATGCCTCATTCTTAGCGAACAAATGTTCGTGTATGCCACTGAGTAACTGAGTGACCTTATACGACAGAGTAGAACTGCCCCATAGGATTTCCTAGGCTGTAACCTTTACTGAAAGGAGCCTTGGTGGTGCAGTCGTTAGGTGCTAGGCTGCTAACAGAAAGGTTGGCTGTTGAATCCATCTGCAGCTCTTGGGGAGAAAGATGTGGCAGTCAGCTTCCATAAAGATTAGTCTTGGAAACCCTGTGGGACAGTTTAACTATGTTCTATAGGGTGGCTATGAGTCAGAATTGACGAAAGCAACAGGTTAATCTTTACAGAAGCATATCCCGGGTCTTTTCTTCAGGGGAGCCACTGGTGAGTTTGAATGAAGACCTTTCTCTTAGCAGCTGGCAGCGGAAGGCTTAACCCTTGCACCACGAGCTCATATACTTGTGCTGGACATATGGCTGTGAGTAAAACAACAGTAATACACTCAGGTGTTGTTTTTTTCTAACCTCCTAAGTAATTCTCAAGTTTACAGTTCTCTCCAGCTCACACACTGTGGCTGGTGTGCCGTCCAGTGGTTTCTGCCTTGACTAAAAGGCATTGCCTCCTTTCTGGTCTGTTTCCTGTCGGGTCTACTTTTCCAATAATCTGTTCTCCACACCACAGCCAGTCAGCTTTTCAGTCACTCTTTTACCCGCGCTTGAAAACCTTCGGAGTTTTCACTGTTCTCAGGAAAAAGCCCAGATCTTCTGTGGTCCATCACCTCTGTCCTGCCAACCCTCACTCATCACTCCATGCTTTCACTCCCCCTCCGCCTGGTTCCTGCCTACCACCTGGCTTCTCACCCTGACTTCCCGCTTCCTAGAAGGTTCCACCTCGCACCGTTTCGTCTACTTCTTCGGATCTCGGGTGATTGCCCCTTCCTCAGGGAAGACCTCCGCGATTAGATCAAGCCCAGCTCCCATCATACACTCTCACGCCACCAAGGGCCACTCCTCCAGAGCTCTTGTTTTATGTGCATACTCTCATGTATGTGACTGCTTTATTTACGTAGGTTAACGGGAGCTGGCGATCAGTAGCCGCTTGCGGAAGGAAGGCGCGGACGCCTTTCCCGCTCCTCTCTTCCCCCCTCCTCCTGGGCTGCGGCGCCGCGATTACGCACTAAGTCGGCGCCGCGGGGGCAGTCGTCGCAGGGCGCCTGCGCGAAGGGGTACGCATGCGCAGAGGGCCCGAGCCCGCTGACATTCTCGGTGGCGGTGGCTGCGGCGGCCCTGGGCTGCGGGGAATGGGTGTCCTAGGGCCCTGACTGAGCACGCCCCCGCCTCCCTGCCCCCGACATGGCTCAGGAGAAGATGGAGCTGGACCTGGAGCTGCCTCCGGGTGCAGGCGGGAGCCCGGCGGAGGGCGGCGGCGGGGGCCTGCGGAGGTCTAACAGCGCCCCCCTGATCCACGGCCTCAGTGACACCTCGCCGGTGTTCCAGGCCGAGGCGCCGAGCGCCAGGCGGAACAGCACGACGTTCCCGAGCCGCCACGGCCTGCTGCTGCCCGCCTCGCCCGTCCGCATGCACAGCAGCCGCCTACACCAGATCAAGCAGGAGGAGGGCATGGACCTCATCAACCGCGAGACGGTGCACGAGCGCGAGGTGCAGACCGCAATGCAGATAAGCCACTCCTGGGAGGAAAGTTTCAGCCTGAGTGACAACGACGTGGAGAAGTCCGCCTCCCCGAAGCGCATCGATTTCATCCCGGTGTCACCGGCGCCGTCGCCCACGCGGGGCATCGGGAAGCAGTGTTTTTCACCATCCTTGCAAAGTTTTGTGAGTAGCAATGGATTGCCTCCCAGCCCTATTCCCAGCCCGACGACCCGATTTACGACCCGGCGGAGCCAGAGCCCCATCAACTGCATTAGGCCAAGTGTTCTTGGACCATTAAAAAGAAAATGTGAAATGGAAACTGAATATCAGCCAAAGAGATTTTTCCAGGGCATCACCAATATGCTTTCGTCTGACGCTGCGCAGCTGTCAGATCCCAGCGTGTGTGTATCTTCGGATACCCTGGATGGAAACAGCAGCAGTGCCGGCTCTTCCTGTAACTCGCCGGCGAAGGTCAGCACGACCACCGACTCTCCTTTGTCGCCTGCCCAGGCGGCCTCTCCATTTATTCCTGTAGACGAACTTTCATCCAAGTGATGCGCCCACCCCGAGACTTTGGGTTTTTTTTTTTTTTGCAATGGGGAGTGAAACAAAAAATCAAGTTGGAGCAAGCACTGAACTTTGTTGATTAATTTGAGGCTATTTCCTATTTAACCCTTTTCCTTTTTTGGAATTTCCTGCAATGTTGTTATTCTAGAAAACTAACGTGCAGTTCCTGCAGATGCCCTTGAATTCAGTGTAGTAATATTTTCAGACGTTTTCCCAATGAGTGTGTGGAAGCATACATCTTTACGCTGCTAATATGTCTCAATACATATGTTATCCCTTGATTTTTTTAAATAATCGAGAGCTCTATTTATTTATTGGATTATTAAGTTCTGATGAAAATATAAGTGTTGAATTAATCAGCATAGTAAACTGATGTTTTAAAATTCCGTATTTCATGCCCACACGAATTTTTAATGTTATTTTTAGTGATTGCTAATTTCCACTTGATAAAGAACAATATTACCTATATTAAGCTTTTTTTTTTTTAAATATAGTTAGAGCATATCAATCTAGTGGTTGTCTGTTTTGCCCAGGAATCCTTGGATATTTAATTTCCTGGGTACAGAGGTGGATGGGAGGGAGGTGATAAAAGAATATAAAAGTTTGCAACAAATCTTTTAGAATTAAATATATAAGAGCAAATGTATTTAAGAAAAAGCATTTTCTAATGAAATTTTAATAGTAATTCTCAAGTTCTGCAAATATCACTATTAGACAGAAAATGCCATTTTCTCTTTTTTACTGGAAAGTGCACCCTCGGGTGTAATCCTAAAATGAGATTGGACAGTGCCTTGCAGTCTTAGCTTCTTTGAACTGCTGCAAACTTAAACGTTTTTCAAATGTAGACAATGTGTGGGAAGCCCCATCGAACTTCAGCCGAGCACCCAGGCAAACAATACTGTCAACTGTTGATAGACTTTAAAATATCCAATCGTGCCTCAGTTCCGAAAATCCTTGCCAAGAAGGAGCCAGAGCAACTTTTGGCTGCTTTTCTGCTTTGCCCGTCTGTTACCTTCCTCGTTTTCCCTTGCTCAGGAAGGAAGCAGCTGTTTCCTTGCCAACAGGTCCTTCCTCTGCACCTCCCACCCAACTAGGGCACCATCGGTCAGACGCATGTCCAATGTGACTTAGATTTCGGACAGGGGCAGCAGGACTATGGAGTTGTCTCTGGAGCCTCTGGTTCAAGCTGCAGCAGCTGGAGTTGACCGCCTTGGGGATGCCAGTTGATTAAGGGTCAAGGACTTTGCAAGAGAAAAATCAGTGGAGAGCCACGTAGGTAAATCATTGTGGAACTTAGGCTTTGTTAAAGGTAGAACTGTGGGATGTGCTTTTCTTTGCTTTTTCCAGTGAAAACAGAATATCAAGATATTTAATAAGAATAACAGATGTTTTATATTACACATTAATTAGATGGGTAGATAGAATGGCAGACAAAAGGGGAAGGGGGGTGGGAACAAAAGGCTCAAAGAGAGACCAAGACAGAAACTCCAACTTATTTTTTTAGGTCATTGCCTACAAAGACTTTAACAATTATGTGGAATTTTTACAACTATGAGAATAAAAGGAACTGGTCAACTCTTGATAGTTGCCTCAAGGCCTCTGAAATGTCGCCGAGGGTAAGACTGCGTCCACAGGCTAACATTTTTACTCTGGGTGATAATGTTCACGTGCTCTGGCCCTGATCTCGTTCCCCACATTTAAACCAGCACATCCAACTTCCTGTAGGGTGCCCTGCCCTCTGACCTGCTCCCAGGGGCACCTGAGCCTCAGCCTGTTCAGAATTGATTATCTTCCCACTTCTCCTTTTGTGTTTCCCTGAGTTGTCATCACCAACTCCAGTTTCCTGAACTGGAAACCATGGCCACATCTTTGCCTTTCCCTTTCCTCCATCTGCCATGTCCAGCTGAATCACCAAGCCCCTCAGCTGTCCTATGATGAATCTCACATCACTCCTCTGTCTCTCTCTCTTTTTCTCTCTCGCCCCTGATTTGGCTCTGTTCTTGCAGTAGTTGCTGCGGTGATTGCCCAGCCTGTCTTCTGCCTCCCTTCTGGTTAATCTTCACATTGCCTCTAGACTAAGATAAAAACTTGATTTCTTTGCTCTCTGGCTTGGACGCTTTACATGGTTACCTATCTCCTGGAGTTCAGGGGATGATTTCTTTGACAGGGTATCTAAGGTCCTTTGGGATCTGACTGTACTATAAATAGGCTTAATCTACCCCTCATGCCCTCCCCGGACACACCCTCCCTCCTTACTCTGCGAATGCCACACCGCTTGATGCTCTTTAAATACGCTCTTGTACTTTGATGTGGCTGAGCCTTTGGACAGGCTGTTACTTCCCCCTTAAAATGCTATTCCTATCCTCAACCAGGTAAATGGGTTGTCTCTACTTACTGTATGTGGCTTTAACTATGGAAGTAATGTATACCTGCTGATTATAAACTATTTAAACAGTGCAGATGTCTATGTAGTAAAATATGAACGTCTGCCTTTTACTATGTGGAATTCATCTTCTCTGCTGTAGGTAACCGCTAAGATTCACCTTTCCTTCCCCGAGGTGACCTCTGTTAACGATCTGGTGTACAAGGTGGGCTGCTCTGCATTTCCACGTATAATAGCCGTGGTGGTGCAGTGATTAAGCACTCAGCTGGTATTGGAAAGGTTGGCGGTTCAAACCCACCAGCTGCTCCATGGAAGAAAGATATGGCAGTCTGCTTCTGTAAGGATTACAGCCTGGGAAACCCTGTGGGGCAGTTCTACGCTGTCCTGTGGGGTCACTGCAGGAAACCAGCATGTCATCCTTGACACCTTTCTTCCCCCACATCTAACGCATCACCAAGTCTTGCCGATTTTCTCATCTAGAATCTGTCTCCTTAATTCAGTCTCCACTGGCACCCTGGCCTAGGCTACCATCCTTTCCCTCAGAGGCTTCTGAAACGCCTCCCGACTCCCACCTGTCCCCGTCCCACTCTTGCATCTGCTACCCACTCATTCTCCATACAACAATGAGAGGAACCTTTTAAAATGGCAGATCTGATCCTTCTAGCTCTTGGCTTAAAGCTTTTCAGTTGCTTCCTGTTGGTCTTGTGGTATACAAAAATGTATTAGTTCTGGCCTAGGAGGCCCTGTGGGATCTGGCCCTTGCCTTTCCCTCCCCCATATTTTCTGTGTTCCATCCTCACTGGCTTCTCCTTAAACAGGTCATGTTCTCTCCTATTCCATGTCCTCTTCCCTGAAGGCATAGAGTAGCCTTCATTTCTATAAGCTTATTTTTCTTTATAGGTGGTAACTTTTAAATCAGATAAGGCTCTAAACTTTATATATGCACAGTTTTCATTATCATTTTTTATTTGTCACCATAATCATTACTCTGTGGAATATAAGATCCTACTTCATGTAAGACATCCTTCAAAACACATTTTTTGTGGTATTAGTATTGCTAATCTATCAACTTCATGCCAGAAGTCCCAAAGTAGAGATCAACGTTTAATGAAATTACAGTTTGTTGTATAGCATAAACCTCTTTGGTATATTTTCCTTTATTATGTTTGTTAAAGACACGATGTAGATAGGGAAAAATAATTAATGGTCACAAATAGGAGGTGCTGGATGTCAGCGCCTTTGAGCTGACCTGAAACATTGATTGTAGTTCAGAGCACCTGTATCAGATACCTGCCAGCTGTTCCCTTCTGTAGCTCAGCCAGTTGCACACCTACCACAAAAGGCTTCTCTGGAGATACATGGCAGTAAAACGGGGGAAGGGTCAAGGTTTACGAGGGAAACAGGACTGAGAATATTTTTTTCTTGTAAGCCTGTTTCTAGATTAGTAGAAAAGTTGAAAGATCCAAGAGGGGTGGGAGACGGGATTAAATGGTGGAACAGCAAACTGAAGACAAGTGTAAGCCACATTGCCAGAGTGAGAACAGAGAAGAGAAGAAAGACTTGGCCTTGCAAAGGAGATCTGGAAGCATTTTGCCCCCTTTCTGAAACAGGAAGGAGAAGAAAATGGCGAGGGAAAGAGATCAGTAAATGTTGCACTCATTTACTGCTGCAAGGGTGTAGGGGTGTGAGGCATATAGAAAATGAAAGAATTTGTATCCGATTGCTACTGTATTCCAATTTTTGAGTAGTCTTTGTTGTTGTTAGGTGCTTTCAAGTCGGTTCTGACTCATAGTGCCCCTATGTACAACAGAACAAAACACTGCCTGGTCCTGTGCCATCCTCACAATCGTAGTTATGCTTGACCTCATTATTGCAGACACTGTGTCAGTCTGTCTTGTTGAGGGTCTTCCTTTTTTTCGCTCAGGAGTCTAGGATGTTTGAAAGGAGCCCTGGTGGTGCTGTGATTAAGTGCTCGGCTGCTAAAGAAAAAGTTGGCAGTTCCAATCCCAGTGGTTCCCAAGGAGAAAGACCCAGCAATCTGCTCCCATAAAGATCATAGTGTAGAAAACTCTGTGGGGCAGGTCTGCTCTGTCACATGGGGTTGCTATGAGTCCACCTTGACTAGATAGCACCCAGCAACAACAATAGGCTATTTGAGGGGAGGGGACAGGAGTAGATTTGGAAGCTTGAATGAAATAAATGTTTAACTATGATTCTATTAGAATCATAGTCCCTGGGCTGTGCTTAGCTGCTAACCGAAAGGTTGGAGGTTTGAATCCACCCGGAGGTGCCTCAGAAGAAAGCCTGGTGGTCTACTTCTGAAAGATCACAGACTTTGAAAACCCTATGGAGCACAGTTCTACTCTGAGGTCACTAGGTCGACAACAACTGGCCTTTGTTTTCTTTCTGTGAGAATCTGTAACGGAGCGGCTTAGGCTGCGTTGATGCCAGTTGCTGCCGGATGATGGGAGCAAAAGCGTTGGATTGGCCTGGGTTTGGGAACTGGCTAAGTGCGTATGAGGTGAAGTCCAGTTTTGAGGGGGCAGTCAGGGGTTTGGCTGAAAGTGTAGTTTGAATGATTGACGGGCGTGGAGGCTGGCAAGGGAGGTCAGCAGGGCTGGGGGACTGCGCAGCTTATTTCAAGGTCTCACATCATACTCAGCTGTGACAAAGAGCACAGAGACTCTGATCTCATTGTTGGACTCTTGGCTCTGGTGGCTTCGCCCCCACTTTCCATGGCGAATTTCATTCAGTTAGCGAATCAGCCCTCAAGACAAGCTTTGAGTTTTACTCATTGAAAATTTGAGTCAGATTGCTCACCGTAGTCAAGAGAAAGTTCTTTGTACCTTCCTTGAATTGCCTTCCAATTAAAAGTTTACTTAAAATTTGAAAAAAACTTTATATTAAAAAAAAATGTATAAAACACTTCTGTTCTAGGTGCTAAACACGAATTAATTCATTTAATCTTTATCACCCGAGGTATGTACCACTATTAATCTCACTTATAAAGCGAGCAACAGAGAGTGTTCCAGTTACGTGGTGCTGCTGTGGCAGAAATACCACAAGTGGGTGGCTTTAACACACAGAATTTTAGCAGGCTGGAAGTCTGAATTCAGGGTGCCGGCTCTAGGGAAAGGCTTTCTCTCTCTGTCGGCTCTGGAGGAAGGCCGTTGTCTCTTTTCAGCTTCTGTTCCACGGGTCCTTGGCAGTTGTCCTGTGCTGTGGCATCTGTCTTCCCCCATCTGTGCTTGTACTTCTGGGCGTGATCTGCACTGTTATGGCTCATTAACATAACAAAGAAAACCCCATTCCCAAATGGGATTACATACACAAGTATAAGGGTCAGGAGTTACAACACATATTTTTTGGGGGACACAGTTCAATCCATAACAGAGGGGTAAATACTTGCCAGGGTTCCAGCGCAGGGAGGTGGGCTGAGTGATTAAGAATACCGCCTGGAGCCAGATGGTTGTGAAGATTGGATGGGTCAATAAATGTAAAGTGCTACAACCGTGCTGAGCAGTTTCCGTACAAGTGGCAACTCTCATTACTGTCATAGTGGTGGTGGCTGCTGTCGTCACCTAGCATGGCCTTGCTACGGGGATTTATTCTGTACCATCCTTGACAGGTGAAATGCCTACTTTCACACTTAGCAACGGCCCACTGTGCCCTTCCAGGCAGCCTGTCCTTCCTCAGGTGAGTGCTTCTGTGTTGGATGACCCTTTCTCATGCCGCACAGACGTTTCCCTCCGTAACTTCCGCCATGTAAGTCACACCCAGCTCTGGGAAGCGCAGAACGAGCTTATCTCTCCTTTTTGAATGCTGGCTCTCCTTTCATGAAGCAGAAACACACATTCCTTCGTGGCCGCCTCTTCTTGCTTCCTCATTTTAGAAATCTTGAGCAGTTTCTTCAGTCTACTCCTTTCTGTGAAATAGGGCTGCCATGGCTGGGCAGCCAAGATTTTCATCAGACTGTGATTCCTTCAAGACTGTTTCCCGTTTCCAGCGGGAAAGCAAGAGATGGTCTCATCTCATGAGGCATTGCCTCATCGCCATGATTACAGGTAATACTGACCAAGTACTTAGCAGGGCCCAGGCACTGTCCTCAGTGACGACAGCCTGTCAGGTGGGTGCTATGATTATTCCCATTTAACAGATGAGAACACCAAATGCCCCTGGTACCTCTCCTTTTGGAAGGTAGGTTCTTTGTCTTTTGCTTATAAACAGATTTTTTTTCCTCTTTAAGTGTGTTCTTCAGCTAACTAGCAACTTTATTTTGCTAGTGCTGCTGCTTCCATCTTAAATCAAATGACACGGTTATTAAAAATGATGGCTTTAGGCATCACTGTATTAGAGGGGACTCTGAGGAAGACTGTGTTCTTCAGCGAGAGAGAAGAAATTAAAGTGATAGGGAGGGAAACCATGGGCCCACTGCCATATGTTTATCTACGTTGTTAGGTTCCCATTTGGCAATTTCCATGCAAATAGTTAAGTGACATTAGTTGCAACTTTCGTAATGTGTCAGCGTTCTCTTTAGTTGTGTTCTGATTGTCCCATTTCTAGTACTCTAATTTTCCTTTCCCCTTATCTTCTCATCTTTGCTCTAGAGTGTGTGTTGACCCTTTTTTTTGGCCTCATGCAGGTGGTTTTTTTTAGTACAGCACCGTTCTTAACAGGTAATATCCTTTAGTTTGTGTGCTAGTCTCCTATTTCACTAAAAGTTCATCTCGGGAGATAGGCTTCCTACTATATTTTTAAACGAATTAGTTATTTGAAGTGATAAGCAGTCCCCAAACCACAAATTTTAGATTTTTCAAGTTGAGTTTTCCTTAAATACACACGCAGGCATATACATTTAAAAACTTGGTCATATTTGATGTATACAGTGTTCTTAGATGGTCGTTCCTTGGGAAGCAAAGGCAAAAACCCCTTTGTCGTCCTCCCTCCCCCGCCCCTAACCTGTAAGTGACAAATATTCCATTTCTTAGAGGAAAAAAATAACAGCAAGATTGAAAGAATGATCCAAAACCTGTTATTACATAAATAATGAGCTTGCCTTCTTTCTCTACACAAAGATCTCCCTAGAGACTAGAGATTTAAATTCAGCGCAACCCCCTAGGAGACCTTTTGATTTTTTTCAACTTCATAGGAAATTGCTTCACTGTTGAAGTAGGGTCCCAGAAGGAACACTTCCCTTCGAACACATTCTAGAATTGGTGCTTAGATGCCAAGGCCCACCCTGCCCTGTCCCTACGTCACACATTCTGAAACAAACCAGCGAAAGCCACAGTTTGTTCCCAAAGGGTCGTATCACTTTTAGAAGTTCAATAAATATTTAAAGTCACTTCATAAATGACTTTTAGGTCAATATGTAGCTTGCTTCTGAAGATACTTTGATAACAGAGTAAGGTTAGGCAGATAACATCAAGTACTCGAGTCTTACACATGTATATTCATACGCACGCACACGTGCACGCACGTGCACACACGTGCACACATAGCTGATCTACCTTTTGAACCTTTCTCTGTGTACTTGGAGCCTTATTTAGCCTTTCTCCCATTTTCTCCGCCTCAGGTTTTTATTCTTAAGTAGATTAGACTTCATAAACTGTTTATATATTTATACACACACACAGATTTTTATATATACTTTATATATATATAAACTTCATATATATGTTGTTAGTTGCTGTCAAGTTGATACCAACTCATAGTGATCCTATATATATATCTGTAGATATAAAACCAAACCTAGTGCTGTCGAGTCGATTCCCACTCCTAACGACCCTATAGGACAGGGTAGAACTGCCGCATAGAGTTTCCAAGGAGCGCCTGGTGGATTCGAACTGCCAGCCATTTGGTTAGCAGCTGTAACACTTAACCACTATGCCACTAGGGTTTCCATATATATAAAGAGATTCCTACATGTACACTTTATATATAGAGAGATTGGCATGGTGGTTGCAACGATGGACTCAAACATAACGATTGTGAGGATGGCTCAGGACTGGGCAATATTTCATCCTGTTGTTCCGTGAGTTGTTACCCAGAGTCAAAACTGAGTTGACAGCACCTAACAACAACATATATAAAAGGGGGATTGTGTTCATAGATATAAAATATAGAAAATGCTGAGAGGCGTGTTTACTGCTTTGATTTTGAATCAACTTTCCAAATTCCAAGTGCTGCCCTATAAAGAAACAGGCATTTGCTACCAGTACCTAAGATCCCTTTGTGCCTGATTTCCATTTCTCCTTCTCGAACGTCTAGAATAAATATTTGGGGAGACGTGAAGATCGCTCGTTAACAAATTCCAAGGCGGCTTGGCTGGAACTAGAGAACAGAGCACCTATTGCTCTTATTTACCTGTGAAAGTTCAGCTCTGTATCAATGCCCAGAATAATCCTGGCTCTTCTCCGTTCGCCTGCAGTGGTCCCCCAAACCAAACTCAACTCCAAGGCTTGGCTCACAAGGCACGTTGTGAAAGAAGACAATTGAGAAAGGTCTCTTGTGTCTTCGCAGAGTGAAATGGTTGTTGCAGGGCATCATGCCTGTGAATCAGGCAACCCCTCCCCCAGACTCTCAGGACAAAGAAAGGTTTTACTGTTGTGTTGCCAAGCGGATTACCGGAACTCCAGAGTGACAAGTAGCTATTGAGTGCTGGTACCTTCCGGAAAGAAAAATAGATGTGAGGGGATGGTGGTGGATGGGCGCCCTGGCTGTGCAGTGGTTAAGAGCTTGGGTGCTAACCGAAAGGTCGGCAGTTCAGATTCGCCAGCCGCTCCATAGAAACCCTATGGGGCAGTTCTATTCTGTCCTATAGGGTCCCTATGAATCAGAATCCACTTGACGGCAATGTTTTGTTTTTTTTTTTTTTTTTTTTGGTGGGTGGATGGGGTGCACCTTTGGGCATCCTGAGCACTCTCTTGGAGGATCATCCCGAGTTCCCTGTGGACTAAAGAGTGACCTCGATGGTGGTTTTCTGCATTCGTTTCACTTCATTTGGCTTTGACTCAGGATGAGTTTAAGAATCTCCTCCAGGTTCTTTCCCTTGGCATCCTCTTCCTTCAAGTCTCCTGAAAAATGGTTTAAAAAAAAATGTCAGGTTACTTTGAGTTAAGCATTAATATTCTCGGAGCTCTTTACCTTACAAATTTATACTGAGCTTTTGACTCTGAATTAAAATTTGATACCATCTGGATAGGCTTTCTTAAAGCCCCGTGTCACCACAGTCCCTGCTGCCACGTGGAGGTTTCTAAAATGCAGACCTGAGTATGCAGCTTTGAGGGCTGCCTGCGCTTTACGATGAAGTCAGACCACGCGGGGCGAGTGGAAGAAGCCCCTCTACCTCCACATGCCCCTCCCTGCGCAACTCCAGCTGCACTGAGCAGCCTTCAGCTGCCCAAGCTTCCTGCTCCCTTAGGCCACTGGTGCTTTCAGACAGGCTGTTTCCTCTGCTTCCAGTGGCTCTTCCTTCTTCCTCCACAGCCCCTCCCAACCAGCTTTCCTTAACTAACCTCTAACACTTAGCTCAAGCTCAGGACAGCCTTTCCTGAAAGCCGCTGCCTCTCTGGCCCTGGTCTGTTGGGAGGCTTTCTTCTATGACCCTCTTGCACCTAGGACTCCTTTCATAAAGGCAGTTAACAGGCTGAGTTGTATTTGTCTGGTTTTTCGTCTCTCTGCCTTTGACTTTTGTCCGTCATGCCTGTGCATAGCAGGACATGCTTACATTTATCCTGAGAGGATGAGCTGATAGGTGGATAGATGCATATGGAAGGGCAAAGGGTGTTTTTAAGAGACAGGAATGTAGTTAGATTGTTAGCGGAGCCAGTCTGGTCACATGCAGGCTGGGGTCTCCATGGTGTGCTAAGACACTAGAAATTTATTCCTTAGGTGAAATTTTATTTGATCACCTATCATACACCTGATGCTGGCTAGTATCTTGGGGTGCATGCACGTACAAAGCAAAGATTCCTGTCCTTATTCTGCTTACATTCTAACAGCGTGGGTGGAGGGGGCAATGACAGACCTAACAAAAAAGTAAATTACATAGTGTGTATGAATAGGTCTGGAACTCTGGTCGCACGGTGGTTAAAGTGATTGATTGGTGACCAGAATGTCGGGGGTTCGATACCGCCATTGGCTCCTGGGGAGAAAGGTGCAGCAGTCTGCTTCTGTGAAGATTACAGCCTTGGAAACCCTGTGGGGTCACTGTAAGTCGGAATCGACTCAACAGCAGTGTGTATAAATAGGTCCAGGCTGGAGCAGGGTTATTGGAGGGAGAAGAAGCTGCAGAAGGGTTAGAAAGCTAGGTGGGGGTGTTGCTGTGAACACAGACAGCAGGGGGAAGACCCTTGGCTTTTATTATAAGTCAGATGGGGAGCCATGGTGGGGGTTTGAGCAGTGAAGTGGCATGGTCTGTATTGGGTTTTCAAAGGAACTCTTGTGTTGATGTAGACTCTGAGGGGCAGGAATAGCAGGGAACCAATCAGGAGTCCCTGGAAGCAGTCCAGGTAAGAGGTCACGGGCGTGAGTGAGGGGTGGCAGTTTAAGTGGGGAGAGGCCATTAAGGTGTAGGTATTTTGAAGGCAGAGTTTCATTCTGCTATACATAAGGTCTCTATGAGTCAGCCAGTTCAATGGAACAGTATTTTGAAGGTAGAGCCAACAGGTTTTAATGATAGATTTAAGGTGGATATGAGAGAGAGAAGAAAGGATAATTCTAAGGTTTGAGGCAGGAGCACCTGGAAGGATAGAGTTGCTGTTCAACTGAGATGTGGAAGTCTAGGGTTGGAGTAGCAATTTTTTGGCCAGTGGGCGGTAGGGGAGATGAGTATCAGTAACTCAGTTTTGACTAGTTAAGTAAGTAGTGCCTGGTAGACATCCTAGTGGAGGTATTAACTAGGCAGTTAGGTGTCTAAGTCTGGAGTTGAGGACAGAGGGTTGGGCTGGCATAGATCCACGTCTGCTATGGATGGGTATTTGAAGGCAGGGGTAGAAGGAACCACTAAGAGGTGAGTGTAGGTAAAGACTGGACGAACCAAAGCCCAACCTTGGAGCGCTTGGTAACATGGAAAGATCAGGAAGAGGAGACTGAGAAGGAGCAACCAGCGAGGTAGGAAAGCCAAGGCATGGTGTCCTGGATTACCTCTGGAAGAAAACGAATAAAGGACGACCAGTGGTCAGGTGTGTCTGCTGCAGCTGATCCGACAAGCAAGCTGAGCACTGATGGCCTGCCACTGGGTTTGTTGACCTGGAAGTTATAGGTCACCTCATGAGAGTCATTTCACTGGAGTGGTAGGGATGAGTTAAGGGAGAATAACAGGAGCCCTGGTTAAGAGCTTGGCTGCTAACCTAAAGGTGGGCAGTTCAAACCCACCCAGCAACTCCGAGGGAGAAAGACCTGGTGATCTGCTCCTGTAAAGATTGTTGTTAGGTGGCATCCAGTTGATTCTGACCCATAGCAACCCTACAGGACAGAGTAGAACTGCCCCACAGGGTTTCCTGGGCTGTAATCTTTATGGAAGGAGCCCTGGTGGCTTTTAACCATTGCATCACCAGAGCTCCTTCCGTAAAGATAACAGCCTAGGAAACCCTATGGGGCAGTGTTCTACTCCATCACATGGGGTTGCTGTGAGTCGGGGGCGACTGGACGGCACCTAACAACAATAAGAGAAAATAGGATGAAAGGAACTGGAGACAGCCAGCTGGCTGAAGAAGGAGATTAGGTTTTTGTAGAGCCTTGAGGCTAAAAAAAAAAAAAACCATTGCCATTGATTCCGACTCATAGCGACCCTATAGGACAGAGCAGAACTGCCCCATAGGGTTTCCAAGGAGTGCCTGATGGATTTGAACTGCTGACCTTTTGGTTAGCAACTGTAGCTCTTAACCACTATGCCACTAGGATTTCCTGAGGCTAAAGAGGGACTAAGGTCAAAGGCCATTCCCTCTCCTTTTTATTGGTAACTTTTTATTAAGCATTTCACAAGAACTGTTCCTTTATATAAGGAGTCCTGGTGACGCAGTGGTTAAAGCGCCTGGCTGCTAACCAGAAGGTTGGCGATTGGAACGCACCAGCACCTTCTCTGGAGAAAGATGTGGCAGTCGCTTCCACAAAGATTACAGCCTTGGAAACCCAACGGGCAGTTTTACTCCGTCCTGTAGGGTCACTGTGAGCCGGAATAGACTGGACCGCAACGGGTTTGTTTATTTTATTTTTTTGTTATTCCTTAACATATATGTGATGAGGAAAAAAGCCAAGGCCAGATGACATGGTTTCCTTTCCTTTCCTTTTTTTTTTTTGCATTATCGTGGGAAGAAAAATCTATATAATGTTGTACTCCAAACATGAGTTAACCATTTAAACGTGCAATCATTCACTTCCTTCATGACTTGTCTGGCTCATTTTATTCCCTTGTCACCTATTTCTCTTGATTGCCCTTTTCCACTTACAAATTGAAATTTAGTTCCACGCCTGTGACAGAATTATTTCTGTACGTTTGGCCCAGTTTCTTAATACAGACATTTTTGTCTTCAGTGCTGTGGTTTATTGTCCTCTTAGGTTTTATTTAGGGATAGGTTTTTTTCCCCCCGCTTATTCTTCTTTAAAATTATTGCTAAATGGTGGGAGAGAATCAGCAATGCTAAGAAAGAAAGGATGTTTTCCCTGACTTTGAATCGCTAAGATTCCATTCTCGTCATAAAACATTGTCAGGTTCATTCTTGTGAGTTGGGAAGTCTGTCCAGATCCTTTACAGAGGAGAGCTTGGGGCCATCCTGGGCATATTTGTCCCTGCAAGGGAAGAATGCCTTCTCCTGGAGCGACTTCTCCCTGCTGACATTGCACTTCTGTCTTTGAAGACTCCAGTCAAGTACTGCTCTCTCCAGGGAGTCTCCACCGATTCTTCTGGCTCTGGGTAGTATTGGTTTTCTTCTGAATCATTGTAGTAACAATTGCCTGTATCCCTTACTTTGTTGCTGCTATGGTGGTGGTAGTGTTGGGGTTGTGCAGACAGACTGGTAGAAGCGCGTTCCAGACCTAGCCTTCCTACCCTTCCAGCTTTGTGGTTTTAGGTAAATTGCTTAATCTTTGTGCACCTCAGTTTTCTCTCCTGCTAAATGGAGCTAATCATGGTTCCTACCTCAGAAAGTAGTAAGGATTGTAGGGGATAATGCTTGCAAAGTTATTTGTCAGAAAACTGGAACTGGAAACCTGAAGACTATGTATACAATATGAAACACTCCCAATCTAGATGGTAGATTTCCTGAAGGAAAAGGGGCAATGGTTTTTGTATCTCACTTAACGCCGATTCTTATCTACAGAAAGAGCTCAGTGAGTGTTACTAACGACGGTAGACTGTGGTGGGGAAACAATGTGGAATGTTTGCTCATGGAAAACTGTGAACCAGATGCGCATGTCCTAATGTATTTCATTGTTGCACATGTGGCTGTCCTAAAACTCCAATAGTGAACACACAGTCCGAAGAAGTGATGTTGCAACTTGTTTGGTATTTGAAGTCACTGTACTTTCTCTTACTTTTCCTAACAGTCTTAGGGAGATTTCAGGCCCCCCGCCCCCCACCTTACATTTTCACAGCCCAGAATTCGGAAATCTGCTTTCGCTTTAACCTTGTCTACTAACTTTTGTATTATGAGGACAAGACCTTAAATGGCATTTACTTTTTTTTTGCCTTAAAACGATAGATATTTATTCTCTCACAGTTCTGAAGGCTAGAGGTCCAGAATCTAGGTCCCACAGTGTTGGTTCCTTCTGGGGGCTCTGAGTGAGAATCTGTTCCACGTCTTGTCTGGAAGCCGGCGATCCTTGTCGTTCCTTGGCTTGTAGGTGCATCACTCCAGTCTCCGCCTCTGTTGCCACTAGGCTAACGACGTTTACTTTTAAGTACTTTCTTAAGCCGTTAAAAGGAAAAGCCAAATACAGATAGTCCCCAACTTACGATGTATTCGAGTTATGACAAACTGCACTTGTTTTTTTTTTTTTTTTTTTTTTGTGCATTTGGTTATTGGTAATGTGTACTACGTACAATGTCGCAGAACATAATTGGCAGGTAGTGCCGTACTCAGATGTTCACATGCAGATGTTCGAAGGTCAGATTTATAGATAGTGATAATGAGAGGCAATAACAAAAACCAAAAAAATAATTCAGGTACCGTAGTTTTATGCAAATAATGCGCGCTTTCTACGTTTGCTTGCCAGCTGCTCCCTTTCCTGCAGTGAGTTATTTTTGTAAGTGGGCTATGCTAATTTTTTTTTTTTACAGGAACAGAAATACCCCACAGAGGAAGGGAGTGATTGGCAAACAAATGTAGAAGGCACGTGTGTGTTATTTGTGTAAAAATAAGGTATTTGAGTTATGTCAGAACCAACTTACCATGGAGTTAATGGAACGGGACCCTTTCATAAGCTGGGGACTACCTGTAGACTTAAACAAGCAAATTGTACTTTCTTGTAAAATTAATGGAGCCCTGGTTGTGCAGTGGTAAAGTGCTTGGCTGCTAACCAAAAGGTCAACAGTTCGAACCCACCAGCCACTCTGTGGAAGAAAGCTGTGGCAGTCTGCTTCTGTAAAGATTACAGTCTTGGGAATCCTATGGGTCGGGTCTCCTCTGTCCTATAGGGTTGCTATATGGCTGCTATGAGTCAGAATCGACTCAAAGGCAATGGGTTGGAGAATGGGTAAAGATAAAGTGATGCAGGTTCATTTCAGAAACGTAAAAAATTTCAAAAAGCAAAAAGAAGTTCCTTCACTGAGATGCCCTTGCTTACATCCCCTATGTGTATTTAATCTCACAGAGGCCTTTTCTGTGGTTAAATACGCATATATGATTTTTGTACAAAATATAACGTCATACTGTATGCATATAAGGCTCTATATAAATGGCTTTTTTCCATTCATTCCAGTGAATGTCTTTAAATATACTCCTGCATCATTTTCAACGGTTCCATAGTATTTCATTCTATTGACGTACCATGTTATAGTTAACCGGCTGTTACTGGCTCTTTAGGGTGTATGATGGTTAAGGAGGAAACCTAGGTGGCATAGTGCTTAAGAGCTATGGCTGCTAACCAAAAGGTCAGCAGTTCGAAACCACCATGTGCTCCTCGGAAACTCTATGGGGCAGTTCCACTATGTCCTATAGGGTCACTATGAGTCACAATCGACTCGATGGCAACGGATTTGGTTTTTGGTTTTTGGATGGTTAAGGATTTGCGTCAGCATGGCTGGTCTGTGATTCTCAGTGGTTTGGCAGTTATGTAATGATGTAGTTTAGCAGTTATGTAATGATGTAGTTTGGCAATTATGTAATACTGTATTTTGGCAGTTACGTAATGACATAGTGTGGGAGTTATGTAATGATGTAGTCATCCTCCATGATGTGATCTGATGTGATCAACAATCAGTTGTAAGGGGCGTTTCCTCACTATGTGACCTGCATCCAATATATATGTGGATGTTCTGGCAAAGCTCACTTGCTTGCTCTGGGTCCTGCATCTGGCTCGTCATCATCTGACTTTTGGTTCTTGAGACTTGAGCCAGTAGCCAGCCATATTGCCTGGTGATCTTGTATTCGTCGGCCTCTGCAGCCCGTAAGCCAGCAGCCTGCCATCTGACTGCTGACCTTGGATTCGTCAGCCCCTGCAGCTACGTGAGTCAGGAGAAGCCTCCAGGCTGACACCTGACCCACAGACGTGGGACTTGACAGCCTCTACAAATGCATGAGCCATTTCCTTGAGATAAATCTCTCTCTCTGTGTATGGAGTCAAGCTTTTGAAACCTCCATTCGCTGATGTGGCATGACTCAAAAAGAGAAGAAACAGCTGAAAACATCCATTAATAATCGGAACATGGAATGTAGGAAGTACAAATCTAGGAAAATTGGAAGCTGTCAAAAATGAAATGGAATGCATAAACATTGGTATTCTAGGTATTGCCTTTGATGCCTCTGAATTATGGTGTTGGCAAAGAATATTGAATATACCATGGAATGCCAGAAGAACGAACAAGTCTGTCTTGGAAGAAATACAGCCAGAGTGCTCCTTGGAAGCGAGGATGGTGAGACTTCATCTCGTGTACTTTGGACATATTATCAGGAGGGACCAAAAACAGGTGGATCTTGGAGAATGACAGCGGACTGTCATCTTGGTAAAGAAGAGGGTCAATGGAAAAGAAGAAGACCCTTAATGAGGTGGATTAACACAGTGGCTGCAAAAATGGGCTCAAACGTAACAACTGTGAGGGTGGCGTGGGACTGGGCAGTGTTTGGTTCTGTCATACATAGGTTCATCAGCCTCTGCAGCCCGTGAGCCAGTGGCCTGCTCTCTGACCTAGTCAAAACTGGCTTGACAGTACCTAACAACAACAACTACAATGGGGAGTCCTGGTGGCACAGTGGTTAAGAGCTCAGCTGCTAACCAAAAGGTTGGCAGTTTAAATCCACCAGCCATTCCTTAGAAACCCTATTGGGCAGTTCTACTCTCCTATAGGGTTGTGATTAGTCAGAATCAATTTGATAGTGATGGCTAGCTACAATGGGACTAATTGGATCCTGTGGTGGTAGAGACCCAGTGGTGACACTTAGTCAACAAAGGCAAGGTGGCCATGGTTACCGTAATGGACAGTGGGGTCAAAGCAGTAACCACAATAGTCTGACTTGTATGAACTTACGGTGTTCACTACTTAGTCACGGTGTCCCTGTGAGTTAAATGGATGGGAAATTTACTAAATGTTTACTTGATCTGTACAAGTGGACGAATTCTAGGTCAGGTGAACAGCAGTCTCACTTGAATCGCCAGAATAGTCACAGTCCTCCAATCATTTCCCAGACTTGAGCCAGTTTACAGACTCACAACCTCTTGGATGAAGGGGAGGCCAGGTCCCCTTGAGAAAGGACCCCACTACACTGCCAAAAATGTATATTGTTCATCTTTCTTCCAGCCTTCTCCAAAGGAATCTACAGCCTTTTACAAGAGTGACTGTTCACTGGGGAAAAGGAAATAATCAGACTTTTTTGGGGATTACTGGATACTGGTCCTGACCTGATACTAACTCCTGGAGACCCAAAATGTCACTGTGGCCCACCAGTCAGAATGGGGGCATATGGGGGTTGGGTTATTTAATGGGGTCTTAGCTCGGGCTCATCTCACAGTGGGTCTAGTGGGTTCCCAAACCTACCCTGTAATGATTTCCCCAGTTCCAAAAGCATAATTGGGATAGATATACTCAGCAACTGGCAGAACACCCACATTGGATCCCTGAAAAATGGAGTAAGGGCTATTATGTTAGGAAAAGCCAAGTGGAAGCCTTTAGAACAGCCCCTACCTAGGGAAATAGTAAACAAAAAGCAATACCACATTCCTGGAGGGAGTGCAGAAATTACTGCCACCGTCAAGGACTTGAAGGATTCCCACCACATCCCCATTCAACTTGCTTATTTGGCCTGGAAAAAAACAGGTGGATTTTGGAGAATGACAGTGGATTATCGAAAACAACTAGGTCGTGACTCCAGTTGCAGCTGCTGTTCCAGGTGTGGTTTCATTGCTTGAGTAAGTTAATACATCTCCTGGTACCTGGTATGCAGCTATTGATCTGGCCAAGGCCTTCTTTTCAATTCTGGTTTTGAAGGGCCACCAGAAGCAGTTTGTCTTCAGCTGGCAAGGCTAGCAATACATCTTCAGTGTCCTTCCTCAGAGGTATATCAATTCTTCCACCTTATGTCATAGTTTAGTCTTAGTGTGCAGGGACCTTGATCGCCTTTCCATTCCACAAGATAACATGCTGGTCCATTACATTGATGACATTGTTCTGATTGGACCTAGTAAGGAAGAAGTGTCAGTGACTCTGGACTTATTGGTAAAGTATTTGTGCGCTAAAATAAAATGAAACAAAACAAAACAAAACAAAAAAACTGTTGCCCTTGAGTCGATTCTGACTCATAGCAACCCTACAGGAAAGAGTAGAACTGCCCCGTAGAATTTCCAAGGAGTGCCTGGTAGATTTGAACTGCCGACCCTTTGTCTAGCAGCCATAGCACTTAACTGCTAGTCCACTGGGGTTCCATTTGCATGCTAGAGGGTAGGAAATTAATGTAAAGAAAATTCAGGTGCCTTCCACCTCAGGGCAATTTCTAGAGGTCCAGTGGTGTGGGGCATGTCGAGATATTCCTTCTAAAGTGAAGGTTAAGTTGTTATATCTGGCCCCTCCTACAACTAAAAAGGAGGCACAATGCCTAGGGGCCTTCTTTGGAGTTTGGGGGCAACATATTCCTCATTCGGATGTGCTACTCCAGCTTTTTTTACTCCAGCCTATTAAGTGATTTGAAAAGCTGCTAGTTTTGAGTGGGTCCCAGAACAAGGGAGGCTGTGCAACAGGTTCAGGCTGCCATGGAAACCACTCTGTCACTTGGACCACATGATCTGGCTGATCCAATGTTGCTTGAATTGCAGTGAGAGATAGAGACACTATTTGGCATATTTGGCAGGCCCCTACTGGTGAATCACAGCGCAGACCCTTAGGATTTTGGAGTGAAGCCCTGCCGTCCTCTGCAAATAACTACTCTCCTTTTGAGAAATAGTTTTTGACTTGTTACTGGGTCTTAGTAGAGACTGAATGCTTAATGTGGGCCATCAAGTCACGTTGCAATCTGAGCTGTTCATTATGAACTGGATGTATGTCTGGCCCACAGAGCCATAAAGTTGACCGTCCACAGCAGCAGTCCTTCACGAAATGGAAGCAGTTTATATGAGATTGGGCTCAAGCAGGACATGAAGGCACAAGTAAGTTGCATGAGGAAGTAGTCCAAATGCCCCTGCTCTCCACTCTTGTCACATTACCTGCCTTCTCCAAATCTGTACTTCTGACCTCCTGGGGAGTTCCTTATGATCAGCTGACTGTGGAAGAGAAGCCTCATGGCTGGCTTACAGGTGATTCTGTGTGATATGCAGGCACCACTCAAAAGAGGACAGCAACAGCACTATAAGCCCTTTTATGGGACCTCCCTGAAGGACAGTGGTGAAAGGAAATCCTGCCAATGGGCAGAACTTCAAGGAGTGTACCTGGTTGTTCACTTTGCTTGGAAGGAGAAACGACCAGAATTGTGATTGTATACTGATTCATGGGCTGTGGCCAGTAGTTTGGCTGGATGGTCAGGGACTTGGAAGGAATGTGATTGGAAAATTGGAGACAGGAATGTATGGGAAAGACGTATGTGTATAGACCTCTCTGAACGGGCCAAAGAAGTGTAGATATTTGTGTCTGATGTGACTACTCTCCAAAGGCTGACCTTGGTAGAGGAGGATTTTAACAGTTAAGTGGATAGGATGATGTGTTCTGTGGAAACCAGTCATCCTCTTTCCCCGGACACTCTTTTCATTGCCCAAGGGGCTCATGAACAAAGGGGCCATGGTGGCAAGGATGGAGATTGTGCGTCGGCTCAGCAACATGTACTTCCCTGCACCAAGGCCAACTTGGCTACAGCCACTGCTGAGTGCCCAGTCTGTCAGCAACAGAGACCAACACTGAGTTCCCGATATGGCACCATCCCTCGAGGTGATCAGCCAGCAACCTGGTGCTGGGTTGATTACGTTGGACCATTTCCATCACAGAAAGGGCACTGGTTTGTTCTTACTGGGAGAGACCCATACTCTGGAAACAGATTTACCTTCCCTGCACACAGTGCTTCTGCCAAAGCTACCACCTGTGGGCTCACAGAATGCCTCATCCACTGTCCTGGTATCTCACACAGCATTACGGCGATCAAGGGCCTCATTTCATAGCAAATGAAGTGTGGTAGTGGGCCCATGCTCATGGAATTCATTGGTCTTACCATGTTCCCCATCATCCTGAAGCAACTGGCTTGATAAAACGATGGAATAGCCTCCTTAAACACAGTTATGGCGCCAGCTAGGCGGCAGTACCTTGCAGGGTTGGGGCGTTGTTATTCAGGAGACTGTATATGCTCTCACTCAGCGTCCAATATATGGTGCTGTTTCTTCCATTGCCAGGATTCACGGTTCTAAGAATCAAGGGGTGGAAATGGGAGTGGTACCACTTGTTATTGTTCCTAGTACCCCACTTGCAAAATTTCTGCCTCCTGTCCCCACCACCTTACATTCTGCAGGCCTAAAGGTCTTATTTCCAAAGAGAGGAATGCTCTGACCTGGAGACACAACACGACATCCTTGAACTGGAAGTTAAGAGTGCAATTTGGCCCCTTTGGGCTTCTTGTGCCTCTGGATCAATAGTCAAAGAAGGGAGTTACCATACTGGCTGGTGTAATTAATCCTGACTACCAAGGGAAAATCAGATTGATATTACATACTGGAGGTAAAGAAGAATATGCTTGGAATGCAGATGATCCCTGAGGGCATCCCTTAGTACCACCATGCCTTGTGATTAAAGCCAATAGAAAACTACAGCAACCCAATACCAACACTACTATGGGCCATCATGATCTTTCGGGAATGAAGGTTTGAGTCACCCCACCAGGCAAAGAGCCATGACCAGCTGAGGTGCTTGCCGAGGGCAAAGGGAATACAGAATGGGTGGTGGAAGAAGGTAGTTCTAAATACCAGTTACAACTTCATGACCAGTTGCAGAAATGAGAATTGTAATTGTTACGAGTATTTCACCCTTGTATGTGTGCATCTAATATTTTTGTTTTCTTGTAAAATATAAGATATAAATGGGGCTACTGTGTTTTCGGTTGTATGCATTTGATTGTATCATGTTAGGTGCAAATATGACTTTGTTATTGCCTTAGAGATTATATATGGTTTAAGGAGATGTGTACAGGTGTCAGGTTAACAAGGGGTGGACTATGATCATTATGGTTTTGTGTCAACTTGGCTGGGCCATGATTCTTAGTGGTTTATAATGACGTATTTTGGCAGTTATGTAATGATGTAGTCTGGCAGTTGTGTAATGATGTAGTCATCCTTCATGACGTGATATGATGTAATCAACACTCAGTTGTAAGGGGAGTTTCTTTGGGGATGTGGCCTGCATCCAATATATATATGGACGTTCTGGCAAAGCTCACTTGTTTGTTCTGTATCTGGCTTGTCATCATCTGGCCTTCAGTTCTTGGGACTTAAGCCATCAGCCTACCAGCTTACCTGCTGATCTTGGAATTCATTGGCCTCTACAGCCTGTGAGCCAGAAGCCTGACTTCTTATCTGCCAATCTTGGGTTCATCAACCTCTGCAGCCCGTGAGCCAGTGGCCTGCTGTCTGACCTGTCAATCTTGGGTTCGTCAGCCCCTGCAGCACTGTGAGTCAGGAGAAGCCTCCAGCTTGATGCCTGACCCATGGACTAAGGATTTCCAGCCTCTACAGCCACTTGAGCCATTTCCTTCAGGCAAATCTCTCTCTCTCTCGTTTACACTGTGTGTGTGTGTGAATACACTTCACTGGTTTAGCTTCTCTAGAGATTCCAGCCTAAGACAATGTGTTTCCAATTTTTTGCTCAGTTACAGTGTTCTGATGTACATCTGAGCAAACTTTTAAAACTTACAGACCACAAAGACTTCTTGGAATTGCCAATATACAGTAGTTGACGTGTTCATTTTATTCAATTTTGTCTAATCTTAAAACGTTATAAGTCAGTTTTGTTTTGTTTCTTCTTTCATCCAGCTTAACTCTGGTTATTTATTTTTAATTGTGGTAAATATATAGGTGACAAAACGTTTGCCATTTCTGCAGTTTTCACATGTACAGTTCCATGACATTAACTATGTTCATCATATGTTCAACCATCACCGTTAACTGTTTTGAGGGATTTATTTGATAGTCATGTTTGAAGATTCTGTGTGTGATTTAAAAAAAAAAAAAGTGCCTTGAAAATAATCTATGTTTCAAAATTTCCACGAATCTCAGACAGCCATTTCCTCACTTAGTCCAAATTATAGCGCTTCAGTGATGCCATCAGTGAATGTTACTCTGAGGTCACCATCTCCTAAACCAGAGTCATCTGTAAGCCAGGGGTGGCGTGGTTCCAGGAGGTCATTTGCCATTACTGGACTGTCATTTCAGTGGGACAAAGGCTGGAGCATATGGGGGTGGGCAGTGGACCAGGAGGCCAAGGTTAGATCTCTGCCCCACTGAGTTAAGATCACCACCGTTTCCATCTTTCATCGCTATGGCAACTTTAGATCCCAGATGTTCTGGGTTCGTCAAGATACTGAACATTGCCTCTAGGTTCCCACTGAACTACCTCTGACACTTCAGCATTTTGACATTAAAACTGGCATATTCCTGTTTCATGTATCTAGGAATGACACAAAAGTCCTTTATCACATCATGTTTGTCAATTTGGGGCTATAAAATAGTCACCATATTTACAGATATTAGGAGAACAAATAATACAAAGACTCAGTCATTCCTTTTTGTGATAAATAATCCGTGTGTACCTACTGTGTACCAGGCACTGTGATAGGGGCTGAGGTGACAAAGAGGAATGAGTGAGTCCTTAACACACAAGCCTGTGTAAAAACCCAAAACAAAACCTACAGTGATCTGTAGTTCTTCATTGCAGTATATAATGGATATTTCCAAGATGCTAGAAGGTCATAAACAGTTCTTTACAGAGGAAACAACCTTTTAGCAGGTTGTTAACTAAATAGGTGTTTCTCAAGGTGACTGTCTTAGTTACCTAGTGCCACTGTAACAGAAATACCACAAGTGGATGGCTTTAACAAAGAGAAACTTATTTTCTCACAGTCTGATAGGCTAGAAGTCCAAATTCAGGGCGTCAGCTCCAGGGGAAGTCTTTCTGTCTCTGTTGGCTCTGGAGGAAGGTCCTTGTCATCAGTCTTCCCTTGGTCTAGGAGCTTCTCTGTGCAGGAATTTCAGGTAAAAAGGACACGCTCTGCTCCTGATACTGCTTTCTTGGTGTACGAGGTTCCCTTGTCTCTTTGCTCGCTTCCCTCTTTTATATCTCAAAAGAGATTGACTTAAGACAGTATCTAATCTTTTAGATCTCATCAGTATAACTGCCAGAAATCCATCTCATTACATCATAGTGATAGGATTTACAACACATGGGGAAATCACAAAATGGAGGACAACCGCACAATACTGGGAATCACGACCTAACCAAGATGACACATATTTTGGGGAACACAATTCAATCCATGACAGTGACAAAGGATACGGAAGAGTTCCATACAACAGGTGCAAAGAATAGAGTATGTTCTAGGAATTTCAAGCAAAGAGGAATTGCAGTGTTTATTTAAAACGTGAAGAATTAATTCTTAGATTAAGGTTTGTCTCTTTTCTTTTTAAACCCAATTGTTTATTACTTTTTAGGAAATTATTAAATCATCCGATCCTAAAAGGTTACCATCCATGAGTTGAAATGGACATGACTTAATAAGGTGTACTTGTAACTATTTTTTGTAACTATAGGCAGTCCCCAGGTTGCAAACATCTGATTTACATGCAACACACAGTTATGAACCAGTCCCCGTAAAGCCTGTTATATTAAAAATTCAAGGTACATACAATGGTTCGTAACAACAAACAAGCACTACTTTGTGATGTACATCAAAACAGTATTGCTATTATTACTGTGTTATTATGTTAAAGATGTTTTAGTGTATCTGGAAGTGTTTCTTTAATGCTTTATATGCATAGAAAATACACTATATACTAAGACAAGCATTTGACGCACTGATGTTAGATACAAACCGTACCTAACTGTTCCCACTTATGTACCAATTAAACTTAAAGACAGATTTAGGAATGGAAATTGTTCATAATCCAGGGACTGCCTTACTACCCTCCTATCTCAATGACTTTCTCCCCTCGCCTCGAATCTAATTGCTTAGAAGTTATGATTGCAGATTGACCAAGAGATGGAAAGATAGAGTAGACAAAGAATATGTAGTTCCAATTATCTGCTAAATTTCTGTTGTGTTAGTAATACTCCAAAGTATGATAAAGATCACTGCACATCTGTTGGTCTTAGAACTGGAAAAGCCCTGGGCTGTGCATCAAGGATGATGTCTTAGTCATCTAATGCTGCCATAACAGAAATACCACAAGTGAATGGCTTTAACAAAGAGAAATTTATTTTCTCACAGTCTAGTAGGTTACAAGTCCAAATTCAGGGCGACAGCTCCAGGGAAAGGCTTTCTCTCTCTGTTGGCTCTGGAGGAAGGTCCTTGTCCTCAATCTTCCCCTGCTGGGGGAGCTTCTTAGGAGCAGGGACCCCGTGTGTAAAGGACACGCTCTGCTCCTGGTGCTGCTTTCTTGGTGGTATGAGGTCCCCAACTCTGTGCTTGCTTCTCTTTCCTTTTTATCTCCTGAGAGATAAAAGGTGGTGTAGACCACACCCTAGGGAAGCTTCCTTTACATTGGATAAGGGAGGTGACTTTGGTAAGGGTGGTGTTACAATCCCACCCTAATCCTTTCAAGCACAGGCAGAGATTATAACACATAGGAAAATCACAAAATGGAGGACAACCACACATGGCCTAACCAAGTTAACACATTTTTGGGGGACACGATTCAGTCCATTACAGATGACTTCTAATTTCCTGGCTTGAGCGTTACATGAGGTGGGGACATCAGAAGGGACAGGGTTAGAGGTGCTTGAGGTGTTCAGAAATACTATGTTGAATATGCTTGTGGAGAATCCAAAGAAAAGTGTCGGCTGGATATGCAAGTCCAGAGCTAAGGAAAGGTCTGGGCTGCAGCTAAAATTATATTTGAGATAACCACACTGCCCGTCCGTATGCTAGGTTTAATAGATTGGAGGGAAAAAAAATTTTTTTGAAGTATAGTTTGTCCTACTGAAACTCTCCATCTGTGCCTTGTGGGATTTCAAACAAAGTAGATTTATAGCGGAAAAGAACCAGAGATTTAGACTAAATAGCTATGCTGTAAGGGAGCCATAGTGATCCTATTTAAATATTTTCCACATTAAATAAGGCATGTAGTACTGTTACGTAGAGCCCTGATTTTTTTTAGATAAATGACTTTGCATCCATGATAGTTTTCTCCCCCCTAATTCATCAAGGAGCTTCACGTAATTGCCAGTGGGAAGACTTTAAGAAACAATCCATTGCAGTCCAGATTTGAATTAAGCTTCCTCAAAATATAATGATTTCTTTATTAATTTGAGTTTGTTTTATAAGCAAGGTTTTTTTTTTTTTTTTTTTTTAAGGTTGTTGTTGTTGTTAGGTGCTGTCGAGTTAGTTCCAGCTCATAGTGACCCTATGCACAACAGAACGAAACCCTGCCCGGTCCTGCACCATCCTCACAATCCTTGCCGTGTTTGAGCCCATGGTTGCAGCCACTGTGTCAATGCATCTTGTTGAGGATCTTCCTCTTTTTTTCGCTGACCCTCTACTTTACCAAGCATGATCCCTCCAGGGACTGATCCCTCCTGATAATATGAAGTATGTGAGACAAAGTTTTCGGAAGCTAATTAACAAAAAGCTGGAGAGTGATCATGAGGCTGAATTTCCAGCATGGTTATAACATGGTTTACGTGGTAAATGTTTCTTGAGCATCTACTATGGGCCAGACATGGAACTTACTTAGCAACACTGTCTCTAGTTCCAGTAGACACATTAAGCGCCTGGCTTTGGAGTTTATATTACAATGGGAAAAATAGACAAAAACGGATAGGTAACAAAACCATTAACCAATTACAATAAATATTAGAAGAAGTACACCCAGGGCTGAGAAACTGGATCATAGAGAAGTGGCTGCTTTGGGCCAGGTGGTCAGAGAGAAGTATCACAGATAGAGGGGGTAACGTGCAGTGTCCTGGAGGCAACACAGACCTCCGCAGTGTTTTGTGACCTAGAAGCCTCATGAGTAGGGAGGAGAATGGCATGAGATGAGGTTGAATGCGAGGTAGACGACAGATCGTGGAAGGTCTGATGGGCCAACAATGCTATGGTAGGAGTTGGGTGCTATCTTAGGTTGGGTCCTCTAGAGAAGCAGAACCAGTGAAGTGTCTATGTATATATATATATGTATGTATGTATATACATATATATAGAGAGAGAGAGAGATTTACATCAAGGAAATGGCTCACGTGGTGTTAGAGGTTAGGAAGTCCCAAGTCAGTGGGTCAGGCTGGAGGCTTCTCCTGACTGACGTAGCTGCAGGGGCTGGCGAGCCAAAAATCAGTAGGTAAGATGGCAGGCCACTGGCTCACAGGCTGCAGAGACTGACAAATCCCAAGAATGGCAGGTAAGCTGCTAGCTGAAGTCCAAAGAACTGGAGGTCAGATGAATAGGAGCCGGCTGCAGGATCCAGAGGCAGCAAAAGCTTGCAAGTCTTGCCAGAAGGTCCATCTATATTGGATGCAGGCCATACCCCCAAGGATACTCCATTTCAACTGATTGGCTACTCACAGCAGATCCCATTATGGAGGTGATCACATTATATCAGATCTCATCATAGAGGTGATTATGTCATTATACGACTACCAAACTATATCATAACTGTCAAACCACTGAGAATCATGGCCCAGCTAGTTGGCAACCCTAACCATCACAGATGCTATTCTAAATGCAATGGGCACTGAAGGTTTACCCAAGGAACTAACCTGAGCTGATTCCCTATTTCAGACCCTTCTTGCCTTGAGAAGAAGGGTGTCCGGGAGGCCAGTGAGGAGGCTGTTGTACTAGTCTAGGCTAAAGATGCTGGTGACTGGGCTGAGGAGTTTGCAGGGAGGATGGAGAAGGCAAGACAATTTTGAGAAATCGGCAGGACTTGGGGGAGGCAGGATGGTGGGGAGAGGGAGACATCAAGGGTAACTTCTGGTTTTCTGGCTTGAGCATTAAATGAGATGGAAACATCAGAACGGACGGGGATAGAGGTACTTGAGTTGTTGAGAAATCACTGTGTTGAATATGCTTGTGAAGAATCCAGAGAGATGCATCAGTTGGATATGCAAGTCCGGAGCTGAGGAAAGTTCTGGGCCCATCAGTACGCTCAGTTTAGTAGATTGGAGTATAATTTGCACGAGTGAATCTCCCCATCTGTGAAGCGTTCCCTCTCTCTATCAGTGACGAGACGTAGGGTGCACACCCAGTCGTGAGAATGAATCCAGTCTCTCTTTGTGGGTCTTGTATTAATCCAGTGCCTTCACATGACTTGTGGAGTGCCTGGGTGGCTCAAAGGGTCAAGTGCTCGGTGACTAACTGAAAGCCCTGGCGACCTACTTCTGAAAAGTCAGCCATCAAAAACCCAGTGGAGCGCAGTTATACTCTACATGCATGGGGGCACCATGAGTCTGCTCAGTTTGAGGGTGACTGGACTGGCTACCACATAAAAACGAAAAAAGTTGCCATAAAAAAAAGACTGATTTTGCAGAAGTAGATTGCCAGGCCTTTCTTCCTAGGAGGAGTCCTGGTGGCACAGTGGTTAAGCCCTCGGCTGCTAACCAGAATGTCAGTGGTTTGAATCCACCAGCTGCTCTGAGAGAGAAAGATGTGGCAGTCTGCTCCCATAAAGATTATAGCCTTAGAAAACCTATGGGGCAGTTCTGTTCTGTCCTATAGGGTTGCTATGAGTCAGAATCGACTCGATAGCATGGGTTTTCTTCTGAGAAGCCTCTGGGTGGACTCAAACTTCCAGCCGTTTGGTTAGCAGCTGAGGAAGTTAACCATTTGCATGACCCAGGAACTCCACCACATAGATAGATGGGTCCATAGGTATTTTAAGCCGTTGGTCTGTTCCCAGACTCTTTGCTTGCCTCCCGATGAGGTAAATCGAAATTGTGTGTGGGGGAAAGGGGAAAAAGGGGAGATTGGGTGCTTTGCTTGGTCAGACCTTAAGCCAGAAAAGCCAGTTGCCACCAAGTGGACTCCAACTCATGGTGACCTCATGTGTGTCAGGGTAGAACTGTGCTTCATAGGGTTGTTCATGGCTGATTTTTCAGGCCTTTCTTCTGAGGTACCTTTGAGGAGACTTGAACCTCCAACCTTCTGATGAGCAGCTGGGCATGTTACCACTTGCACCTACCCGGGGCCCCCTGAGCCAGGACCCAGTCCTGAATATTCTGATTAAAAAAAAAAAAATTCTGATAAGAACCCCAGAATTGGGCGGTCCACAGGAAAATAACCAGTCTGGGCAGGAGGGAGCTTAAATTCCAGGGGGACTTAGCGTATTGGCATGAGGGAAAGGGCACATATTTTTCCTGTTGGCTCACTAATAATCACAGTAATGCTAGATCCTTCCTGGATTTCTTTCACTTGGGCTGACTTTAGGAATTATAGGTTTATCCTGTTCCTTGATTCCTTGATGCTGAGAAAAATGGGTGTGTTTAGTACTGACACGTCAGCCCAGCAGTGGGTTTTGAGGCAGCAGGCCAGGTACGTAAGATTTGAAATATATCCCAAAGCCAAACGGACTTGAAAGAATTTGGAATTTCATCTTGTTTAATTAATCACTGTGAAAACGGAACATTCACATATTGTCCAATGTTAGACAGGAGGAAGGAAGAATACGTTATTAAGCACCTACTTAATGTATAAACCAAAAAAACCCCAAACCCATTGCCGTTGAGTTGATTCTGACTCATAGACACCCTATAGGACTGGGTAGAGCTGCCCCATAGAGTTTCCAAGGAGCGCCTTGTGGATTCAGACTGCTGACCTTTTGGTTAGCAGCCATAGCTTTTAACTATGCCACCAGGGTTTCCACTTAATGTGTAAGGACTGGAAATAAGACATCTTGTCTTCACTCGAGACTTAACTAAGAAGAGTGACAGACACTTTCGTATGCCAGTGGCCATCCAGTTGATTCCAGCTCACCTGAGGCTGTATGTTTCAGAGCAGAACTACACTCGGTAGGGTTGTCAATGGCTGTGACCTTTCAGAAGCAGATCACTGGTACTTTCTTCTGCGTCGTCTCTCTGGGGTTTGAACCACCAGGCTTGCAGCTGGTAGCCACTCAGGGACTGCTGTTGTTGTGTGCCCTCAAGTCAATTCCGACGCACAACAGACCCTATAGGACAGAGTAGAACTGCCCCATAGGGCTTCCAAGGCTATAATCTTTATGGAAGTAGATTGGCAGGTCTTTCTCGTCTTTCTCCTGTGGAGCTGCTGGTGGGTTCAAACCTCTGACCTTTCGGTTAGCAGCCACGTGCTTTACCACTGGTGGCTCCTTATCAGTGACTCCTGCATGCTCATATATACGCTCATTAAACATTCAACCTTTGAATCTGTCTACCTGCCAGGCTCTGTGCTAACTGCTGGGGCTTACAGGCCAACATCTGGAGGTCTATTGCCCTAGAAGGCCTAGTGACGTAGAGGAAAGACCTTGGAGCTGATGAGTACAGTCCACGCACAGAGGGGAGGCTCTGTACCCTGACTTGGGAGGGGCAGGTGGACCCCTGGGAGGAAATGATGCCTCAGCTTCTTCTTGGAGGACAAAGAGCAATTGGCCAGGGAGAGCGGGAAGTGATGTGTCGACACTGGAGTGTACATAGGCAGGGCCAGGGATCGTGGGCATTCTGGGAACTGTAGGTCATTCCTTGTGGCTGGGACTGTGCTGGGGGCAGGTGGTGAGGAGGGTGCTACCAAAAAAAAAAAAAAAAACCCAAAAACAAACCTTTGCCGTGAAGTCTATCCCGACTCATAGCGAGCCTATAGGACAGAGGAGAATTGCCCCATAGGGGTTCCAAGGCTGCGTAATCTTTACGGGAGCAGACTGGCACATCTTTCTCTAGTGAAGCGGCTGGTGGGTTCAATCTGCTGACCTTTTGATGAGCCGCTGAGCACTTAACCACTGCACCACCAGGGCTTCTTAAACACTGTGTTGGAGACTTTGAATTCTGTCCTGAAGCTGTGGGAAGCCACTGTGGGGTTGTCACAGAGGAGGGCACACAGGCAGCTTTTCATCACAGCCAGATCGCGCCCTGGCCAGGTGGACTAAGGAGGCAGAGGCAGTAGAAATCTACTCAAGAAAGGAGGAAGTCTCAACTAAGTCGTAGGGAAAATGCAGAGAGGGAATCAGGCTCAAAGAACCTTAAGGAGGTTGATTGGGAAGAACTTGACTGATGGGCCATGGGGATGGGCTGAGAAGGAGAAGTTGGGGATGGCTTGGCTAAAAATCCAAACCAGGGTCCCAGCCGTGTCAGTTCTTTCTGTGAGCCTCTCTCCCAGTTGCTGGCGTCTGCCAGGTCCTTGGCGTTCTTTGGTATCTGTCTTTCCCAATGTGTGCGTCTCTGTGTCTGTTCTGCTCTTTTTATAACTCAGGAGTGATAGGGTTTAGGACCCACCCTGTGCAGGTATGATCTCATTAACATACGAAAAGAGAAAATGTATTTCCAAATAGGATCACCTCCACAGGTACAGGGGCCAAGAATTGATCACATAGTTTTGGGAGACGCAACAAAAAGCAAAGATATCACTTTGAGGGCTAAGGTACACTTGACCCAAGCCATGGTATTTTCAATTGCCTCATATGCATGTGAAAGCTAGGCAATGAATGAGGAAGACCGGACAAGAATTGATACGTTTGAGTTATAGGGCTGGCAAAGAATGTTGAACATACCATGGATTACCAGAAGAAGGCACAAATCTGTCTTGGAAGAAGTACAGCCAGAATGCTCCTTAGAAGTGAGAATGGTGAGACTTTGTCTAATGTTCTTTGAACATGTTATCAGGAGGGGCCAGACCCTGGAGAAAGACATCATCCTTGGTAAAGTAGAAGGTCAGTGAAAAAAGGAAGACCCTCAACGAGATGGATTGACACAGTGGCTGCAACAATGGGCTCAAACATAGCAAAGACCATGAGGATGTCGCAGGACCGGGCAGTGTTTCTTTCTGTTGTATATAGGGTCACTATGAGTTGGAACCGACTCGACGGCACCTAATGACAACAACAACATTCTCAGAACCCAGTTGCGGGGAGTATGATTAGACATCACATGGCTGGAAAGTTGTCAGGCAACGGTATGGCTGTCTAGAAGCACAGGGCCTTGTTTGGGCTTCTTTCTAATGTCTGGTTAAACCGCAGAACTTTTGTTTTACCTCTTCTGTGGCCTGGGCTGGCCTTGGCTTGACCTGACCTGATAGGCCCTTGACTGACTCAGTCCGCGTACCTTCGAGAAAGCCCTTGGTAGGGGTAATCTGATAGTTGAGCCTGGGTCACATGTCCCTGCCAGCTCATTCTGTGGCTGGGATGGAGGTGGCCAAGGGGCACCACCGGGGCAGGCAGATAGATTCTCTGAGAACTCCTGTTATCTTCTGTAGTGAGTGAAGCTTGAAAATTTAGTCATCTTCCACTTAACCCCAATTCCTCCAGACCCAATAGACCTCAGGTTCTAATAAGGCCTTGCAACAAACCCGGGGCAGGTGCCTTCCTCCCTCCACCTCCCCTCCCAGTTCTGCCCTGATCTTCTAGATTCTCATCACCACGACCCCCACGTGGCTTCTAGATTTGCTCTCCAACTCTAGTCTTCCTTTCTGTTGCATCTCGCCTACTCTTAAGCATTATTATTTTTAAATATCTGATCGGACTCCTACTCAAAAAAGCCTCTGTAAATGTTGTCTAATTTATTATATAACTGTGCTGGCTCCCAAGGCTAGCCTGGGACCTGATTTCCCACTGTTGTTGTTAGCTGCCTTGAGTTGGCCCCTGGCTCATGACGATCCATGCACAATGGGTTTAGACCGTTGTGATCCGTAAGATTTTCATTGGCAGATTTTCTGAGGTAGACTGCCAGGCCTTTCCTCCTAGTCTTAGTCTGAAAGCTCCGCTGGTCAACACCATAGCAACAAGCAAGCCTCTAGTGACACATGGGTCGTGGCTAAGCATGAGGTGTATTGATTGGGAGTCAAACCTGGTCTCCTGCGTGGAAGCAGAAAATGCTACCACAGAACCACTATTAGGTCTGTATAGTCTTCCTCTCTTATCAGGCTTGTCCTTCTCTGACACTCTGCTTTCTCTCCCTCACACCCCTGAGACCTCCCTCACCCAGATGTTGCAGCCATCCTGTGAGCCTGCTTACCTGGCCCCTGGCCTTCCCTGTCCTCTGGCCTCCTGATTTCAGCCTTGCTTTTCCAGTGACATGTCGATTCATGGGAAGCAGCTCCCTGCCCTGCGTGTCTTAAGTCTGCACCCAGCCATATCAAGCACTCGGGAAATTTAACATTTCATCTTGGCAGTTTTATTATTATTATTTGCTTTTTAATCTTTTGTTGCATTTTTTAGAGCATTCCATATAGGCCCTCTGACTGATGATTGAATGTTTGTTAGGGGCCAAGCCAAGTAAAAGGCATCAGCTCCTGATTCTGCCTAAGACTTACTAGCCATGCTGTGTTTGGGCTCTGCTTTCCTGTGCCTTGACAACTTGACCGCCTTATTCTGCTGTGTCCCCTGAAGTACTGTCTATAGACATGTCCTAGAATAGATGTTTGAGCCAATCAATCCCCTTCCAATTGAGGAGTATGTTGTAAGTGGTCATTTCATTACCCTTTTCCCTTTATTTGGGCATTTGTATTTGTGCCTGGTCTGAAACCACTTTTATTACTTGTTCACAATCAACGTGATTAGCCCAGCACCATAGAACAGCTTTTATAAGTTTTGCGGTTGATGTCTTCATTCCCTCATGCTTCTTTAACACAGATACCACAGGTGGGTGGCTATAAAGAACAGAACTCCATTTTCTCACAGTTCAGGGAGCTAGAAGTTCAAATCAGGGTCTCAGCCGTGTTGATTCCTTCCTCGTTGGTAGCCCTGGGTGTTCTTTGTTTCCTTGGCTTGTAGATGATCCTCCCGTGGCCTCTGTCTTCCCCTGTGTGTGCTTGGTTCTCTGTGTTCGCCCTGCTCTTTTTGTAACTTGGAGGTGATTAGGTTTAGGACACACCCTACTCAGGTATGGCCTCCTTAATGTGACTAAGAAGATCCTGTTTCCAAACAGGATCACATCCACAGGTATGGGGGTTAAAATTCCAACACACATTTTGTTGTTAGGTGGCGCTCAACTCATAGTGACCCTGTGCACTACAGAACGAAACACTGCCCAGTCCTGCGCCATACTCACAGGCATCGCTGTATTTGAGCCCATTGTTGCAGCCACTGTGTCAATCCATTTCATTGAGGGTCTTCCTATTTTGCTGACCCTCTACCTTACGAATCATGATGTCCTCCTCCAGGGACTGACCCCTCCTGACAACATGTCCAAAGTATGTGAGACGTAGTCTCACCATCCTTGTTTCCAAGAAGCATTCTGGTCGTACTTCTTCCAGGACAAATTCGACACATATTTTAGGTGGACACAATTCAGTCCTTTATAGTTGGACAAACCGTTTTCTCTCCCTCAGTCTCTTCCTGTCCTAAGCAGCATGCTTCATCCCTTCCAACCAACAAATTTTCTTACGCTCCAACTACCACCTGCCACATTCCTCCAGATTTCCTGTAGACACGGAGCCCCGCACCCTGGGTTCAGAGGATGCTCCTCGGAGCAGACGCCAGCTGTCTTGTACTGCGAGTGAGCTCTGTTGGTTTTCTCCACAGATGATGAAGTGGGCACCAAAATGCATTGCAGACACTGCAGGAGCAAAGTAAATAGGTTTTGCTTATTTCTGAGTTCGTGGATTTTCCTACCAATCCAAAATGGCTTCATTTGTATACTGTTTACAATGAATTGTTTTAACAATCATGTAGTTCCTCAGGCATGTGCCGTTAGGGAAAAAAGAGATAGAAAAAGAGCTAAAAAAATTAAATGTGGACAGAAAGCACAATCCAGTGAATGAAAATGAGCATCTTTATTATATAGTAAAGCTGTCATATTGTAGTAAAATTCTCGCCTTCCGTGCGGGATACCCAGGTTCAATTCCTGGCCAACACACGTCATACATAGCCACCAACCAGCCTGTTGCTATGATGCTGCACAGGTTTCAGTGGAGGTTTCAGACTAAGAAGAGCTACGAAGAAAGGCCTGGCAATCTATTTCCAAAAATCAGCTGATGAATCACAACAGTCCAACCCGAAACCAATCATGGGGATGGTACGGGGTGGGCAGCATTTTGTTCTGTTGTGCGTGGGGTCACCATAAGTCAGGGGCCGATGCAACAGTGGCTGGCAACCGCCACTCCACAACCATATTGTGAAGTCCACCAGATTATCAAACGTCTAGATAAAAACCAGGAATAAAAAATGTAAGCATTCTATAGAGGCAAAAAGTCCAACTGTGTGAGATTCTTAGGGATTATCCTGGATGTGTCTAGAGAGAGATTAAGCAAGTAACAATGTTAGTTAAGTCTGCATGGATTTTTTTTTTCCCCACATGCCGAACGGGAAACTCAGGTATCATGGCTATATGTGTGTTCATTTTCTCAGCTGTTAGCTTTTCTTTCCCCTCCCCAGCCCTCACCTCAATACTACCTGCAAACATGTGTGCACACACACACACACACACACACTCACACTCTATGTCTTTGTGCATTGAAAATGAATACTGGGCCAGGAGAAGATTGTGCAATGACGGTACTTTCATGAAAAGATGTGAGTTCCGCTAGTCTGAAACAACGCATCCTGCACACTTGTTTTCACGGGGGCTACTTTCTCGCCTTATGTTTGCAGCAAAGGCTTGGTTTGAAACGTGCTTGAATTCTTTTTAGCACAATCTTTGCTGGGAAAATGAGTTATGAGTGGTTCGTTTTATGCCGAGCCTCTTGTCCCCGTCATTTATAGCTATTCTGTTTATTCACTTGGAGAGAACCATTCCGAGCTGATGAATGTGTTGTATGAGTGAATGGAAGAGCCCTGCAATTTGTTTTGATTGGTCTCCATTTGGATTCATAGCGAGCAGGTGCCATAGTTTGGAATTGGTTTCGGGTTCGGCTGTGGCTTGGTTATATAAACATTAGATACATGAAATGAAGCCTAATTTATTTTTATCAGTAAGGATGGAAGAGCTTTAAGTTGCATCTCAGAGCCCTGTGGTTCTGCTTTTACAGCTTCTGTCCACACGAATGTGCGACATACTGTGTGTCTGGATGTATATGTGGATAAGTGGTCTTCACTGTGCAAATATTTAACATGCAGGTTTTGTGTATTTCTTCGAGAGTTTATACAAATGTTTGAAAAGAAAGAATGCTGAGCCTGTGATTTCTTATTGTAAAATCTTTTCTGGTCTGAAAAAATATAGGCATTTCTACTCTGGGAACTATATCAAGGATTATTTTCAGTTTGGAGTATTTTTGTTGCTGACATTTAAGCCTGGTATATTAGCCCATCACACTTTTAAACATTTGACTTTTCCTGTTGTTTTGTTGTTGGTTGGGGGATGGTGGTGTTTGTTGCCAAAACCACATTAAAATACTAGCCGAAAGGTTGAGGGCTCAAACCCAATACTGGTGTGCAGGGGGCCTCCGTGAGCCAGGGGCCAACTCGAGGCAGCTACCCACAGGCAGGTTGCACCCACTCATAATGATCAAACCAATGGGTCCCTTCCTCATTCCAAAGAGGACTTGAAGTGAGGCTCTGCCTGAGAAACTTGGCAATGGAAAGAAACCAGAAGCGCTGTCTAATGGAGCCAGCACCAGCCATGGTAAGAGAGAATTGGGCAGGGGCCAAGGTCACATAGGGTTAGTAACAGAGATGCACATAAAACCCAAACCTTCGGAGGCCTATCCCATGAGTCCTTGCTGCCTGTCTTCACTGGTGTTTAATGAAGTGTTTTTCTGGGAAGACCAGTAAGGACCTATGGCTGATGTCCCTAACCTCTTGCCTCTACAGGTTGGCCTACTTAGTTGGGTAATTACATAATTAGCCATTTTCCCCTTGTTTGGCCTTGCGTTTGGAGCTCCTTATCTATGGCATATACCGACTTGCATGGCCGTAGCTGGGGAAGCAGAGGTTGAAAAGGTTGCTGGAGAGCATTTCAGGGCTCCTATTCAGGTGTAATATATCTGAAACTCACGTTTTAAAAAGCCCTGCTACCACCTATAAAATCAGAAGTGCCCTCCAGACTGAGACTCGGATGTTAGAACAAGTTTTACGGGAAGCAATTATGTAAATTAATATTGTTGGCTAACCTTTTGATTGCATGTACACATAGAAAAATGCTGCGGAATATCGATCAGACAACCTTCTAATTGTTTTGTCAAGTAACTAGAAGAGAGTCGGGTATGGTGGAAGGAGCAGTGGATTTGAAGTCAGATGACTCTGGACCCTGTGCCTGCCCTGTCTTCTCTTGGTTTGACCAGAATTACCTTGAGTTGAAGGCTCACCACCCCTCTCCCGCCCAGTTCTTCCACTTAACAAAGGGGCAGTAGAAGACCCTGGCTACGTTGTAACATAAGCGCTTTGCAAATTCCCAAGGCTAGGAAACGTGTTGAAAATGCTGATTCCCCACCACTGATCAGAAGTAGTGATTCAGTTGTTTTGGAGTGTGGTCCGAGAACCCGAATTTTACCAAAGCTCCCCCAGGTGTTTCTGATGCCTGTCGCTGCTATCGTTGTTGTTGTTGTTAGCCGCCTTCAAGTCAGCCCCTGACTCATGGCAACCCCATGCACAATGGGGCAAAACGCTGCCCAGCCCTGCACCATCCCCATGATTGGTTTTGGATCAGACTGTTGTGATCCATAGGGTTTTCACTGGCTGATTTTCAGAAGTAGATTGCCAGGCTTTTCTTCCTAGTCCGTCTTAGCCTGGAGGCTCAGCTGATCCCTGTTCAGTATCATAGTAACAGGCAAGCCTCCGCTGGCAGATAGGTGGTGGCTCCTCACGAAGTGCATTGAATGGGAATCCAACCTGGGTCCCCCGCATGGAAGGCAGGAATTCTACCACTGGGCCACCAATGTCTCCCTCACGCTGGTGTAGAGAACGTCAAAGCTAGGCTGAGATGCAGGTGCTGGATGGTCACGAAGTTCATTCACCAACCGAGGAATTCACTTCTACAAACCAGCTTCATAGCCCAAGAGAGTCCACCTCAGCAAAATTAAAAATGGCTATATTTCACTTAAGGAGCCCTGGTGGTGTTACAGTTAAGTTCTTGGCACCTAACTGATAGGTTGGCAGTTCGAACCCACCCAGTGGCTCCACGGGAAAAACACGTGGCGATCTGCTTCCGTAAAGGTTACAGCCTAGGAACCCTATGGGGCAGTTCTGCTCTGTCACATGGGGCCACTGTGAGTCGAAATGGACTCAACAACTGCCACCAACAACAACAACAGACTCCACTGGTAGGACAGCCAATCTCAAGTGTCCAAACAGCAAGTGTGAAAGTGGAGGAGGCCAGGGGATTATACGCAGCTCTAAAGCGACATCACGTAGGTGGTGGCATCTCGCACATCCGAGTTACTCAGTAAATGACTGTCTTCCTTGGCTCAAACTGAGTGAAAGCATAGAAACGTAGACAGCCATCAAATAGGGTCCATTATGTATTCTTTAAAGTAACAGAGATACTATATACCAGAAAGGATAGATAAGCAATCAGGCAGTGGAAAAAAAAAAAAAAAAGTCACTGCCTGTCATGTATTTAATGCTAGCTGAGCTGGTGTCTCAACTGTTTAACCGTCTGACACCGCGAGCTGGCTCTGTTTAATATCAGACATACTGTAAGAAAATCGTTTCTAACCAGGAGCCTTGTGTCAGGCTACGTAGGAACACAACTCTGACGGAAAGCTCAGCCTGAGATCCTGCCCTTACTTGGCCACGGGAGTTTCTGCATTCCAGGCTGTTGCCAGAGGCTGTAAGCCTGCGTGCCTCGCTGTCTCTTATCAAAAGCTTGGGTCTGAGAAATAATATCCGGGTCTGGCTGGAGGATATGCAGTCCATTCATTCTTCATCTGGATAGCCGAGATTTTATTCGTGCTTTAGTGGGGTCATCAGACAGCTGCATATTTGAAGGTGCATGTTTGAGCTTCTTGTCAGTTTCCCTTTACTGGGCAGGATTCGTGAAAAAAGACACGTCCTTATGGAGGAGTCTCCAGGTGATGCAAGTGGTTAATAGTCTCAGCTGCTAACCAAAAGACTGGAGGTTTGAGTCCACTTAGAGGTGCCTCAGAAGAAAGGTCTGGGTAACTACTTCTGAAACATCAGCCATTGAAAACCTGTGGAGCACAGTTCTGCTCTGACGCACAGGGGGGTCGCCATGAATCAGAATCGACTTGGTAGCACCTGGTTTGGTTTGTATCCTTATGGAATTTTTGAACTGTGTGTTCAAAGAGGAAACTGATAGGTTTGCAAACAGAGAAAATAGTACCTTACTGAGAGTGGAGGATCAGGCTAGCATCAAACCACTCATCTGTGAGCAGGGAGGCAAGTGAGAAGATAGCGATAATGATATTTATAGGGAGGTAATTTTTTTTTTTTTTTAAGAGAACAAGACTGTGAGCCAAGAATGCTGTACTGCCCAAGACATCTACTCATATATGAGGACAAAAGAAGGGCATTGCTGGACGTGGAGTGACTCAGAACGGACCTACTGTATGCCATTTCTGAGAGCTACTTGAGAAGTGGTCTCACCAAACGATTAAATCAGATGTCAGGATGGGGAGGAAGAAGAGCCTGGGAAACAGTTACGAGCAGAGAACTTTCTAACACACATGGCCCACTCTACACAAGTGGCAAGAATGGGGCTGTGCATGTTAATTGCGATTTCTTGAAAGAAGAGATGTACTTACTGACTCTGAGGAGATATTTAATGGTTTGGAGTGGAGCAGGCAGAGAGAGTAAAATAAAAACCTTCCAAGTATCTCCCCCTGTGGAGGAGGAATAGAGGAATAAGCAGTGATACCACCGGTTGGGTGCTCTGAAAGCAGGGTGTGGGATGGAGTTCAGGGTGCAAGGTGATGATTAGGGATCAACACTCGTGAAGGTGGGCGCAGACAGGCAGAGGGAGTGGTCGTATATGGGTGACTATGAGTTGCTATGATGAACTGACTCGACTGTACCTGACCACAGCCATATCCTTACTTTAAGGTCAGCTGATTAACAGCCTCAGTTTCCTCTGCAATCTTAATGCCACTTTGTTCTGGGAATTAGAATATGAACATCTTTGGAGACGTGCGAGTGGGCATTATTCTGCCTACCACCCAAAAAAGAGAACAAACAACCTTTTGGGGTTGAGTAGATGCAGACTCCTGGTGAGCCCATGTGTTGCAGAGTAGAGCTGTGCTTCACAGGGTTTTCAATGGCTGTGATCTTTTGGAAGTGGATCTGCAGGCCTGTCTTCTGGGCACCTCTGGGTGGATTTGAACCACCAATATTTTGGATAGCAGTTGAGTGCAAACCATTTGTGCCACCCAGGAACCTCCTGCCTACCACGGTTCCCATGGTATAGAACATTGAGGAAAGGCAGTTACTTAAAGATGCTTCTCATTCCTAACAGAAGGCTCTTACAGGTATGCTGTGTGCCCTGTATGTAGATCCTTGAATGATGCACTACTTCCCACCTAAGGAGCCCTGGTGGCACAGTGGTTAAGTGCTCAGCCGCTAACTGAAAGGTTGGTGGTTTGAATCTACTCATTGGCTCCTCGAGTGAAGGACTTGGTTATCTGGTTTCCTAAAGATTAAAAAAAGATTACAGCTTAGGAAACCCTATGGGGCAGCTCTACTCCGTCATGTGGGGTCCCTATGAGTCAAAATCAACTCGATGGCACCTGACAACATCAATTCCTCCACGCCCAAACCTGATAAAGACGGGACAGTAGTGATCTCCGTGCACCATTGGGCTGATTGCCTCAGACTTTGTACAGAAAGGAATGTGGCCTTGAGTGGAAGAGTTGGTGTGCTTATCATTTGGCCCAATGATCCCACTTCTAGAATTCCTTCCCATAGGAATGAAAGTACTAGAACATCAAAGATGTCTAAATAAGGTTGTTTAATGCTGCTCTGGTCATAGTAACCAAACCTGGAAAAAATCTGAATGTCCCTCAGCACAGGCCTGATTGATTATAGGCTGCCACACCTGTCCGGAATATTATGAAGTCATTTGAAAATGAGGTAGCCATGTAGATTTGAAAGGATATTTAAAGTATACCGGTAAAAGCCAGTGGCAGAAATGTGTGTGTGCGTGTTTAAGCGAAAACAGAGAAAATTTTTGAAAGAATATACAACAAACTGTTAACATTGGTTATGTTGGGGAGAAATAAGAGTAGAAAATTTTAATTAAAACTTTTTTTTTTTTTTTTAATTTTTGGTGAAAGAATATACAGCCAAAGATAGGCCGTTTCAACAATTTTTCCATGTACAATTCAGTGACATGGGTTGCCTTCTTGCTATCCTTTTCCAAATGATTCTACAACCATTATTTTAAACTCATTGCCCCCTCAGCTTCCCATCCAACCTTTCCTTTTTACTTTGTGTGTCTCTGTATCTTTAACATTGATTTTAATGAGCATGTGTCTCTTCCGATAAAAAATAATTATAGCAAAAGAGGTTTATTGAAGTGTTCTTGGAGGTTATGTTATCTATATGAAAATCACAGTCGATTTATCTTAGGGGTAATATTGAAGAACTGTCCACATTTAGCACAGGGTCTTCATTATAAAAGCTGTGGGAAATAGTTCTTCTCCATCATCAATCCCCGGATATTTCTGAGTGATGGGTTTGCTTTTATCTTATGGACATTGGGCATCTGGTAATTGGTCCGTGTCTTCTTTTGCTGTGGCCACAAGGAAGCTCAGCATCAGAAGGGAAGCTGTACAATTCACACAACTGCTCAGGGCCACGTAGCTGGTGTTCTCTGTATAGGCCTACTGCTGGTGCCGTCTTATTCTCTAACTTTCTTTTTCCCTCGTGTATATGCCTTTTTATTTTAACTGGCTACCTTGTATGTATGTCTTTAGCCACTTCTGATCTTTTTTTTTTTGGGGGGGGGGCGGCAGCGAGGAAGGGCTATGAATAAATAATGACCAGTGATTTCTATTCTAACAGGAACCTGGGAAGGAAAAGAATATCAGCAATGAATAGAACACTCATCACTAGCAACTACAGATGACTTGCCATTTCGTTTACAAAGGTATGGAGATAATGCATAGATTATTTGTTGTTAGGTGCTGTTGTTATTGTTAGGTACCACCGAGTTGGTTCCAACTCATAGCCACCCCATGGACAACAGAACGAAAAGCCAATAGGTCCTACACCATCCTCACAATTGTTGCTATGCTTGAGCCCATTGTGACAGTCACTGTGTCAATCCATCTTGTTGAGGGTCTTCCTCTTTTTCATTGACCCTCTGCTTTACCAAGCATGATGTCTGTCTTGGTCATCTAGTCCTGCTATAACAGAAATACCACAAGTGGATGGCTTCAACAAAGAAAAGTTTATTTCTTCGCAGGAAAGTAGGCTAAAAGTCCAAATTCAGGGTGTCAGCTCCAGGGGAAGGCTTTCTCTTTCTGTCAGCCTTCTCAATCTTCCCCTGGACTAAGAGCTTTTCTGCGCAGGAACCCTGGGTCTAAAGGATGCACTCTGCTCCCGGTGCTTCTTTCTTGGTGGTACTAGGTCCCAACTGTCTGCTTGCTTCTCTTTCCTTTTATCTCTTGATAAGGTGACCTGAGTAAGGATGGCGTTACAATCCCACCCTAATCCTCTCAACATAAAATTATAATCACAAAATGGAGGATGACCACACAGTGCTGGAAATCATGGCCTAACCAAGTTGATACATACATGTTGGGGGACATAATTCAATCTATGACATTCCTCCACCCTTTGGCCCCCCAAAAATCACATTCTTGCAACATGCAAAACATATCCTATCATACCATAGCAAAAGTCTTAACTCCAAGTCCAAAATCCAAAAATTTCTCTTCGTCTGTGAAATCTAGAATACAAGTTATCTGCTTCCAAATGTACACAGCAAAACAGGTACAAGCTAGACATTTCCATTACAAATGGGAGAAACTAAAGGGAAAGAAGGCATAACAGGCACCAAGCAAGTTGGCAGAACACATTACATCAGCCCTCAAGAGTTGAAAATAATCCTCTTTTCTCTCAGACACTTTACACAATGGCCCTGCCCTCCAGACTCTAGGTATTGGCCACACTCTCCAGATTCTGAGTGGAGACCCTCAGCCCGGGGCTTCACTTCCGCCTTCCAGGCCCACTGGGACAACTACTCTACTCCCTCGGCTTTAGGTGCACCACTCTCCTCTTCCATCTGAGTGGCAGCGCCACCTTTAGAAACACCAGGGGCCATGGCTCCACCCTTTGAGACCCCTGAGGTCATGAACATACCTTTTGAGACTGAGGCAGCTCGGTTTCTTGTGTTCCTTGTCTCTTTAGCTTCCTTTTTCTGGTTTCTTGGCCTCTCGGCTCCTTGGGCCTCACACCCACATCTCCCTTGCTGGGGCAAGTGTTCCAAAGCTCAGTAGCTCCACTGAGAAGTGCCTGGAGGCACTCCACTCTGCCAGGAAGCCTCCTGCATATAGGCACTCAGCTCTCTCCCTGTCTTGGGGGGACATAATTCAATCCATGATAATGTCCTTCTCCAGGGACTGGTCCCTCCTGATAACATGTCCAAAGTATGTGAGACGAAGTCTCGCCATCCTCACTTGAAGGAGCATTTTGGCTGTACTTCCTCCAAGATAGATTTGTTCATTCTTCTAGCAGTTCATGGTATATTGAATATTCTTTGCCAACACCATAATTCAAAGGCATCAATTCTTCTTTGGTCTTCCTTATTCATTGTCCAGCTTTTCCATGCATATGAGGTGATTGAAAAGACCATGGCTTGGGTCAGGTGCACCTTAGTCCTTGAAGTGACACCTTTGGTTTTTTACACTTCGAAGAGGTCTTTTGCAGCAGATTTGCCCAGTGCTATATGTCATTTGATTTCTCGACTATTGCTTCCCCAGGAGTTGATTGTGGATCCAAGTAAAGTGAAATCCTTGACAACTTTAGTATTTTCTCTGTTTATCATGATGTGGCTTATTGGTCCAGTTGTAAGTTGGGCAATATCTTCAGCGAATTCCACTGACTCACTACAGAGCTCTTACTTACCTCTTTTATTGTGTATTTCTTACAAATATTCCAGAACATGAGTCTAGCTCCGGACCTTTAACTTTGACATTATCTTAAAATTTAAAACAAATAAGAGAATAGAAATAGGAAATTGTGTGACCCACCACTGGCCTGCCTAAAAGGCTGGAATGCAGTAGGTGTGGTCTTGCTGATGTAATTATTGTGTACACTTATACTTTTTCACTGAGGTAGCGGTTTCCTGAGTTTTAAATATAGCAGTGCTTACTGCAGAGTTCTTAGAGATGATAGCAAAATTTAAATATGAAAACCCAAAGCACTCATACTGCATCATCTGGAGATACTCACTAGCACGCCTGTGAATTTTCTTCCTCCTTTCTGTTATATGCGCATTGACAGATATGGGATTGTAATGTTTTTAAAAACAATGTCTGTAATCTGTGGTTACCTTGGTGTCCATAGTTACAAACGATGTACCTTAACAGGTGAGGAAACATAAGTAGAGGAACAAACAGTAGTCTCTCCTGTGACCATTTTAACAGGGATCTGTAGTTCACCAGGATGTCCCCAAGCATCTCATTTGCATCTTACACAGAAGTCCTTGATTAACAGGTCCTGGGTGACCTTGGTTAAGCATCACTCTACAGAAAAAGCCTTTGAATCCAGGTGATATTTTATGGCCATGCTTTATCATTATTACCTATTTTGTGTTCCTTGAAGGGAATTTAATTATGGTGTTGAGCTGTGTTGGCAAAGAATATTGAATATACTGTGGGCTGCCAAAAGAACAAACAAATCTGTCTTGGAAGATGTACCACCAGAATGCTCCTTAGAAACAAGAATGGTGAGACTATGTCTCAAATGCTTTGACGGGGTCAGTCCCTGGAGAAGGACATCATGCTTGGTAGACGGCCAGTGAAAAAGAGGAGGATTCTCAACAAGATGGATTGACACAATGGCTGCAACAATGGGCTCAAGCATCAAAACGATTGTGAGGATGGCACAGGACTGGGCAGTGTTTTGTTCTGTTTGTACATAATAGGGTCACTATGAGTCAGAAGCGACTCGGTGGCACCGAACAACAACAAAAGGAATTTAAAAATAAACAAAACAGGAGTTTACCGACTTATACTCTTACCTATTTGGAATCAGGGGTGATTTACAAAGTAATAAATACTTCAGGGCAATCTCATCATCTGTCCTTCAATGACGCCAATTAGCCAGCCTGTCATTCAGGTTGTTCTTTCAAGCACCCTTCAGAGTTGCTCTTGGAGTTTTTCAGTTTGAAAGCTGCAGAGCCTTAGAAGTGAAATGATTGGAATGCATTCTTTAGGGAGTCTTGATTCTTCTGTTGGCTCTTTAAACAGCTCAGGGTTCAAGAAAATCACGCTTTTCGTTATTATCATTAGTGCATGCTGTACCGAACTCACGTACATACCTTCAGAAAGAGATGGACTAAAGCTTTGCACAGACAATTTGCTAAAGAAATACTAATAACCAAAAAAGCATGGGAAAAATGTCCGTCCTTATGACTAATCAAAAAACACAAAATAGAATGATATTTTCCCCCTGTGGTTCAAACTAGCAAAGTGTTTTGTTTGATTTTGTTTGAAAATACTTGATGTGGTAGAGATACAAAGCATGTATAATATTTTAGCAGCAGTCATTGTCCCAGGAATCTGTGGCACTCTAATTACATATTCTGTTGGGTAAATATGTATAAGAACTTGGAGTACAGTTGTATTTGTCATAGAGATAAATAGGAAACCTCCTGAAGGTCCATTAATAAAGGAATGTTGTATTGTGATACATTTTTGTGATACAGTCTTTCAGGCATCTGACATTGTTTCTAATTAATATTTAATGACCTGGAAAATGTTTATGGTATAAACTGAAAAGGTCAGGACACAAAATTGTATACAATGTAAAATCCTAGTTTTGTTAAAAAAAAAAAACACATTTGAAAAAGATCAGAAGATAAAATAGTCTAATGTTAAAACAAAACAAAACAAAAAAACAGCTGTCATCAAGTTGGTTCCAACTCATGGCAACGCCATGTGTCTCGAAGTTGAAATGTGCTCCACAGTTTTCAATGGCTGATTTTTTGAAAGTCGATTGCCAAGCCTTTCTTCCGAGGTGCCTCTGAGTTGACTCGAACCTCCAACCTTTCAGTTAGCAGCCAAGCATGACAACAATTTGCACCACCCAGGTTCAGCCAAATGTTAACAATCGTTATTTCAGGGCAATTGAATTAAAGGTGAAATTTTAATTTTCTTCTTTATGTTTTTTTTTAAATACAGTAATTGTTTTACTTTTCTTAGAAAAAAATTACTTTTTCAATCATCAAATGATTGAAAATAATTAATAATTGCACATTTGATTAAAGCAATCAAGGAGTCTTCCTCATGTTTGTTTAAACTTATATCATTTCAAATTATTTTTCAGATAGTTCTGAGAATAGGTTAAGTCAGAAAAATGAAAATCTAGAGTGCACTGGCATTTTGTGTTTTTGAAATGTGGCTTAACTTCTATGTGGAGATTATTTCTGCTGAACTGTCTACAGCTGAAAGTCTTTCTCATTGCTAGAAAATGTTATAAGGCACGGATACTGCCATACTTTTCCCACCAGCTCTCCTAAGTCACCCTGCTGAATAGAGAACTGGTATTAGCTGCTGTCAAGTCGCCCCCGACTCCCGGGACCCTGACGTGGGTCAGAGTAGAACTGTGCTCCATAGGGTTTTCAGTGGCAGATTTTTTCAGAAGCACGTCTCTAGGCCTTTCTTCTGAGGCACCTCTGGGTGGACGTGAACCGCCAACCTTTCAGTTAGCAGCCAAGAGCTTTTGTACTGCCCAGGAACTCTGAATTGAGAATAGAGACATATTTTTCCAGGGTTTGCTGCAAAGGGGAGTGAAGCAGTGGGGAGAAGTGGGGCCGAGAGAAGGTTTGTTACTGGGATGGCAGAATGTTTGCTAATAGGAAAGAAATAGTGAAAATTTGATGAGGCGAGGGGAGAATTATAGGAGTCACGCCCTTGAATAGGTGAGGTATGGGATCTTCCCAATTTAAATAAGCCTTTTTTTCTATGTAATGGAATTATTAACTTTAGTTATATTTATTGCAAATATTTTCCAGCTTGCCGTTTGCCTTTTAATTTCTGTATGACCCACAATGGTAGTATTCTCACCTCCCATGCGAGAGATCCTGGCCCCATTCTTGGCCGGTGCATCTCATGTGCGGCCATCACCTGCCTGGCGGGGGGGGCTTGCATGTTGCTGTGATGCTGAGCAGGTTTCCATGGAGCTTCCAGACTAAGGCAGAGTAGGAAGAAAGGCCTGGTGATCTACTTGTGAAAATCAGCCAGTGAAAACCCTGTGGCTCACAAAGATCCAATCCACGACCAGTCATGGGCTGGCACAGGAAGGGACAGAATCTCCTTCCATTGTGCGTGGCATCACTGTGAGTTGGGGGTCTCTCGATGGTAACTAACAGCAACATTTTGACATTAAGAATTTGATAACTTTGTGCTGTTGTTGCTGTTGCTGTGTGCCCTGGAGTCGATTCCGAGTCATAGCAACGTTATAGGACAGAACAGAGCTGCCTCATAGGGTTTCCAATGTGCGGCTGGTGGATTTGAACTGCCAACCTTTTGGTTGTCAGCCGTAGCTCTTAACCAGTTCGCCACTAGGGCTCCAACTTTGGGTAGTCAAATCATTTTTTTTTTTTTCCATTGTAATTCTTCTGTAACTTTTAAGCTTATAAAATGATTTATCAGATAAATTAAAAACAAAAACCCAAACCGTTGCTGTTGAGTTGATTCCGACTCATGTGACCCTACAGGACAGAGTAGAAGAAGTACCCATCAGGTTTAGCAGCTGAGCTCTTAACCACTGTGCCACCAGGACTCCATCAGATACTCAGTTATATGTTCTCAAAGTGATTATCCAATTTGAGTTTGTTTTTGGGGTGATGGGGTGGCATGATAAAGGGTTTGGTTTGTTTTTTACCTTGAACCTAGCATTATAAAACTTCCAGGCGTTTGAATTTCTCTAGTATATTATTCACAACCATCAACATGTTATTATAAAGAGACTGGAAAAGTCAAGTGTTCCTTAAATGAACTAAGCAGTGTGGGAAGTAGTGGTTTACGAAGCATCCGTCCCTGAAGAGTCCGTGTTCTAATTTGGACAGATTTAATATCCGCAAACAGAGCTGAAAAATGATCTAGGAGGACAGTTTGATTGGTGGACAGTCGGAAGTATGGAAGGGGCACGGTGGGTCAGTGGCAGAACTCTCATCTTCCACGCGGGAGACCCGGGTTCGATTCCAGCCAATGCACCTCATGCTCAGCCAGTATTGGTCTGCCAGGGGAGGCTCGTGTGCACCGTGATGCTGGACAGGTTTCAGCAGAGCTTCCAGACTAAGATGGCCTAGGAAGAAAGGCCTGGCAATACACTGCCAGAAATCAGCCAGTGAAAACCCTCCGGGTCATGACAGTCTTATCCAGAGTCAGTCATGGAGATGGCGCAGAACGGGGCACTGTTTCGTTTCGTTGTGCACGGGGTTGCCACGAGTCAGCTAACGACAATGGTAGGTATGATGAGATTGGCTTGTCATGGCCCCTTCTTTCATTTTTAGAATGTTTCCATCCCAGCGAACTCATGGCAGTGTGGGTAAACCCTGTGGTTTATTTCCAGCTCAGAGAGATCCCTGGCAAATTCTTCAGTTTGGCACACACTATGTTTATTACCTTTGTTTACTACATAAAGTAACTGGCTTTAATAATTCAGATGAATTAAAAGTGAAATGTGAAAATTCTACCATTAAAAAGAGAAGAACAGGTTTGAACTTAGGATATCTCCCAGTGAGAAGATATATTTGTTTTTTCTAAAAGCGTTGGAAGAAATCACAAAGGTAAAGTCAATAGTTCTGAGCACATAAAAATGTCAAAACTTTTCTATTTAAAAAAGAAGTTAAAATGCATAGAACAACATGGGAAAATATTAACAGTATGCTTGGTAACAGGCTAGTGACCTTAATACATAAAAATCAATTTGCTAAAACACAAAGATTCCCAACAGATAAGTAGGCAAAAGAAAGGAACCTTAAATAGAAGCATAAAGAGCTAAAAAAAAAAAAAAATATATGTATATATATATGACAACAATGTTAACTCTGCTAGTAATTTTAGAAGTTGCAAATTAAAACCAGGAAATTCTTTTACCTGTCAAATTAGCAAAGATATTTAGAATAATAGTCATTGCTAAGTGTGTTGTTAAAGAGTTCCCACCTGTTGCTGAGACTAGTGTGAGTGGGTGTATTCTACTTGGAAAGAAAGTTAGCAATATGTAGTTGGAGCTTTACATTTTTTAGTACCCTTGTAAGACCTAAGGAGCCCTAGTGGCGTGGCGAATAAGAGCTCAGTTGCTAACCAAAAGGCTGGCAGTTTGAATCCACCAGCTGCTTCTTGGAAACCCTATGGGGCAGTTCTACTCTGTCCTATAGGGTCACTATTAGTTGCCATCAACTCGATGGCAATGGGTTTAGTTTTGTTTGGTTTCTTAGTATGACCTGGGAGCTGTGGTGGCTCCGTGGTTAAGCATTTGGCTACTAACCAGAAGGTCGGCAATTCGAACCTACCCAGTGTGCTCCGAGAGGGAGAGACCTGGCAACTTGCTCCCATAAAAGTTGTTGTTGTTGTTAGACGCCATTGAGTTGATTTTGAGTAGAACTGCCTCATTGGGTTTTCTAGGCTGTAATGTTTATACAAGCAGATCACCAGGTCTTTCTCCCAAGGAGTCACTGGTAGGTTCAAACTGATGTTTCTGTTAGCAGCTGAGCACTTAACCACTGTGCCACCAGGGCTCCTTCCGTCTTTTTGTCATATGGGGTCACTATGAGTCAAAAATCAACTCGAAGACACCTCATAAGAACAACAGTATGACCTGGTAATTTCAAGAATCTATTCTAAGAAAACATTCAAGTCGGACGAAGATACAAGCACAAAATACTATTGCTGTACTGTTTACAGAAGTGAAAACCTGGACTTAGCACAACCGTCCTTCCATATTGCCATTATCAAGTGAAGTATTAACACACAGCGCGTTCACATATGCCGTATCTTGCAATGGAAAACAAGTATTTTTACAATGAAGGCTTTCTTAATCTCATGGGAAAATGCTTATAAGTGTTCAGTAAAAAACACAGCACAAGATTGTATTGTAATATTATTTTTAGAGTGAAAATGCCCAGAACAAAAGGTAGAAACAAATACGACAAAATGTGAATAGTGGGATTGCCCGAGGGTAATAGGATTATGCAGGAAATTTTGGTTCTGCTTCATATTTTTTGGTACTTTCCAGATTTTTTTTTTTTCTTACAGTAGGCATTTATAACCAAAGAAAAGTTAAAAAAAAATAAGTGACTTTGTAGAAAGACATATATACACATGTGCTGGGCTTGGACTTGCGTAGCATCATTCTTACAGCATCTGGCAAAGTAAAGTATGGGCAGAAATGATTTAGAAGTAAAGATTTATTATAGAAGGATTGGGGAACATGGATTTTTCCGCAATGTCTTCTTTTCTTGGAAACAACAGCTCTAATAACCAAAAGAAAAGCGCAGTTAACCAAAATAAATCTTTTGGTTAACACTGAATTATGGATACGTTGTATCTCAGAGTCCAGCCATGAGTTCCAATGGGTACCTTTTTCTCTCCTAGATGTCGTCTGCTACTGAAAGTGGAGACGCAGCCCCAGGAAAACAAAACGAAGAAAAAACCTATAAGAAGGTGAGTTAGGGTTTTATTTCTTCGCTGAGACAGAGGAATCCTGCGTGACTGTTTGGCATGTCAGCGTTGTCCTCGGCCTTTCCTTCTTTCTCCAAAGCAGTTTTGTTTCAGTTGCTGTCTTAATTCCCTCCTGCTGCTGTAACGAATTCCCACGGGCTTGGTGGCTTAACACAGACAGATTTACCGTCTGACAGTTTGAGAGGATAGACGTGCCGCGTGGGTCTCACTGGGCTAAGATCACGCTTCTGCAGGCCTGTGTTCCTCCTGGAGGCTCTAGGGAAGAAGCCATTCCTTGTCTTTTTATTCTCCTTTATACAAATAACCCAAAAATGACCAGTTGCCATCGAGTCGATCCTGACACATGATGACCCCCTGTGTGCCAGAGTACAAATGGGCCCTACAGCGTTTTTCATTTTTTAAATTTTATTGTGCTTTAAGTGAAAGTCACAGCACAAGTTAGTTTGTCATGCAAAAATTTATACACAGATTGTTCTGTGCCATTGCTTTTAATCCCTGCGATGGGTCGGCATTCTCCCCCTTTTCACCGGGGGTTTCCCATGGCCGTTTGTCCAGTTTTCCTGCCCCTTCCTGCCTTCTTGTCTTTGCCTTGGCACAGGTGTCGCCCATTTTGGCCTGTATACTTGATGGAACTAAGAAGCACGTTCCTCACGTGTGTCGTTTGTTTCATAGGCCGGTCTAATTGTTGGCCGAAAGGTGAACTTTGGGAGTGGCTTCAGTTCTGACTTTGCAGGGTGTCCGGGGGCTATAGTCTCGGGGGTTCCCTCCAGTTTCTCTCAGACCAGTAAGTCTGGTCTGTTTTTATGCATTTGAATTTGTTCTGCTTTTTTCTACCACTGTCTGGAACCCTCTATTGTGATCCCTGTCAGAGCAGTTAGTGGTGGTAGCTGGGCACTATCTAGTTCTTCTTGGTTCAGGAGGGTGGAGGGTGTAGCTCAAGTGGTCCATTAGTCCTTTGGACTAATATTTTCCTCATGAGTTTGGCTTTCTTCATTTTCCTTTGCTCCAGACAGGATGGCACCAATAGATGTATCTTAGATGGGCGCTTGCAAGCTTTTAAGACCCCGGATGTTACTCGCCAAAGTAGGATATAGAACACTTTCTTTATGAACTGTGTTATGTAATTGACCTAGATGTCCCCCGAGACCATGGTCCCCAGCCCTTGGTCCCAGTAAATTGGTCCCCCAAAGTGTTTGGATGTGTCTAGGAAGCTTCGGTGACTTTGCCTTGATCAAGTTGTGGTAACTTCTTGTATATTATGTGTTGTCTTTCCCTTCACTGAAGTTAAGACTTGTCTACTATCTAGTTAGTGATTTCCCCTCTCCACTTTCCCCTCCCTCATAACCGTCGAAGATTGTTTCTTTCTGTGTGCAAATATTTTCTTGGGTATTTATAATAGTGGTCTCATACAATATTTGTCCTTTTGTGATTGATATATTTCACTCAGAGTAGTAATGCCCTCCAGATTCATCCATGTTGTGAGATGTTTTGTGGATTCATCATTGTTCTTATTATTGTGTAGTACTCCATTGTGTGTATGTACCATAATTTGTTTATCCATTCATCTGTTGATGGGCACTTAGGTTGTTTCCATCTTTTCATTATTGTGAATAATGTTGCAGTGAACATGGGTGTGCATATATTTTGTTCATGTAAAGGCTCTTATTTCTCTAGGATGTATTCCTATGAGTGGGATTGCTGGATCATATGGTATTTCTATTTCTAGATTTTTTAAGGAGGCGCCCTATTGTTTTCCACAGCGGTTATAACATTTTACACTCCCACCAGCAGTGCGTAAGAGTCCCAATCTCCCTGCAACCTGTCCAGTCCATAGGGTTTTCAATGACTGATTTTTTGGAAGTAGATCACCAGGCCTTTCTTCCAAGGTGTGCCTGGGTGGACTTGAACCTCCCACCTTTTAGTTAGCAGCTGAGCACATTAACCGTTTTCACCATTCAGGAACTCCCTCATACCAGTAGATAGAGTGATATATTATGTACTGTCAGGAACATGTCTCCATACCTTTAGATAGTCTTCTTCAGCACCAAGTACTCCTAGTAATTTTGAGGGAGAAACTATCCCGGCTAACATCCCCCAACCCAGAGGAGCTGTGGTGTGACTTCCCCACCTCAGGAAGGACCTGCTGGGGACTTGCCTCCACAATCCATTTCCTTGCTTTTCCCAGCTTCTAGTGACCACCTGCATTCCTTGGCCCAGGGCCCCCTGCCACCTTCAAAGCCAGCTCAGTCTTTCTCATGCTCCATCACTCTGGCATTTTGAAGGACCCTGTGGTTACATTGAGCCCCCTTGGATAATCCAGGATAATCTCCTTACTTTTGAGTTAGCTGCTCTGCATTCAAGTACAAGTTCCAGAGTCTCTTCTGACATCCTTTTGGTCTTTTAAATTTTTTTTATTTTTTTAATTTTTCTGTCTTTTTAATGACATTTTGCTTTCTTTGTGTATCATGTCCTTGATGTCATCCCACAACTCGTCTGGTCTTTGGTCATTAGTGGTCAGTGCATCAAATCTATTCTTGAGATGATCTCTAAATTCAGGTGGGATATATTCAAAGTTATACTTTGGCTTTCTTGGACTTGTTTAAATTTTTTTCAGCAATTAATGGTCTGTTCCGCAGTCAGCCCCTGGCGTTGTTCTGACTAATGATATTGAGCTTCTCCATCATCTCTTTCCACAGATATAGTCGATTTGATTCCCACGTATTCCATCCAGTGAGGCCCATGTATAGTTGCCATTTATATTGTTGAAAAAAGGTATTTCCAATGAATGTGTCATTTGTTGTTGTTGTTAGGTGCCGTCGAGTTGGTTCCGACTCATAGCGACCCTATGCACAACAGAACGAAACACTGCCCGGTCCTGAGCCATCCTTACAATCGTTGTTATGCTTGAGCTCATTGTTGCAGCCACTGTGTCAATCCACCTTGTTGAGGGTCTTCCTCTTTTCAGCTGACCCTGTACTCTGCCAAGCATGATGTGCTTCTCCAGGGACTGATCCCTCCTGACAGCATGTCCAAAGTATGTAAGACGCAGCCTCGCCATCCTTGCCTCTAAGGAGCATTGAATGAATATGTCATTGGTCTTGTAAATTCTCTCGTGATCTCCCACGTGGCTTCTATCACCAACACCATGTTTTCCAACTACTGATCCTTCTTCTTTATTTCCATCTCTCGAATTCCAATCACCATTAATTATCAATGCCTCTTGATTGCATATCTGATCAATTTCAGACTACAGAAGTTAGTAAAAAATCAATTTCTTCATCTTTGGCACTCATTAATGGTTGGTGCATAAATTTGAATGCTTGTATTAACTGGTCTTCCTTGTAGGCTTATGGATCTTATCACTGACAGCATTGTACTTCAGGATAGATCTTGAAATGTTCTTTTTGACAATGAATGCTACGCCATTCCTGTTCAATTTGTCATTCCCAGCACAGAGACCGTATGATTGGCTGTTTCAAAATGGCCAATACCAGTCCATTTAAGTTCACTAATGCCTAGGATATGCAGAAATAATGAAGTAAAATAACTGAATAGAAGATTTCAAAAGATGGCTTGAGAAGACAAAGTAATATAATAACATGTACAAAGACCTGGAGATAGAAAACCAAAAGAAAGAACATGCTCAGCATTTTTCAAGCTGAAAGAACTGAGGAGAAATATCAAGCCTCCAGTTGCAATATTGAAGGATTCTATAGGAAAAACACTAAATGACACAGGAAGCATCAAAAAAATATGAAAGGAATACACAGGATAACTGTACCAAAAAGAATTGGTTGATGTTCAGCCATTTCAGGAGATAGCGTATGATCAAGAAGGAAGAAGTCGAAGCTGCACTGAAGGCATTGGTGAAAAACAAGGCCCCAAGAAATGATGGAATACCAATTGAGATATTTCAACAAACAGATGCAGTACTGGAAGTGCTCACTTGTCTGTGCTAAGAAATTTGGAAGAGAGCTACCTGGCCAGCCAACTGGAGGAGATCCATATCTGTACCCATCCCAAAGAAAGGTTCTCCAACAGAATGTGGAAATTATCAGAGTATCATTAATATTGCACAAAAGTAAAATTTTGCTGAAGATTGTTCAAAAGCAGTTTCAGTGGTACGTTAACAGGGAACTGCCAGAAATTCAAACCAGATTCAGAAGAGGACATGGAACAAGGGATATCATTTGCTGACGTCTGATGGATCTTGGCTGAAAGCAGAGAATACTAGAAAGATGTTTACCTGTGTTCTATTGACTATGCAAAGGCATTTGACTTTGTGGATCATAACAAATTATAGATAACATTGTGAGGAATAGGAATTCCAGAACACTTAATTGTACTCATGAGGAAGCCGAGGCAAAGAGGCAGTTGTTTGAACAGAACAAGGGGATACTGAGTGGTTGGACATCAAGAAACATGTGGGTCAGGTTATATCCCCTCACCGTATTTATTCAATCTGTATGTTGAGCAAATAATCCCAGAAACTGGACTATTTGAAGAAGAAGGCGGCATAAAGATTAGAAGGAGTCTCATTAACAACCCTTGATATGCAGATGACCCAACCTTGCTGAAAGCAAAGAACACTTGAAGCACTTACTGATGAAGATCAAAGACTATAGCCTTCAGAATGGATTACATCTCAACATAAAGAAAACAAAAATCCTGACAGCTGGACCAATAAGCAACATCATAATAGACAGGGAAAAGATTTCTTTTTTTTTTGAATCCACAATCAGTGCCCATGGAAATAGCAGTCAAAAAATCAAGGGATGTGTTGCGTTGGGAAAATCTGCAAAGGACCTCTTTTGAGTGTTGAAAAGTAGTGAGGTCAGTTTAAGGACTAAGGTGTGCCTGACTCAAGCCATGGTGTTTGCATTCGCCTTGTATGCATTTGAAAGCTGGAAAATGAATAAGTAACACCCAAGAAGAATTGATGCCTTAGAATTATGTTGCTGGCAAAGAATATTGAATATACTATGGAATGCCAGAAGAACGAACAAATTTGTCTTGGAAGAATTACAACTAGAATGGTTCTTAGAAGCAAGGATGGTGAGACTATGTCTCGTATACTTTGGACGTGTTATCAGGAGGTTACCAGTCCCTGGAGGACATCATGCTTGATAAAGTAGAGGGTCATCAAAAAAGAGGAAGACCCCCAATGAGATGGATTGACACGGTAGCTGCAACAGTGGGCTCAAGCATAACAACGATTATGAGGGTGGCTCAGGACTGGGCAGTGTTTCGTTCTGTTGTGCATAGGGTCGATTGATATGAGTTGAAACTGACTTGACGGCACCTAAAAACAACAACAAAGTATTAAAAAGCAAAGATGTCTCCTTGAGGACTAAGATGTACCTGGCCCAAACCATGGTATTTTCAGCTGTCTCATATGTGTGTGAAAGCTGGACACTGAATAAGGAAGACTGAAGAAAAATTGATGCATTTGAGTGATGGTGTTGGTGAAGAATAGTGAATATGCCATGGACTGCCAGAGGAGTGAACAAACCTGTCTTAGAAGTACAGCCACAATGCTCCTTAGAAGCAAAGGTAGAAAAACTTCATCTCACGTATTTTGGACATGATATCAAAAGGGACCAGTCCCTGGAGAAGGACACCATTACCTGGAGAAGGTAAAGTAGAGGGTCAACAAAAAAGAGGAAGACCCTCAACCAGACGGAATGACACAGTGCCTTCAACAGTGGGCTCAAACATAGTAATGGTTGTGAGGATGGCACAGAATCAGGCGGTGTTTCTTTCTATTGTACATGGGTTTGCTAGGAGGAACCTGCTCGACTGCACCTGACAACAACCATCTGTTTACTTTAAGGTCAACTAATTAACCTCAGTTTCCCCTGCAGTCTTAATGCCACTTTGTCCTGGGGATTAGAACATGAACATCTTTAGAGACATGGGGGTGGGCATTATTCTGCTTACCACCCAAAAAAGAAAACAACAACAACAACAACGCTTTGCTGTAGAACAGATTCAGGCTTGTGGTGACCCCACGTGTTAACAGAGTACGACTGTGCTCCATAGGGTTTTCGATGGCTGTGATCTTTTGGAAGTAGATGGACAGGCCTTTCTTCTGAGGCTCCTCTGGGTGGATTCGAACCGCAGATGTTTCGGATGCCAGTCAAGTGCAAACGATTGGTGCCACCCGGGAACCTTCTGCCTACCACGGTTACCATGGTGTAGAACCTTGAGGAAAGGCAGTTACTTGAAGACGCTTCTGATTCCTAACCAAAGGCTCTTACGGGTGTGCCATGTGCCCTGTGTGTGGATCCTTGAATGATGCACCACTTCCCTCCTAAGGGGCCCTGGTGGTGCAGTGGATAAGTACTCAGCCACTAACTGAAGTTTTGGTGATCTGAACCCACCAGCAGCTCCACAGGAGAAATACCTCGTGAATTTCTCAAAGATTATAGCTTAGGAAACCCTATGGGGCAACTCTACTCTGTCGGGTGGGGTTGCTGTGAGTCGAAATCAACTCCAGGGCGCCTAGCAACAACAACACTTTTCACCTGTTAAAATTTTACATGTTTTCTCTTGTTCTGTTTAAAGAAGTAATTTAAGCACCGACGCTCCTCCCCCTCCCTTTCTAAGCATCTTAAGTTTCCTGTCTTCAGCCCATTTCACAAAAGCCTTTTCCAGGCTTCCCAGGGTGTCTTGCCTTTCCACTCTTTGACTTTGATAAATTCTTGGTTCCTAGCAACCAGTCTAATGTTCATAAACATGACGGGGCAAAATACGTCCCCAGGTACCACTGCGTGATTATAAATCAACTACACATTTTCACTTTTAAAAGTTCCTGCCATCGGGTTCTGTTCGGGGTGGGAGATTTGCGTATTGAAAATTTATTGTATCCTAACTTTGCCTTTTACTCTTTCATGGGTCCTAGCGAGACATTTTGTCATAAGTACATGAATCATCTAACCTGACCATGAATTCAGGCTGCGGAACTCACGTGATATGTATTTCCTGTTCAGTTTTCATCTGGAAGAACATGCCCTTTATTGTGGTGTATTTTGTCTGGCTGACTTCTCTCTTTAGCCAAATCTAGAAACTTAAGAGGCTGGCATTCAAAATGACGGTGGAAGGGTAGGTAGGATGAAGATTCAAGGACTCAGAAGTGTCAGATTGTTGTTGTTGTTAGGTGCTTCTTAAGTCAGTTCCACTCATAGTGACCCTGTGTGCAACGGAATGAAGCACTACCTGGCCCTGCACCATCGTTGCAATCGTTGTTATGCCTGAGCCCGTTGTAGCCACTGCGTCAATCCATCTCATCGAGGGTCTTTCTCTTTTTCATTTACTCTGTACTCTACCAAGCATGATGTCCTTCTCCAGTGACTGATCCTGCCTGATAACATGTTCAAAGTATGTGAGATGAAGTCTTGCCGGCCTCGCTTCCAAGGAGCATCCTGGCTGTACTTCTTCCAAGGCAGGTTTGTTCATTCTTTTGGCAGTCTATGGTATATTCAATATTCTTTGCCAACACCGTAATTCAGAGGCATCAATTCTTCTTCAGTCTTCCTTATTCATTGTCCAGCTTTCACATGCATATGAGGCGACTGAAAATACCATGGCTTGGGTCAGGCCCACCTTAGTCCTCAAAGTGACATCTTTGCTTTTAACTTTAAACAGGTCTTTTGCAGCAGATTTGCCCAATGCAGTGTCATTTGATTTCTTTCTTTTTTTTTTTTTTATTGTACTTTAGATGAAAGTTTACAGAAACAACTAGTTTCTCATTAATCAGTATACATACTGTTTTATGACATTGGTTAACAACCCCACAACATGTCAACACTCTCCCTTCTCGACCTTGGGTTCCCATTACCAGTTTTCCTGTCCCCTCCTGCCTTCTAGTCCTTGCCCCTGGGCTGGTGCGCCCCTTTAGTCTCGTTTTGTTTTATGGGCCTGTCTAATTTTTGGATGAAGGGTGGTGAGCCTCAGGAGTGACTTCATTACTGAGCTAAAAGGTTGTCCAGGGGCCATACTCTTGGGGTTTCTCCGGTCTCTGTCAGATCGGTAAGTCTGGTCTTTTTTTGTGAGTTAGAATTTTGTTTATATTTTTCTCCAGCTCTGTCTGGGAACCTTTATTGTGATCCCTGTCAGAGCAGTTGATGGTGGTAGCCACAGGACTCAGTCTGGTGGAGACATGTCATTTGATTTCTTGACTGTGGCTTCCATGGGAATTGATTATAAATCCAAGTAAAATGAAATCCTTGACAACTTCAATCTTTTCTCCATTTATCATGATGTTGCTTATTGGTCCAGTTGTGAGGATTTTTGTTTTCTTTATGTTAAGGTGTTACCCATACTGAAGAAGGCTGAAGTCTTTGATCTTCATTAGTAGGGACTTCAAGTCCTCTTGGCTTTCAGCAAGCAAGGTTATATCATCTACATATTGGAGGTTGTTAATGAGTATTTTAATGAAATGTGCAAAGACCTGGAATTAGAAAACCAAAAAGAACATGCTCGGCATTTCTCAAGCAGAAAGAACTTAAGAAAAAAATCAAGCACAATGCCTAGCACATCCAAAACCAAACCTGTTGCCATCGAGTCAATTCCAACTCGTAGGGACTCTGTAGCAAAGAGTAGGACTGCCCCTCAGGGCTTCCGAGGCTATAATATTTACGGGAGCAGATCACCACATTTTTCTCCCTCGCAGTGGCTGGTGGGTTCGAACCGCTGACCCTTTGGTTATCAGCTGAGCACTTAGCCACTGTGCCACCAGGCTCCTTCCCTTAGCACTTAAGCCTCTCTACAAATGTGCTGTTGATGTGCAGCGCAGAAGGGGATGGTGTCACTTAGAGAAAGTGAAGCTTTACTCACAGGTAAGAGCTCAGCTGAACTCTTCAGTTTCACGTTTCCTCTATTAAAGCAGAAAGATCTGGAGACGGTGTTAATGGCAGAGACAGTTGAAGTGATGATAAGGGGCACATGACCAGTTGCCACTGAGTCGATCCCAATTCATGGGGACCCCATGTGTGTCAGAGTAGAACTGTACACCAGATGGTTTTCAATGGCCGATTTTTCAGAAGGAGATGACCAGGACATCCCTCCCAGGTGTCTCTGGGTAGATACGAGCCTCCAACCTTTCAGTTAGCAGCCAAGCATGTTAACTTTTTGCACCACCCATGGACTCCACAGGGCATCTTTAGCTATTGCAAATGTGTTTATGTTTCAGTCCAGATGAGCCAGGTCCTAGGTGAGAGAGCTTGATACTAGAATAGGGGAGATAACTCTGAGTGTGAGGTTTGAAAAATGGGGAGAAAGGGAGAGCTTTCCAAGGAGGATATAAGCAGGTATTAACCAGGGCTTCAAAAATGGGGAAAAGGCATGCTCTGCGAACCAGACCGTGAGGGAGGCATTGTTCCTGGCAGAATTTGAGTGTGGTTATGATAAACACAGAGAAGCACCACATGGCTTTTACAAACCTGCTGTGGTTCATGAAGATCTACTTTATGTCGAATTAGCCACATTTCCAATTATAAACAAGTCATTTAAACTACTAGATGAGGACAATGCTCAAGCTGAGTGACTCTTGAATTAAAGGCACCTGGAAGAGTTTGGCGCTCTCCTTTCAGACAAGGTGAGGGAGTATGGATTAAATCTTAAAATTAGTGTGTCTGGACCAGGTTGGACTAATGTACCAAAGAATGGCAATCTCGCTCCCTGTTTGCTTTGTATCTACTACCATGATGCTTGAGTTGGCCCTGGGGAGCTTAACATTTTTTACCCATGACCTTCATGAAAGCATGAAAGGTGTGCTTTGCAAATGCACAGATGACCACACACTGGGAGTGACCTTAGCTGACTAGATGAGTGTCACCCAGGCCACCGTGGATCCACTAACTATTGCCCCTTTTACAAATACCTGAAAGTTAAATTGCTTTGCCAGACTTGAAGCCCTGACCGAGAGGTCTGCACCTTTATAATGAGGAGTTTTATGACCCACTACGTCTGGCTAGTACTGAAGCCAGTCCATGGACCCCAGGTTAAGAACCCCCTAGGTGGAGGATATCAAAGAAGTGTATAATCAACCCTCAAGGTGCTTATCATCCAGGTGGGGAGGCAAGACAGGAAGACGATTTTAGAACACAGTTGTTAGTTGCCATCAAGCCAGCTCTGACTCGTGGCGCCTTATGTATAGCAGAAGGAAACGTCGCCTGGTTCTGTGCCATCTTCATGATCCTTGGTATGTTTTCAGTCCATCGTTGTCGGCTATTGTGTCGATCCAGCTTCTGGAGGGTTTCTGTCGTTTTCACTGTCCCTCTCCTTTACCAAACATGATGTCCTTTCCTAGGGATTGGTCTTTCGCGATGACCTGTCCAAAGTAAGGGAGCCCAGGTCTCACCATTCTCACTTCAAAAGAACATTCTGGTTGTAGTTCTTCTAAGACTGATTTTTTCCTTCTTCTGGCAGTCCCTGGTATATTAGTCTATAATAAAGTGTTGTTCAAAGGGAGAGGGACCAGTGTGGGTTAAACGGTAGGCTCAGGCCGTCTGAATCAAGCCACTGATTCATTGGGCAGCTGCCAGTGATGCGCAACATCATAAGTGCCATGACGCCCACGTGTTTTCAGAGAACACTCAGAGTTCATGGAACTGTTTCCTCCTCGCTGCCTCTCAGTTACTTGCATGTGATTATTTAGGTCGGCTGCTTTTTGTTCTTTCAGTTCACCAACTCCCTAATCCATCATCATTTCTTGGCAAGCCCAGGAAGAATAGCTAAAAATGAAGTGGTAGGTTAATGTCTTCAGCTAATGGCTAAAGTACGAATTTTCATTTTAGCTGTTTAAAGCAAACATGTCGCCCGTTAAGAGAAGCATTAAGGGCTGTCTGGCTGTGTTTATGGATCCCTGGTGGTGCAGTGGTTAAGTGCTCAGCTGACAGTTGTAAGCCTGGTGGTTGGAACCCACCAACTGTGTTGTGGGAGAAAGATGCCACAGTCTACTTCTGTAAAGATTATAGCCTTGGAAACCCTATGGGGCAGCTCTACTCTGTCCTATAGGGTCGCTATGAGTCAGAATTGACTCTACGGCAATGAGTTTGTTTTTCTGGTTTTTACAGAGTGTAGCATTTCCTTTCTCAGTTCATTTATTGTGAGTCTTCTGCAAGAGTTGTAAATGCCAAAGCCTACTGGGGTCAGGAAGGTAAAAAGAGAGTGAGATATCCAGGAGGACCCTGGAAAACAGGAGAATGCACACCTTCTTTAAAAGGGGCTTGCTGGCTCAGTGGAAACCCTGGTGGTGTGGTGGTTAAGTGCTACAGCTGCTAACCAAAAGGTCGGCAGTTTGAATCCACAAGATGCTCCTTGGAAACTCTACGGGGCAGTTCTACTCTGTCCTACAGGGTTGCTATGAGTTGGAATCGACTCGACGGTAGCGGGTTTGGTTTTTTGGTTTTGGCTGGCTCAGTGCTAGAACTCTTGTCTTCGATGCGGAGACCTGGGTTCGATTCCTGGCCAGTGCCCCTGCTGCACAGCCACCACCTGTCTGTCAGTGGAGGCTTGTGTGTTGCTGTGATGACGAACAGATTTCAGCAGAGCTTTCTGACTAAGGTGGACTAGGAAGAAAGGCCTGGCGATCTTCTTTCCACAAATCTGCCAATGAAAACCTTGTGGATCACAGTGGCCGATCCTGTTGTACGTGGGGTTGCCATGAGTCAGGAGCCCGCTCGTCAGCTTGTCAGCTAACAACACTAAGGGGCGGCAGCTGGCGCTCAGCTCCAGCTGACAGAGCTTCGCATGAATGCTTGCTCACAGGTGCCAGCTATGCTGATTTCTTAAGAAACCAGAAATGTGAGTTTCGATGTGGAATCTCCCAATTTTTAAATATTGGGTTCAGAGTCAAATATTTTTTTAAAAACACACTCTGGACAAAACAACACAGCTATAGACCACATGTGGCCTTCAGGCTGCCTGTTGGTAACCTCTGACCCACTGTTGCTGTAGAAAGCATGATAGGAAAGGGGAAAATGCAAAGAAATACACCTGCGATCTGGTCCCCGCTCCCCCATGACCTCACAGTGCGTTGAGGAGAGAAACTGTGGGCACACCTGAAAAGATTAAATAACACCCCAACATCCCAAATCAGTACTGAGGAAGTACCAAGACCCACCGCATTTCATTTCACCCTCCAGCTGGTCCTGACCAGCCCGAAGCTCTTACAGTCTTCTGAGGAAAAGCCTCTCTCTCTCAAGCCTGCTAGCTCGCCAGGCAGTTTGCTGGGATAAAAATGTCATGGATGTCTCATTGCTTCCTGTTGCAACTGAATCCTACCCTTCTAGGGACAGGGCCTTTGATTTACCTGCTCATTTGTCCCAGTGAGGGCAATTCTGACAAGTAAGACACAGACTCAGGGATCCATGTGATTTGTTGGAGCGATGCGGGATACCAGCCCGGGCAAAGCTCAGGGTCAGCGTTTGGGGAAGTGGCAGACAATTTTGGAAGTTTGGGGGGGATCTCAGTGACAGCCGGCCTTGGGTGCTGACTTCGGGAGTTTGGATTTTGTGTTCTAGACCAGTGTTCTCCATTAGAACCTTCTGCCATGATGGACGTGTTCTGTAATCCACGTTAATACAGTGGCCTCTAGACCTGTGCAGCTACTGAGTGCTCCAGATGTGGCTCGTGTGACTGAGGAATGGAATTTTTCATTTTAGCTAAATTTTAAGTGGCCTTGTGCTGCCAGCGGCTACCATGTTGAACAGTGCTGTCCAGAGCAGAGAGGTGACGTGAGATTGTCTGGAAGGTGACCTCGTGGCCATGTGTGAGCCTGCTGAGTCCCTGAGGGATGGGGCAGGCAGGTTTTTGCGATGATTGACCCACAAACTGTGGTGAAGGTTGTCGTAGGAAAAGATGCAGGAACGGCTTTTGTAGAGAAAGTCACCTGGTGATTCTATTCAGGAGATAAGTGCAAGGGGAATGAAGGCTGGCCTGAAAGTTTTCTATCAGGGTAACTTCCAGAATTTTCCTGCCATGGATGGAACTAGAGAAGTTTGAGAAAAAGAGATTTTAAGGTAACACAGGTGGTTCAAGCCCACCAGTGGCTTTGCAAGAAAAAGACCCGGCGATCTGCTTCCATAAAGACTACGACCTAGGGAACCCTATGGGACAGTTCTGCTCTGTCCTATGGGGTCTCTATGAGCCAGAATTGACTTGATAGCACTTAACAGCAACAACAAACACAAAAGACTCAGAAAGAAGCAGCAGGCAGGACCCTGCCTCCTTTACTTCTTTCATTTTCAGAAGGATGGTTTAAACTCATGTAAAACACTGATGCCAGAGAGAGAAGTCTCCTATATTTTATATGGGAAGAAATTGCTCACCCCCGACCCCTCCAAAACAAAGAAACAAACAGGTGTCAAGGTGGTTCAGTGATTGAGTGTGGGCAGTCCGTCTTTTGGCCCCTGATTCCCTTAAGCATCAGGCTGGTACCCCCAGAACATCGACTAGAGGAGGCAACATTCTACACGGAAGCTAACAGCACAGCTCTCTTCAGGGATCACAACCACCAGATGCTGTTGCTTCAGGTGTTAACGGCAGGCCTGGAGGCCAGGTTTCTGCCTTTCTGTAGTGGATTGGGCCATCTGAGCCATGGTTCCTGCTGTCAGGGTGCAGTGTTGGTTTGTTTTCAAGTTCAAAGGCTTAATGCAAGCATCTCCTTGTGTGGCTGGGCCAGTGCAGTCTGATCTGGCCAGCAGCCGCCTTGCCCCCAGACTTCAGGCTCTCCATCTTCTTCACCACCTCCCCCCCATCACCCCTTCCTGGGGGAAGAGAATTTTAAAAGTTAGCTCTTAAGAAGTTGCATAAGAACATAGAAATTTAAAATCCTGGAATCCTTTATTCTGAATTCTAAAAAAGGTCAGCAACACAAGTCAGTTTATAGCCTTCTATCTCCTTAAAACACATTAACAGAACGCCTACCACGTGCTTGGGAGTCCCCGGGTGGTGCAAACACCTAATGTGCTTGGCTGCTAACTGAAACGTTGGTGGTTCAAATCTACCCAGAGGCACCTTGGAAGAGGGGCCTGGCAATCTACTCCAGAGAAGAAGAGCCATTGAAAACGCTACGGAGCACAGTTCTACTCTGACACACATGGGGTCGCCATGAGTTGGAACTGACTCAGTGGTGGCAGGTTTGGTTAGGGTTTGGTTTGATGGCAAGCGGTTTTTACCATATGTTTATTCAAAATCTTTGCTGTTTTAGGAACCAGAATAATTGGCTGCTGAAGAATCTTGGCAGATGCCATTGAGTTTTCTAGCTAAAAACCTATTGGGTCAGTGAATGAGGGCATAGCCATCACCCATCAGATGCAATTTTAATAGCTACACTAATAATAAAAGAGCTAATGTTTATTAGGGAGCCCCGGTGGCGCAGTGGGTAAGAGCATGGCTGCTAACCAAAACTTCAGCAGTTCGAATCCACCAGCCGCTCCTTGGAAACCCTACGGGGCAGTTCTACTCTGTTCTAAGGGTCACTATGAGTAGGGATGTACCTGACAGCAACGGGTTTTTGGTAATGTTTATTAAGAACTTAGTATATGCCAGCTCTTTTAAGCTCTTCAGAATTATTAACTCAGTTAATGTTCATAACAACTCTATTATACCCATTTTGTGGATGAGAAAACTGAGGCACAGAGGGAGTAAGTAACCTGCCCCAGGGCCCACAGTGAGTAAGTGGCAGAATAAAGCCGCATCTGTGCTCTTAACCAAAACACTGTTCCCTGAACGCTGTGGTGTCCAAAGCTGTGCTGGCTAGTCACTGAAACAGTTAATTCTTAATTCTCTGTTAAGATAGTGCACCAGGGGCACAGATAAACCCAGCCATCTTTGAACCGAGAGAAAGTTAATAAAAGGGAATGACTTCAAAACACATTGTACCCGGCTCTGGCGGTTCAGAAGCAACCTTTCCCACCTCGTCCAAAGTGCGCTTGACCTCTGAATCCAGAGTCTGAACTGTAGCTTCAAGAATACCTTTTTCTAGAAAAATACGCAAAGTGCATAATAATTTTGACGTGAAAAGCAAGCATCCTTTGGGCACTGTGTGAAACACTGGAAATAAGATGACTAAGCTGGTAATTTCAAAAACTGTCCTTGGCATAGAACTCGAGATTGGCAGTTAGGGGTGAAACTCATTTGGAGGGGGACTGTTGTTTGAACTTTCTGATTAGCAGAAGCCAAAAAACCCAAACCCATTGCCATCGAGTCTGTTCTGACCCATAGTGACTCTATAGGATGGAGTAGAACTGACCCATAGGGTTTCCAAGGAGTGGCTGGTGGATTTGAACCACTGACATTTTGGTTAGCAGATGAGCTGTTAACCACTGCACCACCAGGGCTCCTAACTGCTTCACAGTGCTATGGGCTGTAATGATCTGTTCAATAACGAAAAAAAGAAAAAAAATTCTAAGAAGCAGGCATTGAGTAAGTGTGTGAATAGTTTTGAAGTTTTTCCTCCAATAAGAACCGAGTTACCCCAAATGATACTGTTGTTAGCTGGCATGGAGTTTGCCTTTGACTCATGGTGACCCCATGCACAGCGGATGAAACCTTGTCTAGTCCTTCGCAATCCCCATGATCAGTGGCAGATCAGACCATTGTGATCCTAGGGTCTTCATCGGCTGATTTTTGGAAAGAAGATTGCCAGGCCTTTCTTCCTAGTCCATCTCAGTCTGGAAGCACCACTGAAACCTGTTCAACATCATAAAAACACACAAGCTCCGCTGGCAGATGGGCAGTGGACACACGTGAGATGCACTGGTTGGGAATCGAACCCAGGTCTCCCGCATAGAAGGCAGGAATTCTACCACTGGGCCACCACTGCCCCCTGTCCTAAGTGATACACCTGTATTTTCCGGAGAGTTCAGTTCGTTTGCTATTGGTCCTGTGTAGGTGACTTTATTTCTCCACGGAAAGGAAGATAAGATGGATCAGTTCTCTGCATTGTAGTGGTTGCCCTGGAGACACTCAGCAGGTTCTTTAGGAGGGAAGGTTGAGAAGGGGGCTGTGGCCTCAGTGGTCCTGGGACTGTAAAATGAAGGGTCTCAGCCCTTTTCCTTTTTTGCCCATTTCTCAATACATATGTACACCCAATTACATACAGAATTTGGTTCTATTACAAGGGAAGTTTGTTTACAAAGTCTAAATGAACTTTAGGTCCCTGGGTGGTGAAAAAGGTTTACACTCGACTGCTAACCTAAAAATTGGTGGTCTGAACTCACCCAGTGGTGCTGCGGAAGAAAACCCTGGCTATCTGCTTTGGTGACGATTACAGCCAAGAAAACCCTATGGAGCAGTTCTACTCTGTAACACATGGGGTCGCCATGAGTCAGAATCACTCACTGGCAACTAACAACAACGGCTAGCTGAGCATTATTCCTGGCGGAGAAAAGCTGAGCTACTCTTAATCTTGTGTTGGTCCTTTCTACCTGTCCAAAATACACTGCGTTCTGGATCAGGGAACATTTGGTATACAGCCCAGCGCAGAAACAGGCTGTCTGGGTAACATTGTATTTCTCCGGAGCTGAGTTTTCATATTGTGACCTTGTCGTTTTCTATGGGTGCGGTGAGTGCGTGGCATCTAAGACATACATTTGATTGTCATTCATTTATTCATCTGACAAATATTTATTGAACTTGACACCGGGCTGGACCCTGGGGACAGGACAGAAGCCAAGGCAGACTTAGACCTTGCCCTGATAATATTTTCACTGTAGTGGTAGAGGCAGACCCTAAAAGTGAACATAATAATTACCGACTGTAACATGGTATGCAGAAGGTAATCCAGGCCGGGGGTGCTGCCTTTCAGGTTCGGCAGCCGGGGAAGCCTCTCGAAGAAGGAATGCAGAGCTGGCATCGCAAGCATGAAAAGAAGCCAGCCATGGAGAGAGAGGGAGAGACTTCTTAGCAGAGAGAATAGCATTTGCCAAGCCCCTGGGGCAGGAAGTAGCTCAGTGGATTCAAAGAACTGAAGGAGAGGCCAGGGTGGATGAGGATAGTGAGGGCGGATGGCCGGGATGGGGGAGAGCTGTGGTTCCCAACTGGGGTGATTTTGTCCCCCAGGGGACATTTGGCAGTGTCAGGAGACCAAATGGTGGGGTGGTGGTGGTGGGTAGAGGCCAAGGGTGCTGCTGAACACCCCACCATGCACAGGACAGCCCCCCACAACAAATGTCAGTAATGGTTAGATGAAAAACCCTGGATTAGAGAAATAGGCAGTGGATAGATTAAGGTGATGGAGTCCTGGTGGTACAGTGGTTAAGTGCTCAGCCGCTAACGAAAGGTCAGCAGTTCTAACCCACCAACCACTCTGCATGAGAAAGATGTGGCAGTCTGCTTCCATAAAGATTTATAGCCGTGGTAACACTACGGGGCAGCTCTCTGTCCTATAGTGTCGTTATGAGTCAGAATCAACTTGACAGCAGTGGATTTTTTTTTTTTAATGTGGTAGGCGGGGAGGACAGAAGGAAGGGAATGGGTTCAAGATCCATTTCAGAGTTGGTATTGGCTAGACTGGATATTGATGATGGATGGGAGTGGAGTTAGGGCATGACAGGTGTCAGCAATGATCCCGGGATTCTAACTTGAGCAATGGGGTGTGTGTTGTGTCATTTAGCAGTGGCGTGAGGGAAGGTTTGTGCGAGAATATCAGCTGTTCTGTTTGGGAAGGTCAGCCATCCATTGTAGGGAGAATCAGTTGGTGGTTGAAAACATGCATCCGGAACTCAAGGAATGATTTGGGAGCTGGCTTCAGGTTGTCAAGTTTTTACATAATGCAGGGATTGGTGAGATAGATGGGGAAGAGACCCCCAGGTCTGGGAACATCAACCTTTTGATGTGTCCTAACCACAGGACAGTGTGATGTAAAGTGGTGATGTAAAGGTTAAGCGCTCAGCTGCTAATCGAAAGGTTTGTCATCTGAACCCCCCAGTGGCTCTTCAGGAGAAGGACCTGGTGACCTGCTCCTGTAAAGATCACAGCCTAGAACACCCTGTGAGGCAACGCTGCTCTTTCACACGGGGTTGCCGTGAGTAGAAATCGACGTGACGGCACCTGACACCAACCCTCCTCCACAGACCACCAAAGTTATATTTCTAAAATAAACAAAGCTGGTCAGGTCATTCTGGTGTAATCTTCCCTTAGCCTTCTGTTACCTACAGGAAAAGTCCATGCTCCGTAGCTCAGGCCACAACTCCTTCACGATCCGTCCCCAGTGGGTATGTCTTGACCTGCCTCCTGCTGCTCTCTCTCACACATGCCCGCCTCAGCCTCGCAGATGTCTGGTCTTCCCCTTGTGTACCTTTTCCTCTCTGAACCTGCTCACCACTTCCCTAGTTTCCCGGGTGCTGGGGTCAGCCACCCAACAGGCGCCCAGGCCTCCCCCTACACCTGCCCCATCTCTGTTATATCACGGATGACTTCGTTTTGTAATAATCGCTTGCCCTTATGTCCTGCAACTGCGCTGTGAGCTGGAGGGCCAGGCCTGGGCCCGTCATCCTGATATCCGTAGTACCCCACACCCTACCTGGCACAAAAGGTACAAGGGATATATCACTTTTTCCTTCTTAATCCTAAAATTGTTATAGGCTTTCCAGAGAGATATGTCCTTGAGGCTACAGTCCCAGATCTGCAATTAGAGGTGAGGTATGTGTGTGTGTGTACGCATGTGTGTGTGTGTATGTACGCTTGTGGAATTTGTGCTTTGAACTTTCAAATCACAGGAGGAACATGTTGAAAGAGCTCAGTTCAGTTCTTTTTGCTTCTCTGTTTCAAAGATGATAGCGATTATATCCATGCCATAGGTCCCTCTGGTGACTCAAGGCGGACTATTAATGACGTGGCCCCCTTTTTTTCCGTAAGCCCCCTTTTCTGTTGTCTACAGACTACTTGTCATCACCAGTTCTTGGGAGAGCTTCAGCAGCAAAGGAGGCAGCCTTTCCCCGACTGCATCACCTAAAGGGTCTATTCTTTCCAGGTGTTGGCCTGATCAAATGGTACCACTTAGGTAACCGCCAGGTGCCATCGAGTTGACTCTGACTCATGGCAACCCTGTGTGTGTCAGAGTAGAACTGAGCTCTGTAGGGTTTTCAATGGCTGTGATCTTTCAGAAGTAGATCGCCAGGTTTTTCTTCCAAGCTGCCTCTGGGTGGACTCGAACCACCAACCTATCAGTTTTTAGCTGAGCATGTTAATCGTTTGCACCCCCAGGACCCTGCCACCTAGATAACTGTCAGTAATTGTCAGGGGGGGGGTCAGGGTTTGGGGTGGATCGGATGGCCCGTTCCTCCAGGACAGGGGGCAGTAAATACCCTTTTCTTTGTACCATGAAGAAAACAGAATCAGTGATTGTTAGCTATTTGAAAGGGAGTGAGAGGGGACCAGAACCTAGCAGTGTGAGAAGTGGCTGCGTTCCCCATGAAATTGTGGAGGAGGCGGGGCATAGACTTTAAAGCTGCGTGCAGGGCCCAAGGTGGGCGCTGAGGAAGCCAGAGGGAAGCCTGGCCCCTCTGCTCTTCCTTCCTCCCTCGTCCAGCAGGGATTATGGAACCAGGAGCTCGTCAGGCTGGTTCTGCCACTTAGGAGCTCAGCCTTGTACCAGACAGGAGACATTTAATGAATATACTGCGGTATGGTCTGACTAGCGAATGTGTTGATGTATGCGAAGGCACTCGGAATGTGGTAACTGGCTGTACAAATAAATAGAAATCATTAAAAAAAAAAAGGCCAAACTTACTAGTAATAAAAAGGTATGTAGAATGAAGTGAAAATGAAGCACTTTCACCTACCCAGCTAGCAGAGATTTTAAGAGTGCTTGGTGTTAGTGAGGGCTTGGGGAAATAGGCAATCGCAGAATTGGCTAGGGGCCTAAAATGGAATAACCTTTTGGGGAATTGAGTAGTAGTTGTCGTTGTTGTTAGTTGCCATCAAGTCGATTCTGACTCCTGGTGACCCCATGTGTGCAGAGTAGAACTGAACTCCATAGGGTTTTTCAGGCTGTGACTTTTCGTAAATAGTTTGCCAGGCCTGTCTTCCGAGACACCTCTGGGTGGGTTCAAACCTCCAACCTTTTGGTGAATAGTCAAGTGCTTAACCATTTGTGCCCCCCACGGACTCCTTTGTACAAATGTTAAATTGCTGTTATTGTGGTTGTCTCCTCACCCCCAGTAGCATTTATACCCTAAGGGAGCAGGGACTAAAAAAAAGCAGAGTAAAATTCCATACTCATCGAAGGGACAAATATTACTGCCATCTTCTCCAGACTGGGGCACTGCTCAAAGTTTGGAATTGCAAATGGCTTAGGACTGTTTTGTTCCTCAGTGGCAGTCCCCACATGGAGTGTTGAAGGTGACAGGGTTGTTTTCAGGAAGCAGTGGAATTCTACAGCAAAAGGAAATTTACCTTTTGTGTATTAAAGGGACCTGGGCGGGGGGGTGGGGTGGGGGTGGGGTGTGAAAAACAACTATGCCTAGAAAGGGAAAATGCTTTCTTTGCTTTCCATCATATTAAGTACAAATTATAGGCTTTATGTTAGAGCTTTGCCATCTCTCAGTATCTGATTTAGTTGGAGGAAACGATATTCCGTTCCAAGAGGCCTTTTCTCCTCTTCCGTCTTGCTTTTCCCCTTGGAGCTACTCTCTCCCTGGGCCAGCAGAACTTGCCTGGTGAAGACAAATGTCATTCTCGCTGAGGACAGGGAGTTCAATAGAATGGGGTGAGGCTGTGTTGAGGGCAGCAGGAGGGGGTTGGGGGCAGGCAGGGGGCCGCCAGCTTTTCAAGCCTGTGATTTAAAGAAAATCATGGAAAAGTCTAGGCAGCACATTCAGCCCAGTCCCCCCACCAAAAAAAAAAAAAAAAAAAGAAGGTTATTTCCTTATTTTAACTTATTACTCATTCCAAACTTGAAGACAGATCAATTCCGCCATATCCCCTCCTGTGCTCTGCAGACATTTAGTTTAGCTATAACTTTAAGATCGGAAGTTAGGGGTATATGTTTTTTTAAAGCTATAAACACAGAAGAGATTTGAAACCAGTGAAGTTGCATTTTAGAACAAAATCAAAAGGGTGGAGTCTTCTGAGACTCTGCTTGGTAAAAACAAATCCTCTTTTCCAAGGAAGCGTTCAGTGTAATACAACTTCTTAAGTTTCTATTTCCTTTCAGAATTTGGGGTGTACCGACTTAAGCTGCATTGACATTTATCTCCATGCTTTTTACTTGTTTATTTATTGCTAAAAAAACTCTTTTGAGAAGATTAGATACATCCATTGACGTGTTGTTCGTTACCAATGAGTCAGTTCTGACTCTCGACAACCCCACCTGTAACGGAACCAAACGTGGCCCAGTCCTGCACCGTCCTCACGATCACTGGCGTACTGGAGTCCGTTGTCGAGGCCACTGTGTATTTTGAGTACCTTCCAGCCTAGAGGGCTCAGATGAGCACTGTACTATGATCCATAAGGTTTTCATTGACTGATTTGAGGAAGTAGATCATCAGACCTTTCTTCCTAGTCTTAGTCTGGAAACTCCACTGAAACCTGTCCACCATGGGTAACCCTGCTGGTATTTGAAATACCGGTGGTATAGCTTCCAGCATCACAGCATCGTGCAAGCCCCCACAGCATGGAAAATGACCGTTGCGGGTTGGATAGTCATTTATTACCTCTTGATCATATTACTGTCAGTCTGTCTGGAACTCTGAAGAGACATCAAGACCCTCTCCTGTCTGTATTTCCCTCTTCTTCTATTTAATGCTCCACCCCCCCCCCAAAAAAAAGTATAAATCAATACAGGCACTTCCAAAGCCCCAATCCCCTGTGATAAATTTACATAGATAAGAGATCATTTTACAGGGCGTTGTCAGGAAACCAGTCTCCTGACGCCGCTCCCCAGGACTGAAAAGCCAATCCAGCTCACGTTACTGCTGTCACAGAAGGCAGTTTGTGCTTAGTCCCTGAATCATCCAGTTCATTTCCTGTATGATTATTCCTCTCCCCTAGCACCATTTGCCCTCTTATTTCTTCAGTGTTTACAGAAGCGGGTCATGTTTATGAAGCATGTCCGGAAGAAGGAAATGATGTATGGAAATATCTACATGGGGTATAGAGTCGAGTGACCCCTAGGCTGGAATCAAGGGCTATAAATATGCCAGTGATTTCATGTGTGCCCTGGGACTGATATTTTCCATCTTTCAGCACATAGTTTGGATAGACTTAGAAGGTTTTTTTTTTTTCAGTAGTTCTTTGAAAATGGAAAACTAGCTGTCCAGAGAGATTTAACCTTGGGGGAGGGGGGTGGGGGGTGGAGGAGGAATAGGAATAAGGCCATCACCTCCAAAGGCAGGATTAGTCCTTTTTTTTTTTTGAAGTAGCTGGACCTCCTGTGTGTTTTCGCAGTTTCTGTTGAATTGAGAATAGTCACCATCACTTGAGGTGGAGATAGCAGAAATGATTAACCTAGAAAGGAGAGGAATCGTAGGCTGGGTGGAAGTAGCATTTGTCTGCATTATCTTCTTAGAAACTTCAAATCTTAGAGTTAGAAATGCCTCTGATATGAATTTCAATAATGTATGAGAGAGAGAGAGAGAAAAAAAAAAGCAGTTGCCGACAAGTTGATTCCGACTCATGGAGACCCCATATGTCTCAGTGTAGAACTGAACTCTGTAAGATTTTCAGTGTCTGTGACCTTTCAGAAGTAGATCACCAGACCTTTCGTCCAAGGTGCCTGTGGGTAGATTCGAACAGCCAACCTTTTGGATAGCAGCCAAGCACTTCACATATGAGGAAACAGAGACCCAAAAACTTCAAGTCCCCCAGCTAAGGTCCTGCCAAGTACAAGAAGCAGAGTTGGACCGCCATTCCAAACCTCAGATCTCCAGCCTTTCCTGGCCCTGCTTTCATTTTCAGCACCTTCCACAGCTTCTCTGGAGTGATAAGAACCAGGCCATCTGACCCAGAGACATCCTTCATGTAGATAAACAAAATGTGGTACATACACGTGATAAAATATTACTCAGCCGTATAGAGAAATGAAGCCTTGATGTCTGCCACAACATGGATAAACCTAGAAAACATGCTAATTGAAGTAAAAACCAAAAACCAAACCCTCTGCCACTGAGCTGATTCCAACTTATAGCAACCTTATAGGACAGAGTAGAACTGCCCCCTAGTGTTTCCAAGGAGTGGCTGGTGGATTCGAACAGCCGACCTTTTTTTAAGTGAAGTCAGTTGCAGATGGACAAAGACTGCATGGTCTCACTTTTATGAAATAAGTTATTAGTGGTTGCCAGAGGTGGGAGGGGGAGGGCAAGTAGACTTCTTTGGCTTAGAGGGCATTGAGTTCTTGTTAATGGTGGTGGAATAATTTGGAAACGGATAGCGTGAAGAGACGCACAACTTGAAGAATGTGATCAATGTCACTGGGTTACACACATAGAAGTTGCTGAATTGGCGAAGGTTTTGTTGTTTATACTTTCACTACAATTAAAAAAAAACCAGAAACAATGTACAGAACTAGGGAATGCCTCACCTTCTCCATTCTGTACGAAAACAGCCCCAGTCAGGGAGCCGTGTTCACCTCACAGAAGGACTACCCACCGTGGTGACAGTGGGTGAGAAAGGGGGGTTGTCCAGGAGGGCGGAAATGGGTAGGAGGCTGCTGGAGCCCTGCCCACGGGCTGTGTGCTCTACCGGGACCAGGCGTAGTAAGAATGATTTATTCTTCCTTGTTCCTTTTTGAACTTTGAAAGAAAATTTCCCTATTGCTTGGGGTTTTTCCCTGTTATCTGGTGGTTAAATTCTAAACAATGGTGGTTCATTTCCAAACACAGGCATTTCCAGTCATGCTCAATTTGTAGGGCTGATGGAGGGGAGGTTCCCCTTCCGCAAAGACAACCCCCTCGGCCGCACACACTTCTAAGTACTCGCGGCTGTGGAACCCTGCGCCTTTGTGGTGGCTGATGGCAGACACGGGGTGGGCTCCTGGTGCTGCAAGGGAGGTGAAAGGACTGGGCAGTGGTGCCGGCCGTACTGGGGACAGTGGTGGTTCTATGGTAGAATTCTCCCCTTCCATGCTATTTCTGGCCAGTGCGTCTCACGCACAGCCACCACCCGTCTGTTAGTGGAAACTTGTGTGTTGCTGTGATGACGAACTGGTTTCAGTGGAGCTTCCAGACTGAGATGGGACTAGGAAGAAAGGCCTGATGATCTACTTCTGAAAACCAGCCAATGAAACACCCTATGGATCACAATGTCCAATCCTGTTATACATGAGGTGGCCATGAGTCAGGGCAGCTAACAACAAAAACAGCAGGCCATATCAGTGTGCCTGGAGGTGGAGACAGGAAGTATTTTAGAGGAAAGAGCAATATCGGAGGTCAGACAAGGTCGGGACTTGGCCAGGCCTTTTGTACAGCAAACATGGGGAATGTGTAAGAGAAGGTAACCAGAAACTTGTAGACAAATAGCTGCTTCCTGTGTGCACCCCGGAAGGCGGCTACTAAACCAAACCAAAAACTCGCTGCTGTCGAGTCCATTCCAACTCATAGCGACCCTATAGGGCAGAGCAGAACTGCCCCATAGGGTTTCCAAGGAGCGCCTGGCGGATTTGAACTGCTGACCTTTTGGTTAGCAGCCGTAGCACTTAACCACTACGCCACCAGGGTTTCCTACAGGGCCACAATCAGGGGAAATCCGTACCTTACAGGATGCAGCCATAGCCTCAAGGAGCCCTGGTGGTGCAGTGGTTAAGTGCTCAGCTGCTAACTGAAAGGTAAATGGCTCGAACCCACCAATTGCTCTGTGGGAGAAAGATGTGGTGATCTGCTCTCTTAAAGATTTACAGCCTATGAAACCCTCTGCAGCAGTTCTACTCTGTCCTATAGGGTTGCTATGAGTTACCATCAGCTCGATGGCAATGGGTTAGCCATGTTGTTAGGTGCTGTGGAATTGATTCCAACTCATAGCAACCCTATGTACAACAAAACGAAATGCTGCCCGGTCCTGAGCCACCCTCACAATCGTTGCTATTCTTGAGCCCATTGTTGCAGGCACTGTGTCAGTCCATCTCCTTGAGGGTCTTTCTGTTTCTCACTGACCCTCAACTTTACCAAGCATGATGTCCTTTCCCAGGGACTGATCCCTCCTGATAACATGTCCAAAGTATGTGAGATGCAGTCTCACCATTCTTGCTTCTAAAGAGCATTCTAGTTGTACTTCTGGGTACCATAGCTTCATAGAATCTTAGTGTTGATGTTCTTTAATGACCTTCTGATGTCATCTCCTCGGTCATTCAGCTAACACAGCATTGTGCACTGAGCAAGTTACCGTGGTGACATGGCAGATGGATGAGCGTAGCTGGAGAGAGAGTGTGGGGTCAGGGGTCTGGGCTACAGAACCCACCACAGTTTCCTGTTACCAAACAAGGGGAAAGAAGCCAGCCTCGATTGGGCTATTAGTTGTGGGTCAGGCACATCCACTTATGCCCGAGTAACAGACGATCCGATGGGGGGGGTCGTTAGGTCTCCATGTTGGATGGCGGGGGGGAGGCATTGGGAGATTAAGGAGCCCTGGAGATGCAGTGGTTGAGTTCTTGGCTGCTATCTGAAAGGTTGGTGGTTCCAACCCACCCAGCAGCTCCATGGAAGAAAATACCTGGCAATCTGCTCCCATAGATTACTCTGACACGTGGGATCACTATGACTCAACTGTACTCAACAACAACTGCAAGATTGGCTTGTTGGAATCAACTGAAGAGGTTCTGGGAAACTTGCTGAGAACAATCTCATCACCTGAAAATCCACACAGGTGTCAGATGAGTTCCAGTAGGGAGAGTCCTGTTTGTCCTTCAGTAGCTCCGACACCAATATTTGTGACCTTATGTTGTTGTTGGAAACCCTGGTGGTGTAGTGGTTAAGTGCTACGGCTGCTAACCAAAGGGTCAGCAGTTCGAATCTGCCAGGTGCTCCTTGAAAACTCTATGGGGCAGTTCTACTCTGTCCTGTAGGGTCGCTATGAATCGGAATCGACTCGACGGCACTGGGTTTGGTTTTGGGGTTTATGTTGTTGTTGTTAGTTGCTGTCTGGTTGTCTCCAACTCATGGCAACCCCATAAAGAGAAATAGGAAGAAAGGATAAAGTAAAAGAGCTGAATAGAAGCATTCAGAGGGCAGCTTGAGAAGACCCACTATTACAATAACATGAGCAAAGAGCTGGAGATAGAAAACCAAAAGGGAAGAACATGCTCAGCATTTCTCAAGCTGAAGGAACCCAAGAGAAAATTGAAGACTTGAGTTACAATATTGAAGGGTTCTACAGGGAAAATATTAAATGACGCAGGAAGCATCAAAAGAAGATGGAAGGAATACAAAGAGTCACTGTATCAAAAAGAATTGGTCGACATCCAGCTATTTCAGGAGGCAGCATTTGGTTAAGAACTGATGGTACTGAAGGATGAAGCCCAAGCTGCACTGAAGGCATTGGCAAAAAACAAAGCTCCAGGAATTGATGAAATAACAATTGAGATGTTTCAACAAACAGATGCAGCACTGGAAGCACTCACTCGTCTATGCCAAGAAATTTGGAAGACGGTTACCTGGCCAGTTGACTGGAAGAGATCCATGTTTATGCCCATTCCAAAGAAAGGTGATCCAACAGAACGCAGACATTATCAAATAATACCATTAATATTACACATAAGTAAAATTTTGCTGAAGATGATTCCAAAGTGGTTGCGGGAGTACATCAGCAGAACTGTCAGAATTTCAAGCTGGATTCAGAAGAGGTTGTGGAATGAGGGATATCGTTGCTGATGTCAGACGGATCTTGGCTGAAAGCAGAGAATACCAGAGAGATGTTTGCCTGTGTTTTATAGACCATGCAAAGACATTTGCCTCTGTGGTTTGTAACAGATTATGGATAACATTGTGAAGAGTGGAAATTCCAGAACACTTAAATGTGCTCATGCAGACCTATATACAAACCAAGAGGCAGTTGTTTGAACAGAACAAGGGGGTACCATGTGGTTTAGAAACAGAAAAGATGTGCTTCAGGGTTGTATCCTTTCACCATACTTAGTCAAATTGTTTGCTGAGCAGATAATCTGAGAAGCTGTACTGTATGAAGAAGAGCACAGCATCAGGATTGGAGGAAGACTCTGTGATATGCAAATTATACAACCTTGCTCTTTTGTACTTAATCTCCCCATCTGTAGAGCATTCCCTCTCTCCATCAGTGATGAGGTAGGTGTAGGGTGCAGACCCAGTTGTGAGGACAAGTGAAGGCTGTCTTTGTGGCTCTTGTATTAATCCAGTGCTTTAGCATGGCTTATGGAGTCCCTGGTTGGCTCAGATTGTCAAACGCTTGGTGACTAACCAAAAGCCCTGGTGACCTACTTCTGAAAAATCAGCCATTGAAAATCCAGTGGAGCGCAGTTATACTCTACACACATGGGGGCACCATGAGTTGGCATCAACTTGAGGGCGACTGGACTGGACTGGCTACCACATAGAGTGAGTTCAGGAGTAGTCCATCCTTTTCTGTGCTCTGAAAAACCTTTAGTAGTACTGGTGTTGACTCTTCTCTGAAAGTTCGGTAGAATTCTCCAGAGAAGTGGTCAGGGCCGGGGCTTTTTTTTTTTTTTTTTTTGGTTGGGAGTTCTTTAGTTACCTCTTCAACCTCTTCTTTTGTTATAGGTTTATTTAGTTCTACCTCTGTTTATGTTAGTTCAGGTAGGCAGTGTGTTTCTAGAAATTTGTCCCTTTCCTCCAGGTTTTTAAATTTGTTGGAGTATAGTTTTTTGTAGTATTCTGTTATGATTCTTCTAATTTCAGTTGGGTCTGTTGTGATTTCACCCTTCTCATTTCTTATTCAGGTTATTTGCTTCCTCTCCTATTTTTCTTTTGTCCGCTTGGCTGATGGCTTATCAATTTTATCGATCTTTTCAGAGAACCAGCTTTTGGTCTTGCTAATTCTTTCAATTATTTTTTCTATTCTCTACTTAATTTAATTCTGCTCTAATTTTTATTGTTTGCTTTCTTCTGGTGCCTGAGGGCTTCTTTTGCTGCTGTCTTTCTATTTGTTTGAGTTGTAGGGATAATTCCTTGATTTTGGCCCTTCTTTTTCGATGTGTGCGTTTATTGCTGTAAATTGACCTTGGAGCACTGCATTTGCTGTGTTCCAAAGGTTCTGGTAGGAAGTGTTTTCACTCTCATTTGATTCTATGAATTTCTTTATTCTGTCCTTAATTTCTTCTATAACCCAGTAGCTTTTGAGCAAGATGTTGTTCAGTTTCCATGTATTTGATTTTTTTTCCCTTGCTTTTTCTGTCATCGATTTCTACTTTTATGGCTTTACGGTCAGAAAAGTTGCTTTGTAATATTTTGATGTTTTGGGTTATGTTAAGGCTTGCTTTGTGGCCTATATCTATTCTACAGAATGTTCCATGTGTGCTGGCAAAGAAAGTGTATGTCTATGAGATCAGGTGGGTTGATTGTGGCATTTAGATCTTCCACGTCTTTATTGAGCTGCTTTCTGGATGTTCTGTCCTTCAGCAAAAGTGGTGTATTGAAGTCTCCTACTATTATTATTGTGGAGCTCACTGTTTCTCTTTTCAATGCTATTAGAGTTTGTTTTATGTATTTTGGAGCCCTGTCATTGGGTGGGTAAATATTTATTATGATTATGTCCTCCTGGTGCCTTGACCCTTTAATCATTATATAATGTCCTTCCTTACCCTTTGTGGTGGATTTTGCTTTGATGTTTATTTTGTCAGACATTAATATTGCCACTTCTGTTCTTTTTTTTATTGTTGTTTGCTTGGTATATATTTTTCCATCCTTTGAGTTTTAATTTGCTTGTGTCTTTGAGTCTAATGTGTGTCTCTTGTAGGCAGCATATAGAGGGATCATGTTTTTTTTTTAATCCTTTCTGCCACTCTCTGTCTTTTTATTGGTGCATTTAGTCCATTTGCATTCAGCATAACTATTGATAGGTATGAGTCTAGTGCTGTTGTTTGATACTTTTTTTGTGTGTTGTTGACAGTTTTTTTGTTCCACTTAATTTTCTGTGCTGAGTCGTTTTTATGTATTTTCTTTTCATCTTTTTCATTATTGTTGATTTTGTACTCACAGCAGATCCCATTATAGAGGTGATCACATTATATCAGATCTCATCATAGAGGTGATTACATCATTATACGACTACCAAACTGTGTCATAACTGCCAAACCACTGAGAATCACGGCCCAGCTAGCTGACAACCCTAACCATCACAGATGCTGTTCTAAATGCAATGGGCACTGATGGTTTACCCAAGGAACTAACCTGAGCTGATTCCCTTTTTCAGGCGGCTAACAGGGTCGCTATGAGTCGGAATTGACTCGATGGCAGTGGGTTTTTTTTAGAACAGATACATGAGGAAATGCTTACAATCATTATCCGTTAGAGAAATGCAAATCAAGACTACAATGAGATACCATCTCATTCCAGGAAGGCTAGCGTTAATCCAAAAAACACAAAATAATAAATATTGGAGAGGTTGTAGAGAGACTGGAACACGTACACACTGCTGGTGGGAATGTAAAATGGTACAACCACTTTGGAAATCTATTTGGTGCTTCCTAAAAAAGCTAGAAATAGCACTACCATATGATCCAGCAGTCCCTCTCCTTGGAGCATATCCTAGAGAAATAACAGATCTAACACAAATAGATACATGCACACCCATGTTCATTGCAGCACTTTTCAAACAGCAAAAAGATGGAAACAATCAAGGTGGCCATCAACAGATGACTGGATTACAAATTAAGGTGTATTCACACAATGGAATACTACCCAGACCCACCCACCCAGTGCCCTACTAGGCAACAATGATGAATCTGCGAAACATACCATAGATGAATCTGGAAGGCATTATGCTGAGTGAAATTAGTCAGTTGCAAAAGGACACATATTGTATGAGACCACTCTTATAAGAACTCAAGAAAAGGTTTAACCACAGAAGAAAACATTCTTTGTTGGTTACGAGGGTGGGGAGGGAAGGAGAGGGGAACTCAATAACTAGATGGTAGACAAGAATTGTTTTAGGCGAAGGGAAGAACAACACACAGTACAGGAGAAGTCAGCACAGCTGGGCCAGGCCAAAAGCTAAGAAGTTTCCTGAACACAACCAAACACTTTGAGGAACAGAGTAGCAGGGGTGGGGGTCTGGTGACCATGGTTTCAGCCGACATCTAGTTCAATAAGCATAAGAAAGTTTATTAAGAAACCATTCTGCATACCACTTTGGAGAGTGGCATCTGAGGTCTTAAAAGCTAGGGAGCCACCACCTAAGATGCATCAATTGGTCCCAACCTACCTGGAGCAAAAGAGAATGAAGAACACCAAAGACACAAGGAAAATATTAGCCCAGGAGACAAAAGGGCCACATAAATCAGAGACTGCATCAGCCTGAGACCAGAAGAACTAGATGGTGCCTGGCTACCACCCTGAGACCAGAACTAAATGGTAACCACCCTGACAGGGAAAAACAGGGAGTCCTTGATGGAGCAGGAGAAAAGTGGGGTGCAGAACTCAAATTCATGTAAAAAGACCAGACTTACTGGTTTGACTGAGACTAGAGGAAGCCCAGAAGACGTGGGCCCAGGAGTCTCTGTTAACCCAGAACTAAAAGCATTCCTGAAGCCAACTCTTCAGACAAAGATTAGACTGGGCTATCAGACTTTTATCAGACTTAAAATGATACTTGTGATGTGTGTGCTTCTTAGTTCAAGTAGATACAGGAGACTAAATGGGCAGCTCCCGTCCAGAGGTGAGATGAGAAGGCAGAACGGGATAAGAGCTGGTTGAATGGACACAGAAAATCCAGGGTGGAAAGGAAGAATGTACCGTCACATGATAGGGATAGCAGCTAGGGTCACATAACAATGTGTATATATATTTTGGCATGAGAAACTAATGTGAGCTATAAACTTTCACCTAAAGCACAATTAAAAAAAGACCAAAAAAAAAAGGGTCATGTATGCCACTGGTATTTCCAGAAATATATTAAGTTCCCCCAGCCTCCCTGAGGGGTTGTAATGATTCCCTTCCAGTTCCTCTAACTGCAACAACAGCAGTGTGTGTGTGTGTGTGTGTGTGTGTGTGTGTGTGTGTGTATGTTGCATGCGTGTGTTGTGTGTGAATGTGTGTGTGAGCATATGTGCGTGAGTGTGTGAGTATATGAACGTGTGTGAGTGTGTATGCCTGTGTGAGTTATGTGTATGTGAGTGTAGGTGTAAGTGCACATGTGTGTATGCAAGTGTGTGAGAATGTGTGCATGAGTGTGTGTGTATCTGTGTGGGTGTATGTGTGTGAGTGTGTATAGAAGTGTGTGTGCATGTGAGTATATCTATCTGAGTACGTGTGTGAGAGTATGTATTTGCATGTGTGGAGAGTGTGTGTGTGTGTCTGTGTGTGTTTGTGTTTCATATGCAGCGAGAGCTTTGTAGGAAAGGGGTGTAGGGCAGGGGTGGGATACTATAAAGCCAGAAGCAACCATTGAGAGAGCTGAGGTAGCTAAGGGGGGAGGGGAGAGTTGGTCTGGCTTCTGCCTGTGCTCACGTGGAGCTGGTAGACAAGCCTAACTTCTGATTCCTTTTCTAAAGATCCCCACGTGCCGGTGTTACCTGGAAGCCTTTCCACTGTGGCCTTGAGGATGCCTTTAACACGGTGCCTGTGTCCCTGTGAGCCTGGTTGGGAGAGTACTGTGTGAATAGCTCCTGGGTGCTCTGGGGGGTGAGCTTGGCCCTGACCCACCTCCACACCTGTGGGCAGAGAGCTAATGGGCTGGTCCGAGGAGCACACAGATGGAAAGGGTAGAAGCTGGCCAGACGCCGCCTGGAAAGACCCATGCCACTGAGAGGTGGGCAGCTGGGTGAGCCAGGAGATGAGCTGGGCCTGTGCTAACTGAATGGGAATCCACCAAAGCTGAAATGTGCATCTCTATGCTCAGTGAGGACAGTGAACATGATGGCTGCCAGCATGAGCTGGGAGTCGACAGACCTGGGCTCAAGGGCCGGCTCCATCACTGCTAGCTGTGTGGCATTGGACACGCTTCTTTGCCTTTCTGAACTAGTGTCATCCAAGGTGAATCAGGAGTCATGAAGTGTATCAGTGAGGATGAAAGCATGTAATGGTGAGAACGTGTCTAACGCCCTCAGGACGGCAGTGCCTGGACCACGGTAAGCGCTGAGAAAGTGTCAGCTAGCTAACAATGCCTGAAAGGGCTTAATGTGCTCTGTTCATGCCCCAAAAAGGAATGGGCAGAGTATGGCAAAAAAGTTATTACCAAACCAAGGACACAAGGAAAATACTAGTCCAAAGGACTAATGGACCACAGGAACCACGGTCTCCACCAGCCTGAGTCCGGCTACTACCACCGACTGCTCTGAGAGGGATCATAGTAGGGAGTCCTGGACAGAGCCAGAGAAAAATGTAGAACAACATTCAAACTCACAAAAAAAGACCAGACTTACTAGTCTGAGAGAGACAGGGGGAGCCCCTGAGACTGTGGTCCCCAGACACAGACACCCTGCTTACTCGGAACTGAAGCCACTCCTGAAGTCCACCTTTCAGCTGAAGATTAGACAGGCCTATAAAACAAACAACAACCCACAGAAGGAACGTGTTTGTTGGTTCAATCAAGTTTACTAGACCAAATGGGCAATACCTGCTCAAAAGCAAAGACGAGAAGACAGGAAGGGACAAGAAACCTGGATGAATGGACACAGGGAACCTGGGGTAGAAAGGGAAAGGGGAAGAGTGCTGACACATTGTGGGGATTGCAACCACTGTCACAAAACAATTTGTGTATAAAATGTTTGAATGAAAAACTAATTTGCACTGTAAACTTTCACCTAAAACAATAAAAATTATACCATAATGTGAAATGATTCTTGCTAAATATACTTGATTGTGTGTCCCTCAGAGAAGCCCATCCTCAAAGTCCTTTCTAACCTACAGTGTCAGACTGTAAAAAGACAAGTTAAAATGAATTGTTTTTGATTTGACTCTGACCCACGGCAATCCCCTTTGTGTCGGAGTGGGACTGAGCTCCATGGGTTTTCAATGGTTAATTTTTCAGAAGTAGATCACCAGGGTTGTCTTCTAAGGCACCTTTGGGTAGACCTGAATCTTCAACCTTTCAGTTAGCAGCTGGGTTCCTTAGCCGTTTGTACCTCCCAGAGACTGCAAAAGCATCGTATTCTTTTCTCCAAAACAGAGCTTAGCATCCATGTAGTATTTTTACTTTTTGACTGATAACCCCCTTACCAGGAAATCTGACACTCAAAGACTCTGTGAAACTTGCTGCTTCTGTTGAGTCTAAGGAAACCCTGGTGGCATAGTGGTTAAGTGCTACAGCTGCTAACCAAAAGGTCGGCAGTTCAAATCTGCCAGGTGCTCCTTGGAAACTCTATGGGGCAGTTCTGTTCTGTCCTATAGGGTTGCTATGAGTCCGAATCGACTCGATGGCAGTGGGTTTTTGGTTTTTTTGGGTTGATTCTAAAAGGATTTAAAACAAAACAAAAAAATTATTTTTTTAATCTATAATACTAAATTTGTATTTGTATCAAATGAATACTATGTTTTACTTGAATACATGGAACAGAATGGAATCTTCTTCCCTGGTGTGTGAGAGTAAGTATTCATGATGTCATACTGTGCCACATTTAAGATGAAGCTCTTCAATCTAAATCGTAGTATTTCTCAACCACTAATTTTAATTTAGCAGCATTCATAATACAGTTCTGCCCTATATCAAAAATTTCACCTGTCGTTGATGGCATATCTCTTTTAAGAGCAATGAAGTGTGCATGCTTTCCCACTGCCGTATTTGTCAGTGAGCACCTGAAGAGCCAATGTTCTTCTGTCCATGACTGTTCGTTTGGTAGGGTTCCCCTTTCCACAGAGAGAGTCTGCTTCCTCACCGATTGTGTGAAGAGGGGGGAGATAATTTAAATGGAAATACCTATTTGTTCTTTGTCCTGCCTTTTCCATCAAATCTTTAAGAAAAAAATCTTTAGTCAAACAACTAGATACACTGGGATCTTGTTAAAAGGCTGTATAGTAACAAAAACTTAAAAACAAAAAACCAAACCCACTGCTGACGTTGAGTAGATTCCAACTCATAGTGACCCTATAGGACAGAGTAGAACTGCCCCACAGGCTTTGCTAGGCTGTAATCTTTGTGGGAGAAGATTACCAGGCCTTCTCTCCCATGGAGCAGCTGGTGGGCTCCAACCACCCAGCTTTCTGATTGTTAAGTGAATCCATCATGAGCTGCATCCAAAGTGGCTTAGTACCTCATGAGTCAGAATGACCTGGTTACAAGGCAGTTTCCTAGTAGGCTCCATGGCAAACAGAGGAGAAGACATGATTCTAATGTCCCTTCAGTATTCTTAGTTTTGGAAACGTAGACGGCTGCAGAAAATGTATTAAGAAAATACAGTGAAATCTGTGAGTGCCAGAACGTGACGGAATGGCCTTGTTTTTCTGGGTATCACAAGTTTTCTGCCTTTGACAGGATACAGCCTTATGACTTTTCTATTGCTCGTTCTAATGTAAAATATTTGTGTTTTCCTTCTCTGACAGGCTTCCACCTTACACAGGTTCCAGCTTTCACTGTAGTTTCTATGAAAGCAACACAATACCCCCAAATCATCTATGACTTAAGCCTTAAACCAAAAAATATCCCCCGGGGTCTTCTTCAAACCAAACAATAGTTTACCTTAACTAGTAAAGAATGTCTGCCTTGAGCATTGTGCTCTTTTAAAGAACTATCTATAAAGGATCGAATAGACAACAGCAACTTGAAAGGTTAGATGGGAAACAGTGAGTTCATGTTAATGGTGGATGGAGGAAGAACTCAGAAAGGGAGGATGAGAATGGCTAAGCAACTTGAAGAATGTGATCAATGTCACCAAATTGTACGTGTAGAAACTGTTGAATGGCGTATGTTTCGCTGAGGATGTTGTCAAGAAAAGTAAAATAAATTGTTTAAAAAAATTCATCTATAAGACCACTCGTAGTTGGAGAAGGGAATAAACATGTCTGCTCCTGATGAACAAAGACTTTAGGGAGGTGCTAGTGGTGAACTAGGAGCCCTGGCGGTGAAGTGGTTAAGTGCTTGGCTGCTAACTGAAAGGTCAGCAGTTCAAACCTACCAGCAGCTACACTGGAGAAAGACCTGGCGATCTGTTCCCATGAAGATTACAGCCTGGAAAACCCTATGGGGCAGTTCTACTCCGTCATGTAGGGTCACTATGAGTCGGAATTGACTTGATGGCACACAACAACAACAGTGGTAGAACGGAGCCTACCACTGTAGCTAATACACTTGACTGCTAACTGAAAGGTTGGTGGTTCGAGTCCACCCAGAGGCACCTCAGAAGACAGGCCTGATGATCTACATCTGAGAAATCAGCCATTGAAAACCCTATGGAGCACAGTTCTACTCTGACACATGTGGGGTCACCGTGATTCAGAGCTGGCTCCACAACAATGGGTTTTGTCATCCACAAACTATCCTATTTCCATATTCCTACAAGCAGCGTGTGGAAACCCTGGTGGTGTAGTGATTAAGTGCTACGGCTGCTAACCAAAAGGTCGGCAGTTCAAATCTGCCAGGTGCTCCTCGGAAACTCTATGGGGCAGTTCTGCTCTGTCCTGTAGGGTCGCTATGAGTCGGAATTAACTTGACGGCAGTGGGTTTTTTTTTTTTTTTTTTTTTTTACAACCAGCGTTATTCACTCTACCTTGCTTTCTTTTTCCTTAATTCTGTCATTGGAATGAATCGGAAGTGTACGCCTTCCATTTGAGTGTGGTCAGAGACAGGAGGAAGGAGAGCCTGGGGCTGGACTTGAGCTGGTGGAAGTGAACCAGGCTGTGGGCATCTCCCGCCCAGGTGGTGGTTAGGTGGCGGTTGCCCTCTTGCGATCAGGAGGAGCTACTGAGACCTTTTCTGCATGTCCTAGTCCAAGGCCCCTGTCAGTGAACATCTCTAATTTAGGATTTGACTCCAGACCTCTGGTTTTGGAAAACCAGACCTCCTGACAAACAGGGGAAAGCAATGGACCCTGTCCCTGGGAAAATGCACTCAAAATGAAAATGCCATGGGCAAGCTTTAGGCTTTAGGGATTCATGGTTCTGTAAGTTCTGTCACTCAAGGGATACAATGTGTGTTGGCTGAGGTGTTTGTTTTTATATTGGGGCAGAGGAGTCAGTGGGGGGCAGGGGGCTGGAGAAACCGTAGTGTAAGATGGACTTCCAGTGTGGGGCTAACGTGTTTGAAATTAATCCCACGGTGAGGATACTGGGGAGCCAGTAGAGGGTTTCAGACGAGGTAGTAACATGATCATATTCATCCTTTTGTAAAAGCCCCTTTGGCAACATATATGTATTTACCACAATCCTGTAATTAGTTCACCAGATGATCTTAGGGGAAAAAATACCCTTGTTGTGAAATGTTTTAATACTTCCTTTTAAAGCCAGTGATATCAGATGGCATATTAAGTGATCTAATTTCATGGACAGTGAGATGTAGACAGCAGTTTTCTGTTACCAATGTAAGGTCATTAAAATCCTGTGGTTGGCAGGATGGAGCCCTTGTGGCATAGTGGTTAAGAGGATGGCAACTAACCAAAACGTCAGCAGTTTGACTCTACCAGCCGCTCCTTGGAAACCCTATGTGGCAGTTCTACCCTGTCCTATAGGGTTGCTTGGAAACCCTGGTAGCATAGTGGTTAAGAGCTCCAGCTGCTAACCAGAAGGTCAGCGGTTCGAATCCACCAGACGCTCCTTGGGAACCGTATGGGGCAGTTCTACTCTGTCCCATAGGGTCGCTATGAGTTGGAATTGACTCGTCAGCAACGGGTTTTTTAATAGGATCGCTATGAGTCAGAATCGACCTGATGGAAATGAGTTGTCAGGATCATTGTTTTCCTAATGGTGGGTTTACTTAGACTTTTAATCTTAGTACCACTATCACTGTTATCATGTCATTATTTAAGTCCTTCCAGGCTTTGTGAAATTCCATCTCCGACAGAGATAACTTGGATATCAAAGCAGTGTGCAATGGCAGAGGACTGAACTGGGGCCTTCTGGAAGACCAGGGTGCCTCTCCTGGCTCTACCACACACTAGCCATGGGACTGGACTTCAGCTGGTGGAAGTGAGGAAGGAGGGTGTGGAGTCTCCTGCCCAGGTGGTGGTTAGGTGGCAGTTGCCCTTTTGCAGTCAGGAGGTGCTACCAAGACATTTTCTGCATGTCCTAGTCCAAGGCCCCTGTCAGTGAACATCTCTCATTTAGGATTCAACTCCAGACCTGAGGTTTTGGGAAAACAGAGCTCCTGAGAAACAAGGGAAAGCAATGGACCCTGTCCCTGGGAAAATGTTCTTCCCCCAGAGCCACTGTGTCTTTATCTATAAAATGGGCATTATAAGCCCTACCTACGTATGTAACATGGGGCATTGGTGGGTCAGGGGTAGAATTTTCACCTTCCATGGGGAAGACCCAGGTTCCATTCCTGACCAGTGCACCTCATGCATAGCGACCACCTGTCTGTGGAGGCGTGCATGTTACTGTGATGCTGAGCATGTTTCAGCAGAGCTTCCAGACTGAGAGAGACTAGGAAGAGAGGCCTGGTGATCTACTTCTGAAAATCCACCAATTAAAGCCCCAGGGGTCACAACGGTTTCATCCACAACTGATCTTGGGGATGACAAGCAGGACCAGATAGTGTCTCATTCCATTGCGGGGTCGCCGTGAATCAGGGGCCGACTGTATAGCAGCTAGCAACAGGAAACAGCTATGCAACAGGTAAAAGAGCTTTGAAAACCATGACAGGTTACCCAAACGCAGGCCGATACTCCTTTTCCTCTGGTGTTACCATCTTACCTGAGCACGTTTGGGTTAGCAAAGAGGAGTATGAAAGTAAACGTTAGAGTCTGCCTTCGTGATATTATGTGGCTCTATTTTTCTCAAAGTATCAAATGCTTTAGAGGTTTTTCCAGTATCCTGGCAACACATTTCCTCCACTTAGCCCTTGCAAAGTCCTGAATTAAAAATAGACTGTTTTGCTGTGCTCTGAAGTCCAAACCTGTATATTTTAAAGGTTTTGGAGGTCCCCCTGGGAGCTGGAAGAGAGCATGGTCACGTCCCAGTGTTTGTAGGGTGCTTGCAAAGTTACGTAGAGAACACTGGTAAGGGTGAGTGTGTGTGAAGCCACAGACCCACTACAGGCTAGGTGGTCTGCTGGTGGGTGACCCAGAGAAGGAATGGATGGCTAATGGCTTGGAGACTGCAGGAAGAACTGCTGGTCTAGAGGGTACCCATGAGCACTTCACACGGAGGGTCTTTGTCCTCATCATTACTGACCTACTCTTCAGGGACATACTGAGTAGCATTTCAAAGCCATTTCACAGGTTTAAGGCACATCTTGCTCAAGGGATTTTGGTAGGAAATGCATTACCATTCCCAGTGGGAAATGTCAGGCGCCTGGGCCTTTGCTGCCCATGCCTGGGAAACCCACATGCCACAGTGAATCTGATGGAACATTCCATGATGGGTTTTAATCATACCCAAATGCATCAATGTTAAAATGGTAAAGCATTTAACTTTACCCAGCTGTGGGAGGGGGAAACCTCCAGGCATTGCTCCTGCTGTGGCATTAAAATATCCCCTTCGTTAATGACTCTCCATGTAGAGATGTGGATGATGGTGTTTATACTGGGTTACCACTTGGCTTACAGTTTTTTTAGGCTTACCCACGGTTGGGTATGATTAGAACCAAATACAATATTTTATCTCCATTCCATCAAAAGGAGTGGCTCTCACAGAACCTCTGACTTTGCTGAGGCCAAACAGCCAAACAAAGGGGAACCCCTGGCTTTGATTCTGGAGTTGTTCTGAAAAAGGAGACGGGAAGTGGCATGGACTTTGCCGTCAGACTCTTCCAGACGCCAGCAGTGTGATGGACAGCTCACTGAGCCTTGTTGCTATTGTTGGCTACCATGCACAATGACCCCGTGCACAGAGGACAAGCCTGGTCCTGAGCCATCCCCATGATCGGTTACAGATTGGACCATTATGCTCTATAGGGCTTTCATGGGTGAATTTTCAGAAGTACATCTCCAGGCCTTTCTTCCTAGTCCATCTTAGTCTGGAAGCTCTGCTGAAACCTATTCAGCATCATGGCAACACTCCAGCCTCCAATGACAGACAGGTGTTGGCTACCATGAGGTGCATTGGCCGGGAATTGAACCTAGGTCTCCTGCATGGAAGGCAAGGATTCTACCCCCGAACCACCACTGCCCCTCACCTAACCTTGCTGATCCCTCAATCCGCCACGTGTAAAATGGGGAAATCATCATTACTCTTAGGGTCCTTGAGAGGCTGAGGTGAGGGAGGAGAACTGATGTTAGCAACGGCAGAGTGCACTCCTTATAACCTGGACTCTGAGCCAGACTCCCCAGGTGTGGATTCCAGCTCCACCTCTTCACAACCTGTGTGTGATCTCGTGCAAGGACTAATCTTCCAGAGTTTGTAAAGTGAACATATTCATAGTATCTACCTCATAGGGCCATTGTAAGCATGAAAGAGTTAGTATAACCAAACATACTTAGAACAGCACCCAGCATTTTTTAAACACGATGTAAGTATGTGCTGTGATTATGATGAGCCCCGGTGGCACAATGGTTAAAGTGCTCTGCTGCTAACCAAAATGTCAGTGGTTTGGAACCCACCCGCTGCTCTGTGGGAGAAAGATGTAGCAGTCTGCTTCCGTAAAGATTTACACCCTTGGAAACCCTATGGGGCAGTTCTACTCTGTCCTATAGGGTTGCTATGAGTTGGAATCGACTCGTCCACCATGGGTTTGGTTTGGGTATGATTATGATAAATTATGATTATAATTGTTGAGGAATTTCCCTTCCGTGCCTGTCTTGTTGAGTGTTTTTACCAGGAAAGGCTATTGGATTTTATCTAAAGCCTTTCCTTCATCCATTGCTATGATCATGTGGTTCTTTTCCTTTGTCTTATTAATGTGGTGTATTATACTAGTTGACTTTCTAGTGTTGAACCCTCCTTGCATTCCTGGAATAAATCTCACATGGTCATAGTGTGTAATTTTCTTAATACATTGTTGGATTCTGTTGCCTAAAATTTTGTTATTTGCATCTATATTCATGCAGGATGTTGGTCCGTAATTTTCTTGTGATGTCTTTGTCTGGTTTTGGTATTAGGGTAAGATTATGATTATAATGGTTATCCATATAGCAGGTGCCTGGTACAAATTAGTTAAAAAAAGACTAGGTATTATTACTACTGCTGTTTCCCTTGCCAGAGCCCTTGGTTTTTTTTTTTTTTTTTAATTGTGTTTCAGATGAAAGTTTACTTACCAAGTTAGGTTCCCATTTAACAATTTGTATACAACTTGTTCCATGACCTGGCTACATTTTTCACAATGTGTCAGCATTCTCCTCATTTCCGCTCTTTTTGTTCTGTTTGCATTAATCTAGCGTCCCTCCCCTTCTTAGCTTCTCCTCTTTGTTTTAGGGTAAGTGTTGACCATTTGGTCACCTATGGTTGATTAATTTAAGGGAGCATAGTATTCATGGGTGATGTTTATTTTATAAGCCAGTCTCTTATTTTGATGAAAGGTGGCCCCTGGGGGAACAGCTTCAGTTCCAAGTTCAAAAGATATCTTAGGGCAGTAATCTCAGGGGTTCCTCTAGTCTCCATCAGTCTAGTAAGTCTAGCCTTTTTTTTTTTTTTTTTTTTTTTAGGAATTTGAGTTTTCTGCATTTTTTTCCCATTCTAACCAGGACCATCTGTTGTATCCCTGGTCAGAACTGTTGGTAGTGGTAGCCAGGCACCATCTAATTTTTCTGATCTCAGGCTAGAAGAGTCTGTGGTTTGTGTGGGCCATTAATTCTGTGGACTAATTTTTTCCTTGGGCCTTTGGTTTCCTTCATTCTCCTTTGCTCCAGACCGAAAGAGACCCATATTGTATCTTAGATGGATATTCGAAAGCTTTTAAGACCCCAGATGCTGCTCTATGACCTTTGGTATATCCCACCTGAATTTAGAGACCATCTCAAGAATAGATTTGACGTGTTGAACACTAATGACTGGAGACCAGATGAGTTGTTGAATGACATCAAGGACATCATACATGAAAAAAGCAAAAGATCATTAAAAAGACAGGAATGGGAAAGAAAAGACCAAAATGGATATCAGAAGAGACTCTGAGACTTGCTGGTGAACATCATGCAACTAAAGCCAAAGGAAGAAATGATGAAGTAAAAGAGCTGAACAGACGATTTCAAAGGGTGGCTTGAGAAGACCAAGTATTATAATGACATGCACAAAGACCTGGAGTTAGAAAACCAAAGGGGAAGAACACACCCGGCATTTGTCAAGCTGAAAGAACTGAATCGAAAATTCAAGGCTTCAGTTGCAATAGTGAAGAATTCGACGGGAAAAATATTAAATGACGCAGGAAGCATCAAAAGAAGTTGGAAAGCATACACAGAATCGCTATACCGAAAAGAATTGGTATTCAACCATTTCAGGAGGTAGCATATGATCAGGAATTGATAGTCCTGAAGGAAGAAGTCCAAGCTGCACTGAAGGCATTGGTGAAAAACAAGGCTTCAGGAACTGGTGAGTACCAATTGAGATATTTCAGCAAATGGATGCAGTGCTGGAAGTGCTCACTCATCTATGCCAAGAAATTTGGAAGACAACCGAATGGGAGAGATCCATATTTGTGCCTATTCTCAAGAAAGGTGATCCAAATGAATGTGAAACTTATCGAGCAATATCATCAATATCACATACAAGCAAATTTTGCTGAAGATCATTAAGAAGTGGCTGCAGCAGTACATTGACAGGGAATTGCCAGAAATTCAAGCTGGATTCCGAAGAGAATGTGAAACAAGGGATATCACTGCTGATGTCCGATGAATCCTGCCTGAAAGCAGAGAATACCAGGAAGCTGTTTACCTGTGTTTTATTGACTATGCAAAGGCGTTTGATTGTGTGGATCATAGCAAATTATGGATAACATGGGAATTCCAGAACACTTAATTGTGCTCATGAGGAACCTGTTCACAGACCAAGAGGCAGTCATTTGAACAGAACACGGGGATACTGTGTGGTTTAAAGTCAGTAAAGGTGTGCATCAGGGTTGTATCCTTTCACCATCCCTTTCAAGCTGTATCCTGAGCAAATAATCCAAGAAGCTGGACTGTATGAAGAAGAATGGGGCATCAGGATTGGAGGAAGACTTATTAACCTGTGATATGCAGATGACACAGCCTTGCTTGCTGAAAGTGAAGAGGACTTGAAGCACTTACTGATGAAGATCAAAGACTATAGCCTTCAGTGTGGATTACACCTTAACATAAAGAAAACAAAAATCCTCACAACTGGACCAATAAGCCACATCATGATAAACGGAGAAAAGATTGAAGTTGTCAAGGATTTCATTTTACTTGGATCAACAATCAACCCCCATGGAAGCAGCAGTCAAGGAATCAAAGACCCATTGCATTGGGCAAATTTGCTGGAAAAGACATCTTGAAAATGTTAAAAAGCAAAGACGTCACTTTGAAGACAAAGGTGCGCCTGACCCAATCCATGGTGTTTTCACTCGCCTCATATGCATGCGAAAGCTGGGCAATGAGTAAAGAAGACTGAAGAAGAATTGGCGCCTTTGAATTGTGGTGTTGTCGTAGAATATTGAATATGCCATGGACTGCCAAAAGAACAAACAAATCTGTCTTGGAGGAATTACAACCAGAATGCTCCTTAGAAGCAAGGATGGTGAGACTACATCTCACATACCTTGGACATGTTATCAGGAGGGATCAGTCTCTGGAGAAGAACATCATGCTTGGTAAAGTAAAGGATCAGGGAAAAAGAGGAAGACCCTCAATGAAATGGATTGACAAGTGGCAGCAACAGTGGGCCCGAGCATAACAATGATTGTGAGGATGGTGCAGGACTGGGCAGTGTTTCGTTCTGTTGTGCATGGGGTCACTATGAGTCTGAACCAACTTGATGGCACCTAACAATAATAACAACAGTGCTGATCTTGTGTTTTCTTCCAGTAACTTTATGGTTTTTGCTTTAATATTTAGATCTTTTAAAGCCATTTCGAGTTAGTTTTTGTGCATGGTGTGAGGTATGGATCCTGATTCAGTTTTCTTCCTATTGATACCCAGTTTTGCCAGCACTGTTCGTTGAAGAGACTATTTCTCTCGCATTGAATGGACTTTGACGTTTTGTTGAAGATCAGCTGCTGGTACTGGGTTCTCAGTTCTATTCCATTGGTCTATGTGTCTGTCATTGTACTAGTACCAGGCTGTTTTGATTACTGTGGCTGTACAGTAAGTTTTAAGATCAGGAAGCGATAGGCTTCCTACTTTGTTTTCTTTGATATTGTTTTAGCTACTCGGGGCCTCCTTTCTTTCCATATAAAGTTAGAGATTAGTTTTTCCATTTCATTAAAGAATGTTTGGGATTTAGACTGGAATTGCATTGTATCTATAGGTTGCTTTTGGTGGTATGGACATTTTCATAATGTTAAGTCTTCCAATCCATGAGCACGGAATGTTTTACTTTTTTGCAGCAGTGTTTTATAATTTTCCTTGTGTAAGTCTTCTACATCCTTAGTTAGGTTTATTCCTAGGTATTTTATCCTTTTGGAGCTATTATAAATGGTATTGTTTTCTTGATTTTCTTTTCAGAGTCTTCTTTCATAGTATAGGGAAACCCAGCTGATCTCTCTGTGTTGATCTTGTACCTTGCCACTTTGCTGAGTCCTTCTACTAGTTCCAGTAACTTCCTTATAGAACCTCTGGGATTTTCTATGTATAGAAACATGTCATACATGAACAAGGATAGTTTACGTCTTCCTTTACAATTTGCACACCCTTTATTTCCTTTATTGCCCTAGGTAGAACTTCCAGTGCAATATTGAATAAGAGTGGTGATAAAGGGCATCCTTGTCTCATTCTTTTTCTCAGGGGTAAAACTCAATCTTTCTCCATTGAGAGTAATGTTGGATGTTGGTTTAGCATGTTGTTAGGTACCGTCACCCCCACACATCGGAACTGACTCGACGGCACCTAACGACAGCAGCAACAGGTGCTATCAGATAGGTTCCGACTCATAGCGACCCTGTGTACAACACAGTGAAACATTGCCTGGTCCTGCACCATCATCACAATTGTTGCTATGTTTGAGTCCATTGTTGCAGCCACTGTATCAGTCCATCTCATTGAAAGTCTTCCTCTTTTTCGCTGACCCTCTACTTTACCAAGCATGATGTCCTTTTCTAGGGACTGGTCACTCCTGATAACATGTCCAGTGTATGTGAGAGGAAGTCTTGCCATCCTTGCTTCTAATGAGCATTCTGGCTGTACTTCTTCCAAGACAGTTTTGGTTTTTTGGCAGTTCATGGTATATTCAATATTGTTTGCCAGCACCATGATTCAGGGGCATCAATTCTTCTTTGGTCTTCCTTTTTCATTGTCTAGCTTTTAAATGCATATGAGGTGATTGAAAATACCATGGCTTGGGTCAGGAACACCCTAGTCCTCAAAGTGACACCTTTGCTCGGTTTTACATATATGGCTCTAATTATGTTGAGGATTTTCCCTTCTATTCCAATTTTGAAGAGAGTTTTTATCAGGAAAGTGTGTTGGATTTTATTGAATGTCTTTTCTGCATTGAGATGATCATGTGACTCTTTATCTTTGTTTTATTTATGTGGTGGATTGATTTTCTAATGTTAAACCATCCTTGTGTCTCTGAAATGTTGTTGAATTCTGTTGGCTAGAATTTTCTTGAGAATTTTTGCATCTATATTTATGAGAGATTATTGGTCTGTGATTTTCTTTTTTAGTGGTGTCTTTGCCTTTCTTTGTTATCAGGGTTATACTGGGTTCATTGAATGAATTAGGTAGTGTTCCTTCCTTTTCTATGTTCTAGAATAGTTTGAGTAGAATTGGTGTCAACTTTTCTCTGAATTTTTGGTAGAATTCTTCACGGAACCTGTCTAGGTCAGGGCTTTCTCTTCGTTGAAAGTTTTTATTTTTATTTTTTCATGACATCTTCTATTTCTTCTTTTGTCTGGGGTCTGTTCAAATTTTCTGCCTCTATTTGTGTTAGGTAGGTAGGTGTGTGTTTCTAGAAATTTGTTCGTCTCTTCTAGGTTTTCAAATTTGTTGGAGTGTAATTTTTTATGATATTCTGTTATGATCCTTTTTATCTCAGTTGGTTCTGTCATAATGTCACCCATCTCATTTCTTATTTTGGTTATTTGCATCTTCTGGTTTTTTTCATTTGTCAGTTTGGCCAGTGGTTTGTCAATTTTATTGATCCTCTCAAAGAACCAACTTCTAGTCTTGTTGAGTCTTTCTATTGTTTTTCTCTTTTCTATTTCATTTATTCTTGCTCTGCTCTTTATTATTCCCTTCTTTCTGGTGACTGTGAACTTCTCTTCCTACTCCTCCGTTTGTTCAAGTTGTAGGGCTAAACTATTGATTTGGGCCCTATTTTCTTTTTTGATGTGTGCATTTATTGTTGTAAATTCTCCTCTGAGTATGGCTTTTGCTGTGTCCCAAAGGTTTTGGTATGTTGTGTTTTCATTCTCGTTTGATTCCAGAAAAACTTCTAAATTTCATTTTTAATTTCTTCTGTTACCCAACACTTTTTAAGTAAGGTGTTACTCAGTTTCCATGTGTTTTTTTCCCTTCCTCTTTCAGTTATTGAATTTTAGTTTTATAGCATTATGATCAGAGAAGATGCTTTGCATTATTTCAGTGCTCTTGAATTTATTGAGGCTTGCTTTGTGACCTAATATTGGCCTATTCTGGAGACCGATCCATGTACACTGGAGAAGTATGTGTACTGTGCTGCTGTTGGGTGGTGTGTTCTGTATGTCTGTGAGATCTAGTTGGTCAATTGTGTTATGTAGATACTCTGTATCTTTTTTGAGTTTCTTTCTAGTTTTTCTGTTCGATGTCAAAAGTGGTTTGTTAAAGACTCCTACTATTATTGTAGAACTGTCTATTTCAACTTTCAGTTCTGTTAGAGCTTGTTTTATATATTTTGAAGCTCTTTCATTGGGAGCATAAATATGTATTGTGGTTATGTCCTCTTGTAGATTGATCCTTTAATCATTGTGTCATGCCCCTCCTTGTCTCTAATAATGGATTTTCACTTAAAGTCTATTTTATCAGAGATTATTACCACTTCTGCTCTCTTTTGGTTGCTGTTTGCTTGATATATATTTTTTCCATCCTTTGATTTTAACGTATTTATGTCCTTGTGTGTAAGATGTGTCTCCTGTAGGCAACATATTGATGGGTCATGTTTTTTAATCCATTCTGCCACTCTTTATCTCTTGACTGGTGCATTTAAACCATTTGTATTCATTGTGATTATCGTTAGGTGTGAATTTACTCCTGCCTGGTGCCACAGTAGTTAAGTGCTAGGGCTGCTAGCCAAAAGTTGGCAGTTTGAATCCACCCAGGCACTCCTTGGAAACTCTGTGGGGCAGTTCTACTCTGTCCTATAGGGTTGCTATGAGTCGAAATTGATTTGACGGCAATGGGTTTTTTATTGTGGTGCAATGGTTTCTTTGTTCTGCTTAATTTTCTGTGCTGAGTTCTTTTTGTTTGTGGATTTTCTTTTTCATTCCTTTGTTGCTGTTGAGTTTATGTTTGCAGAGTCTTTTTTTTTTTTTTTTTGGTAAGTAGGTTTATTTATTTTCTTTGTGGTTACTCTGAAACTTATCTTTCTTTTCCTAAGTTTAAAACAGTCTGTTATGTCTGAAATCACCTTTGGCTTTCTCTGCAAATGGAAATTCTATAACTATGCCATTTATTTCCTCTTTTTGTTTTGAAGTTGTCATGATTTCCAGATTGATATCTCTGGTTCCCTGTTTTCAGTTTTATGTTATATTTGAGAATTGTCAGGGTTGGAATTTTGGTAATACTGTCATGTGTCTTGATCTCAGGTTGTTGTCTGATGTCATTGGCTTTCTGTCCGAAGAACTCCCTTTAATGTTTCTTGTAAAGTTGGTCTAGTTTTTACCAATTCCCTTGATATCTGTATATCTGAAAATGTTCTAGCTTTGCCATCATATTTGAAAGACAATTTTGATTCTTGGTTGGCAATTTTATTTATTTTTTAGGGTTTTGTATATATCATTCCACTGTCTTCTCGCCTGTGTGGTTTCTGGTGAGAATTCAGTGCTTAATCTTATTGATGCCTCTTTATAGGTGATATTTCATTTTTCATGAGCTGCTTTCAGAATTCTTTCTTTGTTTTTGGTTTTGGAAAGGTTGATTATGATGTATCTTGATGTTTTCTTTTGGTGTCTATCCAGTATGGGGTTCATTGAGCTTCATGGATGGAAACCTTCTTGTCTTTCATGATAGTAGGGAAGTTTTCTGTCAATAAATCTTCAAAAATTCTGTCTGTGCTTTTTTTTTTCTTCCTTGTCTTCTGGAATTCCACTTATGCATAAATTCTTTCTCTTGGTAGTATCCCACATAACTCTTAGGCTTTCTTCATTCTTTTTTTCTGATTGTTCCCCAAACAAATTAGTATTAAGGGATTTTTCCCCTGTTTTGCTGATTCTTTCCTTTATTGCTGTGATTCTACTTGCATGTCCTTCTTTTGAATTATCCATTTCTGATATTTTATTGTTAATCTTCTGGATTTCTAGTTATTATTTTTGTATGGTTTCTAATTGTCTATTTATTTTGCCATCTTGTTCTTGTATTGTGTTCCTGAATTCTTCTTTGGTTTTGTTTGTATTTTCCTTGATCTCTTTGAAGACCTTGTATATAAGTCTTTTGAATTCCTTATCAGATAATTCTATTACCAGTTCTTCAGGAAGGTTTTCTGCCACTTTTTTTGGTCATATATTTGAGTCATCTTGTCTTGTTTCTTTGTATGATTTGCCTTTTTTTTTTTTTTTTGGTCTCTGAGGTACTAAGGTGTCATTTTATGTATTGATTGATTGTATGTTTGTCATTTCATCCTGATTTTTTGTTTTGTTTTGATGTATCAGGGAGGGTGGGACAGGCATGCTTTGCTGATTGCTTGTCTGGCAGCACAGGAGCACTCACCACCTGTCTCTGAGTGGGCAGGGCAGCAGTGGGCAGGGTGAATCCACGTCAGTTTTCAGTGGGTGTGTGAACCACTGTGGGTGGGCTGGTCAGGCACTGGTCACCACCTATTGTCAGTTCAGTGGCATGAGGGGCATTCACAGCCACTCACTGGGTGGGCAGGGTGGCAGCCAGGGGGTGCGGCAGGTGTCTAGGAGCACTGAAGAGCTCTGCTGCTGCTTGTTAGATCAGTGTGGGGGGTGGTGGATAGATGCCCAGGCATGCCAGAGCATTCTCGCACTACTCAGCAGGTTGGCAGGTGGGGTGGCAGCTGGTCAGCAGGGCATGCCAGAACACTCTCACACCACAAGTAGGTTGCAAAGCCCTTGCATTTTAAGGGACCTGGAAGGGAAGTAATATTATTACAAATCTTTTTTTGTTCTGGTTTAACTAAACAGATTTAAATGGGGTCCTTTCCAAAATTTTATTCCTTTGGGGACCATATGAATCTTAGATCTTAGGAGAGAGATTTGTTTTTAGTCCTTTTCAGAGCAAGAACATGGAGGCCTGGTGGTACAGTGGTTAAGTGCTCTGCTGCTAACTGAAAGGTTGGCAGTTTCAACCTACCAGCCACTCCATGGGAGAAAGGTGTGGCAGTCTACTTCCATAAAGACTACAGCCTTGGAAACCCTATGGTGCAGTTCTGTTCTGTGCTATCGGGTCACTGTGAGTTAGAATTGGGCAGTGGCAATGGGTTTGGGTAGAGCAGGAGCATATTCTGGGCCTTCACCATAGATTTTCTGAATTATAAATTATGTGTTTTAACAACAAACTCCTTACACCCCCAATACTCTGTGAAGTTTGAAAATATCAAATATAGCCTACCCAAAACTTTGGTGTTATTGTTAGGTGCTGTTGAGTCATCTCCAACTCATAGCCACCCCATGTATGACAGAACAAAATACTGCCTGGTCCTGCACCATCCTCACAATCGCTATGTTTGAGCCCATTGTTGCAGCCACTGTATCAATCTATCTCATTGAGGGTCTTCCTCTTTTTCACTAAGCATGATGACCTTCTCCAGAGATTGATCCTTCCTGATAACCTGTCCAAAGTACATGAGGTGAATTCTCACCATCCTTGCTTCTAAGGAGCGTTCTAGCTGTACTTCTTTCAAGACAGAATTGTCTGTTCTTCTGGCACTCCATGGTACATTCAGTATTCTTTGCCAACACCATAATTCAAATGTGTCAGTTCTTCTTCAACCACCTTCTGTTGCCAAGACAGGGTCAACACAGAATTGGGTTCTCCACCCATTTAACGGGTTGTTCCTGCCAAAAAGTGGTAAATAACTGTTATCATGGTGATGTCATGAATTATATGAAGTAAGCAGAAACACAAATTGTTCTGAGAAGCAGACTCAGGGTGGAGGTGGGGGAGGAAAAGGTATTTGGAGGGCCTGGGAGTCTGTTGGTAGCGCTGGTCCAGAACATTATAGGGTATTGGATCTTCTGGAAAGTGCTCATGTCACATCTTGTGCCACTCTGCTCCGAGTGTTGGGTGGGAGTAGAGATGCCTTTTGAATTTTTGTGTGAGGTTGAAATGAGAAATATCCATCTCAGCCTTCAGAGGCCAGAGCAACTAGTACAAAAGGTCAGTGACGCCAATCGGTGGCATTTCAGAGCTGTTGTCTCAGAACAGGGAGTATTAAAATAGCAAACATTTTTTTTTTTTTTTTAAAGCACTTGATGCACTAGGGCTTGAGTCTTGATCTTTTCCCATCTTAAGCCAAATGGCGTGTGAAAAAAGAAGAACACCGGGACATGTTTCCACCTTCTGAGGAGGGGAGGGCATCTAGTGGGTGGAGACCAGAGATGCTGCTAAACATACTACAATGCACAGGACAGCCTCCCAACAACAAGGAATTATCTGGACCAAAGTGTCAGCAGTGTCAAGATTGAGAAATCCTGACTTAAGTGCATATAATAAAGATCATTTATTTTATAGGAAAAAAAAAACTTTTAGATTTAGCACTTTCATTTGGCAAATCCAAGACCCATCTCCCCTCCGCTCAATTGCTTTATTTGTTCATTTATTTATTTCTTCATAGCTTTTGACACCAAAGAACCATGAACAACTGCCCCCTTGCTGTGAGACCAGAAGAACTGACTGGTGCCCACGTACCATTACTGATTGTTTTGATCCAAGATTCTACAGAAGAATCTTGATCATGAGGCAGAAGAATGTGGAACAGAATTTTAGATTTTTGGTGGAAGCTAGAATTTCTGGAGCTGTTGAGATGGGATGAACCCCTGAAACTACTGCCCTGAGATAATCTTTAAAATTAAGCCTTAAACCAAAAATATCCCCTCAAGTCTACTTTGAACCAAGCAATAGTTTATCTTAAGTATGCCTACTTTGAGCATTGTGCTCTTTCAAAGAATTATCTATTTGAGATCAAATTGACAACAGTAACTGGAAAGGTTAGACGGGAAGCTTAGGGGACAGTGAGTCTAAGTCAGTGGTGGTGGAACAATTCAGAGAAGGGTGGTGGGAATATTTGTACAACTTGAAGAATGTAATCAATGTCACTGACTTGTGCATGTAGAAATAGTTTGAAATGGTATATGACTGTGTGTATTTTCACCAAAAAAAAAAAAAAAAAAAGATCTCAATAAAATTGAGATTTAAAAAAAAAAGAAGCAGCAATAGGTCATCTTTCCAGACATCAGCTTCCGTGTTGCTCAGGAACAAGAGAGGAGATCTGATCTCACACTCCTCTTTTTGCTGTGTGTGACATTGAACGAGTCCCTGACCCTTAAGACTAATGCTGTGACCCTTGTTTTCTTTGCAGACTGCATCATCTGCTATTAAAGGTGCTATCCAGTTGGGAATAGGATACACGGTGGGTAATCTCACTTCCAAGCCAGACCGAGATGTTCTCATGCAAGACTTTTATGTGGTGGAAAGTGTGTTTCTACCCAGGTAAGAACATTTTTATTTGTGATGATTTCCATGCTAAGACACCTTCCTGGTGACATCTGCGTAGTGAAGGACATTTTCACCCTGTACTCATATTGATGTGAGTATTGGAGCTTTTGGCAGGGCCAAAATCAGCCAAAATGATTGTTTTCATTGCAAAGATAGATTGGATTATTTTTTTATATGGAGATGGTAGATGGATTTCATCCTATGGGCCAGTTGTAATTTGTTCTGAAGAATGTCTGGAAGACTATATGAAAAAAGATTTTAAGATTCAGTGGGAAAGAATGAGGTAATCAAAGAGTAATGTCTGCCATGGGTTTAAAAAGAGAAGACTTCCAAGAAACACCCATTGTGCCGGGCGAGGGGGTAGGGAACAAATGGACCTCGATCTGAGTTCAGTCTTGCAGCTCCTGTTTCTTGATGACTTTAACTTAACTCTCCTCCAGAAAACCTGAGATCCTTGCTATTTTGACACCATATTTGCCAAAGCACCAAAGTTACTCATACATATAGCCTCTAATTGTTGTCATATTTTGGGAAAAAAAATTTATAAAATAGATAAACAAGGCTATCGTCACCTTCCGTCACGCATCTGTCAGTGTGTTGTACTGTTGGGGCTTGCATGCTGCAGTGATGCTGGAAGCTATGCTACTGTTTTTCAAATACGAGTAGGATCACCCATGGTGAACAGGTTTCAGATGAGCTTCCAGACTAAGACAGACTAGGAAGAAGGACCTGGTAGTCTACTTCTGAAGAAAATTAGCCAGTGAAAACCTTATGAAGAGCAGTGGAACATTGTCTGATATAGTGCCAGAAGATGAGCCCCTCAGGTTGGAAGGCACTCAAAAGATGACTGGGGAAGAGCTGCCTCCTCAAAGTAAAGTTGACTTTAATAACGTGAAAGGAGTCAAGCATTCAGGACCTTCATTTGCTGATGTGGCATGGCTCAAAATGAGAAGAAACAGTTGCAAACATGCATTTATAATTGGAATATAGAATGTACGAAGTATGAATCTAGGAAAATTGGAAGTTGTCAAAAAATGAAAAGGAACACATAAACATTGATATCTCAGGCATTAGTGAGCCGAAATGGACTCCTGTTGGCCATTTTGAATCAGACAGCCATATGGTCTACTAAACCGGGAATGACAAATTAAAGAGGAATGGTGTTGCATTCATCATCAAAAAGAACATCTCAAGATCTATCCTGAAGTACGACGCTGTCAGTGATAATATCCATACACCTACAAGGAAGACCAGCTAATACAACTATTATTCAAATTTATCCACCAACCACTAAGGCCAAAGATGAAGAAATTGAAGATTTGTTTTCCAACTTCTGCAGTCTGAAATTGATTGAACATGCAATCAGGATGCATCGATGATTACTGATGATTGGAATGCAAAAGTTGGAAACAAAAAAGAAGGATTGGTAGTTGGAAAATATGGCCTCTGTAATAGAAATGACACTGAATATCTCAAAATAGAATTTTGCAAGACCAATGACTTCATTGCAAATACCTTTTTTTCAACAACGTAAACAGCAACTGTACATGTGGGCCTTGCTGGATGGAATACACAGGAATCAAATCAACTACATCTGTGAAAAGAGATGATGGAAAAGCTCAGTATCATCAGTCAGATCATTAGTTAGAACAAGGCCAGGGACCAGCTGAAGAACAGACCATCAATTGCTTGTATGCAAGTTCAAGTTGAAGCTGAAGAAAAGTAGAACAAGTCCACGAGAGCCAAAATATATCCCACCTGAATTTAGAGACCATCTCAAGAATAGATTCGATGCATTGAACACTAATGACCGAAGACCAGACAAGTTGTGGAATGACATCAAGGACATCATATATGAAGAAGACAAGAGGTCATTAAAATGACAGGAAAAAAAGAAAAGACCAAAATGGGTGTCAGAAGAGACTCTGAAACTTGCTCTTCGACATCAAATAGTTAAAGTGAATGAAAGAAATGCTGAAGTAAGAGAGCTGAACAGAAGATTTCAAAGGGCAGCTTGAGAAGACAAAGTAAAGTGTTATAATGACATGTGCAAAGACCTGGAGTTAGAAAACCAAAAGGGAAAAACATGCTTGGCATTTCTCAACCTGAAAAACTGGAGAAAATATTCAGGCCTTGAGTTGGAATGGTGAAGGATTCTGTGGGGAAATAGTAAACAACACAAGAAGCATCAAAACAAGATGGAAGGAATACACAGAGTCACTGTACCAAAAAGAACTGGTCAATGTTCAGTCATTTCAGGAGGTATCATATGATCAAGAACCGACGGTACTGAAGGAAGATGCACTGAAGGCATTGGTGAAAAACAAGGCTCCAGGAATTGACCGAGTCCCAATTGAGTTGTCTCAACAAATGGATGCAGTACTGGAAGTGCTCAATTGTCTATGTCAAGAAATTTGGAAGACAGCTACCTGGCCCACTGACATAAAGAGACCCACATTTATGCCTATTCCCATGGAAGCTTATCCAACCAAATGTGGAACTTATTGAACAATATCATTAATATCACACACAAGTAATTTTGCTAAAGTTCACTCAAAAACAGTTGCAGCACTACATCGAGAGAGAACTGCCAGAAATTTAAGCCGAATTCAGAAGAGGACGTGGAACGAAGGATATCGTTGCTGATGCCAGATGGATCCTAGCTGAAAGCAGAGAGTACCAGTAAGGTGTTTGCCTGTGTTTTATTGACTATGCAAAGGCATTTGATTGTGTGGATCATCATAACAAATTATAGATAACATTGCCAAGAATGAGAATTCTAGAACACTTAATTGTGCTCATAAGGAACCTGTTCATAGATCAAGAGGCAATTATTTGAACAGAACAAGGGGATACTGAGAGGTTTAAAGTCAGGAAAGGTGTGAGTCAGGATTGTATCCTTTCACCATACCTATTCAGTCTATATGTTGAGCAAATAATCAGAGAAGCTGGACCATATAAAGAAGAACGGGACATCAGGATTCCAGGAAGACTCATTAACAACCTGTGTTATGCAGATGACACAACCTTGCTTCCTGGAAGAGAAGAGGACTTGTCGCACTTGCTGATGAAAGTCAAAGGCCACAGCCTTCAGTATGGATTACACCTCAACATAAAGAAAACAAAAATCCTCACAACTGGACCAGTGAGCAACATCATGATAAATGGAGAAAAGATTGAAGCTGTCAAGGATTTTATTTTACTTGGATCCACAATCAACCCTCATGGAAGCAGCAGTCAAGAAATCGAACCATGCATTGCATTGGGCAAATCTGCTGCAAAAGACCTCTTTAAAGTATTAAAAAACAAAAATGTCACGTTAAGATCTAAGGTGTGCCTGACCCAAGCCATGGTGTTTTCAGTCGCCTCATATGCATGGGAAAGCTGGACAATGAATAAGGAAGAACAAGAAGAATTGATGCTTTTGATTTGTTGTGTTGGTGGAGAATATTGAATATATCATGGAGTCCCAGAAGAATGAAAAAATCTGTCTTGGAAGAAAGCTCCTTAGAAGGGAGGATGGTGAGACTTCGTCTCACATACTTTGGACGTGTCATCAGGAGGGACCAGTCTCTGGATAAGTACATCATGGTTGGTAAAGTGGAGGGTCAGCAAAAAGGAGGAAGACCCTCAAGGAGATGGACTGACATAGTGGCTGCAACAATTGGCTCAAATATAGCAATGATCGTGAGGATGGTGCAGGACGAGGCAATGTGTTTCATTCTGTTACGCGTAGGGTGGCTATGAGTCAGAGCCGACTCGATAGCACCTAACGACATCATCACCTTAGAATAGAAAGAGAAGCATTATTATTAAGTTGGAAATGTCACCAATACAAACAGGATTTTTCAGATAAAATGGTCTAGAAAGTAAAAACAGAGATATTCAATTCGGGAATTCGAGAGAGATTATTTTGCCTTTGGGGCTATGAGGAGTGACTTGACAGACACATTTGTATTTAAAATAAGTTTTTTCTTTTCAAAAGAGCCCTGGTGGTGCAGTGGTTAAGCAGTTCACCTGGTGCTTGGCTGCTAACTGAAAGGTTGATGGTTCGAACCCATCAGCTGCTCCGTGAGAGAAGCGGCATTCTACTTCCATAAAGTTTACAGCCTTGGAAACCATATGGGGCACTTCTGCTCTGTCCTATAGGGTCACTATGAGTTGTTTTTTTTCTTTTCAAAATAAGCCATTTCTACTATCCTGTATTACTGGACTTGGGTGAAAGTGGCTGTGGAGATAAGGTCACCTAGTGGTCTTTTTGCTTGATTTTTTTTTTTTTTTAATCTTTAGGGAAATGGCATTTACACATTTATCTCTGTGTACAGTGTTCAACTTTCTAGAAATAAAACCTAGAAATCAGCTACATAGTCACAGCTGGTAAACCATTTGCCATCAAGTCAACCTCGACTCATGGTGACCCCGTGTGTGTCAGAGTAGAACTGTGCTCCATGGGGTTTTCAATGGCTGATTTTTCAGAAGTAGATCACCAGGCCTTTTTCTGAGGCACCTCTGGGTGGACTTGAACCTCCAACCTTTTGTTGGGCAGCTGTGTGTTAACTGTATCACCCAGGGACTCCTCAGAGTCAAAGGAACACATAAATAAAAGAAATTTAGCTATCAGCTAGAGACAGCCTTAAATGCTGTTAGCTGAAAAATCAAGTTGATCTACTGGAAGGTCTGAAGTTTGCTTCTCAAAGGTCCTCTAGCAGCCAGGAGAACTAGTTTCCAGACAGAAAATCGACAACTCCAAGGCCTAATAAATAATGCTATTTGCTCACAATACTACTCTTCTTTCTCTGGGTGGAAATTGTTCTGTGTGTGTGTATGTGTGTGTGTTTATTGAGGTAAATATGTAGGTAACAAAATACTTCCATTCCATTTCAACATTCTTCATGTGTCCAATTCAGCAACATTAATTGTGTTCATCATGTTGGCAACCATCATTGTTCATGTGTTTCTGTTTCCATCACACTTAACAGAGCTCAGTGTTTCCTAAACAGTGAGTCTGTTTCTCCCCTCCCTCCACCCACCTCTGTCAACCTTAGATCTGCAGGTATTTGCATGCACATAAGTGGGATCATACAGTATTTGTCCTTTTTGGTCCGGCTTATTTCGCTCCACATAATGTCCTCCAAGTTCATCCCCATTGGAGACTGTATCAGGACTTCATTCTTTTTATGGCTGAGTAATATTCCATTGTGTGTAGGTACTGCGTTTCCTTTATTCATTCATCTGCTGATGGATGTTTAAATCATTTCCATCTTTTGGAAAGAGTGTCTGAATGTTTTCTAACAGTTTATCATTCCAAAACAAAAGTGTGTATCAACTACACTTTTTCTGTTTAAAGCCAGGAGGCCATGAATGTGTGTTAATCTTCTAGTATGATCTGCTGGGCTCATAATTCCTGTAAAAGTGTACGCAGGTTGTTCTGGCTCTCCTGGGCCCTACATAGGCACTTCACCCTTATTTTTGCCTCCTGGTTTCCTGGGCCCCTACGTAGGCACTTCACCCTTATTTTTTTCCTTCAGCTACAAATCAGAGGAATGGAGGATGTGTGTGGGATGGTGGCTGGCAGGGAGCTCAGAGCGCCGTGAGCGGTTAAGCCTGAAGACGGGTGTGTGAATGAGGGCAGGTGCTTCATCCTTGCTAATCCCTTCTTCCTCTCACACTGTGTTGCCACCACAACCAGCACTGACAGGCATTAGGGGGAAGATGTGGCCCAAGCCCATGGGCTCCAGACCAGCAACCTCAGCAGCCCCTGGGAACTTGTTAGAAATGCAGATTCTTGGGCTCCACTCCAGACCTGCTGAATCAGCAACTCTGAGGGTGGGACCCAGCAATCTGTTTTAACAAGCCCCAGGTGATTCTTAGCACACACAGCCAAGCACGCTACGTCCCATTTTAGAGTGCCAGTCTTTCTGGTAGACACCAAATTCTGATCTTGGGGTTATTGCATGATTCTTACAACTGATAAAATTCTAATGTTTCACTCTTTTAATATCTCAAATATCAGAATTACATTTATAATTGCCTCATATGCATGTGAAAGCTGGACGATGATTAAAAAAAGATGAATTGACACATTTGAATTGCAGCGTAGGCAAAAATATTGACTATATAGGAACAAATCAGTACTGGAAGAAATAAAACCAGATTGCTCCTTAGCTAGCCACAACAATGGACTCAAGCATACCAACGGTCATGAAGATGGTGCAGGACTGGGCCGCGTTTCATTCTGTTGTACATGGGGCTGCCATGAGTCGGAGCCGACTTGATGACAACCAGCAACAACTACAGCAGCATCTAAATTATATATGACACTGTAGCAGGTGCTTGTCTTTAGAAGCATATAAACAGGATCGTCATCAGGTAGACACTTAAAGGCACTTTCTGAGTTCATCCGTTTTATTGATGGACAATGTATTGTAAGCCTGATGCGTTGTCATGGTGAAGACAAATGATGGCCTCTTCTACCCCCCGTCTGTCAGTGCGTCCTGTGGTGGCCAGCATGCTGCTGTGATACTAGAAGCTATGCCACTGACATTTCTAATACCAGCAGGGTCATCGATGGTAGACAGGTTTCAGCAGAACTTCCAGACTAAGACGGACTAGGGAGAAATGCCTGGTGATCTACTTCTGAAAATCAGCCAGCGAAAACCTTATGGATGACGAGAGAACACTGTCTGATACAGTGGTGGAAGATGAGCCCCTATGCTGAAAGGCACTCAGAACACACAGTCACCGAAATACTAGACTTAAGCCTACCAGCAGTAATGAAGATGGTGCAGAACCGGGCAATGTTTCGTTCTGTTGTACGTGGGGTCACCGTGATTTGGAACTGACTCAACGGCAATTAACAACAGCAAAAAGAGGAGACCAAAGCTGTAATTCCTGGCAAGTGTGTCCTTGCCTTCACTCTATAACCCAGGGCAGCAGCAGCTGAGGTGCAGGAGTGCCCTTGAGCGGAAGGATCCCTAGCTGACCCACCCTATCGAGAAACAGCCACTTTTACATTTAAAACATGCCATTTTAGAGTATTTACAGCCTTTAAATGTCAACCTTTTGACTCAGACCAAGAATTTCTTTCACCAAATACCAAATACTGTTTGTTTAAATAATGCACAGGCTCTGGATGTATTTAGATGAAAAGTGTGACAGGAAAAAACATGTCGGCCATGTCTCAGCTTCCTTGTGGCCATGTCTCAGCTTCCTCATGGGCATGCCTCAGATTCCTCTCTGACCTTGGTCTCTTCATTTGCTCAGCAAAGGCGCTGGCCTGGTATTGCCCAGTGCACGTGCTCTTGGCTTTTCGGAATCAGGACTACACGTTTTAGGATTTTTCTTATCCTCAGACCTGTCCACTAAATGCCAGTACCATCTCCTAGTTACGGTGACGATCACCATGTCCCCACAGGCTGATGGATAAACTAAATATCTAGATGGTAATGATGGTTTCATGAGTGTATATATCGGTCAAAACTTTAAAAAAAAAATGTGCTTTTTATTGCATGCCAATTATATCTCAATAAACTGCCCCCAAATGCTCTCACAAACACTCCTGGGGATGGGAGTCCAGGGGTGGGCAGAACCAGCCCTGCGTGTAAGCCCCTAGAACATTCAGAAGGCTCTAGGAGCTTAAAATGCAACATGTCTGTCAGGGTCACAGAGGCCTTGGGTGGTGCAAACTGTTAACATGCTCAGCTGCTGACCAAAAGGCGGAGGTTCGTGTCTACCCTGGGGAGCCTTGGAAGAAAGTCCTGATGGTCTGTTTCCCCAAAATCAGCCACTGAAAGCCCTATGGAGCACAGTTCTACTCTGACATGCGTGGGGTTGCCCTGAGACAGCGAATGGTTTAACTGGGTCATAGAGAACTGCTAGCTCCAGGTGGCGGGAGTTGTTTTAATTTACTACTGCCATGAAGCTGCGGAATCCATTTCCCTTAGCAACAAGATGCACGACATTATTGTTATTTTTTAAGATGCTCAAACTTATTTTTAGATACTATATATATATATATATTTTATATATTTGCTCTAGATTGATTTCATTCTGTAGCCGGAAAAGCTATGGGCCCTTTTAAGACTTGAAGGATGGTATAAAATCACTTTCAACTACCTGGTTCTATGATCTTCCCAAAATCACGAAGTAGATGAGCGAGAGAACCGGGACCATAGCTTGATCTTTTGACTCCAGATTCTCTGCTGTGATCAGAAGCTCGAGTTGTAGATAAAACAGTGGCTGCTAACAGCAGGAACAAGGCCACTTCTACAGACCCAGACTTAGATCCAGCTTGAAGACTGGGCTCTACCACTCATTTGTCACCAGGCTTCAGTGTCACCTGTCCAGCTGTATTGCCACTTAAATTTTCTTTGTCTTGGTGTCACCATCTCTGCACTGGGACAAAGCATCCTTTACTTATCCTACCTTACAGGTGTGTGGTCATTCTTGCTGCACAAAAGTACAGGTATTTAGCACCCTTTAGTGAAACCAACTGCTGTCACCCAGGAGTTACTGTTTCCCAGGCTTTGCCAAGAGGCCCCAAACCCACGACTGGCACTGACAGTTTGAAATAAAGGAAGCTTAACCCAAATATAAGTGCTACCCCTAAAACACCGAAGGTCTGTGTCTCAGCTCCAACACTAGATGCTAAAGTGTGTTGGAGTCACCCAGCTAGTTTTGCCCCCATTACTGAGTACTGACTCATTCTGCCTAGGGCCCCCAAAGCTGTACTTGTTTATCAGACTCTAAAACCACATGCCAATAACTATCTCCCAGTTTATTGTACAGCGCTGGCTTGGGTGTTGCTGTAATGCTGGAAGCTATTTCAAAATACCAGTAAGGTCACATGTGGTGGATGGGTTTCAGCAGAGCTTTCAGACTAAGACAGATTAGGAAGAAAGGCCTGGCAGTCTGACTTTCAAAAATTCGCCAGTGAAAATGTTATGGATTATAATAAGAATATCGTCCGATAGGATGCTGGAAGATGAGCCCGCTAGGTTGAAAGGCACTCAGAATACACAGCAGTCACAACAGTGGACTCACGCATACTGACAATGGCGAAGGTGGTGCAGGACCTGCAACGTTTTGTGTTGTTGTACGTGGGGTCGCCATGAGCTGGAGCTGACTTGACAACTAACACCAACAAAACCACATATATAGAAGCTGTGTGTTCACAGCCCATGCAAATGAGAAGGCCTCTGTAGCCAGTGAAACCATCTGTAAGAGAAATACTGGCTACCAGACCCTGTGGTGTGAAGCCCGCATGGAGAAGTGTCTGGGATATTTGGGCAGGGAGTCCCCTGACGTCTGTAACCGAATCCTCCAAAGGAAAAAAGAGTAACTTCCCTGAGTAGCCGAGGAGTGCCAGGTACAAGCTGAGGCTTATCCCTCTGCTTGAGACTGCTTTGCTATTCTGGCGTGAGACTAATCTCCCCATCTGTTTGTTCCTGGCCGGCTTAGACCCTTATTTCCCCCTCCCGGACTTCGATTTATCTGCAAACTGGGAAACTCCAAATGGAGGCCAGGGCTTCTTCAAGCTCCCACGTCGTATAATTCTAAATGACCAATAGGAGACCCTGGGTGATACAAACAGCTGAAAGGTTGGTGGTTTAAACCCACCCCGGGGTGCCTTGGAAGACAGGAGTCGCCGTGAGACAAAATCGACTTGACGGCAGCTAACAACAGCAAATGTCCATTGTACTTAGCAAATAAGTATTTTCAGACTAAGACGGGTGTAATGGTTAAGGTTGTATGTCAACTTGGCTGGACCAAGATTCTCAGTGGTTTGGCAGTTATGTAATTATGTAGTTTGGCAGTTTTATAATGATATAGTTATCCTCTATTTTGTGATATAATGTAATAACCTCCATGATGTGATCTGATGTGATCAGCCAGTCAGTTGTAAGGGGCGTTTGCTCGGGAGTGTAGCCTGCATCCAATACATATATGGACACTCTGGCAAAGCTTGCTTGCTTGCTTGCTCTGGATCCGGCATCCGGCTCATCATCATCTGACTTTCAGATGGCAGCCTGCCACTTTGCCTGCCAGTCTTGGAATGTATCAGCCTCCACAGCCTGTGAGCCAGCAGCCTCCTGTCTTACCTGCTGATCTTGGGTTTGTCGTCATCCACAGTCTGTGAGCCAGTGGGCCACCATCTGACTTGCTGATTTTGGGTCCATCAGCCACTGCAGCTGTGTTAGTCAGGAGAAGCCTCCAGCCTGATGCCTGATCCATGGCCTTGGACCTTGCCAACCTCTACAACTGTGTGAGCCATTTCCTTAAGATAAATCTTTCTCTTTCTCTCTTGGTCTGTACACACACACACACACACACACACACACACGCTCTCTCTCTTACATATATATTTGTTGTTATTAGGCGCTGTCGAGTCGGTTCCAACTCACAGTGACCCTGTGTACAACAGAACGAAATACTGCCTGGTCCTGTGCCATCCTCGCAATTGATGCTATGTTTGAGCCCATTGCTGCAGCCACTGTGTCAGTTCATCTCATTGAGCATCTTCCTCTTTCTCTGACCCTCTAACCTAGCATGATGTCCTTCTCCAGGAACTAGTCCCTCCTAATAACGTGTCTGAAATATGTGAGATGTAGTCTTGCCATCCTTGCTTCTAAGAAGCATTCTGGCTGTACTGCTTCCAAGACAGATTTGTTTGTTTTTCTGGCAGTTCATAGTCTATTCAATATTCTTCACTAACACTATAATTCAAAAGCACCAATTCTTCTTCAGTCTTCCTTATTCATTGTCGTGCTTTCACATGCACATGAAGCGGTCCAGCGCACCTTAGTCCTTAAAGTGATAGCTGTGCTTTTTGATACTTTAAAGAGGTCTTTTGCAGCAGATCTGCCCAGTGCAGTGCATTGTTTAATTTCTTGCCTGCTGCTTCCATGGACATTGATTGTGAATCCAAGTAAAAGGAAAGCCTTGACAACCTCAATCTTTTCTCCATTTATCATAGTGTTGCTTACTGGTCCAGTTGTGAGGATTTTTGTTTTCTTTATGTTGAGGTATAATCCATAGTGAAGGCTGTAGTCTTTGATCTTCATCAGTAAGTGCTTCAAGTCCTCTTCACTTTCAGCAAGCAAGGTTGTGTCATCTGCATATCGCTGGTTGTTAATGAGTCTTCCTCCAATCCTGATGCCTTGTTCTTCTTCACATAGCCCAGTTCTCAGATTATTTGCTCAGTATACAGATTGAATAAGTATGGTGAAAGCATACAACCCTGACTCACACCTTTTCTGACTTTAAACCACACCGTATCCCCTTGTTCTGTTTGAACGACTGCTTCTTGATCTCTGTACAGGTTCCTCATGAGCACAATTAATTGTCCTTGAATTCTTATTCTTCGCAACGTTATCCATAGTTTGTTATGATCCACACAGTTGAATGCCTTCGCGTAGTTAATGAAACACAGGTAAACATCTTTCTGGTATTCTCTGCTTTCAGCCAAGATCCATCTGACATCAGCAATGATATCCCTGGTTCCACGTCCTCTTCTGAATCCAGCATGAATTTCTGGCAGTTCCCCATCGATGTACTGCTGAAACCACCTATGTATATATATCCCCATCCCATTATCCTACTGCCATCGAGTCAGCTCTGACTCAAAGCGACCCCATGGGTTTCCAAGGCTGGAAATCTCTACAGAAGCAGACTGTCGTCACATTTTTCTTCCACTGAGCCACTGGTGGTTTCGAACCACTGACCTTTCAGTTAGCATGTGATTGCTTTAACCACTGCTGGCCCATGGTCAATCTTTAACTGCTTCTTGGTGAATTAAGAGGGGAGAGAACAAGATAGGAAAAGAAGTGTCCCTTCCTCACAGTGCCTTCCTCCTTTCTTAGAATTAAAATGTCATTTCTTTATGAAGTGATAGTGACAGCACTATGTGTTTGCTGAATTGTTTAGTTTCTTACTTGGCAAAATAAAGTTGGACATCCTAGATTGGCCTCCCAACTTTTGTTGTTGAAATTACACTGGCCCATATAATCCAAAAATTTAGAACCACTGCTTTAATAAACCTTACAGCAGAAAAGTTCAAAGCCTCAATTTTATGCCAAGACAGAAGAGTAGCATTTTTGTACCACACACTACGTAAATACATTGAAGAAACATAGGACAAATCTTAAAATGGGTAGAAGCCTGTCCTTCTGCAGACTTTGTTGCTGCTGAAGAAGTCCGGGTGCTGGCCTTTTCCCAGACTTAGGCAAGGAAAGCCAGGGGGAGGCTTCCAGGGGACTCTTCCACTAGATAGCAGACTAACGTTCATTGCAGTCCTTGTATGGAATTGCCTGGCTGCTGTGCTACGGCCCAGGGTTGTTAAGCATTTTGTACGTGTGCTGAGGAGCTGGGCCACACATGCACGCCCACAGGAAGTCACTGGTGAGAACCACAGGAAACTAAGGCTGAGGTCTGCTATACCAGCTGTTGGTTTTTTTTCTTGTGCGCTGGGAGTCTTGACAAATATTGAGGCCTAGCTGGTGCTAACAGCCTGCATAACTTGCATTCACTTTACTAAAGCTTCATTCATGTCAAGCTGGTGTTTGTTATTCACTGGAGCAGCTTAAATATGTGGAGGTCAACAGGCCCTTCGGTATTCTGAGCGTGTAGAACTCTGTGTGCATGTGTGTTAAAGGTGACAGCTTTTAACCCTAACTTTAAAGATGTATTTAATTAAAACTATTTCATTATGCCTCCTTTGCCATGAGACCAGAAGAACTGGATGGCGCCTGGTTACCATTCCTGCATGTTTGGATCAAAGATTCTATAGATGAATCATTATCAAAGGGGGAAAAATTTAGAACAAGATTTCAAATTCTCATGGAATCCAGAATTTCTGAAGCCATTGAGGCTGAACGAGTTCCTGAAACTGTTGCCGTGAGATAATCCTTAAACCTTAAGCCTTAAACCAAAAATATCCCCCGAAGTCATCTTTAAATCAAAAACAGTTTAACTTAATTACTAGAGAATGTCTGCCTTGACTATTGAGCTCTTTTAAAGAACTATATATATGGGATCAAACTGAGAACAGCAACTCAAAAGGTTAGACAGGAAACTTAGGGGGCAATGAGTTCATGTCCTGAGGAAAAATTTGGAAGAGGAAGATGAGAATGGTTACATAACAAGGAATGTCATCAGCATCATTGAATTGTCCATGTCGAAATTGTTGATATATGTTTTGCTGTGTATGTTTTCAACAACCCCCCATTTTTTTTAAATCAGATGGACTTACAAAAAATTATTTCGTTAAAAACCCTTTGAGCTTCCCCTGAAGTCTTCTTAAAACCAAATAATAGTTTAGCTTGACTAGTAAAGAATGTCTGCCTTGAGCATTGTATTCTTTTAAGATCAATCTATATGGAATCAAATTGACAATAGCAATTTGAAATCCTTCAAGGATTTTTTAGGCACATACATACCAATGAAGTGCCTTTTTCGCCTCCTTTTTTATATGAATGGTGGCAGGCCACATACAGTGTTCAGCATCCTGCTTCTGTCATTGGTCTTCAAGATCTTGCCCTATCAATGCATACAAACTCCCTTGTTCTCTGAAAACTAAACGGTAAAAACCCAGTTGCCATAGACTCCGAATCATGGCGCCCCGTATGTGTCCAAGTAGAACTGTGTTCCACAGGGTTTTCAATAGATGGTTTTTCAGAAGTAGATTGCCAGGCCTTTCTTCTGGGGACATCTGGGCATACTTGAACTTCTAACTTTTCTGGTCAACAGCAGAGCGTGTTAACCATTGGTACCACCTAGGGAGTCTTTTTTTTTTTTTTTTTTTTTCCGATAGCCGCATAGTATTTCTATGTGCGGCTGCTGAACCATAATTAACCTGACCAGTCCTCTACTGGGGACATCTAGGTTGGTTCCAGTCCTCGATGGTTCTGAGCAATGCTCTAATGAATAGCAGTGTGCACATATGTTGTCTTGTACATGGGCGACTCTTGTCTGTAGGATAAATTATAGACATGCGTTTGCTGAAGGGAAGAGTATGTGTATTTGTCGTTTTGATGGAAGTTGTAGAAAAGTCCTCCATAGGCAAAGGAGGAATTTACCTTCCCACTAGAAATGTCGGGGGGGGGGGCATTTTCCCTGGAGCAATATCAAAGTTTTGGATTTTTGCCTTAAACGTAGGAGCCCTGGTGGTGCAGTGGTTGAGACCTACAGCTGCTAACCAAAAGGTCAGTAGTTCGAATCCACCAGCCACTCCTTGGAAACCCTATGGGGCAGTTCTACTCTGTCCTGTAGGATCGCAATGAGTTGGAATCGGCTTGACAGCACCGGGTTTCTGGTTTTTTATGTTGATGTTAGCACCTAATCTCCATTTAAGAACCAATTCTAATGTATTTACCATTATCTTGAAAACTCATTCTTTCATTCAACAAATAAATTTACTGAGTGTCTCCTATGTGCCTGGCTGGCACAAATGGTTAAGTGCTTGACTATTAACCAAAAGGTTGGCAATTCGAACTCACCCAGAGGCTCCTTGGAAGAAAAGCCTGGAGATGTGCTTCCAAAAGTCCACAGCCTTGAAAACTGTACAGAGCACAGTTTTGTTCTGCATACGTAGGGTTGCGATGAGTTGAATTGAAATCGACTCAACAGAAATGGGTTTTTTGTTTACTATGTGCCAGGCACTGATACAAAAATCTGCCTGCCTTTGAGAAACTTACGTTGTAGTAGAAGCCAGGTGTGTTTGTTGATTATTTTTTCACCCATGTGCTCAAAGTCTTTTTATTTGTACAGCTTATTTGTCTCTTTGGTACCATGAAAATCAAATCATACATCACCCCCATTAGAATAGCAATGATCAAAAAATCAGAAAACAACAGGTATTGGTGAGGCTGTGGAGAAACGGACCCTCATCCATTGCTGGTGGGAATGTAAAATGGTCCAGCTGCTGTGGAAAACAGTTTGGCAGGTCCTCAAAACGTTGAACATAGAATTACCATATGACCCAGCAATCTCAACCCTAGGTGTGTACTCAGAAGTGAGAGCAGGAATGCTAACAGAAACCTGTGCACCAGTGTTCACTGCAGCACTTTTCACAATAGCCAGAAGGTGGAAACAACCAAAATGTCCGTCAACAGATGAGTGAGAAGCCAAAGGTGGTCCATCCGTAGAATTAAATATTACTCAGCCATGAAAAGCAACGAAGCCCTGATGCATGCCACACAGGGATGAACCCCGAAGCATCGTGCTGAGCAACCTAAGTCAGTTACTAGAGGACAAGTACCCTATGATCCCACTTACATAAAATAAGCAAATGTATAAATAGCAGGTTATTAGTGGTCACCAGGGGTAGGAGGGGGTGGGGAAGGCTGAGTTTCTGTTTGGGGGACATCAAGTTTATGTTGATGGTGGTGGAATATTTTGGGCAAGGATGTCAACGATGGTGGTTACAGCATGGCTAATGTAATCACCGTCGTTGAATTGTAAATGTGGAAGCTGTTATACTGGGGGCAAATATTTTGATATGTGTATTTTTACCACAAAAAAAAAAAAAAAAGTCAAACCATGATGAAGTCGCATAGCGCCTGGAGGTCCCAGCTGGAATGTGGTACAAAGAGATCATGAACCTTTTTGTAAAATCGTATTATTCTACTGCATTGTTCTGATTTTTTACTATGAAAATTTCAATGAGTAGATTAAGTGAAAGGATCCCTGGTGGCACAGCAGTTAAGCACTCGGTTGCTAACCGAAAGGTTGGTAGTTCGGACCCCCCAGCCTCTCTGCAGAAGAAAGATGTGGCAGCCTACTTCCCTAAAGATGACAGCCTTGGAAACCCTGTGGAGGCAGTTCTACTCTGCCCTATAGGGTCGCTGTGTGTTGGAATCGACTCAATGGCAGAGTTTGGGTTTTTTTTTTAGATGAGGTGACTTGTCTGACACCATGTGAAAATGGACTACTAAATGTAGTTGAAGAATAAAAAGCATGAGAAAGAGAAACATTAAAATTCAGCCTAATGGGTGCCTCGAAGGAGAAGGTGGTGGATATGATCAGTGCAAAGTACAGAGAGGACTCAGCTATATGGATAATGGTTTATCTCTTAAGCAACATTTTGGGTTCCTGGGTATTCACTGGTTTTTTCTTTATACTTTTTATGTATCATAAATATTGCACAAACATTTTTAAATATAAACCCAGAAAAGGAAAAAAAAAAAAAAAAGGTAATATATATTTGGGAGCGGAAATCAGGTTTTAAAATCCCTAAAATATTTACAGTCTCTGGTGGTGCAGTGGTTAAGAGCTTGGCTGCTAATCCAAAGGTGGGCAGTTGGAACCCACCAGCTGCTCTGTGGGAAAAAGATGTGGCAGTCTGCTTCTGTAAAGGTTAAAAAAAAAAAAGTGAAAACCCTACCAGGCAGTTCTACTCTGTCCTATAGCGTTGGTATGAGTCGGAATCGACTTGACGACAATGGTTTGGTTTTCCCTGTGTCGTACAAATGGTTAATGCGCTCAACTACTAATCGAAAGGTTTGAGGTCTGAGTCCACCCAGAGTCTCCTCGGAAGAATGCCCTGGCAGTCTGCTTCTGGAAAATCATCCCCTGAAAACCCTATGGAGTACGGTTCTACTCTGACACACATGGGGTCGCCATGAGTCAGGGTCAATTCCATAGCAACTGGTCTTACTGATTTCTTGAAAACATGGACGTAAGATAATTTAGAACCATGTCCCATCCGTTTGTGTATGATGGGTCTCTTTTGGTTAGGATATTTTAAAAATCATTTCCCTTATTCCTAATTTAAAATGTATATCCAATATCCAAAATTTATGGTAAAAAAATTCATTTTTTGGGGAAATGGCTTCACACACCAAGCCCTGGGTCTTTATGCTAAAAATATTATCATCCTGGTATCACAGGAGGAGATGGGGTGATTTTCCCGGGAAGGAGGACGAACAGGTTGCTCAAGAACGTTCGGGATGGACACAGAGGGTGATTGGCAGGGAGTGTATACTTGGAGAAGGCCCACTGAGTTCCCATCTGTTTTTCCTTGATGGCCATGCTGCCTTTGTGACCAGAGCTTTGACGAACCATCACCAGGGGATGGTTGATTCTAGAGAGGAAATTGACCCAGGACCAAAGAGCTAGACTTAAAGTCAGTGTTGTCTTCGCTAATTTTCTTTCTCTCCCTGTCTTCTTTTTTGGATGCCTTATCTGCAGCGAAGGGAGCAATCTGACCCCAGCCCATCATTATCCAGACTTCAGATTTAAGACATACGCTCCACTAGCCTTCCGATACTTCAGAGAACTTTTCGGTATCAAGCCTGATGATTACTTGGTAAGGGCCTGCCCTTTTCTTCTTCCTAAGGAAATATACTATGTAAATACTTGTCTCCTAGCAACAGTGATAAGTGACAGGTGTTTGTCACTTCAGAAAGCTCTGGGGGCATAGTAAAAGCTCCCAGGTTTCATAGTGATTATAAATTTAGCTTCAGGAAATGTGATTTGTTGCTGCAACCCGTACCTGATAGCTACAAAATCTGCGGGGTGATTGATATTTAAATAACTGTGGTATTGCTTGCTCCTTCGGATAATTATAGGCAGTCCTGGGTTACAAAGGATATCCATTCCTGAGTGTGTCTTTAAGAATTTGTAGGTAAGTTGGAACAGAGGCAAAAAGATCTTGTTTAGCCTAACTTTAATGCTAGAAATGGGGGAAACATGTGGCATCTGCTTGGTAAGGATTATAGCCTTGGAAACCTTATGGAGCAGATCCACTCTGTCCTATCGTGTTGCTATGAGTCAGAATTGACGTCATGGCAATGGGTAAGGGGTAATGGGTTAGTGCAACAGAAGAGTCAAAGCCTTTTCAGTGATCTGAAAGCTGCATGTGCAGCAGGTGAAGAGCATTGCAATGAAGACTCTGTTGCCAGTAGGGGTTGGTTCAATAGTTTCAAAGTGAGGGCAAATTTACAGAACATTAAAGGGCAAGTACTAGTTGCCAGGAAGTCTGACGTTTATAACAGATACATTATAATTAGTTCTACATACACCTGTGGATTTGGCCAATTGGATTCTTTTTGAAAGCCTTCCCATTTTATTTGACTTATTTATAGCTTTCATAGCAATCCTGCCTTGGCCCACAGCCATGCTCACCTTGACCTACAAGTTTGAATCATATTTTAAAGAGGCTGAAGAGTTTCCTTCCCCACAAATCCCTTCATGCAAGCTCCTTTTAGAATGTATTTATTTGGAATGAGGGCATATTTTATCTGTAGACTTGCCTTCTCTTATCTCCCTTCTGGCACCCTGGAGGTACAAACACAATGGCCTTCTGGTGAGGTGGTCTGATAGGACCTCTGAGTTGTAGCTTACTCCTACTCAAGGGGCCTAAAAGTTCCTTTTCTGTTGTGGGTGGAGAATGGTTTATTTCATAATTTGGTCACTGTTAACACCCTGAGGCTCTTCAAGATTGTTTTTCAAGAAGCAGATGGGAAGGATGCCATCAAATATTTATTGTTCAGCCCCTTCTGAATGGTCTTAATAAGACTTGAGCCAGATCCTGGAATCACGCTTTTTCAGATGAAACAAAGCATGTTTGTCACTTATCACAAAGAAGAGTATTTGAAATGCATCTTAGAATTTGGGTAAAATGTAAGTGATTGAATTCAAAGCTGGTTCTGTTCTGAGCTGATGAGAACCCTTGAAGGATCCTCCTCTCTAGGAAGAAATCATATGGCTTCTGTCTGATGGGGTAAGACTGGTTCCTCCAAAGCCAATCACATGGAGTCAGTTCTGACTCATGGCAACCCTGTGTGTGTGAGAGTAGAACTGCTCCATAGGGTCTTCAGTGCCTGATTTCTTTGGAAGTAGAGCACTAGGTCTTTCTTCCAAGGAGCCTCTGGGTGGGCTTGAGCCTCTAGCCTTTTGATGAGCAGCTGTGTGTGTTAACCATTTGCACCTCCCAGGGACTCCTCAGAGCATGTAAGTCTCCATAGAGCAGTGAGGGCTGAGTAGAAGGTCCTGGACGTCCTGATCCCCCTAGCTGTGGATGTCTCTGTAGCTTTCTCTGTCACCACTCCCCTTAACTGAAATGTCAGATGGCCCTCCTGAAGAGGGCAGAGGGCTATCGACCATGCCATAATAGTTGTTTTTCAGAAAGTCTACATTTTTGTAACAATTTCACACCACCTCACCATGACTGGTTGATTCCCCAGGTTTCCTCTCTTCTCCTGGCAGGAGGCTGAGGCGCAGGTGGACCAACTCCAAATTTACTCGCTATATGACCTTCCTGGGGTGGCAGTAGCAAGCTGTTGCCATTTTCTTAGGGCTGTGCGCAGTATTTTTAGAGCCATGCACAAAAACTCATTCACAAAAAGTATGTGGACTGCGCACGCATCGCAGGACTGAGGATCCTCCCCTCGCTGTTCATGAATATATATGTCACTCCCTATATAAAGAGCCGGGTCCTTCTTACTAGTCTGTCTTAGTCTGGAAGCTCAGCTGAAACCTGTCCTCCATGGGTGACCCTGCTGGTATCTGAATACCGGTGGCATAGCTTCCAGCATCACAGCAACATGCAAGCCCCCAAAGTAAGAAAAACTGACTAACATTGCGAAGAATGGGAATTCCAGAACACTTAATTGTGCTTATGAGGAACCTTTACATAGATCAAGAGGCAGTTCTTTAGACAGAACAAGGGGATACTGATTGGTTTAAAGTCAGAAAAGGTGTGAGTCAGGGTTGTATTCTTTCACCATACCTATTCAATCTGTATGCTGAGCAAATAATCCGAGACGCTCGACTATATGAAGAAGAATGGGGCATCAGGATTGGAGGAAGACTCATTAACAACCTGCATTATGCAGATGACACAACCTTGCTTGCTGAAAGTGAAGAGGACTTGAAGCACTTACTAATGAAGATCAAAGACCACAGCCTTCAGTATGGATTGCACCTACACATAAAGAAAACAAAAATCCTCACAACTGGACCAATGAGCAACATCACGATAAACAGAGAAAAGATTGACGTTGTCAAGGATTTCATTTTACTTGGATCCACAATCAACAGCCATGGAAGCCGCAGTCAAGAAATCAAATGACGCATTGCACTGGGTAAATCTGCTGCAAAGGACCTCTTTAAAGTGTCGAAGAGCAAAGAAGTCACCTTGAAGACTAAGGTGCTCCTGACCCAAGCCATGGTATTTTCAATTGCATCACATGCATGTGAAAGCTGGACAATGAATAAGGAAGACTGAAGAAGAATTGACGCCTTTGAATTGTGGTGTTGGTGAAGAATATTGAATATACCATGGACTGCCAAAAGAATGAACAAATCTGTCTTAGAAGAAGTACAACCAGAATGCTCCTTAGAAGCAAAGATGGTAAGACTGCATTTTACATACTTTGGACATGTTGTCAGGAGGGATCAGTCCCTGGAGAAGGGCATCATGCTTGGCAGAATACAGGGTCAGCAGAAAAGAGGAAAATCCTCAGGGAGGTGGATTGACACCGTGGCTGCCACAATGAGCTCCAGCATAACAATGATTGTAAGGATGGCTCAGGACTGGGCAGTGTTTCGTTCTGTTGTGCATAGGGTCGCTATGAGTCAGAACTGACTTGACGGTACCTAACAACAACAACAACATATAAGGAGCAAATCTATCTTAGTTCAGAGAGCTGGCAGCCTTAGGCTGTGAGACCCTGCCTGCCTCCCTGTTTGCAAACTGTGAATAAACTTTTCTGTTCTTCCAACCCCGCGTCTGGCTGACTTCAAGTCACTGATCTGCTGGGCAAGAACCTATTAGTTGTTGGCTTCACTATCATCAGCACCAACCTGACACTCCCCCCCCAGCCACTCACACACATTCGTTCTGTGTATGTGTGCATTGTGTATGTGTGTGTATATATGTGCATGTATGTATATGTGTACGTATATATGTGTGTATGTGTGTGTATTGTGTATACATGTATGTGTGTGCAAACATGAGTGTATATATGTATATATGTGTGTATGTGCATATATATGTGTGTGTTGGTGTGTGTGGATGTGTGTGTGTGTTAGAGAAGAGCCTTTGGCTCTCCAGCCATTCTGTAATTACCGAGAGTGGCCATCATGCAGGAAACATGTTTGGGGAACCCAGTGGGGTTTGACATTGAGTTACTGAAATCGATCCCTCATCTGTGACCACATGTTGGACATTAATGGAGTCTCCTTCTGAACTTCCTGGAGCTGCCACCAGCCAAGGAGATGCCACAGGCTTGCATTCCTTGATGCTGGTCAGCTTGACTACCCACCCAGCCTTCAGCCCAGTGAGGATGAGCGTGTGTCTCTACTTAGCTGTGTGCCATTGCATCTGCCGTCCAGCCTGAGTCATTTTGTCTCTGTTCTCAGCCACTGACATTCCCTGTGTGCGTGCTGATTGCACGTCTCACGTTGACACATTCATGATTTAGGTTACGGGATAGCTGGGAGACTGTGCTTCTGCAGGCTTCGCGGTGCCAGCGCCCCTCCTTTCCCGTTTGTTCCTAAATAAGCACCACCCAAGGGAAGCCAGGAGGCCTCAGAGCGTTCCTCACCACCTCCCCCTGGGCAGCAGGAAATTGATGCATTCCTTCTCCACCTGTGCTGCGGGATTCTAGCACCCAGGGAAATCTCTATGGTGTCTTTTCAGGCTCACCTGAGCCAGTGAGAAAAGGGTAGGATGAGGAGTCCCTGGACTGGTGCAAACAGTTAAGCACTCTACTGCTAGCCAAAAGGTAGGTGGTTCGAACCCACCCAGAGGCACCTTGGAAGACAGACCTGGAGATCTGCTTTTGGAAGGTCACACTGCTGAAAACCCTGTGGAGCACAGTACTGCTCTGACACGTGAGGTCACCATGAGCCCGAATCAACTCAAAAGCAACCAACAACAACTCAACAACAACAATAAGAAAGAGCAGAGTAAATATGTTACACTGTTGGGGAAAATGGCAGAAAGAGTATCCCAGCCGCCCCCGGGCAAGCTGATGTTAATTTGCATTGGCAGCGCCCAGCTGGGTTGTACTTTGCTTTCTTTCAAGTGGATATAGCAGGGAGGCCCTGCAGGACATGGAAGCCAGAGAATGGATAAATTCTGAAACAGCTTACACAGATGAAAATTGTCTGAAGCGACATAAAACCCAGGCATGCACACGGGCCCTGTTGATCACAGCTAATTAAAATGTTCCTATCTCTCCTTTTTATTTTCTATTCAATGGCAACATCTCAAAGAAGGTTCCTTAGAAGAGAATGTATAACTGCGTTGTAGGGTGAGGAGCAATAGAATTACAAGAGCGTGTTGGTAATACTCCTGTCCAGTACCATTAGCCAGTTTACTGAGCACTGATATTATGCTAGGAGTGGCCCTCAAAGAGCTTTTCAATTGGGTGGAAACAATTTATTACAGAGCCCGGGTGGCATAATGTTTAAGTGCTCTAGTGCTGCTGTAACAGAAATATCACAAATGGATGGCTTTCACAAACAGAAGTTTATTCTCCCACAGTCTAGTAGGGTAAAAGTCCAAATTCAGGGTGTCAGCTCCATGGGAAGGCTTTCTCTCTCTGTTGGCTTTGGAGGAAGGTCCTTCTCATCAATCTGCGCCTGGACTAGGAGCTTCTCCAAACAGGAACCCCAGGCCCAAAGGACTCACTCTGCTCTTGGCACGGCTTTCTTGATGTTATGAGTTCCCCCATCTCTGCTTGCTTCCCTTTCCTATTATGTCTTGTAAGAAAAAAGGTGGTGCAGCCCACACCCCAGGGAAACTCCCTTTACATTGTGTCCAGGATACAACCTGAGTAAGGGTATTACAATCCCACCTAATCCTCTTTAACATAAAATAATAATCACAAAATGGAGGACAACCACACAATACCTGGAATCATAGCCTAACCAATTTGACACATATTTTGGGGGGGACACAATTCAATCCATAACAGCTGTTAACCAAAATATTGATGGTTTGAACCTACCCTGCAGCTACACAAGAGAAAGACTTGGTGATCTGCTTCCGGAAGGATTAAACCTGGTACTGTGGCGTCAATTCCGACTCATGGTAACGCAGTAGGATAGAGTAGAACTGCCCCATAGGGTTCACAACCAAGACAACCTTATGGGGCAGCTCTGCTCTGTTACATGAGGTCGCTATGAGTTGGAATGGACTTGACGGCACACAATAACAAGAGAATGGACATTTTCAGAAAAACAAATGATTTATTTCTCCATCTGTATTGATTTATAAATTCATAATAAAAGAATATTTGACAAGTAACCAATGAGATAGGCTTCAGGTGATGTCACCGCCTGGAGAGGAATCGAGCCTTTCATTGAGAACAGATGTTCAAGTTTGAATCCGTGTTTCTCCAGAAAGCTCTCCCCGTAGCCTCCTAGTTATTCTGTATTTGCAGCCTCTAATTCCTGCCGCCTCTGTTGTTTTTGTACTTTCACATTTACTACTGTCCATCAGGAGCGCAGTGGTTAAGCATTTGGCTGCTAAACAAAAGGTCGGCAGTTGGAGTCCACAAGCCGCTCCTTGGAGACCATATGGGGCAGTTCTGCTCTGTCCTATAGGATTGATATGGGTCAGAATTGACTCGATGGCAATGGGTTTGTTTTTCTGGAATAAATGACCAGGATTTCTAGAGAGCCCAGGGTCTCCCTTCACTTTGTAAGTGAGCTTGCAGTTCATGACTTTATTTTCATGATCATATGAAAGGCCTTTTTGCCTCCCTAAGAATGTCTCAGTGTATCTTTAGGTAACCCTCTTGTCACTGGCACCAAGTGGAAATACTCAGTACGTCCTAGGGCACTGTCGGGTCTTCCTTATCTGCCTGTGGAGTGTATTTCATGCTATGTGCCTCTCTCTTCTGCGTATAATCATGTAATAAGGAATAATCAGGTGGTCCTTTTCTCTCAGGGGTTTCAAAAGCACTCAGAGTCCCTGGGTGGTGCAGTTAACACACTTGGCTGCTAAACAAAAGACTGGAGATCCCAGTCCAACCAGCTTCCAAAAAGTCAGCCATTATAACCCCATGGAGCAGAGTTGTACTCTAACACACACACGAGATTGCCATGAGTTGGAATCAATTCAAAGGCAACTGGTTTGGTTTCTTTGTTGTTGCTGTTTAAAAGCATTCACTTAAAACTTTTAGCTACTTTCAGGTCAGTATTATTATCTTTATTTTGAGGTGAGGATCTGAAGAGCCAAAGATGCTCAGTTACTTACTGGAGGCCACAAACTAGCAACTGGCAGAGCCACAGTTTTACAGAATTGGCAATTCCAAGTCCCAGGCCCTGTCCACTGATTGCCCTTTCATGAGGACACAGGTCTGCACCGAGGGCAGGACGAGTGCCCTGTGCTTCCTCCTGGCTCTTTCAGCATTCTGTCTGCAGTCTGGTGCAATTTGTGCTTTCCTTCCTTGTCCTCAACTCATTCAAAAGAGCCTAGGCTCCAATGCTGATCAGCAAGAGAGTATCAAGAAGCAAAGCTAGATACATGAACCATGGCCTCAGCTACCCTGAGACCAGAAGGACTAGATGGTACCTGGCTACCACTAACAGCCGTCCTGAAGAGGGTCACAATAAATAGATCCTCATAGCATGGGAGGAAAATGTGGAACAGAACTTAAATTCTTCAAAAGTCCAGACTTCCTGGACCAGTTGAGACTGGAGGACTCCCCGAGACTATCGCCCTAAGACACTCCGTAAACCTTGAACCAAAATTACTCCCTGAAGTCACCTTTTAGCTAAATCATGGATTGGCTCATAAAGTAAAGCTTATTACTTAGAAGCAAGGATGGCAAGACTACGTCTCACATACTTTGGACATGTTATCAGAGGGGTTCGTTCCTTGGAGAAGGACATCATACATGGTAAAGTAGAGGGTCAGCAAAAAAGAGGAATACCCTTAATGAGATGGATTGACACAGTGGCTGCAACAATGAGCTCAAGCATAGCAACAATTGTGAGGATGGCTCAAGAGTGGGCAGTGTTTCATTCTCTTGTACATAAGGCCGCTATGGGTCAGAACAGACTCAACGGCACCTAACAACAGCCGTGTGCCTTCACAAAATCATACATATGATACCAAACGGTCAAGAATTACTCTAAAGCAAAGATGAAAGTGTGAGGGACAGGGAAAGTAGATTACTGGAAGTGAAACTTCCAGAAGGGAATTAATGAGAAGGTTAAAACATTGTGAACAATGTAGCCAAAGGCTCTGAACAAGTTGTGTACTAATTATTAAATGGGAACCTAATTTGCTGTGTAAACTCTTACCGAAAACAATAAAATATTATTAAAAAAAAGAAGAAGCAAGGCTAGAGGAAAGGAGAAAGACAGAAGCTGCGTGTTGTCAATGACTTTTCACCACCCCACGCTTTTGTTGTAAATATTTCTTTACTTGCTCTTTCAGTACTCCATCTGCAGTGAGCCTCTAATTGAGCTGTCTAACCCTGGGGCCAGTGGGTCCTTGTTCTTTGTGACCAGTGATGACGAGTTTATCATCAAGACCGTTCAGCATAAAGAAGCGGAGTTCCTTCAGAAGCTACTGCCAGGGTATTACATGGTAAGTCACTCACGTCATGAAAGCTTCCCCTGCGGGTTTAATACTGTCTTACAGCTGAGGAAACACCAGCACATATATGATAGCTCCTGGGGCATCTTCAGAGGGACTCTCTAGCATGTTTCTGTCTCTTTGGTGAACTTTCTTTTGTGTTCAGATTATACTATGCCTTCATCGAATAGATTTTTAAAAGTGAACTAGCATTGAGCAGTAGGGTCTAATTGTTGAACCATAGTCCTGGGTTCGTATCCCACGTCTGCTATCAGCTAACCCTGAGACCATGAGTAAGCAACATCACTTCTGAGTCAGTCTTTTTTTTTTTTTAAATAACATTTTATTGTATTTAAGGTGAAAGTTGCCCACAGATCAGATTCCCATTTAACAATTTCTACACAAATTTTTCAGTGACATTGGTTACGTGTTTCACCATGTGTCATCCAGCTCATTCATGCATTCTGGTTGTACTGTTGCCAGTACTCTAGTCTCCCTGCCCCCTTACCTCTCATCTTTGTGTTTGAGTCATTTTTGACCAGTTGGTCTCCTGTAGGTGGTTTTTTAAAGGCCCTCCTTACTCACAGGTGATAGTCTTTATTTTATGAGCCAGTCTGCTATTTAGCTAATCTGAGTCAGCCTGTAAAAGCTGGGGGAATAACCTATGGTACAGAGCTGTGATAGAGGAAGTTACAGAATGTAGGATGAAGGAAGCATTGCAAAGCTCTTTGCACCCAGTGCGTAGTAATAAGAAGAATACCTAACGCTGACTGCACACTCTCTAGGTGTCAGACAGGGCTCACAGTCATTTGCATGATTAATTTACTGAATCCTCAGAGCAGGCTTTGTTACTACAGCTGTCTTCGTTTTATACATGGGGTAATTGAGGCAAAGATAAATTGAGTACGTGGCCCAGGGTTATTCAGCTAATGAGCTGCAGGGGTGGGACTTGAACACAGGGTCCAGAGGTGGCATTTTAAACCCCAGCACTAAACCAAAAAACCAAACCCATTGCCATTGAGTCTATTCTGCCCATAGCGACCCTGTAGGACAGAGTAGAACTGTCCCATAGCATTTCCAAGGCTGTAATCTTTATGGAAGCAGACTGCCACATCATTCTCCCAGGGAGCAGCTGGTGGGTTTGAACTACTGACCTTTAGGTAGCAGCCAAGGGCTTAACTGCTGCACTACCAGCGCACTGCGCATTTTCTCTGCAAATAGCGTGCCCACATAAACAACACAGAGATAATGCACGTAGCATGCCTTGGAAAATAACTCGCAAGGGGGTTGCACAATGGGCAAAAAAACTGCCAGTCTTTCATCCAGTAGCCGGTGCTTAGCCACCGTGCCACCAGGGCTCCTTTGCCCATTTTTAGTTGGGGCTCATTTGGGAATTCTGTCCATTTTCAGCGCAGTCCCTTTGCGCGTCCTGAGTTTACAGTGATGAAGTTACTGTTCCAACAAGCAGACTTAAGGGATAAATTAGAATCAGTAACGTTTTAGCAACAACCATTAGTAAAGGCAATTGTGTCCCATTTTGAATGATCCTGTTGGTGTGGAAACGCATCTTTCGCGGAGCATGGTCTTGTAAAAATGGGAGGTTGTGAGCATTTTTCCCCCTTTTCTGTTTCCAGAACTTAAACCAGAACCCAAGGACCCTTTTGCCCAAGTTCTACGGCCTGTACTGCGTGCAGTCGGGCGGTATCAACATCAGGATCGTGGTGATGAACAACGTCTTGCCACGCGCCATGAGGATGCACTACACCTACGACTTGAAAGGCTCCACCTACAAACGAAGGGCCTCCCGGAAGGAGAGAGAGAAGTCAAACCCCACGTTCAAGGACTTGGATTTCCTACAGGACATGCACGAGGGACTGTATTTTGATATAGACACCTACAACGCGCTGATGAAAACGCTCCAGAGAGACTGCCGGGTAAGGAACGTGCCCGCCCTGATTCCCTTTGAAAGGTCACCCTGGACTGCCACGCATCAAAATCATATAATTAAGGAATGTCCAGTGTGGACCTGTGGAATCCCATCTTTCCCAGTCCTGGTGTTGATCCATGCTTCTCTGAGGTTGAAGGAATTGCTGGATGATGAGAGAATCATCTAGAATCTCTTCACTGGTATCTCTGTTGATTTCACAAATAAGAGCAGTTGGCTTCAGAGTCCCTGGGTGGTGCAAACAATTAACACACTTAGCACTAACCCAAAGGCTGGAGGTTCCAGTCCACCCAGAGGCACCTTGGAAGAAAGACCTGGTGATCTACATCTGAAAAATCAGCCGTTGGAAGCCCAGTGAAACATAGGTCTACTCTGACACAGTGCAGGGTAGCCATGAGTTGGAATTGACTTGATGGCAACTGGGTTTTTTTTTGTTTGTTAGTTTTTTTCTACATCAGCTTCCTTTGATAAAATGAGTCAAGAAAACTTTTCTTTTCATCCTCCCCCATGGGGAAGGTAGTTAAACTAAACTAGAGGGAAAAGAAATTTAGGTTTAATGCAGTGATTGGCCAGAAGAGCTATATAGAAATCTTGGAAGAAGTAAGCTTCCAGTGGGGGAGAGAAATTTGAGAAATGTGCTTGGTGGGGTTAATACGTAGATCCCAGGGTGAGCAGCACGTGTGCTGAAGTTGTTTCATGTTCTCTGAGTGAAAGGCAGGCATTGTCATTCTGTGCAAACTTAACCAGGTACATTGTCAGAAGGGATTCACGGTCCGTAGTCTCTCAGGCTGCAATAATTAAAAAAGAAAAAAAGGCCAAAATGTAGGCAAAATTTTCTGCCCTGGCGCATTTCTAGAACGCAGGTAAGTGTCTTTTTGGAGAAAAAGATGAGACTACAAGCCTAATGGTGTCTGAAAGAGAACGATCATTTGATTAGCAAATCCTCGGGACTATCCCTCCCTGGCCTAGCTGCACTGGAAGAGAAGGTCTAGCCACTCTGCTTATTTGGGCCTAGTGGGGGGCGGGGGCAGAGGGCGTGTGGAGCGGGCAGAGGCCGTGGAGGAGGAGGGGCAGAGGGCATGAAGGCACAGGGCTGGGCCCAGGCCTGGCAGGGCTGCCTGGAGGAGGCTGTAGGGCTCACAGAGCTTGGCTGGGGGAAATATGGGCTGTGCCTCCCAGGCTGTGGCTTTCTTGCCTTCTGTGGTGCAGTGGTTAAAACGGTGGCCTGCTAATGGAAAGGTCCGAGGTTCACAGCCACCGGCAGCTCAGCACGGGAAAGATGCGGCAGTCTGTTTTCCACAGAGGTTTCACAGCCTAGGAACCCGATGGGGCTGCTATGAGTCGGAACTGACTCTCTGGCAGTGGGTTTGGTGGGCCGCCACAGGTGACTGACATCATTGCAGGGAGGGACACACTTCTCTGCCCACCCCATCTCATCCGAAGGTGAGGAAGATGGCATAACCTGCCATCTAACGTTCTGTGAAACCCACTGCCCTCTGGTTGATTCTGACTCACAGAGACCCTATAAGACAGTAGAACTGCCTCATCAGATTTCCCAGGCTGTAAGTTTTATGGCAGCAGACTGCCATGTCTCTCCTCCACAGAGCTGCTGGTGGGTTCATACCACCGACATCTCAGTCAGCAGCCGAGCACTTAACCACCGTGCCACTAGGTCTAACCTAGAAGGTGGGGAATTCTCACTGAGGAACCAAAACCCCAAACCAGTTGTCCTCCAGTCAGTTCTGACTCCTGGCGACCCCACGTGTGTCAGAATAAAACTGCGCTCCGTGTTTTCGGTAACTGATTTTTCAGAAGTCGGTCACCAGGCCTTTCTTCTGAGGTGCCTCTGGGTGGACTCGAACTCCACCCTTTCAGTTAGCAGCCGAGGCATGAACTGTCTGCACCACCCAGGGGCTCCTCGAGCAGCACCAGCCTACGCTTTCTGGGTTTTGCTTTCTACCTGTTGTAACATACATGCTAATACTTGGGAATGCGTCCTTGGTGTCATTTTCTCTGTTGACAGAAATATCACTTCACAGCCCCTGTTACACAGCTTCCGTTTCGTGAGCTCTTACGGTGTGCCAGGCTAGGCGGAGAATTTTTAGGGCCTTATTCCTTTCCCTTTCCCCCTCAGCCCTTTGAAGTCAGCACCATTCATGTTCCCATTTTAACTGATGAGGAACTGCGTTCTCAAAGAGGTAAAGAAGCTTGTCCTGCATTGCTTAGTGGGTCGGTGCGAGGGCCCGCACCTGTCTGGGGACAAAGCGTATGCTTTAGTTGAAATTTACAGTCACTCTAAGGCTTATTTATTTATTTATGTTTCCTGTTATTGTTTAAGAAGGCATGGAAGGAACAGTGGGAATGAAGCAAAAAAAAAAAAAAAAAAATTGTCCAACAGAGCAACTGGGCGGGTATGAGTGATTCTTCTTTTTTTTTTTTTTTTAATTAAGTAAATAAAAAGAAAAAACAGCACTCACATTTTACTAGAAACCCTTTTCCTGTGTTTTTCCTACCCTTTCAGGATGTGGGTGAAAAGTGACTCTCAGCTCCCCAGAGAGGAGCACAAGCCTGACCAGTTTTAGACTTGCTCTCTCTCTCTGTGTGTGCCTCTTGCCTGTTGAATATGGAAGGCCTTTTTCTGCCTCCTCCTAAAACCACAGGCTTCGGTGCCGGAACAAAAGGAAAGGTGGAGTGCAAAAGCCCTGTTGCCTGGGGATTGTCTGTTTATTCGTGCTTCCTGAGCCCTAGACTGGTGGATGAGGGCAAGCACTCCTCTTCATCAGGAATGAGAGCCTGGAGAGTTGCTTTTTGTGTTGTTGTCTACTTGTTTGTGTTTCTAGAAACATCCTGTTAAAAGTCAAGTGTACAGGTATCCTAAGGCTAACTTCTTGTCACTCATTGTATTTGACCTTCTACCTGTACCTGTTGCTGTCGAGTTGATTCCGACTCATAGTGACCCTATAGGACAGAGTAGAACTGCCCCATAGGGTTTCCAAGGAGCGCCTGCTGGATTTGAACTGGTGACCTTTTGGTTAGCAGCCATCACTCTTGACCAGTATGCCACCAGGGTTTCCTGACCTTCTATAAGACATACCAAAAAAACCTATCAAACCCATTGCCATGGTGTTGATTCTGACTCGTAGCAACCCTATAGGACAGAGTAGAACTGCCCCATAGGGTTTCCAAGGCTATCATCTTTACAGGAACAGACTGCCACATCTTTCCCCCATGGAGCAGGTGGTGGATTCGAACTGCTGAGCTTTTGGTTAGGAAGTGGGAGCTTAACCATTGAGCCACCAGGGCTCCCCACTACAAGACATGTTATTATCATTAGGTGCCGTTGAGTCGGTTCCTACTCATAGCGACCCTACGTACAACAGAACAAAACACTGCCTGGTTCTGCGCCATCGTCACAATCGTTATGGTTGAGCTCCTTGTTGTAACCACTGTGTCAGTCCATCTCCTTGAGGATCTTCCTCTTTTTCACTGATCCTCTGCTTTAGCAAGCATAGCGTCCTTCTTTAGGCACTGATCCCACCTGATAACATATCCAAAGTATTTGAGACAAAATTTCACCATCCTTGCTTCTAAGAAGCATTCTGGCTGTACTTCTTCCAAAACAGATTTATTCGTTCTTCTGGCAGTCCGTGGTATAGTCAATATTCTTCACCAACACCGTAATTCAAAAGCATCAATTCTCATTCAGTCTTCCTTATTCATTGTCCAGCTGTCACATGCATATGAGGCAATTGAAAACACCATGACTTGGGTCAGGTGCACCTTAGTCCTTAAAGAGACATCTTTGCTTTTTTAACACTTAAAAGAGGTCTTTTGCAGCAGATTTGCCCAATGCAATGTGTCCTTTGATTTCTTCACTGATGAGTGATGATTGTGGATTCAAGTAAAATATTGATTGCGGATCCAAGTAAAATGAAATCATTGGCAACTTCAGTGTTTTTCTGTTTATCATGCTGTAGTCTGGGAAAAAGTGCTTTTAAAGATAGGAGTCTCTACGCAGCCAAGCCAGGATTCCATGTGAAAATAAAGTCAGTATCATATATCCAAGGACTTTCAAAAGATTGTACCTATAAAAGTCCCTTTTTTTTAACTCTGTATTTTGAAATAATAGATTCATCTGCAGTTGGGAAAAATACAGAGAGATCATATACCCTTCACATAACTTCTTGTGATATGTGTTGGAAGATTACGATAAAAATGTTTTTAAATACAAAATTTTTATGTTTTAATTTTGGAAAGAACAATTAGGAACTATTTCTGTAGGAATTATTCATTTTCAATTTACTATACTTATTTTACCAAAACCCACTGCTGTCAAGTCAATTCAACGGCAGCGGGCTTGGCTTTTCTGTATAATTAGTTTATGCTCCAGTAAACAAACAAACAAACAAAAAACAGTAAAGAAGCCGTTTAGGTATATAAGGAAAAAGTGGTGAAAGGTGAATGTGGAAAACTTACACTTAAGTCTAATGGCTGATAACACGTCTGTGAGAGTTAGCGTAATTAGACAGTTACTCCTAAGAAGGCTAGGACTGATGTACAGGACATAGAACATTTCTATGAGACTTCATTTTGCTTGCTGAAGGTGAGAGGACTCGAAGCACTTAACTGTTGAAGGTCAAAGACCACAGCCTTCAGTATGGATTGCACCTCAGCGTAAAGAAAACAAAAATCTTCACAATTGGACCAATAAGCAACATCATGATAAATGGAGAAAAGATTGAAGTTGTCAAGGATTTCATTTTACTGGGATCCACAGTCAACACCCATGGAAACAGCAGCCAATAAATGAAATGATGAGTTGCATTGGGGAAATCTGCAGCAAAAGACTGCTTTAAAGTGTTGAGAAGCAGAGATGTCACCTTGAGGACTAAGGTACGCCAGAATCAAGCCATGGTATTTTCAGTCGCCTCACATGCATGTGAAAGCAGGACAGTGAATAAGGAAGACTGAAGAAGAATTGATGCTTTTAATTGTGGTGTTGGCAAAGAATGTTGAATATACCACAGACTGCCAGAAGAATGAAGTCTGTCTTGGAAGAAGTACAGCCAGAATGCTCCTTAGAAGCGAGGATGGCAAGACTTTGTCTCATATACTTTGGACATGTTATCAGGAGGGCCAGTCCCAGGAGAATGACATGCTTGGTAAAGTAGAGGGCCAGTGAAAAGGGAAGACCCTCTGTGAGATATATTAATGCAGTGGCTGCAACAATGGGCTGAAACATAGCAACGGTTGTGAGGATGATGCAAGACCAGGCAGTGTTTCATTCTGTGGTGCATGAGGTCACTGTGAGCCGGGACTGACCTGATGACACCTAACAACAACAGCTGTTGGTCTTTCTACATGTGTTGTAATTACTTGGGTACTTGTTTAATGTGAACTGTCTTAGTTACCTAGCTCTGTCATGTGAAGAAATACCACAAGTGGGTGGCTATAAAGAATAGAAATTTGTTCCTTATTGTTCAGGAGGCTGGAAGTCTGTATGCAGGGTGCTGGCTGTAGGGAGAGGTCCTTCTTGGTCTATTGCAGCTTCTGGTAGCTGCCAGCAACCCTTGTGGTTCTTGGACTTATAGATGTGTCTGCCGTGTGTGTCTGTCTTCACATTGCGCTTTTCCCCTGTGTGTTTTTTTGTCCGTTCTGCTGTTTTTTATAAGACATACTCTAAGAAGTGATTAGGTTTAGGACCCACCCTACTCTGATATCATGTCATTAACATAACAAAAGAGAAACCCTGGTTCCAAACAGGATCATATTTACAGGTACAAGGGTTACAATGTTCATATTTCTTTTAGGAGGACAGAGTTCAATTCATAACATGTATCTAAAAAAAAAAAAAAAAATCTAGTAAAATCTCCTCATAAGAGCAGAAATTGTGTGGGTTCATTTTCCCACCCGTCAGCTTGCTTAGAATAGTAGTTGTCTCAATGTCAGTCTTCTGACGAAGCCTAAGTGCAGTGTGATGTATCACTTTTCTGTGGGCCTTCTCTCCGTGGTCTTGTAACTCCTACCCCGGTGACTGGGTGGGATTGTGGAAACAGGGTAATTGTGCGCCACCCAGGAGATTGGTCAGTTTTGCCATCCCAGTGGACTTAAAATGAGTCAGGCCAGAGGTGGAAAGAGAGGCTTTTACCACCATTAAGGAAGAAGAGCCCAGAGCAGAGCATGCCCTTTGGACCTAGGATTTCTGTGCTGAGAAGCTGTTGGAACCAGGAGACGGAGACAGAGAGAAAGAGCTGTAACACTAAAGACAATGAGAAGCGGAGGCAGGAGAGAGAGACCAGCCAGAGATGGTGCAGTGGGCTTCCTGGTCCACCGAATGAGAGAGCTGAGTGCCTTCGGGCAGGAGCCTTGCTGGCGGAGTAGGGTGCCTCTGGGCACTTGGTAGAGCTAGGTTTGCTGACCCATGGAGCTAGAACTGAGTGCCTTCGGGCCAGGGCTTAATGGCAGAGTGGGGCACTTAGGGGTACTTATCAGCAGGGCTAAAAGAGCTTTGTAACACGTGCCTGAGCAGGGCAGAGGCTGAGGGCCAGAGAGAAGCATACCTGTGGGCACAGCTGAGAAGAGGTTGTCCTGATGGAAGAACTGTGTCCTGAGTGTTCTTGAACCTGAATTGTAACCTGTTACTTCCCTAATGAACCCCATAACTGTGAGAATAGTCTGTGAGTTCTGTGAGGCCCTTGCAATGACTTACTAGACCCAGCAGAGAAGGAGAGAGTGCCGTGGGAGGGATGGTTGGTGTCAGAACTGGTAAAAGTGGCGGAGAGAGGAAGCATATCTGACTTCTGCTTCATAGGAATCCACCTTGGGCTGTTGATCTTGATTCTCCTTCCCTGTTGTGAAGTTAGAGGCCAGATGCTGCTCCCACGCCATTTTTACACCAAGAGAACAACAGCAAACATTTTTGAAATGGTTAACCTCACCTAATCAATAAAATGTAATAAAAGTAGGTTTTGATAATAGCCTACACATGGTTTGGTGTGACAGTAAGCCAGAGTAAATCATGTCTATATTGTCAATTTGTGGATAATTGTGTGGGATAAATTTGTATTGATCATTTGGCCAGTAAATTAGTAGATTGCAACTGTGTTGATTCCCCGTTCTACGGATTTGTTTATTTGGGCGGTGATTGCCATTCCCGTTTAAGACTATCTGGACAACACAACCATTCATCAGTCTGAAAGGAGGCGGATGCTGATCCAAGCTTTTGCCGGTTGCTGCAATTCAGCTCTAGTGCAGGTGGATCATGGAAAAGGGTCCTGCAGCCTGCAGTAAGAGAAGAAGCTAGGTCAGTGCCAGAGAGTGGCCAGGTAGCTGTTGTTGCTAGTTGTCATTGAGCCCACTCTGACTCATGACGACCTTATATATAACAGAACAAAACAGGGCCCAGTCCTGCTCCATCTTCACGATCATTAGTATATTTGAGTCCGTTGTTGTGGCTGTTGTGTTAATCCATCTTATTGGAGGTTTCCTTCATCTTCGTTGACCCTCCGCTGTAGCAATTGGTCTTTCCTGATGACGTGTCTAAAGTAAGCGAGTCAAAGACTCTCCATCTTTCCTTGTATGGAGCATTTTAGTTGCGTTCTAAGAATGATTAGTTCGTTCTTTTGGCAGTCCATAAAAAACCAAAAAACCCAAACCCACTGCTGTCGAGTCGATTCTGACTCATAGCGACCCTAGTACGTTCAGTATTTTTCACCAGCATCATGATTCAAATGCATCAATTCTTCTCCAGCCTCCCTCTTTCATTGTCCAGCTTTTAAATGCTACAAGGATCAGACTATTCTCCTACCAAGTTGCTCACGCTTGAGTTTCTACTAAGTAAGGGGTACCTCAATTCTGGCTGCTTTCGAAAGGTCACAACCTTTGAAACCTTATGGCGCAGTTTACTGTGCACACATGGGGTCACCATCAGTCAGAATTGACTTGAAGGCAACTAACACCAGAAATAATGACAATTTGAGTCAACCAAGTAACTCTGAATATTTTGTCAAACCAGGGATTCCAGTCATCTGGGGAACGGAATATTGTATCTCAGCCGTAACCTGTAGGTAGCTTACACATTGAAATACATCATACTTAATACATAATCATAAAAAAACACAATACACGATCCTTAGGGCTGTAAGGACACATTGCCAAGGCCCAGTTCGCCTGTGGCTCAGCTCTGTTAATGTTTATTGTGGACTTGCTCTGAGCCAGGCAATGCTAGACATTTTAGAGCTTGTGGGTATAATGGGGGAAAGTTGGCTGAAATTTTGAAACCGTTAAGTAATCACCTAGGCGGATGTGGATGGCCTGGGCTGGAGGCACCAGATGGTGGGTTCTCTAGCCCTGACATGGGCAGATGGTGTGGGAGTTAGGAACAGGCTCCATCAAAGTAGAGAGTTTGTTTTGGACAGGGCAATGAGTTAATTAAATCTTCCCACCTACTTCAAGGAGGGAGAGAGACAGGGAAGAAAACTTTGCTAAGTGACTGACGAACACAAAGTAAAATTAGTAACCCAAAGATTTAATTTTAAATGTTTAATGAAAAGCACAGTCAAGTCCACAGACACGTGCCAGTGCTCCCAGCATGAATGCACATGAAATCCTATTAACTCAAAAGGAAAGCTGCTCTCTGAGAAATGCGAGTGTTACAGTGGATTGATTGTTTCTGAAGTCTTGGGAAGAGCGTGATCAGGGACTAGTCTGTGACGTTGGATCCTGCGGGAACGGCTTTTGAGAATTCTCATTAACTACAGAAATGGAAGTATTATCGAGCCAGGTTTTTTTTTTAATGCTCAACTTCAAACCAAATGGGGCATTATAAATATTTCTCCAGAAAGACTGAAAATGTTTTCCTCTGCCCTGAGAAGTAAACTCCTTTTCTTCCTAAATGAAATATTACCTAAAAAGTTGATGATTCATGTATTTCCTGAGTTTGTTGTTGTTATATGTCTAGCTAGCCTTCATTTTTAAGTAACTTGTCACACAGAAGTTTAAATATACAATAATTCAACTCACATGGGGATAAAGCCTTTGAGCTTATGCAATGGAATGATGCTGCATGGAGTCCGTTAGGGTTTCCTGCTTTTGTGTGAAAAGAACCTACTTGTCTTTGATTTTGTAGATGACTTTAGTGCACAGATAAGGCCAGGGGAGGTCCCAAATTGGGGGACTCACACAAGTGTCTGAGGGGAGGGAACAAAGGGGAGGAAATGCCCCATGGACTGAATTCCCTTCCCAATTGGGAATCCTGGGAAACCAGAGAGCAGAGCTATGGCAGGAAGGGGAAGTATCCACAGGGGGCCTCGACGGTAGCAACTCTGGCTTTGAAGATGTTTCCGGAAAGCCTTTGAGTTTGGCCAGAGTAGATCCGGCTGAGGACACTGGTGTTCAGCAGTCACACAGATCATGATGTGAAATAGAGCAGGGTTGACAACACCCAAACTGAAGGAGACGGTGGGCAGCAAACCCTAGCAACTTCCAGGATGAAATTGAGGCTCCTCGTCTTTGAAGAAACTTCTGGAATCCAGTGAGTGACTGAGTTACAGAAATGTAAGAAGTCTTTGGGAGACCCTAGGTGGTGCAAAGGAATAACACCCTCTGCTGCTGAGGCCCTCCATTTACTTTAATCTTTAAACCATCACCCTATGCCATGTGGGATGTGGCATTGAGCCACCCTATTAAACCTTTTAAATTTTGACCATGTACATATGTTATTATTTAAAAAATAAAATACTTCAAGACAGAAAAATTAATTTCTAGTGATACCAATCAGACACGTAATTGGAGGGAGAAAAACAATTTTATCAACTCTGGGGTTCCCATCACTTCTTAAAACTCACCTTCTAGGTACTTTCCGGTGTCCTTAAATTGTGAGTTTTTCAGTGCCAGCGGTGAAGTTTCCAGGACCAAGGTCCTTCTTGCCCTGTGGAAGCCTTGATGATCACACCAAACGGATTGGCATGATTTTTCTGGCCTCAGCTCACCCTGGGGAATCCAGGTAGACAAATTCCGCTTCGCATTCCTCCCCCCATTAGTGACATGGCATGCAGCACATGGCTCCTGAATTCTTGCTCTGTGGAAGGCTCTGTGCTGAGTCCTGGGGGGGTTACCAAAACTGAATAGGATATGGCCCTTGCCTCTGAGAAGCTTAGTCTAAATGCTAGACCTAAACCATCAAGCTTTTTTTTTTTTTTTTTTATCATGGACAGCCTCTTCCATTTTCCTT